>NC_134014.1:1476250-2952500 GCF_040712315.1 Castanea sativa
CAAATAACATTTTATTTGAACAAAATTTGATATGCATATTAAAAACATAAAGAATAATATATGAGATAAAAGATTTGGACATGTAATATAATTCACTATTGCAACAAGTTATGGCAAAAATTATGACAAAATGTTTGATTATAGGAAATGCATCTCTTAGAGCATCCGCATTGATCATGGTATATGCCAATGCCAAGCCATTTTTTCCATTTTCAGCCAAAAAAGTGGCTCCCTCAAATCTTGTAAAATTTTCCAATTGTAAAAATTTTTACAATATTGCTACAGTGCCATTCTACAAGTAGAATGCACTGTAGCACTATGGTATAAATTTTTTAATCGTTTTTATTCTTTCTCTCTCTCCTCTGTCTTTTCTTTCTCTTTTCTCTGGGTTGAGAAGTCTTCTTTCTTTCTTTCTCAACTCACTCTTCCTGTTTTCTCATCTACCCTCTCTCACTCTCTGACTCGCTGTTGGCCGAAGCAAAGGTCCGACGAAGGCGTGGCGGTGATGGCGTTTGCTGATCGGTGATGGCGTGGGTTTCAAATCGGTGGCTTGTGGAGATCAGTGGCGTGGGTTTCTGATTGGTGGCTTGTGGAGATCGATGGCGTGGGTTTGCTGATCGGTGATGGCGTGGGTTTCAAATCGGTGGCTTGTGGAGATCGGTGGCGTGGGTTTCGACGGCCTGGGTTTCAAATTGGCGGTGTGGGTTTGCTGATCAGTGGCTTGTGTTTGCTGATCGGTGACTTGGGGTTGTTGATCGGTGGCTTGTGAAGATCAGCGAGTCAGCGTGGTGGGTTTGAAGTGATTTCCTCGTGGGTTTGAAGTGGCTTTTTCTTTTAGTGTGTTTCTGGCAATTTCTTGTGTTTCTTGGCAATTTTTTGGCAATTTTCTTGATCGTTGGTGGTGGTTTTTGGCAAATTTTTGTGTTTCTTTTCCTCTTTGTGGTTGTTTCTTGTGGTTGTTGTTGGTGTGGAGTTTGGTTGTGGTGGTGGTTGCTGGCCGGTGGCTGGTGGCTGGTGGCGTGGTGGTGGCAAGGTGGATTTCTGGGTTTTTGTTTTTTGGAACGGGGTTTCTCTGGGATGCATTTTGTTGGTTATATATTTTAATGTGTAAATATATTATTTTAATGAGTAGAATGGTAAAATAGAAGTTTGGATGTTGGGTGCAGTGAAAAATGGTATTGTATAATTGAAAAAGTAACTTTTTGAGATGGTAAAATAGGATAGAATTGAAATAATGAATGTAGATGCTCTTAAGATTGGAAAATTTTCTCATTGATCTTTTAAAAAATGTTTTTCTATTTTTTTTTTTAATTCAAAAGCACCCTTATATGTTATTTTTATTTTTCAAATTAAAACATAATAAACATTTAAAATACACTCTTATGTATGTGTGTGTGTGTGTATATATATATATATATATCTCTGAAAAAACTATCATTCTCTCACCCCATTGGGAATGCTAGCCGGGTGGGAACTCTTGGAGCCCCAGAAGCGTAAGGAGCTCGTGCATTCCGTTACTCTTCATGAAATCGATGTCATCAACACCAGCTACTTTCGCTCTCTCTATTTCATGTTGCTTGCTTCTATCTGCTGCTGCTGTTGTTGTTTTGTTTGCTACATTCATACTAGATAGAAAAGCTTTGAGCTTCTTTTATGTTACTTACTCTCCTGAATAAGTTAAACAAAGGCATCCACTCTCTTAACTATTATGTTATAATCAATGATTATTAGTAGAGCCAAGTTACACAAATTCTGTTGTTTTTCTTGCCTCTGCTTTTATATATATATACAGGGCCGGCCCAAGATAATTTGAGGCCTAAGGCGAAAATTATAAATGGGCATTTTACATCTAAATATCACTTAAATAATACAGTTTTTTAGTTTATTTTTTATTATATTTTTCTATTTCAAATTTATTACTAATTCATACTTATTAATATAGATAATTCACCCAAAGTGAGCTAATGATACTTACTATATAAGTTTTATAAACTAACATATCACCAATTATAAAAAAATACATATTTATTTAAACATTCATTTATTATACTGTCTAAGTAACACCAATCATATTAGTGTCACATCAATTTGTAAGATTTTTGTCGCAAAATTTGTATTACTTTTAGCATTTTTCATTCACTTAATGGAGATTAGGTTGCATTTCTATTAATTCTTTTTTTTTTTTTGTGGAAAAAATGCTAAACTTACTATTAATTTTATTGCAAAAAGCTTACAAACTGACGTGGTAATGAGGTGACACTTCAACAAAAGAATAAATGAGTATTGAATTATTTCATGTGATTGGTGAATGTCAATTTATAGGACTTTATAATAAAACTTATAACATACTAGCATTACTCTAATATCTTAGGCATTTGAAAAAAAAAAAAATGTACACTCAACTCACATTTTTTTAATTGAAAAAAAAAAAAAAACACTTACTGCCCCCATATTTGGGGGCCTTAGGCCATGGCCTAAATGGCCTATGCCTAGGGCCTGCCCTTACTTCTGCACAAGGTAAATTGCCAAATGGGTCCATAATAAGTTCAACAACGTGACCAATAATTTCGTCAAATATGATTTCCACATCTTGACATGTTCCCCCCATCAAATACCTTCTGTAGGAAGCGACAACCATATTGATCCTTCGCCATGAAGTATATACAACCACCCTGGACCTCAGCCAAAGAACTAAAAGTTTGTGGCAAGGGCAAAGGATAATCACTACTCCAACCATTTTCGCGAATTCTTCCAATACTAGTGAATGTGTGAATTCTTCTTATGGCTCCTTGAAGTGTTTGATTTCTTGTTGATGGCATAATTCAAACTGTATCCCTCGTATGATGCAATCATCCTCACAAGTAAATGCCTCAATACCACTTGCACCTTTCTTTCATGGACATAATAGATTGAGGAACCATGCTGTTTGGAATTGCTCTAGTTATTCAGAAACATTGGATGCATTCTCCACAAGCTTCCTCAACAGTCTAACACCTGTGCAGAAATCAATCACATCAATTGTTTAATCTTATCTATAATGTAATAATAGTTAAATGATTAAATTTACTGTAACTTTAAAATAATATCGAAACATGTCATGGTATCAAACAAGCAATCCTATATTCCCATCTCCAATTAGTATAGTAATGTTAGAAGACATACTAATTTGGCTGTCCATTGTTTGGCTTAGTGGGCTTTTTGTTGTAACAAGTTTTGGCTCATTTAAACTCTCAGAGCTCCTTGATAGTGTTATTGTAGAAGAAGTTTAAGTCGTTTAAGAAATTTTCGAATTGTAAATAGTGAGAGAGAGGCATTTGTAACTCAAGCAACACAAAATATTACAACTTTTGCCAAAATTATCTATCATGGTAGATTGTGACAGGCTATCTGTCACTTTCACATGAACCTACTACTTTTTCTCTACCACTCACAATCTATTATGAATAGTTGTGGCACAAATTATGGTGTTGTAGTCTTAGAATATTTGTTAGTTTAGAAACAAGCATGCATGTGATTTTAGAAACTCAGTTTAGTTTAGTTTTTAAAAAAAATTTAAGACAATGCGACATCCCACATGACATTGAAATTAATATTTTAATGCTACCATTAGCCACGTCAAATGTTTTCATCCACTACTTATTAACAACTTGACACAGTGACACATTTAAAACGTTGGAAACCATTTTGAAAAATGATACAAGGATTAGGATAAAATATCAATAAAACCAAACAAAAATTACTTCAAAGTATGTGAAGAAAAGAGCATAGCGTAAGATCAAATTTAAAAAAAAAAAAAGTTATAATATTTATTATTAAAATAAAACTCATTTTAATTTTGTTATGAAAATCTTGATATTTAGTTTTAAAAATTCGAATATTCTATTTAAAAAAAAATAAAAATGTTAATGAAATTTTATTTAAAACAAATTATATTAATAATTTTAAGGCTTTTAAGTTAGTGCTATTGGTTCATCATAAGTTAGTGCTATTGGTTCATCAGGTTTAGTACTTTCCTCACTTCAAATTAGGTGAGTAATAAAAATGGGATTTAAGCTTCTGTACTTTTTTAATAATAAAAAATTGCCACCAATTGAAAAGTGTTGTATTCCATGGTTAAACATACAGGTAACGAAACTAACGAAAGTTGACAAAGTCAACAATAATGCTTGTACAAATAGTGCAAGCTTCAAAATTTTATGGACCAAAAAACAGTAAAACACTCAATGAATAAACTTTGGGGGAGCAACACTATATTTCGGCCTAAATTTAATGGTTTAACTATCTATAGCATGTCATTTGACGCAATTGTAGTACAGTTATTTGCCACACTTCCACAACCCTCACAGCAGAGGCCAATTAGTGGAATAAAAATATTAACTATTTTCCCAGCACTTCCACAATCCTCAAGCAATGGACGCAAGCATTAGTATTGGTGTTGCTAAAAGGCTATATTGTTATTTTTAGCTCCGCCGATACTAAAAAGCATGCTGGAATTGTGATGTTTGACCACTTCATCACCAAAGTGGGAAACCATAAAGAACTAAACATTGTGTTTTAAAGATTCTGTTGTGAAGTAAACACCAGCTATTGGTAAAAAAAAGCTTCTACTGTAATTGTATAATCATTTACTGTAATTTTTATTATGATAAAACTTGGTCTTATAAGATGTGTTCCTTTTGTGTAATTTGAGGTAGCCTTTTCTTTTCGTTTTACTATCCATTTTAGTATTGATTTCAATGATATTAGTAGATATTTTCTCGTCTAAATTTATATACAACTTTTAATTAATCTATGCATTCCATAAATTTTATGCTGCGTTTTTTTTTGCTTTGTAAATAATTTGATAGTTCAGAAAGGGAGGTTTGAACAATTATATAGTACTAATTGAACTATAAAGCTCTGTTGTTATTCCAGAATTTAGTTATAGGTAGTGTATTATATGCATATTTGTAAGGATTTCTTAAAGAACTCCCAACCCAGCTCCATACAGGTTTGCGCAGTCCACAAAGAGGTCATTTTTTTTAGGGCCATTTTGTTTTGGGTCCAGTGGACCAGACCTATAATTAGTCCTTTGGACTTACTCAAGAGAAAGTAGTCCTCTAGCAGCACGAAGATGCATTTGTGTGCGTGGCTTTTTTTTAGATCTCATTTTAGACTAACCCTCTCGTTAATAAGTTGTTCCAAAAAGCCTTAACAAGTGCATTTCTAGTAGGATCACATTGGTATGGGACTCAGGGGGTGAGATCTCACATGTCTGCCATTTTCGTTAATGTGTGATGTGACAAATCTTTTGCTTTTGGTTTGGATAAATTGCATTTTTGTTCCTCAAATATGAGGGTAGTTTGATCTTTATTCCTTTTTTTTTAAAGGTATGATTTTGCTCCTTCAAATTTTTGAAAATGTAATAATTTAGTTCATAATTAATTTATTACCTTGTCTATTTCTAACTTGCATTTTCCTCCCTTTCCAATGTTGGGCTGATTTGAATTTGGTCTCTTAGATACAAGGTATGTTTGTTTTTTTGTTTAGAATACTAAGTATTTTTAACACACACATGGGGAGAGGGGAGAATGTCTTAAAAAAACTTACAGTGGTCGGTTCAATTTTGATTTTGATTTTGATGTATGAGAGAATAATTCTTAGATACTTCCGGAGTATGGAGAATGGTGCAACCTCCTCTCACATTCATGGTGGGGTTTATTCACTAAATTCATAATGGGGTCCACTATGAATGTGAGAGGAGGGAACACTATTTCTCCGTGTTTCGGGAGTACTTAAGAATTTTCTTGTATGAGGGCAAGCATTTCATTAGTCAATTAAACGAAGTGACTAAATTGTTACATTTAATAAAATTTGAAAGGTCAACATCTAATAAAAACCACATTTGAGGGACTAAAAAATGCAATTGACTTTTTTTAGAAATATTTTTGGAGGAGTGTTAATGGATGTCCTAAGGGCAATGAATTATTTTTAGAAATATTTTATGAGAAAATGATAAAACAATTAATTTTCTTCACATTTTTTTTTTCTATGAAAGTAGTGTCAAAATTTTCCTAAAATGATTTATTAACAATTTTTTTAAGGGCACCCGTTAACATAACTCATCAATAAAAGTTACTCGGATATTAAATTGTATTGATAATAATGTATTAATGATGGTGAAATTGAGGCTAATTAAAACTTTAATATATAACATAACAATAGCATGGAGGTGCAATTTTATTTCTTATACATTGATAATCAGGGGTTGGGAAATTGAACATTAGATGTCCCCTGTTAAAGAAAGAGTGCATAGAGTACGAAATTAACAATAGTTTTCTACCCAAAAAAGAAAAAAAAAAAAAGGAAATAACAATTGAAAGCTAGCACCCTATTCGGTTTTAATCTTATCCCCATATCTGATGGCAGACAAAGCATCCTCACCATTTTCATTTCATTTTTCTATGTCAATATAAGCAAAGCACCTTTTTTATTTATTTTTATAATTTTTATTGTTCACTTTGATTGTTGCGTAAGACAATCAAAATTCACCAAAATATGCCACCGGGTGCTGTGCGTTTGCGTAGCACTAAAATTATTTCAGGGCTGCGTTTTGCATTTTTTGAGCTCTCATAGCACTATTTATGGGATCCACAAAAGTCATTCAAACACAAATTTCAACATAAATTTGAGTCTCACAATACTATTTATATATTTAAATATTATTTTGTTATAATTTTTTTAGTAATAAATTTTTAATTTTTAACAAATAAATAGTATCTAAACACACATTTGAGCAAACAAATAATTTTCAGTTCCTCCCTCTTGGATTGAAACTTGCTAGTAGTGGTGTCTCCACTTCTCATGTCTATTTCCTCGTGTACAGCTACTACTTCCACCTTATCTTAAGGCAAAGACAAAAAAGAAATCAAACAAAACGAAGAAAGAAACTTTACCGGATGAGAAAGAAACTTTATCTGATGATAAAGAACAAATCGAATGGAGACACTTTACTCCAAGAAATTTCGAGTCAAGTGTCCTTTTCCATTTTTTCTTATAGAATTTGGACACCTGTATGACTACATACAAGCTGCTATATATTGGTGCTATATATCACATCATTAAATTTGTTCAGGAAAAGCCAAAACTGTTCTCTAATTTTTACTACGCCCTAAGTGGACAATTAGTGATAATTACTTTTTTTTCCCCAAGGTTTGTATGTATTGGTGTGTAAAATTATTATGTGCATATGGTGTTCTGCATCTTTCTCACACAAAAAAAAATCTACCAATTTATTGTAAAATAAATGGATTGAATTTAAATATATCATCAATAACTTATTAATATATAAGACATGATAAAATAGAATCAGCACATCTTATAATAAATAAATAAGATTTAGACTCTTGAGTCATTTTATGAATACAAACTTAGGTATATATTTTGCCATAACTTACTTCGATGTTTGTTGGTGATTGGATTACATCACTTACACATGAGTCTATAACTCAAATAACTTCAATCACTAATTGGCACCAAAGCAAGTTGTGATAGAAAGTGTGTATGAAGGTGTGTCCTTAATTTTTTGGATTCTTCCACGCAAGATAGCTAGAACATCCACTCATCTAAATCTTATCATAAATAAATAAGATTTAAAATCTTCTCGAGTTATTTTAAGTACACAACCTTAATTTGGTTCACATTTAGTCATAGCTTGCTTGGATGTCAATTAGTTATTAAATTACATCACTTACACATAAGCCTATAACTTAAATAACTTCAATCACTAATTGTCTAATTGACACCAAAACAAGTTGTGAGAGTAGATAGATGGTGTGAACAAAGTTGCGTCCTTTAGATTTTTTGGACTCTTCCATACAAAGACAGCTAGAACATCCACTCATCTTTTTTGATGAGTGCATCCACTCGTCATGCACATAACAAAATACGTAGAATATTTTATATCTCATTTCTCAAACAATAAGAAAGATTACATACGTGATTTTACTCAAAACGAAAACTTTGGGACAACTTAAGAGAGAATATTAAGGCAGAAAGGTAGGAACATAGTACGATAATGATGATTCATTAATTTTGGGGGTTTGGAATTTTCTACACGGCATGTGTAGGAGATTTGATGTATATCTCAACAAGGATCATCTAACTTGTTAGGGAAATATGTCAAATTGTCAATTACTTGTGCTGTTATGCAAAACCTCATTTCTTTAACTTCCGTCTTCTGTCTCTTCTCTCTTCACGTTTTTTGAGAAAACTATTTACTTCTGCTAATATGATACATTATTAGCGAGATTTAAGAGGTGAATTTACATGAAATTAGTAAAAGTTTATGAATTCAATTATTACGAAAAATATTGTAAATTTTTTGTGTACATAGCATTGCCCTTCAAAACCAAAACCATGTAAAAATTTCCAAAATTCAAGACAAGTCTATAGCATTGTTAAGAATAACAAGAAGAACAATTTTCATTTAGAGATGGAAAACAAGAAAAACATTACTACGTTGTCATTATATATATGAAAAAACATGGTACTTCTATGCTTTCCCTTACTAATTAAAATTAAGAACAAAAAAATGACAAAACCACCTCATCAATTTTGGGTTAAAATCGTTTCAAAAAAATAAAAATAAAAAAGGGTTAAAAGCAAACTAATTTTCTATATTTCTAGTTTGAAATTATAGATTTCATAAACTTCAATAAATGTCTAGAGTTTTAACACAATTTTTATTAATTTTAAATCCAATTTTTTTTTTTTTTTTTTACAATATTATCATGTTTAAAACACTCGTAGCACTTTCCATCCATTGCAGTTATTAATGGAATGAGAACAAAATGTGTGATTTTTTATTATTCATAATTCAATCATTACTATAAGTGGGGGTGGGAGGAAGATTAGAACTTGAGATTAGAAGAATAGACAATACTATTGAGTTACAAGACTCATAGAAGTTAAAACCATAAAGTTTACTACCGACATTTTATAAAAGTTGATGGATTTACTACTTCAAATTATAAGTACAAATGGTTATTAGTTTGATTTTGACCCAAAATTCATGATGTTTATGCTTCTTTCTTTTTTTGCTTGCTTAAAAGAATGGTTAAAGACAATTATAATAGTGGGTTCTGCTACTTTTCTTTTGATGCTGATATACATAAATTACAACTTGCAAGACAATTCATGCGATGGAAAAAAAAGTTGTGTGTTTTATTGGAAAAAACTCCTAATGATATTCTTAATCATATCACACTCAATGTAAATAAATCATATAAAATAAAATTTAGACTTAATTGCTACGATGATTGGGGATAAGGACAAGACTCACTAACTATTGGGAAAGATTAGTCCGAATCTTGTTATTATTATTGGACGAACAAAAAACATAATGGGTATGGGGGCATATTCGTAACTTGATATGTTGTATTCCCTCTATAAATTGTTGTTTTCAATGTAAGAAGATTGGACAGTAAGGCACGCCTGTTTAACTTAGTTTCTAGTACTCTATAAAAGTGTGGTTCGGTTTCAATTTTACGCACACACTTCCAAGTTTTGCATTTGAAGTTACATAAACCGCCACGAGAAAAACAAACACCACCGAGTGATCACAACATGGGTTCAAGAAACGTGGTGGAGACGACAACGACGACGACAACAACAGCAACAACGACAACGTCGTCGACTTTTATGTGGGATTTCATCGGAAAGTGCGGTGGCAACGTTGTCATTGACGGTGGCTTTGCGACAGAGCTGGAAAGACATGGGGCTGATCTCAATGACCCTCTTTGGAGCGCCAAGTGCCTTGTCGATTCCCCTCATCTTGTCCGAAGGGTACTCTCTCTCTCTCTCTCTCATGATGTGGTTCTTCTTAACTTCTTAGAAAAATACGTACCTAAATTTTATTTTTTTAGATACTATAAATTACACTTTTAACCTTCAAGTTTAGTTCATTTTTATGACTAATATTTTTTAATGAACTAATATTTTTATAACTAATATGACGGTTAAGTGTCAACAAAATGATAGAGTGAGTATTACATGTTTCGGAAATATGCATCTTTTTGCTTATGTCAGAGTGGGCCTTACATGATAGATTTTGGAGGTCATAATTTGATTTTTAGATATTAAATTACTTTTTTAGCCTTCAAGTTTAGGATTGTTTTCATTTAAATGGTTATTTAGTTCATTTTAATGAGTAATTTGACTGTTAAATGTCAATAAAATGATGTTGTCAGTTGAGATTAGTTATAGTTACAGAGCTAACTAGAAGTTTTATTTTGAAAACAAAATCAAAATTGATGGACCAAAAATTTAAAAAAAAATCTTAAATTTAGAAGATGATGATTCCAAAATTTTATTTAATTATAAAATTTTGTATTCTATTATGCAAGGTAAATCCCTTTAAATCTGCTAGAATTTTCGTCCAAGTTTTTTTTTATAGAACGTTAAGGGAGTATATTTCTGTCACATATATGCAAAATTTTAATTTCTAAGACCATAATATAATTATATTTTTAGAAAAAAAAATATCATAATATAATTCCGTGAACATCGATAGAAAGTTTGATTTGATTACATTTCTTATATTTCCTTGTCTTTTCCATCCACGTTATTAATTGTACATATATATAAATTGTCATCTAATTGCTAATTAACTTTTTGAATAGAATAAAGTTACAATGATATTTTTTTTTTACTATTTCTATTTTTTGCCCCGAACATTTTGTGGAATTTCACGGATTAGTCACAAGTATCATGATAAGTGATAAGCACACACGTTTGGAGGACTTTGATACACGTGTTCTGAGAATACAATTCCTATGCTATATGCAAATTGCACCTTGCAAGAAGTTGATTTTGTTGTTTTTATATAATATTATATTATATATAAAAGATAAGCACAGTTGGATAGTCATGATTTATAGAAAGAAGAAAACAAAAGGAAAGGAATACAATAATTTTTTTTCTGACACTGAGGTGTCGAAAGCTATCCTGTCTGCTCCTGAGTATTTGTACTAAAGTGAACTGGTCTTGAATTTTCGTGACATCTGTCTCTTTCATGCAATTGAGGTTACAACTACAATTTGTTCTTTAAAACACTGTTAACACAATAATATTATAGATAGTAACTGGTAAGTAGGATGAGGTTGTCTAAGTCTAACTTGTAATTAATGAGTGAAAAAGAAAATGGGATCTTATGCTTATTATACAAAAATCAAACAACCATTTATTCCACAATAGGTCCCATTACTCGGCAAGTGTCACACGTCCTTATCTTAGGTTAGGAGTGTTATCTTTATCGTCGGCAAAAATTACATTGTAACATAAGTGTAGCAAAATTATAAGGTTGAATTTTCCTTCAAACCAGTTTGAATGAATCCCTTTAACCCATTATGAAACAATTCATAAAACTATCATCGGTTTGTTTTAAATAGGTAAGATGATTCATTAAATAAGTCATGTGATTTTACATTAAAAAAAAAATAAGAGTTAAGTGACTAAAAGTTTGAGTAGTCATTTGAAATGCCATGTAATGGATTAGAGGAATTTTTCAAGATTATATTATATTTAGTGCTCTTCCCACCAAAATTATCATCCCCCTCAAATCTTTCAAGATTTTTTGACAAAGTGATCCCCTTTCATTTGTAAAAAAAAAAGGCTAAGATTGATTTAACAGTTGATATGCCATTTTTGTTAATGGACTTGATTGATTTAACAGGTTCATCTAGATTATCTTGATGCTGGAGCTAATATCATACTTACAGCATCTTATCAGGTAATTTTTCAGACCCCCTTTCCATGTTACTTTATGTTCACCTATAGCATTTTTTCTTATTAATCAAAGTTACCATGTTTCATGTTTGGCATAGGCCACGATTCAGGGATTTGAGGCTAAAGGCTTCTCTAAGGAAGAAGCTGAAGCTTTGCTTAGGAAAAGTGTAGAAATTGCGTGTGAGGCAAGGGAAATTTACTATGACCGATGCACAAAAGACTCCTGGGATTTCATGGAAAATGGAAGGACTTCGAGACGACCAATTTTGGTTGCAGCTTCTGTTGGAAGCTATGGAGCTTATCTAGCTGATGGTTCTGAGTATAGGTGTGTGGACTTGATCTTCAGGGAGTAATTAATTTCTAAAGTTGGTCTTCATTGATTTGACATTTGCTTTATATCTAAGTACAAGCAATAGCTCTAGTGACATAAAGATTTTCACAACTCTATGTTGTGATTGGCGCATAATAGAAGTAACGTTAACAGTGACAGTAAGTTGTGAAAAAGGATAAGTTTATAGCATCGGTCACAAAGCTCATCGCTATGTACGTGAATGTGACTGATGTATGTGAGTCACTTGTTATTTAATTGCATGGCTCGAATGATAATGGTAGAGATGCTTGCACATTTGATGTGTACAACATGAATGATTGGCCATTTCTTTTAGTAGTGGACAGTTGGACATGATTATATATGCCTGTCTTAATTTTGGGCAAGAATTTTTTTCTTAAAGCAAGTATAGTGTCCAACATGGCTTGGCTTGTTGGCCAGGGTTGTGGTGCATTTTCTTTTACTTTTTGGTATTATATTATCTTATTGTGATACATCAACATGCCACTATAACTTTTCTTATTCTCTGTTCACAGTGGTAACTATGGCGATGCAATTACTTTGGAAAAATTGAAGGATTTTAATAGGAGAAGGGTACAGATTCTAGCCAACTCAGGTGCTGACCTGATTGCTTTTGAAACAATTCCAAATAAGCTAGAGGCAAAGGTACCATGCTATTTTTTTTTTTTTTACATGTGCTAGCCATCGAACCTTTTAATCTACTTACAGTATATGTCTGTCTATACTTCCAGCGGATAATTCTTGCCAAAATGCCTCAATTTTGCTTTCTGACATGTGCTAGCCATCGTTCTTTTTTATCTGTAGTTTCACTGGAGGTTCTCTCATGAAAGAGCACATTCATTAATATGTTAGCTAGTTCCTTATAAAATCATATATTGAATACTATGTGAACCTCATATATACTTTGCTTACATTTGTTCTTTTTTAATTCCAAAATCAACTTGATAGCTTTAATTCGTATCTTAATTATGCCTTTCTGATTTAACAAATTTCGTCCTTACTCAAGTGAAAATAACAAGCCATTTGTCCTTTTTTCACTTTCTTTTTCGGTCTGTGAAGAAAACAAGTCAAATGTGAATTTCATCATTTTAATTGAAAACTTAAGTGGTGGGACAAAGTCCACAGGGTCTTGAATTGTTCCAAAGTCCACATGATGCCAATGCATTGAAAGGAATTAGTTGGTATCACACATTAATAAGGTTATAAGTCTTTCAATCATCTCATTTGTTGTCAAAATTTGTAATCCAGAAATGAGATTGTCACTCTAGTCAGAAGTCAGAATACCTATCTACATTTTTGCTATTAAAATTTGGAAAAATCTATCTTGATATTTTGGTATTTTTCCTTTTTCTTTTTAATTATGTGCATATGCACTAGTTCCAATATGACCTTTACCTCTGGCTGTAACACATTCATTGATTTTTCTTTATAATGCAGGCATATGCTGAGCTTCTGGAAGAAGAAGGCATAGAAATTCCAGCCTGGTTTTCGTTCAATTCTAAGGATGGAGTTAATGTGGTTAGCGGTGATCCTATTTCGGAGTGTGTCTCCATTGCAGATTCATGCAAGCAGGTTGTTGCTGTTGGGATCAACTGTACCCCTCCTAGATTTATCCATGGACTGATTACATCTATTCGAAAGGTACAATTTTCGGGGTTGATGCTTATTTATGAGATTACATTCTGATAGAGATTCTGTATCTACTTATTTTATCCAGAACTTTTGAAGGAATTGGGTTAGGTGCCCTTATAATTCATTACAAAGCATATATTCTTTGTGACAAGATCTTCATGTGATCTCAGATTTTAATAATTCAAACTGCAGCACACCTCTTACAAAAAGATTCTTTAGTTTTATGGCTTATAAAATTAACAATACTCCTGCTGTTTGCCTTTGATTGTTTGTTTATTTCTTGGTTAACTTCCAAACACTTGCAAACATTAGTTCTTCCTCCTGTTCCTCTAGGTACAGGATTTTATGCCAGTCATGCCTGCATTCTATTATTCGTTTTGCAACAATTTACTCTTATGGTCACTTCAAATTAAAAGACAAATGAAGCATTAGGGTTATAATGCTGCCGATAAATTTGACACTTATTCTGCTTAACATTTGTGATGATATATCTCTAGCTTGTCTCTTCTAATGATCTCTCAAGTGAAGCATTATGATTATAATTTACTGCTACTGATGAATTTCAAAATTACCTTCTTAACATTTTGAAAATTTTGAAATGATGTCTCTGGCCAACTCTTTGGCAGGTAACGAGTAAACCGGTTCTGATATATCCCAACAGCGGTGAGACTTATGACGGTCAGACCAAGCAATGGGTGGTGAGTTGCTTGCCTTACTCTATTGCTTATTGCTTTTAGGACAATTGTTTATTAATACACCATTTAGGATCACTAAGAATAATTGCATATTCACGATGTAAGGCATAGTTTAACAGAATTAGCTTATATCAATCCTTCATTGACACTAATCTCCAGTCTTCTGAAAACACGCTTGTCAATAATTTACCATTAGAGTGATGCGAGAGAGTAATTTTTATTACATAAACCTTACAAAATGATATGCCATTGTAACAGTGTAGCCTATCACAAAAAAAATACTTCAGACATAATTATTATGTAGTTGAAGTGACACCAATCGCATTTATTGCATGTTACTTTGTAAGCCTTTTCTTTTACAAGTATGTAATTCTTAATCTTCCAAGTTGAAAATGGGGGCATTTCTCGAAATATATACTCAATCCACCTGCTGCATGGTTTACTCTTTGATGGATGTATGAGCTCCTAGATAGTAGGTTCTGATAATGCTTAGTATTTCCTCAAAGCACTAAAGTTAAATGATTTTCTATTGCAGAAATCAAGTGGGAATGTAGATGAAGATTTTGTATCATACATAGTCAAGTGGAGGGAGGCTGGGGCTTCTCTTTTTGGTGGGTGCTGCAGGACAACTCCCAAGACTATTAGAGGCATAGCCACGGCTCTCTCTGATAAAAACTAGTTCTGTTACCACCCCAAATTTTCAAGAATGTTGAGATGTAATTTAATAATAGTAAGATGGAATGGTTCTTTTGACTTGCTTCCTAGTCTCATACAATCAAAGAAATAAACAACAAAATGTGGAGAATGGTTATCTGAGATTCTCACTCTCAATCCTTCATAAAAAAAGCATGACTGGCATAAAAGAGAAGAAAGAAAAAAGACAGGCTCATTGTAGCATGATTGTTCCATTTTACGCTGCATTAATTGCCAAATGTCGCACATTCTTTTTTTTTCTTTTCCCTCTTTAAGTAACCAAAGTTTAAATTAGCAGAGAAATTAGACACGTAACATACTGCACTTGATAGAGCATAAAATGAAATAGTAAGAGTGGGACAACAATAATTTAATTTGTGCAGATAAGCTTTCATAGAAGTTCTATTAATAGATAATGAAAAGCACCTTTTCTTTGAGTGTCCTTTCCCAAGAACATGACCTCTATTTAGTATTATTGGTTTTTTAAAAGGCTGAGATAGAGGTGGGTTATGGTTGCATAACGAATTTAATCTCAATTAGGTAAAGTGATTCTTTTTAAACCATAGGTAGGCAATGTGTAATTGTCACAAATCACAAGTGAATTAAGTGAAATTACCCCTTTTTTATAAGTAAAATTCCATAAAAAATGCAAAAGGATGCTATCCAAGTATATGGTATACAAGAAAAAAGACAAGGCAATAAACAAAAAGTAAAAAAGAAAAAGAAAAATTCAATAAAGGATCAACTCCAGCTCAAGCTATCTAGGAACTTTAGAAAGTCTGCGGTGGTTTTAAATTGGAGACATTGGAGCTAACTGCATAATCAAGTGATTACACTTGCAGCTTGAAGACTACTTTTTAAATTAGTTGATTATCCCCACTTGTCCATGAGAACCTAATTATAAAATAAAATTTTAATAGTAAGTCTAGCATGATATGAGACGTGCTTAATATAAACTTATTGTGCACACCATAGACTTCACGAAGCTATATATTGGGGCAGGGAATAATAGTGCTCCCCCCTCTCAAAAAGAACTTTAATCTTTTAAATTCTAATATTCAAGAGATTTGAACTCTTAATTAAGCAACAATCGTATGATAAATGAGAATAAAGCAATATGTGCCCTTGGGCATGAGCATAAATTGCTTAGCTTATCAGGGTTAAATGCTCCTAGATTACTTGGCCATTGATTTTGGACATGGGGTTAGTTGCTCATAGGTTTTACTGGATTGAGACTAGTCCAAATTGCTCTCTCTTTAGAAAGTTCCCTATGTTATATATGTGTGTATATATATATAAACAATGAAGCAATATGTATATTATAAATTCAATGCAAATTTGTAATTTATATTCATTTTTTAGGTATAGAAAAAGTTCTCAATATTTTATGATGATTTCTTACTGATCTTCATACGATCTTATATGAAAGAATGATATCTAAATAAAGCTTATAATGTTCCAAAGTCCAAAAGATAAATTGATTTAAGAACCTTTCATTTCGTGTTAGTTTACTCCTTTCTCGTAAAGCATGAAATTGTTCGCTACCAATTATTTCAAGCAAACACATATACATGCATGCATATATGCACATGTACATATGAGTGTGTGAGTATGCCTACATGAATGTTTTTTTAATTATATTTTGATATTACAGTCTGATTCCTGAAGCAAATATCCCTGGCTTCTTCTATATATTAACACAGCCAATTTGTCCAAAATGGGAAAAGCACAGAACTCTCTAACATTAGAATATTAGAATCGAACTTGTGGAGGAAATGGTGAATCAAAAGCATTTGGATCATGTGATTGTTGTTTTATAATATCTATAGTAATCACCTTAGTACGACCATTGCATCAATTGTAATTCCTTAACTTCTCTATGTAAAAAAGGTCAAATTTTCTTTCTTCTTTGAGTTCCTGTTTGTGGTTTATATATATTTTACATATACAAATGCATTACCAAGATCCTAGATTTGGTTAGTTCCAACCAAACCGCAGTCACAAGAGACAGGTAAAACACTACAATAGAAGTAAAGGTGTGGCCAGATGTGCAATCAAGGAAGATTTGAAGAAGGCTTATGATTCCTTAGTTTGGAACTTCATCCTTATGTGCCTCATATCAGCTGGAGTTCCCCCAAGGTTTGTCAATTGGGTAAAAGAATGTATAACTACTACTCAATACTATCACTATCAATGGCTCTTTAGTGGGGTATTTTCATGGAGGCAAAGGTCTTAGACAAGGAGATCCACTATCCTCCTATCTATTTTTGATTCTATGGAGGCCTTTACAAGACTTATGCATTCTAAAGTTAAAAAATTTAGCCAATTTACATTTCATCCTCAGTGTTAAGAGTTGCAAATCACTCATCTCAGCTTTGCAGATGATCTTTTAAACTTTACAGCAGCCAATCTAGTAATTTACCCTCAATGCAGTTGATTAAAGACACTATTGGAGTTTGAGGAGATATCTGGGCTGGCTGTCAATCCATGTAAAAGTGAGGTTTTTTTTGTGCGGTTACCCCAGATGTTTTAAAGCAGCAGAATTTGAGTATTCTTCAGTTCAAAGAAGGGGTTTTACCTGTCAGATATCTTGGCATTCCCCTTATTGAAGGGAGGCTCAGTATGAAAGATTGTCAATCTTTTATAGACAAGATTCTAACCAGGATCAATGCTTGGTCAGTTAGTAACTTATCATTTGCTGGCAGGTTACAGTTGCTGCAATCTGTTCTTTATAGTATTCAAAGATTCTGGTGAAGTATGTTCATTCTTCCTAAGAAGGTAATTGCTTCTATTGAACAATGCTTTAACCGGTTTATTTGGAAAGGAAGAGGGGCAGGTATAGGTGGCATCAGAATGGCTTGGGATAAGGTGTGCTTACCAAAGCAAGAGGGAGGGCTTGGCTTGAAGAGAGTTGGGTCTTGGAATAAAGCTGCAGTGTTGAAGCTCATTGGGAAACTATTTACTCAAATGCTGGTTCCTTATCTTTGCTAGGGTGCATAACTATTCCCAAATAGCATCTAGGGGTGGATATCTTTACTTAAGCTGAGGCAAGAAGCTAGGAATTCTTGAACTTTGATATAGAGTCAATTATGATGAAGCTAGGCACTCTGACGCTAAAGTTGATTCTGTCCTTAAGAACAAACAGTGGCTTTGGAGGGCAGCTAGATCTGAGCAACTTGTTAGCATTCAGAGCAAGCTCAGCTTGAACAAATTTAGTTGTGCTAATACTTAGAAAAAAAAAATTAAAGAAAAGGGGCAAATAATATATTGGTGGAAACTGCTGTGATTTGATCTCACTATCCCTAGAAATATTTCATTGGTTAATTAGCATTGAGGAATAAGCCACCAACTAAAGAAAGAGTGATTAAATGGGTTATAATGGGGAAAGCAAGTGTGTGCTATGTAATGCCTTCACAGAAAACAGAGAGCACTTATTTTTCCAATGCTCCTTCACTAAAAGAATTTGAGGAAGTATTATGAATCTATGGTTGGTATCAGATGTTGAGTGTACATGGCAGATTTTGATTGATTGGTCTGTAAACCAACTCAAAGGGCGCAGTCTCAAAGTTACCATTTGCAAGTTGGCTTGGTGGGCAACTGTTTATCATCTGTGGCAGCAAAGAAATGCAATTATCCATTCAAAGAATGTAAGGAATGAGTAGAGTAGCAAATTATCAAAGACATCAAGAAGGATGTTAAAGGTAGAATTGAGAGCAAAAGAGGTCTTGGTGACTCAGTACTTAAAAAGGAGTCTATGCTGCAAATGGGGCATGAACCTGTTTGTACTATGAACATTGCTCAATTTTTCTGTCACTGCTCTCAGGGGTTAATGTTGTTTTTCTCAATTTGTTTTGAATAGAATTCTTTAAGGGTACAACATGTGCAGGTGGCTCTCGCTTCCTCAATCTATCATGTGGGGTTGTATGATGGTGGAATATGAAAACTCACATAGTGTATAAAACACTTGTAAATGTTTAGACCAAAACAAATTTTCCAATACAAACTTATATTCAAACAATATATGTGCAGAATATGAAATATAAGCAATACCTAAATTAGCAAACTACTCTAAGCCATTAATTAATTACAACCAGTAGAAATTAAAAGTTAAGAGTAAGGGAAAGAGAGATGCAAACACAAGATAACACCGACATGTATTATCAAAGAGGAAACCGAAGAACTTGGCGAAAAACCTCTCTGCCACCCTCCAAGTGGTAAATGATCCACTAGAAAATCAGTTGGAACACATGAATAGCAATAGGCCCTCCAACCTAATCTCCCCAATGCACCTAAGTCCTCCAAGCTTGTTGCTCCAACAAGGTTACGCCGAACCGTGTCTTCTCTAGCTTTCTGGATCCCGCAATTAGCCTATTGTATCAACCAATATGAATTGGTTCCCTCTTGAACTGCTTCCCAAACACCAAGAACCTTCTCACTACTCTGAATTTGGTGAGGTAAGGATTTGGTTTATGATCCTCTCACAATGAAGAGGATGAAAGTAGAGGAATTTAGAGAATCAAGTGTATAAGATTGTGGATGAATCAATCTTGTTTTTCTCTAGGGTTCCTCTCTCAAAATTCTCTCTTGAAACTCTCTACATTTCATGAGTATAATGGTATTTATAGTAGGGTATGAGATGGAATGTGAAAAGTCACTTTTTAGCAAAATAGGGTGCACTAGCAAGTTACTCGAGACTGGGATGAGTCACGAGTTCCAATCGCCAGTTACTAGACTAGGCCAGACTCTACTTTTTGTCATGTAGTGATCCAGCTAGCCTGACTCTTTATCTTCCTGCATGCTTTACACGTGTGCTTCATTTTGGCGAGTTACCACTCGCGAGTTAGTCACGAGTCACCTTCTTGTTGCACACTCTTGATCAAATCTTCATACTCTTTCACATACAATCCTTACATTATTCCCACCTAAATACAGGGTTTTTAAATTTTGAATTACAAGCAAATTTGGTACAGAATAAAGTTGATACATAATTGAATAAATTCAACTTTACACAATAAATAGAGGAGGCCTTTTTTGAGCTATAAAAAGAGCTCAGATAGAGAGTTACAAGAAAATTAAAAATTCTATGCAGCTCGTGCTTCTTCTGGTTTTGAGTTATACATATTACTGTATGATTGCTTTTTTTTTGTCAATGATTCTACCTATTCATTAAGATAAATATATAAGTAAATAAATATATTCTCAGCTGGCTTTATTCTAGAAATTAAATTGTTCACAAATATGTGTACAGATTCTTTTGTATTCATCATTTATCATCAAATTTTTTTCATGTTAAATTCTTGCTATTTCAAAAAAAATCCATGAGCAAGCAATGAAAACTTTTAACCTCATGTAACATGTATGATATCTCCAATTTCAGTATTGAAAACTCCTAGGTCGGTATCATATCCGTACCACCCCAACGTTTTTCTTTAGGTCAATTGTACTCAACAAATTGATCCACTGTATAACCAACTGCATGACATTGCAAGATATGTTCCATTGAAAATTGGGTGTTGGTTTTTGTCAGTTCAATGGTTTGTTTGTTTTAGTTCAAAATCTCATCTTATTTTCATTGCCGACTTAGTTAAAACCTCTAAAAGTTTTCTACGTACAATTCTACTTGTATTTATTTTTTAGGAAGAAAAAAAAATCAAGATTTAAAATTAAAAAAAAAAAAAAAAAAAACTGATTCAAACATACAAGGCCGTTTGGTAACGTTGTTTTAATAATGCTGTTTGTATTATTTGAAAATACATATGGATAAAAAAAAGTGTAAAAATACGTATATTGTAATATTATTTAAACAAATATTCCAAAAAGGGCCCACAATTTCAGTCAACCAATATATAAATAGAGGGAGCCCATTCAAGAACTTTCAGTTTAGTTAGTTAGCACCCAACACCATAATGAACACTATGGCTGTAACCCTTCTTCCACTGCCTCCTCTGGTCTCAGCCACTCCAACCTTCATAACTCCCACCAACCAAAATGACCCCAAGACCACACCCAAAGACCCCTCTCCAACTGGGTCTTTCCAGAATTGCAAATCCATCAAAGAACTCAAGCAAGTACACTCACACTTCACAAAGAAAGGCCTCACTCATAGTCCCTCTACTGTGTCCAAGCTAATTGCTGCGTGTGCCCAAATGGGCACTCTTGAAAGCTTAGATTATGCTCAAAAGGCATTCAAACTTTATAGAGAAGATGAGGGGAGTATTGGGTCTTTGTTCATGTACAATTCTTTGATTAGAGGTCACTCTTCAGCTGGGTTTGGTGATGCAGCTATCTTGCTATATATTGAAATGGTGATTGCGGGTATTGTGCCTGATAAGTTCACATTTCCTTTTGTACTAAGCGGGTGTGCGAAGATTGTTGGGTTTTGTGAGGGAATTCAAGTTCATGGGGTAGTTGTTAAGATGGGTTTGGAGGAAGATGTGTTTATTGGTAATTCTTTGATTCATTTGTATGCAGAGTGTGGGAAGATGGAGTATGCACGGAAGGTGTTTGATGGGATGCTTGAGAGAAACGTTGTGTCGTGGACTAGTTTGATTTGTGGTTATGCTAGGAGGAATTGTCCCGAGGAGGCAGTTTCTTTGTTTTTTGAAATGGTGGAGACGGGTATTACACCCAATTCGGTTACGATGGTGTGTGTGATTTCGGCTTGTGCAAAGTTGAAGGATCTTGAATTGGGTGAGAAGGTAAGTGCTTATGTGGGTGAGGAAGGAGTAAAGTGTAACACGCTTATGGTGAATGCGCTTGTTGATATGCACATGAAATGTGGAGCTATTGGTAGTGCAAAGAGGCTTTTCGATGAATGTGTTGATAGGAATTTGGTTCTATGCAATACTATCATGTCAAATTATGTGCGGCAAGGACTTGTGAGAGATGCTCTTGCTGTTTTTGGTGAGATGCTGCAACAGGGACCACGACCAGACAGAGTTACAATGTTATCAGCAATCTCAGCATGTGCACAATTAGGCGATCTTTTATTTGGAAAGCAGTGCCATGGTTATGTTTTAAGAAATGGACTAGAAAGTTGGGATAACATTTCTAATGCCATGATAGACATGTACATGAAGTGTGCTAAACAAGAAATGGCTCACAGAGTTTTTAACTGTATGTCAAAGAAGACTTTGGTGTCATGGAACTCATTGATTGCAGGTTTAATTGGAAATGATAATGTAGAGTCAGCTTGGGAGATTTTCAATGAAATTCCAGAGAATGATCTTGTGTCCTGGAACACAATGGTAAATGCTTTGGTCCAAGAGAGCATGTTTGAGGAGGCAATTGATCTTTTCCGAGAGATGCAGAATGAAGGGATTAAAGCAGATAGGGTGACAATGGTGGGCGTTGCATCTGCTTGTGGGTATTTAGGAGCTCTTGAGCTGGCAAAGTGGATCCTTACCTACATAGATAAGAATAATATTCACTGTGACATGCGGCTTGGCACAGCCTTGGTTGACATGTTTGCCAGGTGTGGTGACACTCAAAGTGCAATACAAATTTTCAATGAGATGGCAAAAAGAGATGTTTCTGCTTGGACTGCAGCCATTGGAGCAATGGCAATGGAGGGAAATGGGGAACGAGCTGTGGAGCTTTTCAATGAGATGCTTAGGCAAGGGGTGAAACCCGATGAGGTAGTCTTTGTGGCGCTACTGACGGCATGCAGCCGTTGCGGGTTTGTGGATCAAGGGTGGCATCTTTTCAGGTCAATGGAGGAAATCCATGGAATCTATCCTCAAATTGTCCATTATGGGTGTATGGTTGATTTACTTGGCAGAGCTGGGTTGTTGGAAGAAGCGATTGATCTCATAAAGAGCATGCCCATGGAACCTAATGATGTGATTTGGGGGTCTCTTTTAGCTGCTTGCCGGACACATAAGAACGTCAAGTTGGCAGCACATGCAGCTGAAAGGATAACTGAATTGGCCCCTGATAGGACAGGGATTCATGTGCTTCTCTCAAACATATATGCATCTGCTGGGAAATGGAATGAAGTTGCAAAAGTGAGGTTACAATTGAAAGAAAAAGGCATCCATAAAGTGCCTGGATCAAGTTCAATGCAGGTTAATGGCATAATCCATGAGTTCACCTCTGGTGATGAATCACACCCAGAAAAGGCCCACATTGCAATGATGCTACAAGAAATAAACTGCAGACTCAAAGATGCAGGCCATGTTCCTGATTTAACCAATGTTATGCTTGATGTTGATGAGCATGAGAAAGAGTACTTGCTCAGCCAACATAGTGAGAAATTAGCCATAGCTTTTGGTCTTATCAGTACAGGACAAGGAATGCCAATTCGTGTTGTCAAGAATCTCCGTATATGTGCTGATTGCCACTCGTTTTCCAAATTAGTATCAAGAATATATGAAAGGGAAATTATTGTCCGAGACAATAGCAGGTTCCACTTTTTTCGGCAAGGTAATTGTTCTTGTTGTGATTATTGGTAGTGAAACTTTACAAAAAGAAAAAAAGAAAGAAAATGATTCATTTGTAATTAAACACTTCTAGATTATCTTTAGCTAATTGTAAGCTTCAGTATAATACATATATTTGTTAATAATGTCAATTAAAAGTTCACCAGACTATGTATCAGTTTAATTTCAATTTTTTGCAGCAAAGAATGACCATTGCAATTTTAAACTCCGACCAAGAGAACATTGTTGGATATAAAATAAACAAATCAAGAATAAATGAGAGAGAGCAGATATTCTTCCAACAGCAACTTATGTTAAAAGTAAACAATTATGGGAGAGGGGGAAAATAGAATGCAAGAACAAGAGAAAAGCTCTCTTTCATACTGAATTTATTAGATACAGGTCCTGATCAAATCTAACAGATATAGATCACATTTTACAGAACCAGCGCAAAGGCCAGTGAAAACTGAAGGGCCTGGCCTTTCAGTATATGGTTCATAATTTAGGGAAAATGGAATCAACAAAAGTATGGTGCATTGGATCGGAAAGCCAAAGTTTGGCTAAATGAAAATGAGAGGAGGTGTGCCGGTGGACTTCTTCAATAAGCCAGATGGTGGCTTCAGCTTTACGAGGGTGAACTAAGGTGTCCAAAGGCTTACGTTCATCCTCACTGCCAATCCTCAATTGATCCCACTGTTTTAGGAGAATATTGGTGAGGTAGTGCAAAGGCTGATCATATAACTGCTTAATGGATTTGCCTAATCCCATCCATGTGGTAAATGGAATAACAGAGCCACGGTGTGTTGGAATTGGGATATGCTTCATGTATTCCTGATACATTTCTGCACTTTTGATTAATGCATCTGCGACATGAACAAAAGAATGTTTATGAAAGAAAGGCGTTTGTGCAAATGAGATCAATGCTAGGGACTCATGAAGGTAAAACAGAGGTGCAATGAAAGATGGGAACATTGCAATTTGAAAAATGGGGTCCACAATTGTTATGAACCAGAGAAAGCTTCTAAGAGGTTCCTGCATGCTGAGTCCTAAGCATAATATGTCAACAAAAGCAAGCACACTCAAACAAACAACATAATAACTTGAAGTTTTTTTTTTTTGTTTTTCATCTTGATCAGCATGCAAGATTCAGGTATCAAATATTTCCCATTTGTTTCATCCAACTTGCAGAATCTCAAAATGATCTAGCAGATAACATGTGCATATGGCATGACTAGCAATATAAGGAGAATCGGTCTTTTTAAAAGGAAAACAGCTTCTGAACAACGGGGGGCAAGAAACTTAAACATAAGTTTCTTTGGAGCGACAAAGTGTTTTCATGATGATAACAGAAATGTTAAAAAAAAAAAAAACATTAGTTGTCCCAAAATACAGTATTCACTATCACCATATATGATAGATTCTTTAGATTCTCATACTACAAAGGTTAAAACAGAAAGCAACTTACTTATGAGTCACTCTGCTGCAAAATCAATGGACAAGCAAATTAGTTAATCTTAATCAACTGAGACTGTCATGCCAAAACTGCTTCACCATAAAACCCATTTTATAGAACGAATAGCATTGAAACACCAGATTATGGCCTATTAAGATATTTACATAATCATGCTTCATTTATGTTGGATACATTAAATAAATGAAAAATATAAGTTACAAACTCCATTTATTCAATGCAAACTGATGGTAGGCGATTATAATTAGAGAAATTTAGACAGATAAAAAGGGCTATTTTTAAAACAGAGGAGAGGCATACCTGGTTTCAACTGAATAGGTAGTTCCTAAAAGGTTATTCTAAAAAAAACCCAGACTAAGGTTCTTTCTATAATATGAATTGATATGAAGGATACTAATACCTTCATATGATAATTCTTTGCCATTGTACTCATCGTCGATTGGCTGCTTGCTGTCACACTCCTCATCAACTGGCTGCTTTCCATCACACCCATCCATTTCTGAGTCTGAGGAAGAAGAATCATCATCTGATGATATAACATCAATTTGCTCATTCCATGGCAATGACCTCTTCATGGTATAGAGAATGTATCCTGTAGAAGGTAAACCGCCAACTATTCATCCATGTCAATGAAACCAAGAGATCTTAAATACGGTAATGCAATTAGATGGATCAAAGTAACTTCTTTTAGTGTGACAACAAGCATGCTACCCACATAAACATGCAGAAAGAGGAAGAAACATTAAATACTGCACATATTAATACAGAAAGTTCTGGTACTGTTTTAAACCATAAAGCTTTATAACTATAGAATGAGCAAATGCAAAAGAAATCAAACAGGGTGAACGCTTTTAGAGAGACTTCATACATCTATTCATTACTTCATCAGCTAAGTGATAGATATAGATAAATTAGTGTCACTATTAATTTGGATACATGTCAATGCCTTCAAATCAGATTCAAATCATGGTTTTTAAATTATTATTGTTTGGATGAACAATAGTTTTGCCATGCTGAACACTTTTTCCTTTTGCTTCAAGACTACAAATGTCATACAAGTGAAGACTTGAATTGATGTTTCACACCATTTACACTGATTCTCTTAAAAGCTTTGATGGCCAAAGTTAATCCAAAAATAAACCCAAGCACACCATTAAATAGCCTTTATAAAAGAACTATGACAACGAAACAAAAGGCCATGCAGTAATTAACTAGGCACAAAACAAACTAATAGCAAGCAATAATCTAAGTACTCTCAAACTAAACCTTAGTTCTGCTGAGTACATATAGCAAAACATTTAAATGGGTCGCTCTAAAAAACCATTTTAGGCTCTGCTATTTCCATATCTTCAAAGCAGGTCTGTCTTCCAATACCCAGCAAAGCTCTTTCTTTTCTCTTTTTTAAACTTATTCTTTCCCCTTTATCTCTGGCGAGAACAAAAAATCCAACCACACATCTGCTTTTCAAGTTTGCATGTCAATCTAAAACAACTTGTTATGCACAAAAGACACCCATTTGATTATAGACACTTTACAACATGCACAAAAAACACCCATTTACTCCAGAATCATTCTTGCTTCTAAATTTGTTCATATTTCCAAACCTTCTTAATTTTCCAATCATGGGTCTAAATCAAAATTTCAAAAACCAAGTGACCACAGCTGTTGGTGACAGATTCAGAAAAAGAAAAAGAAAAAGATATTTGGGTCATCATGATTTTGCAGAAATTGAAACACTGTTAAAAGTAACAAAGACAAGAAAACCAGTAAAGAAGGAAAAAGGACTTACCTTTGAACAGCAATATTTCTCTTCAGGGAAATGAGATTTTAGCCTTTGTTGGTTTTGATTTTGATTTTACCAAAGTGGGTCCATTTGCCGAGAGAGTGAGTGAGTGAGAGTGTAAGAGAGGTGACTGTCACAGAGGCGTGGACCTTTTATATGGGACAAGCTACACTAAAAAGGCCCCAACCGGTCAGTCTCGGACCTCATATGCTATGCCAATTTTTTTGCTTTATTCAGAAATAAAGGATTACGAGGTCCAATCAGAATTTTTTTTAATCAAATTTTAGGTCCAATTATAATCAGTTTTTTTTTTAATGTTATTTATTTGATTACTGAATAATATTTATTTTGAACTCCAGAAAATAAAAGAATTATATTTATTTAAATGTAAATAAATTTTAGAAAAATATTTCCCCTTATGTTTCACAATTCCCTTTTTAAACTTCAAAATCGAGCAATTTTCTACCTAGTATGATTAGACAATGATTAAATAGCCAAATATACACTACATCATACCCTACAGGTTAAACATTAACGAAATATTTTATTAAGCTATTTTGATTTTAAAAATATTTTATTGTGTAATGCCTAAAATACCTAATTAATTATTAAATCTTGAAAATACCCCAACATTAAACTCATGTATATTAATCAAACCCAAGTAACCCACTTGCTAACTTAACCAAAATTTTAGATTGCGGGGTTTGAGTAAGATTGGAGGACGTAGAGTTGTAAACGACCTAAGTTTTTATCGAATAATGAGTATTTAGGCTTGACTTGATAACGAGTGTAAAATGTTTAAGCTAAGCTTGAGCTCAAACCAAGCCTATAAATGATATTCAAGCTTGAACTCATAAAATTTTTTGAAAGCTCGAACTCAATATCAAGCTTTTGAGTTTAAGATCTAACACAAATACATTATCAATCCCATATCAAGTTATTATTGTAAGGGCGAGTTTTGGATCTTGAGCCTAAGGAGCAACAGGATTAGGGCCCAAAAAGCACAACACAATAAATTTGTAGAAAGTGGGCTTAAAAACTGGGGTTCAATGGATTGAACATTGCACACAGTGGATTAAAGATGATAAAAAAGTGAAGACAAACAAGCTTTATGCAGAGAAATCCTTCCTCGACAAAGTCCGAGGAGAGTAGTTCTTGAATATATTCTTTTTAGACTTAGCTACAATTTCAGCTCTTATTGCTACAGTGTTTTCTCTCTAGATTTTCAGATCATCCCCTCCCTCTAGAGGGTTTCTTATGTTATATAGCCTATTTCTCCTGATCTTGGCCCTCCATTTGTTAATCATGTAGGCTGCTACTCTAGTGTTTGTCCCATCAGACGTCTCCCCAAATCTTTTTTGAGTTGCGGCAACCAAGACAACACTGTTCAGGGTCTTTTCCACATAAATGCGGCTAAAGGGTTTGGTGGGGTGCAATAATTGTAGTGGTAGCTTCCACCCCTTTAGATACGACAGGACTGACCCCCTTCTTGAGGCCTTTTCTCTACAGTGTGATCTTCTTTGGTAATGTGTCATTGACGTGGTCAAGACCCGCCTCCTCGGCCTGGCCATCCAAGGGTAGGGTCTTCTCAACATAGACATGGCATCCTCGGCCTCGATATGACACGTGGCACTGTTACCTTACTAGATTTTTGCATCCCACAATTATCATGCCTAATTAATTTGGACTAGTAATCTCAACTCCTAATTACTTAAAGTCTTAGTAGGATATGAGTTTGATTGTTAAGCTCATATCAAACTTATTTTCTAAGCCTATAAACGAGTCTAGATTCAGTTTATTTTGTATCTAAACCATAAATTTATCCAATAATTTTCAAAATAATAAATAATTAGTAATGGTGAAAAATCTAAGCCTTCTATCTTCCTCTTCAACCATAACTCCTTTTGCGACACAACTTCCTCTATTCATATCCTTAACATCTTCCTCTTTTTTATCCTCTTTAGATTCATGATCCTCATCTTCTACCCTTTCAAATATGTAGTAATTAGGCCCAAGACTTTTGAGTAGATCAGTTTTTAACTTACCACCTTGAAACTTTCATTAAAGTTTCTTTATATATATATATATATATATATCTAAAAGTTGAAGCGTAGAATTTATTGTTGTTATGTTCCAGTTGAGTCACATTAGCTCCACGTTATTATCTTTTTTTCTTTATAATTTCACTATAATTGTTTTTAACATTTACTTTTTAAATATTTACACTTCTCCAGTCTTTCTCCATCTCTTACATTTTCATCTCCTTACTACCCTCTACATTAATATCATTCTTTCTCTTTTCCTTCATCTTTCTTTGTTTTTGTCTCTTCTTATTCACACCCTCTTATTATAAATTTATCACTACCTCGTCCATTCTATACATAGTTTTCCCACGCAAAAAAGGTTCTCTCTCTCTCTCTCTCTCAATTTTTTAGTGGATTTTTTTTTCTTGCATCCCTACTTTAGGTTGATAATTTTTTATATTCTTTAAAACTCTACTTTAGGTTAATACGATTTAGTTCTGTTTTTAAATTTTTTTTTTTTTTTGTTCTTATTAATTGTTAAATGTTATCCTATATAGGCATGTTCATTGATCCACCAGCACCGACGGAAACCGGTTTGACCGAACTCTTTAGGCTGAATCTCTTAAATTACCCCTGAAATTACAAGAATATAACCCAAACAAAACAAAAATTTGAATCAACAAGAAATATTCAGTGAACTCAAAATAAAACCAAAAAAATTAGGAGTTAGGGTTACCAAAGATAGAACTATATAGTGGCAAAGCCATGGTGGAGAACGGAGATGAGAAGGAGACTAACTAAGAGAAAAGTCTTTCTTTGTGAGAGAGAGACTGAGAATCAGAGACGAGTCTTTATGAGAGTGTGACACTAAAAGCTTGTCACGCTTGTGTTCTTAAAGAGTAGAAGGTTAGCTCATAGGTTGGAATAGGAGCCTAAGATTAGAATTTGAGAGGGAAAAACTACTGTTTGCTCGGCGAGATTAGGGTATGGAAAAAAAATTATGTGGCTAAGGACAAAAGATTAGAGAAAAATGGTTAGGTGGGAGCCTGAGAATTTGAGATTGAGAGGGAAACTTTACTATTTGTTCAGCGGGATTAGGGTTTGGAGGAAAAATTATGGACTGAGGGCAAAAGAGAAGAAAAATGGTTAGGTGGGAGAATGACATTCTGAGATAGTGAGATTGAGAGACTTTGTTCGGTGAGATTAGGGCTAAGGGGTTGGATCTGGGAAGAAAATAAATGTGACTGAGCTGAGTGATTTGAGTGAGTTGAGTGAGTCTGAGAGCTTAAGTCTAAAAAAGAGAGAAAGAGAAGAGACAAGCTAGAGTCTAACTTAGTCAGGGAGTCGTACATGTGTGGCTGAAATTAAACAAGAAAAAAAAAATCTTACATAGTGACTTATACATTACCAAACTATCTTAACTTGTTTTTAAAATATAAAATCAGTTAGACTTGTTTAGTGTGTGTGTGTGTGTGTGTGTGTGTGTGTGTGTGTGTTTGGATCTGTGTGCTTACATTTTTCTTGATTGAGAGATGTTTTGAGAGATTAAAATGTTGTTTGGATCTTTGGTTGAGTTGCATGTTTGATTGCATTCACGTCTGTGTTTTTCTTTTCTTAAAAAATTATTTTTAAAGCAATCTCGACAACTCCTCTACACCTCTTGACAGCTAGGCTATCTATCGAGCTCTTCAGCTTTTTTTTTTTACAATCTCGATAGCTTCTTGATAACTCCTCAATCCATCGAGAAAGTTTTTGTCTCCTCGATAGATATTTGATAGCTCCTCGATCCATCGAGACCTTTTTGCTGTGGACACCTCTGGATAGCTGCTCGATAGCTAGATCTCTTCAAGCCTTTAAAGCTCAACACCTCTTGATCTGTAGAGAATTAAGAGGTTCTATTAATAGGATCTGCATGACATTTCTTCATTTATCCCCGATCTCTCTCGATTGTTTTCAGTCTTTTCACCTCCCAAACATACTCTTCTCACTCCAAACTTCATCCTCAAGGGTTTTTCGGCCTAGATCAAGTATTTCTTCATTGGTAAGGGTCCTAAATCCTTCATTCTTCATGCATTTCTTGCATTTGACCTAACTTTTTGGGTTTTTGAAAATTTTTTGGGGGTTTTTCAAAATTGATGAAGTTTTTGTGAAAATTTTGGGATGAGCATTGAGAAAATGACTTTCAATCATCATGCGTTGCATTATAACAATGTTTCATGCATTTTAGATGTATGTTTACCTTATTGCAATGATTGTGTGCTGGTAGGTTTGGATTGGGCTAAGCCCATGATGATTTTACTATTGCATATCACATGCTCATGCATTTTCATCCATACTATCTTACATTCTCTACATTCTTATATATTGATTGTGATTGGTTTTTTCTGCGTGTCTCTCTTTCCCCCTCTCTTCTTATTTCAGTTACTTGCTCTATGGCACCTAAACAAAAATCTACTTCGTCTCAGAACCCTCTTCATTCTAGGGCATCCTCTTCTGATCCCACCATTTCCCATGTTCAGTCCGGTGATGATAAAGCTCGACAGGACTTTTCAGAGAACTTTTCTAGATGAGGCATTCATTCGGAACGCCAAGTCATTTTTTCGGACTTCTCCGACACTAACCTACCTATTGTCATTCACAGTAGGGGTTGGGAGTCACTTTGTGACGTTCCAGTCACTTGTCTATCTGTGATCATATAGGAGTTCTACTCTAACATGCACGGATTTGATTATTCAGTGCCTCTCTTTGTCACTCGCGTTCAAGCTATGCGCATTGTGCTCCACGTCCCAAGGGTAGTTAAGAGGTAGCGCATCCTAACTACCCTAGTTGTGATTGTTTGAGGACTATGTCTAAAGACGAGCTCATGTCATCTTTTTGTGAGCGTTCTTCTGATTGGGGTGATCGTCAGCTCACTCCTTGTTCGGCCTTTGCTAAAGTTCCTAGGTTTATTAACATGGTTATGACCTTTGTTTGTTGTGGTTTTGTCACGGATTGCCAAATGGGGAGATTGTTAGGGCATATGTGATTCATGTTAGGAACATATGTCAACATTTTATGTAATTGACTAATCCTTTGTCAAAGCACACTTTACTTGTAATTGGGTAGATCTAGGATGTGTTTAATGCTTCAAGAATTAAGGTTTCAAGTTTAAGTGTTAAAACCATACAAGTCTGTCCAAGATTCAAGTATTTAAGTGCAGGATTTTAAATCTCGACAGCTAGTATCTATCGAGGTTTATAAGTTGTCGAAGCACGAAGCTTGATAGTTACTTGACAGATAGGGTATCTATCGAGATTTATGAAAAACAGATTTTCAGTTTTGATTTTCATTCAATTCGTGAATGTATGTTTGGATTTTCTTTTCTCACAACTCTAAACATATATAAGAATTATTTTAAGGGCTGTCAAAGGTTGCGCGAGTATTGAGCAAAGTCTTGTTCATGCAAATTGTGACCAGAGACAGAATTTACCCTAATTCTTCTTTCTCTTGAAGAAGTTGTTGTGTTTGTATACTGTAGGGTTTTGTGACTAAGCAACTTCATGATTTTCATCGTGTGAAGAACATAAGAACTTTATAGCCAACATCCTTCTCAAGTTGGTGATTAAGTCGCATACTGAGATCTGCACATTAGATTGGTTAGTCACGTACTAGGAGCCATGCAATACAAGGAGAGATTGTCACTACTAAACAAGTCTAATTGAGTATTGGGGTAAGGGTTTAACTGTAGGTTGGTATAAGGTACTGGAATTCCTTTATTTGTAATTGCTTGTTTTGATAATAGTGGATTCTCAAGAGTGGTGACCTTAAAATCATCCAGTGAGTTTTTTGCCTCGGAGATTTTTTCCATTCGTAAACAAATCATAGTGTCAACTTTATTTTTCATTACATTATACTTTAGTTGGTGATTTTTTTGTGTTGTCACGTACATTGCATGTTAATTTGATTAATTAATCAATTTGGATAATTAATCAATTTAATTTATCACAAAGGGGTTAATACATTTTTGGCCTATCAGTAGGGATTTGGCATTTTGTTATCTGGGTTATTTAGTAATACAACTACAAGACGAGGATAGTCAGTTTGTTATCTAGATTCTTACTATTTTGCAGGTAGGGATTTTCAATTCAGTTTTTTTGGATTTAATTTTTTGAATTCTTATCTGAGTTCATGTATGGCTGCAAATGTCTGAATTCAATTTTGATTTTGAAATTTATGCTGATGTTAGGGGTATTCCTATTTCTGTTTTGTATTCTAGGTTTGATTGAATTGTAGTTTAAATGAGTCTTTGGGTTTGGAACAGTTCTTGCTTATCACATAATTAAGCTTTGTCACTTCAAGCATCATGGAAGGTTAATCAATAGTAGATGCACAAGATCAATTTTCACATCATGTATACCTTCTGATTTGTTGCTCTCTGAGTTGATCTTTCTCATCAACCAATGGGAAGTCTTTCTTCTTAGTAGTAAACAACATATCTAATTCTTCATCAGGTTAACTTTTATGTTTGAAGTTTGTATTGTGTGTAGCACAAAAAAGTTACAGAAAGAGTAATTTTTTGACATCAATGTGGTTTGTATTACTTGATGGATGCAATCAAGCTGAGGCAGACAGGTTTTGCTGTTGACAACTTAGGTGACATGGGGGAGGCATTGCTTACTTGAGTGGCAGTGCTTCTGCTCTGTCCTTGTGTAGATACTATTTCATGTGATGGAGATCAATAATGATTATTCTAATGAAGCCACAAATGTCATTGTAGAAAATTTTATTAATTTTGGGTGAACATACTCAACAAATATCTTCTCAACTAAATCAATTTCATTAGGAAACAAGCATGATGGGACATATTCCTAGATTGGCATATGGAGTTCATACATAACCCATTTTGTTCCTTAATTGTATCTTATTGTGAAGGAAAATCACTCACTTTGGACTTGCCCTCTTTGTGCTTTGACTCTACATCCATAAACTAGAAAAAGGAGAATTGTATAAGGCTAAGATACAACTCACTTGAGTCACTTCTTTGCATAAAATATAGATTAAAACTACTCAGATTGTGGAAAAATCTATTGCAGAGAGATAATTAGAGTCAAAGCAATTATGTTACTGCTACAATTCATATAATTCTTTTGAATAAGAGTATGAAATTGAAACTTTGAAACTTTTTTGCATGTTTGTTGTTGGTGCTTCTAACTACTGGAAAATTTCATTTATTGTTGTTTTGGTTATCATTAGCTATCTCATGAAAGAAAAGCTTTAATCAATTTGAATATTTTTAGTGGAAACTGTGCTATGGGTTTGAATTTTTTATGATTCATATGTTAGAAATTGATATTGGTATTGATGGTGAGATAGGTTTATATAGTAGAAAGGAAATTAATTGAATCATAATGGTCTCTAAGGTTATTAATTTGAAAGTTTAAGGGATATTGATAAGTAGGTTTGATTTTTTAATGATTATAGTTTTGAACATTATGGTTTCTTCTATTAATGTTTGTTGAATGTTGGCTGAAAATTGGATTCTTATGTCTAGATTGCTGAATAAATATATTGCTTGAAATTCATACAGATTGTTAGATTGATTTCTGCTCATTCTCTCTCAATCGCGCGCTATAGTCCGCCTCCTCAATCTTTGTCCAAAAAGGGTTTCACTATTGGGTCTATGAATCTTTGTCAAAACTATTGAAAAAATATGGAACTTTTCAATCAAATATTATTGGCCTTCTCTTTAAATATTGTTGCAGCAAAGGACTAAGAACACATGCTGCTGAGACAATCAACTTCCAAGGAATGATTTATAATTTATTGGTGAATTTGTCAAATATCTGCAAAATTTTCACAATCACAAAATAAGTTTTGCTTCCGACCATTATGTCTAACATTTTATCCTTCAACATAGTCAGCATTCATCATTAAGTTTACTTCCAATCAACAAAAAAGTTCTTACATACCTCATTATGAGACATCCATAGGAAACATAAATTAGTAGAACTCTCGTTTATTGCTATGAACAGTTTTTTTTTTTTTTTCAGTAGAACATCTTTGTCCAAGTTTTACCCGAGTGTACAATTTGAAAAATATTACTTTTGTTAGGTGCTCGAAGAAGTCGTCCTTCCTGTGCAAATAGAAAATCTAAATGGAATAGAATTTGTTTTCCAAATACAACTAAATGACTATAATTTTAAGTATGGATGAGAATTCTACTGACAAAGTAATTCAGCTTGATAAAATGTCAGAAGTACGTATTTTTTAATATAGCAAAATTACAAATTAAATATTTAATTTGTTTATGTTGTAGTACATTTATCAACCTGTTTTATTGTCGGGCTTACGTCAGTGATACTTCAAATGAATGTAGTAGCAACTTATCAAGCGAACAAGGTGATGATTCTACAAAATTTCAAAAAGTTGATGTTCAAAGTAATGTGCAACTCACACCAACATTTGTACTCAAGGAAAACAAAGAGACATATTTAGTGACTGTTACAAAGCAACATAGGGAGAAGATACAAAAAACACTTTTAAAAGTTTTTTTTTTTTTTTCAATTTATTTGAAATATTGTTTAAGTAGTTCTTTAAATTTGTGTTTCATACATTTTATGGATAATTGAGGATGTTAAAGATTTAATTCTTCACTTTATTTTAAACTTAAGTTTGATTTCTATTTTTCCTTACATAATTTAATGTTTCATATCAAAGATAGGAAACTATAAGACTAGAATTCTAATGTACAATCAAAGAGGAAGAGAAAAAGAATAGTTTATATATTTATATACAATAGTTTTTCATGCATCACACGAGTTAACAACTAGTATAAAACAAGAGAAAAGTCTAAGACTACATAATTTTTTACAATTTTTTGCTATAACCGTAACGTGGTAAAGTGTGATTAGTAAAGATAAAAATGTGGGTTCATGTGTAAGTATTAGTTAACTACTAACAATCTACCATGTTAGACTTGTGGCAAAAAAATTATGAAATAATTTATAATTCTAGAACTACTCTCGCTCTATTTGTTTCAGCAATGATATTTTCTAGAAAATGAGTTATTTTCTAAAAAGCATTTTCTATAAAACTATCTCATTTTCTAATGTTTGGTAGTAACTTTAAATGAGTTGAAAAACAACCTCATAACTTTCCTTATTTAGCTTGCTGTGAGATAGAGTTATTTTCTAAAAAAACTTAATGGAAAACAATCTCCAAAAATAAGCCATACTTTTTATGTTGACCAAAGATAGTTTTCCTTTGACTTATCTTTTTTTATGCTACCAAACACTGAAAAATAAAGAAAACTACCTTTATACAAGATTTTCTATTGAAACAGATGAACCGTAAAACAAGTGGGTCTCATCAATTACAGTAGGTGAATAAATTGGAATATATGCATAATCCAGTGGCAGGTGACAACCAGAGACCGGTTCATCACCAAATTGACGGTCGGGGCGCATCTTCTTGCTCTGCTGGGTTTCTTCATCTTGGGCAGGGCGTGGATTTTCATTAGCAGTGATTGTAGAATCCAGCGGAAAAGACACTGGGTCTAAGTGGGGGTCTGTGTTATCAGCAAACTGATCACTAGGCAACCCCATCCGTGTCTGAACCTCAGTTGTCTCTTCGTCAGATTGGGGAAATGTTGCATCAGCAAGATGATGATGAAGGCCCCCAATCCCCCTCTCAGCTTCACCTATCTCTCCGTGAAATTGGTCGTTTGTGGAAATTCCCTCAGACAAATCGAGATTATCAAAAGTACTCCTCGACGAACCCGAATCTACAGAATCAACAAAGGATTCCACCGATGCAATTTTGAACTCTCTTCCAGTACCTGAACCCAAATCCGAACCCGAATCCAAACGCAAAAGCAAACGCGAACCCTTCTTTTCGTCCATCTTTTTCTGAATCACACACAGAACTAAATTGGTCCTTTTACCTTCATTCAGACTGAGACTGAATTCGTGCATTAACCAATTGTCAATTTCACCTTCACCCTTCGGTTTGAAATTCAGCAACTTTCTGAACCCAATAATCTTATTATTGTTGTTCTTTATTTTCTTCTTTGAGCTATAATGCCAGTACCCATAAGAGCCAACCGTGCGATCTGCACGTTGCTTGGACCTGTTTAACTCAGTGAAGAAATAGTGCTTCGCAACGTTGTCATACCCAAATAAAGCCGTGGAATCAGTACAGTACTCTGAGGGTGGCTTTTCATAAACGTCATCAGAGAATCTAATGAAGTCGGCAGGGAAATTCTCTTCTCGAAACTTAGGTAAAAGATAGCCCGAAACCAAATCCTCATCTGTTGGCTGGAACTTAAACCCCAATGGCAGACATATGCAAGACATTCTGATCTTCTTCTTCACTATAAAATACAAAGCTCCGTTGTAGTTCTAGATAGTAACAAAAGTTCGTGTTAATAAAGATTAGAGGATGGATCTCTATAATTAGAGATAGCCGTAAGTAGAATTTATATGGTTGGGGAATCTAAAACCGTACAGCAACTTTAATGTTTTGTTGCTACAACCCAACCAGTCCAATCCGACCATTGGTAGGATTGTATGTACCGACGCGGCCCATAGAAAAAAACCAAAAGCTACAAAAACCATACTCAATTCAGTCCTCTATTTATTATTTGTCAAATTGCACTGTTAACTTACACAAAACGACACCATTTTACTGTATTTTTTTTTTTTTTTTTTTTTTTTTTTTTTCTGATTTTAGAAAAAATAATTATAAAAAAATAGACACACTAAACCCAAAACCGTCTCTTCTTTGATTTTTTACGAGGAGGGTGTTTTTTTAAAATAAAAAAAAAATGAAAGAGGAGGGTGTTTAGACTATAAGGAATTGTTTTTTTTATAAAATATTTCTGGACTTTTTTTAAATTAACGTATATTTAGAAAATAAATGATAAAATAAAATTTTAAATTTAAATTAAGGGCAAAATGACGTAGTTTTGGTGATTTAATGGCAATAATAGATGACAAGATAACAAAACTCTAAATTGGTGTGTTTTAAAATTTAAAGGACTTAAATGAAAGAAGATAAACTTAAAGGACTAAAATGAAAAATAACTTTTTTTTTTGAGAAAAAAATGAAAAATAATTTAGAGAATGAGCTTTGAAATTTGGCAACCAAAAAAAGAAAAAAGAAAAAGAAAATAACAAATATGAAATTATGATTTTTAAGGGGAAAAAAAAAGAAAGAAAAGGAATTGAACCCCAACTTGGAAGCAGTTGACCAACTTGATTGGCTTGGGAACATTAATTGCAAGAGAAATGTTGTGGAAGTGTTATGAAAATGGTGTGGATGTAACATTTCCTTATATGTTGGATTTTCCATCAAAAATATGTAGGCCTCAGTCTTCCACTTCAAAGTTCTTCAAAGAAACTTCATTTTGAGATATTAAATTATCAATCTCATCAATAGTAGTTGATGCAGCATACCTAGTACGTTTCTCCTTTGCAGTTTCAGCATGATCACCTTTTGCTCTATCTTTAGCCCAAAGTTGTGCCATCTTAGAGTAATTGGGTATAAGTGTTGTCATCCACTTCTTTGTTTATATCTCCACCATTCTTCTTTGATATCTTACCCATGCTATAATTAATAGGACAAAAAACACATATAAAATATTGTGTAAATATTAATATTAATTATCAAAAGATAGAGAGCAATATCAAAATGACAAGAGAAATTTGTATAACATTTAGGTCTAAGTAATTAAAACATAGCATAGTCTTAAACGATATGACAACAATAAATCCAAAAGCTATCACATTTGGACATAGTTTTGCCACATGGCTAATGCTATAGAATCTCTTATAATATCTCCTTGCCTAGCATCCTCATCATCTTCTCTTGGAGTAGGGGCCACACGTTCACAATGAGAATGCAAAACCTCTTCATCAACTTCAACAATAAGACTTTCATCAGGATCGACACCCATTAAATAATTATGAAGTATGCAACATGCTAAAATGATTTATTTTGTGTGTCAACACAATAATAAGGCTCTGTAGTACTTGCTATGATAGGAAATCTCTTTTTAAGTACACCAAATGTTCTTTCAATAGCAATGAACAATGACGCATGTTGCAAATTAAACAATTTTTTAGCATTTTCAAGGGGACGAACAAAGTACTCTTTTAAATGATAGCGTACTCCCCTATAAGATGCAATCAGACGACTTCTATTCATGTATCCCACATCAACAAAATAATATTTACCTAATAAACAATAACAACTATTAATTATATACTACAAATTTTTTAATTATAAAGAATACACTCTAATACGTATTTGAATTAAATTTACATTGTGGGATTTTCAAGTTATCGTTTCTAGTTAAAGTACTCTTTATTATTCTTGAATCTAAAGCAGTTCCCTCCCAACTTGGTAATACGTATGTGAATTTTAAATCAAATGAGCATGCCGCCAACACATTTTGTGTTATGTAACCCTTCCTACCTCGAGATCTTGGTGCATCCTAATTAGACACTTTGACACGACCATGTGTTCCATCAAGTGCCCCAATACAATCCTAAGATTAACATTATCTCTCAAAAACATTTACCTTAAAATATATTTGTACTAAACTACTATCAAATATAAATTATATGCATGATATATTTACCTTAAAATATGGGTTGAACCTACTACTTTGTAGTTATTCAAGTGGCACTTGGGTTCCATCAGGTTGTTGAAGGAATTGATCCTTTAACATAATTATTGATCTTAACATGTTATGAAAATAGTGATTAATGGTCTCACCAGAATGACAAAAAAAGAAGGACATTGTACGAGTCATCTGATTATGTGCTAGCATGTGAAGAAACTTGCCAACTTGCTCTTCAATTGTGGCACGCTGTGTGTCTTGAAGATCACCATCTCTCTGCAAAATGTCACACAAACCTTGAAAAGCTTATGAACCCATGCATATTACATCATAACATTTTTCACTATTCCTAAGTCGAGACATTAGTTCATCACAAACTTTTTGTCTTTTTATGGTTGATTGTGTAGAAATGTGGGGAACACGTTTTCTTTTTAGTCGTTGCCTTTGATAGATAATGTAATACAAATAACAGCATGCAGCATGAACCAAGACTAGTTTCCGCATAAAGTCCAAAAAAATTATGGTCTTTAGTACCTCATCATTCAAATCCATCTAAGTAAAAAAATAGTTATGTTATTAATCCAACTTAGAAAATTATGGGCACATGTTCTAAAAAAATAGTTATGTTATTAGTTATGAATGTGTTACAACTAATCTAAAACTAAAACTGTTAAACTATAAATATTAATTTTGTTTGGGATTCAAAGTATTAAATTATAACATTATCTCTCAAAGTACACGTACATTAATGTCTTTGAGAGATAAACTGTAACACTTTCCCTTAATAATTTCATGTTATGTATTACCATGATAAAAATAAGCACAGTACTAGTCCCAAGCACTGTAGCCCTGGCGTAGAAAAGACGTAAATATTATAGGAAAAATTGGCCCAACAATTCATCCATTCATCAAATTACCCAATGCAACTAATAATGATTCTTTCACCATTGTTGTCTTGTAGACATCCCACAATAACACTAGATTCATAGCCATGACAGCAAAGAAAAAGAGGGATTTTGTACTTTTTCTGAGGACTAATATGTCAAATACTTTAATAGTAGCAAACAAAGTGGTATAAAGTGTATATCATAGAGTGGCATAAAATTTTTTTTATTAAAAATAATATACTCCAACTGAATAAAGCAATTTTGAACTACTATTATTTTAATTAGAATACTTTTCATATTACTTTCTTCTCATTTAAAATTTTTTTTACTCTTGTTCTTTTCTTAACCACCCATTTATCTTTTGTCTTAACTTGTACATTTGCTTTTGTTGACATTTTCTCTTAACCATACACGTGGTGAAGCCTTGGAGGTAATAACTAATTGGATTGTTCAATTAACAAAAGAAGCAAAGAGGAAAACGCCACTTGCTTCGTAAAACGCAAAGTAAAACGCCACTTGCTTCGTAAATAACAGAAGAAGCAAAGAGGAAACAGAGTAAAAAGCAAATCAATTGAGTTCTCCAGCATTTCTCACTTTCAAATTTACAGCAGATGTCACTTTCAAATTTCTAAATACAATATTTTTTTAGCTGTACAAGTAACTTTCTTCGTTTCTTTGTTCTTTTCTTTTTCATTTTTAGGTGTACAGAATGCTAGTTTTTTTTTGGTTTTTAGGTGTGCAAAAACACTATGTATCACTCTCATGAATGACTAGCAACAGTTCATATATAAAAAAAATAGACTAGCAAACAACCGAAAAGAAAAAAGAAAAAGATAGACATACTTGGTTTGAGCAATAACCGAAAATTGCAGCAGACCAAAGAAAAATAAAGACCAACGGCAATAGCTTCACTTTGCAGAGGACGAGCAATATCGTGCAAGAATGATAGCTATATTTTTTTACGGCTGAATGGGAAAAAAAGGGCTGATATTAAAGGGGTATTTTAGAGATTTTAACAAAAATTGCATTAAACCTAAATCCATTCCCTCTCATTTCTCCCAATTTTGAGGGTAACAAAAATTTGAGGTTTTGAGGGAAAAATAAGGAATGAGCATTTCCTCCTAATCATTCCATTCCCTCCTATTTAAACTCCCAAAAAAAAGAATGAACCTTCCATTCCCTCCATTAAAACTCCCAAATAAGGGGAGGAAAGAATATTCTAAAAATATTCTTTTTATTCCATTCCTTTCTCTGAAACGGAGCCTTTGGGTAATTATTGGATGCTCCCAGAGTACTATAAATGTGTATTTTACCCTCTCACATAATTGTGAGTCCCACTTAAATTTATGGTACTTCTAGAGTATTCAATAATTTTTCAGACTTTAGTTACAATAGTCAAAAGTTGTAAGGTCCACAAGGACGGCAATATGAGTATATTTTTTTGGTTTTTGTTTTTGTTTTTGGTCGTTTGTAAGAATATATGAAGTGAGATTTCAGTGAGATTCGCAAAATTGAAGTTGCTAAGTCAAAAGAAATGTGCATGTATATATATTATTTATTTATTTATTGATTTTTTTTGTTAGGGAAGAAAGAAAATATCAAAGAAGCATTAGATGTAGAACTTGGCGATGCACCCATCGCTTAATCCAATCCTAGCTAGGAGTGGTGTGCGCTCTTTTGTTTGGCAAGAGTATAAAGTAAATGGGGCATACAACACAAATACAACTATATAATATACTATATAGTACTTGACCGCTAGAAATGATAGTATACAAAATCAGTGGAGTCATTTAAGTCAACAAGAAAAAGAAAAAACCCGGGGAGGAAAAGAAACAAAGTAGAGTTTTTCAAATTTCAATAATTTTTTTTATCTTTTTTTATACTGCCATAAAAAAGATTAAAAATTATTGAAAATTGAATAAACGGGAGAAATTCAAAAAATATGGATGTATGCTTTGCATTGATGTGCTCCTATACACAGAGGGTTAAATTTATAATTTTCCATTTTTTTTTCTCTATATGACATAATTTTATAAGTTTTATATAATTGATAGAAAATTAGGGAAAATTAAAAGAATTTGGATGTACTCATATATGGATGCACTAATCTGTTGCTATTATGAAATTTAAAATTTACCCATAATTTTTGTTTTGCCTTCTATGATTTTATATAAAATTTTGTTGGTTTGATAAATGGTAAAAAATTATGGAGAATTATAATAATAGGAAGAAAATAATGGGAAACCACGTTAATCTGCTCCTACATATAGATGGTCCACATTGTTGTTGTACTCTAATATTTTTTTTTTAGTAAATTTAAAGGCATAAAATAGAAAATAGAAAAATTGTTGAATTGAGTGAATTGTGAAAACAACACGCCAGTTTATAATAAAAATTATATGTTAATGTAACTTATTTTCACTTGAGATAACAAGTTCCAAATTTAATTAGATAGTGCATTTTTATATGTGATTTCTGTCATAATGAAATTTCTTGATCTATTTTCATACAAATAAAAGAGAGCGTGTTATTTTGCATAGTATAACTTGTCTCACACTCTCTTAAAAGTTACAATAAATTTTAAATGTATTTTATGGTGTGTCTTTGTGTTAAAATCTCATCCTCTCTCCCTTATATGCATGTGTGTATGTTTGTTTCTATAAACAAAACATGAAAAATACAATTTTGCAGATTTTTCATTGTCTTTAAAATTTTATATAATTTTTAAATACACAAGAGATTAAAAATTATGGAGAATGGCAAAAATGAGGGAAAAAAAAATGGATGGCTACACTAATATGTTCCTTTACACAGAGAGAAAAAAAATTTATAATTTCAAAATTTTCTCTAAACTTTATAATTTTATGAGTTCTTTTTTTTTTTTTTTTTTTTGTGTTTGGTAAGGGATAAAAAAATTATGGAAAATTATATAAAAAAAAACTTGGATTAAATCATATATGGACGCACTAATCTGTTCCTACAGTCAAAAAGTATGTAATTTAAAATTCACCCAAATTCTTGTTTTCCGCCTTGTATTGTTTTCTATAATATATGTTTCTCTTGGTGTGATAAATGGTTAAAAATGATGAAATTTATAAAAATATGGAGAAAAAAAAAAATGAGAAGCCACATTAGTATGTTCCTACGTATTAGTGTATTAAATGCACATTTGTTCCACATTTTTGTTTTTGTACTCTAATAGTTTTTGTTGAATTTAAAGGGATAAATGGATAACTGGAACATTGTTGAATTAAATTTGAGGGTGGGGAATTGTGAAAAATAACACGACAATTTTTAAATAGAAATTATATGCTACTGGAAGTTAGCTTCACATTAACTAAAAAGTTTCAAGTAATTTAATTACATTAATGCAAAAAAAAAAGTAATTTAATTAGATGGTACAATTTAATATAATTTTTCTTTGCTAATTATTTTCCAAAAAACAAATGCTACCGCTATGCCTATGGGTATGTTTGGTTAGAGATGAAATAGGATAAATGGAAAATAAAGAAAAGAAAATTGGAGAAAAAATAGAAGTGAGTGTTGTTTGGTAAGGAGAGAAAGGGAGGAAATTTTTTGGTGGGGCCATTTTCCACCCAAACCCACAAAATATTCAATCTCTCCAAATTGAAAAGAGAACAAGCATGAAAAGCCTCTTACAGTCTTACTTGTCCAGTTACCAAATTGCCCCATTTCACTCTCACCTACAGTCTCCTCCAGCACGTGAAAGACATAAGATATCTCTCTCCTTCCTTCTATTTTGTTTCTTCTGCATAGCCACAACCACCTGAAAGTATGAAATAACATGTCCAGGTTTGTTCTACTTCTTTGCCAAGTTTTTTTTTTCTTTGTTTCGAGCTAATAATATATTATATACTAGTCACTAACCCGTGCGATGCACAGGGTAAATAATTAGTTTTTATTTCTTTGAAATTGAACCAAAAAATAGAACTGCACATATGTGAGGATATTGAAAATGATGTCGAATATTATCATGTTGAAGAAATTTGAAATTCACAACTGCCTTAAATTTATAGACCAAAAATATTTATTTCACAGCATTATATTGAATGATTAAAACCCTTAAAAATGAGTGAGGAAGACAAAAAGTTGTGTAGACCAAGAGTAATTTGGTGGAATTGAAAAGTAACGTCTTCTTTCGTATGCAAACATATCTCCAAAGTACAAAGCATCTAATGGAACCATAGAGCATGAATATATATGTTCTTCTCACTAACATACAAATAGCTTAATTAAATTTATGACTAATCAACAACAGCATGGTGTGGAAATTGTTTACCAAAAAAAAAAAAAAAAAGGAATATCTAACAATCAAACATATGCATATAATAATTCTAACCATAAAGCAACTACAACATGAGAATTTGGTTCAAAGTATTTAAACAACAACTAAATTTACAAATGTCCTTTATATATATTTATAGTGATGGTGTGATGCCCCACCAACAGTAATCTGAAGCGTAGCATTTATTGTTGTTACGCTCTAGTTGAGCCACATCAGCTCAATGTTATTATCTTTTTTCTTTCCAATTTTGTTATAATTTTTTTAACATTTATTTTTTAAAATATTTACACTTCTCCAACCTTTCTCCCTCCCTTACCTTTTCATCTCCTCACTACTCTCTACATTAATATCATTCTTTCTCTTTCCCTTCATCTTTCTTTGTTTTTGTCTCTTCTTATTCACTCCATTTTACTATAAATTTGTCACTACCTCTTCCATTCTATGCATAGTTTTCCCTCACAAAAAAAAGTTCTCTCTCTCTCTCTCTCTCTCTCTCTCTCTCTCAATTTTTTAGTGGATTTTTTTTTCTTGCATTTTAGATTGATAATTTTTTATATTCTTTCAAACACTACTTTGGGTTAATGCAATTTAGTTTTGTTTTTTAAAATTTTTTTTGTTCTCTTTAATTGCTAAATGTTATCCTATTGCGTTATAAAGAAATAAATATAGCATATAAAAATATAATATTATTCTATTACATAATATCGTTTAGATAAATTGGTATTTATTCTATTATATAGCATAATTTTTTATAGTACTTAATTTAGATGTTAAACTATGAGAATTTACTGATTTTTATTTATTTTTTTAATCCTTTGTGGTAGACAAAGTACTCTTAATAGTTGTATTAGATGTATTATATAATATCATTTATTTAGAGAAAAGCAAAGCCTAGCCAAACGAAAATAATTGGATGAGCAACAAATTTTAGCTTTTGCAGTTTTAATTTTAATTATTATTACTGTGGGGTCTGTGGGGAGTAAAAGGACCTGAGCAGGTATTTGGGTCTTTGGGCTCTGACAAGAACGGCCAGTTCGTTCTTGACTAAAAGGCCGTTAGGACTGCAAGTCGGCCCACACGCCGAGGGTCAGAGGATGCATTCGAGGAAGAATCTCGACTCGGATAGACCCGGGATGACTTGGAGATTCGCTAGAAAGATTAAGACAGAGTTTCGGAAAGACTGTTGGTTAAGAAGGGGATCCCTGTACCCTCTAGATGCACCGGTGTTAGAGAAATATCTTAAGAAAAGGCTACCACCTCCACATTAAAGATCCGACACCTACCTCTCTGGCCGCATTAATGGGGAAGTGACCTCTGAACAGTAGAACTGAACCTTCTGGTTACTATTTAAACACTTGAAGAAGGTGGTGTCAAGAGAGAGGATAAGATTTGTGTAACACGTGGATAAAGCAGAAAGAGAAGAAGTATTTAAGAAGAGTAGAGGCTAAAGAAAAAAGGGGGATCGATCAGTTAGCAAAAATAGGAACTAAGAATTGTAACCTTCAAAGAAGAAAGAGAAATAATACATTAATTGTCCTCGGCTTACGTCCGAGGAAGTTCCTTTGCAATAATCATTTACTATTCGCAAGTATTTTAACACTTTAGCCCATTTATTAAGTTTCCAGAATCCCTAAACTAGATTTCAAATCCACACTTTACAAATTTCATTGTTTAAGGCTCATTGGGCCTGAGTCCACAGTTGTCTTTGGGTCCAGGTGCAATTGTGCACTTACAATTAGCGCCGTCTGTGGGAAAATCTAGTCTTGAAGGAGCTGGAATACTATGGCAAGCTTAGGCTCACATCACGCAGAGTCTTAAGGATCACAACCTGAGGATCTTTTCGAGCGTCTTGAGCGTTGGAGGGATCGAGAGGGAAGTGTTCACACTGAATACCCTAGAGCGAGCCATACTCATGGCGGAGGCAGCACCACCCACGAGGATGGTGCTAAGGCCATGCAGAAAGAGATTAATCATCTTAAAAGGAAACTGCGCCGCGTCAGACGGAAGCGTTCACCATCCTCATCTAATCCTTCTTCAGGGGAGGCCCGGGGAAGTAGCTACAGCTCGAGGTCATGGTCGCCCCCTAGCGTAACGTCATCTTGTGAGGAGGATGACCCACCAGCTCATAAGCGCAAGAAGCTCCCTTCTAGGGGCTTGGGGAGTGATGCTATGAGCCGGGCATTGCACCAACTCTCTAAATCGCCATTCTCACGGAGGATTGAGAATGAGAGGCTCCCTAGGAGGTTTACCTAGCCTACCTTCACCATCTACAATGGCCGGATTGATCCGGTGGAACATATGAGTCACTTTAACCAGAGGATGGTGGTGCATTCTCATAATGAGGCCCTGATGTGTAAAGTCTTCCCTTCTAGCTTGGGACTTGTTGCTATGAGGTGGTTCAACGGCCTTAAATCGAGGTCTGTAGGTTCGTTTGGGGAGCTTACTAGAGCATTTGCGTCGTGGTTTATCACATGTAGCAAAGTTCCTCGACCATTGGACTCACTGTTATCTATGACCATGAGGGAGGGTGAGACATTGAAAGCATACTCCGACCGGTATTAGGAGATGTTTAACGAGATAGATGGTGATTTTGATGAGGTGGCAATCAATACCTTTAAGTTAGACCTTCCTACTGATCATGACTTGAGGAAGTCCTTGACCAAAAAGCCCATCCGCAGCGTACGTCGCCTCATGGATCGTATTGATGAATACAAAAGGGTAGAGGAAGACCAACAGCAAGGAAATGGTAAGGCGAAGGTTATCCCGCAAGAGAGAAGGGATTTCAGGTTGGACAGATATCACAACAACAAGCCGAGAAGAGATTACACCGGACAGTCTGGCTTGACAGCACCTCAGACCGTAAATATTGTGTTCCAAGAGCCAGTACACCAGCTACTAGAGAAAGTCCGCAAGGAGCCCTACTTCAGGTGACCTAGTAAGATGGCGGGGGACCCTACGAAGAGGAATCAGAATCTCTTTTGTCAATACCATCAGGGCGTGGGTCATACTACCGAGAAGTGTCGGACCCTCTGGAACTACTTGGAGCAGCTTGTTAGTGAAGGAAAACTGAAGCAACACCTTTATCAACCTAACGGGCAGGGCAGTCAGTCCGGCTCAAATAATCAGAAGAATAATTCATCTCGACCGGCATTGGGAACGATTAACATTATTTTCACTGCACCTGGCAGGACCGGCTCATGTCCCACCAGGGTGATGGCAGTTTCGCATTCTTAGGCCGAAGAGGCAGGCAGCAAGTCGAAGAGGTTAAAGGTGAATTTACCCATCTTGGGATTTTCAGAGGAGGATAAGGTTGGGACCATCCAACCCCATAATGATGCCCTTGTGGTCACTTTGAGGATAGGGAATTACGACGTAAAAAGGGTGATGATTGATCAAGGTAGTGGCGCAGATATCATGTACCTTGATTTATTCAAGGGGCTAAGGTTGAAGCTGGAGGATCTTACTCCTTATGACTCGCCACTTATAAGCTTTGAAGGTAAAGCTGTTGTACCAAAGGGACAGATTCGTTTGCTCGGTCAATCTGGCTCGAAAACGGTTGAGGTGGATTTTATTGTGGTTGACGCGTATTCCCTATATACAGCCATCCTTGCCAAGCTGTGGCTGCACGCTTTGGGTGCTGTCTTCTCTACCTTGCATGTTAAGGTCAAATTCCCATCGGCGGAATACGTTGAAGAGATTCTCGGCAGCCAATCAGTGGCCAGGCAATACATATTGGCTACAGTGTTGCATCAGGCCAAAACCGAGTCCTCGGCTTTGATCATCAAAGACTTATAGTAATTAACAGCTCCGGATGCGCCCGATGCGGTGACAGGAGAGGAAGCCCTATGTGAGGATTTGGAGAAGTTTTTGATAGCGGATGATCCTGAAAGATTCTTTCAAGTTGGCATACGTTTGCCACATCAGGAAAAGATGGATTTGTTAGAGTTTCTGAAAGACAACATTGATGTTTTTGCGTGGGATCCTTATGAGGCTCCGGGCGTAGACCCAAGCTTCATTTGTCATCATTTGAATGTCAACCCCGCCATTGTTTTGAGAAGGCAGCCACCTCAGCGTTCCTCCAAGGAACACTCCGAGGCTGTCAAAGAGGAAGTGCTCAAGCTCAAGAGGGCTGGGGCTATTAAAGAAGTTTTCTACTCCGAATGGTTGGCGCATATGGTCGTGGTCAAAAAGAAGAATGGGACGTGGAGAGTATGTGTGGACTTCACGGATTTAAACAAGGCCTGCCCAAAGGATTCGTTCTCGATGCCACGTATTGATCAGCTTGTGGACGCCACGGTCGAACATCCACGGATGAGTTTTTTGGATGCCTTCCAGGGTTACCACCAGATTTCATTGGCGTTGGAGGATCAAGAGTAAACTGCTTTTATCACTCCAACTGGGAACTACCACTATAAGGTCATGCCGTTTGGGTTGAAGAATGCTGGGGCTACCTATCAAATAATGATGACCAAAATGTTTGAACTGCAACTTGGGAAGACCATTGAGGTATACGTGGATGATATGGTGGTGAAGAGTAAAACGATATCTTCGCACGTTAAGGATCTGGACGACACCTTTCAAGTGCTTAAGAAGTACAAGCTGCGCCTTAACGCCTCAAAGTGTTCTTTCGGTGTGGGTTCTAGAAAATTCCTAGGTTATATGGTTACTCATAGAGGGATAGAGGTAAACCCGGCACAGGTCAGAGCTATTCAGGACTTATAGCCGCCTCAGAATCTGAAAGAAGTCCAGAGGTTGACCGGAATGATCGTTGCTCTCAGCAGATTTATCTTTCGTTCAGCTGACCGGTGCCGTCCTTTCTTCCAATTGTTGAATAAATGGAAAGGGTTCCAATGGACCGAGGACTGCGTGCTAGCCTTCCAACAGCTTAAGCAATATCTTTCTCGGCCACCTATTTTGTCTCGGCCCGAAGTGGACGAGGTTCTGTTTGCGTATCTGGCAGTGGCCGTCCACGCAGTCAGCCTGGTCCTCATAAGGGACGAAGGTGGGGTGCAGAGACCGGTTTACTACGTCAGTAAGTCCTTGAATGAGGCCGAGGTGCGTTATCTACTTTTGGAGAAAGCACTGCTGGCCGTAGTTCATGCCACGCGGAAGCTTCCTCATTATTTCCAGTCCCACACCGTGGTGGTTCTGACCCAACTGCCCCTCAAGTCAGTGTTACGCAGTGCCGATTACTCTGGGAGGGTGGCTAAATGGGGAACCATTTTGGGAGCCTTCGATATCAAATACATGTCGCGCACCTCGGTGCAAGGCCAGGTTCTTGCGGATTTGGTGGCAGAGTTTGCCGAACCATTGTTAGAAGAAACTCTAAAGGAATCACACATGGATGAAAAATCAGTTGGTGTGATCACAGGTACAACACTTCCGAGTTGGAAAGTGTCTGTTGATGGGGCAGCTAATCAGAGAGGGTCTGGTGTTGGACTTGTCCTGATGTCCCCTGAGGGAATTGTCTTCGAAAAATCTCTAAGATTGGTGTTCTCAGCTACTAATAATGAGGCCAAGTACGAAGCAGTCTTGGTGGGCATGAACATGGTACATAGGATGGGCTCGGATTCTCAGTTAGTGGTCGGCCAGGTCACGGGGACCATGAAGGCTAGGGATCCAAGAATGCAAGAGTACTTGGCCCAGGTCAAACGTCTGCAAGCTAAATTTGATTCTTTTGTCCTATCTCATGTTTCTAGGATTGAAAACACACATGTAGATTCTTTGGCCACGTTAGCAACATCCTCAGCTCAGTGTTTGCCCAGGATTATCCTTGTGGAGGATTTGCTAAAGCCAACTCTTACCATTGTCAATGCAGCCCGTATCCATCTGATAAGGCCTGGACCTAGTTGGATTGATCCGGTGATATCTTTTCTGAAAAACGACATCCTTCCTAAGGACAAGTCTGAAGCAGATAAGATTCGTCGAAAGGCACCGCGTTTCTGGTTGTCCGAGGATCAGAAACTGTATAAACGATCCTTCTCCGGACCATACTTGTTATGTGTACACCCTGAATCAACGGAGACGCTTTTAGAAGAACTGCATGAAGGGATTTGTGGGAGCCACACTGGGGGAAGGTCCTTAGCCCATAGAGCCCTGACTCAGGGATATTGGTGGCCTAATATGCAAAGGAAAGCTCAGGACTATGCAAGAAAATGCGACCAGTGCCAGAGGTTTGCCCCTAACATTCATCAACCTAGAGGGGTTTTCAATCCTCTCTCCAGTCCTTGGCCTTTCGCTTAATGGGGATTGGACATAGTGGGGCCATTTCCGAGGGCTGTAGGAAACAAAAGGTGGCTGCTCGTGGGGACTGACTACTTCACTAAATGGGTCGAGGCTGAGCCCCTAGCAAATATTAAGGACGTCGATTCCAAGAAGTTTATTTGGAAAAATATCGTTACCAGATTTGGTGTACCACACACACTTATTTCGGATAATGGCGTTCAATTCGACAGTAGGGCTTTTAGAAAATATTGTGGTGACATGGGCATCATAAATAGATATTCCACTCCAGCTTATTCTTAGGGAAATGGGCAAGTCGAGGCTGTTAATAAGGTCATAGTCAGTGGGCTCAAGAAAAGGTTGGACGATGCGAAAGGCAGATGGGTAGAAAAACTACCACATGTTTTATGGACGTATCGAACTACGCCGCGTAGATCCACTGGAGAAACTCCATTCTCTATGACTTATGGAGCTGAGGCGGTGATACCCCTTGAATCTGGTTTCCCCACGCTAAGGACGAGTTCTTTTAGCCCAGAAAACAACAATGGCCTCCTGGAGAAAAGCCTGGATTTAGTTGAGGAACGGCGAGAGGCAGCTATGGTCCAAATGGCTTATTATCAACAGAAGCTTAAACGGGGGTATGACGCCCATGTGAAGCTAAGGCCACTTGCGCCTAGGGATCTTGTACTAAGAAAGGTCGTGGGCACTGCTAAGAACCCAGCTTGGGGTAAGCTAGGACCAAATTGGGAAGGTCCTTATCGCATTGTTTCTGTAGTAGGCATAGGGTCGTATCGGCTAGCTGACCTAGATGAAAAAATTGTACAACGCCCATGGAATGTAAATAACCTTCGTAGGTATTATTATTAATAAAAGGTGCTTTTGTTGATTCGCAGTTCAAAGTTATGAATGCATATGGGCTTACAAATACTGTTTTTTTATATCAAACAGAAACTTGGTTAAGTATGGTCCTCGGACCACACACCTTGTGGAAATTAATATCTTATCATTTGTTAAACAAAACCTTAGTTATGCTGGGTCCTCGGGCATTCTACTTTGGAAAAATTAACATCTGAAGTTACTACTCCTAAGTGTCAAACAGAAACTTGGTAATGCATGGTCCTCGGACCACACATCTTGTGGAAATTGATATCTTATCATTTGTTAAACGGAACCTTAGTTATGCCGGGTCCTCAGGCCTTCTACTTTGGGAAAATTAACATCTGAAGTTACTATTCCTAAATGTCAAACAGAAACTTGGTTAAGTATGGTCCTCGGACCACACACCTTGTGGAAATTGATATCTTATAATTTGTTAAACAGAACCTTAGTTATGCCGGGTCCTCGGACCTTTTACTTTGGGAAAATTAACATCTTAAGTTACTGTTCTTATATATCAAACAAAAACTTGGTTAAGCATGGTCCTCAGACCACACACCTTATGGAAATTGATATCTTATAATTTATTAAACAGAACCTTAGTTATGCCGGGTCCTCGGGCCTTCTACTTTGGGGAAATTAACATCTTAAGTTACTGTTCTTATATATCAAACAGAAACTTGGTTAAGTATGGTCCTCGGACCACACACCTTGTGGAAATTGATATCGTACCATTTGTTAAATAGAACCTTAGTTATGCCGGGTCCTCGGGCCTTCTACTTTAGGAAAATTAACATCTTAAGTTACTGTTCTTATATATCAAACAAAAACTTGGTTAAGCATGGTCCTCAGACCACACACATTGTGAAAATTGATATCTTATAATTTGTTAAACAGAACCTTAGTTATGCTGGGTCCTCGGGCCTTCTACTTTGGGGAAATTAACATCTGAAGTTACTGTTCTTATATATCAAACAGAAACTTGGTTAAGTGTGGTCCTCTGACCACATGCCTTGTGGAAATTGATATTCTATTATTTGTTAAACAGAAACCTTAGTTATGACGGGTCCTCGGGCATTCTACTTTGGGGAAATTAGCATCTTAAGTTACTGTTCTTATATATCAAACAAAAACTTGGTTAAGTGTGGTCCTCTGACCACATGCCTTATGAAAATTGATATTCTATTATTTGTTAAACAGAAACCTTAGTTATGACGGGTCCTCGGGCCTTCTACTTTGGGGAAATTAACATCTTAAGTTACTGTTCTTATATATCAAACAGAAACTTGGTTAAGTGTGGTCCTCTGACCACATGCCTTATGGAAATTGATATTATATTATTTGTTAAATAGAAACCTTAGTTATGACAGGTCCTCGGGCCTTCTACTTTGGGGAAATTAACATCTTAAGTTACTGTTCTTATATATCAAACAGAAACTTGGTTAAGTATGGTCCTCGGACCACATACCTTGTGGAAATTGATATCTTATAATTTGTTAAACAGAACCTTAGTTATGCCGGGTCCTCGGGCCTTCTACTTTGGGGAAATTAACATATTAAGTTACTGTTCTTATATATCAAATAGAAACCTTAGTTATGTCGGGTCCTCAGACCTTCTACTTTGGAAGAATTAACGTTTTAAATTACTATTAAATGTCAAAAAAAAGTTTGTGTAAGTGTGGCCCTCAGACCACATGCCTTGTGGAAATTGATATATGATCATCTGTTGAATAGAACCATGGTTAAATTGAATCTTGAGTTGTACATCTTTAAGTGTTAAGCAGAAATTTGGTAAGGTAAGGTCCTCGGACCCCACACTTTACTAAAATTAGCGTCTCAGGTTACAAAGTCTAATTATCACATGGATTTTCAAAGTGAGGCACTGTTTACCATCTAAACCAAGTTAGTTCTTGTCAGGTTCTTGAACGCTTTATTTTGCAAGATAAGTATGTGCATAGCTGTTTAAAGTTGTAATTGTTCAACTGTTAAAATTGGACTTATTCATCTCGTTCTTTCTTTCGCTATGTGCTAATGAGAACTTTCATGGCAAGCATAAAAATGACAAGGTGAAATAAACACCAACTCAAATGAAAATCACATAAAGCTGTTTTTCATTAATTATCTTGGTATATATCATTACATGGAAAATTTGAAGTACAAAGGGAAAGAAGCCCTAAGCTTGGCCCTAAGCTTTCGGAGGGGGGTCTTGATGGGAAGTGCTACCAGCCTCGGTGCTTTTCAACTCCAACTCAAAGGCAGACAAGACTTGTTTCCCTTTGTCTGTTGTAGTTGTTGGAGGAACGATGGGCTCCACACTTTGGCTTTTTTCCTTCTGGCCACCTCCACACCCATCCTTCTCTTTCTTGGAACCTTCAGGTTCTGTAGGATCAGGGATGAGTTCTGGCATCACGGGAGGAAGAGCAGGAGGAGCTGCCTCAGGAGGAGAAGCAACAGCAGGAGTCTCTTCTATCTCCTGTATGTCAAGGGGAAGCCAAACGTTCTCGGGCTTCCTTAGCTCGGAAGCTAAAGGAACCCCTGCTGCGTTTAAAGCCTCCCCCTAAACCTGTTGACAGTATTCTCGACATAAGGCCGTGAAAGCTTCTGTCAGCTGGTCCTGTGTTGCAGCCACACCCTCTTTATAACTGGCCTGCTTCACAGCCTCCAGTGAATGTTTGAAGGTGCGAGCTTCCTCCTTCATCCGTGCAAGCTCCTTCTCCAATTCAGAGCATTCCCTCTGGGCTTGGGAAAGCTCATCATCCTTTTGGTGAAGAAGCTTACGTTGCCCCTCCACTTGGGTTCTCATCATTCTCAGACTGGCTTTGGCACCATCTCTTTCTCTTTTTAGATCGGCCAGCTGAGAGGTGAGCTTCCCATTTTCTGCTAAGGCCTGGCCAAGGGACTTCTCTATCTCCAGCCGGATCTCCTGTTCCATTCCAGCTCGCTTCCGAGAATCCTCCACGAACTTCTCGGCAGCAAAAACCTCTTGAATGGTCTGCGATAAAGTATCAAGGGGTTAAACGCAGTAAAACATTTACAAATAGCTAGATATTATAAACAGCAAAGTATACACACAAAGTGAAACTTACCAAGGCTAAGTCCCTTTTCAAGGAAAGGAACAGCTGAGGCTGGCTCATCTTTTCCAAGGCTTCCATATCCTTGGGCAGCAAAAGGGGACGTTCCAACGCATCGGCCAGGTGGAGGGCATGGCCTTGTTGGAACGCCCTGATGTTGGACTGGAGGGGGATTGGTGCTCCGTCCAGTCTCAGTTCAGGAGACCACATAGCCGGTGCTCGGCGCACCTCGGCCACGTCTCTGATTTCCCCACTTTCAACTGAACAGGCACGCCCTTTGCCCTTGTCCAGCTTTTGCTGCTGAGCCTGCTGTGGTTGCTGTTTCAGCTTCTTCTGTTTATCACCATCAGCCTCCTCGGCCTCCACCTTCCTTTTCTTTTTGGGCTCTTCAGCAGGAGGCTTGGGATCTGTTGGAGGAGGGGGTAGTGGCAAGGACAGGGGAACTCGAGATCCCCTCGCCCTTTTCTTGGCGACTCTCTCGCCTCTATTATGTTGAAGGCCCTTGAGCACGTCCATGTCTTCTTCTACGGAGCTGTCGTCCGGACGTGCAATTATTAAACCTGCGATCCTAGAGGTCTCAGTGGGCTCTTCTTCCTCGCCGGAAAGGGCGACAAATTGGTTTCCTCGAGGTTTTTGGACGTCTTCGAGGTGAAACTAGTCTATCTCCTCGTCCAACATGTGCGACGAGGACACTTGCTCCTCTAGGACAACGGTTGCCTGAGAGTGTGTTGCGAGAGGGATCGCCGCGATGGGTTGTGTGTAAAGAATGGTGTGGAGGTCGTCGGGAATGTCGTGGTCGGCAAGAAAATGTGGTCTTGCTACGTTTATTCTCCTATGCCTCCTGTCCCCCGCGATAATCACGTTCTCTATCTCTTGGAAGTCCGAGGATATAGGGTCATACCCTAGTATTAAGTGAGCCGCTCTAAGCTGCAGGTCTTCACTCACGAAAACTTCTGAGCGTAGTACTCGGTTTAAGTCAGCGACGTTGCAGTGGCTCAGGCGTGGGCACACGTGCTGTTTATCTGCAAGGAAAGACACCAAAAAAGGCAAATATGGTCAGATTTGTAATGAAAATGACAAATCAGGGTTAAACAGTCGGTACAAGTAAATAAGCATTCCAAGATTTTTAGATGGATTTATGGGGTTGGGAAGTTAGATCCTAAGGAGTCACACCTGGATCTCCCTATTCGACTGGGCAGTAGGGGCCGTCGTGCCAGTTGCCTAAGGCGATGAGGTAGTCGTCCTTCATGCCTTTATTGGACTTGTGCAGACAAGAGATTAATCTAACTACACTAGATCGGGATTTAATATAATAGCCTACGCTTCTAAGCTTGTGGCATTCGTACATGAAGACGACATCATGCCAAGTAAGGTTCAAACCCATCTGCTCATTTAGAGTGTCGACGCTTCCTAAGACCCTAAATACATTTAGTGCACACTGGTCAAGGCACAATCGATAGTTGCGAAGGTATTCCCTGGTTACGCTTTTCATAGGGAAAGTCATCCCACCTTCTATGAAGGCAATCATAGGGATGATAGCCTCTCCCGTCTCCCTAGACCCACATTCGGCTTCCGCAGGACAGTATCTGAGGCTTACATCGCTGGGAATCTAGTATTTTGCCCTAAAACCTTCCATCCCAGTGGCGGTGTCAACTAAACACTTAAATCTACCCATCTATAAGGAACGAAAGGGCTATTTTTAAGAAGAAAAGTGGTTAAGAAGGGAGCCGAGGATAGAATCCAAGGAGAAAGGAGTAAAAGAAAAAATAGGAATTTACTAGTTTGTGTTTATGCGAGCTTCCACGAGTTTCTGCAGAGAAAAGGCAACGATTTATGTTTTGATGTGATTAAGTTCTGAAGGAATAAATAAAGGCGCATGTTTCCAAAGTGTTATGGCGTGCAGGAAGCGGCCTCAAAATTGCATTCGTCTCGCCCAAATTTTCAGGGGGCGACAAGAACTGTTGGATGTTCATCTCATCGTTGGACGTGGGGAACAAGGTGTGACTTGCGGTCATAAATGCGCGCGTTTTTGAAATTCAAAGCGCCGGACGGCATCTTCTAGGACACGAAACGATCTCCACACGCGTGGTGAACTACAAAACGTGTGGGGGAGGTTCTGGTCGGATCAAAACCCTATTTTTCTCCTCGGATGCTAAAAAATAAAGTTTTGAGGGGCTATTATGGGGAGTAAAAGGACCCGAGCAGGTATTTAGGCCTTTGGGCTCTGACAAGAAGGGCCAGTTCGTTCTTGACTAAAAGGCCGTTAGGACTGCAAGTCGGCCCATACGCCGAGGGTTCGAGGATGCATCCGAGGAAGAATCTCTCCTCGGATAGACCCGAGATGACTTGGAGATTCGCTAGAAAGATTAAGGCAGAGTTCCAGAAAGACTGTTGGTTAAGAGGGGGATCCCTGTACCCTCTAGATGCACCGGTGTTAGAGAAATATCTTAGGAAAAGGCTGCCACCTCCACATTAAAGATCCTGCACCTACTCCCTGGCCGCATTAATGGGGAAGTGACTCCTGAACAGTAGAACTGAACCTTCTGGTTACTATTTAAACACTTGAAGAAGATGGTGTCAAGAGAGAGGATAAGATTTGTGTAACACGTGGATAAAGCAGAAAGAGAAGAAGTATTTAAGAAAAGTAGAGGCTAAAGAAAAACGGGGGATCAATCAGTTAGCAAAAATAGGAACTAAGAATTGTAACCTTCAAAGAAGAAAGAGAAATAATATAGAAATTGTCCTCGGCTTATGTCCGAGGAAGTTCCTTTGCAATAATCATTTACTATTCGCAAGTATTTTAACACTTTAGCCCGTTTATTAAGTTTCCAGCATCCCTAAACTAGATTTCAAATCCGCACTCTACAAATTTCATTGTTTAAGGCTCATTGGGCCTGAGCCCACAATTGTCTTTGGGTCCAGGTGAAATTGTGCACTTACAGGGTCAATGGGCCCAAGAATGTGTGTTGAGCTAGAGGCCCAATCCGAGGACATTAAATGGTCTGAGGATGTGGGAATATCAGCCCAAAAGGCAGTGCTAATGGATTAAGAGGCGAGATCTGGTTAAGGTTGTCCAAAAAGGTGGTTCGAGGAAGAGTATGTCCTTGGTTAGGTAAAGCCGAGGTAGGATAGGGTTGCCCGACATCCAAATGCGATATTCTAGGAGATCCTATAAGTAAGAATAGGCATGGTGGATGCACGAGATAAGAAGAAGAGTTATGAAATATCTAAGGTAAAGCTGTTATCACCGCATTGAATGATCTGCAGCTACCTCTTTGGTCGCATTAATAGGGAAGTGATGCCTAAATATCAGGGTTCAGCCTTACAGCTGCTTCTAAAGACTTCAGAGATGGGTTGATGGGACAAGTATCTAAACTATTAATTTGATCTATAAGTGGAGGATGGGGGAAAGAAGAAGGATGATATAAAAGGAGGAGGGGGCATTCCGGAAAGGGGGGATCAAAAAGTAAAGAGAGAAAACACTGTAGACATTAAGATTAATAACTGTAATCTATTTTAGTCCTAAGTGTAATATAAGATCTAGTCTCCTTGGCTTAAGTCCGAGGACAATTTCTGTTATATGAATTATCCCATGTGTATGATGTTTTAGTCTAGCCCATCATCTTTGTTATTTAAACTCATTAGAACCTAGATTTCAAATACATTATCTACAAATTCATTGTATTGGGCTTTTTGAGCCTATCCCAGTCTTAATTTTGGATTTGGGTGCAAATTGTGACTTTACAATTACTTTTTTTTTTTGAATGAACAGTTACTATTTTATAACAATGCATATATAGAAATTTAATTCTTAGATTTTGCTAATAATTTTTTATTTAATAATATGTTTTTAGTGGACGAAATTACATATTCTGCAAAGAAAATAACCTTAATAGATTATCAACAACAAATACTTTTTTAGATTTCCTAATTGGTCAAATTAATCATTGTTAAGGTTTATTAATTTTTTAGTTACGTTTTTTGGTGTTTTGGATTATAGGCGCAAAAAATAATGTTTGAGAAAGTTTGTTAAAAACTAAAAGAATAATTTCCAGATTTTATATTTTTTTTTCATGATTCACAAAATGTTATAAATAATTTTTATTAAAAATGAATATTTTCGTTGACTTGCCTTTTGAATTTCTAAGAAAAATTGTATTATTTTCATTTTGGTACAACAAAATTTATATTTATGATTTATAATTGTCCTTATATTACATTTATGATTGTTTCTATAGATTACAAAATACATTACTCATTATTAAATGATTTTAAACTGTAAAAAAATTAATAAAACTATCACAAAAATAATTATCACGTGCAACGCGTGAGTTCACGATTAGTTATACCTAATATTGACAATCTTTTCTTATATCAACCATCTCAAAAGGGGAAATGTATTAAAATTTTTATAATTGGAATTAGAATTCTTTCAAATATATTCGGTCTTATACTTAAAAATTAATTACCTTTTAACGTTTTTTATGCTTTATTACATTCAAGAATTATTCCCAGCAAAAAATTGTATTAAGTACAGCATAATTTGTAGTCTATTGCATATGGTTATGTGACTCTTCATATTTGTTTGATTTTGTTAGAGATATCAGTCTAGATTCAATAGTAGAAAACCGTGGTTCTTGCATTTTGATTCTAATTAATAGTGAAACAACAGGTAATTTGACATACTAGTTTCATGACACATTAGTTGCTTAAAGTGAATATTTAGACTAGTGTTGAAGTTTTCATCTCTGAAATTAATTAGGAACTTGACCTTCATCACTAATTGTACGCAGCAATTGATGACTGACTATATATTATGCCTCTCACATTGCGATCCTCTCGTAACCACCAAATGTTTCTAGCTTCTCCATGTCACAAGATTACCATCCATTGGACTTTAGTATTGTATATGGTGATGTAAAGCTTCATACTTGTTTGATTTAGTTTCTTTATAATTTCTCTTATCCATATAATTTGGAGTAGCTTTGTGACTGTAGTGGAGAATTAATTGATATTTTTGTATTACCACATGAGATTATATGACTCATTCCTAAGCTTATTACAGGCATCTCATGCTCTGAGTATAGTATGGTTCAAACCCATTCATTGAGGAATCATTCTATTTTTGACAGTTAAGAATATAAAGTGAGAGAAAAAGACTGAATAATCTGTATATTCTGTGTGTATAACAATGTACAATAGAGAGCCTTATATAGGCTAGGTATGTGTGTAGTACAAGTAATATGAGTGAACTACAAGTACAGTATATTGGGCTAAGTCCAATGGGCTAAACTAGTCTAAGCTATATACTAACATCCCCCCTCAAACTCAGGTGGCAAGGAGAAAGCCAACTGGAGTTTGGATATAAGATCTCGAAGACGACCTGGCGGGTGAGTCTTGGTAAAGATATCAACAGGCTGTTCAGCAGAGGAGATGGAGAACAACTTGGGATTTCCTTTCTTGAGATGCTAGCGAGTGATGTGGCAATCGATCTCAATGTGCTTGGTATGTTCATGGAAGACATCATTATGATCAATGTAGATAGCATTACGATTGTCAAAATAAAAAGGAGTGGCAGTGGGCTGTGGTGTATCCATGTCAGCTAAGAGCCAGCGAAGCCAAACAAGCTTGCAGGTGGTGTCAGCAAGGGCACGGTACTCAGCCTCAGTACTGGAACGGGAAACCACGTCCTGCTTCTTGCTACGCTATGAGACAAGAGAAGTACCCAAGAAGAAACAGAAACCTGTGATAGAGCATCGATCAGTCGAATCACCTGCCCAGTTTGCATCTGAATAAGCATGAAGCTTGAGAGAAGACCGAGAAGAGTAGTGGAGACCATGATAAAATGTGCCCTTGACATATCGGAGAATCTGAAGAAGTGCAGCATAGTGGACAGAACGAGGGGCATCCATGAACTTACTAACCATACCCATGGCATGTGAGATATCCGGACGAGTAACAATGAGATAGATCAGACTACCAACCAACTGACAATAGCGAGTAGCATCAGATATAGGTTTACCATCCAAGGGTGTAAGCTTTGCATTGTATTCCAAGGGAGTGGAAACAGTCTTATTGTCAGTGATACCGGCTTTGGAGAGCAGATCAGAAGCATATTTAGCTTGGGAAAGATAGTATCCATCAGAGGAAAAGGTAACCTCAAGCCCAAGAAAATAACTGAGAGTGCCCAGGTCTTTCATCTCAAAATTGACTGAGGAAGTGCTGAAGATAGCAGATACCTACAGACTTATCTCCAGTAATAACCATATCATCAACATAAAAAAGAATAAGAGTGATACCAGTAGAGGATCTTCGTTCAAAGAGAGCAGTGTCATGAGGACTCGAAGTGAAACCTTACTGAGCAAAAACTGAGCTAAACTTTTCAAACCAAGCTCGAGGAGCTTGCTTGAGGCCATAAAGAGCACGGTGAAGGTGACAAACTTGACTGCCTAAGTGTGGATAGCTAGGGGTGGTTGCATGTACACTTCTTCTTGGAAGTCTCCATTGAGGAAAGCATTCTTCACATCCATTTGATAAAGAGGCCAACGACAAACAACAGCCACAGCAATGAGACATCTGACAGATATAAGGCGAGCAACATGAGCAAATGTTTCCTCATAGTCAATGCCATACTCCTGAGTAAAGCCCTTGGCAACGAGGTGAGCCTTGTATCATTCAACAGATCCATCAGCCTTGGTCTTAATCTTGTAAACCCATCTACAACTTACTACAGACTGACCAGGAGGCAAATCAACCATATCCTAAGTGTGATTCTTATGAAGGGCATCTAGTTCTTCATTCATAGTTTGCTGCCAAAGAGGGTCAGTATGGGCCTCACAATAGGTGTGAGGTTCATAGAGGGTGGCAAGAGCAAAAGAGCAATGATAATTAGTGAGATAAGGAGGAGGAATGCTTACTCGGGTGGAACGACGAAGTTCAGGACCAACAGGAGACTCAAGAAAGGGTGGTGCCACAGGATCCAAGATAGGCGGGTCATATGCTGGGGACGGAACCGGAGCTTAGCCGTCTAGAGAGGCAGCGGATGTCGAAAAATCCTCCACAAGTTCAGGATAGAGAGGGAGGAAAAGATCGGTAAAAATGGGAGACTTTGAGGAAGAGGATGCAAGAAACTGCTGAAGACTTGTGAAAGGACGATGTTCCCAAAACTCAACATGACGGGAGACACGAAGGCGATGAGAAATAGGATCATAGTAGCGAAACCCCTTTTGAGATACACCAAAACCAAGGAAACAACAGAGACGAGCACGAGGCTGGAGCTTTGTTCGTTCATAAGGAGGAAGAGAGACAAAGCAAGCATAACCAAAAACCCGAAGAGAGGAGTAGTCAAGAGTTTGACCATAGAGAAGCACGAATGGTGATTCATTCTGTGTAGTTGGCGAAGGAATACGATTAATAGTGTACACAGCAGTGAGTGCGGGCTCACCCTAAAAGCACTCAAGAAGAGAGGTAGAAATGAGAAGGGTGCGGACAACATCAAGAATGTGACGATGTTTTCGTTCTACACGACCATTTTGTTGAGAGGTGTAAGGACAAGATTGCTGAGGAAGGGTACCATGACTGTCTTAAAAGGATAGGAAAGATTTAGCATGATATTCTTGAGCATTATCTGATTGAAAGACTTTGACGGTGCGATTGAACTGTGTTTCAATCATTTTATGAAATGTTTGGTAAATAGACACAAGTTCAGACCTATGGTGAAGCAGATAAATCCATGTATATCGAGAAAAATCATCCATAAATATGACAAAATATTTTGATCCCTCCTCAGTGGGAATAGGTGCAGGGCCCCAAATATCAGAATGGATAAGATCAAAAGGTGCAGAAGAAAAGGAGTCACTATTATTAAAGGGAAATTTTGTTTGTTTGCCAAAATGACAAGAAGTACAATCAAAATTTTGAAACTGAACTGAACCTAAATGACCTTGAGAAGCTAACAACTGAAGACGAGATAAGGATGGATGACCAAGACAAGCATGCCATAGATCAGGTGAGGGGGTGGCAATGGTAGTAGCTGTAGAAACAACTTGGGAAGGAATCTTCAAGTCATAAACCTCAAACATGCGACCAACCTTACGGTCTGTCCCAAGCACTTAACCCGTCCGGGGATCCTGCACATCCACACCATGATTAGTAAATAGAAGATCTACGCCTAATTCACAAAGTTGACCAACAGAAAGTAAATTGAGGGATAACTTTGGGATATGAAAAGTGCCATTAAGGGATAAACAGGGAGAAGAGATTGCTCCTTTATGACTAACAGGCATAGGAGTTCCATCAGCAATGTAAATGGTGATTGGATGTGCTAAGGGTGTCTTATCAGAAAATTGGGATTTATCAGGAGTCATATGGTTACAACATGCAGTATCAAAAAACCAAGGTTGTTTACCTGAGGTGACAGAAAGAGTAGTGGAAGTGCGGGATAAAACCTATTGAACAACTGCCTCAATATCAGCTGTAGTAAGTGGGGAAGCTAAAGATGGACTTGTAGGAACGGATGGATCTGAAGGACATACAACAGCCGCCCGAGGAAGAGAAGCTTTATTCTGCTCTTGCATAAATTTCTGCAGTTTGCGACAAATTGAGATGTCATGACCTTTGGCACGACAAAACTCGCAGCGAGTACCTTTGGAAGACTGAGAGGTGGGACGCCTAGAGTTTATTCGTGGAGGAGCAATGAATGCAGCAATGGGAGGCTGTGGAGATGTTGTAGCCAATACATGATCAGATGATGACATGTGATGAGTATGCCGACGGTTCTCCTCAGAAATGAGCTCCTTGACTACAGCATCAAGAGAAGGAGTAGGAGACTGGCTAAGTAGAGAAGCCCTAGTAGGCTCAAAATCCTCATGTAATCCCATCATGAAGTGCATAAATTTACGGCGATCCCGATATTTGACAAAGAGCTCAATGTCCTTAGAACACACTGGTGAAGGATCTACAACAGAAAGTTGTTCCCACATAGTAGAAGTCTTAGAATAATAATAAAAAATAGATTGACCTGTCTCTTGGCGCATTTGATAAAGCTTTGATTCAATGTGAAACTCTAAGCTTGAATCATTATTACAATTACAGCAATCAGCCAAAAATTTCCAAGTAGCCTCAGCAATCTCAAGACGAGGAAGAAGATTATGAATGGAGGGAATAGAGGTATTGATAAACCAAGACAAGATCTTACTCTGAATACTCTCCCATTCCTCTAGGCGTTCTTCATAATCATCCATTGCAACAACAATCTTGAAGGCATCTTCAGCAGTTATGGCTTTGGACTTAGGGTTTGGTACTGGCTTAGGAATTGAACCAGTCACATATCTCCACAGTTTATGACCCTTGAGGAAGACAGTCATATTCTGAGACCATGCATGATAGCTAGTAGGACCATCCAACATAATGGTGATAGGACGTATGATATCTCGATCATTTTGTTGAGCCATAATGAGGAAAATGGCCAAAAAATGGGATTTAGAGACCTCAAATGCAAAAACAGAGCCCAAAATCGGAATCTATGCGAAAAACTGAGCAAGACAGGTCCAGTTGAAAATTTTTGACTTTGGTCAAAGTCAACGGTCAACAGTTTGGTCAACGGTCAACGGACGTGTGCTAACTTGGCAGTGTGACGTCACCCTAGGGCTAATGTGGCAATTCGTGAAACGGAGCAGGCGCGTGGAGGCGTGTGACGACACTTGTCCTGGCGCGTGAGGCGCGTAGAAGGTGGTTTCTGGCTACTCTTTGTTGGGTTTTGCTCGGGATCGGAAGATCTGTCAATCTATGCCTTGAATCTGGTAGTTTGATCAACAAAACCGATGAAAACCGTGTGTTCTAGGGGCTGTGGGCGTGACGGCAGTGACTCGCTTCTGATAGTGACCATTGGATGAAGGCGAGGGTAGCGGAAGAACGCCGGAGATGTCCACAGGAACCAGAAAGTCAAAGGAATGGCTCTGATACCAAGTTAAGAATATAAAGTGAGAGAGAAAGACTGAATAATCTATATATTCTGTGTGTATAACAATGTACAATAGATAGCCTTATATAGGCTAGGTATGTGTGCAGTACAAGTAATATGAGTGAAGTACAAGTAATACGAGTGAACTACAAGTACAATATACTAGGCTAAGCCCAATGGGCTTAACTAGTCTAAGCTATACACTAACATTGACAATCATAATTTGTTTATCTTGTTAATTTTTTTTTCATTTTTCGACAGTTTCAACAAGCACCACAATAGGCTATTATTAAAGAAGAATAGAGTTCTCCCTACAAGCAAATCCAATAAGTCATCTTGAGGCACTCGTGAAGGATCCAAATAGACATCTCATTTCATTCAGAAGTAAGAAACCAAATAACAAAAGGTGACCCTTTATTGTGTGGACTGTCTATGGGAGAAATATTGAAAACTGATATCATCAGTAAGAAGCACTTATTGAAAATTAATTGGTGTTGTATATGTAGAAGGAATGGGGAATCATTTGTGACAGATATCTGGTCTTTTGTTTTTGCATTTTTTGGATGGTTTGGGTGATGCAAAAATGTGTGATTAAGCTTAGAAAGGTTGACAAGGAGGATTTCAATGCCATGGGGTCACAAAGGTTTGACACAAGCTACTTTATGTGTTACTAGGAATCTTTGGCGCGAAAGAAATAGGACTTTTGACGGAGTTGAGGGACCTACTTTTGTAAGAAAAGAGACAAGGAGTTTCTTTTGAGGTCCTTGTATGACTGGATGACTTGACAGTCTGATATGGGTACCGTCCCCTTGTTATCATTTGTTGATTTTATAAATACGTAAAACAAAATAATCACCTTATATGTATATGTATTGTTTGATAAAAAAATCTTTCCAAAAATCAAATGCCAAATGTTTAATTTACTTTTCTAAAATGTGAATGTTGGAGTTAAATTAAAATCAGATATTATCTTTTAGATAGATGGTGTGGAGTGTTTAAAATTTTGCCACCCTTCCAAGTCCAAATATCCACAATATTTGGTTCGAGAATTTGGTTTATTTTAATTGATTTAAAGACCATTGAATTGGTTTTTAATTAATTAGATGACTAAAACAAATTAAACAAATAGGTAACTAATCACACCTAAAACAAATATCAATGGTTAATAGCGACTCCTAAAAAAATAAGATAAGAAAAAAGATTCACACACTTCACCCTAGAAACACATGCACACATAAACACTTCACCAAAGCACCTAATGTAGAAATACTTTTGAGGAATGGGATAGGACACCTCGAAAGAGAGGGTCCCGAGACTCTACACAATTTCGTTTCGAGAAGGGCGTCCAGAACCTCATACATATTTAGAAAAGACATCATTCTGGAAGTTGGGACTTATTCATTTTTGGTGCATCGACTATGTAAGAATGGAAAACCTAAATACGCTTGCTTGTTCTTTGAAGAGATGGTGTTGAAGGGAATGATTCCAAAGGATTGCATATTGGGAAGTTGATGTCACGGACACAAAACAAATAAGAGCACATCTACTATGGAATGATTGTTTATGTCTCTAGACTAGGATGAATTGCTTCAGCTATTTTACATACTAGTAAGCTCACTGCACTTTTGTAGCATTCTTAAAATAATATTAATTTTTTTTAATCATGAAAACAAAAATAAATGCAAAAAAGTAATAGGACCATTTCATGTATTCCGCAAGAGGCGGTTAATAGTCTTTATTTATTTATTTATTTGCTTTTGTTTTTAATACTAATATAGTGGCTCAAGCAATTAATGAGATAACAGTAAAAATAAGTTAATGTGAATTTTTGGACAACAAGTAAGAAAAAACTTAATGAAAAGAGATAAAAAAAAATACTAAATGCAAGATTAGAGCACCACATAGCAGGACCTCATGCACTTTCGCATAATTTACAAACTAACTAAATGTTTCTGTAGTCCTCTCTACGGTGGGATACCAAAAACATTGGCTACATTAGAAAACAATTAAAACCCACTGCGTTCCTAATCATTCCTAAGATTCAATTCTTAGATATGACATATGAGAATGACTACATAAAGAGGAATTCTACCAATATGTGGGATACCAAAATTATTTTTGCATCATAGAATTTATGCCAAATATTTGTGACAATCCTATAAATTGTTTAAATTTTCAAAAAGGACAAATGCTATTAGAATCTATTACTGCAGTATCTCAATTGTTTGTCAATATCTAAACTTATGATTATTTTTATACTTATGATGGACCAACCACTTTCATGCATTTGTGTAAAAAAAAAAAAATAAAGCTTGCAATTTGAAGGCACACAAACAATTTTATCCCACTTGTTGTGGATTTCCTAATCAGTTGTAGGAGCATATCAAAAGTCGTTAACAAATTGGTTTTCATACCTAGTACCATAGCATCACAGATGACTTAAAATTTAATATGAATATAGTTGAATGCAATATGACTATTGGTGACTATGTCATATCACATAACATTTGACTTTTTCTTTAACACTAAAAATTATTATGTATTCTTGGAGTGTAGTAAAATGATGCTCCCTCCTTTCACATTCATGATAAGTCTCACCATGAATTTAATGAGTGGACCTTACCATAAATGTGAAATAAGAGAGCACTATTCATCGTGCTTTAGAAGTACCTAAGAATTACTCCGGTAACATAACAAGAGAAACACTCGTTATCTTAGTAGATAATTATTCCAATGTGTAGCCCATTGGTAAGATTGAATAATATCTTCAATTTGGGGAATCCTAATTTAGCACTCAAAATGAGAGAGAGAGAGAGAGAGAGAGAGAGAGAATAGAGTAGTGGGACTATTGAGGTTAGACTATACATATCCTTTTTCTTTTTATTTTTTAGAGTGATTGTATATTTTCCTTAACCATACATCTTCATTTGTTTACACAAAAGGGGATAATTAAGACTTGAAGAACGAGTAAGAATGTTGGTTTGGTCAAATGGGATCAGTGAATCTTAACTACAAACCATTGTTTGTAAAGAAGTTGAAGAGCGCGTTTCTTCCTCAACTTCCTTTTTTCTCTCTTTCATTTTTTTTTCTTCTCTCATTTTTTTATTTATTTTTTTATTTTTTAGTAACTTCTGCAACCCTCACCTTCACCTCCAGTGAGGTCTTTAGCCAAAGCATTATTCTTTGTGCTCTACAACCTATGCATCATGGCCAGCCCTTTCTCTCCAGTTCTTGCTCAGAACACACAAGGAGGATATAGAAAACAATGACCTCGCCTTTGCGGAATTGGTGTTGCTGCTTTCGTTCAGACACTAAAGATTTTTTTTTTCAACATCTTAATTTTTTCTTTCAAAGCTAGTTTTTGTTATATAATACCCTTTTTTGTTATCATTGAGATTGGCCAGTTTTTGACCAATCATAATCACTTCGGTTTTAAATACCCTCTCAATTTCCCTCACCATATTGTCTAGCTTCTTGACAAAAACATATTTGTTATGACTTGATGCTAATACCCCTTTATCGTGAAAAAAAATATACATGGTACTTCTTTTCTTTTCTTTTTTTATAGGATTTACCCCAATACTTGAATTATTGAAAGTAAAGTACCGTATAAAAAGAAAAAAAAAAAAGGTAAATCACTCCATAGTCAATACAAACTCTAACTATTAATTGTTATCTTAAATATTTATAATCTACTTAATAATATAAAATCTACAGAAGAAAAAAAAATGAAAAATAAATTTATCCAGTATTAGATTTCTTGAAAGTAAAGTACCAAACAAAAAGAAAAAGAAAAAGAAAATAAAGATAAATCACTCCATAGTCCACACTCTAAATATTAATTACTATCTTAAATATGAAATGGGTTCAAGTTACACCTGGTATAACTTGGCAAGAGTTACATCATTTGTAGACCGTAGATTTGTAATTGATCTAATGGTTGAAAAAATAGCATTAAATGCTAATTGACTTCACTTCATTCACTTAATTAATAGCAATTTTATTTCTCTCTCCTTATTTATTATTTAAAACCTTTTACATATATTTCTTTTTTTGCCAATGACTTTACAAATATATTTGCAATACTTTTTTTTTGTTGAGTTCATACTACTTTTTATTTTCATTCTTTTAAGCCGGTCATACTCTTATAGTCTTATTAATTGTGAATATATATTATGTCTCCTTAAAAATAAATAAATGGCTAAGTGTTGTTTAATGAGATTTTAAATAATAAGTTTCTCAAATAATAATTAACACATATACTTTTTATTTTTTGTTGAATGACTTTACAATTATATTTGCAATTCTCTCTTCTTCTTTTTTGGGTGTGCCTGAGTCAGTAATGCTCATGTCATTTTCTTTTCAACTTTAAGCCGGTAATACTCTATTAATTGTGAATATTTTCTTTGCCTTCTTAAAATAAAATAAATAAATAAATTGTTGGGTAATATAATTGTAAACACATATCAATGAAGAAATCTTTTTATTAATTAATTTTGGCTTTTCGAAACTCAAACGGAGGAAACATTGGTCGTGTCTACCATGCATAACTTTTAAAAATTAAACAAGTTTAGCCACCTTGATTAGCCACCAAGTTTTTATCTAACCTCATAAAAGTAAACCCATTAGAATATTATCATAGGATTTTTCTTGAGGATGACAAAATTAAGAAACAAGTTTGGAAGAAGAAATTAAAATCATTGAAGGCCCACAAATGGCAATTAATGGTCATCATATTTTTTCTCACTTGTTTGTATACCATTTGTGTGATAAGACTATAAAAGTATGACAAAGAAGAAAAAAAAAGGGTAGTACAAACTCAAAAAAAAAAAGTATTGCAAATATATTTGTAAAGTCATTGGCAAAAAAAGGAATATATGTAAAAGGTTTTAAATAATAAATAAGGAGAGAGAAACAAAATTGCTATTAATTAAGTGAATGAGGTATAAGTCAATTAGCATTTAATTCTATTTTTTTAACCATTAGATCAATTACAAATCTACGGTTTACAAATGGTGTAACTCTTGCCAAGTTACACCAGATGTAACTTGAACCCATCTCCTTAAATATTTATAAACCATTTAATAATAAACAATTTACAAAAGAAAAAAAAAGTGAAAGAAAAAATTTACACAGTACTTAGGTTATGTTTGGTAATTGTTTTTTCCTCTTATTTTCTGTTTTCAAAAACAATTTTTTATTTTTGAAACTAAAAAACTTGTTTGGTAACCTAAAATGGATAGAAAACAAAAACTGTTCTCAAATCTCAATTTGTGAAGGAAACTAAAAACATGCAAAATGTTGTTTTCAGTTTCTAATTTTCAAAAGTCAATAAAAATACACATTTAATTTAAAAAATATGTCTCATTTAATGAGTTAGCATTAAAGTTCAATTCTAATAACAACAAATTTTAATATTTTCTATTTTTTCTTCAAAAAACTTTTTTTTTTAATTTCAACTAACCAAACATGTTTTTGATTTCAAAAATACAAGAAAATTGTTTTTTCTTTATATTCCCAAAAATAAGTTTTTGAAAATAGAAAACAAAAATTGTTACCAAACATAACCTTAATATCTCGAAAATAAAGTACCATACAAAAAGAAAAAGAAGAAAAAAAAAGATAAAGATAAATCACTCCACAGTCCAAACTCTAAATACTAATAATTATCATAAATATTTATTATCTACTTAATAATATAAAATTTACAAAAGAAAAAAATATTTTCCCAATACTTTATTTATTGAAAGTAAAGTATCATACAAAAAGAAAAAGAAAAAGAAAATAAAAGATAAATCACTCCATAGTTCACACTCTAAATGCTAATTATTATCTTAAACATTTATAATCCACTTAATAGTGTAAATTTACAAAAGAAAAAAAAATTGAAAAAATAACATACACCATACTTGATTTCTTGTAAGTAAAGTACCATACAAAAAGAAAAAGAAAAGAAAAGAAAAAGAAAAACCACTCTACGGTCCACACTCTAAACACTAATTACTATTTTAAATATTTATAATTCACTATTAATATAAAATTTACAAAAGAAAAAAATAATGAAAAAAAATTCACCCAATACTTGATTTCTTCAAAGTAAAGTACCATACAAAAGAAAAACAGATAAACCACTCAATTGTCTTAAAAGTAAAGTACCATAGAAAAAGTAAAAGAAAAAAAAAGATAGAGATAAATCACTCCACAGTCCACACACTAAATACTAATTACTATCTTAAATATTTATAATCCACTTAATAATATAAAATTTACAAAAGAAAAAAGAGTGAAAAAAAATTACCCTATACTTGATTTTTTAAAAGTAAAGTAAAATACAAAAAAAAAATTAAAAAGAGATAAATCACTCCAAGGTCTAGACTCCAAATACTAATTACTATCTTAAATATTTATAATCCACTTAATAATATAAAATTTACAAAAGAAAAAAAAATTTACTAGTATTTGATTTCTTGAAAGTAAAGTACCATATAAAAAGAAAAAGAAAAAACAAATGATAAATCACTTGATGGTCCACACTCTAAAAATTAATTATTATCTTAAATATTTATAATCCACTTAATAATAAAAAATTACAAAAGAAAAATAAGTGAAATTTTTTTTTACCCAATACTTTATTTATTGAAAGTAAAGTACCATACAAAAAGAAAAAGAAAAAGAAAATAAAGATAAATCACTCCATAATCCACACTCTAAAAACTAAATACTATCTTAAATATTTATAAACCACTTAATAATATAAAATTTGCAAAAGTTAAAAAAAAAAGTGAAAAAAAACTTACCCAATACTTGATTTCTTGCAAGAATAGTACCATACAAAAAAAAAAAAAAAAGATAAGGATAAATCATTTCACAATCCACACTCTAAATACTAATAACTATTTTAAATATTAATAATCCACTTAATAATATAAAATTTAGAAAAGAAAAAAAAAATGTGAAAAAAATAAATTTGTCCAGCATTTGATTTCTTGAATGTAAAGTACCACATAGAAAAGAAAAAGATAAAAAAAGAAAGAGAAAAGAGATATAGATAAACCATTCTACAGTCCATTTTCTAAATACTAATAACTGTCTTAAATATTTATAGTCTACATAATAATATAAAATTTACAAAAGAAAAAAATTCTTAGTAATTTATTTTTTGAAAGTAAAGTACCATATAAAAAGAATAAGAATAAGGAAAAAAAAATTGCTCAATAGTCCACATTCTAAATACTAATTTCTATGTTAAATATTTATAATCCACTTAATAATATAAAATTTACAAAAGAAAAAAAAAGTGAAAAATGTTTTCTTTACCCTGCTCTTGATTTCTTGAAAGTAAAGTACCCTACAAAAATAAAGAGAAAGAAGAAGAATAAAACAAAATTACTCCATAGTCCACCCTCCAAATACTAATTATTATCTTAAATATTTATAATCCACTTAATTGTAGGGAGTAAAAGGACCCAAGTGGGTAATGGGCCTATGGGCTATAGCAAGGAGGGTCGACCTGCTCTTGAGTTAAGAATTTGTTAGTACTGCGGATCGGCCCATGCGCCGAGGATCCGAGGACTCATCCGAGGGTGACTCCCTCCTCGGACAGACGCAGGAGAACTTGAGACCTCGTTATAAAGGTCAAGGGACAATTCCGTAAAGACTAGTGGTTAAAAGGGGTGAACCCTTGAATGTCCTAGAGGCACCGATATTTTAGAAACACCAAAGGCAAAGGCTGTCACCTCCACATTAAAGACTCTGTACCTACCTCCCTGGCCGCATTAATGAGGAAGTGACCCCTGAACAGTGGAACGGAAACTTCTGGTCACTATCTAGAGGCACTAAGAAAAGAAATATCTAGGGAGGAGGGGGTTGGAGCAACATGTGGACAAAGTATCAGAAAGAGAAGTATTTAAAGGGGGGGGGGGACCTAGAACAAGGGCAGAGGACTTTTTGTAATCAAAAGAAAAAGAAAGAGAAATAATAGAAAAAGAGCTCTCGGCTTACGTCCGAGGAGGCATATTTGCGATAGTTGTTTGTTGTTAACAAGTGCTTGTAGTTCTTAGCTTGCTACAAAATCCTCAATACTTCTAACCTAGGTTTCAAGCCCACACTCTACAAATTTATATTGTTTGAGGCTCATTGGGCCTGAGCCCGTAGCTGTTCTTGGGTCCAGGTGCAACTGTGTACTTACAATTGGCGCCGTTTGTGGGAAACCTAGTCTGGAAGAAGTAGGGATACGATGGCAGGCTTAGGTTCTCACCATGCAGAGTCATAGGGATCACAGCCGGAGGATCATTTCGAGCGTCTTGAACGTCGAAGGGATCGTGAGGGAAGTGTCCATACAGAATACCCCGGGGCTAGCCATACTCATGGTGGGGGTAGCACCACCCACGAGGATGGTTCTAGAGCCATGCAGAAGGAGATCAACCGTTTGAAGAGAAAGCTACGCCGCGCCAGACGTAGGTCTTCATCGTCCTCATCTAACCCTTCTTGGAGGAGGATAGGGGAGGTGGCTACAGCTCAAGGACGTGCTCACCCCCCAGCGCAATGTCCTCCGGTGAGGAGGACGACCAGCCAGCTCGCAGACGCAAGAAGCTTCCTTCTAGGGGCTTAGGCAATGATGCTATGAGTAGGGCGTTGCACCAACTCTTCAAATCTCCGTTTTCATGGAGGATTGAGAAAGGGAGGCTTCCTAAGAGGTTTACCCAGCCCACCTTTACCATCTACAATGGCCGGACTGATTCGGTGGAGCACGTGAGTCACTTTAACCAGAGGATGGCGGTGCACTCTCACAGCGAGACCTTGATGTGTAAAGTTTTCCCCTCTAGCTTGGGACCGGTGGCTATGAGGTGGTTCAACGGCCTTAAATCGGGGTCTATAGGTTCATTTGGGGAGCTGACCAGGGCATTCGCCTCGCGATTCATTACGTGTAGCAGAGTCCCTTGGCCATTGGACTCGCTGCTATCCATGACCATGAAGGAAGGGGAGACGCTGAAAGCATACTCCGACCGGTACTGGGAGATGTTTAATGAAATAGATGGTGACTTTGATGAGGTGGCGCTTAATACCTTTAAGGTAGGTCTTCCTACTGACCACGACCTGAGAAAGTCTTTGACCAAAAAGCCCGTCCGCTGCGTACGTCGCCTTATGGATCGTATTGATGAATACAAAAGGGTAGAGGAAGATCAGCAGCAAGGAAAGGGAAAGGAGAAGGTTATCCCGCAGGAGAGAAGGGATTTCAGGTTGGACAGATACCATAACAACAAGCCGAGGAGAGGTTATTTCGGGCAGTCCGGCTCGGCAGCACCTCAGGCCGTAAACACTGTGTTCCGAGAACCAGTGCATCAACTACTGGAGAAAGTTCGTAAGGAGCCCTTCTTCAGGTGGCCTAGTAAGATGGCGGGGGACCCTGCGAAGAGGAATCAAAACCTTTTTTGTCAGTACCATCAGGATGTAGGCCACACTACTGAGAACTGTCGGACACTTTGGAACCATTTGGAGCAGCTTGTCAGTGAAGGAAAACTGAAGCAGCACTTGTGTCAACCTACTGGGCAGGGCAGTCGGGTTGGCTCAAATAACCAGAGGAACAATTCATCTCGGCCGGCATTGGGAACAATTAATGTTATCTTTGCTGCACCTGGTAGGACCGGCTCAGGTCCCACTAGGGTGATGGCGGTTTCCCATTATCAGGCCGAGGAGGCAGGCTGCAGGCCGAAGAGGTTGAAAATAACTTTGCCCGTCTTGGGATTCTCCGATGAGGATAAGGCTGGTACCATTCAACCCCATGACGACGCTCTTGTGGTCACTCTTAGGATAGGGAATTATGACGTGAAGAGGGTGATGATTGATCAAGGCAGCGGTGCAGATATCATGTACCCTGATTTATTCAAGGGGCTGAGGTTGAAGTTGGAAGAGCTTACTCCTCATGATTCGCCACTTATAAGCTTTGAAGGAAAAGCCGTTGTGCCAAAAGGGCAAATTCGTTTGCCCGTGCAATTTGGTTCAGAAACGGTTGAGGTGGATTTTATCGTGGTTGACGCTTACTCCCCATATACAGCCATCCTTGCTAGGCCATGGCTGCATGCTCTCGGAGCTGTCTCCTCTACCCTGCATGTTAAGGTTAAGTTCCCCTCGGGGGAGTATGTGGAGGAGATCATCGGCAGTCAATCGGTGGCAAGGCAATGCATATCGACTGCAGTGCTGCACCAGACAGAGGCCGAGTCTTCGGCTGTGATTGTCAAAGATTCATAGCAATTAGTGGCCCCTAGTGCACCTGGAGTGGTGACAGGAGAGGAGACACATTGTGAGGAGTTAGAGAAGTTTCCGGTAGCCGATGACTCGGAGAGGTTCTTTCAAGTCGGTATACTTTTGCCGCACCAAGAGAAGATGGAGTTGTTGAAATTTTTGAAAGACAACATCGATGTTTTCGCATGGGACCCTTATGAGGCTCCAAGCGTAGATCCGAGCTTCATTTGTCATCATTTAAATGTCAACCCAGCCATTGTTCTGAGAAGGCAGCCACCTCGGCGTTTTTCAAGAGAACATTTCGAGGCTGTGAAGGAAGAGGTGCTCAAACTCAAGAGGGCCGGGGCTATCAAAGAGGTTTTCTACCCCGAATGGTTGGCGCATATAGTTGTTGTTAAAAAGAAGAATGGAACGTGGAGGGTATGTGTGGACTTCACTGATCTGAACAAGGCCTGTCCCAAGGATTCGTTCCTAATGTCGCGTATTGATCAACTGGTGGATGCCACTGTTGGACATCCTCGGATGAGTTTTTTGGACGCCTTCCAGGGTTACCATCAGATTCCCTTGGCGTTGGAGGATCAAGAGAAGACTGCTTTCATCACTCCGACGGGGAATTACCACTATAAGGTCATGCCATTTGGTTTGAAGAATTCTGGGGCTACTTACCAAAGGATGATGACTAGAATGTTTGAACAGCAACTGGGGAAGACCATTGAAGTGTATGTGGATGATATGGTGGTGAAAAGCAAAACAATACCCTCGCACGTGAAAGATCTGGCCGACACCTTTCAAGTGCTGAGAAAGTACAAGCTGCGCCTTAACGTCTCAAAGTGCTCTTTTGGCGTGGGGTCAGGAAAATTCCTGGGATACATGATTACTCATAGAGGCATAGAGGTAAACCCAGCGCAGGTTAAGGCTATTCAGGATTTGCAGCCTCCTCGGAACCCAAAAGAAATCCAAAAATTAACTGGAATGATTGCCGCATTGAACAGATTCATATCTCGGTCAGCTGACCGGTGTCGTCCTTTCTTCCAGTTGTTGAACAAGTGGAAAGGGTTTCAATGGACGGAAGACTGCGCGTTAGCTTTCCAACAGCTTAAGCAATATCTTTCTCGGCCACCTATTCTGTCTCGCCCGGAGGCGCATGAGATTTTGTTTGCTTATTTCGCAATGGCCGTCCACGCGGTCAGTCTTGTCCTCATAAGGGATGATAACGGGGTGCAAAGACTGGTGTATTACGTTAGTAAGTCTTTAAATGATGTCGAGGTGCATTATCTACCCTTGGAGAAAGCGCTTCTGGCCGTAGTTCATGCCACACGAAAGATTCCTCATTATTTTCAGTCCCACACTGTGGTGGTTCTGACCCAATTGCCCCTCAAGGCCGTGTTAAGTAGCGCCGACTATTCAGGCAGGGTAGCAAAGTGGGGGACCATCCTGGGGGCTTTTGACGTTAAATACAAGCCTCGCACCTCTGTGGAGGGCCAGGTCCTCGCTGACTTAGTGGCAGAGTTTGCCGAACCATTGCTGGAAGAAACTCTGAAAGAGGCACGTACGGATGAAAAATCAGTTGGTGTGATCACAGCTGCAGTATCTCCGACTTGGAAAGTGTATGTGGATGGGGCAGCTAATCAGAGAGGGTCAAGTGTTGGGCTTGTCCTGATGTCCCCTGAGGGAATCGTCTTCGAAAAATCTCTGAGATTGGCATTCTCGGCTACTAATAATGAGGCCGAGTATGAAGCAGTCTTAGTAGGCATGAAAATGGTACTTAGGATGGGTGGAAAAGAAATCCATGTGTTCTCGGACTCTCAGCTGGTGGTCGGCCAAGTCACGGGGACCATGGAGGCTAGAGATCCAAGGATGCAAGAATATCTGGCCCAGGTCAAGCGTCAGCAAATTGAATTTAACTCCTTCGTCTTAGCTCACATCTCTCGGAGTGGAAACACCCATGCAGACTCCTTAGCCACGCTGGCAACGTCTTCGGCTTAAGGCTTGCCCAGGGTTATCCTCGTCGAGGATTTGCTAGAACCCACTCTTACCGTTGTCAACGCACCTCGCATTCATCTGATAAGGCCTGGACCTAGTTGGATAGACCCGGTCGTATCTTTTCTTAAGAATGACATCCTTCCCGAGGACAAATTTGAAGCTGATAAGATACGTTGAAAGGCGCCACGCTTCTGGTTGTCCGATGATCAAAAACTGTATAAACGATCCTTTTCAGGACCGTACTTGTTGTGTGTGCACCCTGACTCGACGGAAGGGCTTTTGGAATAGTTGCATGAAGGGATTTGTGGCAGCCACACCGGGGGAAGATCCTTAGCCCACAGAGCTCTGACTCAGGGTTATTGGTGGCCCAATATGCAAAGGGAGGCTCAAGACTACGCCAGGAAATGTGATCAATGCCAGAGGTTCGCCCCTAATATTCATCAACTTGGAGGGGTTCTTAACCCCCTCTCCAGTCCTTGGCCTTTCGCACAGTGGGGATTGGACATAGTTGGGCCATTTTCGAGGGCAGCAGGTAACAAAAGATGGCTGCTCGTGGGGACGGATTACTTTACTAAATGGGTTGAGGCTGAGCCCTTAGCAAACATCAGAGACGTTGATTCCAAGAAATTTATTTGGAAGAACATCGTCACTAGATTCGGAATACCACATACACTTATATCAGACAATGGTGTTCAATTTGACAGCAAGGCTTTTAGGAAGTATTGCGGTGATATGGGCATCATAAATAGATACTCCACCCCAGCTTATCCTCAGGGAAATGGACAAGCCGAGGCCGTTAACAAGGTCATAGTTAGTGGGCTAAAGAAGAGGTTAGATGATGCGAAGGGTAGGTGGGTGGAAGAACTCCCACATGTCCTGTGGACGTATCGAACTACACCGCGCAGGTCCACGGGAGAAACACCATTCTCTATGACTTATGGAGCCGAGGCGGTGATACCGTTGGAGTCTGGTTTTCCCACCCTAAAAACGAGTTCTTTTAGCCCGGAGAATAATGATGGACTACTGGAGAAAGGTCTTGATTTGCTCGAAGAACGGCGCGAGGTAGCCATGGTCCAAATGGCTTATTATCAACAAAAGCTTAAACGAGGATATGATGCCCACGTGAAGCTAAGACCACTCGCACCTGGGGATCTTGTACTAAGAAAGGTTGTGGGCACTTCTAGGAACCTAGCTTCGGGTAAGCTAGGACCAAACTGGGAAGGCCCCTATCGAATTGTTTCAGTAGCAGGCATAGGGTCGTATCGGCTAGCTGATCTAGATGAAAGAATTGTACCACGCCCATGGAATGTAAATAACCTGCGAAGGTATTATTATTAATAAAGTGTGTTTTTGTTTGTAATCAGTTCAAAGTTGTAAATACCTCAGGAGTTTTCAATTACTACTCTTAAGAATCAAACAGAAACTTGGTTAAGTGTAGTCCTCGGACCACAAACCTGGTGGAAATTGATATCTTGTCATTTGTTAAACAGAACCTTAGTTATGTCGGGTCCTCGGACCTCCTACTTTGGGAAAATTAACATTTGAAGTTATTACTCTTAAGAATCAAACAGAAACTTGGTTAAGTGTAGTCCTCGGACCATAAACCTGGTGGAAATTGATATCTTGTCATTTGTTAAACAGAACCTTAGTTATGCCAGGTCCTCGGACCTCCTACTTTGGGAAAATTAACATTTGAAGTTACTCTCCTTAAGAATCAAACAGAAAATTGGTTAAGTGTAGTCCTCGGACCACAAACCTGATCAAAATTAATATCTTATCATGTGTGGAAATTAGGGCCTTACCGTTCATTAATTCAGATCTTAAGTTCTATATTTTTAAGTGTTAAGCAAATTTTTGTAAGAAATGGTCCTCGGACCTTACATCCTACTAAAAACAATGCTACAGATTATAAGGGTTTAACCGTCATATGAGATTTTTTTCTAACTAAGGCATTGTTTAAATATCCAAACTAAGTTACTCTCTGTTAGGTTTTTAATATCCAAACATACGCATGGCTGCGTGGAGGTTATAATTGTGCAATCCTCGGAGTTAGATTTGTTTGCTCTGACTTTTTTTTTAACTAAGTATTAATGGGAACTTTTACGACAAGTACAAAAAGAATAAAGTAAAACAAATACAACATGAGTGAAAATCAAACAAAATCATCCTTTATTAATCATTCAGACATACATTACATACTAAATTTAAATACAGAGAAAGAGAAGTCCTAGGCTAGGTCCTAAGCTTTTGGAGGGGGGTCTTGCTGAGAAGTGCTGGTTGCCTCGGTCTTTCTTAGCTCTAACTCAAAGGGAGACAAAACTTGCTTTCCTTTGTCTGCTGCCTTCGTTGGAGGGACATTGGATTCTATATTCTGGCTCAGGCCCTTCTCGGCATCCCTGCCCCCTTCCTTCTCTTTATTGGAACTTGAAGGTTCTGTAGGATCTGGAATTAGCTTTGGGACCATAGGAGGAAGAGCAGGAAGAGTTGTCTCAGGGGTAGGAGCAACAGCAGGAGCCTCTTCTATCTCCTGTATATCCAGGGGAAGCCAAACATTCTCGGACTTCCTCAGCTCCGAGGCTGAAGGAACCCCTGCTACGTTTAGAGCTTCCCCCTAGACTTGCTGACAGTACTCCCGGCACAAGGCCGCGAAAGCCTCTGTCAGCTGCTCCTCAGTGGCAGCTACCCCTTCCTCATAACTCGCCTGCTTGGCGGCTTCCAGAGAATGTTTGAATGCACCGGCTTCCTCCTTCATTCGCGCAAGTTCCTTTTCCAAATCCGAGCGTTCCCTTTGGGCTTGGGAGAGCTCATCATCTTTTTCATGAAGAAGCTTGCGCTGCCTTTCTATTTGAGTCTTCATGGTCTTTAGGTTCGCCTCGGCGCCATTCCTTTCTCTTTTTAGCTCAGCCACCTCAGAGATAAGCTTCTCATTTTCAGCGAGGGCCGTGCCTAAGGACTTCTCAGTCTCCATTCGAAGTTCAAGCTCCGTTCTAGCCTTCTTCCGAGTATCTTCTATAAACTTCTCGGCCACGAAGACTTCTTGAACAACCTGCAATAAAGTATTAGAGAATTGGGTATAGCAAGACACTCATTAATAATCTGATACTATGAAAAAATGGAATATTCATAAAAAGTTAAACTTACCAGGGCCAGCTCCCTTTTTAAAGATAGGAACAATTGAGGTTGGCTCATTCTTTCCAAGGTTTCCATATCCTTGGGCAGCAGAAGAGGGCGCTCCAACACTTCAGCCAAGTGGTGGGCGTGGCCTTGTTGGACTGACCTGATACTGGACTGGCAGGAGATTGGTGCGTCGTCCAGTCTTAAGTCAGGAGACCAGGTAGCCGGTGCTCGGCGCACTTCGGCCACGTCTTTGATCTCCCCACTCTCAACTGAGCGAGCCCTACCTTTGCCTTTATCCCGCTTCTGCTGTTGAACTGGTTGCGGTTGTTGTCGTGGCCTCTTTTGTTCTTTGCCACCCATCTCCTCGGCCTCCCCCTTTCTTTTCTTTTTGGGCTTCTTCGCTGGAAGTTTGGGTTCGGCTGGAGGAGGGGGAAGTGGCAAAGATGGAGGAGCTTGGGACCCCCCCCGCCCTCTTCTGAGCAACCTTCTCACCTCTCTTGGTTAGAAGGCCTTGAAGCTTGTCCATATCCTCCTCGAAGTCGTCTTTTGGGTGGGCAATAACTAACCCTGCAATTCCAGAGGCCTCGGTGGGTTCTTTTTCCTCGTCAGAGAGTATGACGAATTGGTTTCCTTGGGGTCTTTCGACGTCGCCGAGTTGAAATTGTTCTATCTCCTCGTCCAACGTGTTTAAAGAAGACACCTGCTCCTCTGGAACAACAGTTGCCTGGGAGTACGCGGCAAGAGGAATCGCGGCAATCGGTTGAGTGTACAGTATGGTGTGGTCATCGTCAGGAAGGTCGTGGTCGTCCAGGAAGTGTGGTTTGGCCACGTGAATCCTCCTACGTCACCGGTCACCGGCAATAATGGCGTTCTCGATCTCCTGGAAGTCCGAGGAGATGGGATCGTACCCCAGGATCAAGTGGGCTGCCCTAAGTTGTAAGTCTTTGCTGACGAACACCTCGGAGCGTAGCACTCGGTTTAGATCTGCAACGTTACAATGACTCAAACGAGGGTGCACGTGTTGTTTATCTGCAAAGAAAGACACCAAAAACAAATAAACGTGGTCAGAATCGCAGAACATGTAAGAACTAAAGCTAAATACTCAGGTAAATGCAAATGCACTTTTATAGGTATTAGGCGTGGTTGTGGGGTGGGAAGTTAGATCCTAAGGAATCGCACCTGGATCTCCCCACTCAACTGGGCAGTGGAGGCCGTCGTGCCAGTTGCCTGAGACGATGAGGTAGTCATCCTTCATGTCTTTGTTGGATTTGGGCAGACAGGAGATTAGCCTAACAACGCTAGAACGGGACTTGATGTAGTAACCTACCTTGGTAAGTTTATGACACTCATACATGAATACAATGTCATGCTAAGTAAGGTTGAGACCCATTTGCTCGTTTAGAGCGTCGACGCTACCTAAAACTCTAAAAACGTTTGGGGCGCATTGGTCGGGGCACAACCGGTGGTTGCGGAGGTACTCCCTAGTTACGGGTCTCATTGGGAGGGTCATCCCACCTTCTACAAAGGCTACCATTGGGATGATGACCTCTCCGGTTTTCCTAGAACCGGCCACGACTTCCGCCGGGCAGTATTGTAAACTTACGTCGCTGGGAATACGATACTTGGCTCTAAAGCCTTCCATCCCAGCGGCGGTATCAACTAGACACTTGAATTTTCCCATCAGAAAGGAACGAAAGACTAAGTTCTAAGAGGGAGAACGGTTATAAGGGGAGCCGAGGACAAGATCCGAGGAGAAAGGGTTAAGAGAGAAAGGAATAAGAACTTACAAATTTCAAGTTGTGCGAATTTCCACGGATTTCTGCAGGCAAAAGGTGATTATTGATGTTTTGATGGGATTAGTCTCTGAAGAAATAAATGAAGGTGCAGGTTCCCGAAGCGTCACGACGTGCGGGAAGTGGCCTCGAAATTATATTTGTCCTGCCCAAATTTTCGTGGAGTAACAAGGGCCGTTGGATGCTCATCTCATCGTTGAATGTGGGGGACAAGGTGTAACTTACGGCAATAAATGGACGCGTTTTTGAAAATAAAACCGCCAAATGGCATCTTTTGGGACACGAAACGGTTTCCACACATGCAATCACTCACAAAGTGTGCGGAGTAAGTTCTCGTCGGATCAAAACCCTATTTTTCTCCTCGGATGTTGAAAAAAATAGAGTTTTGAGGGGCTATTGTAGGGAGTAAAAGGACCCAAGTGGGTAATGGGCCTATGGGCTATAGCAAGGAGGGTCGACCTGCTCTTGAGTTAAGAATTTGTTAGTACTGCGGATCGGCCCATGCGCCGAGGATCCGAGGACTCATCCGAGGGTGACTCCCTCCTCGGACAGACGCAGGAGAACTTGAGACCTCGTTATAAAGGTCAAGGGACAACTCCGTGGAGACTAGTGGTTAAAAGGGGTGAACCCTTGAATGTCCTAGAGGCACCGATATTTGAGAAACACCAAAGGCAAAGGCTGTCACCTCCACATTAAAGACTCTGCACCTACCTCCCTGGCCGCATTAATGGGGAATTGACCCCTGAATAATGGAACGGAAACTTTTGGTCACTATCCAGAGGCACTAAGAAAAGAAATATCTAGGGGGGAGGGGGTTGGAGCAACACGTGGACAAAATATCAGAAAGAGAAGTATTTAAAGGGGGGGGGGGACCTAGAACAAGGGCAGAGGACTTTTTGTAATCAAAAGAAAAAGAAAGAGAAATAATAGAAAAAGAGCTCTCGGCTTACGTCCGAGGAGGCATATTTGCGATAGTTGTTTGTTGTTAACAAGTGCTTGTAGTTCTTAGCTTGCTACAAAATCCTCAATACTTCTAACCTGGGTTTCAAGCCCACACTCTACAAATTTATATTGTTTAAGGCTCATTGGGCCTGAGCCCGTAGTTGTTCTTGGGTCCAGGTGCAATTGTGTACTTACATTAATAATACAAAATTTACAAAAGAAAAAAAAAAGTGAAAAAAAAAAAATTACCCATTACTTGATTTCTTCAAAGTAAAGTACCATACAAAAAAAAAAGATAAAGATAAATCATTCCATAGTCTTAAAAGTAAAGTACCACACAAAAAGAAAAAGAAAAAAAAGATAAAGATCAATCACTCCACGGTCCACACTCTAAATACTAATTATTATCTTAAATATTTATAATCCACTTAATAATATAAAATTTACACAAAAAAAGTGAAATTTTTTTTTACCCAGTTCTTAATTTCTTGACATTAAAGTATCATACAAAAAGAAAAAGAAGGTTAAAGATAAATCACTCCACATTTCACACTCTAAATACTAATTACTTTCTTAAATATTTATAATCCACTTAATAATATAAAATTTAGAAAAAGAAAAAAATTACTTAGTCCTTTGTTTCTTGAAAGTAAAGTACCGTATAAAAAGAAAAAGAAAAAGAAAAAGAAAAGATAAAGATAAATCACTCCACAGTTGACACTCTAAATACTGATTACTATCTTAAATATTTATGATTCATTTAATAATATAAAATTTACAAAAAGAAAAAAAGAGAATTTTTTTTTATCTAATTCTTGATTTCTTGAAAGTAAAGTATCATACAAAAAGAAAAAGATAAAAAAATAAAGATAAATCAATCCACAATCCACACTCTAAATACTAATAACTATCTTAAATGTTTATAATCCACTTAATAATATAAAATTTACAAAAACAAAAAAAAAAAGTCAAAAAAGAAATTTATCTAGTACTTGATTTATTCAATGTAAACTACCATGCAAAAAGAAAAAGAAAAAGAAAAAGAAAACAGATAAAGATAAATCATTTCACAGTTCACACTCTAAATATTTCCCAAAACTTAATTTCTTGAAAGTAAAGTACCATGCAAAAAGAAAAATCACTCCATAGTCCACACTTTAAATACTAATTACTATATTAAACATTTATAATCCACGTAATAATATAAAATTTACAAAAAAGAAAGTAAAACAAAAAATTATCTAGTACTTGATTTCTTCAAAGTAAAATACCAAAAAAAGAAAAAGAAAAAAGGAAAAGATAAAATAGTCTTGAAAGTAAAGTGTCATGCAAAAAGAAAAAAAAATTATTAAGATAAATCACTCCACAATCCATATTTTAAATACTAATTACAATCTTAAATATTTATAATCCACTTAATAATATACAATTTACAAAAGAAAAAAAAGTGAAAAAAATTTACTCAATGCTTGATTTCTTGAAAATAAAGTACCACACAAAAAGAAAAGATAAAGATAAATCACTTCACAGTCTAAATTCTAAATACTAATAACTATCTTAAATATTTGTTATCCACTTAATAATATAAAATTTACAAAAGAAAAATGAGTGAAAAAAAAATTACCCTATACTTGATTTCTTAAAAGTAAAGTACAATAAAAAAAATAAAAAAGAGATAAAGATAAATCACTCCACGGTCCAGACTTCAAATACTAATTACTATCTTAAATATTTATAATCCACTTAATAATATAAAATTTACAAATGAATAAAAAATTTACTAGTACTTGATTTATTAAAGTAAAGTACCATACAAAAAGAAAAAGAAAAAAACAAATGATGAATCACTCCATGGTCCACACTCTAAAAATTAATTATTATCTTAAATATTTATAATCCACTTAATAAAAAAAATTACAAAAGAAAAATAAGTGAAAAAAAATCACCCAATATTTTATTTCTTGAAAATAAAGTACCATACAAAAAGAAAAAAAAGAGAGAAAGAAAATAAAAATAAATCACTCCATAATCCACATTCTAAAAACTAAATAATATCTTAAATATTTATAATCCACTTAATAATATAAAATTTACAAAAGAAAAAAAAAAGTGAAAAAAAAACTTACCCAATACTTGATTTCTTACAAGTAAAGTACCATACAAAAAGAAAAATAAAAAAGAAGATAAAGATAAATCATTTCACAATCCACACTCTGAATACTAATAACTATTTTAAATATTAATAATCCACTTAATAATATAAAATTTAGAAAAGAAAAAAATGTGAAAAAAATAATTTAGCCAGCATTTGATTTCTTGAATGTAAAGTACCATATAGAAAAGAAAAAGAGAAAAAAAAAAGGTATAGATAAACCATTCTACAGTCCATACTCTAAATACTAATAACTATCTTAAATATTTATAGTCTACTTAATAATAAAAAATTTACAAAAGAAAAAAAAAATTCCCAATAATTTATTTCTTGAAAGTAAAGTACCATATAAAAAGAATAAGAATAAGGAAAAACAAATCGCTCAACAGTCCACATTCTAAATACTAATTTCTATGTTAAATATTTATAATTCACTTAATAATATAAACTTTACAAAAGAAAAAAAAGTGGTAAATTTTTTTTTACCCTGTTCTTGATTTCTTGAAAGTAAAGTACCCTTGAAAAATAATGAGAAAGAAGAAGAATAAAGCAAAATTTCTCTATAGTCCACACTCCAAATACTAATTATTATCTTAAATATTTATAATCTACTTAATAAAATAAAATTTACAAAAGAAAAAAAAAAGTGAAAAAATTTACCCATTACTTGATTTCTTAAAAGTAAAGTACCATACAAAAAAAAGAGATAAAGATAAATCATTCCATAGTCTTAAAAGTAAAGTACCATACAAAAAGAAAAAGAAAAAAGAAGAAGATAAAGATCAATCACTCCATGGTCCACACTCTAAAAGTTAATTATTATCTTAAATATTTATAATCCACTTAATAATATAAAATTTATAAAAAATAAAAGCGAAATTTTTTTTTACCCAGTACTTGATTTCTTGAAATTAAAGTTTCATACAAAACAAAAAAGAAAAGGTTAAAGATAAATCACTCTACAGTTCATACTCTAAATACTAATTACTTTCTTAAATATTTATAATCCACTTAATAATATAAAATTTACAAAAGGAAAAAAAATGTGAAAAAAATTGCCTAGTACTTTGTTTCTTGAAAGTAAAGTATCGTATAAAAAGAAAAAGAAAAGATAAAGATAAATTACTCCACAGTCGACACTCTAAATACTAATTATTATCTTAAATATTTATAATCTACTTAATAATACAAAATTTAGCTGCACAGAGCTTTAACCTTTTTTGAGGATAAACGACAAACACAGAGATTTAACCTTTGATGTACACAACTATAGGGGTGACTCAGACCTTGTAGGTTTTGAGCTACACGTGGGTGGAGAGTTCAAACTTAGGTTATAAATCATAATGGCTGGGCTTGGTCTTTTTGTATATTTTAAGAAGGTCGTCAATTGTTTTTAGAGAATTACATTTATTTGGTCTAATTGTCAACCTTAGCCAATATCAATAAGTAATAGTAAAAATAAATTATTATAAGTTATTGGGTAATAGTTTAAAAACTTAATGAAAAATGTTTAAAAAACTAAATGGAAAGTTAGAGCGTCGCATGGTAGGATATCATGTATTCCCAGGTGAGGTTTCTACTTTTGTGTGTGTGTGTGTGTCTATATATATATATATATATATATATATATATATTGATCGGGTCTGATAAGTTTCTAATTTATTTCCAATGAAATCAAAGTACTGTTTTATAGGTAGGTATTACTTCTGTCTATAGTAAGTAGGCACTATATGTATTACTACAGTACGTAAATTTAACTTTCCTCCTCTTCAATTTTTTGACCATAGTAGGCAGGCACTACACTATAGTGACTGATGTACGGAATGTGTGTAGGTTGAACTGTTTTGGGTTTGTTAGTAATGAGAGTTGCCTAGAATATTTAGTAAGTGGTTAGGTACCTCTACAAGAATACTAAGTTAAATCACACAAAGGCTTAAAATCACTAATTCTCAAAAATTTATTATAAGAATGAGAGTACAAAAGTGTTTATGCAATTTCTCCTACTACTAACAACCATTAGTTTCTTGCCCAGTGTCAAACTAACATTGTTTACATCTAATACAACTAATTCATTAACAAGACTAACTAATTTAAATCAGTGACGGCTTCAGAAATTTTTTCCAAAGTGGTACTTAAGAGGCATAAATTATACAATATAATAAAAAGAGAAATTCATATATTAACGCCAACAAAAAATAAAAACACAAATTCATATTTGAATGAAGATTTTTTAAGTTAAAGTTAACAGGAATTCACTTAAAAGATAAATATGAATCTTGCACAGAAAATGAATCTTAGGTATGTGGTTTCCTTATCAAATATTTGTTGATAATAACCAGCAAAAGAATAAACAATAAACTATAAATTCATTTGAAATATTAATAAAATTATTAATTATTTTTGTTTAGTTGTTTTATTATTTTTCTTTATTAACCACTAGCAATCTAGCACACACCCCACTGTTTGGTTTGTTTTGCACAACGTAAAGAATACAAATACACTGCATCATCTACCTGCCTAACATAGGGTTTTTTTTTTTTTTTTTTTTTTTTTTTTTTTTTTTTTAATGTGTTGTTCTGGGTGTTGCCTTTAAGTGGACCAGGACCACTACCTCAAGCCAATGCAGCCATTTTTTTTTTTGGTTGAGAAAAATGCAGCCAATTTAGCCTAAAGAGAACTAGAAGAAAGCCTAAGTCAGAGCAGACAAATATAAAATTTAGCTCAATAGCTTTTTTTTGGGCCTTTTCTTTTTGCTTGAAAGGCTCAATATATTGTTAAGTGGACCAAAGAATAGTTTTATTGGGCATAAAAAAAAAAAAAAAAAAGAGGGTGGTCACAATTATTTTTTAAGGGCTGGCAAATATAAAATTTTAAATTATTATATATATATATATATATATATATATATATATATATATATATATAATTTTCAGGTCATGGTGGTCCCTGGCCTCAATGTGCTGCCGCCCTTGGTTTAAATAATAAATCTAATCACTATTTGAGTGTTAGGTAGGCACTACATGTATTACAAACATTAACATTTAAATAATAACTCTAATAACCATTTGAGTGTTTTTGATTTTTTATTATTATGTTAGAAATATAAATTTTACGGGCTTAGGCTCAATGAATCACTATCTATACTACATGGATTGGTTTTTTACATACGAAAGAATTAAATTTTAAATCTTTTATTTATTTATTAAAAATTTTATTAATTGAATTATCTGAAATTTACTTATGACCGTCTTTTTACGGACACCTAAAAATGTGAAACAAGCCTTGTACACAATCTTCGTGCGCATTGATTTGTTTCTTGGTGTCTCTCATAGGCTCAAAGCCCACCATACGTAGAGCTCAGACAAATCCATTTCCTAAACAATCTTTCATTGTCTCATCCTTGTCCAAACTCCAAAATGCTCTCGTCGAAGTTCCAAATTCTCAAGCTTCTCTCTCACACAAGAAAAACCAAGCCTTTCATCTTCTTATACCACCCACTATGCACCATGACTGACTCAACCCAACTCACCGAATCACCCGAGCTTCCAAGTTGGATCAAATTCAGCGACACCCAAAACCCATCAAACCCAGATTCAGATGATGATTTTGTTATACCTTCACTTGCTGGTTGGGTTGACAACCACAAGTTTCATGATCACAGCAAAGTTGTTAAGCAAATGCTAAGTGAAAACACTGAGACAGAGGTTGATAAAATCAGCAAAATCCTCAAGAATTGGTACCCGTCGCCTGATAATGCAGCGGAAGCTCTAAATGGGTCTGGTTTTATTGCATCAAACAGTTTAGTTGAACAGCTTTTGAAGAGATTTAGCAATGATTGGGTCCCGGCTTTCGGAGTTTTCACTTGGGCAAAAATGCAAACAGGTTATAGGCATTCTCCGGAGCTTTATGATTCCATGGTTGATATCTTAGGAAAGGCGGAGCAGTTCCATACTGTGTGGGAATTGGTGGAGGAGATGAATGAGTTAGGTGGGTATGTCACATTGGTCACAATGAGTAAGGTTATGAGGAGGCTTGCAAAGGCTGGTAAATACAAGGAGGCAATAGAGGCATTTAGGAAAATAGAGATGTTTGGTGTGAGCAAAGATACCACATCAATGAATGTACTAATGGATGCATTGGTGAAAGAGGGTAGTGTTGAGGATGCCCATGATGTTTTCTTGACGTTCAAGAAAGTAATACCTTTGAGTGCTCACACATTCAATGTATTGATACATGGGTGGTGCAAGGCTAGGAAATTAGACCATGCCAAAAAGGCTATGGAGGATATGGAGAAACATGGGTTTCAGCCTGATGTGTTCTCCTATACTTGTTTCATTGGAGCCTATTGTCGGGAAAAGGATTTTCGTAAAGTGGATAAAATTCTTGAAGAAATGAAAGATAAGGGCTGCCGGCCTAGTGAAGTGACTTACACTATTGTAATGCATGCTCTAGGGAAGGCAAAAAGGTTTAATGAAGCTTTGGAGGTTTATGAGAAGATGAAGAGGAATGGCTGTGTTCCTGATGCATCAATTTATAGCTCTTTGATATTCATTCTTGGTAAGTCTGGTAGGCTTAAAGATGCACGCGACATATTTGAGGACATGACAAAGCAAGGAATTAGTCGGGATGCATTGACATATAATACCTTGATCTCTTGTTATTGCGTGCATTTGCAAGAAGAGGCGGCGATGAAGTTGCTTCAGCAAATGGAAGAGGATACTTGCAAGCCAAATCTTAAGACTTATGGTCCTCTATTGAAGATGTGCTGTCAGAAGAAGAGAATGAAGGTGCTATACTTCTTGTTAGACCACATGTTTAGAAATGACATCAGTCCAGAAGTCGGGACTTATTCGCTTTTGGTGCATGGACTATGTAAGAATGGGAAACTTGAACACGCTTGCTTGTTCTTTGAAGAGATGGTGTTGAAGGGAATGCTTCCAAAGGATTGCACATACAAGATGTTGATGGAAGGACTTGAGGGCAAGAGTATGACAAAAGCAAAGGAACATATTGAGAATTTGATGTCACGGGCACAGAACAACAAAGCAAAAGAGCACATCTACTAGAATGATAGTTTTTATCTTTAGACCAGGATGAATTGCTTCAGCTATTTTACATATTGAGAAGTTTCTAATATATTACCAATGAAATCAAAGTGTTATTTTTATTTTCTAGGATGATGAATGTGAATAATTTTATCAGTTTTGTCATTTTTGACAGATGAGAAATTTATCATTCCATTATAGTGAATATATCAACATGCGATATGGTATCATTTCAACTTTAAGAATGTTCGCAATGAGCTCCAGTTTTCTAAAAACTTTGGAGGACATATTTCTTCCCATGTAGTTAAAAGTTAAAAACTTGAAATTATGCTCTTCAAATAGTTGACAGAACCAGTGTGTTTGACCAAAAATTGTGTCTAGTTTTTGGGCTTCCAGAAGGAAGGTGCAATTCTAACTGGTCTAATATTATCAAATTCTAGGCATGGCCCAAAATGGGAGGCACCTAAGAACTAAGATTTACAGGACAGGATGTTTCCCTGAGTATATACTCTGCAAAATTATGTTGTACTTCCTGCCATGCCACTTTTGGTGGGATTTTGACACCAACTTCACAATAATGCTCACGAATGGATGTACCGGGTGCTCATCCATTATCCTTTGATCATGAAATTAGTCCCTCAAAAAAGGTCATGTTGCACATTTTCCTTGCATACTTTCTATTGTGGATCCTATACTTGCATATTATACCAGATCAGATCTTGGCCAACTAATATTGGTTCACTTCAATCTTTAGACGACATTACAAGTTTAAAAAGAGTAATTATTCTGAAGAGGTGGAGCTTATATCACATCGTAGTCAATAATATTTTTAGATTATTGTAGTGCAAATAATACAATGATTGCCAAAGTAAATGATTGAATTAAATAATTTGAAGTAAAGGAATTTTCTTGAAGAGGTGGAGCTTCATGCTCTGTTTTGGTTGTTAATCAGGACAGGAGAGGTAAATACACATATATAACGAGTTGAGTGTTAAAGTGACTAAACTAAAAATTCAATTATCCTTCTCCTAAAAGCTTTTGAAGATCTAAGAGAAGGAATGACTGTATCATGGAAAATGAGGACTTTCACAAATGCTGTCAGATGTCTTTGGACAACTGAGAATTCATTCTTGTACATGGTGGTAACCTCCTTGCCCTTGGCCTCTGCGACCCTAGTCCTTCCAGGAACTCCTTAACCTACAAATTTTTTGTAGAACAATAAGAGAGCTATCAAAATAAAAACTAACATACTTCAAATCCCAAGCAAACTCACAGGCTGCAAATGGCCTTCTGTGAGGACTTTCACAAATGCTGTCGGATGTCTTTGGACAAAAGTGAATTCATCCTTGCACGTGCTGGTAACCTCCTCGCCCTTGGCTCCTGCCACCCTAGTCTTTCCAGGAACTCCTCAATCAACCTACAAATTTAATGCAGAACAATAAGAGAGCTAGCAGATTAATAACTAACACACAACAAATCCTAAGCAAACTCACAGGCTGCAAATGGCTTTCTGTGATGACGCCAGCTCACGGTCTGGGAATGAATCCTCCAATCGAAAGCTCAACCAAACATAGAGATCCAACACCTTCAATTTTGGTACCAAAAGAGAAATTTTAGTAGCAAACCTACCTTATATAATAGTGAGAAAAATGAATTCTAGTAACATTTTTCTTGGAAGCACGAGTCAGGGAAAATGTGGTATATTCAACTTCTCAGTTTGACAAAAGAATACTACAAATACATCTTGAATGACTCTCAATGTATTTTCCTTTAATCCTTTGTCAATCTGGAAATCATTTCCACAGAAAACAAAATGTATACATCTACAATATGACATCAACTGCAGGAATGTAGATACTACAATGGCCAAATTACAAGTCTTCACCCAAATTTATTGGCAAAGTTTAAAACTTAATCATTGCAAAAAATCCTATATTTTGGAAAAGTTTACCTCATAATCTTCCATAAATAACATGGAAATTATGATCAGCTTGTGTCAGAAGACAGCCAAATGGCAACCAGAAGCCAATTGTCTCCAAGATATGAATTCTAAGAAGAATATATATAGTAATGTACTTTGCACACAAATTAAAAGTATTTTCATTCAATTTTTTTCTTGGCAAGTACATATTCTGCCAAGACGGGGAAACAAAGGGAAGGGAACTGCCCAACTACATGAGTTCTATATGTGAGCTACTAACCAGCTACAGCAACCATGTCCAACAATTTAGAGATATCATAGATTCAAAAGGAGACAAAGCAAAATAAAAATCTTCAATTAGAGGAAAGACAGAAGGACAACAACCATTGTAACAATGCCTTTTTGTTTGGGAAGCAAGATCCCAACACCCTCAAAATCTCTACCATTGTGCTCATTCCAAATACTTCATATTAGGCAAAGAGGGCCATGAGCTCTAGCCTAAATGACAGCTCCTGCTCCTATAAGAATAGGATGGAGAGTGAAGTTGTGTGTAACTTACTAATGACTATATATTAGACAAAGGGACTGTCCATGCTACAACACCCTAACCTTCCCCGCAACCAATACTGTTATTTATAGATCTTTGCATTCTGCAATTAAACCAATGAGAGCAAACACCAAAGCCACAATAGACTACAATTCTAAGCTGCCAAAAAGTGAAAAAGTATATGAGTAACCAACTCCCCTTATACAGCATCAGCTAACAACCTATGTCTTGATCAAATTATATGTAGTTAAAATCTAGAGCTAAAGTTCCTTGAAAACTAGCAATTACTCAAGTTCAATTCCTTCATTATCTAATTAATTCCAAACAGACAACAGATGTGCCTCACCTCCTATTCTATCATGCAATGCCCATAATCATGATTAACTCTGATAATTCATTTCACTAATAAAACTGATGTACCTTTTAATTGCAAAATTATTCTTAGCCATTGAAATTTACTGATATCAATATGATAATTACTGTTTAGGTTCAATAAAATTGGTGAAAATAAAAAATTAATGCATATTTTAGAAGATTAAGGTCATTTGCAAGATTCAATATAAAAATTTCAGATCCTCTGATGTCTATTTAGGCATTATGTAGTGTGTTTCTAAACATGCAACATATTAGAAGATTCCATCAATGAAAGGAATTTTTCAACCAATGAAATTGGGAATTGAAAACCAGTTAATCTCCCCAGGATCATAACTGATGCTTAGAAAAAAGGATGTAAAGACTTTACCTTGTGTATGGATTCAAGCTCCTTGAGAGCAGTTTGTGTTTTTGGCACCTTGAGTGTCCCTGGTGTAAATATTTCTCGCAGCCGAACTATGCCATTGTTTGCATAATTTTGTGCAAACTGGTTCACCAGGAGAGATCATATTAATTCATAATTAAAAACAAACATCGATTTATTTTTTTAAGATCTACATGTTCAATCTTACCTGTGTAAGACCTTGAGATGAAATCTCATCACCCATGTCAACTGGACTGCACAACACAATTATTAATAGAGCTGAAGCTGAACAAGTTCATGAAAAAGAAAAAAATACCCTAACTTGCTCAGTCGACCAAGTTTTCAGTCTTAGGAGAATTCCACCAAGATAGTAATCACATTCTAGAAACTTGGGTAAACAGTAAGCCTGAAACAATTTTTGACCATTTCAAATGAACTAAAGATATTACCTGATGCAGAAAAGGTACTTATCATGCAAACCAAGGGGCAACTCATCAATAACAGCAGCAACTTTCTGGTATCAATAATGTAATTGGGATCCAAAGTAAGAATTGATCCAGGATATTACGTAGTTACAGGGATGAATATACTTGACATTCATGGTTGCCAAGAACAAAGCAACATAATAAAAAACGTTTCCCCTGATTGATGGGGAAGGGAGCATGATATAAACGTACCAACATTTCTTCACAATCAGCAATAAAATAATTTTCCGATAATTTAGCGTTGTCTAGAAAGTGCTCCTGGAAAATTTAAGAAAAAAGGTCTTTTAAGTATCACACGATTGGAAACACATTGATATCATAATGCAGACAAAAAAAAAAATGCACAAGTTTCAATTATTTAACAAACAGTTACAATTCTCAGCTACTTGATAGCATCCATCATAAAAGTCAAACCCATTCATTGAGGAATCATGCTATTTTTGACAATCATAATTTGTTTATCTTGTTAATCTCTCATTTGCGAGGGGGCAAGAGAGTGAAGCTCCAACATTCAATGATCTCCACATAAACATATATGAATTTTCTATTTTATTTTCATTCTTTTCCTCGTCATTAAAAAAATCCATGATAAAGGTTGAATCAGCAACCCTTGGCATCACTTACGCAGATTACAGACACTTTTTTTTTTTAATTGTTCTAGAAAATGTATTACTCAATAAATAGCTAGGGCATAAAGATCGATAGACATGAAACAAATGAGTAGATGACAGATACAGAAGATACAAAAAAAAAAAGGTCGAATGAAAACCTACCAATATCTGATGGAGGCTATTTGTTGGGTGTACACGTGAATGCATATACATGAGATCGAAGGTAGGAAATAATCCAGCAAGCTGCATTGCAAGAGTTACTTCAATTAAGAAAAGAGGACACAACATAAAATAAAAATAATTAAAAAAAAATGATACTAAACCACATAATTATCGTGTAATGAAAAAGAACTTAAGAGAAGTCAAATGCATAGCCATCTCATTGATGGTAGAATAACCTCTAGCGTGGGCGATGGAGATTCGAGTGATGAATGAAGCAAGGGCAGATCCTCTACATCTATACAAGTGACTTTACCAATAGGAAATTTTGATCCATACCGGCCAGCTCTCCCTACAAGCAAATCCAATAAGTCATCTTGAAACACTCATGAAGGATCCAAATAGACATCTCATTTCATTCAGAAACCAAATACCAATAGGGGTTCCACAGGCCACTCTTTTCCATGGAAGAGCATATGGGGTGCAAGGGTCCCACGAAAGGTGACCCTTTTTTGTGTGGACTGTCGTGGGGGAGAAATATTGACAACTGATATCATCAGTAAGAAGCACTTATTGAAAGTTAATTGGTGTTGTATATATAGGAGTAGGGAGTCATTTGAGACAAATAATCTGGTCTTTTGTTTTTGCTTTTTTTGGATAGTTTGGGTGATGCAAAAATATGTGATTGAGATTAGGAAGGTTGACAAGGAGGATTCCATGCCATAGGGTCATAAAGGTTTGGCAAGCTGTAACTCTATGTATTACGAGGAATCCTCGGTGCAAAAGAAATAGGACTTTTGACGGAGTTGAGAGACCTACTTTTGTAATCAAAGAGTTTCTTTTGAGGTCCTTGTATGACTGGATGACCGACAGTCTAACATGGGTACCATCCCCTTACAACCATGCTATTACTACCAAAACAAAATTCTAAAGTTCAGCTAGGATTAAGCTACCTGCAATTTGCTTGATTTCAGGTACCATAAGATCCCGCATCTCAATGCCATCAAATTTCTTCATGGTTGAAAAGATGATCCTGGAAATGTTCAGATTGAGACCCATCCCAATGGCATCACTAGCCACAAGAACATCAAAGTCACTGCTCGCATCGTTGAACATTGTTGCCTGCAGTCCTAAAGAACATTTTAACTCAGCTAATCCTTAATCATCAAATATACAGACCATAAGAGAGAAAATTAAAAAAAGGGAAAAAGAAAAAAAAAAAAACAATAATCAACAGAAAAATGAGATGCACACAATATACATTAATATGCAAAGCAGTACATCAAGTAGAAGGTTTTCTACATATATATAAAATATTGAGGAGAGGAGATGTCATTTGAGCTAAAGAGAGGTGGAAAATAAATTTTGTTATTAATATATGGCAAACACATAACTCACTATAGGGAAAAAATTATATGGAAATGCATAACAGAAAAAGGAAGAAAAGAGAAGAAAAGAACATATAAATGACTTCAATTAATAGTATACATCTAGTCCAATGAGTTAAGATTAGGTATAATTGAGGAAGAGGATTTCAGACACAGAGAGGAAGGCATACCTGTCTAGTTCGAGTCTCAGGTGGCAGCGAACCATAAACGACAGAACAAAGATGCTTTCCCCCATTTTCAATTTCCTTCTACAGTGGAGGAGAAAATACAAATGCAGTTTGACAAGTTAGTTTACTAAGTCAAACCTATATTATGTCACTTTTGCATAATATAAACAGAACTAAGAAAAGGGAAGGAGACGGAGCTCCTTATGTCAAAGAATAAAACTCAATACATGGTATGTCTACAGCAACAAATATTGGAAAGTAAATTTTCTTTCTTCCAGATACATATACTTCCTTCAGAAAGCTAAAGAGCAGAAGTATAGACATTAATGAGTAGAAGAACGTTTGATTGAAAAAGACCCTTCAGTTCTTGAGTTAATAAAAGAGTTCTTCCAATTCGGTGGCTTGATCTCTTCCAGCAGCCTGAGCTCCTCCAGTCACCACTCTGACTACTTCGGACCTGCATCTTCTCCTTGTCCATTCATTGGACACAGATTCTGGGTACATACCAAAATACAAGCCTTTTGATAAAAAGACTAATGCAGGATGACCTAAAACAACTTGAAACAGAGGCCATAGGAGAATACTCAGTTTAATTACATCAACAGCTTCCACTGCTGCACAATCTAACCAGTCTCCTCTCCTAAGCTAACAAAGTATGAAACTTACTTCTATGAAAAAACACACATTATCTATTATCAATTACAATTCAAAACAAACCATAGTTTGATCTTGTTATTACTTTTGCTCATGACCAGTATCTTTTTTTTCTAATAATAAAATTTTATTAAGGCAAAGTAACTATCTCATTTACACAGGATGTTAGCCTAAAAATTTATTGAGAAATGAGAAATACAATCGAAACGAGAAGGAATCAGTGAAATCTACAATAGAATGGGCATCACTAAGACCCAAAACACTAGACCAGTGAAAAATTGATTGAATAAATAGCAATTTCAATTTCACCAACAAGGCTTCCTCGTCTTCAAAATCATAATGATTCCTCTTTGTCAAAAGTGTCCACAACAGGCATATGGGAACTAGATTCCAAACTAAAGACGAGTGTTTACCAAACAAATTCCTCCATCTAGATAAAAGATCAACAATACTTCTTGGCATAACCCACTGAACCCCAAACACCAAGAAGGTGAAAGTCCACAATGCATGCAACATCAGTCTACCAAAGTGATTCCTCTCTACATGAGATTGTCACAATTCAGAATCTTTCCCCAAGCTACCGCCCACACAAAGAAAGCAACTTTTTTTGGAGCCTTAGCACACCAAATACATTTCCAAAGGACGTGTATTACTCAAGCCTCTCAAGGCCCCATTACCAATATTAGCCCAAAGCCTATTCAAAACTTCCAAACTTATTTTGAGACACCCTTTTCCATGCCTCAAACATGTGGTCCTCTATTAGAATTCAGAATTGCATTTCAAAAACTTACAATCCAGTGTTTCCATTCAACCAGGCCCCATTACCAATATTAGCCCAAAGCCTATTCAAAACTTCCAAACTTATTTTGAGACACCCTTTTCCATGTGTCAAACATGTGGTCCTCTATTAGAATTCAAGATTGCATTTCAAAAACTTACAATCCAATGTTTCCATTCAACCAGGTAACACAAAATATTTCATGCCAGGTAATTCTACATTTTAGCTTGATTGAGCCTAGATCTTAGCAAAGTGATGCTAAACAAAAAGTCAAAAACTAGGAAAGAAATAAAAGAACAAAAAGATAAAACCTAGGAGTCAGCAGGGAAGCCAGGAGTCAGCACCAAGCCATTGAAAAATTCCAACGAAATTTTATTTCATCAATCATAGACTTGTCTCCATTGGAGGATAGTAGCACACTTATATAGACTACTAGGACTAAACCCTATTCCCAATTAACTTGGGCCAAAGCTTAATTATTGAACTACAAATATAACCTTGACTCTAGAGAATTAAATAAAATACTAATAACCTAATAAGACCTAAAATAAATCCAGTGGACCAAAAGTAACAGCAGAAAGCCTGTGATCATCATAAGCACTAGATGTTAGATCGTATCGTGGTTTAAAAATTTGCTTTATTAAGATAAAAGACCCAAATCAACATAGCAACCAAATTTTAAATGATTTTACACCTTTTTTTGCACTCGTTCATTTTATACATTTTTGCGTTCATCCTTTTTCTCCCAACAAGTACATATATTTCATCTAAATACACCAAAAAAAGGAAAGGAAAAGAAAAGATTATAAGATAGATAGCTAGACAGATTTATGTTCACCACTAACATATAATCACAAGAAAATTTAAGTAAAAAAAAAGAATGATTCAAGAAAAAATAATTGAAGCCATGTCATATGGGGTTAAAAAGAAAGAAAACACAAGCACAGAATGCAATGATGGCAGTAGAAACAAAAGATCAGTAATCACTAACCTTTAGCCTGTATATGGCACGACGTGAAAAGGTTACAATGCAATCGCCTGTTTGTATATTAGAGAAGGACCCAAGAGGAACCTTCATTGGAACTAGAGGTGAAAGTCTCTCATAAAATTGAACCTACACAGAAAAACCAGTCACATGATACAGACACCACAAAACTAGCATAGATCTAACAGCCACATAATGGCAAATAGCCTGATTATTTAAGATGGATAACTGCAATTGGCCCATAATTATATTTCAAATTCACGAAACGAAAAGATTTCATCTATGTAGAAGTAAGGTAGCATTAATATATATCCTTTATGAACAAAACACAAAAAACTTGACTGAACATTACATAATTTTTTTTTTTTTACCTCCACCTCATCACCAGTCACTCTCAATATTTCCTGGATGAGGGGGACAGCAGCTGGATCTCCACAAAGGTGAAGCTCATCAGCAGAGATTCCTAATAGAGCACGAGTAAATGAAAAACCTCTTGTCCTACATCCCAACATCTGTTTTTGGTGGAGGAAGGGGGAGGGGGAGGAGGAGGAGATAAGAATATGAATATAATGATAATAACATAACAATCACATTCATAATTGCATATGCTTGGATTTTATAGAATTCATCAACAATAAATATAAAGTCAAACAATCCAATAACTTGGGATTTACTGGACAACTATCACTTCACCAACATACTCCAGCTAGGCCACATCTTCAAGCATATGAAAGCCACCATGATGTAAATGATATTTAATTCTAATATAAGTATTGATATAAGATGAAAATAATGATCAGCTTTTTTAACATGAAATCCAACTCATTATTTAAAAAAAAAAAATGCAGGAGAGGGGTCTTTTAAATAAATTATATGTACTTTGAAATTTTGTCATGAATATTTAGGCCGGACCCAGACCCTCCACAACTATGAACTATAGAAACTAAATCAATTGCATTAAAGGTGCACTCCCACTAATTTCACATTTATATAAAGCATAATAATATCAATTCCATTAACAGAAATTTTTTTTTGATCTTTCTAAAATAAACAGACAGTAAGTCTCCAGATAAACCAATGACATGCCTGAATTTCATCAATAACGGCACAATGGTAGTCTGAAGTTACATCAGCCATCTCAACTGTCACGGCCTTATGTTTTGCACCTTCAACCTCCTCTCTCTCTTGTCCTGTAATGAGATCACAAGGAACATTTGCCTTGTTCAACCTTTTTGCCACCTCCCATGCTAACAATCTCAATGGACCACAGTATATGCCTGCAGAGTGATCACAGATACTTAACCGGTTTACTTACAGCTATGGTACTCCCTCTTAATTCTTCAACTAAGGGCATTTAAAAAGGAATTTACCAGAAGAACTTGACTGAAGTTGCTTCAGAGCATTGTGTGTTTTACCACTATTTGTGGGACCCATATGCAGGATAACCTTGCGATGTTTTCTTCTAGCATTTGGGTACCATGTATGAGGACGACTGAAATGGATTGAAAATTCCATTGTGAGGACTCTAAGAAGATGGTAAAAGTAAATATGGCATTCACAATTACCATAAGCATATTAACAGGAGTGACTGGGTCCTAAGATTTGATCATGGGAGGAAAACATTTATTAGATCATTACAAAAAGGTTTGATCAAAATCCAAACTTATAAAAAAGTGCACACACCAACCAACAGTATTACTTTTATGCGCACACATGGGCATGCAAACACTAAGGGCATCTAAATGGAAATGCGTCTTTCAATTGATCTTGCACATCAATTTAAGGAGCAAATTCATCTTACATAACCAAGATATTGGTGACAAAACCAGACCTATTCATCACCACAGATAATTAAATCTCAGAGAAGAATATCAAGAAAAAGTTTCATAGTAGCTTGGGATTCAACAATGAAATGTATGGTACTGTCCTTAATCCCTTATACAAAGTCCTGTGGTTATAAAGAAACATGTCAACTATTCTGTTAGATTAGATTTTACTTAATTTAAAATATTCTTTCTTATCACCTGTTGCTAACTTGCTACCCAAAATCTAATCCGATAAAAATGGAATAACTGGGTCCAATTTTTGTTGTTTTTGGGGGGTCCTGCAGTTCCGGCCTGACTTGAGTACTTAGTTATATATAAAACGATAGAAAAGACACTCTATAACACAACCAAGCAACATAGCAATTTATTTTATATATTTTTATACATTTATCAAATGTATAAAAATATATAAAATCATTTAGTATGATACACTATAAGCAAAGGAAAGGGTCATGATAATCTAGTAGTCAGAAATGTATTATGTAAGTCAGTCGATACAATTTTCAGGTACAAAACTATGCATATCAAATGCAAAAGTACTATAATTCTCCTAAGTGAAGACAACACTACTTCAGCATCTGTGAACCAAAATTCTTACGTGAGATCTGTAAAGTCAAACTTTGTGGTACCATTGCCACTGCTGAACTTTCTCGTTGCACCAAAAAGAGTAACTAAAGCCTCAATCCTTGATTCCAAGTGCAGCCATCTGTGCTCCATATTTCCTGTTGCACAATGGAGAGAAAAAAAGAGTAAGAAAAACTAAAAAACAACAAAACAAGTTCAAACACCAAAACTATTAATTTTGATGTAAAAAAAAAAAAAAAAAAAAACTGAATAATTGATAGCAACATGTTAATGAAAAATAAGGAAAGTTCATTATAACTAATAATATAAATTTGAAGCTAAATAGCCACCAATTTATATGTGATCAGTCCCATGACAGGATTAGGCTCCTTATGTTCATTATCTGATGATGAATATCTCTAAAGCAATTATTTAATGGTCTGAGCTAGATGAAACAAACATCTACTCAAGAATACACATATTGAATTCAGCTCTAACACTACATTTACTGCTAAAATATCTTGCCCATGAGTAGGAAAACTTTCCAAATAATAAAATTAGAGACTTGGGCTAAGTTTATTGCTAACACTTCACTATGTTGACCACATGCTTGTTATTAGTTTGCTTGTATTAGCTTTTTACTGAAAGCTTATTTGCCTATCTGCTAAAAACAAAGCATCTAATCCAAATCCACACTGATATACCCACCAATCAGGAAAAACAAAATAACGTATACAGCCCAAAAAGAACAAATTTTGAAATCAAAATTTCTTTCTTCTAACCTTAAAAAGTCAACTCATATGATCCAACAGTTATGAGAGATTCAATACCCAATTTCCAGACATTTCCCACATATTCTTACAACCAAGACAATTTGAATTTACTAGTATCGCTAAGGATGTGTAGAAACAGACATTGAATTTCCCTAACATGGGTTTACTTTTTCATCTCTAAACAAACACAAACTGAAACAAAAAGACCCAAAATTTGCTTTTCCTTTATATTTTTCCACACCTTCAACTAATTACTAAAACATTATAAAAAAAAATAAAAAAAACTGAAAATTTCAAGAAAGAAAATGAAACAAAGGTGTGGATGTCGAACCGTGAAGAGAGCGAGAAACAACACCAAGAGACGAAACTCTTCTACGAAGTAAGAGCGAGGAGGCCATTGCTTCTGAATTTTTTAGCAAAGATTGTTGCTTGAAGTAGCAAATGAAAAGCAAATTGAATATAAAAGTTGAGAGAAAACTCAAAAACGAGAAGTGGGTGTGTCAACTATCAATGTAAGACATCGTATAATATGAAGAAGAAGTATTAGAAAAGAAGCAACATGCGGTGTTCCCTCACTCGAGAACTCTTCAGCCTCGGAGTTTGTGGCCTTCGGTTACTAAGTTCTAACGCTGTCTTCGGGTCAAAGACTCAACGGAACCAAGCAAAACACTGCAAAGTGCAAAATACTTCGTTTTCACGGTACTGAAAATATTCCCTGAAAAGTTCTGGGTTCAAGTCCAGCCCAACAAAATTGCAGCAAAACCCATGAGGCCCCATGGCCAACATGCTCCAACTTTAGCATTAGGGCCAAAGAATGAAGAGGAGGAAGAAGAAGAATATGTAAAAAGAGAGCATAAAAGTTTAGCCTAAGCTTATAGCCCAATAGCTATTGAAACTAGCTTACTTTAGCTTTAGCTATAGTACTTGTTGGGCCAATTGGGTTCCTCCAATACTTGAGATACTTCTTCATTTTCATTCAAATGCCTATTATTTCAAAAAGAAACTTGTTCCCTTCTCAATTTTTTTTTTAATTTAAATTTTATTTTTGGTTCCTTACATATGGAGTTTGTTCAGTTTTGGTTCTTTGATTTTTAAAAGGTGTAATGATTTTAGTCCTTTCGAGTATTTTTCGTCAATTTCTTACACACATTTTTGTTTGATTTTATTTACTTAAATATGAAGTTAGTTCGATTTTAGTCTCTCAAATATGGGATCAATTCGATTTGATCCCTTAAATATATGGTGCCTCAAAATTTTGTTACTCACATAAATGGAAAAATGGACAAATTGACTATATTTTTACATTTTTAAATTTTTAAAGGTCAAAATCGAACAAAAACCATGTTTTAGGGACCAAAAATTAAAATGGAATGACCATAGTTATTTTGAATGATAAATTAATTTGTTTTTTAAACAAAAATTTAATAGGATAAAAAATTAAAATTCTTGAAATCATTTAACTTTATTGTCAATCTTTTTATAAAGTATAAAAATTTGAAATTTCCTCTCCCTAAATTGCTTTATTATGATAAAAAGAAAAGAAGTGGGGTATTTAGGTATTGCCAGTAAACTTTTCATTAAAGTGTATATTTGAGTTAACGATAAGTTTTAGATTTTTAAGAGAGAATTTGGATTTGTTTTGGTTTGGAAGTATTCTTAAATAAGCTGAAAGTAACTTCGAATGGAAGAGACATAAATCACAAAATTAGAGTAGATTTGAAATCTTATTTGACACACTTAGTACAAAGAGTTAAGTGAACTTCTTACAATTAGTTCATATGTTTTTCCTCTTTGAATCGATAGGTATCATATCGAAGTAAGATTAGTTATGTATGTCTAGATCTCATGTGCAGCTCTAAATCAAACCAAATATCAATGTGAAATCCTAGATATGTGGAGGGTTGGGTGTCTAAACTCAAAAGTGTATTATTGTGACATTGACAATACAAAGTTAAGCTCAAAAAACTACCAACCGGGCTGGGATTAGATAAGGGTATTGCATTACAGCATTGGTCGTATTGGGATTATGAGTTATGACAATGACATTATGTTTGGACTTTGGCTTGACTTCCAAAATAAAACCTTCATGTCCATGGTGACCATAAAATACGGCCATCGATCATAAATTCTTATAAGAACAGGCCCACGTATATATTCAATGCTAGTCAGAGAATGAAGGACAAGACGTTGAAAATATGGACTCACGCATGGTGATTTGAAAGCCAATATGGAGGGTGATATAATGCCTGGAAATTGAAAGGATAAGACTGCTATACCACAAATGTATAAGGAAAAAATGGATGGTGAGAGGCTCTTGAGTCTTGTGGCCATTTTCATCTAATATTGTGAACATAGTCTTCCCTTGTGTCTATGTCTAATGAACCCCTTTGATTTGCTCCTGTTTCATGGCTAGTGATGACTAAAAGTTAGGCAATCTAGGCTTTGAAATATAGCTAATCCAACCACTATGGTTTAGTTATCTTGGGAAAAATATCTGGTTAATTTCAATGGTAGAGTTAGAAAATTTTTCTTGAAGGTCATAACTGACCCCCTAATCTGAATTCCAAGTGGAAACGAGAAAAGATGCAAAATATTATAAATTGTATGTAATTTCAAACTCTAAAAAAGTTTAGAGTCATTATCATTTACAAATCGAATGCCAATTACTACTCTTTGTAAGGGCTGTACTTGAAAATATATTATAGTATATCATATGGAGAAATAAAAGAATTTTAAAAAGTTTGGGGTCATGGCTCCCCTAGTCTACATGTGGCTCCGCCACTAGTTGATTTAGTGATTTGTAAGTTTCATCTTTCATGTAATGCATGAAGCTTTGAGTTCAAATTTTTAGCCAATGTGTAAGAGTCACCTTTATTAGGGATTGTTTTTGTTAATTATGTAATCAATGCGTATGGGATATTGGGATGGAAGGACTGAACACACCTAGGGTGTTAAAATGTTAATCATATATTCTAAGAATTTTTTTTTGCGAGAAAATATTCTAAGAATTATGAGTTCTTGACTATTCGTAAGGATTATTTTTGTTAAATATGACCAAAATGATTTGTCTTCTTTATTCTTCTACTTCCAAAAACGCATATATAAGAAAACTTTTCAACATGGAAAAACTTGGTGCCATGTATACATAATTACAGAAAATAAGATGAAGAATTGGACTTCATGCATTTCAGCTCTTTAGCAATCAGATTTCTTACATATACGATTTGCTCTTTTCAAACCCCCTTTTTTTTATTTAATGCTTAGAACAATAAATTCTCAATTCCCCTATTATTCTTCTAACACAACCTTGATAATTTGGTTTGGTGGGAATTCAAATGAGAATATTTAGCAAAAACATATAAAAGGAAATCATCACCTTTTTTTTTAATGGAAAATCATTTAATATTAATTAGGAAAATAATGAAATCATGAATAGAATATTTATGAATGATTTGGTGAGATCAATTTGACAGCAAACAGCATACCAAATCAAGGCCCTGAATTTTATTCCAAATTCCTAATACTTTGATGGGGTCAGGGTGCATAAGATTGAAGTCCCTGTCAGAAAATTCATTTTTCAATCAAAAGGGAGCATTGGGTCAAGTCATTTTCGTCGGCTTCACAGCTCACATTCAAAGTGTGGTCCTAATTCCTAATAGTATAGCTCGAATCTTGTGCATAACCCATCTTTCTGACCTTATTTTGGTGATATGAAGAATTAGCAACCAGCAGACAGAAATAGACCAATAAAAAGAGAAGTAATGGAAGAATTTCCCTCACTAAACTTTGAAGAGAGATCTACTATTCATATCCAAAAAAAACCAACAAAGAGAGAAAAAATAATGGCATAAATGTTCCAGCATGATCATCTAGTTTTTTACAATGACAAGTTCAAAGCAGATTGCTGTATTATTCGAAATGAAAATTTACTCGTCAAAGTTGATTATAAACAAACAAGAATGACAACATCAATTACCGACATGTTCTTACTCATTATAACAAACTTTTCACTTCGGAGATCACTAAGGTGGGCTCAATTACACCAACTCCATCATGATAAAACCTATATTATTGCCACCATCACAAGCTAGGCATAACTACATAGTCTACACTTGTAATTTAGTCATTTATGTGATTTATTCATTTGTGGGATACATCTGGGACCCCAGATTATTGATGTTCAAAATTATAAATATCAAACATGTAGACTAATGGACAAAATTGAATCATTGGGAAAAAAAAATTTACTTCTAAACTAACTTTAAAGGAAAATTCTTCAAGTTCATTACGTGACAATTCAAACAATCATGCACATGTACTTTTAATCACTTAACCTATCTAACGAGTCAAGTAATTTAACACGCATGGATAATTTAAGGTTATCTCAATATATATAGGGTTCTTTGCGGCCAAAAAGGAGAGGAATAAAATCTAAGAAATAATAATAATATATGAGGAAAAAAGAAAGGGTGCTTTAATATGGGAAGATAATATAATTATAAGCAAAGTATTTTGAACATGTGAGAGAGGTCTACATCAGAGGGCATAGTATCTTGTAGACATGTACAATACAGAGGTAAATAATTCAACTTTGCTGTTTGTAAGATATAAATGCTAAAGATAATGACATGTGAGTAAAGGTTGGTCACATTTTGAAAACCGAAGGACCCCAAAAACCATGCTCTTGAAACGGATAAAAAAAAACAAACAAACCTCTCTCAACAAAGAAAAAAGGAAAGGGAAGGAATGGGGTCTCTCAGCCAGAAAAAAAGCAATAAAGTAACTGAGAAGAAAAATCAATATGGTGTTGCTGCTCCCTTTGACTGCCTCGTAAATCTTGTTTTAGCCTGATTAGATTCATCAGCAGATAGAGAGAGAGAGAGAGAGGAGGAGGGCGGTTTTGGAAACATATATATAAAGCAAAAGCAAACACACAAACCAAATCTTCTGGGACTTCTTTATGTTTTTGACCCTATTTTTAATCATATATCTTATTCCATTTGGAGATCCATTGGTCCATCACTGTTTTGTGAAGTACGCAATCTCAGTCATCCAGTTGTGAACATATTATAGGGGCGGTTTAGGCTCTTTTTAAAGACAAAGAAAGACTCTGATCATGTTGTTCTTGATTCTGGAATATTATATTAGCATGTAGAAAATATTAAAGGGATACGGTACATTACACCTACAACTCTACAAGAATATTTTCTTTTGTCTACATCTTTGTGTTTTTTTTGCCTAAGTAGTTTACATCTTAACGTATTTTTCGATAACAATGACCTCTATGTCTAATTTGTAGGACTGTAAACGAGCCGAGTTTTGTCAAGTAGTGCATGTTTAAGCTTGGCTTGTCAAGAAAAATTAAAAGCTTAAGCTTGGCTTGAGCTCATGACAAGCCTAAAAATAGTGTTTGAGTTTAAGCTCGCAGAAAAGCCAAAAAGTTTGAGCTTGACTTGACTTGGCTTGATTAATTAGTCAAGTCAAGTTTAAGCTTAATATCAAGCTCAAGCTCAAAAGAACTCAAACTCAAGCTTAGGTCAAGCTTTTGAGCTTAAGATCTAAGAAAATTACATTTAAATCTCTAAAATTATGAAAAAAAATAGTATATTCATTTTATCATGCATCTAGCTTTACTTATAATTAGCCATTATTCAAATTAAAAATTTATATAATTAAATTCATTCATTTATCATTCCTTATTTACAGCTTCAGTAGTTGTTCAAAATACAATTTTTATATTTACATTAGATGGTAAAGAACTAAAAAAATACTTGTTTGTAATTATTGTGAATGAGAAAATACTAACATGTTTTATAATTTTACTTTAGATGATTGATAGGGAAGAATTATATGTGGCCTACTTAATTAATTAATTTATTTTAAATGTAATTATAGTCTAAAGTGGTTCTTAATCAGTTTAGAGGGAATGAAAAAATTAAGGTAATAAGTAGAGGTCTTATGTTGGCCATGTCAGGATTAAGATATGTGTAATGAGTATATTTAATTAACACATATAAACTTATAAATGAGTCTATGTTTGAATTGTTGTGTATCAAGAGTAATAGTTTATGTGTTTGTTCGTGAACAAATTTTTTTGCTTGGGCTTGGCTTATTTATTAAACAAGCTTAAAATTAAGACTTAAACTTGACTTATTTATAAATAAATAAACATGAACGAGTTTTTTATCGAGCCGAATCTGAGTTGTTCATGCTCGGTTTGGTTCATTTATAGCCCTAATGATTTGTGTAACAAAACACTTATAGGAGTAAGTTCGAATTAGTTCAATTGGTAAAGTCTTTTATAGTCGAATAAGTAATCACCATGAACAAATGCCATAAATTGAAACTTTCAACAAAAAAAATATTAATAATTGGTTTGTTATGTTTTGTGTAGGTGAGATTTAATTCTACATCTTTTATTTAACAATGAAAAAACTTTTTTTCTTTTTGGTAAACGAAAAAAATTTTAACAATTGAATTAATTAGAACTTACGATTTTATATATTTTAAACATATTTTTTGAAACTTTATTTAAAACATAGTAATACATAGGTTAGAATATATATATATATATATATATATATATATATATATATATTTATAATTACAATATCGGCATGTGTAATTCATTTGGTTTAAAGTTTTAAAAACAGGTCAAATTTTTGGCTTTAAAAAATATATAAATGAGTTTAGAAAGTACTTAAAATGTATAAGTAGAATTAATATCACTTTTTCATTTACTAATAATCAATCATTATGTCAGCAGTTTGTAAATTTTTTTGTAAAATAGTTTGTATTTCTAGCATTATTCGAATACTATACGCAAATACATACCATTTATTCACATTTTTTTGCAATGTAATATCATTCAATTTTTCTAAATTTAAAATCTAAAATATTTTTGGTGTGTATATTTTTGACAATTATATTCTCAATTATAATAATATAGATTGACATAATAAACAACAAGAGTACTAATAAGAATAAAAAGTCCAGTCAAATGGGACTTTTTCTTTATAAATATAATAAGGAACATGTTTAATACACGTGTTATATTTTAAATAGGAAAATTAAAATTTTATATTTTAAAGAGTTTGTGAGTTTATATGGTCAAAGTTTTTTTTTTAATGAGCATGTATTAAAATGATGTGGTACAATATTTGTATTTTGCTAACTATTATTTAATTTCCTTTTTTTTTTTCTGAATAATTTTTACTACAAATATCATATCTGTGTTATTTTATTTCATTGGTTGGGGATTAATTGGTATTGTCCGTTTCAGCCTTTCAGGGAATTGGGGTGGTGCTCACTGAAATCAAATAATAATAACAATAATGATTATTATTTTAACATCTCCATAAATTAATAATATGGAACATAAAAAGAACTTTAAATTGAGCAAAATTTAGCTGTAAAATTAGTCGTAGCCTTAAGTTACAACTATCACTAAAAAATTAATATGACTATATATTCTACAAACCTAACCGTTGGATTGCATGCTTTTTATATTCTTAATACATGCACATGTTAAATTTCATGCCAATCAAATTTGATTTATTATTCGATTTGTAGACTTATTTTTTATGTATGATTTTAAATTACAAAAACTTAGAATTTAAACATTTGATTGATGACATAGCTAGCTATTGATTTTTGATCTTCTTAAAATTTTACAAGCTTGAAAGATATAAAAAGAAAATGTAATCCAACAGTGAATTTGTCAAAATTCATATCCAATAAAAAGATATTGAGTGAAATTATAGCCTTAAACTACAACCAAATTTGTAACTAAACTTTGCCCAATTAAATTCATCCTCTTAATTTTGACAAGTTGCTGTCAATTATGTTATCAACTGCCTTGATTTGTAGTTAACTGGATTGGAGCCATTCACTCACTAAAAAGAAAAGAAAAGTAAAGGCTCACAGTCAACTTGCAAGACAAAAAATGGTGTTCTAACTTCTAACTCCGGATACCATATAAAATCTTTCCTATGATTATGATGTAAGAATAAATAATAAGATTCCTGAATTCTCATTATGTCTACATTGAATCCATGAACGCGGTGTTCCCTTTGATAGTTGATACTCCTTTGACATTGGGATTCTACTATGCTTAGTATGCTAGTGTACCGTAGAATAAAATTTGATCGAGACTTCCTATCAAGGTGTGAGAGATACTGAGATCTCTTCCTCTATTGCCAATTGGATGTCATTTTCATTTACTAAATGGACCCATTGTCTTTTTGATTTACAGCAACTCTCTATTCTCACAAGAATTTTAAATAACTCTATAATCACTTTTTCCACAAATTGTCCTTAATTAACATGTACTCTAGCTCTTTTCAAGTATTTATTTAGGCTATCATATTATAAGAAAATAATTAAAACTTATTTTGTTTTCTAAATGTATCTGTAGGGTCAATGGGCCCCAGAGTATATATCTATATATGTATTGGGCCAGTGGCCCAATCCGAGGAAATTAGGAAGTCCGAAAACGGGAAAATATCTCCTCAAGGGTCCGGGTTGGAAAGTAAAAGGATAAAGTCTGACTAAGGTCATCCAAGAAGGCGGCTTAAAACCGAGGTTGAGACAGATGGTCTGTTTACCTGAAGTAACCTTCTAGGAGATCTTGTAGATAAGGATGTACATGGTAAGAGTATAGGACAAGGAAGGGCCGTGAAATATCTAAGGAAAAAACTTTTGTCACCATAATGAATGCTCTATAGCTAACTCTCTGGCCGCATTAATGAGGAGATGATGGCTGAACATCAGTGTTCAGCCTTACAGCTACCTCCAAAGGCTTCAAGAAGGGGCTGATGAGACAAGTATCAAAACCAGTAATCTAATCCATAAGTGGAGGATGTAGAGAGGAAGAAGGATGATATAAAAAGAGGATGAGACATTCAGGAAAGGGGATCGGAGAGAAAGAAAGAAAACACTGTAGACTGGATATTTTTGTAATCTTCCTTTAAGAAGAAAGAAGTATAAGAACTAGCTCTTCTGTTTGAGTCCGATGACAATTTTTCATCATATAAACTTGTCCATCAATATTGTTTTATGATCTTGAGTCATTATCATTGTTAACTAAGCTCATAAACAATTAGATTTAAAACCCACTCTCTACAAATTTATTGTATTGGGCTCTTTGGGCCTATACCCTTTCTACTATTGGATTTAAGTGCAAATTGTGACCAGTATCCATTAAAAACACTAAAAAGTGTTTATTGAGCTATAAGTCTTTTAGTTTTCTTTTTGAAATTAAGGTTTAGCATATAGTTTGTATACAAAATGTTATTTCAGAAATGTTTATATAAATAAAATTTTATAAAAAATATTTTATGTAAAATTTTTTCTATTGAGCTACATAGCTCTTTGGTTTCCTTATTGAAATTAAGGTTTAGTTTGGTGTATAAAAAACTTTTTTTAAGCAATCTTTATATATGTAAGAGCATGAAATCTGGATTACCCAAGCCTACTTAGAATAATGAGATTGATGTTCCCAACCTGGCCCAAATCAATAAATATTTGTAAAGAGAGTGGGATGAATAAGTTTGAGTTTTGCTCGAGGACATAAATAGAGTAGGAGGAATCAAAAATCTTAGATTTAAATGTATAGATGGATCTTTACAAGCTTACCCGAGGACAATGTTCTTGGTTGTTACGTACACTGTTCACTCTCTTTCTCTCAGTTACTGTTCTAACTCTGATCTCTTTTTCTTGATTCTTTTTTTGATCCCCTTTATCTGAGAGTCTCTTTCCTTTATATACTTCATGGCCTCTCGCATCTTGGCCCTCCATCCTCAATCCTCCTAAATCCCCTTAGGGCGCTTGTCCCATTAGACTTCTGGTGAAGGTGGCGGAAGGAATTCCTGAGCTGTGGATATACCATTTAGGTTACTTTCTCATTAATGCAGTTGATAAAGCTGTTGCCAGCCATTTGATGCGGAGGAGTAAGCGAGACCTTACAAGAAACCTCCCACAATATCTTGTTTATCTCTTAAGGCGCCCACCTTCACCTCTTATATCCCCTAAGGACGCTCTGTCACTTCCCACTCTCTCCTCGGACCACCTCACTCCTCGGGCCATGAATGGTCCTTCATGAGGAACAATTGGAGGCTACAGCGGTGCTTCCAATATTCGGTCATCGGGCCTCCACAATATAAATAAAATTCTATTAAAAATATCTCAAAAAAAAAAAAAAACTACTCTTTTAGTGTAGTTGTGTGTGTGTATATATATATATATTTTTTTTTTTGAGCAATCGTTATATAAATAAAATTCTATTAAAAAAATCTCACTTAGGCATAGGACCATGTATTAAAGATGTCATGATAGGAAATATCCACATTATTTTGTATGAAAATTCTGTGAAATTCTTTTATAAGAAAGGCCTTTCTTATATATATTTTCCACTTAAAAATTGTATTACTATTTATTAATTAGCATACGACGAAACCAAATTAATGAGAAATAAATTTTCATTTTTTTCTGACAAACTTTCTCTCTCCAACTTAGAATGACAATTCAAGAAAATGCGCATCCAAACTTCCCTTTCCATTATGTCCTTATTGAATCCAAAAATATTGGTTTCTCATAGATACCACTCATGAAATGCCGCATCAAGGTTTGTCAAAGAGAGAAAAAAATGAAGTATATTTCAAGTTGTAGGGCTGTGTGTGTGGGGCCACTTGTTGTGCTCTTTAGATATCCAAATACCAAACATGGCCCATTGCTCTTTAGTCTTTGATACAATTCTTCACTTTACAAGTTTCTTTGTATTATTCAATGTTCTCTTTTTCACCTTATTGCTTCAAATCATTCCCCAAGACCCACATTAGATGAAGCATAAACGTGGCTGTGTTGTTCTAAATTTCATACAAAAAGGAAAAGCATATTGTCTCCTACCATTTCATGAAGGTAATTGATGTTTTGCTGATTAGATTACCTTGATTTGAACAATATGGAAGTCCACTCATTATACATGTTTACAAAATAGACAAGGAAAAAAAGCATTTTAATCGGTCCTCCATAATTTGAGTTTTTATCCTATTTCAACCCAATGGCTCTAGAGAATATACCCATATGCATGTATGTGCGCATTATATCTTCACCATGGCTGAGTTTTCATTCAAAGGATTCATCGATTTTTTGCTCAAATCTTATCCAATGATTCATCAATTATGCATGTTGGCCTGGAACTATTATTTCAAGAGCCTTGGAGTTAGGGGATTTTCTGAGATTCGGAATAATCGATCCACTTGACCAACTTGATTTGACTTGAAGGGTTATGGATGGGTTCTCGAAATCAAGTCTGACCATTAGGGGTTATCGGATATTCATGTGAGTCTCAAGTTGTTTTTATAAAAAAAAAAAAAAAATCACCTGAACATACAACTCGATTGTTATTTATATCCCCAATAGAAATGTGTAGCATTTTTATTGCACATTAGGATTTTTACCTTATGTTTATTCGACTCCACTTATATGACAAGATTTTTCTGCCCCAATTTCTCTCTCTCTCCCTCGTTGTCACCAACTTATTTTCATTCGTTGATTGCCTTTTCACCGGCCGCCGACCTATCATCACTCACTTCTCATCCCTTCACTGTTGCAGATTTCTCGCTCTTCCACTTTCATAAGTCCTAGCTCAGTACCATCATATCATCTGTTTGACAACCTTTGTGCCCAACCTAGCACAAATAGATGCTCACCCCTTTGTTGTTACTAAGTTCATATTTGTCTTTTGGTGTATGCTTTTTACAAATGATATAGTTTTTGTTGGATGAAACTAGAAAATGAGTTAAACAATGCCAAGTTATTTGACTAAAAGCTTCCAATTAAGTAAGACTAAAGCATAGGATATGGAATGTGAGTTTAGTAAAAGTAGAAACATAAATAAAGGGTCAGTAAGACTCAATAGTCAAGAGATACTAAAGAGAGAGAGTTTCTAATATCTAAAGGAAAATGTGAATCATAGGATAAGAGCAAGGTGGATGAAGTGGAGAATCGCATAAAAAAATTGTAATCGTAGAATATTTCTTAAGTTAAAGGGAATTTTTATTTATTTATAAGACTACTATAAACCAACTATGCTTTTATGGTATTAAATGTTGGGCCGTTAAGAAGTAACATATTCATAAATGAGTGTAACTAAAATGAAAAATATTAGCATAGATAAGTGGAAATACACAAAAAGATAGGATTTGAAATGAGGAAATCCGTTTAAAGATAGGAGTGACCCCTATTGATGAACATACGAGTCGCTTGAGTTGGTTTGGTCATGTTAAGAGGAAAGTGACTAATGTACTGGTAAGAAAGAATGAATTGATTTAAGTTGAGGGAACGAAAAAAGTAAAGAAAGACAAGAAATAACATTAGAAAGTTAGTAAAAAATGACATGTCAATTAAAGAAATAACATATAGTACGACTTCAAATAAAATATAATGGGGAAAAAGAATACATGTGATCACCGCTGGCTAATTTTTTTTTTTTTTTTTGAGAGAGAATTTCAATCTATGATGTCCACTTCTGATAATAGCTTTTTATCATTAAATCAAGACACCAATTGGTTTTTGGTGCAAGTATGAATTAATCCTCAGATCTTTTATTCAACCATTAGATATTTTACTAGTTGAGCGAACTGGAACCCACAACTAGTTTGTTAAGGATTACTAGCTGCTTGAAAAATTTTGGAACTAGGATTTTGTTATTATTTTTATTGTTGTTATCTTGAATATCTCATATCCATGGGCCAATTTTGACCAATTTGCCGCTCAGCAACGGTTCCAAAAATACCCATTCTAAAAATGATCCGGTCAAGTGGTGGGTTTAACCTAAACTTAAACTTGACTTACCTATAAACACCCTTACTTAAAGTTGAATTATAGAGAATTTGAGCTCATATCATATGTGGTTTATATTGCAAGATGGAGGGAAAAAAAAAGACACCGCATATTATAAAGGGACAATTGACTCTTTTATCTTAATGGTTATAACAAAAAGAAAACAAAAGAGAATGACACAAACCTTCATTACTTACTAAAAAAGAAAAAAAAAAAAGACCTTATCATTTCAAATTGGGACCAATAGGCTATAAAAACCAAAATAAAACTACTGTGCACTTGGGTTAGTGGGGGATCATGAAGTTGCTAAGGATTTCCATTCATAATAGTTTTTGTGCCATTGTGTTTGTGTGGTACCCCAGCTTGGATTTTTACGCCGTCAGCTCACTATATTTTGTCCTTTGAAAGACATATACATATAAAAAATTTGCCCCTATTAGATGTTTTAAAGGCACAAAAGCAATCATGAGGATTAGGATGAGTCCAAATATAACAGACGGCCTCATATATTCATATACTATATATTAAGGCTGGTCAATGCTTCAAACTATGGAGCTTAACCCAAACTTTTTTATGCATTGAAATGGGTTTTTAATTAAAAAAGCCAAAGGTTTGTTGAATGCCCGAGGAGACACCATACTAGCGTGGGCGGCGGACGGCGAGGCCGCACATCAAACTAAAAATAGTATGAATTTTCATTTTTGTGTGACCAAAATAACATATTCAACTCATAAAAGTGAGGAAGCTCCTCACATTAAAATTAAATTATGGAAAATAATAGTCACCAAGACACAAAGTTGGTACTTCTAAAGTACTAAAGGTCTAAAACATTAATACATAAAATGGTCAAAATATTGTTTTTTTCCCAATAAACAGAAAGAGCCCCCCAACTTACTGAACTTGGGACACTTGTCCTTCTTTCCAAAGACACTATCCTAGCTAGATCGAGCCAAACAACCTTAACAGTAGTTTAAAAACATTTTCCACAATCCATGTCATTGCACCAATAGTCGAACCTACAGTAGGAACAGACATGAAGACACTGCTCCACAAAACCAAACTTGGCAAAGGGGTTAAAAAATGACAAAAATGAAGTTTTTTTTTTTTGGAGGAGATTCACAAACCTTTACAATTTTTTATTTTCTTAATTATTAAGTTGATAAATTATGATTAGTGTATAATAAAAATGATGTTAATGATGGTCTTGTTTGAACTGTAATCTCGACAAATTATGAAAGAAAGTTGTAAATTTGTCATATATGATATATTGTGGAAAGTTTAATCTCACCAAAATGCAAAATCCAAAAAATCCTAACAAGTAAAAGCCTCACAAAACCTAAAAAGAAAGAAAAAAAAAAAAGTTTGAAAGACAAAGTTCAGAATTGTCAATGTTTAAGTTAGAACACTGTACCTTCAATTGCAAACATTCCTTGTCCAACAAAAGAAGAAACAAAATATAAAAAAGAAGAAGAAACAAAATAAAAAATAAAACTAGAGTCATATAGTACTACATACTATACTAGTCTAGTCTACAACACATACATTCTCTTTATCTTTTTTACTTTCTTTAAGTACTGCTTTTGCTTTGATGGAAGACCAAAACGGGAAGAAGGAGAAGGGATACAGCTATAGGGTACCCCTTCACTTCACTTTGCTGACCGAAAGGGCAGCCTTTGTCTAAGCTGCCCGACTCAGTTTTTTGTTCTGCAATCAGTAATGTAAAAGCTTATAAAACTGCCTGCCCGTTTGCCCTTTCATGCTTTGGACCCTTTGTCTTGTGCTTTGTGGTAAAACCAATAAAATTAACAAACAAAACCAACACAACACAAAAACAAAGACAAAGTCTTTCTCTTTCTCTCTCTTATTATGCACTTTATTCTGTTCAAATTCGATACTTTGCTGTTGTTACTGAGACCGAGGCTCTTTGTTCAAAGAGAGAGAAAGGGAAGCTCAAGGCCAAAGCTTTACACTTTCTCTCTTTCTCTCTCTGCCGCATTGTCTTGTTCTACTTCAGAATCTCATCTCACTTCCACGCATTAAAGCATTGTCTCTCTTTCTCAGTCGTTGGTTTTTTTTCTCATATTTCCTGGGTTGTTGCTTCTTTGTGTCTTAAAGGCTTTCAAAGAGTGCATTTAATAGCACCAATAGAGGACAGCAAGAAAACCCATTTTGTTTTCTTTGGTCTCTTTAAGGCTGAGCTCATCAAGAGTCCGTTTTGGTGCTTTTGGGAGTTACATACAACAGACTTATTTATGTTGTTGTTGAAGTCGAAGTTGAACTGAGCTAGCTTGTTCTTTTGTTGCAAAGCTCATCAGTATAGAGAAAAACACAAGAGAGGAGTGGCTAATGCGGTTCTAACTTCTATTCCTTATGTTCTGACATCTTTGGTTGGTTCTAAGCAAAACCCTGAAATCCAGAAATAGTAGAGAAGAGAATATACTTGGAGAGCTGTATGAAGTGGTAGTGAAACAATGAGAGATGGGAATTCCAAGAAAAGCAAGGTTTTATTTTTTACTTTCTTCTGCTACAAAAGATATTCTCTTCTTGGGGGAAAAAAAATTTATATAATGGAATTATTTCTGAATTCCTTTCTCTCTTTTCTTAATTATTGGAAGTTGTCAAGCTGATTCTTTGTTTGTTGTTTGGTGAAGCTCTCATGGTCAAAGAAAATGGTCAGGAAGTGGTTCAATATCAAGAGCAAAACAGAGGATTTTCAGGCGGATGAAGTTAATTATGGAGGTGGATATCTTTGTTCTCTCTGGGTTCTTACTTGGTTGGTAATTGTTAGAACTTTGGGAGTTAAATCTTAGCCTCAATATCAGCAAATAATATGTGATTTTGAGGAAGGGAACAGATATGTGTATTTTTTTTAAACTTTATTGTAAAATGTTATCATGGTTCTCACTTCTCAAAATACTATGTACTTGGCCAAATAATTGAGGATTCTGTTTCACTTCATAAGCACTGAATATTCTCATATTCTAAATTCTAAATTTCTTTTTTCCAAAATTTCATAGTAACCAAATTATGAATTAACTCAATTGATCAAGTTTGTTTTTGCTGCTTCTAAAACATTCTTGGTTTTTGTATTTTTCTTTATGGAATTTATATCCTTTTTGTTTTAAAAGTATGATTGATGCATTAACGAAGATTTCTTCTTCAGGAGGTGATGTGGAATATAGGACTAGCAGCTTCTCAGAGAGGGAGTCATGCACAACCAAAAAAAGCAAAACAGGTTTAGTATGATTAGAACACGATTTTGACACATCTTAGTAAGTTATCTTTTTTCCTAATTTTTTGTCGTCCTCTCTATAATGTGCAGAAAAATTTAGCCGGAACACAGAGCAGGTCCGGCGAGCAAGAATGAATCTTGATCACCCTCGGATTATAGATGTGCAGAACTATAGGTAACCTTCCCTTCCTTCTTTTTCCTTTCTCTTCTTACAAATGGTATTGACTTGTAATTGTATTGATTATGAAAGCTTCTCTCTTTTTGATTTGGTTTCAGCCTATTCGTAGCTACCTGGAATGTGGCTGGAAGATCCCCACCAAGTAATTTGAATCTAGATGACTTGCTTCATGCCTCACCTCCTGCTGACATTTATGTTCTTGGGTATGTTTTGGAAGGCTTATATTTCCACATTTTGCTTTGGAAGGAAACTCTGAAATTGGCACATTACTTATATATGCCATTCTGTTCTTTGTCTGTTTCAGTTTTCAAGAAATTGTTCCATTGAATGCTGGTAATGTTTTGGGAGCAGAAGACAATGGCCCTGCCAAAAAATGGCTGTCTCTCATTCGAAAGACTCTAAATAATTTTCCTGGGACCAGTGGAGGTAGTGGATGCTATACACCATCTCCCATTCCTGAGCCAATTGTAGAAATAAATGCAGATTTTGAGGGATCAACTAGGCAGAAGAACTCATCTTTCTTTCATCGCCGGTCGTTCCAGACAACACAGAGCTGGAGAATGGACAATGACCCCTCAATTCCACAACCACGACTTGATCGACGATTCAGTGTTTGTGATAGAGTAATCTTTGGCCATAGGCCTAGTGACTATGATCCTAATTACAGATGGGGTCACAGGCCAAGTGACTATTCTAGGCCAAGCGACTATTCCAGACCTAGTGACTACGATCCTAATTACAGATGGGGCCACAGGCCAAGTGACTATTCTAGGCCAAGCGACTATTCCAGGCCTAGTGATTATGATCCCAATCACAGATGGGGGCATAGGCCAAGTGACTATTCTAGGCCAAGCGACTATTCCAGGCCTAGTGACTATTCCAGATGGGGTTCATCTGATGATGATAATGGTCCGGGCGATTCACCAAGTACTGTCTTATATTCACCAATGTCCTATGGTGGATATGCAGCAAATGAAGATGGATATAGAATGCCAACACGTTCGAGGTACTGCTTAGTTGCAAGCAAACAAATGGTTGGCATATTTCTCACAGTTTGGGTGAGAAGTGAATTGAGAGACCATGTTCGGAACATGAAAGTATCCTGTGTGGGTAGAGGATTGATGGGTTACCTCGGAAATAAGGTACCATATTATTCAATAAAATGATCATTACCATATTTATCCCCCTTTTTTTTAAAGAATTTTCTTAGATGTATTTAACTAAAAGAATGAGCAATGTTCTGCTTGAATCTGCAGGGTTCAATTTCGGTCAGCATGTCTTTACACCAAACATCTTTTTGCTTCGTCTGTAGCCATTTGACTTCAGGACAGAAGGAGGGTGATGAGCTAAGAAGGAACTCTGATGTTATGGAGATCATTAGGAAAACAAGGTTTCCACGGGTCCATGGCTCGGGCGATGAGAAGTCCCCAGAAACAATCCTTGAGCATGAGTAAGACCCTTGCACATTGTTCATCAATTAAATAGGACTCTAATAACTTGCAGTGCAACAGAAATTTAGGGGAGATTAGGGTAAATGCAGATTCATGCGATCTGAAAACAATAAGAAAAAAAAAAAAAAACTAATTGTTCACATCCTTGGAATATAAATTAATTGATCATATATTTTATAGGATTTCTAATTTTAAACATACCAATTTTGTTCTTTTTTTTTTCATCTAATTCATTCCACCTCTTGAAAGTTAAGGAATGACAACAATTTGTATAGACCTTGTACACACATATACTTGCATAAACTAGTAATTATCATTGTTCAACAAAACTTGCCTTCTATCTCCTAAATTTGTTTTGTTTTGTTTTTTTTTTTTTTTCAACCTAGTCGAGTTATATGGCTTGGGGATCTGAATTATCGCATTGCCCTCTCTTACCGCTCTGCTACGGCACTTGTTGAGATGCAAAATTGGAGGGCATTGTTAGAGAATGACCAGGCATGTTTCCTCTCTTGAAATCCTCTCTGTTTCCAATTGCTTACTTTCAGATTTATTACTTATATGAAGAAGACGTTCGATCTAAATTGTTGATGTTTCTCTTCACAGTTACGTAAAGAGCAAAGAAATGGTCGTGTTTTTAAGGGATGGAATGAAGGGAAGATATATTTTCCCCCAACTTACAAGTATTCAACTAATTCAGACAGATATGCAGGGGATGATATGCATCCAAAGGAGAAGCGCAGAACACCTGCCTGGTAAGATCATCTGTCCTATCTTATGGGCAACAATATGTGAAATAATAACTTAAATGCATAATCGACATAGTGTGGAGATTAATAAAAATGATACATATTTTTTTCTTTGTTAGATGGATTGTAGACCATATTATGGGGCATAGGATGTAGGTAGTGAGGGTCTTTGTGTTGTTGCATTCATAATTTTAGTACCTTTTTGTGCTGATTTAATTATTTTTGTTTAAAGGTGTGATCGAATTTTGTGGCATGGAGAAGGCCTCCATCAATTGTCCTATGTCCGTGGTGAATCTAGATTTTCAGATCATAGACCGGTTTATGGCATATTTTGGGCAGAGGTTGAGTCAAGCCAAAGCCGATTGAGGAAAAGCATGAGTTGTTCTGATTCCAGGATTGAGGTGGAGGAGCTTCTGCCGTATGCACATGGATATACTGAACTTAACTTTTTCTAAAGGAATGGACAATAGTTGAGATCCACATTGACCTGCACTAGAGTAAGCTCTCTCTCTCTCTGCCTGTACACAGACAATTTTGCATGTTAGAGTAGATATTTGGCCTTGGGATGCATTACTTACTACTTACTACTTACTTAGTTGCCTTGACATTATGTAAGCTAACCTGACAAGGAGATTAATTGAAGTATATTCTTACTATTTCAGATCCTTGCTCTTTCCCATAACTGTGTGATTACTAAGGCCAATAACCATTTGAAGAATTTCAATTATTTCTGCATATCAATTATAATTTGCATCTTCCGTCAATCAGGTGAATACCCCACCTTCAGTTCCTTCCCCCCCTCTCTTTTATTTCTATTTTCCCTTTCAAGCATTATATGTGGCTGGGAGTACAGATATGGAAGTAGGCAAGTCTCCTTGATGACATTACTTCCCAGCCTCTTGCTATAAGCATGGAGGATGTACTTAGTACAATACCCCACCAAGGACTGAATCATGCCTCTTTTGGTCCCCTTAGTGCATGCATTTTGTGAATCCATGTGCAAATCTAGTTGAAAAACATAAAATGCGCTTTGCATAATCTGAAAGTTTTTCACATTTACATTCTCTTTCCCTTATCCTTTGAGTGTTTTCATGAGCAGCATATATATTGCTTGTTCCTGTTCTTATCTAGCCATTTGGTCCCCAGTTGCAGGAGGGAATCACTTTGAAACAAAATTCATCACCCTTGAAGAGTGATGGAGACATTCCGTTGCTCACAAACCGAAAAAGGTTGGTCTCCCTCTCCTTTTTTTATATTTACTTTTCTTGGTTTTGCTGTAGCTCTCAGTTCCTTTGTCTAATTTAACCTTTACTTTCTCTTACCAGGTGTTAATTTTGTAATTTCCATCCCCAACACACTGTACCTTTGATCATCATAACTTGTTAGCTAACAACACACTAGTTTCAGTATTATGCATAAATTTTGTTAACTGATCTGATTAACAAGCACCTACTTTTCTGGCATCACGAAGTTCCGTAAGAGCATTTGCAGTCCTGCATAATAATCAGGTACTATATACATATGTTAATTAGTGCTTACTTCTATACTTAACACTAAATAACTTGTCCATGTACTTATGATCAAAATCTTTTTTGCTCTGCAGGATGAACTCAGCCTATCAAGAAGTGCCAAGTGGGTGGATGACGATTTTTTCATTCTTTAATTTGTCTAGGGACTATATAGATAATAGATGATGACTGAATGAAGGTGAAAGATAGTCAAAATAATCATTTGGATACCAAATTTTTTGTTTTAAATACAAACAGAAGTAAAGAAAGGTTTTTTGGATACTCATTGCCAAACTGATGGAAACAAATTGTAAAGAAAGAAGAAAATGAAGTCGATGATAGAAATCTGATTCCTCTTGTTCCCTCTATTGTAGTTAATGATTTTACTGAAAAAGTTGTTTTCTTGATGGTCTCCCATCCCCACTGCTGTTGGCTTTTCTTTTTACCATGAGGTGAATAACAAACTAGAAAAGAACAAGACAGATTCACAGCTTTGGCAGTATCAGACGCCATGATTTAGAGACTGCTCTTTAAGAAAGATTTCTTATTCCACGTTTGTCTTTTGCTGTTTGTTCTAAATGTTACTATTAATTACTTTAATCATTAATACCATAAACACAACAGTGGAGGCAGCAATAACAGCGTCCAAATTCAGATAAAGAGTAACCAAAGTGGCTATAGGACTATTTCTACTAAAATAAAGCTAATTACCCAACAAGTTTCAAAACTGTTTTCACAGTTGCTGAGGTGGCATGTTGTGATTGGTTTATGATAAAAATGATTCCAGTAATTGTCTCATATCAAACTGATGTTGTATTAATCACAATTTGCTACTTCAATAAGTTGTGAAATTTTTTTTGCTTAATGACATTATTGTTTTGAATATACCTTAAAAAACTGTATTATGTTAATAAGCTGTAATTTGTTAGTGCATGCGTACTCCTTCTCATGCATTTCAACAGAGAAGCATAGGAAGCATTTTTGCCTTTTTGTGGATTCCAATGGTTTCTTATACCTATTTCATTTTATTAATGTTTTTCCCACTAATGGGTCAGCTAAAGCCTACACATGACATGATTACATCATTTTAGATAGCGTCAAACTCAATCCAACCTTCTGTATCTCAGCATTGCATAAGGCCACTCTGCAACTCTTCCTAAAGTACAAAAGCCTTGTGCCTGTGTCTGAGGTCCAAATGCTTGATACATCAGTGCATCACTACTGTTTACCTTGCTCTTATTACTACAATTTATTTGCGCGTGCAAATTTTTAATTTGCAATGATGTACTATTATTTGTTTGAATCCTAGAGGTGCTATTGCAGTACCAGAAACAACATGAAATGAGGCGCATAAGCGTTTTGCTTTGATGCTTTTGAATCTTGAGGTTGTCACCTGGTTCAAAGTAATTATTAAAATAAAATGAAGAAAATAAAAGATGTAGAGAGAAGAGAGGGGAAAGTCCTTTGTGACTATGTTTGTACTATTTTGAATTGTGTATTTCAAGAATCCAATATAGGATATATACACACACACACACAATGATTGACCTGTAGAAGCCATTGATAATGCCCGAATCAAGACATCAATTATTCTTGATATGCCTTGATGCAGGGCTCAAGAAAGGAGCATGACTAAGGTGTAAAACATAGAGGACAGATACACTTTGTCATGTAAAACATGTTCATTTACTAACAATAATCGAAGTTATCCACTATAGTTCAAGTTAGCTCTCTTTTACTCAATTGCAAGTAGTTGACTTGAATGGTATTATTTGAGCTGAGAGCTTTAAAGGGGGGAGTGCTCAACGAAATTTTTTGTCATTCATCTGAACTCTGAAACTTGGTAGTTTGAATCAGCTACCCAAGCTAGTTGCCATTGGCTATAACTGAATAAAATTCCATATTCATACCCAAAAAAAAAAAAAAAAAGGAAAAAAGAAGGCTTTAGCTAGTCGGTATCAAGATTAAAAAAAGATTCTTGTGGGCCTCGTTTCCCACACGAAACCATGATGAATAGAGTCCTTTAAAATTTTGGAGTTTTCTCTGAAGTTTTTTCACTTTTAAAGATTCAAATGCATGATTTTTTCCTCTCTTTTTTTTTATTGAGGATTCTACACGCATGGCATGGCGTGGATGCTAGTATAGAATCATAATTATGGAGTGAAAAGGGTTCTTCTGATGTGATCCCATTTCCTTTCTGTTTTTACAAGTCCTTATCCTTCGTAGAGAGGCTCATACCCAACTCAAGTGCCCAGGTTCTAGCGTGGACTAAAAATGCCTGGACCTCTTTTTTATGCAACATAGCGGGTCATGCCCGTTGAGTTATAGCTTATAGGACCTATAGTTAATTGGAAGATTCACTTCTGAAATTTGAGTACTTTCTTATTCAAATCTAGGACAGGGAAAAACAGTTACACAAACCTGAATTTACTTCAATGTAGTTGAATGTTTTGTGTATTGCTTTTTCCTGATATATGTAAGTTAAAAGTCAACCGAGGCTGTATGTTTTGTACTGACCAAATTTGAGTGACACTGGGGTGTGACAATCAGCAGTAATTGCTGATGAAAAGTAGAACAGCAGCTCATGTCAAGATCTCTGATATGTAATTTTTGCAAAATGAAAAGCATTTTCCCAATATGTCTTGGAAAATTTCCACAGTGCAAAAGACAGTGGGTGTAGCCTACATAAGAACTTGCACATTTAAGTCGCTCCATCTGTAATTTGCACATTTATGTCTTGAAAATTCCCACTTCTGCGAGGTCTAAGAGAGAGGTGAATTCCTGATTGGTATGCTGCTTCAACCCAATTTTATCTTTTATTTTTAAAATTTATTATTATTATATATAATCAATGAAAGATGAATTTTAAATTTGTATCATCTTTCATACAAAAAAAAAGAAAGGGTAAGATGTTTAATTAACATGCTTGCTGATTGGTTATTAATTGCATTTGTTATCCATTGGAAGGTTTGCTTGAGCAGATTAATAGCTTGCTTTAGATAGGTTGTAACTGGTCCCCAATAGCAGCCTTGCAGGCAAAAACCACTTCAGAGTCTCAGCCCTGAAGCGTGATTGAAATGTTCCCTATTGCACAAACCGGAAAAGGACAAGCCTCTATTTTACTTTTCTTGGTTTTGCTGTAAGCTGTAAATCTTTAACTGTGGCCTCATTTTCTTAGACCTTGGTATATATGATTCATGAAACTTTGCGGTACAATCAATCACTTTCATAGAATCTTTCTTGGTGCATATCTTAATTGGCTTGTGGAAATATCAGTTTGAGAATGTACTCGGTTAACAAAAACTGCTTGATGGCATCTAAAAGTCTTGTCCAAACATTTGCAGTTATGCATAATGACTAGGAGATAACCCTCTGTGGCGATGCAATTGGTTGTACTAATAATCTCTTAAAGAGTGATTCTAACCATACTACAAATTTTACTTCATAAAGTCTATAAATTGATGCGTTATTTTTAAAACAGGAACAAAAAGACATTAAGAAATTAGTTTATTTATTATGCTGTTTATGTAATACCAATCACATTCATTTTTATGTTAGTTTGCAAATTTTTTATTGTAAAATTGGTAGTAACTTCAGCATTTTCCAAAAGCTAAATTCAGCAATCAAGCAATTCCAAGTAAGCAGTGAGGTTTTCACTTTGTCAATGATTTTTTTTCCTCTTTTGGGTGCGTGGGAAAGAATCAGAAAAACCAAATGTGAGGGAATGATGAAAGAGCGAACGTGGTAAACATAAGTACTTCTTTCTGTTATAATTAAAAAAAAAAGAAAAGGAAGAGGTAGAGATTTGACGGGTGTTCATTACTGGAAGTAATCAATATCATAAATTTGGACTTCATGATAGAAGTTTGAAGCTTTTCTATGTTTCTGCTTATGATTTAACTGAAAAGGGTGGTTTCTTTACCCTACTTTTTCTTCGAGGTAAGCAACAAACTTGAAAAGCAACTCTTTAAAGATCTGACAGCTATATTGGGAAGTCATAATTTAGAGCCTTTTCCTTTTGCACAGATTAGTGTTCCACTTCTATTTCTAATACCTTGCAGATCAACTATATTCCCATAATTGAAACCTGGGAACTAACTTATGGACATTAGAAATCATTATTTGTCCTTTCCTACTCCTTTATTGCTCAAAGCTTAATAGGGTCTAAATGGAACATCACTTTGTATTGGAGAGATTTTATGCGGTGGCAGAAGCTTTTAGTTAGTGGGAAGGATAGGCAAAATGGGCTACATATACAGTAAACAAGGTAAAAGCACATCACTTTGTCTTTGCTGTGCCGACCATAGCAAAGGATTGGTTCTGTTCCTCTGCCTCACAAGTTGCTATCATTTACTCTTGAAACTATGCTACTAAACTACTTCCACAAATTAATCTCAATCAAAGATAAGAGTTCTTGCTATATCTTTTACAACTTCTACAAGGTCTACATAATATTGAATCATTTTCCCTCTCTTCCTAAACGAGAAAGTGACATACTAAATCAGCTATATAATCCAATTAATTTTCTTTTGTCAGAATTGGTCATGCTAACCTTCCACGTAGTATTTACTCATTAGTTTGTTGGCTCATTTGGTATCCCGGTTACAAGTTACTTTATCCTTCCTAAACATGTCCAAATGATTATTGTGCATGCACAAAGTTCATTGAAATTTAACCTGCAAGTCAAGGCATTATAAATGTGCAGCCAAATGCCTCTCCTTGCAAAAAAAATAAAAATAAAAAAAATAAAAATTCAAGTCTTTATAGATGTCCACTCACTACCTTTTGTTTTAGATGAATGACCAAAAAGCAATTTCCATTGCTGTAAAAGCTTTGTTTTCTCAATTTATAACAATTTATGCATATGATCACTTTGCTAAAGAAGAAAAGTAATTGAAACATAATAATTAAATGCCCTGAGATAATTTCAGATTCAATGCTGGTTGGAAGCATTTTTCCAAAAGCCACAAAATACACTTGGAAGTGTAAACATCAAGGCTTGGAATTAAAAGAGAATAATATGTTCTTAATGTTTAACTTGTTTAAGATGAATCAGAAACTTATTAATATTTACTTATATTTAGGATCTTATAAGGCAATGGATAGTGTTTCTGTTAGCTTTTTTGCATGGAAACTCAACATGTAATTATGATTGCTGATTAGATACAGATAGCTGCATTCTTAGCTGGAACATAAGATAAACTAAACAGAGGTACAGGTAGACACACAAACCAATAATCGACTTTTCTGAAAATTCCACAAGCTCAATAATTCAATGCTGTTTAATCACATATGTTGACAACAAAAATCAAACAATCACCATAAAATTTGGCAAGCATGACAGTTCATGCCTCATCTGCCATAAATCTTCCAGGAGATCTACATAAAAGCAAAATAGTGACACTGACATGAAGAATATCACTTGTAACTAGAAACGAAGTTTCATAGTGTATCAAAAAAATAATACAAACATCTTAAGAAATTGAGGCTGCAATATAAATCAATAAATGTTTTTTTTTTTTTTGCCTTAGAAATTGTAATGTAATCAAAAGTATACAATGAAACAGAACCAAGTTGAATCCTCCTTAAATTCAACTCAACATGAAAATATGAAAAAAAGAAGTGTAAACTATCTCTATCCTGCAAAAGATTGCAAGCCAATTGCAAAAATTACACCGCTCTGCACCTCTACTACTAGCAAGTGAACTATCAGTAGACTAATTATACATGGCTAGCTGCAGGAATTGGAATGCCATTTTTACGACCCAAACCCTGACTATGCATATCTTTTCTTCCTGTAATCAACTTTGTTGGTTCTGAGGAATCTAGTTTTGGAAAACCATCCCATGACATCTGATTGTCACGGCAAGCAGGAGAGCAAAATGCTCTTAGGTAGCTGCACCATAAAGTTTCATGCATCAAATAAGCAATTTTATATATGAAGTAATACACATCCCAATTAATACGAACATGATCCTCTACATTTAACAGATATATCAGTAATAAAGAAATACACAGGATTATGCAACCAAAGATGCATACGCATATTTTTAATTCATCAATCATATAACACAAACCAAAGAAAAGATGGTCCTTAATTTCTGTCTGAATAATCTAAATTAGTTCCATAAATTTGTCACTTTTGAATACCTAACTGATTATACATCAAGTACAGTTCTAAGTATTTAGTTCAATTCAGCTTAAGCTAAATCAAAGCAAGGAACTAATTGCTGCTTAATTGTCATAAAAATTAAAAATAATTGCATTGAAGTAGCAGATTATGATTACTTTCACAAACAACAAATGATAAAGTCAATTAATATGGTTGGTTCGAGAGTCTTAGCATTATGTAGACACACACGTGTTATTAGTTATCTCTTATTAAAAAAAAACTTAAATATATTTTTGGTCCTTACATTAGTCATTAATGATTTTAGTATGATATATGATCATTTTAAATTTAATTAGGAATTTCAGTCAACTAAGCGTGTGTTTGGATTGGGCGTCCAGCGTCCAGCGCCTACGTCCAGCGTCCAGCTTCAGTTTTTTTTTTTTTTTTTTTTCCTTCCCAGCCGTAGTTATTGACTTTTCTTCCGTGAACAGTGCATTCGTGCACTGTTCACGGACTCACAAATTTTACTTTTCAGCCACTTTTTCATTAAAAATGGGTCCCACGGTACTATTCACACATTTTAAAATTATTTTGGTACAGTGTTTTCAGTTTTCAGTTTTCAGTTTTCAGTTTTCAACAATAAACTCTATCCAAACGGACCCTAAATTGCTTATGAGCTAAACTTAGAAACATCAATCAATTTAAAGGGATCAAATATAGTTCAAGGGCAACCTGTCCTACTTAAAAAGATAACTGAGACACTGCAAAAATTAATAAAATCACATATTTGAACCGATTATAATATAATCTAAGACAAAACCATTAAGCGCCTTGTTTGGTTGTAAAAGAAATTGTTAAATTACAAGAAAATAAACTAGAGGAAAATTGTGCCAAAGAAATTAAGCAAGACTTACCTATACATGTACACATCTTTATCATCCTGGAGCTTTGTCTTGCATCGAAAACAAGCCTTGAGAAACTCCCCAAACCCTTCATCGGGGTTCTTCTTGGGCCCCTTGTCGTTCGGTTCCCAAACTGACCCCAGTGTCAATATACTCTTGCGAGGATGCTTTTGCTCCTTTTGGAGGGGTGGTAGATCCAATTTTGGTGCTGCAAGGCGCATCTTCACCCAAAAAGTCTCTGAATCATCAAGCTTGATCATGCCCTGGCTTGTTGTCCGATGAAGAAGAGAGAGCTTGGAAGACATCAGTGAACAACTAGGGTTTCAAGGTTTTTTGTGGGTATGCGTGTTTTCCAAGAAAGTAAAACTAGGGTTAGGGTTTTCAAGAAAATAGACGTTCAAGAAGAAAAAAATAAAACTAGGGTTAGAGTTCTTTTGAGAAAACTAACGACAAGACGTGAAAAAAAGAAGATGGCCTTCATGGGTTTAGAGGCCAGAAAGTGAACATACTCACTACTCACAGTCAGAGCTTGAAAAAAAAAAAAACAAAAAAACAAAATTAGGGTTTGAGTGGTGAGGAAAGAGGTGCCGATCCTGCTGAAAGTGTAAATGAGAGAGAGGAAGAGTTTGAGGAGGAGAGGATATATATATTTGCTAAGAGATCAAAAACTCAACATAAATTCTTTGGGAGTGAGATTTTTGGCAAAGATATTCTATTGTATTTGGTAGTACATGAAGTAAAGTTTTAAGGGAATAAGAGTCCTCTTCTGGTAGAATTCTATTCCACTGGGGAACTTGCTTTTCAGTGCCGTGATTGATTGCTCTATTATGGTATCCTCTTTTGTATTCATAACTTGGGTGATTGTCACAGGTCTTGTTCTACGTAAGGCTTAGTTATCAAGCAACTAAAAAATGGCTGTTCCACGAGTTTCCTTGATTGAATAAAAATTAAAAAAAGAGTCACCATTTAAAAAAGGACTAGTTTCCTTTTCTTTATGTGTACCAAAGCTGTGGCACCCTCACTAAAACTGTTACGCTCTGTTTGTTTCAGCATTAACATTTTTTGAAAAATAGTTTATTTTCCAAAAAGCATTTTCTAGAAATCTGTCTTATTTTCCCGTGTTTGGTAACGACTTTGAAAATGAGCTTAAAAATGTTTTCTGGTATTTGGTATGCAATTTTTAAAAAATATTTCTTGTAATTTAAAACATGTATATTATGTGAACTAACTAATGTAATCATTATAAATAAAAAACCAAGAATGAATTTGGTTTTCATACTAAACTTTTGACAATAGATACAATCAAAATTAATTAGTTGTCAAATTTTCATGATCTCTACTATTCATCTTGCTCATATATATAGACAGTAATGTACGTACACACACACACACATATCAACCATTTGTCTACTATGGTCAACCACAAGATTTTAATATTACTCTAAATTATGTATTTACATTATGTACTGCATAATATATCATCACTGCATAGTATTTGCCAACAAATGCAATTCTCCTAAACAATTATCATTCATTATATAAAAATATTATTAGTCCACAGTAAAGATTGTCTCATGTAAAAGCAATTTAGAGCAATATAGGTATTATGTTTAAAATTTTCATCTTTTACTTCATTCATTCTTCTTCTTCTTTTTTTTATTTTATTTTTTTACACTTTATGTACGAAAAAGAAGTAACTTCTGCCTGGAATCCAGCAAACCAAAAATTTCTTAGAGAAAAAAAGAAAATCAAGCTTGAAATTCAAAGCAAAGAATTGGGATTTTGGTAGAAAGGAATGAAATAATTACCGTTGCAAATTTGTTCTCCTTTGCAAGTCGGAGTTATTGACTGATCAGTGAAGGGAAAAAAAAAATCTAATCAGAGAATTGTGTTACAGAGGGAAAGAGAAACATGGAGAAAAGAGAGAAGAGAGATAGTTAAAGAGAGAGATCTATGAGAAGAGGAGAGACTAGAGTCAGTGATAGTGAGGGTACGAGGAGAGAAAAAGCAAAGGGAAGAGAGAAAAAGTGAGAAAACTTACCATGAGATAGAGAAGACGCAAAAAAAGTATGTTTTTTTTATAGTTATAGACGAAGATAATATTTATAAGAGATGTAATGCGTGAGGGAGACATTGTTTTCCAAAATTTTTTTTTGGAAAACAACCTATAGAAAATAAGCCTTATTTTTATTAAAGTTTTCCGTTGACTAAAGATAATTTCCATTGACCAGGTTTTTTTTGTGCTACCAAACACTGAAAAATGTGGAAAACTATTTTTACAGAAGGTTTTCCAGCGAAACAAACAGAGCGTTAGTAGATGTTCCAACTTCCAAGTAATTGCTCATGGAATTGTACAGCCATTTTTTGCTGAACCTTTGGATGATCAGTTATCATTTGCCCATGACTGTCAATCAGTCATTTGATGGTGCTTCGTGACTTCCTAATAATGACCATTCTGTGAAAAAAATAAGCATTCTTGTAACCTAAAGCCAGCCATATTACTATAGTTTTTGTTTTAACACTCCATTTATTTTGAAGTAATATATATATTTTCATCCGTAAAATTTTACAGTTATATGTAAAATATTTTCACATATTTGGCATGGCAAAAGGTAAGATTTTAGGATACAACAACTAATTGAAATTCTACAAGACAAAGCCAATAAGGTTAATACCTTCTTGACATATTCTCTATTTAAATACACCAAACACAGAATAACAACTGACATAGAATCGATTGATAACAAAAATGTTTCATAATTTTACCTCCGCCAAAATTCAATCACAATCCCAATGCAAAAACAAATTAACATTTATTGAAAAAATGCAAAAAATTGAATAGGAATAGGGAATTGAAATTTAACAAAAACATCATCCATCCATAAAAGATGCAGTATCATCTTCTCTAAATCACACCTAAGGACAAATTTAAAGCAAAAATCAAATAAAAATTCCTATGCTATAAAAATGATTAGGAGTTGAGGCATACTAATTCTGAAACACATTTTCACCGGTGAATGAAACTAGACTTTCCACGTAACTTATAGCAAGTGTTGTTATCCACGAGTTTGGAAACTCTCTAAATTGAAGATTTTTAATTTCTTCAGAGCCCATGTTATTCAAAACTATTGTTTGTTTATCGTCACCAACGAGAAGAAGAAGCTCTCCATTCTTGACAAATCCTAGTGGTAGTGGCCGTTGAATTCCTACAAGGGGTCCTACAACAAATTGTTTGGTCCAAGACTCTTTGATTCCAGATTCAAGTAGCTGCATCACCCATAAATGAATGCTTCTCTCTGTCCCTCTTGTATCATTAAAAATCAAAGCAAGGCAGTCATTGAACACAGCCAACGTTTTCCTCATATCCAAAACATCGCCAAATTCAGATTTCAGCAACCTTATTATTCGAGAGGTCTCATGGCTCATATCAAATTATAAAATTACCTCACACTGACAAACCCGACCACCTTCATCTGTGTCTTTAAGGAATCCGTGCCAATGATATAATCCAGCGTGCCAATGATATAATCCAGCATCCAAATTTGAGGAAAGATAAAAATCTGAATGATCAATACAAGTGTCGATTTTTTTGCCTCCAACAATCAGTGCTTAGGGTCTGTTTGGATAGAACTTATTGCTAAAAACTGAAAACTGAAAACTGAAAACTGAAAACACTGTAGCAAAATAATTTTAAAATGTGTGAATAGTACCGCGGGACCCATTTTTAATGAAAAAGTTGCTGAAAAGTGAAATTTGTGGGTCCATAAACAGTGCACGGATGCACTGTTCACAGAAGACTAGGTCAACAACTGCGGTTAAAAAAAAAAAAAAAACTGAAAACACTGAAACGCAAAACGTAGACTTTTTCTGTGGAATCCAAACGCCCTCTTAGTGTGTAAACATGAACAAAATTTTTGCTCATCATTGACATGTCCGTGTATCTCCTTTAAGAGAAAATTCTAACCACCTTGTAGTCATTAGAATTATGATCATAACCAAATGCAAATACGATTTGATTGTAGAAGTCAGATTTACGACCATAAGGAGGAAGTGTGGGATAGGGAACAACCTTATATTGACGGATCGCCGGATTCCATAAGAAAAAGCCATTGAAGTCAGGGAAGAAGGAACTGCCAATACAAATTACGTCGTTAATGCAAGCACACATATTGGGCTCAAGGGTTCTCATGCTTATGCGGTTCGAATTAAACCTAATGACCATGTCCACAGTGCGTATATCGAAATCATCATCATTATCAGGATGAGGGTGCAGCAGGGACATGATATAGATTCTGCTTCTGGGGTTGGGCTCTTGGTTCTGGATAAAAAGACTGTGTTGAGAACAACAACGGTGCCGGTGGTGTTTGGCAATGAATCTTTGGTTTTGAAAAAGATTGCACCATGATTTTTTAACGCACTGAAAACGTATTAGAGTTTTCACTGGAAGCCTTGACAGGATCTCTTCCAACAAGTCTTCTGATAAAGACCTGAATTTCGACCTCTACATTGTCTTGTATTAAGTTATCTCTTGCTGAAACTTAATTGAAACCCTAGTTGCCCCCACTTATCAAATATTTATTTTGTTATAATAATAAATAATAAATATTAGCCAAAAACATTTTATGGTAGACACCTTTTTTTTAATAAAAAAGTTTTAAATTTGTTTTTCAATGAGATGGCTGGGAAAAGAATTTTTAAAGATACTATTATTATTAAACAAACATTTGTTAAAAAAAATCTCAATATATTATTAGACTGGTGGACAACTTTTTTATTATACTTTTATTGTTTTTTTTTAAGGGTTAATACTTTTATTTTTTTTTTTTCAAAAGTAATTTTTTTTTTTAAAGAAATCTTTATCCTATCTCATAAGAATAATATAGGATAAAGATTTGAGATTTAATTCCTACTTACGCTAAAAATCGATTAGTATCTTAGTTTGGTAATAAAGAATATCATCAAAAGCAGATGTCATAAGTTGAAACTTAAAAAAAAAAAAAAAATCTCATTATTTTGGAATTTTTTTTTCATAGGAATTTTCTATTGTTGATAAGTTTTTTTTTTCCTTTTTGAATGCGATACTTTTTTTTAGAAGATACATGATAGTAACCTATACAAAATTACCAATAGGTTTAATAATAATTAAAAAAATGTATACCAATGAAGTAATATATTTTCATCCGTAAAATTTTACAGTTATATGTAAAATATTTTCACATATTTGGCATGGCAATAGGTAAGATTTTAGGATACAACAACTAATTGAAATTCTACAAGACAAAGCCCATAAGGTTAATACCTTCTTGACATATTCTCTATTTAAATTCACCAAACACAGAATAACAACTGACATAGAATCGATTGATAACAAAAATGTTTTATAATTTTACCTCCACCAAAATTCAATCACAATCCCAATGCAAAACAAATTAACATTTATTGACAAAATGCAACAAATTGAATAGGAATAGGGAATTGAAATTTAACAAACACATCATCGATCCATATAAGATGCAATATCATCTTCTCTAAATCACACCTAAGGACAAATTAAAAGCAAAAATAAAATAAAAATTCCTATACTATGAAAATTGAATGTGAGAGGAGGGAGTATTATTCTCCGTGCTCCGGAAGTACTTAAGAATTACTCAAATTCAATAGTAGGACGTTCAAAGTATTTAGTTCAATTCAGCTTAGCTAAATCAAAGAAAGGAACTAATTGCTGCTTAATTTTCACAAAAAATAAACACATAATTGCATTGAAGTAGGAAATTATGATTACTTCCACAAACAAAAAATGATATAGTCAATTAATACAGTTGGTTCAAGTGTCTTAGCATTATATATAGAGACACACATGTGCCCATAAAAAAAAAAATTAAATATATCTTTGGTCCTTACATTAGTCATTAATGATTTTAGTCCGATAGCTTTTGGTCTCTTAATTAGATGAAGTGGCCAAACTAAAAAATGACACATCATCATGCCAAATGGACTAAAAGTGATCCCTATAGATTACTTTAGGTTTTTAGGAACCTTATACAATCATTTTAAATTTATTAGGAATTTCAGTCACTAAAATTGCTTATAAGCTAAACTTAGAAACATCAACCAATTCAAAGGGATCAAATATAATTCAAAGGCAACCTGTCCTACTTAATAAGATAACTGAGACACTACAAAAACTAATAAAATCACATATTTAAACAGATTATAATATAATCTAAGACAAAACCGTTAAGCTCCCTGTTTGATTGTAAAAGCAATCGTTTAATTACAAGGAAATAAACTAGAGGAAAACTGAGCCAAAGAATGCAAGACTTACCCATACATGTACACATCTTTATCATCCTGAAGCTTTGTCTTGCATCAAAATCAAGCCTTGAGAAACTCCCCGAACCGTTTGTCAAGGTTCTTCTTGGACCCCTTGTCGTTCGGCTCCCAAACTAACCCTAGTGTCAGTATGCACTTGCGACGATGCTTTTGCTCCTTCTGGAGGGGTGGCAGATCCAGTTTTGGTGCTACAAGGTGCATTTTCATCCAAAAAGTCTCCAACTCATTGAGCCTGATCATGCCCTAGCTCGTCGTCCGATGAAGAAGAGAGAGCTTGAAAGACATCAATGAACAACTAGGGTTTCGAGGTTTTTTGTGGGTATGCGCGTTTTCCATGAAAGTAAAACTAGGGTTAGGGTTTTCAAGAAAATACGCTTCCAATTAAAAAAAATAAAACTTGGGTTAGAGTTCTTTTCAGAAAACAACCGTCAAGAAGTGAAAAAAAGAAGATGACCTTGATGGGTTTAGAGGTAAGAAAGTGAGCGTACTCACCACTCACAGTTCAGAGCTTAATAAAAAAAAAACAAAACAAAACAAAAATGGGGTTTGAGAGGTGAGGAAAGAGGTGCTGATTCTGCTGAAAATGTAAATGAGAGAGACGAAGAGATTGAGTAGGAGAGGATATATATATTTGCTAAGAGCTCAAGAACTCAACAGAGATTCTTTGGGAGTGAGATTTTTGGCTAAGAGATTCTATAGTTTGGCAGTACATAAGGCAAAGTTTTAAGGGAATTAATAAGACTCCTTTTCTGGCAGAATTTTATTCCATTGAGGAACTTATTTTTCAGGGCCGTGATTGATTATTACTTTATTATGTGGACTACGTAAGGGCAAGTGATTTTTATATATATTTTTTTCTGTCTTAAATTCAATTCAACTCTTAATCAACTTCTACTAGACTCAATCTAGTTGAAAAGTGAAACTTAATATTTAAAAAGGATTTAATAAAGATAGTTTTATATATTATCACTATTATTATTATTATTTTTTGTATGTAAAATGTCCTTGGACTTTGAGTAGGGTAATGTATATTGCAATGTATAACATCATGCACATGCACTCTTCCATCATTTTTAATTAGTAGCTAGCCTACTCTTTTCTCTTTTCTTTTTTCTTCAATATAAATAAAAAGCTGTTGGAGAAGATAATAACTGTATACCCAATAATAACAGAAAAAACAACTATAACCACTTGTAACTGCGTGTGAAGATAACATGAGAAAATTGCTTCTAGTGGTGGTAAGCGTAGTCTCATTTTAAGAAACTTTTGTTATCTTTTTTGTTAGTTTATATTATTATTTTTTTAATTTATTTAACCTCATTTCTTATTCATTAATTATTATTAGGACTAATATTAAAGACTACAGAAAAATTAATGTATATATACCGTACCATAGAATCTATTCTAGTAATTATTATGATTTTTGAGTGAATTTGTGGTATTCTTTTGTATTAAAATCTTATTCCTTCTCCTTTGTGTGTGTTTTTGTTTTATATATATATATATTGGTTCCTAAGGAGTTACAACAAAGGGGAACTTCAGAATTTGTAGGCCAAATCTAGGTAATTTGGGTTTAAAGTTTAAAGAAAATTTTTGGATAAATATAATAAGATTTAAATTTGGTGGCCACATAATTGGTTTTAATATTAGTGAAATTTGAACTCAGGTCTGTTTTTGAATAATGAGATACTCTACGAGTTAAGTCATATTGGTTTTTTAGTTTTCAGTTAGATCATTAGAAGTAACATTTATACAGAATTTTCTTTTAGTAGAATTTATCCAGAAATTTTGAAATAATAGAATGATTGGATATTGATACACATGGAAAAAAATTAGTACGGCAGACTGTATGAGAATGGCTTACAGCACCATGTCTTCCAGTCTAGCAGACCTTTTCCACTTTGTATTAAAGATAATTTTGACGTTTGACTTATGATAGGTGCCGGTGTGTATGATTACAATTTATTTTGCATGAAAAAAAAGTATGACTTTTGTTACAACAAAGGACAATGGTATGTTTACATTCTGTTTAAGTGTTGGTTATTATGATATGAATCATCATCAGATTACAATATACAAGAAACCATATTTTAAGTGTTGAATCTGTTGATTATAATACACAAGAAAACATATTTAGTGTTCTCGATCGTGTAAGCAGAGACATGCGAACTTTTGGATCAAATTAATTATTGTTTTACTCGTGTGAGATAAGATTTCTTCTTAACCAAATAAGAGAAATTTATATTTATATTCCATCTTTTTACTTTTTCATTTTCTCAACCAAAAATATATAATGAAAAATTAAAATCTTTTTATTATTCTAACTACATTTTTCATCCTTCCATTCAAAGCAGGTTTAAAGTTAAATCAATAACATAATTTTACCTTGACCTAGGGTTATTTAAAAAAATGTTATATATCTATATATATACACAATTATTTTTAGAAGTATATAGAGAGAGAAAAACCAAAATTTGGGATTTTGAAAATTAATATTTTGATTTAACTGGCCCCATTTTAATTTTTTTTTTAAAGATATCATAACTCATAAATTATATATAAGGGCAATTTAGAACATCTAAAAAAAAGACACCAAAATAGAAAATCCTCTTAAAAATTGAATGGATATATGATGGTGCATTCATAAGAATGAGTAAAATCATAATTTCAAACAGTGCTTCAACACTCTTGAGAGTATAATCTCACACCCATTCCCGAAATAGCATACTTTCATTTTATTGGTTATATAGCGGCCTTACTTCACATAGAGAGTTCCATATAATACTGCAAATTAAGCCTTCATTTTTTTAAAAAAGAATAATTCTGCTACGCTGCTTCAAATAGCTAATGGCTTTATATATATAATCTGTTGAAACCCCAATCTTGAACAATAGTTTACATTTTAGAAGTGTGACTCAAGCTCAAAATAAACTAGTGGTGAACCTGATTGATTTAGTCAGGATTTTGAGCAAATCTCAAATGAAACTGCAAGTTGGGGTTATGGAATTTGGTACTGATGCCAACCAAATTAAGCCACAATAAGTTTTTAATAATGCCAAACATTGCATATTAGGGTGATTTAGCTTAGTTAGTGGAGTCAGCGTTGTTGCTGGAGCTTAGCTTTTGAGGACAAGGAGGCCATCGGAGCTCAAAACAGACGGATAACCACCGTGCATCAATGATGCGATGGTCTCTCTATAATTAAGTTTTACATATATATATATACAATTAAAATTTCTATCTTGTATAAAAAATAAATATAAAAAAGACAAAAAGAATTAGAAGTATCAATGCTTTTCTTTACTCTCCACAATCAGATGCACAAGTTAAGCCTATCTCCTTGCACTAACGTAAAGCTAAGAGCACTGGCCCAAGATTCATACATGCATTGCAGCATGTATAGTATAGCAGGGTCTCGAATTCTTTCGCATAACATCGTTAGTTTCAAATTAAAGTACTCTGGACTTTCAAAATCATGTTTATGTAAACACTATACTTTTCAGGCTTCAATTGGAAGTTTGATTAAGATTTAAATTAATACAATTTCAAAAGTTTTTCTTAGATAGATAGTGAAATCCGTGACGACTGTCCTAACATAGACGGTGTTAGAAAACAAAAAGCTCTCAACGATCAGTTCTTTTCTGCTCTGCGACTTGTGTGTTGTCCATATTCAACTTCATGGATGACTCTCGCCGCGTCCATCAACCCCAAGCTTTGTACTTTATAACAACTCGCATGCACACAAACACGTAAACACCTGAGTTGGACCTCATGCACAGCTCCTCAATGCTATGTCCAACAAATCGAGCCCACAATCATGGTTATCAGTTACAAATTCGTAGAAAATTTCATCAGTGAACTGTTTTTGCACCACGTCAATTTGTCCTACAGGACACTCGTCACCTTGCATGATAATATGCCAAAACAAATGTACATCATGTTTAAGCTCTTGGGACTATAAATACGTGACCCTTCTGTGTAATCTTTCACACCATCCAGAAAAAAAAAGCCCCTCCAAATTTGAACTACAACCATGATATTCAAGGCTAAGCTTCCTTTTTTTTTGTTCCTTTCATTTCTTTTACTAGCCTCTGTGCCTTGTACTCTGAGTCATGAGACTGAGAACTCGAGGTATGAGCTGAGCCCATGTCAGGATCGGTGTCAACGCTATTCGCATGACCCACTCCAATACGCATTCTGTGTGTTCAATTGCGAGCGGAGTCAGAGGGAAGGAGGTCGTGATGTTGAGGAGGACAGCACTGAGAACCCTCGTCGTCGTGACCCTGAAAGGCAAAGGCAGAAGTTCCAGCAATGCCTGCAGCGTTGCCAAGAAGCAGGTGATCAAGAGAGCAGCAAGAGTGTCTGAAAAGCTGCATAGAGCAAATAAGAGATCAAATCCGACGACACTCACGACAGCAACATGAGCAGTACTGCCAGCAACAATGTGAGAGGCAAGGCCCTCGACAGCAACAACAATGCCAGAGAATATGCCAGCAACAATTGGAAGAGCAGCAACAACAACAACGAGAAGAAAGAGAACGCCGCCATCATAGAAACACTCTGGATTATTCTCGAGACCCACAAGAGCAATATCAACAGTGCCAACAACGGTGCCAGAGGCAAGAACAAGGCCAGCGTGAACAACAATGCCAAAGGAGGTGTGAGCAACAAATGAGAGAACAAGAGCAAGAAGAAGAAAGAGAATGCAGCCATAGTAGAAACACTGTGGATTATTCTCGTGACCCACAAGAGCAATATCAACAATGCCAACAACGTTGCCAAGGGCAGGAACAAGGCCAGCGTGAACAACACCAATGCCAAAGGAGGTGCGAGCGACAAATGAGAGAACAAGAGCAAGAAGAAGAAAGTGAACACCGCCACCATAGAAACACTGTGGATTATTCTCGTGACCCACAAGAGCAATATCAACAATGCCAGGAACGTTGCCAGAGGCAGGAACAAGGCCAGCGTGAACAACAACAATGCCAAAGGAGGTGCGAGCGACAAATAAGAGAACAAGAGCAAGATGAAGAAAGAGAACGTCACCACCGTAGAAACACTGTGGATTATTCTCTTGACCCACAAGAGCAATATCAACAATGCCAACAACGTTGCCAGAGGCAAAAGCAAGGCCAACGTGAACAACAAAAATGCCAAAGGAGGTGCGAGCGACAAATGAGAGAACAAGAGCAAGAACAAGAAAGTGAACGCCGCCACCGTAGAAACACTGTGGATTATTCTCGTGACCCACAAGAGCAATATCAACAATGCCAGGAACGTTGCCAGAGGCAGGAACAAGGCCAGCGTGAACAACAAAAATGCCAAAGAAGGTGCGAGCGACAAATGAGAGAACAAGAGCAAGAGGAAGAAAGAGAACGCCACCACCGTAGAAATACTGTGGATTATTCTCGTGACCCACAAGAGCAGTATCAACAATGCCAACAACGTTGCCAGAGGCAGGAACAAGGCCAGCATGAACAAAAACAATGCCAATGGAGGTGCGAGCAACAAATGGGAGAACAAGAGCAAGAAGAAGAAAGAGAACGCCACCACCGTAGAAACACTGTGGATTATTCTCGTGACCCACAAGAGCAATATCAACAATGCCAACAACGTTGCCAGAGGAAGGAACAAGGCCAGCGTGAACAAAAACAATGCCAAAGGAGATGCCAGCAACAAATGAGAGAACAAGAGCAAGAAGAAGAAAGAGAACGCCACCACCGTAGAAACACTGTGGATTATTCTCGTGACCCACAAGAGCAATATCAACAATGCCAACAACGTTGTCAGAGGCAAGAACAGGGCCAGCGTGAACAACAAAAATGCCAAAGGAGGTGCATGCAACAAAGAGAACGAGAAGAACGAGAACAAGAGCGCCAACGGGGACAAGGGAGAGGCCACTTATTGGCATCAATTTTGAACTTTGGAGGTGTCTTCTAAGTAGTACCGGAAATCAAGTATGTTATGTTATGTATTATCTAATAATGTAAAGAGAGAGAGATGAGGGCACGCCATGTACTTATTGTGGCGTTAGCTTTTGTATGAAAATGAAGATCTCTAGCTTTTTACTATGAATGAATAAAAGAGAACTTGTCTTCTCAAAAGTTTCCTTTTTTTTACTTGTTCTTTCTTTTCAATGTTCTCAATTTTGTATATATACATGTGGCTTCACTATATAATCATTCCAATAAAAACTATATTAATTTTTCTACATAAAACTTACAAATTGATGTGGCAATGAATTTAATTGGTGGACTTTAACCGCTTAATAATTAAATATTTGTGATATATATTGTTATTTGTGACACATCAATTTATAAGTTCTATGTAGAACAAAAACTTTACAAAAATGATGTGTCACTAATCACTAAAAGTTATTAAAAAGTTTATTTATTATGTTTTGAAATCCATTTATAAGTAATTAAATATTTGTGATATATATTGTTATTTGTGACACATCAATTTATAAGTTCTATGTAGAACAAAAACTTTATAAAAATGATGTCTCACTAATCACTAAAAGTTATTAAAAAATTTATTTATTATGTTTTGAAATCCATTTATAAGTTCTACGTAGAACATAAACTTTATAAACTGATGTGTCACTAATCATTAAAAGTTATTAAAATATTTTGAAATTCAACGATCACATTCATTGTCACATTTGATTGTCAAAGTTATGCAATAAAATTTATAATGTCCTTGCATTACTCATTTCTTATGTTGTGTTTAAAATTTAACAAATCAATTTGTTATAACACTAATATGTAGCAGAAATTTGTGGTATACTTGGTGAGCAATTCTTATTCCTCTTATAGGAAGAAGAATAGATTCTATTATGAATTTAATTAGTAAAATTACAATTATGCAAGCAAAGGATCATTGCTCTCGGCCAGTATTTGAATACTTAGTAATGTATATAACAATTACGAAATAAAAACAACAATTACAACATGCGTGGCAGGAACAAAAAGACAAATTAAGCACATATTTAAAAATAAAAATAAAAAGGTTTATTGCATAAAGAATATTTAGCTTAGAACATTACCAAAGACATGAGAAATTATTAGAATCTACTAGAGCACCACATGATTGTACTGAAGTGCTCCTCTCAACCAATAATTTCTTTTTACCATTTGATCATTTGGTTGAAAACAGATTTAACCACAAAATTAGAACACTAGTTAGAAAGAAATTTTACTGAAGAGGAAAAATTAAATTCAAACACCCAGTTTTCAAAAGTCGAAATTAATTTGAAATTGAGACAGGACATATGCCCACTTCAAGTTTCAGGATTGACATTTCAAAAGTGAAATAGATTGGCTAGTTTTGGATTTGATGGTGGGGAGAAACGGGTTTAAGGGTTCAGGTTCTTTTATGAGAAGTTGAGACAGAACATATGAGATAACACAACGAGATGAAGGTTCTCGATTTTTTTTTCCCCTTAAGTGTGTGTGTATATATATATACACACATATAACAGTTGAACATTATTAACAGTTGACTCGAACTAACAATAAACTCTAATGTGAAGTATGAAATTTGTCCAATTATGAGCTGTGTTATTCCATCTCAAAACCAATTAGTGATGAGGAAGATATACTTAAACTTTTTATGGCTTTCAACATTACACTACGTGAACCTGTTTTTAGAGTGGTTGTAAGGAGTCAAATTGTGACTTAACAATTCCTCCCTCATAATGACATTCCCATGACTTAAATCTATGACAATGGCTCTGATAACATTTAGCGGACCGTGAGCTATGTCATTCCACCTCAAAACTAATTAGTGATGAAAAAGACACATTTAAATCTTTTATGGTCTTTGATATAACATCATGCAGACTTATTTTTAGAGTAATTGTAGAGAATCAAATTGTAATTTTAACAAAATTGGGCACAGATTGATGCTTTTTGTTACTCATACTCCCCTTCGGAAAGGTTAAAGAATGAGGGAAACATATATAGTGATTTTGGAAATGATAATCTATCAGTAATTGGTTGCAACTTGTGCCATGCTGCACGATGGGGCTTTTCGCTAGGAGAGAGTTCAGGTCTAAAGAGAGAGGTGAATGAGTAGTTTAGACGGCTGAGATTGATCTTTGTTTTGGTATTTGTATCTCACTGTAAATTTTGATAATAAAATTTCTCTTTTGGTATATTGTTATTGGTAATGTTGGGTTGTTTGTTATTCTGAGTACACGAGCTATATATATTTGGGAAGTGTGACATCTTCAGTCTCATTGAGTAACAAGGCAGTTTGTTGGTAATGTTATTTGGTTAACACGCTAGTTTGTTGTTTCTGAGTATATGAGCTGTAGAGTGTATAACATCTATTTTGATTTACACGTTTTTAGAACGCTATAGTTATACAAGTAAATAGAAAGGGAAAATTGAGATAATAAGATTAATAAGATAAGCTGTTATTATTATTATTATTATTATTATTATTATGGATAAAGAGAGATTTTATTGCTCATTGGTATATGAAAATTATAAACCCAAAAGCTGTGAGCATGTAGCTGAATGAATATGTGTCATTATCACTGCAACAAGCTTGGCATATTTTGACGCAATTTTTTTGAGATGTGATGTGAGATGAGATGTGTATCCAAGTTACCAACTTGACAATATCAACCCAATACTACACTTTGGGTTGGTTTTTCATAAATTGAGTTAGGTTAATTGGTTTTTTTTTTGGGTAGCCTTGGGTGCGATTTGATTTGGATTGGATAGTTTTTTAACTCAACCTAATTTGATATAGAAGTTTATTTTACTACCCTTCTTTTAAACTTTTAATTTGATTTATTTTGATATTTTGATTATTAGTTTTGAGGAATTTGAAATTTTGGAATGTAATATACATATATTAAGTGAATTGTAAAAATTTACCAAAAAAAAAAAATAAGTTAATGGAAATCTAATTTTTAGAAGGCATGAAACATTTGAATCCAATATGCTGTATGTCAACTCAATCCAATCCCATGTGGATAGGGTTAAGTTAGTTCCTACACATATGATAGATAGGATTTGGATGAAAAACTCTTCAACCCAACCTATATACACCCCTAAATATTGTATCTATATGTCACCCAAGGTTCAAGACCTTACTTTGGGTCCATATGAGACGATAGTCTTGTTCTTTTATGACTTCAACCCCATTCTACGCTAGTCACTTCATTTTACTACCAAGTGGATTTTGTTAGGATTTGTTTTTTATATAGTAAATTGTAGAATTAACACTTCATTTTTTTTGTAATTGCTACCATTCCGATAGATTTACTTAATGAATTTCATGTAACTAATTAAAATACCATTTAGAATGACCAATTATGTTGTGGTTTACTGGCTAGGTGCACGTTTGAATGAAGTTGATTCTCAAATTGAAATTATATAAAAAAAAAAAAGGGAACAAATAAACGTTTGAATGCAGTTTCTTGCTAATTACTTATTGTTTATTTGCTAAAATTTAGTTAAAGTATATTTTTCTTTAGAAAAGAGTGAGCTAATTAAGCTGTACAGAAATGAACAAAGATATATAAGATCTAAAAAAGTTGATCGCAAGGAGACTCCTGTCTCCTTTTCTCATTATGTAATTACCAGTAGTATGACATGTAACTTCAAATTAACGATCCCTTGTCAAATGAATTGCTAAAAATGAAAGTTAGATACTCATTTATTCTGAATTGCTTTTACAAGGCAATGGATCCAGTATACTAACATGCCAAAAAAAGAAGAAAAAAAGAAGAAGCAATTTAAACAATAATCTGTCACCAAATTATTTGTTTTAAATATTAGTTGGCAATTGCCATTTGCAAATAGGAGAGGGGAGATTTTAACCCTACATGTTTCTGTTGAAAATAGAAAAAAAATTGTAACAAATTAAGTTACAAAGCTCTTAATAACTTAGTGGTATTGTTTGTTCACTATTCTTCTTTGTGAAAAGAATTAGTGTTCATACTTTTCCTCTTCTATTGTTATGTGCAAAGCTAAAGTCATTGAATTAAGTATAAAATCAATTTCTTGGCATGAAAATGTTTGTTTTTTGTGAGTGTTCATGAGAGAATAAATTTTTTTTATCTCATTTTTTGTGTTCCACTTTATACTTTACCAATTATAATATGTCATATATAGGATTTTTTTCCCATTTTAAACTTTGGTTATATTATAAGAAAAATTAAAGGAATATATATGCCGCAAGTTTTGATTAATAGAGTATAAATTAGTGGAACACACAAAATGTGGGAGAAAATATTTTTACTCTTCTACAAATGCATTCAAACACTACACTCCATGCATGCACAATTTATTTTTTTAAGAAAACAAGTTTTGAGATAGAAGAAGGGAGATGAATCTTGGACTTATATATTACTATTGTTATATTATCATTAACTCTTTTTGTTACTTGATATACAGGCGAGGAGATATTACATTCATTGTCAACTCTCAATAAGTTCCATCACTTGTGCCTTTCCTGAGGTTTCCATATCTTAGTTGTTCTTGGGATCCCATATCTTGTATCCGTTAAGTGTGCCTTTAGCTTCGTCGATGTCGAAATTTTTCACTCCATCTATTGTGCCTTTCGATATGTCAATCTTGCCACCTAGTTTGGCTGTAAAGGAATATATATATATACACACACACGCTAAGATTAAGAGCTGTGTAGAAAATACTTTAACACTTACAACAAATATATATGGACATCTCTAAATTGTCACTTATATCTAGAATTGAGTAAAATCTTGGTTAGTCGCTAATTAGAAAAAGTATCTTATGAGATTGGTTTATGAAGTGTTTCACTCATATTTGAAGAACTATGCACACCTATAGAACTTATGTATTGCAAAACGAGCACTTCATAACTCCATTTTGTAAAATATATTTTCCATCAATTAGGTCATAGAAATGAAACGGATCAAAAATTTAAAAATAAAATAACATAATACTAGTAGTAGTTTAGATAACGAGAAATGAAACAGGTGATATCCCTCAAGAAAATTGAAAAATTGAATGAAAACCTCAATGGTTTAGTTCAGCAAACAGATCTTTAAAAAAGTAGTATCACCTTGAGAAAAATTTTAATGTCTTAAAAAAAGAAGTTATAGACTTTTAGTGCTTTACAATTATTGTTTTATGTATATCTAAATACTAAATAGAACTAAGTAGTACTTTAAAAAAGAAGAAGATGAAGAAGAATCGAATTAAATATATTAATTAACCAAGTAAAACCATGAAGTGAAAAATCTTATACGTACCAACTTTTTCCAAAGCTTCACATCCCTCGTCTCAGAACTTCTCACAGAGTGAATGGCTCTTGTTTTCTGGCAAACAACCTTCGTAGCACAGCTTAAAGCAAGTCTTGTAAACATCCTCTGTAGCCTTAGTTGCTGGAACCGAAGCTACAAGGACAAAGCAAATGAACAATGCTACAACTTTGTTTGCCATTTTTATCTCCTCAAATCAAGTACAAATACACTCCCTTCTGGTTTTAAGGGAGGCATAGATTTACAATATTTATAGGGTTTGGAGTATTTTGATGAACGGTGGACCTTATTGAACGGAGTATTCATGGTTTATATATGACTTTACAAATATAGAGAGATTTTGTTTATAAATACCCTTTTTCTTCTCTCTGATTGTTGTAACTATGAAGCTTGAGAAGTAATTTGTAGTACAAATAAATTTAGTTGTTTATATAACCTCTAACTTTAAAGAATGGTGGTTAGGTAGTTCCTGTGTGACTGTGTGCAATAGATTGTCCAACTAAGCTTGCAATATGGTGCAACATAGTTACAACAGCACTAAGTAAACTGATTATCAATTTGTGACACATTTTAGGGGCTGAAAAGTGGACAAAGCTAATATACAAGTCACAATTACAAGATCTTTACTGCCCAACATAGAGATGAATTACTATTATTGGAAGCACAAACGTGTAACCTAAACATAGTGTGAAAAAAGCAGCTCAAGGCGGAGTTGGGATTTTAATCCAAGAGGAAAAGATATTATTGAAGAAAATTTTAAAAACAGATTTGATTTTGAAGTTGTTAATTAAAATAAGCATTGAAATAGATGACAAATTAAACACAAATTTAATTGTCACGCATAATTATAAACTCATATTTTTTAGTCCTAGTATCCATATTAACAAAAATAAATAAAAATATATATTCATCAACAGAATAATTTAAAGGAGTAATTCATATATATATAAGAAATTTAAATAGATAATTTGATTAAGAGTAAATGGAGTTCATATACAAGATTAAAAGATGAACAATATAGATGAAAATTTTCAAGAGAATTTCTTAATTTCTTTTAAGAGTTTCTATAAACAAAAAAAAAAAAACAATTATTTAGTTGGCTTTCCATATTATCCTTAAATTTGAACCCACATTTTCAAACTCACCAACAAGCATTTTAGAAAAATATATTTATACTATTATAGTATGCCTAATTTGCAAACTTCCAAATATTTTGAGACCATGTATATTAAACTTAGATTGGATGATTACTTGGCTTTAACCTAAAAAATAAGTTCCACATAACAAGTCTATATGGGTGACATATGACTCCGTGCAATCGGCACTTTTCCATATAAAATTAGAAATTAGGGATAAGCAAAAGTTGGGTTCGGGTTTGGGTTCAGGTGGGGTGGGGGTCAACCCGCCATCTAACCCATTCCCTCTTGGGTGAGGAAGCTTCAATATGTTATCAATTGAATAAAACTAGGAATTTAAATGGTCTTCTTTTCACATAAGGATTACTATTTTTAGGGCATTTAAATATCTTGCTTTTTCTGGGCTCACGGTATGGTTATGATAAAAAAAAGAAGTTTAAAATTTTTTTGTGCTTTACGATTATTGTTTATATCTTGGTGTTCACCTAAAAAATAAGTTCCATGTAAGCAAGGCTCTATGGGTGACATATGACTTCATGCAATGCAGCAATAGGCACTTTTCCATAGAAAATTAGAAATTAGGGATAAGCAAAAGTTGGGTTCAGATGCAGATCTGCATGCAGAGGACGACAACGAATTGGGCAACGTTGTGGTAGTTATGGGAGCTAGGAGACGAGAGGTGGGCAAGGTCAATGAAGTATAAGGGATGGTGGTGAATGTTAGAGGGACACAAAAAGGTCGAGTTTACCAAGTTCAAGAAAGAGGACTCAAAGGCTGACATAAACAAGTAGGGTATTAGGTTTCAAAAACCAATTATGTTGAATATATATTTCAGTGAAACCAACTGTGATGAACTGGGTTGGGAGAATTTAGTTAAGTTCTCAAATTTATGTTCAACCCTAATAAAAATAGTTACACAATGGCTAATTGATGAAGGAAACATATAGCCTTATTTTACCGGTTGACAAGTGGCTAGTGTACTAGTTGGTTTCCAATTATTTTTGAAATGATGCAGATAAAGAGAAAGAGTTGAAAAGTTTAAAGATCAAATATGCCTCGCTTTAAAGGAATAACTATGGTTTTCAAAGTAGACAGAATGGACCGAATAGGACCAAATAGAACTAAAGTAGACAGAATTGACCGAGTAGAACTAAAGTGGACCGAATAGGACCGAAGTGGACAGAGTATGGCTAATATAGACTCAATGGACCAAATTGGACCAAAATGAACTCAATAAGACCAAATGAGTCGAATTAGACCGAATAGAACTTTAGTGGACAGAATGGACTAAATATTACCGAATGGACAAAATAGGACCAAACCAGACTGAAATGGACAGAATGGGCCAAATAGAACCAATTCAACTTTTGAATATTTATTATTTTTAGGGCTCATATATCTAATTTCCAATGTCTACCTTAATATTTTTTTTTTGTATTTTTTAACTCAAAACTAAAGAGTTTAGCCCAAATATAATAAAATTTCATACTTTTCAACTCAAAAATAAAGAAAAACAAAGAGAATTTTTTAGCTAAAATTGAAAAGAAAACCTACAAAAAGAATCAATTTAAGGTACAATTAGTTTAAAATTGACTGAAGGGGGACCGAAATTAACCAAGTGGACTAAATGGAACAAATTGGGCTAAAGTAGACAATATTGAACCGAATGGGACCGAAGTAAACCTAATTGGACCGAATAGAAGTTGTTTAATTTGTAGGGAGAACAAATCATCATTATAATCTTCAAAAAAATTTTGAGTAAAAATTATAGATTATATTACAATACAAAATAATTATTTATTTCCACCCATTGCGGGTTGCGACTAATGTGGGGAGTAAAAGGACCTAAGCGAGTATTTGGACTTTGGGCATTATTAATGGGCGCTAGTTCGTTTTTGACTAAAAGTCTCTGTGGCTTCAGGTCGGCTCACAGGTTGAAGGTTCGAGGATTCGTCCGAGGACTGATTTCTCCTCGGACCGACCCGCGATGACCCTGAGATTCGCCAAAAAAATCAAGGCAGAGTTCTGGAAAAACTATTGGTTAAAAGGTGGATCCAAGTACCCTCTAGACGCAACGGTGTGAGAGAAATATCTTATGAAAAGGCTGCTACCTCTACATTAAAGATCCTGCACCTACCTCACTGGTCGCATTAATGGAGAAGTGACCCCTGAACAGTAAAATTCCACCTTCCTCAGTTATTTAAAGACTTGAAGAATGTGATGGAAGGGAGAGGGAAAAAAGAAAGAGAAAAAAGGGTGAAGAATTGTAATCTTTGAAAGAGAAAGACAGATAATACATAAATCATCCTCGGCTTGCGTCTGAGGAGGTTCTTTCGTCATATTTGTTTATCATTTGCAAATATTGTAACACTTCAGCCTGTTTGTCAAGCTTCCAACACTCCTAAAGCTAGATTTCAAATCCACATTCTATAAATTTTATTGTGTAACGCTCATTAGGCCTGAGCTCATATTTGTCTTTGGGTCCAGGTGCAATTGTGCACTTACAACTAATATCTTATAAATCCCATGACATTTTAGTTTCCTTAATGAATTTCATTTTAAAGTTACACCTCTCGACCTATCATTGGCATTATATCGTGTGCTTGCTACAAAAGTTTATAGCTTCAAAACATGTCATACCAATTAAGGTCTAAAGCCTACAGAAGTACAAATAAAGCGCAACAACTCGCTCTATCTAGGTGATGTGGGACTGAACAATACTCAGTTTCCCTTCACCTCTATAAATAAGATATCTTTCGGACTCTTGAGAGTTCCCACAATCCACTTCTTTAAGGACCACACATCCCCGAGTGGGATTGCACCTACATCTTATACTATTCTGTAAATTAAATCCTTTAATAAATAAAATCCTCAAATTCATATTACAACATATTGAAACTACCATCACCCAAGAAGCCTCTAATCTATGAGCTGTGAGCTTTCGTGGCAAAATGGACAATATCATGCTATTTCTCCCTTTCACAACGATGTTGTGAAATCTAAATCCAGTATTTGTCAAGGACTCAAGTTTTGTAGTGAGATAACTAACTATATAAATTTATTTTCATAAATAATAATTAATGCACCAAATATAAATGATTATTGCTTAAATGTATTTACCCTTATAAAATACATGGCAATGATGTAATTTTTTTTTTTTTTTTTTTTTTGAGAAGTTAGCTTGCAACGTATACGTAATTAGTCCATACTAACTAAATAAATTGAAGAATAAATCACGTGTCAGGCACTAAAAATTTCAAATTGCCAAATGGAAATTGAACTCTCGACCCAAGTATTAATGCCTATGGCATGAAATCATGAAACTGATGAGAATGCATTGACAACCTTATCATTCTATATCTTTCCATTAATGCATCCTAACTTCCTTAAAGTAACTTTAGAATATATACTATATATAGTTCACACTCCAGACTCTACCTACCCATAAACACTAGTAAAGTTGATAACATTCTCACACCCACTTCCTCTTTTTTCTATTTGTGAAGAATGCAGATGACCATGTTCCGCAGCTCCATTTACTTCTTGCTGGTCTTTGTGTTCTCAGGTTCGTTCTATACACACGATAAGCAAACATGTTCGACTTATGTATGACCACCTATTAAAGTTAAAGTAGCTTTGGGTTTGTGTAGTAAATATGTTAAAGTTGAAGAAGTGGACAACAACAGCACGTGTGGAGTGAAGAAGAAAATAACAGAAAGTGGCAAAGATGTTGCACGTGCCAGTAAAAGAAGAAGGAAGAAATCAGTGACAATTGTCTAGCATTGACTGTGGAACAAGTGTCAAGCATTGATTAGTTGTATTGTTGAAAGTTTGTTAGTTAGTTATTTTCGCCGGAAACTTTGGCCTCTATTTTTAGTGTATATATAGTATGGTGATAATTATTTTGTAACTGTTTTGTATATCAGAAGGTTTTGGCTATCAATAAGATTTTTCTACTCTCTTCAAGAATCTCTTTTTTTACATGGTATCAGAGCATTTTCTCTATGTTTTAGAGAATTTTTTCGTTTTCTTAGTTTACAAACAAAGCTAGTTGCATGTTTCTTTCTCGTTCATGGCTTCTGATTCCACAAACAACACTCAATCTCAAACTGCACATTCAGTTCCTTCTTCAAGTACAGTAATGGCAAATGAATCTGTGAATAATCCTTTTTTTCTTCCAGCTAATGAGAATCTTGGTCTCATTCTCACATCACAACCTCTGACTGGCCTTGAGAATTATATGAGTTGGGCATGATTTATGTTCTTGGCCTTGAGTGCCAGAAATAAGTTTGGATTCGTGAATGGATCAATTCTTGATCCTGATCCATCTTCTCCATTGTTCAATTCTTGGAGTAGGTGCAATACTACGGTGCTTTCATGCTTAACAAATTCACTTTGCATGGATTTGAAGGCAAGTGTTATGTACATCAACACTGTGAAGGAATTATGGATTGACCTTAAGGCAAGCTTTCTTAAAGCAACACTCTAAGGTTTTTTGAGCTTTAGAAAGAGATCTCTCATCTTTCACAAGAATCATTCTCGGTGAGTTTTTATTTCGCAAAATTTAAGACCTTGTGGGATGAATTTGCCAATTGCCAACCTTTCACAGTATGTACTTGTGCCTATACTTGTGGATCTAAGTCTTCTCAACTAGATGCTCAGGACAAGGAGCATATATTTCGTTTTTTGATGGGGTTGAATGATAGTTATGGGAATATTATTGGTTAGATTTTGTTACTTGAGCCTTTTCCCTCTCCTAGCAAAGTGCGTTCCTTGATTTTGTAAGAAGATAAAAGAAGTATTGGTCATGGTTTCAACATGATTCCACCTAGAGATGTTGTTGCTATGTATGTGAATAATAACAAAGGTTTTTGTGGTAATCAAAGTCATAATCATGGTGGAAAAAGGGGTAATTCTACAAAAGACAAGTCTGTATGTACTTACTGTGGTCTCACTAGTCATATAGCAGATAAATGCTATAAACTTCATGGCTATGGCAAATCAAGTTGCTGTAGTGCTGCCCTCTGGAAACTTTGGAGTGGATGTTTTTCCTTCATCGGTGAATCCGAGCTTCATGACTGCTGGTACTTTGCATACTAGTGTTTTGTCCAATGTTGGTGTTCAACCAGACATTGTTCCTGCCTCACAAAACCTTGTTGGCCATACTTTTGGGGGCTCTCATTTGCAAGCTAGTCCACCCATTGTCCCAGGCCCAATGTAAGCAATTTCTCAACTTTCTAAAGAACTATATGGCTTCTAGATCAAGTAATGGTGCTCAGATTGCCCATCAAGTTGCTTCTATCATGGCACCAAATCCTTCCATTCCACAAATCTCACCTTCTACCTCCACTTCACCTTCTTGCTCATCCAATTTTTCAGGTAATCCATATTGGATTCTACCTAATCTTTCTCATTCAATTTTTATTGCTCAAGTTGTTGATAGGTATGCATATAAATCTAATACTTGGATCATTGATACTAGAGCAACAAATCATATGGTTCATTCCATTACTCAATTCACTACTATTACTTCTATAGTCCAAACTTGTGTCTATTTGCCAATTGGGGAACAAGCTTTAGTCACACATGTAGGCATAGTGCAAGTTTCTTCCACACTTACTCTCATTGAAGTTTTGTGTGTACCTTCTTTTAGTTTTAATTTGATATCAGTTAGCAAGCTCACCAAGAGCCTTTCTTGTTGCCTCATTTTTCTTGGTAATTGATGTTTCATTCAGGACCTTGCTCAACGGAGCACGATTGGTCTAGGTAAAGAAAAGAATGGATTGTTTCTATTGCAAGATTCAGATTTTAGAACCACTGCATCTGCTCTTGTTGCTGCTTTCAGTCACATCTCTCCTTCAAACTTATGGCACAATAGATTAGGACATCTCTCTAATTCAAAACTTTTTCTGTTGAAGCAGCTTGTACCTTTTGATGTTCCAAATAAAACACCTTGTTGTGAAGTTTGTCATTTTTCAAAGCAAAAGAGGCTTCCTTTTGTTTCTAGTACTGATGTATCAACTAAACCTTTTGATTTGATTCATTGTGACCTCTAGGGTCCTTTTGCTACTAGTACTGTTGATGGTTTTAAGTACTTCCTGACAATTGTGGATGATTTTACTAGATGCACTTGGGTTTATCTTCTTAAACATAAGTCTAAAACTCAATATTTTCTTCCTCAATTTGCTTCTATGGTGAATACTCAATTCAATAGAAAAATTAAAACCATTAGAAATAATGAATTTTACTTAGAAGGTTTCTTTCACTCTCATGGCATCTTGCATCAATTATCATGTGTTGATACTCTTCAAAAAAAATGCTGTTGTTGAAAGAAAGCATCAATACATTCTTAATGTTGCAAGAGCTTTAAGGTTTCAATCTAAAGTTCCTTTATGTTTCTAGGGTGATTTTGTCTTAACAACAATCCATTTAATCAATAGAATTCCCTCCAAATCATTAGGATATAAGAGTCCTTATAAGCTTCTTTTTCATTCACCATCTTCTTATGCTCATCTTACATGTTTTGGTTGCTTGTGTTTCATTTCTACCTTACCTCATAATAGAAATAAATTTGCACCTATGGCTAGAAAGTGTGTGTTCTTAGGCTATCCCTATGGCATAAAAGGTTATAAAGTTTTGGATCTTGAATCAAATTCTGTTCATATCTCTAGAAACATCATTTTCTATGAGCATATCTTTCCATATGTTTCTTCATCTCAACCTTCAGCTTCCTATCTAGATGATTTGGTCTTTCCTCATTGTACCTCAAACACCACTTCATACTCCTCTTTACCATCAATTCCTCCTTTAATTGCACCTTCCTCATCCCATTTGCCTCCTGAACCTAGTACAGGCCTTCTAGGTACCTCCCCTACACCTTCTACAAAACCCATTACTTCCACTGATTCAATTCCATCCATTTCAAATTTTGATCCTATTCCATCTACCTCTTCCTCACCTATTACAACTTTACCCATCTTAAGAAGGTCCACTAGACCTCATAGCCCTCCACCTTATCTTTCTAACTATTCTTGCAAATCTGTCAGCAGCAAGCCTGTTTCTAGTTTGCCTTATGACATTTCAGACTGTTTAGATTACTCTCAACTTGGTCCTACCTTCCATTCCTTTGTCATGGTAGTCAATACTACTCCATCAAAACCTATCTCTTTTCATCAGGCAGTTCAGTATCCTGAATGGAGGGTTGCAATGGACAAAGAAATTGAGGCCTTGGAAGTTAATGACACTTGGACTTCAGCCCAATTACCACCTGGTAAGTCCCCAATTGGTTGTAAATGGGTTTACATAATCAAATACCTTCCTAATGGCACCATTGAAAGGTACAAGGCTCGTTTAGTTGCTAAGGGCTTCACACAAAAGCATGGTTTGGATTACTCTAAGACATTTTCCTCAGTAGCTAAATCTGTGTCTGTTAGAATTGTGTTTTTGGCTGTTGTGAAGTTGTGGTTTCTTCATCAAATGGATGTCAATAATGCATTCTAGCATGGTAATTTGGTTAAGGGTGTCTATATGTGCTTACCACTTGGCTTTCACAACAAGAGGGAAAGCATGATTTGCAAATTAAACAAGAGTCTTTATGGTCTTAAGCCGACTTCAAGTAGGCTTCAAGGCAATGGTTTGAGAAATTCTCAAACACCATTTTGCAAATGGGATTTGTTCAATCTAAATCTGATTATTTTTTGTTCACTCACACTCAAGGGTCTTCTTTTACATTGCTTCTAATGTATGTGGATGACATATTGCTCATTGGAAATAACCCTGCATGTGTTGACAGTTGTTGAGGGGAAAATTTTGATGTTCCCAAATAGAATATAGGGTAGCCAAGCCGAAACTCGACAATGAGCCCTTGAAATAAAGCCCAAAGGCTTTCGGTGTTGTGTAAGTCCGCCCAAGCAAGAGATGGAAGATGCACCCTAACAAGAAGACAACAATAAAGCATAATAAACATGTTACTATTGTTAGTTTGTTATATTATTAGTCATTTTTATAGCATTATAGTTCAAATCAGTCCTTTAGAGGTAAATGTGAAATTACACTTAAAAGTTCAGAAGTTAATGATTAAATAAATTTATGAAGGTATTCAGTCCTAGGGGTCCTTGTGCGTCTTGGTCAGGGAAATTTATAGTACTTTTAGCCATCATTGCATCAATGTTAGGGAAAAACTCAATTGTTACAAATACATTATATTCTTCATAATAATAATAATAAACAAGGATTAAAGGCTCCCTAGTAACAAATAAAAGAGGAAAAATAGGATGGAATGAAGGGAGATAAAGATCTCCAGCTCAATGCAGCAAGTATTAAACTAAGATTTTGGTGTGTATAATTATAAGGCATGAATGAGGTGAATGTGGGCTATTTTGAGTGAGTGAGATGGGATTAAAACCAAGATCAAGGCTTTTGTGAGTGGTCTGTTTATGATTAGTTGAGAGACATTTATGGGCTGTGTTTGTGTGAAAAAGGAAAGAGAACATCTGAGATTAGATGAGTGTGGGCTAAGGATGATGAGTGGCGAGCTTGAGGGAGGCTAAACCATGAGCAAGATAGCAAACAAACCAGAATTTCAGAGAGGGTAGTTGTCCTCTGGTCAGTTATGGGATGTTTATGGAGTAAGAAGGTATAAGTAAGGTGGTGAATGTTGGGGTTATGGTGACTATAGGCTGAGAAAGGTTGTGAGTGAGCTCTAGAGAGCTTGGGGAAGCTTAAAGGAAGCTTAATAGGGACCGAATGTCTACATAATATAGTTAATGACAAAAATCCATAGAGAGGCCTCCCCCCCTTCCTTGTGGGTTGAGGTGTGTATGTTTTTATAATGGAGCTTTAGGGAAGCATTAATTAACAAAAGTCCAAAAAAACGTAGGGTTAATCAGAGGTGGGAAACCAAGGTTAATCTTCCTGGGATTTTTGGTCAGAAGTAGATGGTTTACTTTAGGGGCTACCTTGCTTCTTTGGGTAATGATGGGATTTTAGAGTGCTTTGCATTTAATGCCATGATTTTTTGGGCTGAGCTGAATCAATCTGATTATGACGTGTATCAAGAACGAATCCTAATACTGCAACTGAGATTTGGTCCCCAAGAAGTAAGATTCAACACCCTATGCCAGGTGTTAAATTCTTAGTTCACTTTAGGGGGTTCGCTGGAGATCCCTTTATGCCCTCCAAACCACATGTTCCCAATTTTTCCCCTTTAGGATTCATGGGCTTGGTACATGAATTATGTCTTGAACGTTTTTGACATTTATAGCATCAATTTGTTAAGGTTTGGATAACTTGGCTTCAACTCCCCTTCCGCTGGAGGTATAGCTTTGAGGAAGATGATGGAGTTTGATCACCCTTTAGACTTCAACTAATATGACAGCTCTCTGGCATTGTTCACGTCAGGCAGAGGGTGGCAAAAAACTGATGGGACAGCCCATAGTTCATCCTTAAAGGCTTGGTTCTCTTGTTAGGGTCTCTAGTTGTTTTTTGGTTAGGGATGAACAAGGGCTAGTTGCCCTCTCTCAAGCCTCTTGTTGGGGACTTTTTTGGGCTGGAACTTTGCTCCATTTCAGCACTTTTAGTTGGGCCACATGGCCCTTTCTTTGCTTGGGCTTGTTCCCTACTCCATGAGATTCTTGGTCTTACAAAATGGGCATTAAAGACATGCTTTGTCATGGGTTTTTTACTCCTTATGAGCTTTAGTTGTTAGTAGAGATAAAATGAATCCATAAGTTTTAATAAATATTTATGATAGATTTTGGGTATTAATTTGCATGGGCTTTAAATAGCAACTTGTATAGTTTCTCAAAATTTTTGCTATGGATTACTTTGTAAATGATATTTTCTTTGGGGCTTTTTAAATAATGACCTCCAATATTTTTCTTGAGAATAATATTTACAATGAGTTTTAAATAAGTATGGTAACAATCACTATAATGGAATAATGTGATGTTCTCATGAGTTTCTCTATAGATAATCATAATGGACATGTAGGATGAATATTACCATGAGTTTTGGTAATGAATGTTGTGATGTAAGATAGATAGTGAATATGAGTTTATAACATGAAATAAATAAATGTCATGGGTCTAATAATAACTTTCCATGGCCTTTTAGAAGATGATTGCCATGGGTTTTGAGAATAAATAATTCATAAATTTCATTAGCTTGTAATATTAAAGTAATATGTTTAAGAATTAAAGTATTGTTCATTATTGGACTTTTAAGTGGAATAATTATGATATAGTATTTTGCCAAGTATTAATAACCTTGGGCTTTTGATAAAATAGTGCCAAGTAGTTAGCTTGGGCTTTTAATAGTGCCAATGAGAATTGGGCTTTGATGTTGCCAATGAGAATTGGGCTTTAAATATTGCCAGCGAGAACTGGATTTTGATATTGCGAATGAGAATTGGGCTTTGATGTTGCCAATGAAAATTAGGATTTGATGTTGCCAATGAGAATTGGGCTTTGAATATTGCCATGAGTTTAAATCATGGGCTTTGATCATAGATTTGAATTCCATTGATAAAATTATTTTGCTATGGACTTGAATCATGGGCTTTTCAAATGTTGCCAAGTATAAGTATTCTTGGGCTTTAATTAGAATATGATGTGTGTATTGGGTTCATAGGGCCGGTTTTGGGCTTAACTAAATAATGATAATAAAATTGGATAAAATATGAGTTTTTGGGCTTTTTATGATAGTTTATATCATGACCCAATTTAGATAATGAGATATGAAATATTTATAATTAATGGAATAATAGAGCAAAAATATTTGGGAAAACTCAATAACTTGTTAGTGGTATAGATAGGTGGTACTCAAATAGAATTAGATGTTAAAAAAAAAAAGTACCCTAACAACAGTTTAAAGAAGTTACTTGATGACAGGTTTAGGTTGAAAGATCTTGGTTCATTAAGGTATTTCTTAGGCCTTGAGGTAGCAAGAACTGGTGAAGGCATAAACTTGAACTAGAGAAAGTATGCCCTTGAAATTTTGAAGGACACTGGTTTCATAGGTTCTAAACTAGTAAAGTTTCCTATGGAGCAGAATTTAAGGCTTTCAAAATATGAAGGGAAGCCACTTGTAGATCCTGGTCAGTTTAGAAGGTTAATTGGAAGGCTGTTGTACCTAACTTTAACAAGACTTAACATTACCTATGCTGTGCATGGGTTAAGCCAGTTTGTTTCATAGCCAAGGGAACCTCGCTTGTAGGTCATAGAGTGCTTCAGTACATAAAAGGGTCACTAGGAAAGAGAATTTTCTTCTCCAATAACTCTAATTTGCATATTAAATCATTTTGTGATGCAAACCGAGCTGGATGCCCTGACACAAGAAGATCATTGACAGGTTATGCAGTCTATTTGGGAGATTCCTTGATATCATGGAGATCAAAGAAGCAATGGGTGATCTCAAGAAGCTGAGTATAGAGCAATGGCTAGTGTAGCATGTGAAATAACTTGGGTCCTTCAATAAACTCAAAGACCTAAAGATTGAACATCTTCAACCAGCTTTGTTATTCTGTGACAATCAAGCAGCATTGTATATAGTTGCCAATCCAGTTTTCCATGAGAGGACCAAACATATTGAAGTAGATTGTCACTTAGTTAGAGACAAGATTTTGGAAGGGATGATTGAGACTTTTCATGTGGCCACAAATGCTCAAGTAGCTGACATTTTTACTAAAGCTCTGGGTTTTAGTTCTTTCACAAGACTGTTAGAAAAGCTAGGATTGAAAGATATCTTTGTGTCAAGACAATTGAAGGGAAATGCTTCACTTCAAGTCATTGATCTCACAACTCAGGACTTGACAAGGTCAGTGAACAAGATAGGAAGAGGCTAGAGAGAGGAAGTATGGAGAAAAATAAGTAAAAATTTAATAAGAAATTGAGAAAATTAGAGAGTTTGAATTAGGCACCGATGAAAAATTGATTAAGTAAAATAGAAAACATGGTATTTTGAATCAAATTTGACTAAAATTTTTTTAGTCATTTTAGCTATCTAAGCCCCTCATCATTGTAGGGAAAGAAAATGCTTGGAAATGAAGGAGAATTACAAGATGTATCAACTAGACTAGGACTGTCCAACACACCCAGCCACCCGCACAACTCGCCTGTACCCGACCTGTGTTCACCTGATCCGAATGCTCCGGTGGTTGGACGCTGGTCCCGAGCTCCAAAACCCGATGCCAACGGGTTGGTTTCGAGTCCCCTCCTTCAAAACCCGTGAAACCCGACCCTCCCGAAGACATCAAATTCTCGCGAATTCTCCAGCGATTTCGACGAGTTTTCAGCTTGATTTGGTAGATTTCAGAGACCAAAACAATTAGATCCGGCATAGATACACCAGATTCGGCGATTCTCAGCATGATTTGGGGGGAAAATCATCTGATTTGACGAAATCATCACCGGATCTTGGCCGGATCGAGCGAGATCTCATCGATTTTGGCCGTTTTTCGATGTTTTCAATTAGATTTCGGCCTCACCCAAAACTGATGCCACTCGTTGGTAAACCGACCCACGAAACCCGACCATCTTAACAGGTCGGTTGCGGGTTGGGCACAAACCCGACCCACTCGACCCGTGGACACCCCTAAACTAGACTACTAGAGACACGCATATATATATGCAAAACAAAATCGGTTCAACTTTTTTTTTTTCCTTTTCACATATATCTATCTTAATTTATGTAGAAACCTTAAACTGATTTGCTTTTGTTATTGTTGTTGTTGTGGTGTTGTGTAGCCACAATTACCATGGTCCCAAAGGTGAATGGTACCATTCACAACCGGTTGTGAAATAGCGGTGATAGGTGGTGGTTGTCCTGATATAAAAGCATGCCTTGAAACATGTCGGCCTTGTTATTGGGGTGTCAAAATGCTCAATGTATATTGTCGTCCTACTGGTGGAGGAATTCCATTTGATCAATGCATTTGCAGAATGTCACGTGGTGCTCCTTGTAGCCCAGTTGGTCCACCACACTGTCCTAAACCCCCTGCTGCTAGTCCTCTCACTTATATTCATGTATAAAACCAATCCTTTGACTATATATCTTATGAAACACATCAGTAAAATGGACGAGTAATATTGGGTGCAACTCTCTCTGCTTGATTGTTTTTTGCTTTTGCTTTTGTTTTAATAGCTAAATGAATGTGTCATTATCACTACAACAAGTCTAACATGTTTTGACGCAATTTTTTTGAGATGCGATGTGAGATGAGACGTGCATCCAATCTACCAACTTGACAATATCGACCCAATACTACACTTTGGGTTGGTTTTTCATAAATTGAGTTAGGTTAATTGGTTTTTTTGAGAGGGGGGGGGGGTGGTTAGCCATTTGATTTGGATTTGATAGTTTTTTTACTCGACTTAATTTGATATAGAAGTTTATTTTACTACCCTTCTTTTAATCTTTTAATTTGATTTATTTTGATATTTTGATTATTAGTTTTGAGGAATTTGAAATTTTGGGATGAATTTAGATATATTAAGTGAATTGTAAAAATTTATTAAAAAAACTTATATAGCTTACGGAAATCTATTTTTTAGAAGGCATGAAATATACGAGTCCAATATGCGGTATGCCAACTCAATCCAACCCCATGTGGATAAGGTTAAGTTAGATTCTACACATGTGATAGATTTAATTTGGATGAAAAACTCTTCAACCCATATACACCCCTATAATACTATATCTATATGTCACCCAAGGTTCGGGACCTTATCTTAAACTTTGGGTCCATATAAGAAGATAGTCTTGTTCTTTTTTTACTTTAACCCCTTTTTGCGCTAATCATTTCATTTTACTACCAACTGGATTTTATTAGGATTTGTTTTTTATATAATAAATTATAGAATCAACACTTCATTTTTGTGTAATTGCTACCATTCCAATAGATTTACTTAATGAATTTCATGTAAACCACTTAGAATGACCAATTTTATATGTTGTGGTTTACTAGCTACGTGCACGTTTCAATGAAGTTGATTCTTAAATTTAAAAAAAAAAATTTTAAAAAAACCCCAAACAAACAAATGTTTGAATGCAGTTGCTTGCTAATTACTTATTGTTTATTCGCTAAAATTTAGTTAAAGTATAGTTTTGTTTAGAAAAAAGTGAGCTAAGCTGTACATAAACGAATAGGGATATATAATAACTAAAAATGTTGATGGCAAGCAGACTCCTATCTCCTTTTCTCATGCAATTACTAGTAGTATGACATGTAACTTCAAATTAACGATCCCTTGTCAAATGAATTGCTAAAAATGAAAGTAAGATTCTCATTTATACTGAATTGTTTTTATAAGACAATGAATCTAGTATACTAACATGCCAAAAAAAAGGGTGGGGAAAAAAAGCAATTTAAACAATAATCTGTCACCAAATTATTTGTTTTAAATATTAGTTGGCAACTGTCATTTGCAAATAGAAGCGGGGAGATTTTAACCCTACATGTCTCTGTTGAAAATAAAAAAACAAACTGTAACAAATTAAGTTACAAAGCTCATAGTAACTTAGTGGCATTGTCTGTTCACTATTCGTCTTTGTAAGAAAAATTAGTGTTCATATTTTTCCTCTTCTATTGTTATAACAACCGAATTATATTAGAAAAGGAAAAAATAATATGCGAAAGCTAAAGTCATTAAATAAAGTACAAAATTAATTTCTTCGCATGGAAATGTTGTCTTTTGTGAGTGTTCTTGAGAGAATAAAAATTATTTGTCTCACTTTTGTTTTCCACTTTATATTCTACCAATTACAAAATGTCAAGTAAATGAATTTTTTTTTTTTTTAATTTTAAACTTTGGTTATATTATAAGAAAAATTAAAGGAATATATATGCTACAAGTTTCAATTAATAGAGTATAAATTAGTGGAACACACAAAATGTGGGAGAAAATATTTTTACTCTTTTACAAATGCATTCAAACACTACACTACTCCATGCATGCATGCACAATTTTTTTTTTTTAAGAAAACAAGTTTTGAGATAGAAGAAGGAAGATGAATATTGGACTTGTTACAATTGTTATATCATCATTAATTCTTTTTGTTACTTGTCATACAGGCGAGGAGATATTACATTCATTTTTCACATTCATTCTCAACTCTCAAGTTCCATATATTGATCACTTGTGCCTTTCCTGAGGTTTCCATATCTTAGTTGTTCTTGGGATCCCATATCTTGTATCCGTTAAGAGTGCCTTTAGCTTCGTCGATGTCGAAATTTTTCACTCCATCTATTGTGCCTTTCGATATGTCAATCTTGCCACCTAGTTTGGCTGCAAAGGTATATACACGCTAAGATTAAGTGCTGTGTAGGAAATACTATAACACTTACAACAAATATATGGACATCTCTAAATTGTCACTTATATCTAGAATTGAGTAAAAATCTTGGTCAATTGCTAATTAGAAAAAGTATCTTATGAGACTGGTATATGAAGTTTTTACTCATAACTCTGTTTTATAAAATACATTTTCCAATATCAATTGGGTCATAGAAATGAAAATGATCAAAACTTTAAAAATAAAATAACGTAACACTAGTAGTAGTTTAGATAAGGAAAAATGAAACAAGTGATATCCCTAAAAAAATTGAAAAATTGAATGAAAACCTTTATGGTTCAGTTCAGCAAACAGATCTTTAAAAAAGTAGTATCACCTTAAGAAAAATTTTAATGTCTTAAAAAAAGAAGTTTTAGACTTTTAGTGCTTTACAATTATTGTTTTATGTATATCTAATTAAATACTAAATAGAACTAAGTAGTACTTTAAAAAAGAAGAAGATGAAGAAGAATCAAATTAAATATATTAATTAACCAAGTAAAACCATGAAGTGAAAAATCTTATACGTACCAACTTTTTCCAAAGCTTCACATCCCTCGTCGCAGAACTTCTCACAGAGTGAATGGCTCTTCTTTTCTGGCAAACAACCTTCGTGGCATAGCTTAAAGCAAGTCTTGTAAATATCCTCCGTAGCCGTAGTTGCTGGAACCGCAGCTACAAGGACAAAGCAAATGAACAATGCTACAACATTGTTTGCCATTTTTATCTCCTCAAATAAATACACTCCCTTCTGGTTTCAAGGGAGACATAGATTTACAATATTTATAGGGTTTGGAGTATTTTGATGAACGGTGGACCTTATTGAACGGAGTATTAATGGTTTATATTTGACTTTACAAATATAGAGAGATTTTGTTTATAAATACCCTTTTTCTTCTCTCTGATTGTTGTAACTATGAAGCTTGAGAAGTAATTTGTAATACAAATAAATTTAGTTGTTTATATAACCTCTAACTTTAAAGAATGGTGGTTAGGTAGTTCCTGTGTGACTGTGTGCAATAGATTGTCCAACTAAGCTTGCAATATGGTGCAACATAGTTACAACAGCACTAAGTAAACTGATTGTTAATTTGGGACACATTTTAGGGGCTGAAAAGTGAACAAAGCTGCTATACAAGTCACAATTACAAGATCTTTACTGCCCAACATACAGATGAATTACTATTATTGGAAGCACAAACGTGTAACCTAAACAAAGTGTGAAAAAAACAGCTCAAGGCGGAGTTGGGATTTTAATCCAAGAGGAAAAAATATTATTGAAGAAAATTTTAAAAATAGATTTGATTTTGAAGTTATTAATTAAAATAAGCATTGAAATAGACAATAAACTAAACACAAATTTAATTGTCACACATAATTATGAACTCATACTTTTTAGTCCTAGTATCCATATTAACAAAAATAAATAAAAATATGTATTCATCAACAGAATAATTTAAAGTTAAGGGAGAACAAATAATCTTCAAAAAAATTTAGAGAAAAAATTATACATTATATTACAATACAAAATAATTATTTATTTCCACCCATCGCCTGGTTGCGACTAATATCTTATTAATCCCATCACATTTTAGTTTCCTTAATGAATGTTTCATTTTAAAGTTACACCTCTCGACCTATCATTGGCATTATATTGTGTGCTTGCTACAAAAGTTTATAGCTTCAAAACATGTCATACCAATTAAGGTCTAAAGCCTACAGAAGTACAAATAAAGCGCAACAACTCGCTCTATCTAGGTGATGTGGGACTGAACAAGACTCAGTTTCCCTTCACCTCTATAAATAAGATATCTTTCGGACTCTTAAGAGTTCCCACAATCCACTTCTTTAAGGACCACACATCCCCGAGTGGGATTGCACCTACACCTTATATTATTCTGTAAATTAAATCCTTTAATAAATAAAATCCTCAATTTCGTATTACAACATATTGAAACTACCATCACCCAAGAAGCCTCTAATCTATGAGCTGTGAGCTTTCGTGGCAAAATGGACAACAATCATGCTATTTCTCCCTTTCACAACGATGTTTTGAAATCAAAATCCAGTATTTTTCAAGGACTCAAGTTTTGCAGTGAGATAAATAACTATATAAATTTCTTTTCATAAATAATAATTAATGCACCAAATATAAATGATTATTGCTTAAATGTATTTACCCTTATAAAATACATGGCAATGATGTAACAAACGTAGACGTAATTTTTTTTTTCTTTTTTTTGAGAAGTTAGCGTGCAACATATACGTAATTAGTCCATATTGTACTAGCTAAATAAATTGAAGGATAAATCACGTGTTAAGAACTAAAAATTTCAAATAGCCAAATGGAAAACTCTCGACCCAATTATTAATGCCATTGGGATAAACTTTCAATAAAAAAAACATTTAACTTTAGTAGTTTATCCGGCCCCTATGGCATGAAATCATGAAACTGATGAGAATGCATTGATAACCTTATCATTCTATATCTTCCCATTAATGCATCCTAACTTCCTTAAAGTAACTTTAGAATATATACTATATATAGTTCACACTCCAGACTCTACCTACCCATAAACACTAGTAAAGTTGATAACATTCTCACACCCGCTTCCTCTTTTTTCTATTTGTGAAGAATGCAGATGACCATGTTCCGCAGCTCCATTTACTTCTTGCTGGTCTTTGTGTTCTCAGGTTCGTTCTATACACATGATAAGCAAACACGCTCAACTTATGTGTGCCATGCATGACCACCTATTGAAGTTAAGGTAGCTTTAGGTTTGTGTAGTAAATCATTGATAGCAGCGACAGTTGACAAGGGTCAGTGAAGAAGATAGGAAGAGGCTAGAGAGAGGAAGTATAGAGAAAAATAAGTAAAAAATTTAATTAGAAATTGAGAAAATTAGAGAGTTTGACTACAATTTTATTTAGTCATTTTAGCTATCTAAGCCCCTCATTGTAAGGAAAGAACATGCTTGGAAATGAAGGAGGAATACAAGATGTATCAACTAGACTACTAGAGACACACATATATATTCATAACAAAATCGGTTCAACTTTTTTTTCCCCCTTTTCACATTTATTTATCTTAATTTATGTAGAAACCTTGTCCTAATTTGCTTTTGTTGTTGTTGTTGTTGTGGCGTTGTGTAGCCACAATTACCATGGTGCCAAAGGTGAATGTGGTACCATTCACAACCTGTTGGGAAATAGCGGTGATAGGTGGTGGTTGACCTGATATAAAAGCATGTCTTGAAACATGTCGGCCTTGTTACCGAGGTGTTGGAATGGTCAATGTATATTGTCGTCCTGCTGGTGGAGGAATTCCATTTGATCAATGCATTTGCAGAATGTCACGTGGTGCTCCTTGTAGCCTAGTTGGTCCACCACACTGTCCCAAACCCCTTGCTGCTAGTCCTCTCACTTATATTCATGTATAAAACCAATCCTATGACTATATATCTTATGAAACACATCAGTAAAATAGATGAGTAATATTGGGTGCAACTCACTCTGTTTGTTTGTTTGTTTGATTTTGCTTTTGTTTTAGTTTTGTTTTAATAGCTGAATGAATGTGTCATTATCACTACAACAAGTCTAACATGTTTTGACGCAATTTTTTTGAGATGTGATGTGAGATGAGATGTGCATCCAATCTACCAACTTGACAATATCAACCCAATATTGCACTTTGGGTTGATTTTTCATAAATTGAGTTAGGTTAATTGGTTTTTTTTGGGGAGGGGGGGGGGGTAGCCTTAGGTGGGGTTTGATTTGGATTTGATAGTTTTTTTACTTGACCGAATTTGATATAGAAGTTTATTTTACTACCCTTCTTTTAATCTTTTAATTTGATTTATTTTGATATTTTGATTATTAGTTTTAAGGAATTTGAAATTTTGTGATGTAATTTAGATATATTAAGTGAATTGTAAAAATTTATTAAAAAAAACTTATATTGCTTACAAAAATCTAATTTTTAGAAGGCATGATATATATGAGTCCAATATGCGGTATGCCAACTCAATCTGACCCCATGTAAATAAGGTTAAGTTAGTTTCTACACATGTGATAGATTTGATTCGGATGAAAACTCTTCAACCCATATACACCCCTATAATACTGTATCTATGTCACCCAAGGTTCGGGACCTTATCTTAAACTTTGGGTCCATATGAGAAGATAGTCTTGTTCTTTTTTTACTTCAGCCCCTTTTTGTGCTAGTCACTTCATTTTACTACCAAGTGGATTTTATTAGGATTTTTTTTTATATAATAAATTATAGAATCAACACTTCATTTTTGTGTAATTGCTACCGTTCCGATAGATTTACTTAATGAATTTCAAGCTTCTCAAAAAAAAAAAAAAACTTAATGAATTTCAGGTAACTAATTAAAATACCACTTAGAATGACCAATTATATATGTTGTGGTTTACTAGCTAGGTGCACGTTTGAATGAAGTCAATTCTAAAATTTTTAATTTAAAAAAAAAAAAAAAAACCCCGAACAAACAAATGTTTGAATGCAGTTTCTTGCTAATTACTTATTGTTTATTCGGTAAAATTTAGTTAAATTATAGTTTTCTTTAGAAAAAAAAGTGAGCTAAGCTATACATAAACGAATAGGGATATATAAGAACTAAAAAAGTTGATGGCAACCAGACTCCTGTCTCCTTTTTTCATGTAATTACCAGTAGTATGACATGTAACTTCAAATTAACGATCCCTTGTCAACTGAATTGCTAAAAATGAAAGTAAGATACTCATCTATACTGAACTGCTTTTGCGAGACAATGAATCTAGTATACTAACATGCCAAAAAAAAAAAAAGAAGCAATTTAAACAATAATCTATCACCAAATTATTTTTAAAAAATATTAGCTGGCAACTGTCATTTGCAAATAGAAGCAAGGAGATTTTAACTCTACATGTCTTTGTTGAAAAAAACAATTGTAACAAATTAAGTTACAAAACTCATAGTAACTTAGTGGCGTTGACTGTTCACTATTCGTCTTTGTGAGAAGAATTAGTGTTCATATTTTTCCTCTTCTATTGTTATAACAACCGAATTATATTAAAAAAGGAAAAACAAAAATATGCGCAAAGCTAAAGTCATTGAATAAAGTACAAATTCAATTTCTTCGCATGGAAATGTTGTCTTTTGTGAGTGTTCATGAGAGAATAAAAACTATTTGTCTCACTTTTTGTGTTTTACTTTTTGTGTTTCACTTTATACTCTACCAATTACAATATGTCATGTATAGGATTTTTCTTTTTTTCTTTTTAAACTTTGGTTATATTATAAGAAAAATTAAAGGACTATATATGAGTTTTGATTAATAGAGTATAAATTAGTGGAACACACAAAATGTGGGAGAAAATATTTTTACTCTTTTATAAATGCACTCAAACACTACACTACTCAATGCATGCATGCACAATTTAATTTTTTAAGAAAGCAAGTTTTGAGATAGAAGAAGGAAGATGAATCTTGGCCTTGTTACAATTGTTATATCATCATTAATTCTTTTTGTTACTTGTTATACAGGCAATCGAGGAGATATTACATTCATTTCTCACATTCATTCTCAACTCTCAAGTTCCATATATTGATCACTTGTGCCTTTCCTGAGGTTTCCATATCTTAGTTGTTCTTGGGATCCCATATCTTGTATCCGTTAAGTGTGCCTTTCGCTTCGTCGACGTCGAAATTTTTCACTCCATCTATTGTGCCTTTCGACATGTCAATCTTGCCACCCAGTTTGGCTGCAAAGGTATATACACGCTAAGATTAAGAGCTGTGTAGGAAATACTTTAACACTAACAACAAATCTATGGACATCTCTAAATTGTCACTTATATCTAGAATTGAGTAAAAATCACGATCAGTCGCTAATTGGAAAAAGTATCTGAGACTGGTTTATGAAGTGTTTCACTCATATTTGATGAACTATGCACACCTATAGAACTTATGTATTGCAAAACGAGCACTTCATAACTCCGTTTTGTAAAATATATTTTCCAATATCAATTGGGTCACAAAAATGAAAAGGATCAAAACTTTAAAAAAAAAAAAAAATAACGTAACACTAGTAGTAGTTTAATAAGGAAAAATGAAACAAGTGATATCCCTAAAAAAATTGAAAAATTGAATAAAAACCTTTACGGTTCAGTTCAGAGCTAACAGATCTTTAAAAAAGTAGTATCACTTTAAGAAAAATTTTAATGTCTTAAAAAAAGAAGTTTTAGACTTTTAGTGCTTTACCATTATTGTTTTATGTATATCTAAATACTTAATAGAACTAAGTACGTAGTACTTTAAAAAAGAAGAACATGAAGAAGAATCAAATTAAATATATTAATTAACCAAGTAAAACCGTGAAGTGAAAAATCTTATACGTACCAACTTTTTCCAAAGCTTCACATCCCTCGTCGCAGAACTTCTCACAGAGTGAATGGCTCTTCTTTTCTGGCAAACAACCTTCGTAGCACAGCTTAAAGCAAGTCTTGTAAACATCCACGGTAGCCGTAGTTGCTGGAACCGCAGCTACAAGGACAAAGCAAATGAACAATGCTACAACTTTGTTTGCCATATTTATCTCCTCAAATCAAGTACAAATACACTCCCTTCTGGTTTTAAGGGAGACATAGTTTACAATATTTATAGGGTTTGGAGTATTTTGATGAACGGTGGACCTTATTGAACGGAGTATTCATGGTTTATATATGACTTTACAAATATAGAGAGATTTTGTTTATAAATACCCTTTTTCTTCTCTCTGATTGTTGTAACTATGAAGCTTGAGAAGTAATATGTAGTACAAATAAATTTAGTTGTTTATATAACCTCTAACTTTAAAGAATGGTGATAATTAGGTAGTTCCTGTGTGACTATGTGCAATAGATTGTCCAACTAAGCTTGCAATATGGTGCAACATAGTTACAACAGCACTAAGTAAACTGATTATTAATTTGTAACACATTTTATAGCTGAAAAGTGAACAAACCTATTAACCTAATATACAAGTCACAATTATTACAAGATCTTCACTGCCCAACAAAGAGATGAATTACTATTTTTGGAAGCACAAACGTGTAACCTAAACAAAGTGTGAAAATGCAGTCGGAGTTGGGATTTTAATCCAGGAGGATAAATTATTATTGAAGACAAATTAAAAAATAGATTTGTTAATTAAAATAAGTAATAAAATAGACAACAAATTAGACACAAATTTAATCGTCACGCATAATTATAAACTCATTTATTTTTTTAGTCATATATAGTATCCAAATAAACAAAAGTAACCCAAATTGTTTTTTGAGAAGAAAATAACCAAAATATATATTCATCAACATAATACTTTAAAGGAATCATTCAAATATATAAGAAATTTAAATAGATAATTTGATTAAGAGTAAATGGAGAACATAAATCAATGTACAAGATTAAAAAATGAACAATATAGTTAAAGATTTTCAAGAATTTCTTTATACGCGCTTCAATTTCTTTCGTATATAAGAGTTTCTATAAACAAAAACATTTATTTTGTTGGCTTTCCATATTATCCTTACATTTGAACCCACATTTTTTAACCCACCAATAGACGTTTTAGAAAAATATATTTATAGTATTAAAGTACATATGCGTAATTTGGTTTCTAAAATAAATAAAAAAAAGTATGCCTAATTTGCAAACTTCCATATATTTTGAGACCATGTTTATTAAACTTAGATTATTGGATGATAACTTGGTGTTCACCTAAAAAATAAGTTCCATGTAAGCAAGGCTCTATGGGTGACATATGACTTCATGCAATAGGCGCTTTTCCATAGAAAATTAGAAATTAGGGATAAGCAAAAGTTGGGTTCGGATGTAGAGGACGACAACGAATTGGGCAACGTTGTGGTAGGTATAGGAGCAAGGAGACAAGAGGTGGGCAACGTCAATGGAGGATAAGGGATGGTAGTGAAGCCAAGGAAGTCAATACCATACCAGAGGCTGTACCGGTTTAGCCACCGGTACGATATATTGCGGATACCGGTCAATACCGGTGTACCGTTTCAAATTTACCGCGATTTTATATATTTAATATATATACACACACACACACACAAAATATCTATTCACACACAAACACACACAGACTCTCCAACTTTTAATCTCATAAATACCTTCCATTTCAACAATTGTATACTGATTGATACAGCAACCTAAAGATCAACTGGAGATTAGAATTGATGCAGGTAAACACAATTAAAAAAAGAAGAAAATGGAACTCTTAATTTAAACACCAAATCCAAATTAAGTAAAAGAATTAGAGAGATCAAAGGTTAGGTGAAATAATAAAATTATCTACAAAATACTTTCATTATTGATTATTTCAGAGACAAAAACTACTACAATTACAACAACAACAAAAAAAAGCATTTTGTGTTTCGGTTCGGTACGGCCAGAATTTGCCGGTACGGTCGGTATGTGGCTGATACAACCAGTATTTTTTTCGATACAAAATAGAAGTGTACTGGTACGGTATCGACCACCCTGAGTGGAGCAAGGAGACAAGAGGTGGGCAAGGTCAATAGAGAATAAGGGATGGTAGTGAATGTTAGTGGGACACAAAAAGGTTGAGTTTACGAAGTTCAAGAAAGAGGACTCAAAGGCTGACATAAATAAGTCGGTTTTAGGTTTGAAAAACCAATTATGTTGAATATATATTTTAGTGAAACCATCTGTGATGAACTAGGTTGGGTGAATTTAGTTAAGTTCTCAAATTTATGTTCAACCCTAATAAAAATAGTTATACATTGACTAATTGATGAAGGCAACATATAGCCTTATTTTACTGGTTGACAAGTGGCTTGTGTACTAGTTGGTTTCCAATTATTTTTGAAATGATGCAGATAAAGAGAAAGAGTTGAAAGTTTAAAGATGAATGCCTCGCTTTAAAGGAACAACTATGATTTTTCAAAACTAGACCGAACCTCTTGATTGAATCAAATTAACTATGAGTTGAGAATTAAGAATATTAGGAATTTAAAATAATGACCATCTTTTCACACAAGGATCAATCTTTTTATGGCATCTAAATATCTTGCTTTTTCAGGGCTCAGAGTATGGTTATGATTAAAAAAAAGAAAAACAACAGTACAGTAGACTGTAAATCTTTCATCAGGACAATAGGTCTATCTAATCTTGACCTTGCACTCAAGATTCTTATTTGGATTCAGGTTAAGAGCATTATTACTTTTGCCTTGCCTTGACAAACAAATGAAAGAGTAAAGTATTTTAAAATCTCATCATCTCCAAGTCTAGAGCTTCTCTTGGACACACCAAAAACTTGTTTGTTTAGTACATCACAAATAATATGCTCTAACTTATTCTGAATCAAACAATCTTCAACAATATTATTTCCATTTAAAATCTTATCTATCTCATACTCCTTTTCTTTATTCTTCTTAATATGTAACTCTTGTTCATTTTTTTGTCCTAATCAATAACAATTTGTTCATATGAGCGTTTGGATGGGGCTTATTACATGTTTGCATTTGCATTTTCCTTTCTTTTTCTTTTTTTTTTACTGAGAAGTGCATTATTTCACGTGAAAATGTGTCTGTCAGTGGGTCCCATGCACTGTGCACAGGACCCACTACCTCTTTGAATGTCCAAAATTTTCACTAGAATGGCACTATTAGTGGGTTCCGTGTATTGTTTACGAAACTCACAAATCTCTTTTTTTTTTACCAAAACTTTCATTAAAAATAAGTCTCAATACACTATTCATACATTTAAAAATTATTTTGCTACAGTGTTTTCAATTTTTAGTTTTTAGCAAAAAAAAGTGGTATCCAAATGCACTCATAATCTTCATTGTCTAACAATCACATAATTGTATACATAAAAAATACAATTCAATTATTTAGTGAGAAAAAAAAAAACGAAATTCACCAAATGCATAAAAAAAAAAACTAAATGTAAATGAAAAATGTGAGGAAATATAAACTTCACATATCATTGATATGAAAGCCATGAATAATGATACCATAAAATACATCTCAAAATCAATAATAAAATTTGGGCCTAGACAAAAAAATCACCACATCAAAGAGGCCCATTTCTCAGCCCATAAAAGCCCAAACCTTGCTTTTAAAAATTAAAAAAACAAAAAACAAAAACAAATGTCCCTCAACTTGTTCCTCAAGGCGCTGATGCTTGTTTAGTGTTATACTCCATACCACTCCACAAAATCAAATCAAATCAAAAGTTCTCAAACCCACACACACAAAAAAAAGTTCTCAAACTCATACACTCATAGATCATGGAGTGCGTGTTCGGATTGGTAGGCAATGGGTTCGCCATAGTTGTAGCTGATTCCTCTGCAGTTCACAGCATACTCGTTCACAAGTCTAACGAAGACAAGATCATGGTCCTTGACTCTCACAAGCTCGTCGCCGCTAGTGGCGAGGCCGGTGACAGGTTTTCACTCTGATTTTCAATACCACCGTTTTGTTTTTTTTCATTCTTTGTTGGGTTTTGGATTATGGGTTTTGATTGGTTTTTTGAGTTGTTGGGTTTTTTTTTTGTGTTTATCTGCAGAGTTCAATTCACTGAGTATATACAGAAAAACGTGGCTTTGTATCAATTCCGTAATGGGATTCCTTTGACCACGGCCGCTGCAGCAAACTTCACTCGAGGCGAGCTCGCCACTGCTTTGCGTAAGGTATAAAGTGTAAACTAATTTAGGGTTTTCTTTTTATTCTCTTTTTGGTTTGTTATTGATGTTAAAAATTTGGGTATTTCATTTGGGAAAATTGCAATGAGGATAAAAAGAGATAAAAGGAATGTTTTTGGGATCTGGGTGTTTGAAAAATTGTTATGGGGTTGGGCATTCTAGGGTTTTTTTGGTTAATTGGAAGGTTTGAAATGGGTTTTATGGTAAATGCAAGGAGGATAGAAAGAAAAGGCATTGTTTTTTGAGATAAATGTGTGATTAGGTGTTTGTGATTTGATTATTTGAAGTTCTGTTCTCTGCTGGGAAACCGGTAGGATTTGTGATAAAAACCAAGTCTTAGTTCCAAAATTTTATGGTCGGCTATGGATCCAACAAATTAATCAGGGTCGGCCATTTTGTAGGAGTTACATTACCCAAAAGAAAAGGGTTTAGTGATATTCTTAAGGACAATGTTATTAGGTCTAACGAGTTTAACTCTTTTTCTTTTATTATGTCTCGTGTGGTATTTTGCTTGGAAAAAGAGGTTAAATTGTGCAATTTATAGGAAGTGGATAGTTTTGTATGCTTTTGATTGGTGAACTGGGGCTTGTATATATGAATGGGAATTATTCTATGGAGAGAAATTGTGCAAGTGTAATTCTGAGCCAAGAATGAATTTGTTGTATTATCAACTATGATATCTTTCCAATGAGATTTGGCTCAAATTGTATTTCCTCTTCCCACAAGAATGAGTGGATGGAAGGAGAACGTGATTTCAAAACTCATTGATTCTGTGCTTAACTTACCAATGAAAACACTGTGATATCTTGTAGTATTTTTTTTAATCCTTGGAGAGATCGGGATATTTATGGTTTAGAGCATGAGACATTGCCTATATAAAAATGCTGAAGGCATTTGTTGATTCATTTACTTATTAAGATTGTAGTAGAATGAATGACTATAAGTTGTTATTTGTTGGTCCATTTCTTCATTGCCCTATAGCTAAGGAGTTGTGGACTATGGTATTGGGTCTGTTTGGTGTTCAAGGCGTTATGCAGAGGAGGGTTTAGGATATGTTAGCTTTCTGGCAGGGTCAGTTTGGTCATCATCAGAACATAGTCATTTGGAAGGTAGTGCCACATTGTTTGATGTGCTGTCTTTGGAGGGAAAGGAATCTAGAAGTTTTAACTATCATATAGATTTAACTATTCATAAAAGAAAATGGCCTCATCCTCCCAGTCTAGATCTCCATCCACCATTTGGGATATTCTTTTCTTCTTTTTTCTTTTTTCTTTTTTTATAGTTAAGGATGTAACATCAGAGATTTGGGATCCAGTTTTGTGGGGATTGGTAGTTGTTAAAATACTATTTGGTAATATGGGTTTGGACTTTGCATTGAGTACTTAGTGCTAATATGGTTTATGGAGATCTAAAAAACATGGACACAGACAGGAAACCAGAAGGTACAAAACACAGTCACATGACAGTTATTGTAAATTTAGGACATGACTTGGGAAGAACATAAAAGCTAATTAATATATATACTTTTAGGCTTATTTTATGTTTATTCTAGGTTTTTAAAGATTAGTAATAACCAAAATATTTTCCTGAAAATATATCTAATATAAATTTAAAAGCAATAATAGATAGTAAAATAGTACATTGATACCTAAAAGTTGATGTTTAGAGTGCAAATAAACTACAAACAATTAACCAAAAACAGTAATTGGAAAAATGCAACTAAGTGTCAGTCATGAGAAAGGGAAGATCAAACAAAGGAACTCTTAAATATTACACATTTTTTTTGTTAAAGTTTTTCTCTCTTCTTTGGGAAAGTCTGGCTTTGATATTTAATAAAATATAGATTTGGGGAAAAAAAAAAAGAAACCAGAACAAATGATATTGGTCTAATCTTAGGACCACCCAAATAAAGATTATAGCAGACTTAGAAAATGAGAGAAGATGCACCCCAAAGAGAGAGAAGATCATGGAGGGCTTTCATGCTTTATCGATAAATTGACACTCATGCAATCATGTCCCAAGCATGTCCATGTCTGGCACGTGTATGACATGGACACACAGGTTTTTATTGTGTTTGTGCTTCTGAGGAGACTAAGTTGATGTAGGAACAATATTAATTAAATTACAGGGGTTTGTGTTTTTTAAAGTTATTTTTAGTTATTGTGATATGCATGGGTTTTGGTAATTAAGGGTTATGACACAATGTTAGAGGTTCTCTCATATAAATTGAGGCTATGACATAAGGAACTTTCACTTTTGATTATAATGAAAATTAGCATCTGCTTTGAAGTTTTTGTTTAAAGAATTTGGGGCTTTCCATTTTGCTACCTTAGAAAAGGTGCTACCTGTTCACTAAGAGACATAGTTTGATTGAGGACCAAAGTAGGCTTGTCTCCCCACAGCCTGGACAAGAGTCTTTTATTCCTTCCCATGGGGCTAGTGTCGAAGGAAAGGTATGTCCTTTTGTGACTTACAATCCCATCAGCACTCTTGTTGGTGATTCATCCATCTCACTTGCACGTCAGCATCCTTTCATATATATACTTTTAGAGAAACAAAAGATCAAATAGGCCCCCCACACAACTAAAACACGTGTAATATATATATATATATATATACACACTCAGCTAGGCCTGGAGAGTGGGAACCCATCCTGTTTGGCCTAAAGACTCTTGTCCAAGATTTTGGTGCCATAAAATGGGAGGAGCTTTATTTAAGATGTTGCTGGCTTTTCTTTCATCTAGTTACCTGGCCTTGGACGTGGCTTGTCTGAGCTCATTTGAGGGTTTTGTATTTCTACTTTGATTTCTCATTTGGAAATAGTAGTCATTGCTATATGGAAATTGTAATTGATAATTAGATGGTTATATTGTAAGTTTATTCTAGACAGGGATCTATGGTAAGGTCATTGGTTCAATGCTCACTGGTTGTATATATAACTTACTAATAGCAAAAGAAAAAAAGGACAGGAATCTTAGGGGGTTTACAGGATTCATAAACAGGTTGTTAATTCTTGCCTTTTCAAGATGTCATATAAAGAAAGCTGGATGCTTTTCTTTATCAGAGCAAGGAATGTTAATCAATCCCCATATGTTGCTGACATTGTGGTGGAGAGATACTGTGCTTGGTCCATTGTTGTGCTCGGAGTATTATGTATAGGCTGAGTTATTTGTACCATTGATCTTGCTGATTGCATATGTTCTTTGATTAAAAAGATCGGGTAATTCGAGGCTGACTTCTTAGCATCGTGATATCGGAGAAATTTGTTCTAGTTTCAGCTTTAGCTTCCAGATTTTTTCTTTCATTCCTTTCTTGGTGCTTCATCCATGTTCTTTTGAGTTTTTGCTTGGAGGAGACCTCACTTAAGCTTCTCTGCCTGCTTTTATTATAGCAGTAATGTCTATTTCCTAATTGTAATCAAACTGAAATATATATACCCAACAGAGAAGAACACTAACGATGATGCTTAGTGGTCTTCTCTAGTGAACTTGCATTAAGATCAAGAGGTAATCGTTTAAGCCAGTTGACATAGAGTTATGCTACTTATGTTCAGAGGTTGCCATAATTTTGTGTTCATTTCTGTGTGTAAACGTGAGAGAGAGAAACCTTAAAAAAAAATGTGTGCACGAGTGAGAGAGACAGATGGGAAGGCGGGTGGGATGTAATTATATAATCATATCATATATAAATGCTTGTTCTGGATCTGTTCTGTGATTGTGCCCCTTTCATTGAGTTGGTCCTAAGGAGTTACAGTTGCTAATGCGGTTGCCTAGTACATCCACATGTGTGGACATACGCATCTTATAGGCATAATTGCTAGGTAGTTGATACTTTGGCTGCTTGATATAATTGTGATATTTGTTTTTCAGAATCCATACTCTGTGAATATCCTTCTGGCTGGCTACGACAAGGAGACTGGCCCATCTCTTTACTATATTGACTACATTGCTACACTTCACAAACTTGACAAGGGAGCATTTGGTTATGGGTCCTATTTTTCTCTCTCCATGATGGATAGGCACTACCACAGTGGCATGTCGGTGGAAGAAGCAATCGATCTGGTTGATAAGTGCATATTGGAGATTCGATCCCGGTTGGTTGTGGCACCACCAAACTTTGTTATCAAGATTGTTGACAAGGATGGAGCAAGGGAGTATGCCTGGCGTGAATCTGTCAAGGATGGTGCAGTTTCTACAGCCTGAATTCCTTTTATGTTTTAATTTAAATGAGTTAAAAGGGAAGTTACATATCTCTTGCTGAACTTTAGTTTGAAATACTCGTACTGACTATTCTTGTTTCATTTTGCTGATATGCCAGAATAGTTGTATTGTTGGAAAATTAATGCAACTCTTTGTGTTTTTCCTTTTTTTTTTTTTTTTCTTGTTTCTTCTAAGTGGGACTTGTTTGACCATGCCTTAATTTAATTCTCATGGTACTTTCCTCATTTAACACCTTGATGAAGGATGTTTTGTTTATCGTTTTACATTTACCATGAACAGCAAAGAAAAGGACTAGTTTCAAAACTTATAAGAGGTGACCACTCCTTATTTTCTCATTGATGTAATGAAATGTCAACAGCTTACTTTGTCTCTTGAAAGTAATGGTGAAGGAATTTGTTAGTCATGCAGAAAATGCCAGATAGCTGTATTGGCTAAATGCATGATCCAATTGAGTTAATCTCTTTGGTTAAATTCGAGTATTGGGTTATTTTGCTTTAAAAATTAAGGTTAAACACGTTTACAAGATATGATAAAACAGCATATAGATCATTGCATTCAGAAAGGCCACTCAGTCCTTGCTAGTTGGGATCGGTTTATACCTTCATGAAGCTATAAATTGATTCTAACGTCTAAGCAATAATTTTCACACCCAGGATAAAATTAGATACATCAATCTTTGAAAGCACTGTCATTAGACAATTGTCAATGAAATTGGATGTATCTAATTTCCCTATTAAAAAAAAAAATTAGAATCTGTATTAATATTACATTTTACCTTTTGAACTTTAAAGTCAAATTATTTTAGTAAAATCTTGTTGCACATATGGATATAAAGGTGTGCAACAATTGAAAAAACGTGAGTTGAAGATACGAATTCCAACTTGAAATTGTGTCTTCAATGCATATTTTTAGTTGTTTGTAGATGAGTGTATAGTGTATACACATATGCATGCAACAAACACTACCAATTATTTTAATAAAATTGGAAATAAAAAGGCAAAAGGAATGTCCTAATGATCAAATAGATGCGTTCGTTGGCTTTTTTCTTTTTCTTTTTTTCTTTTTTTTTTCCACTAACTTAATCATGTCGGTAAGAGCATTCTTTTCCACAAAACCTCTTTCAATCCACTAACTTTTAACCATGTCGTTAATAGCATTCTTTTTAAGCTAGTCAAGCTAGTAATTTTGGTAAAAATATAACTAAATACCTCATACATCGTACTCAATTATTTGCATTCAACACCACAAGTATGGCTTAATGGTAAGAGTCCTCGTCCTGCACCCAAAGAGGAGTGGTTCGAGTGATAATCCTAGCAAAGCCCGTGTAGTACACGTGGTATTACTCATTACTGTCACGTGGCGTAGGGTCGACGAGCCAACACCGGAGACCTCCTTTTTTTATTCAGCAAAGAAAAAAATTATTTGCATTCAACAAGTAACATGAATATTCAATAAATTTAGAGAATTGTCATTAACAATGTTAATAAATTTTTTTTTTTAATTCTCTTCACTCTGTCACAGCCTAACTCACTATCTTCCCCTTCTCTCTCTCTCTCTCTCTCTCTCTCTCTCTCTCTCTCTCTCTCTCTCTCTCTCTCTCTCTCTCTCTCTCATGAATCCACATAAATAGGCGATAATGGAAATGATTTTTTTCCCAATTCTTTCTTGTCGTCTCTTTGGTCTTGATATCATGTAAAAGGTGTTTTGAGTAAATTTTTTTACACTTTGGTTTGGACTCATAGTTGTTAAGTTTTATTAATTATTTAGATAAATTTTTGGTGTTTTGGATTGAAGGGAGAAAAAAGAAAGGGTTTAAGAAAGTTTGTTTAAAACTTAAAACAATAATTTTCAATTTCTAACATACTTTTCTAATAATGCACAAGATGTTAAAAATAACTATTATTAAGGAATGAATATTTCCCTTTACATTTTGATTTATTGGCAGATTATATATATATATATATATATATACTTTTTCACGTAGTACGTATATAGACGCCTCATCTCATTTTGACTTATATTTGAAGTCTCAGTCCTAATGACAAGAAATTAACTCATTTTCAAAATAATTAACATCGTATATGGAATGGAACCCAATGAGCCAATGAATCTTAAGGTGACCTAACATAACCAAGCTCAAACCCAAATGTGACCTAAGAACTAACCCTAAGGGTCCGTCCGTTTGGAGTGAAAATAAAGAGGATGAAAAATATAGGAAAGAAAATAGGGTGGAAATAGCATTTTTCACTGTTCGTTTGGGGAAGAAAAATAGGAAGGATGAAAAACCCGGAAGAAAATTTTCTCTTTGGGCCCACAAGTATTTTCCTCCCAAATTGGAAGGAAAACATAGGAGAGAAAAGTGCTACTTTTGCACTTTTACAAAAAAGACCCCAGAACTCATTCATGACCACTAAACGTTCTCTCTTCTTTTCTCTTCTTTTCTTTTCTTTTTCAACGTTACTGAACGTTCTCTCTTTTTTTTCTTTTCTTTTTTTCAACATGACCTAATCTAATTTTTACATTATAATAATAAAAATATAAATATAAATTTATATATATGATGTGATAAATTTTATATTATGTAATGCATACAAATAAATTTATTTCTTACATATTATGTTACAAGGGTATAATAGTCAATTTATATAAATTACATTTTCCAACCTTCCATTTTTCTCTCCAACCGAACAAAAGAGTTTCTATCCTCCCAGTTTTACACCCCTCCAACCGAACACACAAGAGGGAAAATTAAATATTTTTCATCCTCCCACTTTTCCATCCTCCCACAATTTTTCATCTTCCCACTTTTCCACTCCTCCAACCGAATGGACCCTAAAAACCATTTCTGACCTAATTTGCTTGAGATTTACAAAAGGTGCTTACACTGGTATGTGATGTGTACGCACCTTTTGGATAAAACTCTCAAATCACTCCATTATTTTGATATGTTTATTTATTAAACTTTTTGTTTAATCAATATTTCCATTTAGTAATTGCATGTTTTAGATTTTTTTTTTTTTTAAGTGCGTTTGTTGGTTTGAATGAACTCTCACCCAGTAAAATGTTGTTCAAATTTGTAGCTCGCTCCTTATGTTATTGACCAAAAAAAAAGTCAATATTTAGATTATACCCTTCAAGTGGGTGAATTATTCCCATTAAAAAAAAGGGAAAAATGTTATTGACAAAAAAAGTCTATTTAGATTATACCCTTCAAGTGGGTGAATTATTCCCATTAAAAAAAGGGGTGAATTATCATTCTCGTTCTTAATTTTTAAAATTATTTTAAACTTTAAACTATAAAATTGGTCATCATAATAAAACTACTGTGAAGTTCAGTAAAAGAGCTTAGTATTATATATTTGAAGGGTCAAGCTTAGGTCCGATATTAGACCCATTAAAATGATGATATGTGTCAATTTTTGAATATGTGTCACTATCTGACCAAGTCTAATGTACTAAATGCATTGACCTTAAAGCAAGTTCATGTTTGAAAAGTGACAGTTTTATAATGGCGTGTTTGGTTGGGGTGAAAATAGGGAGGATGAAAAATAAGAAGAGGAAAATAGGATGGAAAATAACATTTTCCATTGTTAAGTTGAGAGGGAAAAGGGGAGAGAAAAGTGGTAGGGCTCACAAGTTTTCTCTCTTTCCCCTTCAAAATAAAATCTCTCTAAATTGGAGAAAAAATTGAGTGAAACGTGAGAAATTTTTTTTGACAAAACTGCCCCACTTTTTTGGTTTTTTTTTTTTTTTTTTTAACGTGGGAAAAATATTTTAACTTCTCTGACTTTTTATTTTATTATTTTTTTTTTCTTTTCCACTGTAATGTTGATTTTTTTTTTCCTTTCTTTTGACTTTTTTAATGTAACGTTGGTTTTTTTTTTTTTTTTTTTTCTTTTGTTTGGTCAAGTGGATTCTTCTTTTCATTCTTTTTTTTTAAAATTATTTTTTAAGAAAACGCTTTTGGATGATTTCTTATGCTATTTTTTTGAAATGTCCACTTTCATCTGTACACAATTTTTTTTTAAAAGTATAATGTATTATTTTCTCTTTTATTTAAGAGGGACATGATGATAAATTTATACAAATCTTATTTTCAACCAAATTAAAAAGTTTTCCATCTCTTTACTTTTCCACTCTTTCAACCAAACACAACTGAAGAAAACTAAAAACTTTTCTATCATCCTTCTATTTTTTATTTTCTCACTTTTCCATCTCCCTGATAAAAATGTTAAAATTTAAAGAATGTTAAAATTTTCCATCCTCCCTATTAAGAATGTTAAAATTTAAAGACTAAACTAACTAAAAACAACAAAACTTTTATGAATGATAACGATAATTCAACAAAAATAAGGTTACCATTTCGATTTTAGTGAAAAAAAAAATAAAAAACAAAAGAAACGTGAACAGATGGAAGTAAAAAACTAAAAATATTTTCTACAAATTAAAAATAAAAAAAATTAAGGGATGCACTTCCTGACTTCCAATAGGCCAATTTAATTAATTAATCAAATCCTTTTAACAATGGACCCACCTCCTAAAAACAATGGGACTCTCATTCTCTCTACAGAACAGAGCAATCTCACTTTTCGTTTTTCAGTACAGACCAGTCTTACACACACACACACAATTCCCTACAGAGCAGTTTCCCACTTTTCAGTTTTCACCTTTAATGATTAATGGGTAAAATGGGTACCATCTTGACTACCCAATCATACCCTTCTTGTGAATGCTTTGCCAAGATACTGTATTTTTCACCCAAAGGTATGAAAATAATAAGCCAATACCATCAAGTTTATATCTTTACCTTTTTTTTTTTGGTTAGAAATGTTTTTTTTTTCTTGGAATATAATGAAAGTCGCATCAAAATACTTCTACAAGAAGGTTATATGATTTTATTTCTGTTTTGGGGTTCTTTTGTTTACGAAAGTAAAAGGGTCATTGCATTTTTCACTGTTAATTTGCATTAAGAGAGCACTTTTTTGTTTTGTCATAGGTTATTGAAGAGGCTGAGCTTTGATCAAAGTTGGGTTCTCTTTGTCTTTGTCTCTGTCATCAGAAGCGTCTCTCTTTGATTCTTCCTTGGTTTGTCTCCTTAACCATGGCCTGCATTTGCCTATTGTTTTCTATACAATTTGTAATATGTCTGTATGTGCTTTTGTTGTGGACAACGTTATTGTGGGGGGTTTTGATTCTTATATGGGATTTGGGCATTGATGTTTGTTTCATTGAACCTTAAAGTAAGGAATGCCAATCAGAATGCTGACTGTTTGTTTTTCTCTCTTTGTGGCTCTACCCATCATTAGTATGCTTCATTGCAATCTAGTACTACTTGATTCTCTTTAGGTTATGGTGCTTCTGATTTTGAGTTTATTAGGTATTTGAGATCTTTTATGTTATCCTTGATCTTTCTGAATTTTGATTTTTGATTTTTTTTTTTTATACTTTCAATGTAGCTTAAGTATTTGGGGGGTTTTTACTTTTTAGTAGCATTGTATGTAATATTTTTTTAAATTCATATAAAAAATTGGGCACTTTTAGTTTATGGGGTTTCTTTTCTTGTAGGTTTGTAATTATTGACACTGACAGTTTGTTTATTTTAGTCTCTACTTGGTGATGGGTGACTTTGGTGGTAAGTGGGATGAGGAATTCTCTACTGTTGGAGACAAAGGAGAAATTGGGTTTCTTGATTTTGGGGACGATCAATCTGTGTGTAGTTACAACCCAGATCAAGAGGGTTCTGTTGTTATTTCTGTCCCATTTCCTATGTCAGGGGGAAACCCGCAATCAATAGTAGTAAGAGAAACCGCTGCAGAGTCGATTACCATCAAGAATACTACTAGTGAACCAGTGACTCTCTGGTCTGTTTCAATTTTTGCCTCAACTCCTGAGAATTCATTCAAACTTTCTCTGATGAAGCCTCCATCTGGAAATGAAACTAGCAGAGGCTATGTAGACTTTTTCACCTTGGAGGACAGGATGATTCAGCCAAGAGAGACCTTGACTGTATGGATCTCTTGCAAACCAAAGGCAATCGGTTTGCACACTTCAGTTATGTATTTTGATGTTGAGAGTACGAGGATAGAACGAGTGGTGTTCCTTATGTGTGATGATAACATATCACAGTCTTTGGCTTCTAGAAGGCCTTATTCAAGGGACAGAAGAAAGAAGCAATTTGGGACCGATGGTACATTTGTTATGGGTGTACGTCCTCCAAAGAAAACAGACAAAGTTTTCAAGAACAGACTTCCTCGATATGACATTCCAAGGGAAGTCAGGGAATTGCTTGAGAAAAAGCAGATCCCTAATGCTGTTGAAGAAGGCCTTTCAATTAAAAATTATACTGACTTCTTCAAGAATTTAGTATTCATGGAAGAAATACAATTGGAGGTAACTTATTATTTGCGAAGTAAAGAACAATAATGATGATTATGTGAGAGTCCTTTTTTGATTTTGTGCTAAAATTGGCTTGTTGTTTACTTCAGGAAGACATGAGGGGTCATGACATGGAATGTGTAACTATGAGGAAGAGGGGAGCTCATTTTTTGTCCCTTGAGGTTCCAGGTCTTGCTGAGAGAAGGCCTTCACTTGTCCGAGGAGATGATATTTTTGCCAGGCTTGCCTCTGAAGATGAAAATGAGACTACTTCATATCAGGTTTTTGTCTGTTTATCTTCAATGGTTTGAATGTATCAGCAACTTCTAGCTATGATTATGTGTGATACTAGTTGCTATAAAATTTGAGGTGTTTCCGGAACTACTGAACTTTTTGATTTTGATTAAAAAGATGGGCAAATTATTTGTGTCAGATGCATTGTTCAGATGAGAAGATAGGTGGTGTTCTACTGGGATCTCTTGGATATTTTAGGGAATTTCATTTACTCATTAAAAAGAAAATATCATCATCATACTCTCAACCATCCATTGATTTTGATTTATGGCCGTAGAACAAATTGAAGGATTCTTGCCTCCTTGGATGTTTTCCTGTTTGGCAGATAATGGTCCAACATGAGTAGTTCTCATTTGACTTTTGTATTTCATCTGTGTCAATTAGACATGTGTTTGTGCATAGTTGAAAAGTGCCTTGTGTATGTTACTCATTATTATGTTTAGGCTCCATTTGTTTCAATATAAAATATTTTTATAAAGTGTAGAGCATTTACGCTTTTACAAGCTTGCTCCAAAAATTATTTACGCATTTACAAAGTGTAGATTATTTATCACAGATTTAGTTAAAATTTCCATTGACCATTAAAATGTTTTCTATTAATTAGCAATTTTTAGTTACACCAAACTTCAAAACATGGTTTTACAAAGAAATAATTGGAGCCTTTATCTCTCTCTCTCTCTCTCTCTCTATATATATATATATATATAGATATATATATATATATATAGATATATATTATTATTATTTTTTCTTGTAATTTATTAGTTATTATTGTGCTCATTTGAACTTGGATGTTTAGTTTCTAATGGAACAAGTTTCACCACAATATGCTTGGTAGTTTGAAAGATATGGCTAAGCGATTGAACAAATGTCACTTTTCGGTAATACTTCTTGAAATATTTTGGCCATTTAGGGTTGTAATTGCTTTGAACTCACTAAGAAAAGCCCCATTTCCTCTGAATATGGTGGTTTTCATGTTCTCTTTCATCATCATCATTATTATTTTTTATTTGTTAATTTTTTTATCGATAAGTTGCAAATGCATCTAGTGGGTTTTGAACTCATGACCATACCTTGAACCCATTCTCATGGAAGGAGGAATTTCCTTTTGAGTGAAAGCTATAAGTAGTTTAGTCTATTTTATTAGTAAAGGTGGGTTGAAGGTTAGATAATTAAGTTTTTATAAAAGCTTTGTTAGTGGCGGCTTGGAGTATATAGAGGTTGGTGGATCTCATGGGATGAGCAGATAGGATGTTTTTCCACGCCTAGTAGATGATGATGGGCGAATTTGATTTTGGCATGATTTATGTGATGAGGATAAGGCTTTGAAGGACTTGTTTCTAGAGTTGTTTCTTTTAGCTGTTGATAAGGACACTTTTGCTGCCTATAGGGGAAGATTGGAAGAGGGTAGTATTTGTTATTGGAATCCTACTTTGTGCATTTCATCCCGAATTGAAACTTGAAGTTTGTTGCGCATTTTATTTTTATTTTTTGGGAGATGGCGGCATGGTGTTTTTTGAAAAATATTAGGTTCATTCGTTTTTATATAGCCTTTAGAAGGAAAATTAATATGGAAAGGGCGCATTTTTGGTGGAAATTTGATAGCAATAACCATATTAAGAGGAGACTAATTGTGGTGGACTGATTGTATGTGTGAATATTCTTGTGAATTGGTTGGTATTCCTCTGCTCCACTGTTGGATGACAATAGATATGTGATCACTAGTGTTCTCTATTCCAGTTCCGGGTTTCAACAGGTGGTGAAGAAGAGGCTTTTGAGTTTGACTTACTTGCTTCTTGGAAAACAAAACTTGTTCATAAAAGAATGGTAACATTTGGAATGCTATTCCACATTGTCTAGGTGGTCCATTTGGAGAGAACAGGTCAAGCAGTTGATGGTGTATAACATTATCCCATATCCCTTTAGATTTTTGAGGTTGTTCTATCACTGGATGTCAACTTTAGGCACTATCCTATCTCATTTTTTCTTGATTTTTTTTTTATTGTTTAAATTTCAGATTATAATTCTTCGAAGACTCCTGTACTCATCTGTGTATTTAGGCTTCTATATTTCTAATAAAGTATTTACTCATTAAAAAGAAAATATTGAGTCTTTTCACTATCAGTTGAATATTTAGAACCCTAGAGCAGTTTTGCCAAAATTGAATGTGGTTTTTTGCAGGGTTTTATCCACCGTGTTGAGGCTGATGAAGTTTACCTGAAGTTTGCTCAAGACTTTCACTCGTGGCATAGAGATGGGAATCTCTATAATATACGGTTCAAATATAATCGAGTCAACATGAGAAGGTTATATCAAGCCATTGAAGCCGCAGCAAAGTTAGAGATAGAGTTCCTACTTCCATCTGAGGCCCCTAACATGAGGCTGATTGAAACCACTCCACTGGTGCCTATATCATGTCATCTTAATCCTGAGCAGATGCACGCAGTTGAGATGATCCTTGGCTGCAAAGGAGCACCACCTTATGTGATTCATGGGCCTCCGGGTACAGGTAAGACCATGACTATAGTGGAAGCAATCCTCCAGCTCTACAGAACTCGAAAGAATGCTAGGATTCTTGTGTGTGCCCCTTCAAATAGTGCAGCAGACCACATTCTAGAGAAGCTCCTCAGTGAAAAGGCTGTTAAGGTTCAGGATAATGAAATATTCAGGCTCAATGCACCTACCCGTAACTATGAGGATATAACACCTAATATTATCCGCTTTTGCTTCTTTGATGAGCATATCTTCAAGTGTCCTCCACCAAGTGCCCTCATGCGATATAGGATCGTCATATCGACTTATATGAGTGCCTCTCTTCTTTATGCAGAAGATGTCAGGCGAGGCCACTTCTCTCATATTTTCTTGGATGAGGCTGGCCAAGCTTCAGAGCCAGAAACCATGATTCCTATAGCCAATCTCTGTCTAAGAAAGACAGTTGTTGTTCTTGCTGGAGATCCCATGCAGTTAGGTCCAGTAATATACTCTAAAGAGGCAGAAACTTATGGATTGGGGAAATCGTACTTGGAAAGATTGTCTGAATCTGACATTTACTATAATGGGGAGGAAAATTATGTTACAAAATTGGTGCGGAACTACAGATGTCACCCAGAAATTCTTTATCTTCCTTCAATGCTGTTCTATGATAGCGAATTAATTGCATGTAAAGATGACAACAGTGCCTTCTTGGATGGGGTGAATCTCCTTCCTAACAGGGATTTTCCTGTTCTTTTCTTTGGTATCCAAGGTTGTGATGAGAGGGAAGGAAATAATCCATCGTGGTTTAACCGAATCGAGGTAAGCAAGGTAGTAGAGGTCATCAGCCGACTGACTGATACTGGAAATCTGAGTGAGGAAGATATTGGCGTGATAACACCTTATCGGCAGCAAGTGCTAAAACTAAAGAACACCCTTGAAAGTTTGGAGATGACAGATATCAAGGTTGGAAGTGTTGAACAATTTCAAGGTCAAGAGAAGAAAGTAATTATTATATCTACTGTCCGCTCAACAATCAAACACAATGAATTTGACCGAACGTATTGTTTGGGATTTTTGAGCAATCCAAGAAGGTTTAATGTGGCTATAACCCGTGCCATATCTTTGTTGGTCATAATCGGTAATCCACACATCATCAACAGGGTAATGCCTTTTCTATTGCAAGCTGTTATTTGTGATTAATATAGGTAGCTATAAGAAAACCCACACATTACTATGAACAAAACCTGATGGTAATAAGATATACATTTTTTTTTTAAAGATTACATGAATATCTTATTCTTGTGAATAAAATTAATTATGCCCTTTGCATGCTCTGAATGTGCTGCTTATGCTACTGCTCTGTTATTTCATATTTGCAGCACTTCCTACCAATGAGTTTGGAAATGTCTCTTTTAGATATTACTCTTCTTGTTGATTAAACATAAAAAGGATAAATGCTTTTTCCCCTTTTAGACGCATGGAGAAATCGGGGTTTCTTTTGTTAGGTGAAAAAAGGTATTCATGAACGTGTCAAACAATTCAGATATGATTAAGACCAAAATCTGATGTGTTAAACTTACCTTTATTGTGATTTTCTTCTCATTAAGTAATCAAATTGATTGAGCTTACACGCCAACAAATTCAGGATTTAGTTTTTTACATTGCTAATACCCAGTCTTTTGCATTTTTTTTCAGGACCCCCACTGGAACATGCTTTTATGGCATTGTGCAGACAACAACTCATATCAGGGTTGTGCTCTCCCCGAAAAGGAGGAGTTTGTTGATGAGGATCCCACACAGGAAAATTACTTGAACAATGATGAAGAAAATCCTCTACCATCTGAAGAAGTTGAATGCGGTCAAGAGTCTTGGCAAGAAGATTATCCTAAACCTAATAAGGATGAAGATGAATGGTCTGATGGCTGGAAGGATTAATTTTCCTGACATCTAGGGACACGAGGAAACTAGCATGTGCTTTTGTTATTTATGTCTTCACAGAAGAAGTGGTATATCTATCTTACAATCAAAATTCGGTTACATATATCTTGCCTTTTGTATGCCAAGAAGCTATGATCCACATTCCACATGCAGTTGAATGTTGAAGCGGGATCCATGTCACATTGTCCAATTAAGACGGCATTTAGCTGGGATTTGCATGTCATTTTAAGTCTATATAGTGAAGGAAACTTTACAATCTTTGCCATAAAGCATTCCAGACGTTTACCAAGCTGTAATTGAGAAAGGAAAAAGAAAAATAGTTTGTGAATATTATTTGTTTGGGGAATTACAACACAATGGTTTGTGGTTAAATTCCGTGCTATATCAAGAGATGGGTGGAAATTTTCTGACAAGTGAGAATACACATTTATGCACACACTCATATCAAAGAAGCACTTTAGCTAAGTATAAGTTGCATGATGAGTTCAGATGAATGGAGATAGGAACAAGGAAAATCACTAATGCTGGGTGCGAACCAACTGTAGCTGCTACAAAGCTGTTTTGTTGTTGTGGCTGATGACATTCTAGCCGGTTCTAGCGATGAATTCTGTTATGTGGGTGGCGGCGTAGTAGCATAATCTGGGGGCGAGCTTCGCTTTGTGCATAATCTCTCTGGTACTTGTGGTGGAGATGCGCCAGCATTAGGAACTGCAATAAAGGGATTTGAAAACTTGAGAGACTAAATCATGTTTCTAGTAACCACCAAGGTTCCTTGCCTTAAAAGGGAACAAAGACTTCTGTCCAAATATGGCTTATGCCCCTACAGTTCACTTAACTCTTCTTTGTGAAAACAAGTTTTTCACTTTATTTTCTTTATAAGTTTGACACTATCTCAGAACAGATTCAACATTATTAAAAAAACTAATTTCTGATTAATACTTGCATGAGTTGATAAGATATTTTATTTTAAAAAAAAGGAAGAGTAAAGCTAAATTATTCAAAGAAATGACAAATTGGTAATAGCAAAGACCACACTGCCTGATTACCGGAACTAGAGAGAGTTTTAAGAACGGAATATATTTTTGTGCTCCAGGGGGGAAGCAATGATGCCGTTGACCCTGTTTCAATATAGATAAAATGAAATATAGTCCATTATGTAATCATTCTTTATTTTTGGTTGGAAAATAAAGATAAAGCACAGAGAAAAGAAACAGAGTTGCAAAAGAAAAAGGATGGAATTCTAAAAATACCCTCTGGTTTTGAGTTATATGCGCCCTTCTAGGAAATATTAATTTTCTGAGATATATATATATATATATATATATATATATATTTCCTTGAGTTCCATCAAAATGTGCAAACAATAGAATGTGAATTCAGCTAGCAGCTTTAGCAGTTTCGGTTTTTTTTTTTTTTTTTTTTTTTTTTTTTAATGTGAACATTGGAGATAATGTCCAAATTTTGCATTTGCAGTGGCTGAGTTATGCAGTGTGGGTAAACTCATGTAATGATAGTCTTACATTAAATAATACTACATGGGAAGAGTAAGCGGTAAATATAACGTAACATAATTGGGGTCTAAACTTATAAGTTTAAGTTTTTTTGAGTTAAGTAGTGTTTTTATACATTATATTGATTAATCAAAACTATTCAATTAGAATTTTCATATATATGGTGTTACATTTGAAGATAAGAATTTTTAAGGAAAGAGCATGTGCATGGTTTGATGTGAAGCAATAATTAGCCTTTTCAATTTTCTAAAGATGGGGTTTCCTAAGGATCACACCTCTAATATATCCTATCTAGTTTCTAGGGTTTTTGTCAAAATCTTAAGACACCATAACCTAGTTGGTGATCGGAACTATTTTGTGTTCTTATATAGAGTATAGACATCTACAAACCCCTAAAAATAAAAGGAGATGGAGGCGTAAATTCCTTAAAAGGTAACACATTTGGATTGTTAAGAGATGCACACATTCTATTCTTATCAAGGGCTATGATTATAGAACACAATCTTCTTCGTTTCACTGAAAATAGAGAGATTAAGATTTTGATAAGAGAACTTCATTTCAATATTTTATTTTCTGGATCGAATAGTCTATAACGTATATAGTCCATTTCAAATGGAGAGGCTCCTATTCCTATGATTATGTGGGAGTGGGAGTAAGATGCATTAGAGCTTAGCAACTTTCAAATATGATCATGCATGGCATGGTTAATATCTTTATGGACCTTTTTTTTTTTGTTCCTTTTATTGAATTTCTGAATAAAAGTAGAAATAAATGAGCCTCCTTTGTGTCACAGATAACCCAGAATATATGAAGCTGTTAAAATATTGTAGGGCTTACCCAATTTAAAGCCTTTAAAAGGAAGAATAGGATAGCAAGATATGTTGCTAGGTTGAGAGGGTAATGTTGAACGAAGTAAATAACAAGGAGAAACACTACTGAAAACCATCCACATGAGAAGCTAGGGCTACGAAGTTGTTTTGTGGCTGTGGCTGATGAAATTCTAGCTGGTTCTAGTGATGAGTTCTGTTGTGGCGAGCTTGGATGTGATGGAGATTTAACATCATTAGGACCTGCAATAAAGGAATTCAAAACTTGAGAGACAAGACCAAAGTTTCTAGTAATATCCATTTTACAATTGGGATTTAAGATAAGTTAGTTTTGCCATGGTTAGAGTGTGTGATAATTGATCAATTTATATTGAGTTATCATGGCCATGATAAGACAAATGGACACTATGACCTGTGCCAATGCCTCTACTATCTCAGAAGTCGGGACAATTTCAGCATGAATAATATACTCTAAAAACTAATTTTTGATTTATACTTGCATGAGTTGCTAAGATTTAAAAAAAAAAAAAATTATTCCAACTAATGGCAAATTGGTGATACTATAATTATGCATGAAGGGAAATGTAAATTCCAAATTAGTTTGATTAACTAAATTGGTTTATGTTCCTAAAAAAAAAGGGTTTATTAACTAAAAAACTTGATTATATTTAATATTAAATCATTCTATTCGAAGTTTTTCATACATAAAAAAAAAAAAATTCCCTAACATTTTTAACTAAGAGGATAAGACAATTAATTAGCCACTAGTCTATATATGGCCTACGCCCCTACAGTTTACTTAACCGGTATTGTGAAAACAAGTTTTTTCACTCTATTCTCCAATAAATTGACACTATCTTAGAAAAATTTAAGCGTAAATAATATACTCTTAAAACTAAATTCTGATTAATACTTGAATATATTGCTAATTGTTTTTTTTTTTTTTTGAAAAAATGAATAAAATTTTTCATTGAAGAAATGAAAAATTTGTGATCCAAATATAACCGTGCAATAAGAAAAATGTTAATATCAAAATAGTGGTGCCAACACACTACTCTGCTTAGTTACCAGAACCAGAAGGATTTGTAAGCCCGGAAATTGTTGTGCTCTGGAGGGGAGGCAATGCTGGTGACCATGTTTCAATAAAAGAGAGAAGTATAATTCGATTAGTCCATTATCTAATCATTGATTTTCTTTCCAAAGAGAAAAAGAACAGAGTATCAAAACCCCATTATAAAGATTCCAACATTATCCTAGTTATACCCAAAAAAATCTATGGAAACTAAGTTTAACCAAGAAAAGCTCAAGACTTTAAGAAACCAAGAACTGGGTTTGGCTTTTTGAACCTGAGCAAAGTGACTCCAAAGATCCAATCTTTATGGAACTGTTGTTGTCTTCTCCAATGGGACAAACCGAAGAAAGAGAGAGGACTCTAGTGTTACTAACCGGAAACCTGAGGATTGAAGGCTGCCGAACAAGGTAACAGAGGCAGACACCATTGTTAGAGCTTAAAGCCGAGGAGAAGGCCTCACAGCAGTGGTCGGAGGCCATGTTGGAGTGGTTGTTTGGCGGAGACAAGACGTAGGGTAGGCATGGTGAGAACAGAACAAGCTGGTCAGCGCAGCTTGAAGGCGGTGGAAGTGGTGGTGGTGGTGGTGGTGGTGGGGCCGCCACGATGAGGAGGAGCATGGAGGTGACACCGAGAGTAAGAACAACGAGCTGCAGAGTCATGGTGGTGATCATGGTTGGGGGGTTATGGGGGGTCTTTAGAGAGACTGTTGAGTGATATTGGAGAGAAGGGTTTGGTTTTCTTTGTTGGTGGTATAAGGATAATTTTGGAGCCTGGTAAAACAGTTACAAATATAGTTGAGTGGCGGGAGAGTTCTGTTTTTTTAAAGGATAGAATTCCGAAAATGCCCTTTGGTTTTGAGTTATGCGCTTCAATTTCCGTTTCATTAAACAGTTTGACAAAGACCCTTCTATGAGAAATTAATTTTCTGGGAGATATTCTTTTTTATAGTTCCATATATCAAAATGTACAGACTACAAACCATAGGATGTGAACTCAGCTAGTGGCTCAATTTTTCTGAAATTTACCATAATGGAGAGGAAAATTATGTAACAAAATTTTCTTTTTTTTACCATAATGGAGTTTCCTGTTCTTTTCTTTGGTATCCAAGGCTGTGATGAGAGGGAAAGAAATAATCCATCGTGGTTTAGCACCTTATAGGAAGCTAGTGCTTAAACTAAAGAACACCCTTGAAAGTTTGGAGATGACAGATATCAAGTGTGGAAGTGTTAAACAATTTCAAGGTCAAGAGAAGAAAGTAATTATTATATCTACTGTCCGTTCAACAATCAAACACAATAATTTGACAGAACGTACTTTTTGGGATTTTTGAGCAATCCAAGCAGGTTTAATGTGGCTGTAAGTCTGTAACCCGTGCCATATCCTTGTTGGTCATAATCGGGAATGCGCACATCATCAACAGGTAATTTCTTTTCTATTGCAAGCTGTTGTTTTTTATTAATTTAGGCAGATATAAGGAAACCCACACATTACTATTAACAAAACCTATTGATAACAGTGTCATCTAGACAAGAGTTTTCTAGTTTTCTAGCTTAGTAACAATTGAATTATTAACCGTGTCATCTGGTCCATATTCTGTACACACACAGGCCACTTAACCCGCAATTAATGCCAGCTGCATCTCAATGTCTCCTTCCCTTGAAGAAATTGCATTAGAAGCTCCAAATTGAGATATCTCTAGGAGCCGCCCATACATCCAATAAAGTAATCCATAAATCTTGTTATACAAGATATGTACTGTCTTGAGTACCATATCAGCTGTGTCATAGAGACCCTTATAAACTCCTTGATACCAATGACGCAGTACCCCAATGATCAGGATTGGACATAAGTTAACCATGAATAACCAGACGGGAGAAATGATTAATTTGACAAGTAGCTCAATAGAGAGAATTCCAGAAACCAGACAAACGAGCCTGAATATAAAAAGGTAGGCAGCATCTTGCCGTTTTAATTTATCTCCAAATATGCAATGATATAGACAATTGTAGCCACTATGAAAAGCAGGATGATACCCAGATGTTTTTCAAGTGGTGAGACGTTCAAGGCTTGAAAGTGTATACCAATTATGGCACCCAGAATTGTGTCGAAGAAGATAAGAAGCGCATGAAATTCCTCAAAGAAAACGAGTGCCTCATCACTAGCACATTCACAAACAAAAAAAATCCATTACGAGCTTCTACAATTTATGTAACACATATATTATGAGGCCAATCAAAACCAAACTTGGAATAGAGAGACAAAAGCCCAAAAGCCTAACCTGTCCAATGTGCGTTCAAGAGTTGCCCAAATTGAAATCCTCAAACGGATGGCTAAAAGCACAGCAGCAAATACGCTGAATCTTGTAGAAACAAAAGGCAAAAAAATCAATTAATAAACGAAAATTGATCCACAGGGCCGGCTCAATGAATTTGGGGCCCTAGGCGAAAGCTTTAAATGGGGTCTTTTATTATATTTAATTATAAATTTATATATATTTTTCAATTAAAATTGATTTTTCTTGCTTTTTGAGAGGCAAAATTACTAATTAAATTTTGGCCAGTTGATTTGTATTATGTTTTGAATTAAACAACTTGCAACAAAAACAAAATACTTTATTTAGGTCTTTCGAATACACTAACTATTTTCTATCATGTGTCTCTCCATTTGGTAATTTTCGAATATAATGTGTAGTAGAAAAATGTCTAGAGTTCTTTTCTATAGGAAAGTTTAGATCATCAACTCTTATTGGACCATTTTCTACTAACAAATCTCTTAATTTTATATCAATAGTTTTCCATTGACTTGGACCAAATATATTTGTAGGAATATAATTAGGTTGATCATTAATATTTTCACTCTCCTCTAAATTATTTTGAGCTTCATTATCAAGAATGGTGACATTACATGTTTGAACATTATCATGACCACCTTCATTATTATCATTTTGTTGTATATTTTCATTATCTTCTAACTCTTTTTGATGAATTTCTTGTTCATTTATGAAACCTTCACTCAAATTTTCTGCAAGATTTTGTTTTTTACTAGTAATAAATTTGTCCATAGCTCCTTTTTGAGATTCAATTAGTTCTTCTCTCTGTCTTTTTTTTTTAGTTTTTCATATTCAGATAGATATTTTCTAGTAGACATTTGTAATTCAAAAATATTTATGAATAAATGAAACACAATCTATAATAATAAAAAATTACAATTTAACTAGAATAATATAAATTTAATGTATAAAACAATAGAACCTGGTTTATCAAAATCACAATTGCAGCTTTACTTAATATGATCACTTTACACTTTAAACCTGCACAAAAAAAATTAAAATTAATATAAATACAAAGTAAATTATTCTAAATTTATAATTTTGTTATCAATACTCTTTTTTTTTTTTGGTAGCAGTAAACCTTTTTTTTAGCAAAATGTGTAGGACTCAACTTGATTGGATCCACTAAGACTAAGACTAAGAACAGCCCCCTATCCCTCCATGGCTCCATCCCACTAAATCTGATTTCTTAAAAAAAAAAAAAAAAAATTGTGTAGGACTAGATCATGCTTTAACTTCCATACCACTAATCTGATTTCTTAAAAAAAAAAAAAAAAAACAAAACGTGTAAGACTAGAACTAGAAGTCTCTAGAATCAATACTTTAACTTAAAAGAATCAATACTTTAACTCTTTTAAGTGGGTCCATTCAGACCATTCCATAGCATTCTAGAAAAATCTAAAGAAATCAAACAAACTAAGGACTAAAGTTCATCGGTTCAGCCAAAAAGAAAGAATAAAAACCCAGCAGCAATTTTTCCTCAAGAAAAGGAAAAAAACCCAGCAGCAATGAGCAAACTCCTCTTCAAAAAAAAAAAAAAAAAAAACCCTAGACACTTAGCAGCAAACATGAAGAAGACGAAAGAGGCAAAGGAAGTGAAAACAAAAAAGAACCTGAAATGAAGATTTGTCAACACACCAAGTCTATTGCCAGCACCAATTAATGTGTAAGCCAACTAAAAAGAGTGTTTTTTTTTAGAATCAAGATGAAGAGAGTCAGAGAGTGAGTGTTTTTTTTCTTCTTTCTTTTTTCTGACTTTTCTTATTTGTCTCTTTTTTCTGCCTTTTGTAATCTTTTCTTCTACACGCTAAAGATTTCTGCTGTTTGTAATCTTTTCTTCTGCAAGCTAAAGCTTTGTTGATGGCCTGATGGGATTAGCCTTTTGCCTTCATGTCACATAGTCACTTCAGCTTTTTTCTCTGTGAGAAACTGGCCTTTGTGAGAAATGGGCCTCTGTGAGAAATGGGCCTTCATGGCTTGATGGGATTTGGTTATGGCCGGTTGTAATAATTTTTTTTTTTTTTTAAGATGAAAAAGCAATATTGTATAATATATTATTACTATTTGGGGGCCTCTCTTATAAGTGGGGCCTTAGGCGGTGGCCTAGCTAGCCTATAGCTTCAGCCGGCACTGATGATCCAACCATCGAAGTAACAATCAAAATTGAAAAGCAAAAGAATAGAGATATTAAATTAAAGCTGCTTTCAATCTGATCGTTAACAACCCAGTACTAAATACAAACAGATCCAAGTAACAATGAAATTTAAACAAAGAAAGAGAGGACTTGAAAATGGTAGATAAGAGGGCATAGGAATAGTCATGGTTAGGGAGTTAGGAGACGAAGAAGAGGCGTTGTTGGAGCACTAAATTCTAAAATTCCTAACCTCAGCGGCTCGACGCATGCCGTTGTTTGATGTCAATGAATTTTGGGATTCTGTCGCCCAAATAGGGGGTTTGGATCCCAACCTTTGAAATCCAAGTTTCTTAACACCATTGCCGCTGCAGTGTATGTTGTTTTCTTAGCACAGAGATAGCCAATGAAGTGAGTAGGCGAGGAAGGAATATCTGTTGTCCTCATCAAAGGAAAAATGCATATATGATGAAGAGGAAAATGAAGTCAGTAGACTAACCTTTCTTGATCAACCTCAGAATCGGAAATGGTGGTCTGCAACTCCAACTCTGTGCTCCCATCCATTCTATTAATAATTAAAAAAAAAAAAAAAAATCAAAAGGCGAGGCAGGAATATCTGTAAAAATGCATATATGATGAAGTTAGTAGACCAAACTAGACTTATTTATATGCATATATGATGCTCTAGCGACTATAGAATAAAATCCTGAGATGAGGAATTAAGTAAGTTTTTATAGATACTCTAGCGACTATAGAATGATGAGAAATTAAGTTTTTATAGATGCTCTGCAGAGAAATTTTTTTTTTATATGCTCTAGCTATTCCCTGGGAGGACTAGTACTAGTCCCTTATATTATTGTGAGATGAAGAATTTAGAATTTAGATATCTCCCTTATATTATTGTGAGATAAGAATTTAGATGAAAATTTTAGAATTTAGATATCTCCCTGGGAGGACTTTCATTATTTATTTTATATTTTTTCCTCTTCTTTTGCTCCTTATAAATATATCTTCATGTGCTTTCTTTGGCAATGTGGACTCTAAGATTACTTTTCCCTTTGGTCCTTCACACATTGTGTTAGGAATTCGGTGGTTCCTAATGGAACGAGTATGAATTGTAGAGAAATTAACTTTATTCAAAGTAGTTACCTTCCATCAGTAGTGAAGCCAGTAAAATTTTCAAGAGGACCAAGCTAGGATCAACAAATTTAAGATAATTGTCTAATTTTGAAATACACTTAACAAATTTTGTTGCATTGATTAATATGATATCTCATATAACTATCTATGATTTAGGATCACGTTATAAGGAGTCAATTTTTATATTCTTATTTTTATATCTTTGAGCCTTTTTAAGGCGTTAAACATCTAGAGTTCCATCACTTGGGACAAAAAAATTGACTAATAGTTTCCCGATTTTGAATATTTGTTCTCTTAAAATATATGTTTATAATGGATGATTTCTTCATAAATTACTCAAATTTTAAAATTTAAATATTGAATTTTATAAACAAATTAAATAACCAAATAAAAATAAAGTGAACAAAGAAGTGTAAATATTTAATCACTATACCAAATATAAATAGATAAACATACTATAAAAAATACAGTTATGCTATATATTATTATTAAATAACATCAAATTAACCAAACAAATATCTTTTATCAACAATAAAAAAATTAAAACAAAACTATTATATGTGAAATGTGCTTTACAACTCTTCATTACTACATTCAAGATTTAATACTATTCGGCCAAGAGTGGATTGGTCATTGTTCCACAATAGTTTTGGCTAGGGGTGTTCACCAAACCATACAAATCGCACCAAAACTTCCCACAAAATAGCATAACTGCAACACTCCTCACCACAAGTAACAATGTGCCATACTGCATGGTGCTGTGCAGGTTGCGGTTTTATAATAAGAAAACCGCACCACATCATTTCTATATATTAATATATTTATTTATTTTTAGTATTAAATATATTATTAATAGTTTAATAACCCTAGTTTTCAAAAAAAAAAAAAAAAAAATTGATAACCCTTGCAAGTGTTAGTTAAGAAAGCCAGCCCAAAATAAAGAAAAACTAGCTCGATCAATAGTTTAAAACTTGGCCCAAAATAAAGGGAAAAATTAGTTTTGAGCTAAGTAGGAAAAACCCAAAATTTAAAAATTATACTGACTTCGAACTGTTCAAACTGTATCTTATACACCGCACCACATATGTAACTGCAAAAATGAGGTGTTTTGTGGTTATAGTTTTGGCTAAATTCTAAATTACACTGCACTGCAAAAATTGTGCTGAGGCAGTGACCAATAGATCCAAATTAGTGCACTCGAGAGTTGTTAATTTTGTTATTGAAGTCAGATTGCTCTATGCAAGATTTGACCAGCTGGAGTTTAATTGGGTGTATAGGAATGCTAACAAAGCTACACATGTCTTAGCAAGATGATCTTTGTCAAACTCTTTTCCAAGTTATTTTGGTAAAAGGATTGGTCCCTTAGGAAGAATGGTCTTGGCATGACTAATTCTATGGTATATTTCTTTCGTGTGCAATAAACGTCTTTTATTGAATATAAAAAACAAGCTGATTTACATTTATTATTCTAAATGTTAATTTCAATTTGTTTTTTTTAATTCCTAGTCAATAAACAAACAATTTCATTATGTAATTTTTTTTTCAATGGCTATGGTTAACCAAAGACTTTCATAATATCATACTCAATATACAAATATCGACAACAACAACATTATTATTATTATTATTATTAAAAATAAATATAATAAGCACAATACTGACAAACTTTTTCAATTTTATTATTATTTACAAGCTAGTTACAATAACAAGTGACTCTTCCATCTGAATAGGTACCATTGTCTTCCTGATCCCTTGAAGAAAATGCTTGAGAAGCTGCTTACTGGAATTTCTATAGGACAAACTATATATCTAATAAAATAATTGATAAATCTTTGAAAACAAGCTACATACTGCATTGAGTAATGAGTACTAAATTAGCTGAGTAATAAACACAGTGATAAATTTGTTGGTACAAATGACGCAGTACCCCCCTAAGATTAGGCTTAGGTATAAATGAACCTTGATTAGCAGAAAGGGAGACAAGATTATTTCGAAGAGCAGCTCAATAAAAATAATTCCAGAAACCAGACAAATGAACCTCAATATGGGATTAGCGTCTTGATGTTGTAGTTGTATCTTCATATATGCACTATGATAGATGATTGTAGCCACTATGAAGGGCAGGATGATATCATAATACGTATGAAGTGACGAGATGCCCAAGACTTGAAAGTGTGAACCAATTAAGGCAGTTGGAATCAAGTTGAGGTCACCAAGAAGCTTGTGAAATTTTTCAATGAAAGAGATTCCTCCATCACTGGCAGATAAACAAACGAGAAATCCTTCAGCTTTAATATTACTTTTTCTTCCAACTTGATGCAGCCATGGAGCATTAAAATGTTACTAATTTACAAATTCGCATATTCAAGATATATTTTGTGAGGGCCATGCTTACAAGTCATGTGATTTTAATAGTCCAGTTGTGTTTTTGGGTCAAAACAGTTTTTTTTTTTTATATGGGATTTTATTTAGTAAGTACAATTTTGTGTTTAGTAAGTTATGGTCAATTTTGCCTTTGAATACAAAATTGACCAATAACTTGTTAAATAAAAAGTTAAAAACCCATATCAAAAACCGTTTTAACCTAAGGACACATATAACTAAACCTTCAAAAACAAATAATTTTTACTTTAATTGAATTTCACACCCAGATTCTTAGAAGAATTTTGAAGTCGTAACAAATTAATCTTCAACAACTACATCAAACCAAAAAAAAAAAAAACTCTATAACTAAAACATACCATGAATTGAGCAATAATTTAGAAACTTAACTCACGTAAAGCAAATCCCAAATGAAAATGGACAGCCCAAAAACAGATAGTTAACAATAAACTTTCCTTCCAACTTCAACCGATAATTTTAACAATTACATATTAATAAATATAATAGACATAATAATATGCTTTATCTAACCCATCTAAATAATCCCAAATTATGCATATCCAGAAGCTAGCCCTTAGAGCATTTTCATTGGCAATTGCAAATGGAAAATGTAGGGAAAAGGTACAATCAAGTCATAAAAAGGTGTTGGCAACCGGGCTTGTAAAATGCCATAATTGCAAAAAATTTTGCAATTGTGCTATAGTGTCATCCTAAATGTAGGATGGCACTGTAGCACAATTGTAAAAATTTTGATAAATTTTAATTGATAAAGTGTAAGAGAGATGAGGGAGAAGAGAGGGGGAGAGTTGTATTCGAATATATTATATTATTTTAGTAGATAATATATATTATTTTAATGAGTAAAATAGGAAAATACAAATTGAAATGTTGGGTGTGTTGTAAAATGGTATTGTATAATTGATAAAGTACCTTTTTGAAATGGTAAAATAGAATATGATACAATTTTTCATTACGAATGCTCTAAGTTCAATGAGCTATACAAGCACATACGAGTACATACATGAAGAACATATTTATACAAGAACTCAAATCTATTTAATAGGTGATAAAAACTTCCAAGATTGAAACCTTCAATAAATTAACTGCCGAATTGAAGCTGAAACTTGTAGAAAACTAAAAGGCCAATAACAATCAAATTTGAAAAATTGAAAAACGAAGAAGAACACAAACCTTTTCAGTAGGTATACAAGTGCTTTAGAAATTAGTTCCACCACAATAATCGCAGCCGTTTTAAAGCTGAACTCGTAGAAAACAAAAGGTTAAAAAATCAATATTAAACAATAAAAATGATCCAAATCATCTTGAAAAAAAAAATGAAAAACAAAAGAGAAAGATGCAAGTAACAATAGAAGCTTTCAATCTGTTAGTTGAGCCATACCATCTTCATTTTTACGAAAAAAGCCAAATTTGACGGTTGATAGACAGTGACAAGGACAACAATGCCAAGTGTGGGGGGCGAAAAGATCCTGATGAGAATGTGGGCCTTTTGGGCCGTGTTAAGGAAGGCCGACCTGCTACTGGGTTTAGAATTTGTTGGTACTATGGGTCGGCCCATACGCCGAGGGTCCGAGGATCCAGCCGAGGGTGGACTTATCCTCGGACGGACACCGAAGAACTCGGGGTTTTGCAATAAAGATTAGGGGATGACACGGTTAAGACCAGTGGTTAAAAGGGGTAAACCCTAGAATGCCCCAGAAGCACTGGTGTTGAAGAAATGTCAAAGATAAAGGCTGCTACCTCCACATTAAAGACCCTGCACCTACCACCCTGGCCGCATTGATGGGGAAGTGACACCTGAACAGTGGAAGAGAAACTTCTGGTTACTATTCAAAGGCACTGGGAAAGGAAATATCTAGGTTAAAGGGGAGGTAAAGCAACACGTGTAAAAGGGATGGAAGAGAGTAGTATTTAAGGGGGAATCTAAGACAGAAAGGGGGATCTCCCTCTTTGTAACCTAAAAGAAAGATAAAAAGAAGGAAAGAGAAATTATATAAGAACAGTTCTCGGCTTACGTCCGGGCAGTTTGATTCATAGCATTCTTTGTTGTTTTTAAGCGTTTATCATCTTTAGTTTGCTATTTAATCCTCAAACACTTCTAACCTGGGTTTCAAGCCCACACTCTACAAATTACATTGTTTAAGGCTCGTTGGGCCTGAGCCCGTAACTGTTCTTGGGGCCAGGTGCAATTGTGCACTTACACCAAGTTTGCTCGCAACTTTTTGTAAATAGTCAAATTATTTATAAATACCAGGATTTGGTATTTATAATTTATTTTTTTTTCAAAAGCAATTTTCTAAAAAATATATAATATATTTGTTTATTCTTAGGATTTTTTTAAGAAAATTTATTCTTAGGAGTTAAGACATCAATTAACTTTCTTATTATTTATAAAAATCTATAAATGTGACCAATTCTTATCTTTTTGTCTAGATTCACAACTGTCACTTTTTTTTTTAATAAAATGAACATTATTTTTTTACTTACTATTGTAATAACAATTCATCACATTAATACATTAACCATTAGTAAATAAAAAATATTTATAAATACTTATATAAGAATATTTATAAAAAATATAAAACTTTAACATTTTCCATAATCAAATTATTTACAAATACTTAAATATCACATGGTAATAATTCATCGGTAAACTTTTCTTTCTTCGGAGAATACATTAACATCTAAAGGGCTGGGTCCAAAGCCTCATGATATCCAAGTATCCAACAATCCATATGATCACATTCTCAAAAAAAAAAAAAAAAAAAAAAAAAAAATCAATATGACCAACAAAGAAGGGATTGTACTGGTGGAAGATGATTGAGGGGTGGTTCAATTTGATTGTCTAGTCTCTGACGTGGCATGCTTCTATTGGAAAGCCGAAAATTGTCAAAAATGGGGGTCATAGTATTTTTTCGTCATGACCTACAACCACTTTCCTTTTTTACCATTCAAAAAAGTAGTACCATATATTGAATTGTTGTTGTTGTTGTTATTATTATTATTATTATTTTGGTTAAAAGGATACTTCATTAACAAAACTAACCGGCCTCTAAAACAGAGGTTACAATGCGATAATACATCATTCCAGCCGAATCAAGGCTGAGAAGGAGTGTTACATCAGAAGGGGGTTAAGAAAAATGATATAATCTTGACTAAGGATTGCACCTCATCTAGCAAGGGTGTTGGCACATTTATTCGCCTCTCTATAACAATGTCTAATCCTAACTAAGGGAATGTCTTTCAAAAACTTCCTACAATCAGCCACCAATACATCAATACCATTAGGATGATCTAGCTCCTTCTTCATAAGATCTACAACCAATTTTGAGTCAAGCTCAATTTCAACCGCTGGAAGTTTAAGAGTAATACACAAGCGAATGCCATCACGAAGAGCCCAAAGTTCTGCAGCAACACTTGTTGTAGACCCGATTACTCAAGCAAATCCCTTGACCCATTCTCCCTTATCATTCCAAATTAATCCACCTCCACTAGCCAGCCTGGGGTTCCCCAGTGAAGATCCATCTGTATTCAACTTGAACCAGGTAAGAGGAGGTCGGTGCCAACGAATCTGAATTTTTGTTTTAGCACTAATCTTCTTCCCATTGATTCCTAGGTGCAGGAACTCAGCTGCTTTGGCTACGGCTTCAGCTTTGGAATCCTTTTGGAGATGAGGTCTTCCAAATACAATGTTGTTGCGGTGGAGCCAGATAGTCCAAAGAGCGAAAGGGAAGAGGATACCCCACTCCATACCTGAAGAGCTGCTGGACTTAAAGCTTTGACAGTTAAGTTTCAGCCACTCCACCACGTTAGTATCATAAAATAAGCTTCTTTGGACCGGAGGTGAGAAAGAGTTCCAATACCTTTGCACCATGGGGAAGTCTCTTAAGGTATGAATAATAGTTTCAAGAGCATTGTTACATACAGGACAAAGAAAAGGAACATCCATACCTCTCTTTGCAAGAATGGCTCGGACTGGGATGCTGTGATGACAGCATTGCCAGAGAAAGTGCTTTATCTTCGGAAAGGATTGCACTTTCCACACCCAATCTCTTCTAAATATCTGATTCGTCGTATCATTGCCATCCAAATTTGCGAGGCAATATGCCTCCTTTAGTTTGAACTCGCCACTGGGAGAAGAGAACCAAGAGAGCCGATCCTCACTATGGTTTGAGAAAGAAATAGGGGTTGCTTTTATTTCCAAAAGAATAGAAGCAGGGAGATCAAAAGATAATCCCTCCCATTTCCATCCAAGGAAGCTAGCAATGTCCATCACCTTAAGATACTCTTCACCTCTATTCAGTGGCCCAGATATCAGACTTCTCAAAGGGCCTTTGTTTAGCCACTTATCAAACCAAAGAGATAAAGAGCTATCCTTCCCTGTTATCCACTTGGAACCTTTTGAAAAAATTTCCTTGCCTTTTCTAAGACTAGCCCAAATAGATGAGCACGATGTAAGGGTTGTTGTGCTTCCAAAAACTCCACGTTGAGTTCAGTATTTGTTAGACAAAACTCTTACCCATAAAAAAAATTTTCCGAGTGAAACATCCAATTAAGCTTCGCTAGAAGGGCAATATTTTTTGGCTTGGCTGCTTGAATACTTAAGCCACCTTCCTCTTTAGTTTTTGTGATTTTGTTCCAGCCAATCAGGTGGACCTTTTTCTTGTTCTTAGATGAACCCCAGATAAAATTTCTGTTTAGCTTATCTATTCCCTGAAGAATTTTTGGAGGCAGAGCTGTGCATTGCATCACATAGTTAGGAATAGTGGAGGTGACCGATTGAGTTAGAACGACTCTACCCGCAGGAGATAAAAGGTTGGCTTTCCAACCTGCCAACTTGCTCTGAATACGGTCCAAAATAAAGCCAAAATCTTGCTGAGAACCTTTATGTTTAATGGGAAAACCTAGGTATTTTCCAAGGGAGGGGGTGGACCTGAATCCCAGAACATCACCTAGCTCTATCCTTGTATTCTGATCTACATTGGGAGAGAAGAAGACACGGGACTTCTCGCCACTAATTTTTTGCCCCGAAATCTCACAAAAGGAGTCCAAAACTTCCTTAATGGCCACACAATTTTTCCTATCAACTTTGGCAAACAACATGAGGTCATCGGCAAAAAATATGTGAGAGAAAGTTAGACCCCCTTGTGATGCTTTAACTGGATTCCAAAGATTCTCCCGACATTTACCCTCAATCAAAGCCTCGAGGACTTCCATAAATAATATGAATAGGTAAGGCGAAAGACGGTTGCCTTGACGTAGACCTCTTGAAGGTTGAAAAGCATCCAGTCCCCCCCCCCCCCCCCCAATTAAAAAGAATAGAGATAGAGGTGGTGGTAATGCAGCTCATGATTAGAGAACTCAACTGATCAGGAAAGTTGAAAAGTTTCAAGGTATCTCTAATGAAACTCCATTCAAGGCGATCATAAGCCTTCTCCAAGTTGAGTTTTATTGCCATAACACCTGTTCTGCCCTTTTTTCTCCAAGTCAAGTTTTATTGCCATAACTATTGAATTGTTGTCTTTAGAAAAATGTCTCTATGCATTAAATGGAGATCACCTGTAAGGACATCTTTATATGCTTTTTCAGGCGATGTGGAACCCTTAGAGGTCCATTAAGAAAACGCATTACAAATAGTCAAATACTATTGGAAACTTTCTCTCATATCCTATAATGCCCTTACAATTTTTTCGAAAGCCCAAATTTACCCTTTTGCCTAATCACAAAATACAACCCATTCTCAGAAAATCAACATGTTGTTGGACTTACCTTGTAGTCACATATTTTCTTCTGCATTTTGTCCAGTACACTTTTCTTCTACATCTTCTTCACAAAGCAACTAGAAGTGAGCTTGTAAAACCCACTGATACTAGCGGTGGCGTGTTGTTGATGAGGAATTGAGAGTGAGTGAGAACCAAAGAGAAGCTTTACTAGTTTGGGTTAGACGAAACAAAGGGGAAAACATAAATAAAGAAAAAAACAAAAATGAAGATGGAAGATAAAGGAGAAGAAGGTGAAAGTAAAGGAGTGGAGGAGTTAGGAAGATACATATGTGTGTAGAGGAGAAAATTGGGAAAAAAGAAAAAAAGGAAAAGAATAAAGATAATTCTAGAAGGTGTTAAACTTTTATACTTTATGATTGAGAAAATAAAGTTAACGGGAAAAAATAAAATAAAGAATAAAAACAAAAAGGTTTTGGGTTGGGTTAGTGTTTTCTAAATGCTAGCCGTCTGGTAACAATGTTTAAGTATTGTAAGGATGAATTTATTCAACTATGTGTTAGCTTTAATTATTTCGTGCCAAATTTACTTGTATTTTAATAATTAGATACCTTGTATTTAGGTGGAAATCATGTATTTTGAATATATGATATATATATGTATATATATATATATATCATTTATTCAAAATCAGGTTAACAAATATCTTGATTTTTGAATGTGAAGAAACCATGATCCACATGCAGTTGAATGTTCAAGCGGGATCCATGTTGCATTGTTCTATTAAGAGTCTAAGACTGCATTAATTTAGTTGAGATTTGCATATGTCATTTAAGTTTATATAGTCTTCTTTGCTGAATGGGAGCTTCACTATCTTTGCCATTCTTCACTTTTTAGCAAATGCTGTAATTGTGAAAGGAGGAAAAACAAAAGATTGTGAATGTTGGACATATTGTTCTTTGTTTGGGCTTGAAAACACAATGATTTGTGGTTATATTCCAGTAGTGTCAATACAGGAGTAGAAATTTTCTTACAAGTGAGAATACACATTAATATTTATGCACATATCAAAGTGCATGGCTAATTTGCTGGGTAACGGTAATTAAAGGAATCATTGTCTACAATCCCACTATGGCAACGGGTGCTGAAAAAGAGCTAATTATAAGTTGCACGATGAGTATAGATGAATGGAGATGGGAACAAGGAGAATCACTATGCCGGATGCGAAGCAACTGTAGCTGCTACAAAGTTGTTTTGAGGTTGTGGCCGATGAAATTCTAGCCGGTTCTAGTGATGAGTTCTGTTGTGTGGGTGGTGTCTTAGCAAACTGATTTGGTGGAGAATGAACATCATTAAGACCTGCAATAAAGGGATTCGAAATCTGAGAGATCATACCATGTTTCTAGTAACCACCAAAGCTCCTGTCTTATACGGAAATTCAAGACTTATGTCTAATAACCATTTTACAATTGGGATTTAAGATAAGTCGGTTTTGACATGGTTACAGAGTGTGATAATTGATCAATTTATTACTTACATTGGGTATCATGGCCATGATGTTAATAATTTTAACTAAAAACATAAGATAAATGGTCCTTATGGCCTATGCCCCCTTACAATTCACCCAACTATCTAGTTTTTTTTTTTTTTAATTAAAAAAAAAACTTTATTCTCTCATGAGTTGAAATTATCTCAGAACAATTTAAGCATTAAATCATTCAATCCAATGGCAAATTGGTGATACTATAATTGGTTTATTAACTATAATTGCATTAAGGGAAATGTAATGTCCAAGATAGTTTGCTAAATAAATTGGTTTATTAACTAATATTTATATTATATATAATAATTATTGAAAGCAATGCAATTTTAAGTAAAAAGATACGGCAAATAACCACTATGGCCTCTGCCCCTAAAGTTTAACTCTTTTTGTGAAAACAAGAATTTCACTTGATTCTCTAATAAGTTGACACTATCTCATAGCAAATGAAGCATTTAAAATATACCCTAAAATCTAATTTCTGATTAATACTTGCATGAGTTGCTAAGATTTAAAAAAAGAGTATAATTAAATCGTTCAAAGAAATGGAAAATTGATGATCCAAATATAACTGTGCATTAAGGGAAATGTAAATTTCTAAAAATAGTAGTTTGTAAGAGTAAAAGACCACTCTTTCTAGTTACCAGAAGCAGAATGATTTGTAACTACTGAGGCATTTGTTGTGCTCCGCAGAGGAGGCAATGCTGGTGACCCTGTTTCAATATAGATTAAAAATATAATTCGATTAGTCCATTGTTTAATCATTGATTTTCTTTCTAGGAAAAAAAATGATAAGGCAAAGAGAAAAGGAACAGAGTTGCAAAACCCCATTACAAAGATTCCAACTTTATCCTAAGTACACCCAAAAAAATCCATGGAAACTAAGTTTAACCAAGAAAAGCTGAAGACTTCAAGAAACCAAGAACTGGGTTTGGCTTTTTGTACCTGAGCAAAGTGACTCCAAAGATCCAATCTTTATGGAACTGTTGTTGTCTTCTCCAATGGGACAAACTGAAGAAAGAGAGAGAACTCTTGTGTCATTGACAGGAAACCCGAGGATTGAAGGCTGCCGGACAAGGTAACAGAGGCAAACACCATTGGTAGAGTTTAAAGCCGAGGAGAAGGCATCGCAGCAGCTGTCGGAGGCAGTGTTGGAGAGGTTGTTTGGTGGAGAGGAGACGTAGGGCAGGCATGGTGAGAACAGAACAAGCTCGTCGGAGCAACTTGAAGGCGGTGGCAATCGCTGTGGCGGTGGTGGTGGGGCCGCCGCAATGAGGAGGAGCATGGAGGTGACACCGAGAACAATGAGCTGCAGAGTCATGGTGGTAATCATGGTTGAGAGTTTTGGGGGAGTCTTTAGAGTGACTGTTGATTGATTTTGGAGGGAGAGGGGTTTGGTTTGTTTTGTTGATGTTGGAGTCCGGTAAAACGGTTATAAATATAGTTGAGTGGCGGGAGAGTTCAGTTATTTTCTCTAAAGGATGGAATTCCGAAAATGCCCTTTGATTTCGAGAGTTATACTCTTCCAATTTTCTTTTCCATAAACAGTTTGACACAGGCCCTTCTATGAATAATTAATTTTTTGGGAGATTATTTTATTTTTTTATAGGCAGCAAGTGCAAACTAAAGGACACCATCGAAAATTTGGAGATGACAGATATCAAGGTTGGAAGTGTTGAACAGTTTCAAGGACAAGAGAAGAAATCATTATTATATCTACTGTCTGGTTTGCAATTAAATACATAGTCATAGACGTATAGAAAATTTTGACCATTTATTTTTTGTTAAGAGAAAAGTAAAAATAGTAAATAAGACTTATAAATGTTAGTCCTAAATTGTTCTTAAAAAGAAGTGATTATTTTCTAACAAAGAATAATTGATACATTATATTAAAAATTTCAAATTAAGTTATCTATATTTGTTATTTGAAAATGTAAAAGTTAGTAAGTTTTTATTTTTTCTTCTTCTTCTTCTTCAAGAAAACATAATACATTTTACATTCAATTATTATATAAAGTGAGATATTTTGTAAATAATATAATGTGTGGTTGGAATTTGTTTCTAGTACTATTTATAAATTATTCATCCTTTATATGTCTTAAATGACCTAAAAAAAGTAGAAATAAATAAATAAATCACTTATTTTAGGAAACAAAATATAAAACTTTAATTACATAAGAAAAATGTAATTTTATCAAGAACTTACCAAAATTATGCTGAGTATGTGACATAAACATAATTGTCAATGAAGCGGATACTCTTTCTACATAAGCCACTCCTTTCAAAGTATCATTGAAGTGGACCGAATAGACTGAGGTGGACCAAAGTGAACAAAATGGACCGAAATGAACCAAAACAGACTGAAATAGACTGAATGGATAGATGCGGACTGAATATACCGAAATGGACCGAACGGGACCGAAGTCATTGAACGGACTGAAATGGACTGAACGAACTGAAATGCTATGCAGATGTGGCACAATAAGTGTGCGCAAAAATAAATACTACTTAGCAATCCAAGAAGGTTTAACGTAGCTGTAACTTGTGTTATATCTTTGCTGGTCATAATTATGAATCCACACTGCACATCATCAACAAGGTAGTGCCTTTTTTAATGCATGCTGTTTTTTATGATAAGGCAAATATAAGGAAACCAAGATCCAAGAGCCTTGTAGGAATAGGAAATATAATTTACATTATCGAGTAGTCCATATATATATAAACATGTTTAATGGAGTTTCATCCAGCAATTTACCTTCAATTATCAACTTGAAAATGCAATCTGGGTGCAGCCTTCGAAACTCCCATGACATTTCAACATTATTTATAATTGATATGTAATTTTGCAAAAAGGCTTTACTGATATTTCATTTAGAAATATTTAACAAGTTTCGATCTGAGTGAATAAATTAATTATGGGCCTGGCATGCCCTGAATGTGCTGCTTATGCTACTGCTCTGTTGTTTGCAGCACTTCCTACCAATGAGCTAGGAAATGACTCTTAGAGGAGTACTATTCTTGCAACCGCTATCTACTTTTTGTGTTAATTAAAAAGAAAAGGTTTAAATGGTTTTTTTTACCCCCTTTTCAAAAGCAATGGAGAATCAAGATTTCTTTAGGTAGAATAGCAATGTGGATAGTTAAAAGAATGGTATTCATGAACATGTCAAAAAATTTTGATATGATTTAAGACCAAAATCTGATGTTATAAACTTACACGTGTTGTATTTTCCATCTCATCAAGTAATTGAATTGATTGAGCTCTCATACCAACATATATATGTACAGGAGTTAGTTAATTACATTGCCAATGCCTAGTTTTTTTTTTTAATAGAATTTTTGGCAGGACCCCCCACTGAAACATGCTCTTATGCATTGTGCAGACTGCAATTCTTATCAGGGTTGTGCTCTCCCTTGAAAACAGGAGCTCGTCAATAAGAACCCTACACAGAAGGATTACTTGAACTATGATGAAGAAAACCCTCTACCAGTCTACCCTCTATATAAGGAAGTTGAATGGGGTCAAGAGCCTTCGCAAACAGAATATCCTAAACCTAACATGGATGAAGATGAATGTTTTGATGTTCGGAAGGATTAATTTGATCTGACACCTAGGACACGAAACTGGCATGTGCTTCTTTTTTGTGAATGTTTTATGTCTTCACCGAAGAAGTGGTATATATATGATACAATATTCAAAATTAGGTTAACCCATATCATGCTTTTTGTATGCCATGAAACTATGATCCACATGAAGTGGAATGTTGAAGCAGGATCCACATTTCATTGTTTCTATAAAGACTGCATTTTGTTGAGATTTGCATATGTCATTTAAGGTTTCAATCTTCTTTGCTGAATGGAACTTCACTATCTTTGCCTTAAGCATTTCGCACGTCTTAGCATGCTGTAATTGTGAAAGGAACAAACACAACAGTTTGTGAATGTTTACACATTATTCTTTTTTGGGAAGTCAAAAAACATCGGTTTGAGGTTAAATTCTGCAAATGCTATATCAAGGTATAGGGGAGGAAATTTTCTGACACACATTTTTGCACACCCTCATCAAAGAAGTACTTAGCTAACTTGCTGGCAAAAGGTAATTAATGGAATCTTTGTCTGCAATCCCAAAATGCCAATGGGTGTTGAAATAGCTAATAATTATAAAGTTGAATGATGACTATAGATGAGTGGAGAAAGGAACAAGGAAAATCATTATGCCAATTCTACTCCACTCCCCCTCCCTCCTCCTCAATCCAAACGGATCATAAAGAAAGAGAACAATCTTGTGTCATTGATGGAAACCCGAGGATTGAAGGTTGCCGGGCAAGGTAACAGGCAAAAACCATTAGCAAAGTTTGTTGGGTTAAAATAGCTTGACCCCGGTTAATTAATTCAATTAATCAAGTTGATTAATTAGGTTTAATTATATGAAAATTATGAAGGCACCACCAAATCACTAAATAAATTAAATACAACGGAAAATAAATTGACATGGTGATTTGTTGACAAATGGAAAAAACCTCTTACAAGGCAAAAACCCTATTGGGTGAATTTAAGGTCACTATTCTCAAGAATCCACTTATATATCAATCATTAAGCGATTGCAAGTATAAGAAATCTTACCACTATCCTGGCCTATTCCAAAATATCAATCTACAGTTGAACTTTCGCTTCAATATCTAATTGAACTTGATCTTGTAGTAGTCTTCTTTCTCTTGATGCACAAATCCCCAATTTGTGACTAACCCTTTGCATGGATTCTAGTACGAAACTAATTCCAACAACTTGAATGATGATGTTGGCTGCAAAGTTCTAAACTTCATCAATAATTAAGAACAAAAAACACTTGATTACAAAATTCTATGACATACAAACGTAGTAGCTTTTCACAGAGAAAATAAATCTCTTAGTCTCTATATTTGTATGTGGTGGCTCTTGGATAAACCTTATATATGTCTAGGGTTGTGAGAAAAGAAACCCTAAACAAATACATATATAAGTCTGGGCCAAATTTCAGACTTAGAAATTCTAAAATCGTAATTCTTGATAGATTGAGGATGTGTCGAGCCATCTATCGAGTTTCATAATAAGTCTCAATAGCAGTCATTTGTTGAGCTATTTATTGAGACTAAATGAACAACTTTTCTTCACTTGTTTCTTGGACTAATTTTCATATCTTTTAATATGAACACTTGATATGCTTGAACAACATATTTCTTGATATATTAAAACCAATTTAGATCTACCCAATAATAAGTAAAATGCATTTTGTCAAAAAATTATCCAATTACATAAAATATGATCCTAACAGAGTTTAAAGCCAATGAGAAGGCATTGTAGCAATTGTCGAAGCCCACGGGTTTTGAATTATACAATGCCCTTCTAAGAAAAATCAAATTTTTGGGAGATTTTATGATTTTTTATATTTTATTTTTTAGGTTCCATCAAAACGTGCAAACCATAGAATTGGAATTCATGGTGGTGGTTCAAATTTACTACTTTAGCTGTTTAGCATTTTGCAGGTTTTTAAAAAAAACAAAATGAAAAATCTCTAAAAATCATGGTTAACTCCTTCTTGAAAACTTAAAGCTCAGTTCTTGTCCTCGTCCTCTTACTCATTATGCTAAGGGTGTCCTCGTCCTCTTACTCATTATGCTAAGGGTGCACGGTAGTTTTTTCTTATTAAAATCTATGATTATGTGGGTTATGATCCTGAAATTAATTATCAAAATTTTAATATTAATTCTCTAAACTAACAGTAGCAACCTTGATACATTAGGGCTTGGCAGTTTTCTAATACAATTACGGCCTAATCAATACCTTTAAGGTCCTTTTCTTTAATTTGTTCCTTTTATTGAATTAATAAATAACAATACAAATAAATGAAGAAAACGTGCACAATAGAATCGATATTATTTAAAAAGCTGAGGCTCCTTTTTTCTGTCGCAGGTTACTAGACATGTGCAGAATTATTTGTTAAAGAGGAAAAAAGAGAGATTATATATATATATATATATATATATATATATATATATATATATATTTGCCTACCAGAAGCGAGGTAATCTTGTATAATATGTAAGTATCCTTGTTGAGCATAGGGCCTCTAGTGCCTACACTTTTCATAAAAGAATAATCCTACGGATACAATAATTTACATATTATTTTTCACAATAATTGAGTTGGCCAACTTTTATAGATTTTTATTTGGCCCATAATTGACATTATTTTTTATCTACTATTAACAACTTGTGACCTAGGTAGGTATTAAATCTTTTGTAAAATTATTTGTGTACCTAGAAGAATTGTTCTACAGAGAAAACCAAGAGGCTCCAATTTACCCCGAAACTCCTTACCCCATATATATGTTGAAATAAGTGTGCCTCTACACACTTAAATTCACATAGAAACTCATAAAAATAGTCCCATGTATGTCTAACGGTAGATTTATAGTAATTTTTCATTGATTTTCATCTTAATCCACCATTAACATCATTTTATTATTTACCTTTTACAACTTATCATTTCAACATCTATGAGATATTTATAAAAATTATTTGACTATAGAATTATTAATTGCTTGATGATCGCTTAACCCAAAAAGAAGCTGTTAAAGTATTGAAGGGCTTATTGGTTTAATCTGGTCTCCACCAAAAACTGAAAAAGTAACAAGAAAGAATATGGTAGCTAGAGATGAAAGTTGCTTTGAGTACACCATCCAAATCTAGGATCGGATATTATTGAAATGATAATAGAAAAGTAGCTACAAGTACAATATTAAAGAGAGATATTGAAGGATCTCAAAGTGCAATTTATAGTAAACCACAAGTGTAAGGCCCTTGTGTTGCAGGCAACCATTCATCTCCTTGAATAAAATTGCAAACAGTGAACTGATTTGCCTCATCTTCATTCATGACATGGTAACCAGGCCATGTAACTCGGCTGCTAGTGTCTGATCCTGACCCCGTGTTACCATATTCCCCATAATATAATGTATCAATAGCAAAGTCAGTTTCATTCCATGTGTGCCAACCTAAAGGATTAATTAGGCTATCCATGAAAGATTGTATATAAACAGTTGTTGAATACTCCTTCCATGGCCTCCCTAGGTATGTTTCTGTATCACTTAATTCCTCAGCTGCCCTAATGCTACAAAGATGTATGGAAGTCCCAGTATTTTGATTTGGGTCTGTTTTGCCTTGCGCAGTGATAACATTGTACTGGCCATGTAACGGAAGTCGTAGATAAATATTGCAATCTTGGAAGACAACTGCTGCATTGCCAAATATGAAATCAATTGTACCATAAACATCACATTCTTTATAAAATTGCCTAAGAGAATGGGTATATAATGTGTCTTGATAGCCTTCAAAACTGCATCTATAAAATGTGGACAGGTCAGCCCCATTTCGTACAGCCACAGCTTGGTACTTGCTTGGTCCGGCTGTGTTACGAAAGGTTATTTCCTTTGCAACAAAACCTTGCCCAACTACAGCTGCAATGGAAATTATAGTGTATATAATTATAGATCATCATAATTAAGTTAGTATCATAAAATTGTTCAAAGGAAGAGAAGTGAGTTTTATCACCAAGGATAAAATTTAGGTACAGTTTTTTAAGTATAATACACTAGTTTCTTCAATTAGATTTAAACATATAGAGTTGTATTAAATTTTATTATCCTTTAAAAAGATAATATAGTTTGTATTTTATTAGTCAATACAATTATATATTTAAATTTTATTGAAAAATTTAATATTTTTCATTTAGGAACTATAGTTTATTTTTATCCAATCAACGATATTAGTTTTCAGAAAATTTTAATAGAATTTAAAATAACGATGGCGTACAATATTCAACCTTTTTAGAGGTTATCATGTCTATCTAATCTTTTATATATATATATATATATATATATATATATATATATAGAAGATACAATATTAAATGTTAATATAAGATATTCTTATTTAATATTTTTTTTGTAATAATAAATCAATAGTTAATTAAGAATTTGTAGATATGATACCTACAAAATAATAATAAATAATATGTACCATAGAATGACCCAAAAAACATATAACATCACCCAAAGTTACTATATTGTAGCTTACCAAATGTTGCAGAATCGAATGTACTCCAACCATCTTCATAATTGTGATCGCCTGTGATCACAGTCCGGCCAATACCTTCCCCAATCATCATCAAATAGTGCTTGTTAGAGTCGACGGAAACATACTCATTATAAACCCCGGCTGCAATGTAAATGACAAAGTATCCATCACTAATATCAGTATTTTCTGGTGCAGCAGCCACAGCATCATTGATAGTGGTGAAGTCTCCACTACCATCTGGGTTCACAAACACCGTTTGGCTCACCAATACATTGCCAAAAGTTGTTTGAAGCAACCTTCTTCCAGATATGGACAATTTTAAAGGCGAAAGACCCTTCATTATCTTTTCCATATTGGGAAACATTATGTGCTTTTTTTCTGTTGGCCATGGGAAACTCTCTGGATTTATCTTTGGAAGCCAACCATGCTTAAAAAGAGCAAGTGATATGCTATGAAGCTTAGTTCCATTAGAGAGAGGACCCAAGAGACCATTTTTAAGGCTAGAGTCTAACTCAGATGTTAACTCTTGCAGGCCATCAGAACATGTTTCTTGGTTTGTCAAAGTGGCACTAAGCAATGTATGCAAATCCTCGGTTTGCATGCTATTTAGACTTTTTGTGGAGCTAATAGTTTGAAAAGTTTTTGACAAGAAGTCCACATTCAAGTCAGCTAAAATCTGACAATCTTTGAGGGCATGAACGGTTGGTTTAGAATATGAGGCATGGAATATTGGGTATGATTTGACTAGCGAAAGAAAGTCTTTTGCTGATGATAAGGACTGGTGAAGGAAGTACCGGCCATAGTCATGAATGGTGCTGAGCTCATGTGGTGGTAAGTTGGATTTGCAGAATGATGGGTGGGGTGTGGAGTTGCAAATGGTACTTGGGGAAGTAGAGGAGCTAGCAAGAGATGGAGAGCAGGAGAAGAGCATGAATAGGAGAAAAGTGTTGCACAATGGGGAGAGTTTGGAAGCCATTGTCATAGAAATGTGTTTGCAAAATAGGTGTAGCAGGCCAGTCTTATATAGAGAATACCATCATGCATACATGAATGATACATGAAAGAAATATTTATTTTACCATGTGGCTCAAAAGCGTGTGTATCTCAGTCTGTACATTTTGTTATTTATTTAAATGTTAGTGTTCCAATACGGTATTTGTCCTGTTGTATATGATTTTTTCTGGCATACAAAGATTCGAGGTATGGATAAACTCAAGCTCTATACTCTAGATCATGTGCATTACATTAATCTGTTGATCATGCGGATAAAATAAATCATACTTAGCCTCACTTTGGATACAGTTTTTCTCTCCTTGCTTATTGTTTACTTGTTGAATGCTAGTTAAAAAATGGTTATACTTGGGGGGGAAATATGAGACTTTATAAATTTTAAATAAAAATTAAAATAAAAAACTAAAGAAAAGACTCTATTTTGACGAGAAATGTTGACGTTGGCTATGTTTTGGAATCCTATTCCTTCTAAGTTTAAGTTGTGTACCATAATAACTCTTGCCAACTTGGTATAAAAAGGAAGAGCAAAAGGTTACATAACTCTTGCCAACTTGGTAACTCTTTTGTTATCTTTAAGCTAAAATGTTTGTAAATTCACATAGAGGATTTTGGGTGAATATATTTAGGATTGAGTTTTCTAATAGTGTCTTTGTTTTTGTTTGTTTGTTTTTTTTTTCTTCGTAGGTTCTCTAATTTCTTAGGTTTTTTTTTTAATCACTATTAACAAATGTAAGTTACTGTCAAACCACATAAATCCATAGAATTCTTCTCATAGGCGTAATGTTTATTTTATTTTCTATTATTTTATCCCCATTATCTGTTTGTGAGATTTTATATAATCTCAAATCATAATAATGGGCCCAAGGGCATCCCCCCACCCCCCCAAATTTTTTATTTTTTTATATGTTATTTTGTTAACAATTAATTTTTTAATAGTTTAGTCTCCTAAAAAATATCAATCAGCCCCCCAAAAAAAAACTAAATTCTTCTCATAGGCGTAATGTTTATTTTATTTTCTATTATTTTATCCCCATTATCTGTTTGTGAGATTTTATATAATCTCAAATCATAATAATGGGCCCAAGGGCATCCCCCCACCCCCCCCCCCCCCCAAATTTTTTATTTTTTTATATGTTATTTTGTTAAAAATTAATTATTTAATAGTTTAGTCTCCTAAAAAATATCAATCAGCCCCCTAAAAAAACTAATCTTTTATGGAAATAAATAAGTTATAAAATTATAGTTTCTCATATAAAAATAAAAATAACAATGAGATTACTAATAAAGTATACAAATGGTAAAAAAAAAATTAAAAAAAAACCTACCCAAACTCATTATTTTTGTGAGAATAATACATGATCATTCTTTAGTGAATACAATTATATTTAAGGCATGTGGCCAAATTAAATAAAATTAATTGTCAAACTCTAAAATAAAATACCTATATGGTATGAGTAATAAAATACTATCTAATGAGTTTTAAGTTTTGTCAACATAGTTTCAACAATGCACTTTCATGTATCAATATGCATAGTTATATGTTTTCATTATTTTTATAAATTTGTAATTTACAATTTTTTTTGTGTTGGCTTTAATTCCATGCCAAATTTGATTGTAATTTCTTCAATTATATTTCTCTATATGTATGTGGGTTTTTAATTGTAAGGGTTGATTGTGAGAGAGTGTAAAGACTCAAGTTTCAAAGAATGAACGAGTGGATTTCGCAAGTATCTAGAGAGAAGCTTATGCGCAAAAGAGCCACGTGTAGAGCACATGACTGAAAGATGAAGAGTCATGCCAGCTAGAAAGTTTTCGCGAGTGTCTCACGGGAAAGGTCATTCATTAGCAGATGCAATCAGACTAAATTGTGAGATCCGAAAAGCTAGAGAAAACAAAGCTCTGAGAAGTCAATTCGTAACAAGAGCTTGGAAGGCTCAAGTACATGGAGTAAACTAGGCTTGGAGGGTCTTTTGTTATTCATCTACTCTAACTTTATTCTTTAGTAGATCGATTTTAACTTGGAGGGTCGCGGAGAGGTTTTTTTGCCAAATTCTTCAATTTCTTCTTCGATAACACGTCTTGGTGTTATCTTGTGTTTGCATCTCTCTTCCCTACTATTTAAGTTTTCCGTTTATTGTTAATAATGGATGAATATGGCTTAGGGTAGTATTATCAGTTATTTGTGCTCATTTACTCTTGTTTTGCATTTAGTCTAAGTTAGAGTAAAAACAATTTAGTCGTAATTTTTAATTGGAGGTTTGAACAAGCTCTTATGTATTTACACAAATTCAAGCTTTCAATTTTTTTTAGTATACAAGTTTTTTTTTTCTTTTCATATTTTTCAAGTACTTGGTCTTTTGATATATGTAATAAGAGAAAAAGGTTACATAAGAAGTCAATTGTAAAGAAAATCAAGTTTTTCGAGATTTTAGTTAGAGTGATAGTTTCTTAAAATATAATGATTCGTAATAAGTGTATTGCTTTGTTATTTGTGGGTCAATTATTTTATATGCTAGGTATCTAGTGTATTCCACAAATTTGTTAGTATTGTGAGTCATTAATGAAATTATTTCTTTGAAGTAAAATTTCAAATGCTTACAAGTTTATAGGTTTCATTAGAGCAAAAATTATCTCATAATTAGTAAGACATAAATAAAACTTAAAAAATATTAATATAACATAAGTGATCAATTTAAATTCAATTTTTTATATAAAACGTGCAAATATTTCAACTACTTAATTAATAATATGTGAATTATTCAATTTTATACCAAAAAATCAGTTTATATATAAATTTATCAAGTTAAACATTGAAAAAAAAGTTATTGAACTAAGAATTTTTCTATAAATTTTAGTTAGCTCTCTCACAATTTTAAAAAAAAAAAATTGTGATCACGTTTTCAAACAAAATAGCAAATATATACATAACTACATAAGAGTGTATGTGTATGCGTGTATATCATTTTGTGATATTGTGTCATACAATATTATTTTAGTTCTAGAGTTCCCTCCCTCCCCAAAGGGAAAATTTCTAGCTCCATCTCTGATCCTACATTAATTTCTTTTATATATATGCACATGTTGCACGAGCATTTTGAATTGAAAAAAAATCTTTAGAAATATAATCCAAGTGGTCAATTATTACAGACTTTTAGGAAAGAGATCTTAGTTAGAAAATCATTATCTCCATGCATTTTGTTACTTTAAGATGAGTATTAGTAGTGCGACAGTTTTTTGAGGAATATAAATTCTTTATTCCATTTTTTTTTAAACGTTGGTTATTTTATAAAGATTTTTTTAAGTTATTGTCCCGATAAGGTGTTTATCTTGTTGTATATAATTTTTTCTGACATACAAAGATACGAGGTTTAGATAAACACAAACTCTAGCCTCTAGGTCATGTACATTATATTAATCAGTTGATGTCACTTGAATTTAAATATAACTTATAGTTAATCTGACTTTGGATATCTCTCAATTTGAATATTTCTTTAGATGTATTTAGATGCAGTTTTTCCCTCATTGCTTATTGCTTACTTGTTGAAAATATGATGAAATATGATTATACCTAGAAAAAAAAAAATGAGGCTTTAAAAACTGTATAAGAATAAATAAATTAAAATGTTAAAATGAAAAAGTATAACAAACGACTCCATTTTGGTTAGAAATGCTGTCGTTGGCTACGTTTTGGAATCCTATTTCCTTCTCGGTTTTTTTTTTTTTTTTTTGAGAAGTCCTTCTCGGTTTTAGTTATGCCGACTTGGAGTGTTGTATATATGTTGAAACTAAAAAAAAAAGTGTCATAATAAGTGAGGCTGAAAAGCTACCTAGTCTGCCATTACCTAAAAGAAACGACTAAGAAGAGAATAAAAAAAGGAGCTAAAGGAAAGGTGGGCACAGCATTATGAAAAACTAGTCTACCATTATCCAAAAAAAGAGGAGATAAAAGCTGAAAAGGTGGCCACGGTAGGAACAAAAATAATTTTAAAAAAAAATTGAAAAGCTGAAAAGTGGGTGATGGCATGAACACGCGAAAGAAGTTAATGGTTCCGGAAAAATGCTAGTGTATTACTGCACTGTCCTTGTAGTTTTGGACCATGAATTGATCAATTAAGAGAAAGAAGAGGAGAAAATGGTTTATCAATTCCTCTGTAAATTAAAGGGACTTTAGCAAGCAAAAAAAAGAAGAGAGAAGCATGCACAAAAGGAGAATATAGAAAGCACGCACACAACAAAACAAAAAAAAAAAGAGAGAAGAAAAAAAAAAAAAAGGCATGGACAGAGAAAGCAACATTAAGCAGAAGAGTAATACGTAACATAAGTTGTATATGAGATTTCATCAGTCCCTTTCTTCTCTAAATTTCTCTCTCCCTCTTCCTCAAATCTGAATTTTTGTTTGGTAAAACAAATAGGGTTGAGTTTCATGAGAAGTTCCTAATTTTGTACATGAAGCTTTAGATATGAGTTTCAGACTCGTAAATCCTAATTGAAAATTACCAAAGAAAAATTCTCTCATCTTGATTCTACCAAAATCTCTCTCTATTCTTCTTCTTCAAATCTGAATTTTTGTTTGGTAAAACAAATAGGGTTGGGTTTCATGAGGAGTTCGTACCTCCATACATGAAGATTTAGATGCGAGTCCTTGACTCGTAAATCATATTTGAAAATTATCAAATAAAAATTTGTTCAAGTTTTGGTGCAATGTCTTCTCAATTAGAATTATTGACTCTATCCAATTAATGGAGTCCTTAACTTTACTCAACTAATGGAATCCTCGAATTTACCACATTTTAATGGAGTCCTTAATTCTACACAAAATTAATGGAGTCATTGACTCTACACAAAATTAATGGAGTCCTTGACTTTACACTAGACTAATGGAGTCCTTGACTCTATTCAATTAATGGAATCCTTGACTCTACCACATTTTAATGGAGTCCTTAACTCTCAAAATTATTTTAAATAAAGTGGGGATTCTAATTCCTTCAAATTACAATATAACTAATTCTTTGGGACTCCTAATTTCTTAATCAAGATTGAAGTTAATAATTTACAAAATAAAATGACCGTAAAAATTGATTTGAGGAAATTTTTCAATTGCCAATTCCTAAAACATGTTCATAAAAATTAAAATTGCTTCAAATGAGTTTTCTTTCCTTTAATTAAATTTGGAAACCTCAATTAAAATATCATTAAAATTCCTACAAAAAAGCAAATGAAAGAAAAGGAGAATTGCTTAGACATTCAACTTCTCAAAGATAGAATCTATGGTTCAATTTCCATAAAAACATGGTCTTTGATTTATCCTTGAGATTAAAATCAATTATCTCACCCAAAAACAAAATTAAGTCTATGCTTAATTAAATACAAAGTATTTGACTTATATGTCCATAATTTAAATTGGGCAAAATCATATTTGAGGATTTTAAATCGAAAACTTCAAATTTAAAACTACGAATTGGCTTGATCCCCGTCAAGGGTACGTAAGCAACCTAAATAAATTATTAGGTGCAGCCACAAATAAATAAATAAATAAAACGTATCCCCTTAAACATGAAAGTAAATAACCTTATATACAAAGATGATGTGATTGGAATCAAAGGGTTATCTCTTGAAACAAGAGATTGTAATTAAGAGATACATTATCTTGAATGAGCATTACTCATATTAATAAAATTCATACGCCAAAAAGCTTTTGGGTGAAATTATATTTGATGAATTTGACTAATTTGACAATTCTTGTTAAACATAATTTAACAATTCTTGTTAAATATAATTTGACAGCATTTGACAGCATTTGTTAAACATAATTTGACAATGCTTATTAAACATAATCTAACAATTATATTGTTAAACATGGGTTAACAATTTTTGTAAACAATATGTATTTGGTCTCTTTGGTTTTCTTTTATAAGCCAAAACTTTTGTGAATTCACATAGAGAGGTCTCTGGGTGTATTTAGGATTTGAGTTATGAAAAAAGGCCTTTATTTTAGGATTGTAATTTTTCAAATTTTTATTTACCAAAAAAATTCCAAATTTTTTAGTGAATTTTTTTTTGTCACTATCCATAAATATACATTAATATCAAACCACATAAATTCTTAATATTTTTCTCGTGTGTATTGTTTCTTTTCTTTTCTATCATTTTTCCTCTATTATTTGTTTGTGAGATCTTATATATATAAGCTAACATATATAATGATATCCACAATCATATAATAATCCTCTGTCATGTGTCACGGATAAGGTTGTATAACAAAATCAAATTTCCTATATTTCTTGTATGCGCATGCTGCACGAGCATTCTAAATTAATTGAAACACCTTCTTTGAAATATAATCGGAGTGGTCAATTGTTACAGACTTTCGGGAAAGGAATCTTAATTAGAAAAGCACGATCTCCATGCATTTTGTAACTTTAGATTGAGTTTTAATAGTGCTTTTGAGGGAGGAATCTTCAATTATAGATGGCAACCGGCATGGACAATCAACGTTGCTAAATCTTAATTGACTAACTTATTTTATTTTATTTATTTTATTTTTTTTACTCCTAAGAAGGAGTGCTTCAAAGGTGAAGTTTTAGGCATAAAATAACTGATCTTTTAGAAGAATGAACTTACTTCTTTATGTTAACGAGATTTTTCTCATGGACTACTGGTTTTTCAGTCTACAAAGATTGGGCTATACGTTTTTCAAGAGGTAATACACAAATATTTAACAGCTGCTCATTTAAAACGTTGGGTTGGAGTAGTCAAAAAATGAGTCTTCTTTATGTCCCTGAGTACCAGACATGACCAAAATTATTTATTAAAAATAAAAATTATAGTTCTTTTAATACCAACCAGAAGCAAGGAAATCTAGTAAAATATGTATCATATCCCTTGTTCTTAGTTTAGGGCGTCCAGCTAGGCTATACAAACAAAACCAGCAGGTTTCAATTTGTACTAAGAACACCTACCCCAGATGGATCAAACTGAAATTAAAGTTATCCATTGTGATTCTGTCATGGGTACCTTTAGCAAGGAAGTCAATACCATACCGGAGGTTGTACTGGTTTTGCTAGCAGTACGATATATTTCGGATACCGGTCAATACCGGTGTACCATTTCGAGTTTACCGCTATTTTTACTATTTCATTCCCAACAATTATATTTTTTAATAAAAATGTTATATTCACAATATTTTTCGCAATACTTTCACAAGAATCACATCAAAAGATTATATGGAAAGTTGTTACTAGTTCTAATTTGAACCCACTACTAAAATTATTTTTTTACTCACTCATATTAGCTAATTATTTAAAATTTATTGTGAAAATATTATGAAATTATTGTGATATTGTTTCTAACCGGTCATTTCTTATTCTTTCTTTTCTTTCATCCATCGTACGTTTCCTTTTCTTTTCTTTTTTTTCTTTTCTTCTCTTGTTTTTTGTTCACCACACACCTATACCCATATCTCCAGCCACACCTTTTTTATCTCTACTTTCCAAGTTTCCAGAACCTTCCTCTCTCTTTCTCCTTTTCTTTTGTGCTTCCTTTTTTTTTTTTTCCATTCCTCTTCGGCTTACTTCACAGACACAGGTGACAGCCAAATCTTTTGACTTCTTCTCTATGTTTGCATTTTTTTTTCTTTCTTCTTCATCTCACTTCACTCACACACACAGCCGGCAGAGAGATTGGTCTTCATCTATCTTCTTTTTTTCTTTTTTTTTTTCTTCCTTCTTTTCTTGTTCTGAGTCACTTTGTTGTTACAAACTTACAATGGAGCTTAGATAGGCTTTTATGTTCTTGATCTGTTGTTTTTGTTTTGATTTTAGATTTGTTGTTCTAATTAAATTTGTATTTTTCCCTGTTCTTGATCTGTTGTCTCTTTTCTGATTTTAGATTGTGTTTGTGTTACCGTTTAAGAGAGAGACAGATGAACAAAGAAGAGAGGAGGATTGTGTTTGTGTTTTCTTGGCTTACTCAGATTTTTTTTTTGAGATCGTGTTTCGGCCCCGTATCCAATTACCAGCCGAAACAGCCGGATTTCGCCAGTACGGTTGGTGTGAGGCCAGAACAGCTGGTATTTTTTCCAGTACGAAACATGGGGTGTACCTGTACCGAAAAACTGGCCGGTACGATATATACCAGCCGTACCGGCCGGTACGGTACGGTATCACCCATACTGACCTTTAGGCTTTATTATTATTATTATTATTATTATTATTATTATTATTATTATTATTATTATTATTATTATTATTATTTAGGTCAAAATCGAACAATGGAATAGTACAATAGAAAAAAGGGGAAGAAAAAGACATGAAGAGAAGGTTCAGTGGCGGCTCTAGGAATTTTGTTCAGGGTGTTCCTTAGGAAGCATAAATTACACAATCTTATTTATTTTTAGCTTTTAGGTAATTAGGTTTGATTCAATGTTATTAATTTCATTCCATTCCGGCCGTAACAGCCAGAAAATACTGTGCCAGAAAACAAACCGAAACAATAACCCACCCTATTCCACTTCGGAAATTTTTTTGAATCATTCCGGTTTATTTTGGGTGTTTCGGTAAATACTGACTGTAATTCAAGATTCGGCCGGCATAAAGTTTGTGCTTAAAAAAAAAGTTCTTACAACCAAAACAAATTTGCATCTTGTAAACCAAAAAACCTTAAAAGGAAAAAAAAAATGAAAAGAAAAGAAATGAACAAAGGTACCTGTACAGTTAAAAAAAATCGTATTGAGAAATTTGAGACTCAAAATTTGAGAAGAGACATTGCTACACTAGTACTGGTAGAAGACACAGAAGTTACAAACAATGAGGAAGGCAAAACAAAGATGTAAAAGTATAGATGAAGATGTGATAAAATTTAAAAGTATGAAGTGTAAAAATAGAGGAGATAGAAGACGTGTGTGGTTAAGAATAAACAAGAAAAAATAATTAAAAATGAGAAGTAAGTAATATATGTCTGGTCAGGAAAAATAACATTGTAATAAAAAATAATAAAATGTTGAAAATTGTGTTGTATTGGGCAGTGTGCTTAGTCAAAGCAATCAAGCCACTGCCCAGCCTGTAGTAGTTTTATTATTATCATTTTTTTTTCTTCAGGTTTTAGTTCAAATTTTATTTTTGAGTTTTTCCCTTTTGCTTGAAAGACTCCAATATATTGTTAAGTTGCTCAAATTATGAACCAAAATTTAATTTTATTGGTATAAAAAAAATTTAGGATGGTCCCAAAATTTTTTTTAAGGGTAAATAAATATAAAATTTTAAATTATTATATATAATTTTTTTTTTCAAGTCTGGATGGTCCTAGGACCACCCTGGCCATAAGGTGGCCCTGCCACTAGCTACAAGTGCATCAGCAACAACATGTTGCCGAAACCTAGATCGAACAACAGTTATATATATGTTATTAAAATCTCCTTCATATGCCCGATATACAAGCAAAACAGGGTTAGACTCAAGAACAGTTGCCTGAAGTTCAAACCCAGATGCAATTGAAAGAAAGTAATGAGCGACTTCTCAATCTGATACCTGACCTAACACTCCAAATCCACCAGCAACTACAAGAGTGTCAGGTCCAAACCCACCATCAAACACAACATGAACAGGTCCACGAGACACAACCACTATTAAATCTGGCCCTAATCGAGGATGAGTCACAATTACTACAGAATTTGACTGAGGTTGAGCCACAACCAATACAAGACATAACCAGGGAGGAAGAAATGAGCGAGTTTTTCTTGAACGTCGAAGACCATTTCCCTAACCAAGACCAACAAACACCACAGGGCTAGTTCCACCTCCTTCAGGCCCAAAATATTTAGACTTAAGTTGTAGGTTAATATCGGCCATTTAAGGGGTCTTCATAAATGGTGGCTTTAGGAATTTTGTTGAGGGTGTTCCTTAGGAAGCATAAATTACACAATTTTATTTCTTTTTAGCCTTTGGGTAATAAGGTTTGATTCAATGTTATTAATTTCATTCCATTCTAGCCGTATTGGCCGGAAAATACCATGCCAGTAAACAAACTAGAACAATAACCCACCCTATTCCACTTCGGAAAAAATTTTGTGTCATTCTGATTTGTTTTGGGGTGTTTCGGTAAATACCAGTTGAAATTCAAGATTCGACTGGCATGAAGTTTATGCTTAAAAAAAAATGTTGTTAAAACCAAAACAAATTCGCATTCTGTAAACCAAAAAACGTCAAAAGGAAAAAAAAAAATGAAGAGAAAAGAAATGAACAAAGGTACCTATATAGCTAAAAAAAATCGTATTGAGAAATTTGAGATTTAAAACTTGAGAAGAGGCATTGCCACACTAGTACTGGTAGAAGACACAGAAGTTACAAACAAGGAGAAAGGTAAAACGTAGACATAAAAGTGTAGATGAAGATGTGATAAAATTTAAAAGTTTTAAGTGTAAAAATCGAGGAGACAAAAGATGAGTGACGTTAAAAATAAACAAGAAAAAATAATTAAAAATGAAAAGTAACTAATATATGTCTGGTGAGGAAAAATAATATTGTAATAAAAAATAATAAAAGGTTGAAAATTGTGTTGTATTGGGTAGTGTGCTTAGTCGAAGGAATCAAGCCACTGTCCAGCCTGTAGTAGTTTTATTATAATTTTTTTTTTTTTCAGATTTTAGTTCAAATTATTTTTGAGTTATTCCTTTTTGCTTGAAACACTCCAATATATTGTTAAGTTGCTCAAATTATGGATCAAAATTTAATTTTATTGGTATAAAAAAAATTCAGAATGGGCCCAAAATTTTTTTAAAGGTAAATAAATATAAAATTTTAAATTATTATATAAAATTTTAAATTATTATATATAATTTTTTTTTCCGGTTAGGGTGATCCTCAAACCACCCTGGCCATAAGGTAGCACTGCCATTGGCTACAAATGCATCAGCAATAGCAACATGTTGCCGAAATCTAGATCGAACAACAGTTATATATAAGTTATGAAAATCTCCTTCATATGCCCGACATACAAGCAACACAGGGTCAAACTCAGGAATAGTTGCCTGAAGCTTAAACCCAGATCAAGCAGTAATTAAAAGAAAGTAATGAGCAGCTTCTCAACCTGATACTTGACCCAGCACTCCAGATCCACCAGAAGCTAGAAGAGTGTCAGGTTCAAACCCACCATCAAACACAACATGAATAGGTCCACGAGACGCAACAACTATTGAATTTGGCCTTGATCAAGGATGAGTCGCAATTACTACAGAATTTGGTTGAGGCTGAGTCGCAACCAATATAAGACACGACCAGGGAGGAAGAAATGAACGAGTTTTTCTTGAACATTGAAGACCATTTCCCCAACCAAGACCAACAAACACCACAGGGCTAGTTCCACCTCCTTCAGGCCTAAAATATTTAGACTTTAGTTGTAGGTTAATATTGGCCCTTTAAGGGGTCTTAATCAGTGGCAGCTTCAGGAATTTTGTTCAGTGTGTTCCTTAGGAAGCATAAATTACACAATCTTATTTCTTTTTAGCCTTTAGGTAATTAGGTTTGATTCAATGTTATTGATTCCATTCTATTCAGGCCGTAATGGCCAAAAAATACCATGTTGATAAACAAACCAGAACAGTAATCCACCCTATTCCACTTCGGAAAAAATTTCGAGTACTCTGGTCTATTTCGGGGTGTTTCGGTAAATACCGGCCGAACTTCTAGATTTGGCCGACATGAAGTTTGTGCTTAAAAAAAAAAGTTTTTAAAACTAAAACAAATTTGCATTCTGTAAACCAAAAAACCTCAAAAGAAAAAGAAATGAAAAGAAAAGAAATGAACAAAGATACCTGCACAACTAAAAAAAAAGAAATTTAAGACTTAAAACTTGAGAAGATGCACTACTGCACTGGTATCGGTAGAAGACACAAAATTTACGAACAAGGAAGAAGGAAAAACTTAGATGTAAAAGTGCAGATGAAGATGTGATTAAATTTAAAAGTATGAAGTGTAAAAATTGAGGAGACTGAATACATGTGTGGCTAAGAATAAATAAGAAAAAATAATTAAAAATGAGAAGTAACTAATATATGTCTGGTGAGGAAAAATAATATTGTAATAAAAAATAATAAAATGTTGAAAATTGTGTTGCAATGGGCAGTGTGCTTAGTTGAAGGAATCACGCTACAGCCCAGCCTGTAGTAGTTTTATTATAAATTTTTTTTTTTTATAGATTTTAGTTCAATTTTTTATTTAGTTTTTCCATTTTGCTTGAAACACTCCAATATATTGTTAAGTTGCTCAAATTATGGACCAAAATTTCATTTTATTGGTATAAAAAAAATTTAGGACGGTACCAAAATTTTTTTTAAAGGTAAATAAATATAAAATTTTAAATTTTTTTTTTTTTTTCAGGTCAAGGTGGTTCTAGTGCCGCTACTTGCTACAAATGCATCAACAATAGCAACATGTTTCTGAAACCTAGATTGAATAGCAGTTATATATATGTTATGAAAATCTCTTTCATATGCCCAACATACAAGCAACACAGGGTCAGACTCAAGAATAGTTGCTTGAAGTTCAAACCTAGATCAAGCAGCAATTAAAAGAAAGTAATGAGTGATTTCTCAATCCGATACCTAACCTAGCACTCCAGATCCACCAGAAGCTACAAGAGTGTCAAGTTTAAACCCACCATCAAACACAACATGAACAAGTCCACGAGACGCAACCACTATTGAATCTGGCCCTGATCGAGAATGAGTCGCAATTACTACATAATTTGATTGAGGCTGAGTCGCAACCAATACAAGACACGTCCAGGAGGAAGAAATGAACGAGTTTTTCTTGAACATCAAAGACCATTTTCCCAACCAAGACCGACAAACCCACAGGGCTAGTTCCACCTCCTTCAGGCCCAAAATATTTAGAATTTAGTTGTAGGTTAATATCGGCTCTTTAAGGGGTCTTAACCCGTAGAAGTTTCAGGAATTTTGTTTAGGTTGTTTCTTAGGAAACATAAATTGCATAATCTTATTTCTTTTTGCCTTTAGGTAATTAGGTTTGATTCAATGTTATTGATTCCATTTCGTTCCGGCCGTAATGGCTGGAAAATACTGTGCCAAAAAAAAAAAAAAAAACCGGAACAGTAACCCACCTTATTCCACTTCGGAAAAAATTTCGGGTAATTCCGATCTATTTCGAGATGTTTAGGTAAATATCGGTAGAAATTCAAGATTCGGCCGACATGAAGTTTGTGCTTAAAAAAAATGTTCTTAAAACCAAAACAAATTTACATTTTGTAAACCAAAAACCCTCAAAAGAAAAAAAAATGAAATGAAAAGAAATGAACAAAGGTACCTGTACAGCTAAAAAAAAAAAAATCGTATTGTGAAATTTGAGACTCAAAACTTGAGAAGAGGCACTGCCGCACTGGTACTAGTAAAAGACACAAAAGTTATGAACAAGGAGGAAGGCAAAAAGTAGATGTAAAAGTGTAGATAAAGATGTGATAAAATTTAAAAGTATGAAGTGTAAAAATTGAGGAGACAGAAAACGTGTGTGGTTAAAAATAAATAAGAAAAAATAATTAGAAATGAGAAGTAACTAATATATGTCTGGTGAGAAAAAATAATACTGTAATAAAAAATAATAAAAGGTTGAAAATTGTGTTGTCTTGGGCAGTGTGCTTAGTCGAAGGAATCAAGTCATTGCCCAGCTTATAGTAGTTTTATTATAATATATATTTCACATTTTAGTTCAATTTTTTTTTAGTTTTTTCTTTTTACTTGAAAAACCCCAATATATTGTTAAGTTGCTCAAATTATGGTCAAAAATTTAATTTTATTGGTATAAAAAAAAAATTCAAGGTGGTCCCAAAATTTTTTTTTAAAGGTAAATAAATGTAAAATTTTAAATTATTATATATAGTTTTTTTTTTTCAAGTCAGAGTTGTCCTGGGACCACTTTGGCCATAAGGTGGTGCCACCACTGAGAAGGCTTCACTTTTATCAGCTATCTAAGTGGCAATTAATGGTATTATCCAAGACTCTCATGATCATAAAGAAGAACCTTATTCAAATTTCTCTTTTTCCACTTATAGCCAGGGAGAATAAACTGGTAGTTATCAATAATTTCGAAAATGCTTAGAATCAAAAACAAAATAAAAATATATAACCTCACTCTTTGTTATATTTATATAGGCTCACTTTTTATTTTAGCGAAAATGTACTTTTGGTCCCTATATTTAGGGTCGATTCTCGATTTGGTTCCTAAATTGATTTTGCTTTTTAGGTCAGGCCCTGATTTCGAAAAATTGTTTTTATTTTGATCCCTACTGTCAACCCAATAATAGAAACCTCCTACGTAGCAGACGGAATACCCTGTTTGTTGATGTGGCGCTGACATGACCATTAAAATATTATTAAAAACAATTATTTGGCATTTTTAAATACCACATCAGCATTTAAAATTTTTAAACAAAGCCATGTTAGAAAATTTATATAAAAAAAAGAAATTAATTTTTTTTTTAAAACCCTTAAATCTAATTTAATTAAAAAACTTAAACCCAAGAACTTGTTCTTCGTGTTCTTCCCAATCAAACCCAGCAACGAAGAACTTAAACACAGCAATGAAGATCTCAAACCCAGATCACAACAACACAAACGAAAAAAGAAAAAAGAAAAAAAGAAACAGAGACCAAACACAAACACAGACCCAGATCACAAATAGAGATCAAACACAGACCCAAATCACAACAACACAAACGAAAAAAAGAAACAGAGATTAAACACAAACATAGACCTAAATCACCAATAGAGATCAAACACAGACCCAGATCACAACAACACAAACGAAAAAAAAAAAAAAAAAACAGAGATCAAACACAAACGCAAATCCAGATCACAAATAGAGATCATACACAAACGAAACCCAGATGACAACCCAAACCAAAATCATCAGTAGACCCAACCACCGATCCAAAAAACAAGCCACAAAAAACAAGTTACCACCACACTAAATCTTAAATGTCATTTCCCATTTTCAATAAATATAAATTTTCTACTTTTCCCCCTTTCCATTAAACACAGAAAAGAGAGAGAATAAAAAATAACTACAAAAGGCATAAACAAGAATCAAGCAAACATAGCAACTACATATAGGATAGGTACAACTCATACATCATAAACCCAGTCTCAACAAAAATCCCAAAAATTCTAAGCATCAAAGGACATTAATAAGTAGAAGCTAAGCATGGATAATGAGGTAAACTAGCAATAGCTTGAGTTGTAGATATCACGGGTGGCGGTGCTCTTCTTCACCAGAAAAGGCGACCTCATCACTGAGATTAGAGAGAGTTTGGGTCAGATCAAAGTTTGGCAAATCGACGAATGAATGAGTTCGACAATGGCGACCTCATCACTGAGATTTGAGAGAGTTTGGGTCAGATCGAAGTTTGGCAGATCGGCAGAGATGAGATTTTGAGAAAGTTTGGGTCTGAGAGAGATTTCATCGAGGGTGAAGAGAGAAAGAGAGAATTAGAGATAGAGAGAGTTTAGAGTTTGGGTCTGATTGCTGATGAGGTTAAAAGAAAAAGAAAAAGAATTAAAAGGATAATTTTCTATTTTTTATTTTTGTTTTTTAAAAATAATTTTAATTAAATTATATTTAAGGTTTTTTTTTAATTTAATTTCTTTTTTTTATAAATTTCCTGATGTTCTTGTGTTCTTGTGATCTGTGTTCATGTTCATGTTCATATTTATTTTTATTCAAATTTGAATTGATGTATTTTTATGTTTTAAATTTTGTTAAAATTGATATATATATTTTTTAAATTAGATGCTAACATGGATGCTGACGTCATATTTTTTATTATTATTTTTTGGATGCGTCAGCATTTAATATGCCAGCTATGCACTCCGTTTGCCACCTCAAATTTTCCTGTTACTAAGTTGACAGCAGGAACCAAAATAAAAAAGATTTTTCGAAATCAAGATTGATCTAGGAGCGAAATCAATTTAGGGACCAAATCGAAAATCGGCCCAAAATGTAAGGACCGCATTTTTGCCATAAAGAAAACATGCAATATAGAAATGATATTATTGAAAATGCACCTCCTTTGTGCCACGGGTTACCAGGCATGGGCAACATTATTTATTAAAAAGGAAAATAGTTCTTTTGCCAACCAGAAAACCAAGGTAATCTGGAATAATATGTATCATATCCTAGTTTGAGTTCAGGTCCATGCTTTCCATAGAAAACCAACAAGTTCCAGTTTGTATATGAGACTGCTTAATTACCCATATAAATATACCTTTCATAATCTACCACCTTGATTGTTATGAAATATTTTGTGAAAATGGTTGATTTTAGAATTATTGTTTGCTTTATGCTCGTTTAACCCAAAATGAAGCTGTTAAAATATTGAAGGGGTTACTGATTTAATATGGTCTCGACCAAAAAACTGAAAAAGAAAGAAAGAATATGGAAGAGAGAGATGGGTTCTTGGATGCAAAGAGATAACTGTGATTAGATATTATTGAAATGATAAACAATTTTGCCCATACATTAATTGACATTAGAAAAGTAGCTCCAAGAACAATATTAAAGAGTCATGGTGAACGATCTCAAAGTACAATTTATAGTAAACCACCAGTGTAAGGCACTCCTGTTGCAGGCAACCATTCATCATCTTTTTGTATAAAATTCGACACAGTAAAATCATTAGCCTCATCTCTATTCATGACATGGTAACCAGGCCATTTAACTCGGTTACTAGTGTCTGATCCTGGCCCATTGTTATCATATTCCCCATAATATAATGTATTAATAGCAAAGTCAGTGTCGTTCCATGTGTGCCAACCTTCAGAGTTAATTAGGCTATCCATAAAAGATTGCATATAAACAGTTGTTGCATACTCCCTCCATGGCCTCCCAAGGTATGTTTCTGTTCCACACAATTCCTCAGCTGGCCTAATGCTACAATGATGTATGGAAGTCCCAGTATCTTGATTTACATCTGTTTTGCCTTGTGCGGTGATAACATTGTATTGGCAGTGCATTGGAAGTCGTAAATAAATGTTGCAATCTTGGAAAACTACCTTTGCATTTCCAAATATGAAATCAATCGTACCATAAATATCACATTCTTTATAAAACTGCCTGAGAGAATGGGTATATAACGTGTCTTGGTAGCCTTCAAAACTACATCCATAAAATGCGGACTTGTCAGCCCCACTTCGGACTGCCACAGCTTGGCCCTTGTGTGGTCCGGCTGTGTTACGAAAGGTAATGTTCATAGCAACAAATCCTTGCCCAACAACAGCTGCAAAAGAAATTATAGTGAATAGAATTATAGATCATCGTAATTAAGTCAGTATCATACAATTGTTCAGAAGAAGAGAGATGGGTATATCACAAGCATTATTTTCCCCGAAATCTTTAATAGAATATGTAATAGCCCAGCCCAATAAAAAAAAAAAAAGAAAAAAAGAAAAAAGGAGAGGATCAGATTTTTGGAGAGCCACACGTGTGACCCCACCTACCCATTTGCTCCCCACTACTCATTTTCAAAATATCTCTTTTCTCTCTTGACCGGCCACACATTCTTGGTTCTTCTTCTCTCAACCAACACACACTCCTCTCCCTCACTCTGCCACCGGTACACTCCACACCATCATATACTTTATTTTTCCATCAAGGATCATTAGAAAACTTTATTGGAAAAGGTAAGGCACACTCGCCTCTACTATTTGAAGAAAAATTTCTAATCTTTTTGTGGGTTTATACACTTTGCTAGAGGCTCTTTTATATATACATACATACATACATATATATATATATATATATATATATATATATATATATATTTTATCTAAGCTTTAATAATAATAATAATAATAATAATAATACTCATGTGATTTATGAGCATTAGGAGTGATATTTCTGTGTTTTTATGTATGAGTTTGTGATATTTATGTGTTTATGTATGGGTTTTGGTCAAGGTGGATGTATTTGATGAGTGGGTTTATGATTTTTACAATGGTGGTTAGCTAAGTGGTGAAAATTTAGGGGTTTTGGCTTTTAATGTGAAATAGTTGATGAATCTAATTTTTATTGTGTATTTGGAGCTAGTGGAGAATTTACATTTGGGGTTTGTAATGGTGGGTATTGTTATATATGTTGTTGTTTTGTGGGGAATGACATGTATATTGAGGAAGAAATTCATGAAGTGTTAGGATCTCTTATGGTAAATGTGAAGCTTGGAATGACATGATGATAAGTTGGAGTCTATGTCTTGCAATGAAATTGTTGAGAAACTTTGAAAGTGGAATACATTATTTGTGAGGTTAAATACTAGGCTTGCCTAATTAATTTCTTAGTTAGCAATTTATAATTCATAGCTAGATGCAATGTCAAGCTTTATGCCCATTGTGATAGTGATAAGTTTGCTTGATATTGTTTAGGTTCTAGCTAATTTTATTTGGAGTTTGGAAAATTAAGAATTTTGCGGGTTGCAAGGTAAGTAGCTTTTTAAATGGAGTTTTTTTTTTGGAAAATAATCATGTTGCATAAATGTTGTTTTTGGGTCAAACACATTTTGGGAAGTTATATATATGGATCTATGTTTTCTTAAAAGGGTTGTGTTGTGACCCTATTATAAATATTATATATAAAAATGCATCATATTTGGTATTGCATTTGGGGAAATGCATGGATTGTTGACATGGAAAATATGAACAACTTTGACTTAATCCTATGATAAGGAATTCATGGACTTTATGGTATATTGGAAACTTAAAGGTGCTTAATTACCTTGTTTTGTATTATTTGGGAAATATTGATGCAAAACATTTTTGACAAGAAATACTTTTGAGAATATTGTGGATATTTGGTTGTTGTAATACCTTATGAAACTACTTGGAAGTAAACGATGTATTTTGAATACATTGAACTTGTGAGCTTTTGATGTGGCTTTGTCCTTGTGTTATGATGTTAGTGATTATCCTGTCTTGGTGACAACAAGCCAAGTTGGAGACTCACACTTTGTATGACACGGGTAAATTCTTGAGTGTGTGGATGAGGCTGCTGCCTATAGGGCTAAAAGACCACATGCAAAAAGGGTACTGTGCGACACGTCATTCCCTACTACCCATTGGGGGGGGGGGAGGGAGGGAGGATAAATCCTTGATTGTGTGGGTGAGGTTAGGCAGGGCCAAGAAACCACATGCAAAATAGGTACTACATGACATGTTATCCCTTGCTACCCATGGAGGGGATAGGTAAATCCTTGAGGGTGTGGGTGAGGCTTGGCAGGGCCAATAGCCCACATGCCAAAAGAGGTACATATCATGCTAGTGTGTTTGGGCTCTAACTTGTTTGTAGCGGTATGATGTTTGGGTGATATCTCCATCCTTGTTGGTCCTTGTTGCAACTTGGGTGAGGTTTTCTAGTTTTGAAAAGATATTAGATATTTTTATGGCTCAAAGTGAATGGAACGTAGTTTCATAGTTATTTTTGGAAGTTTGGTACTAAACTATTCCTATCGTTCTTGTCATGTGGTTAAGGAAATTGTTTTTGCATAAATTAAATGGAAATTCCCAAATTATAACATGTTTTGTAAAATGTTTATTATCATGAAACTTGCATTTCTCTCACCCCCATTCCCCCATTAATTATGTTGTTTACTGAGCTTTGTCTCATTCCATTATTTTACAAAATTTTTCAGAGTAGGCAACTATCGTTTTGAGACAGCTTTTTGGTGGCTAGCAGTAGTTAGACTAACTGCTGATGTAGGTATATTTTTAGCTCAAAAAAAAAAATTATATATATATACACACACACACACACATTTAAGCCCATCTTTCAAGTAGCTTCCCCCCCCCCCCCCTCCTCCCCCTCCCTTTTAAAATCATCAGCCCAACCTAGCTCAGTCCAAATCCGGCCATGTAAATCCTCGACCCAAAATATAACAAATTTTATTTAAAAACGAAACAAAAAAAAGTTAACAAAATAGTAAGAAACAATGGTAAAGTAATTCTCTTTTCATAAATAATTGGATTGTAATGTACTAAAAAAAAATGGTGTTTTGTGTTTTTTTTTTTTTTGGCTAAATGATTGCATCTTTTTTTCTTTTTCTTTTTTTTTTTGTGAGAAAAAGATGATAGCACTTTAATGTATTAAGAAAAAATGATTTTATGTACATGTCTTGGATGATAACTTAATAATACTATATAAATACTTATTTAGAGTTTTTTTTTTCCTTATACTCTAGTCCCTCTAGTTTGAAATACTGGGTCCGTCTCTGATTTAAGCTGATAAGATTGTGATTGGTGCAACATCACCGTAAGTTATCATAAATATCATTTTTATTGTACACTTAGTGCTTGTGAAACAAATTGTAAAATGTATATAAAAACAAAAACATTACCCAAAGCAATATATTGTAGCTTACCAAATGTTGTAGAATCGAATGTACTCGAACCATCCTTCTTGTTATGATCGCCTGTGATCACAGTTTGGTTGATACCGTACCCAACCATCATCAAATATTGCTTGTTCTTATCAATGGAAACATACTCATAATAAACCCCAGGTACAATGTAAATGACAAAGTATCCATCACTAATATCAGTATTTTCTGGTGCAGCAGCCACAGCATCATTGATAGTGGTGAAGTCTCCACTGCCATCTGGGTTCACAAATACCGTTTGGCTCACCAATACATCGCCAAGAGTTGTTTGAAGCAACCTTCTTCCAGTTATGGACATTCTTAAAGGCAAAAGACCATTAATAATATTTTCCATATTGGAAAATAACAAATGGTTTCTTTCTGTTGGAAAACTCTCTCTCTTTGTCTTTGGAACCCAACCATGCTTAAAAAGCGCAAGCGATATGCTATGAAGCTTAGTCCCATTAGAGAGAGGACCCAACAAGCCTTTTTTAACGCTAGAGTCTGATGCTAACTCTAGCAGGCCATCAGAACATGTTTCTTGGTTTGTCAAAGTGGCACTAAGCAGTGTATGCAAATCCTCAGCTTGCAAGCTATTTAGACCGTTTGTAGAGCTAATAGTCTGCAAAGTTTTTGACAAGAAATCCACGGTCAAGTCAGCTAAAAGCTGACAATCTTTGAGGGCATGAACGGTACGTTTAGAATACGAGGAATGTGATATTGGGTATGATTTGATTAGCGAAAGAAAGTCTTTTGCTGATGATAAGGACTGGTGAATGAAGTACCAGCCATAGTCTTGAATGGTGTTGATCTCATTTGGTGGTAAGTTGGATTTGCAGAAAGATGGGTGGGGTGTGGAGTTGCAAATGGTACTTGGGGAAGCAGAGGAGCTAGCAAGAGAAGGAGAGTAGGAGAAGAGCATTAATAGGAGAAAAAAGTTGCACAATGGGAAGAGCTTGGAAGCCATTGTCATAGAAATGTGTTTGCAAAATAGGTTTGGCTGGTTGGTCTTATAGAGAGAGTACAATCATATATATGATACAAGAAAGAGACATTGAATTTTATCATGTGCTCAAAAGCGTGTTTATCTCAGTGTGTACTCTTCTTTTTTTAGCATGCTATTGTTCCAATAATGTGTTTATCTTGTTGTATTTATTTTTTCTGACATACAAAGATTCGAGGTTTAGATAAACTCAAGCTCTAGCCTCTAGGTCATATGCATTACATTAATCTGTTGATGTGGCTTGCATTTAAATATATAAGTCATCGTTAGCCTGAGTACTATGGCTCACTCTCAATTTGAATACTTCTTTGTATGTATTTGGATGCAGTTTTTCTCTCTTCTTGCTGATTGTTTAACTGTTGAAAACTAGTTAAAGCATGGCTGTACTTGGGGGAAAAAATAAGACTTTAAAATTGTATATAAACTAAAAAAAAAAAACTATAAAAATGCTGTTTTGGTGAGAAATGTTGACGTTGGCTGGTTTTGAAATTTGGACTGGACCGGCCGGTCGGATCGCAGTAATCAAAACCAGTCATCAGTTCGGTTCTTTAGAAGTATAAAACTGAAAAATTTTAATTTGCAATGAACCGCTTGGACCGCGGTCAAACCTCCCAATTTGCAAGATTGTACACGGTTTTATCAGTTGGATAACAAATACTTTGAAAAAAAAATCAGCAGTGGTCTATATCTCGTTTTTTTTCACCGGAAGCCAGAGCTTGATATCTTGTTTGGCCAAAATGCTTCACCATCACTGGATCTTTCTTAATTATCATTGGTTCTTGCTGTTTAGTTTCTGTCGGAGGGAGGACAAATCTGTGTTTCTAAAGAGAGCCTATGGGGACGGGGAGAATCCTGGAGAGTGAAAGAGAAAAGAAGACAAAAATGGTAAAGGAGAGAGTGGCAAGTGGGGGCAGGTTGGGTCTGATGTTGTAATGAAAAGAGGGTGATATGACATATGATATGAGTGGGTACATAAGTGGCTGTAGATTTTTTTGTTTGTTTCTTTTTTTGTTTGAAATTTCAAATTTGAATTTGAAGGGTTATAAAAAGTGATAGTAAATTCCCAAATTTGGGGTAAAGTGTTTTTTTCTATATTAAAACAAAAAGGTGACAAGACATCTGTTGGTTCATGGCATTGTGACAGTAGGTTTTCGTTTTTTTTTCAATCGGTTTGTTACACTTTTTAGGTCTAAAAGTATTAAAATATAAAAGTTGTGAATATATTTTTCTTACTATTCTATATTTTTTTGAACAAATATTCTATATTTTCAGATCAATACTGTTTATTTTTATAAATTTGTTACATTTTTTTTTTAATTTAATTATTAAATTATTTATAACATCATTACGGTTTAACTTCAGTCAAATTTCGGTCTGACTTTTAAAATCTTGAATCTTTTTCTCTTTCAGGATTCATTGAACGAGTTTCAAAACCATGATTGACTATGATTTGGAATCTTACTTCTTTCTTGATTTTAGTTATGTACCTGTGGGGAGTAAAAGGACCCAAGTGGGCACTTGGGCCCTTGGGCTCTAGCAAGGGAGGGCCGATCAGTTGTTGAGCTAGGGATTTGTTAATACTGCGAATCGGCCCATACGTCGAGGGTCCGAGGACACATCCGATGGTGAGTTTCTCCTCGGACAGACCTAAGAAAACTCGTAGATTCACTACGAAGGTCAAGGCAGAACTCTGGAAAGACTGTTGGTTAAGAGGGGGAAACCCTGAACCTTCTAGATACACCGATGTTAGAAAAATATCATGAGCAAAGGCTGCCACCTCCACATTAAAGACACAGTACCTACCTCCCTGGCCGCATTAATGGGGAAGTGACCCCTGAACAGTAGAACTGAAACTTCTGGTCACTATTCAAAGGCACTAAGGGAAGAAATATCTAGAAAAAAGAGGGTTTGAGTAACAGGGGGAAAAGCATTAGAAAAAGAAGTATTTAAGGGGGGTGAGGGCCAAAGAAAAGGGGCCAGTCTGTAACTAAGAATTAAATCAAGAATTGTAAGCTTTAAAAAAGAAAGAGAAATAATATAGCGTTAGTCCTCGGCTCACGTCCGAGGAGGTCCATCGGCAATTATCATACATTATTTACAAGTGTTTGCACACCAAAGCCTGTTATCAAGTTTTCAATGCCTTTAATCTAGATTTCAAGCCCACGCTCTACAAATTTCATTGTTTAAGGCTCATTGGGCCTGAACCCATAATTTTCTTTGGGTCCAGGTGCAATTGTGCACTTACAGTACCATAACAAGTCTTGCCGAGTTGGGATTGTTATATATATTTGGCCTTTTTGATTTTTCTTTATGCAAAATAATTTTGTAAATTCACATAGAGGTTTTGGGTATATTTAGGGTTTGGTCTTGTGATAATGCCTTTATTCTACAGTTGTAATTTTTCAACTTTCTTTGTGAAATTTCTTTTCATATTATTCACATAAATCCATAGTATTATTATCTTAGGTGAAGTGTTTCTTTTTTTTTTCTTTTTTTTTTCCCTATTATTTGTTTGTGAGATCTTACATAAACTCATATAATAACGTTCACAATCATATAATAATCCTCTGTTAATGTGTTACAGATTATAAGGTTGTATAACAAAATCAAATATCCTACATTTCTTGTATGCACATGCTGCACGAACATTACAAATTAACTGAAACACCTTCTTTTGAAATATAATCGGAGTGGTCAATACTCAATTGTTAGAGTCTTTAGGGAAAGGAATCTTGGTTAGAAAAGCATTATCTCCGTGCATTTTGTATTTTTTAGGTTGAACTTTAGTAGTGCAACAAATTTTTGAGGGAGGAATCTTCAATTATTGATAAAAACTGGCATGGACAAGCCTATTCTTTATTACCATTTTTTCTTGCTAGTTTTTACTTTTCGATCCTAAGAAGGAGTGCAAGGAGAAGTTTTAGGCATAAAATAACTGATCTTTTAGAAGAATGAGCTTACTTCTTTATGTTAACGAGATTTTCGTCATGGACTATTGGTTTTTCAGTCTACAAAAAGGTAGGGTTATACGTTTTTCAAGAGGTAATACACTAATATTTAACAGCTGCTCATTTAAAACGTTGAGTTGGAATAGTAAAAAATGAGTCTACTTCTTTATGTTCACAGAGTACCGGACATGACTCTTCAGGCATCTCCGTGTGGGCTATCTCTACTCAGGTCTTCAACATCAGTCAGTTGGCTAAGTCTTTTTCCTCTTGTCTTTTTCGTTGGATTAATAGAAGTGGAAATGCTGCTGCTCATGTGACAGCAAAGAACGCACTAGACTGCTTAGGTTCTCTCTGTTTTGTACTAGACATTCTTCCAGCTAGTTTGGCTGCTGTTTGTGAGGAAGATGCCTTAGTATGTTTGTCTTTTTGAGCTAATACATTGAAGTTTACCAAAAATAAAAATAAAAATAAAAATAAGAGTACCAGACATGACCAAAATTATTTATTAAAAATTAAATTATAGTTCTTTAAATACCAACTAGAAGCAAGGAAATCTAGTAAAATATGTATCGTATCCCTTGTTCTTAGTTTAGGGCGTCCAGGCTATACAAACAAAACAAGGGGGTTTCAATTGTATAAAGGGTCTATTTAGATACAGCTGAAAACTAAAAACACTGTAGTAAAATAATTTTTAAATGTATAAATAGTGCCATGAAACCTATTTTAATAAAAAAATTGTTGAAAAAAGAAATTTGTGAGTCCCGTAAATAGTGCACAAGACCCACTAAACAGTGCCATTCTAGTGAAAAAGTTGCTACGTTAATGAAAAAATTGTTGCATTTAATGAAAAAGTTGCTGCCATTCCACTTGATGCGTTGCTACCGTAGCATGGGTCTCACCATTTGGAAACGCAAAATGCAAACACAGAGAAAAAAATCTATACCCAAACGCTGCTTAAGTATGCATTTGGATATACGTGTTTGTGTTTACTTTTTTTTTTTTTTGGAAAAGCGTGTTTTAGCCATTTTTTGTGGGTCTCGTCCACTATTCACAGGATCCACAAATTTTTTTTTTCAGCAACTTTTCATTAAAAATAAGTCTCACAGTACTATTTACATATTTAAAAATTATTTTGCAACAGTGTTGTCAATTTTCAGCAAAATAAGTGGTATTCAAATGCACCCTAAGGACACCTATCCTAGATAAATCAAACTGAATTTAAAGTTAGGGTTTAGTTTCTGTCTAGTGGCCACTAGACCTATCAGGATACGGACACATATCCAATCTTGGACACGTGTCCACAATTCAACGTGTCCAATGGCACTGGACAAAAGCCAGATCCTTAAAGTTATCTGTTGTGGTCCTGACACGAGTACCTTTAGGCTATAGGTTAGGTTTTTTTTTTTTAAGGTTAAAATCAAACAATGGAATAGTAAAACAGAACAAGGGGGAAGAAAAAGACATGAATAGAAGGTTTCATGAGCTAATTTAAGTGGCAATGGTATTATCCAATTATCTCATAAAGAAGAAACATATTCAAATTTATCTTTTTCCACTTATAATAAGCAGGGAGAATTAAAATAAAAAAAAAAACTGGTAGTTATCAATACTTTAGAAAATGCTTAGACTCAAAGACAAAATAAAAATATATAGCCTCACTCTTTTTTATATTTATATAGGCTCTCTTTTTTATTTTTTTGGGTTAAGAAAGGACAATGTACTACATTCTTTTTGGTAGATAAAATTATATAGCTACGAGAAGAAAGGAAAACAAGAAAAAGAAAAAGAAAACAAGGAATTAAAATATGTTTCTTCATTATATGTACTTTGGTCTGACCTCGTATTGTGCCAGTTTGTTCCGTGGCCAACTTAGATCCTATAGCTGGTTTGGCCATGCCTTGAGCTGGCTTTTAAATATAGTTTTTTTTTTTTTATACAAAATAAAAATTATACTTTAATCTAATCTAAATGTATATATGTGTGAAATTTTCTTTTGGAGACTTGAACTTTGGTCTTTGCCCCTTATATCTCACAAACAATTATACTTGTAGAGTGATCATCGTACTAAGGATACACTGTAGTGGCTTTTAAATATAGTTGAGTGGCGGGAGAGTTTTATTTTTTTAAGGGTAGAATTCCAAAAATGCCCTTTCGTTTTGAGTCAACAAGGCCCTTCTTTGAAAAAATCAATTTTCTAGGAGATTTTATGCCTTTCTTTTTTTCAAGTTCCTCAAAAAGTGCAAATTATAGGATTGAAAATTTGCTAATTTAGCTGTTTAGCAGTTTGCGGATTCTTAAAAAAAAAATTTAAAAGATTGAAATCTCTAAAAATCATGTTAGACTAGCATAACATCTCTAACAGTTGCTTTATGCTAGTTTAAACATATTTAAACTCTCAGACAAATGAAAATTTGCTTTTTTTGAAAAAAAAAAAAAAGTTAGGGACAAAGTTGTCTTTTGAGAACTAAATTGGTGGGTTTTAGAGTGTTTTGGACCTACTTAGTATTATCACAAACCTTATGGTAGGTTTGTGAAATTTACCCTATTAAAAATATATCAATTTGATTAAAGTTAGATACCATGTCAACACTACTTTAAGCTACGTAGGACATAAACTAATTAGCAAACACAAATGGAAGAAATAAAATTAAAGTAAAACATTTTGCAAAATTTAGGAATGGAAAACAATATTGATAAAACATTTTAACTCTAGAATTGTTGGTTGCCTGATAATCACTTAACCCAAAAGAGGCTGTTATAATATTGAAAGGCTTATTGATATAACATGGTCTCAACCAAAAACTGAAAAAAATTAAATAATAATAATAATGATGATGATGATGATAATAATAATAATAATAATAATAATAATAATAATTGTGGGGAGTAAAAGGACCCAAATGGGCATATGGGCCTTTGGACTGTAGCATAGAGGGCCGACCTGCTCCAGAATTAAACTCTACGAATTGGCCCATACGCCGAGGATCCAAGGGTACAGCCGAGGGCGAGCTTCTCCTTGGACAGATCCAAGAGAACTCAAGACTTCATTATGAAGGTCAAGGCACAACTCTGGAAAGACTAATGGTTAAAGGGGGGCACCCTGAACCTTCTAGATGCATCAGTGTTAAAGAAAATATCAAGGGCAAAGGCTGCCACTTCCGCATTAAAGGCTCTGCACCTACCTCCCTAGCTGCATTGATGGGGAAGTGACCCCTGAACAGTAGGGCTGAAACTTCTAGTCACTATTCAAAAAGTATCAGGGAAGGAAGTATTTAAGGGGGGTGGAGGTCAGAGAGAAAGGGGATCGAAAACAAAAAAAGAAACTAAGAATTGTAACTTTTAAGTAAGAAACAGAAATAATACAGAAGTAGTCTTCGGCTTACGTCCGAGGAGGCCTATTTACAATTATCTTTTGTTATTTACATGTGTTTGTAACTCTTAGCCCGTTATCAAGTTATCAGCACTTCTAATCTAGGTTTCAAGCCCACGCTCTACAAATTTTATTGTCTAAGGCTCATTGGGCCTGAGCCCGTAGTTGTCTTTGAGTCCAGGTGCAATTGTGCACTTACAATAATAGTACTACTAATAATAGTAATAATAATATAATGATGATGATAATAATAATAATAATAATAATAATAATGATAATAATGATAATGATAATAATAATAATAATAGTAATAATAATAATAGCAGTAGTAGTAATAATAATAATAATAATAATTAATAAACAATAATAATAACAACAACAACAATAATAATAACAATAATGATAATAATATGGTAGCTAGAGATGGATGTTGCTTGGTTGCAAGAGTTCACCATCCAAATCTTGGATTGGATATTATTGAAATGATCCACAATTATGCTCATACATTAATTGATTATAGAAAAGCAGCTACAAGAACAATAAGAAAGAGACATATTGAAGGATCTCAAAGTGCAATTTATAGTAAACCACAAGTGTAAGGCACATGTGTTGCAGGCAACCACTTATTACCCTGTATAAAATTGCACACTGTGAAATGATACGCCTGTTTTTCGTTCATGACATGGTAACCATGCCATGTAACCCGCTCACTAGTGACTGATCCTGGACCCCTGTTATCATATTCCCCATAATATAATGTATTTAAAGCAAAGCCTGAGTCGTTCCATGTGAGCCAACCTTTAGAGTTAATTAATCTACCCAAAAAGGATTGCGTATAAACAGTTGTTGAATACTCCTTCCATGGCCTCCCTAGGTATGTTTCTGTTCCATCTAAATTCTCAGCCTTCCTAATTCTACAAAGATGCATGGAAGTCCCGGTATTTTGATTCGGGTCAGATTTGCCTTGCGCAGTGATAACATTGCATTGGCCATGTAATGGAAGTCGTAGATAAATGTTGCAATCTTGGAACACAACAGCTGCGTTGCCAAATATGAAATCAATTGTACCATAAATATCACATCCTTTATAAAATTGCCTGAGAGAATGGGTTAATAATGTGTCTTGGTAGCCTTCAAAACTGCATCTATAAAATGTGGACAGGTCGGCCCCATTTCGTACAGCCACAGCTTGGCCCTTCTTTGGTCCGGCAGTGTTACGAAATGATATTTCCTTAGCAACAAACCCTTGCCCACCTACAGCTGAAATAGAAATTATAGTGCATAGAATTATAGATCATTATAACTAAGTTAGTATCATAAAATTGTTCAAAGGAAGAGAGATGGGTTTATCACCAAGGGTAACATTTAAGGTTAGTTTCTTAAGTACACTAGTACATTAGGTTGTTCAATTATATTCAAATATATAGATGTATTAGATTCAATTTTCCTTGGACAAGACAATATGATTTTTGTTTTATAAGTCAATGCAACCATATATTTAAATTTTTTTTTAAAAAAAACTAATATATTGCACTTAAGGAACAATGCGTAACTTTTGTCCTATCAACAATATTAATTTCCACAAAAGTTTTAATAGAATTTAAGACAACTATAACAATATTAATTTTCACAAAATTTTTAATAGAATATAAGATAACTATGGCGTAGAATATATAACTTTTTTTAGAGGTTATCATATCTATCTAATCTTAAATATGTTTTTTATAAGATCTAATCTTTTTTTTTTTTTTTTTGAGAAACGAACACACAAAAAGAGAGAAAGGGGTTCTAAGATCTTATCTTATAAGATCTAATCTTAAATGTTAATATAAGATATTACCTTATTTAATATATAATTTCCAATATTGGTGCTTACCAAATGTTGCACAATTAAATGTAGTCCAATTATCCGCATTGTTGTGGTTGCCTGTGATCACAGTCCGGCCGATACCTTCCCCAATCATCATCAAATAGCGCTTGTTATTATCAATGGAAACATACTCATTATAAACTCCAGCTGCAATGTAAATGACAAAGTATCCATCACTAATATCAGTATTTTCTGGTGCAGCAGCCACAGCTTGATTGATAGTGGTGAAGTCTCCACGACCACCTGGGTTCACAAACACCGTTCGGCTCACCAACACATTTCCAAGAGTTGTTTGAAGCAACCCCCTTCCAGTTATGGACAATTTTAAAGGAAAAAGACCATTCATAATCTTTTCCATATTGGAAAACATAATGTGGTTTCTTTCTGTTGGGAAACTTTTTGTGTTTGTCTTTGGAACCCAACCATGCTTAAAAAGCGCAAGTGATATGCTATGCAGCTTAGTTCCATTAGAGAGAGGACCCAAGAGACTATTTTTAAGGCTAGAGTCTAATTCAGATGTTAACTCTAAAAGACCATCAGAACATGTTTCATGGTTTGTCAAAGTGGCACTAAGCAATGTATGCAAATCCTCGACTTGCATGCTACTTAGACTGTTTGTGGAGCTAATAGTTTGGAACGTTTTTGACAAGAAATCCACGTTCAAGTCGGCTAAAAGCTGACAATCTTTGAGGGTATGAATGGCGGATATAGAATATGAGGAATGGAATATTATTGGGTATGATTTGACTAGCGAAAGAAAGCCTTTTGCAAATGATAGGGACTGGTGAAGGTAGTACATGCCATAGTCATGAATGGTGCTGAGCTTATTTGGTGGTAATTTGGATTTGCAGAATGATGGATGGGGTGTGGAGTTGCAAATGGTACTTGGGAAAGTAGAGGTTGAGGTAGAGGAGCTAGCAAGAGATGGAGAGCAAGAGAAGAGTATGAATAGGATAAAAATGGTGCACAATGGGGAGCGCTTGAAAGCCATTGACATAGAAATGCGTTTGCAAAATAGGTTTGGCATGTTAGTCTTACCTAGAGAATTCAATAGTGCATACATGATACATAAAACAGTTATTTAATTTTGTGTCGTGTTTGTTATGGACACTTTTATACTTTTATTCGTACACGCATAACATATTAAAAAATGATGACTTAAAATCACGATTTTCATGCATTATATGTTTACATAAGTAAAATAATACGTGTAAATTTAGTCTTTAATTTTAACACGAGCTCAAAAGCTTGTTTATCTTGGTGTTTACACTTTATATATATATATATATATATATATATATATATATATATATTTGAATAATAGTTCTCATAATAATTTTAATTAATAGGATTCAATATTTAGGTAAGAGTGGAGATTATATTTTTATTAACTTATTAACTGTATTTCTGAAATATTCTATAATTATTGGTATTGTGCAAGTTTGTTCAATGGCCAAAATTAGATCCTCTAGCTAGTTTACCATGCCTTAAGATGGCTTTTTGTATCTCATCCCATATTAGCATTGAGAGTGATAATGTTGCTAACGTGTCTCAACAAAAAAAAAGTATTGTAAGTTAGTAAAGTAGTAGACGAATGAAGATTGCACTCATGCTTGGGCCCACTTATGTCGAGTAGTGTGTCAATCGGTAATCTCCCACACACTTGGGGGGTTGAGGCCCCATTCATAAACCCATGCACAGAGAGTGATCGGGTCAATAGTAGACTTTTCAAGGCAAATACTTTTTGATCAGCTAACTAGTTTGGCGAAAGTTCTTGATTTGGGCCTAGATTGTGGGCCTAAAAGCCTACTTAAGCTTAGACATGGGCTCATGGAGCTCGGACTTTCCTCTCTAATAATGAACAAAATTTTTCTAAAGCACAATAACCAAACCTTTATTTCCACCAATACATGTATATATATTACAAAGAATGCAATCTCATATAATTAAATAATCATCCAACAGGGCTGTCAATAATCTGAACAAGCCCAAAACAATAGTCACACACTCAAAAATTAATACTTATCAAACAATATATAAGTGCATGCCAAGGACCTAGCAGTAGCTCATAACAAACAGTCCTAATGCAAATAGCAGAAGAGATGATGAGAGACTGTGAGAGGGCATGGCAGAAGATGGGGTCACAACTGGACGGCTCCCAGTAGTAGCAGTTGGAGCTTCGGAACTTGTTGTAGATGGAGGTGTTAAAAGTGGTGTTGTGTCAGCTTCTGGTGCCTGAGCAGGCGATGTGGGTTCTGAGACAGAAGAAGCTGATGACCAAAATAAATTATTAGTTAGAATTATAGTTATATGATGGTGTGTTTGGAGTTTGAATACCGTTTACTTTGCTAAAAACTGAAAACTAAAAACACTGTAACAAAATAATTTTTAAATATGTGAATAATGTCGTGGGACCCATTTTTAATAAAAGTTTGGTTAAAAAAAGAGATTTATAAGTCCTATGCTGGGAAAGCCACAAAATACTCAAAAAAAAAAAAGGGGAAACGCAGACGCAGACACGTCCCTTTTCATCAGTACCCAAACGGGTACTAAATTTATTATTCATTAATAGTTTAATTTTTTGAAGCAGTCGATAATTTATCATTATTTGATATTAATATCAAGCATTAGTAGCACCAACAACTCAAACAATAATATGTATGCCTTTTAATTACTATAGCTATGAATTATGATTGATAGTTTGCATAATACCTTTAGGACTAGGAGCAGAGGCTTCAGGAAGAGGTGTTGGCGCAATTGAGATAGGACCTGCCAATCGATTTCGAACATGTAAAATAAACCCATAATTAGGGGGAAAAATGCAGAGTTTCTTTCTTTCTTCTGTTTTCATTTTTTTGGTAACAGTCAATGCAGAGTTATCTTAGCCAATTCTGGCCTCTGAAGTGTGAGCTATAAAAATTCCAGTAACAATATGTAGAAATATTAGATTTCTCCCCAAAATTATTCGGTGTGTAAAATGGGATAGCTACACAGACCTGAGTTAGTCAAGTGTGCCTGTTTAGTAATTTGGTTTCAAATTGCACTTTTAGTGTAACTTTTCTATACTTATTTCTTTTTCTAGGTATATTTTGATATATAAAAATTGAAAAATAAGTTATGGAGAAACAAAAATTAGAAATAGTGATAGTTCAAAGTAGGAAATTGAAAGGGTACCTGGAGCAGGAAGTGGTGTAGCAGAGGCTGCAAATGTACAAAAAATTTCATTAGTGTCTCCAAAGATTGATAGAATAGTACCATAAAGACCTGCCTAATGAAATGGTATGTAAAAGATTTTACCTTTGCATTGGACAGGGACACCAGCCATGTTACAAGCTCGAGGAAGAGAAATGGCCATGGTCCTGTTAATGGGTATTTGGAAGGGAATGTTTCCAGTTAGAATGAGGCAAAAACAACCCATGCCACCACTTGTGAGGGACTTCAGAGAGTTGCAACAGTCAGCAGTTGGTGAGGTACCATTGGCACTGCTATTTGTGACAAAACCCATGCAAGGACTGAAGCTAGAAATCATTGAAGCACTGCATGGGCTATTGATTTGCCCATAAACTGGAATAATCAAGACCACAATCATTGCCAATATTGGAACAAAACTTGGGAAAGCCATTGTGAAATTTGTTACTTGATGTTTGAGTATAGGAGTCTGAGAAATGTGAGGGATTAAAGGTTTTGATAGAACAAAGAAAAGTTGGGTCTGTGAATTTGGTGTTTAAGGATGAGAATGGTGTGGGAATTTATAGGCAGAGCAGGTCAGGAAGCAGAAGTGGAGGGAAGATACTACTACATAGGTGGATTTGAAGTTGGTTTTGGAGCTCAACTACCATAACAATTCTCTTTGACATTATAAGTAGCTTGAGTAGGTGGAACTAGTATGTTGTCAGCTCTGTGTGTAACCTTTCATTTTGACTTGCATTTCTGGCAGCTCAACCGGTAGCCCCTTCACTCATTTTGTGTCAGTCTATCATTGGCCATTTACTCTAGTTAAAATTCACTTTATGATTCAGCCAATAGGGTTCGTGGATATCTCAAAGTTTTTAGTTTAGCTTTCTGGAAATCAAACACTCCTAATTTCCTGAGCAGTTGTCTTAGATTTTACTTGCCTAGTGGGAAAAAAAAACATTAAAAAAACAATAATATTAAAAACACACACTCACACACACAAAAAATCATTAACTTGGGTACCATAAGGCATGTAATAACAATTAGCATTTCCAAAATCTTAAGCATAGCTTTGGAGCTCCATTGGTATATTCCAGTATTTTTTAACGGAAACGTTCAGGATTTAAACCCCCTTTCTCTCCTTATAACTATTGAATTCAATTTAAAAAAAAAAAAAAAACCCCCTTAGGTCAATAAAATATCAGCATTTTCTTTTCCTTCATTTTAATAATAAAAAGGGCAAGCTATTGTCTTCTGCAATGATTGTCTCAAGTTCTCATGAAAGTGGTAAATTGATCCCAAGAGTGGTATCTAGTCATTCCATACTAGTCTCATTAGATGAGAGACTAAAACTGGGCGACACCACTAGTCAATTTCGGGCCCTTTTCTGGTGGGTTTTGTTTAACTCAAGCCCATGGAAATTCAATAGAAGAAGTCGCACAGATTGGGTGTTGGCCCGGTGAGAGTTCAAAAATGTATCATAAGTTGCTAGGTTTTTGTTTGGGCCCACTGAAAACCCACGTCTTCACCAAATGTGGAGCCTAGTATAGGCCCAGATCTTCACCACACATGGCGCCCAATAAGGCCTAAGTCTTCTCAGTATTTGAAAAAGTCATTCCTTTTTGCAACGCCCAAATCGTTGAGCCCATGCCGTGCGGCACCATGCTCTATAAAAAAAATAATAATAATAAAAAAATAATAAAAAGAAGGAAAAGAAAGTGAGAGAGAATTATTGTTTCACGCATGAATGTACACTACTTCATACAATATTCCCCGTTTTTATATCGTGTTCACATTTTCCAAGCAATGTTCCACACTTAATATATGATGTAAAAAGAGTGTGGACATTGATAAATATAAAAGAATCGAAGCCTAAAAACTCATGTTTTTTTGAGAGGGGGTTGATCACTTGAAACAAATTTCTATGAAATAGGAATGTTATAGTGACTCACACATAAGGGAAAGACCAAGTGGGGTAGAAGTTGTAAGAGTATTGGTTAATATAATTAGATATAAAATTAATAGGCAGAAATTACAAGAATAGTGATTAAAAAACAACTGATTTTTTTTTTTATAGTCTTTATATTTCTCATAAAAGTAGTGTAAAAACTTTTATTAAATAGTTCATTAACAAATGTCTTAAAAGTATCCATTAACTAGATCCTAGCATAATATAATTGGCCGGATCTAAAACCCATAGACTTAAAAAAATTAAAAATTAAAAAATAAAAAACTTCTACTTTTAAGTTGATGTAACATGTTATATTAAGGCCTCACTTCTAGGAATACAAATTCTCTATATTATTTTTTGGATATTACTCTATATTTCACCGATAACAACTTATCATGTATTAACTAATCTTTTTTAAATTATAAGTAGGTTGAGTAGGTGTAACCGTGTAACTAGTATGTTGTGTCAGCTCCGTGTGTAGCCTTTTATTTTGACTTGCATTTGTGGCAGCTCACCTGGTGGCCCCTTCACTCATTTTGTGTCAATCTATCATTGGCCATTTGCTCTAGTTAAAATTCACTTTATGATTCAGCCAATAGGGCTCATGGATATCTCAATGTTTAGTTTAGCTTTCTGGAAATCAAACACTCCTAATTTTCCTGAGCAAATTCGTTGTCTTGGATTTTACTTGCCTAGTGGGAAAAGAAAAATTAAAAAATAATGATATTAAAACCACACACGCTCACACCAAAAAAAAAAAATCATTAACTGAGGTACCATAAGACATGTAATAATAATTAGCATTTTCTAAATCTTAAGCATAACTTTGGAGCTCAATTAGTGTCTCTCAGTGTTTTTAACGAAAACGTTCAGAGTTTAAATCCTCATTCTCTCGTTATAACTATATAGAATTTTTTTTTTAATAAAAAAAAAACCCTTAAGCATGATTAGGTCAATAAAATATCAGCATTTTCTTTTCCTCCATTTTAACAATAACAAGGGCAAGCTATTAGTCTCTGCAATGATTGTCTCAAGTTCTCATGAAAGTGGTCAATTGATGCCAAAACAAAATGCTAAAAGATTGATTAAAACTGGGTAACACCACTAGTCAATTTTTAGGGCCCTTATTCTGGAGTGGGTTTCGTGCAACTCAAGCCCATGGAAATTCAAAAGAAGAAGTCACACAGATTGGGCGCTCGCCCAGTGAGAGTTCAAAGCTGTATCATAAGTTGCTAGGTTTTCTTTTGGGCCCACTGAAAACCCAAGTCTTCATCAAATGTGGAGCCTAGTATGGGCCCAGACCACACATGGCGCCCAATAAGGCCCAAGTCTTCTCAATATTTATAAAAGTAATTCCTTTTTGAACTCCCAAATCGTTGAGATGGCCCATGCCGTGCGGCACCATGCTCTATAAACAAAAAAATAAATAAAAAATAAAGAAGAAGAAGAAGAAGAAAGAAATTATTGTTTCACACATGAATGTACACTACTTTAGGTCTGTGTGGAATTTGTTTATTTTGCTGAAAGTATTGTAAATAAAGGTAAATGTTAGTTAGAATAATACAGTGATATTTATAAATAGTATTAAAAAGTGTAGTAAGACTCATAAGTAGTTACAAAAATAAGCTGAATAAAAATATAAGTTGGAAAAAAATAAGTTAGCCAAATAGACACTTCATACAATATTCCCTTTTTTATATCGTGTTCACATTTTCCAAGCAATGTTCCACACTTAATACATGATATAAAAAGTGTGGACACTAATCAACATGAAACAATCAAGGCCCAAAAATTTGAGTATTTCTTTGATGGTAGGTTGATCACTTGAAAATTTTCTATGAAATAGGAATGTGGTAGTGACACTCACACATTAGGGAAAGTCTGAGTGGGAAAGAAGGTATAAGAGTATTGGTTAATATAATTAGTTCTAAGATTCATAGGTAGAAATTAAGAGAATAGTAAAAAGCAACTTTTTTTCCCCCTTTTTTTAGTCTTTATTATTTCTCATAAAAACAGTATAATAACTTTCTTAATATGGTTCATTAACAAATTTCTTAAGAGCATCCCCATTAACTAGACCTTAACATAATATAATTGGATCTAAAACCCATAGACTTTAAAAATAAAAATAAAAAATAAAAACTTCTACGTTAAGTTGGTGTAACATGTTATATTAAGGCCTCACTTCTAGACTCTGGTGGATTGATTGGCATCACTGGCATCACTCATAGGCTAATTAATTATTGAAACCAAAAGCATATATTGTTAACGGTCTCTGTGCTTCTTGTTCCTTGCCAATCTAAGACCTTAGATTCTGACTACATGTGAGCTTATTGAATGAAACTTAGTTCCCCACAAATCCCATGAAGTCTTCTTTACAACAGCTATGAATAACAAAAGGGGTACAGAGAGGGAGGTAGCCTTCATACTCTGGAATAAAAACTTGTAGACTCACACTAGATGGTCCATACTTTGGTAATTAGGTGACCTGATTTACTATGTCTATCCTATTTAAGGTCATTTTCTTCTCAGGGATGCTTATTGCCCTTCATACACATGAAGACACGTAGCTTGCAATACGGGCAACACCAATTTACATAGATCTTAACGTCTTTACTCTTTACATGACATTGTTAGAGATTTCTTATAATAATAGCAAACCCTGCCTCATATAGCCTGTTTAGTTTACCAAACACAACACAATTGGAAATAATGATCCCCAAATAATTAATACAACGGAAACCTTTAAGGCTTTTAGTATAAATTAGTCCCCTCCACTGTTTAACCCAAGTGCAACACAGTTCCCTTCACTACTAGACATTTGGGACAAAACCAAAATATCTTCAACCATCCATGGCCATAGGAGGGATTGATATGGGTCTAGCCTTGATCCTAGTGAGCATGCTTTGGGCAAGAGCCGCTGCTCAATCAGGTTGCACCAGTGTGCTTATTGGCATGGCTCCATGCCTTAACTATGTCAGTGGGAGCTCCTCAACCCCATCTGCTTCATGTTGCTCACAACTTTCTAGTGTTGTACAATCACAGCCACAATGCCTTTGCACAGTACTTAATGGTGGTGGTGCATCACTGGGTGTTACAATCAATCAAACACTTGCTCTTGAGCTCCCAGCTGCCTGTAATGTGCAAACTCCACCTGTCAGCCAGTGCAATGGTAATTTTCAAACCAACACTTCATTTTCAATTTTAGTGATATATCAAACTGCATAACATAGAGTTGTTGATTAAATTTAACTTGGGGCAGCTGCTAATGGACCCGCAACATCACCAGTTGGTTCACCAGAAGGCTCACCTAGTGACGCTTCAACTAGCTCATCAACATCAGGTACTTCACAATCTGAAATATGCCAACCAAATTTTTCTTAAAATTAATGATATATATACAAAGGTCTAATTCACTACTGGTTTGACATCAATCCAATCCGCAGAATGTGAGGTATCACAATACAATTTGTTATTTTCAAACTTAATATTTTGTTACTCATCTTTCTACAAGAGGAGTTCTAATAAGTCTTGAACAATCAAAGGAAGCTTCAATAAAATGTGAGAGTTACATTGATTAATTTTTCTTCCTTTAAATTCGAGTACCAACTCCAGCATTTATATAAGAGGTTAGCGGTAACCATGAAAGAACTCAAACGGTCATGATGTCTTGAGTGTCAAAGATGTGAATATTATTCCATATGATGTTTTGATTTTCATTTGAGTGTCATAAATTCATCTTCAAAGTGAAAGCATTATCATTGGAAACTATGTCACTTCCCTAAACAAAAAGATAATTACGCATTATCTTAAAGGGTCAATATGTTGTGATTGTGGAAACTCTGATACCAGTGTTCACTACCAGAACCCATAACAATAATGTTCATCTTTACATGTGAATGGATGCAGGAGCTGGATCTAAAACAGTTCCATCGACTAGTGCAAGCTTTTCTAATGGTGCTATCATAGAGATGCCCCTTCAGCTCATCTTCCTGTTCATCTTCGTGGCTGCATATGGTTCAACTTGTGTCAGCTTCTGAGTTTTCTTTGGGATTTCTTTGTGCTTGAACAGTCGAACTACAATTTGGGGTCTTACATGTGTGTTTTACCTGCTTTTATGTAATCTCTTTTATAAAACTTGTATCATACAATAATGCTAGTATCACACATTTTCACGCACACTTTGCTAACTGTCCTATATGACAGATTGTGAGTGTGTGAAAGTGTTTAGTACTAGCATTATTGTTGTATCAAATACACTTCCAGTGTTTCTTCTCCAACACTTGGTTCGGCTTTAGGTTAATGATTGCGTTATCCTGTTTAATACAATATGTTTTCCAAACTCTACTTTTTAATATATTTATGAGTGGTATAACTTTCCAGTTTCCAATAGTTTAATGTTCATCTCTACTGTAAGACTTGGTTCACCCTATATATATATATTAAGAAGAAAGGTGTACTCTGTTAAACAATAACCCAACTTGTTCTTCTTATGTTTTGGCCTATTCTTATTCATTTTGCTTGGCATGATTGGTGTCTCCTAAGCAATTAAGCTCACATAATTCTCGAATGCGTGCCCCAAAAAGAATCTACTGAGCATTATACATGGAATAGTTTAATATACTCTAGACACGATGATGAGCCAAAGATTCTTTTTTGATGAATCAGAAGCAAATTCATTGAGGTTAGACCTTATTGTTATGGTAACTACCCTTCAATAAAACGATTTGTCCTAAATTTGAGTATGAGAGTCAATCTCTCCAAAATTAGCAGTCGGATTGTCTACCAACCACTTTTCCTAAAGCTCTTAAAAGTGAGAGAGTCTTGTACAATGAATACTGAACTATATTGGAAGTAAAAGTATAGTGGCATCTGGATTATTAATCCCAATTATATTTGAACAAACTACAAAATGACAAAAGACTTGATCAAATAATTAAAATTGTAAGTATCAAAATATTGTTCATTAACTAGACGAAATAGCAAGGCCTATGATATTATTGGAGAAATAGCATCTTGAAAAAACTCCAATTATGGAGTTAATATAACATATAAGAACACTACTTAATCCAAAAATGTGACCCTATAAATTTGGGCCTAATTATAGTATATTAATCACTTAATATTTTTATTATTATTCAAAGCTTTACTCACACAAATTCATAAGAAAGGTCTTGTGCATAAAGTACCAGGGAAATGCCAAGGAAAATTTCATATAAGCATAGTTTATAACAGGTGTGTGTTTGTCTATAGTTTCTGAATTTAACTTATTTGTTTATATACAATTTTTTTTTTCTAGGAACATTTATAATTGAGCAATAAGCAGCTTTTAGCAAGAAGAAGCATCCAAAAATTCCGAACGGATTTAAAGAAGAAATAGGCTCCTTCTGCATCCTAGTGGGGCCTTCCCTCCGACATTATAGAAACAAAAATGTAATTTAGGAACCTACATGAACAGATACATGACTAAAAAATTATTGTGTTTTTTTATTATTGAAAAACAAAATGATGTAGTTTAGTAATGGAGCCGGACTATGATCCAATTTTCAAAAGCATGAAAATTATTAATATCCAGTTACAAACTCGTGTGAGAAAATGTAATATAATCATTTTATAAGAATATAATGTAAATTTGTAAGTTAAGTAGTGCATATATTATTTAAAATTATTTTCTATTTTTATAATTTTTATGTGATGAAACATATAATGTATTTTGCATTCAACAATAATACACACAAGTTTATATTTTTAGCATTTTTTTTTTCAAATATAAGCATAATGCCTATATTATTGAAACTTGAATTTCAAGTTAATCTTTTAAAAATGGGGTAATTACATTTTGCCTATTTTTGGTTTAAAATTGGCATTTTACGCACTTGAAATAAGTTTTGTTAGTCTCCAGTTACTTACCTTTGTTTAAAATAAGGGTAAATTTGTATTTTTGCTACCCTTCTATGTTTCTTTCCTCTTAAAACATAAAAAAACTAAAAAAATCAAGAGAAAAAAAAATCTAAAAACTAAGTTTTGTAAAAATTAAAACTTACTCTTTGTTTTAAAACCTAATCCTTTTTACCTTTGGCACTGGATTTTTCCTCACCAAGCCTCCTTGATTCTCCTTGGGTTCCACGCTCTTTTTTTCTTTTTTCTTTTTTGAGAAACCGCTCCTCTTCAAGTACAATACCAAACAATGGTTTCCTTTTTCTAAAGTTCCTAGCTTTTAGGTAGAGTTAGTCCATGCTTGACCTGTACAATTGACGCCCTTGACTCACTCACTGCAACGAAATGTTGCTTTTTTCATGTTTTGGCTTTCTGGGTTTTCTTCAATCTTGTGTTTCAAGGCTTTGTACTAGAGGGGTTATTGTGTTTGGAGAATTGGGTTTGTCTTTACTTTAACAACAACTCCAACAAAGGTGGTAGGTTGGTGGGGTTGGTGTGGACCGTATGAAACAAATGGACCGAAGTGGAATGAATGAACCATTTGGCCCATTTTGGTCCATTCTATACATTTCGGCCCAATTCGGTTAACTTCGGTCCATTTCGTTCAATTCGGTCCACTCAATCTACTTTAGTTCATTTTTGACTAACTAGGCCTTAAATTGATTTTTTTTTTTGTAAGTTGTCTTTTTCAGTTTTGGCTCAAAAATTCTTTTTTTTACTCTCTCAATTTTGGGGTTAAAAAGTATGAAATTTTATTCTATTTAGGTCAAACTCTTTAGTTTTTGGGCTAAAAAATACAACCAAAATGGCATTAGAAATTAGAGATATGAAACTTAAAAAGAATAATGCTAGAGATAAAAACTATTTTACAAAATTTTTTACAAATTGCTGATGTATTGAGTAATTATTGATAAATAAAAAAGTGATATTAATGGGGGGTTTAGATGAAAACTAATAAAATGTTGTAAAATAATTTGTAACTAGCTATAGCGTTACTCCCTTAAAAAAGTAACAAAAATGATAAATATTCAAATATTACCTTAAAATTCAAGTTTCAAAAATATAAGGATTACACTTATATTTGAAAAAAAAACCATATGAATAACTAAATAAGTCATGTGACTAAAAAGTACAAGTAAATGGTTCTATCAATGGTTAATGTAAATGGAATTTTCCTCCCTTTGAAGGGAAATGATTTTATCAAAGGGGTTGTTTCAAGGCAGTGATGCCCTCAACTTTCACAACAAAGCTAGCCCCATACTAGAGTCTGGAAGGAAAATGATACCAAATAATGGTCAGGGTCCCCATAAAGCTATTATAACATTTTTGCAAACCGAACTAAGCACAAAATTCTATGAGGAAAAATACATTTGATAGAGTTGCTGTCATTCTCCCTAGACAGATGTCACTCAACCACAAATAGCAATCTTTAGCCAAGTCAATTTTCTTATGCTCAAAGCAAAGAAACATTAAGGTATGCCATTATCAGGAAGTATCAACCTCCTCCAATACTCAATACCTATGTCACATCATGCACCCCTTTTTATTTTCCTATAGGAAATTTCTGCTTTCTATCTACCCTGTAAGTACAGATTCTCAAAGATTAGAGGTATAAAGCCAATTCTAGTGAAGGTGGAGTCAGAAACACGTTATGCTTTCTAGTTTCTTCTCACAACAGGTGTCTAAAGACTCTAGCTTTGAAATCCTTGAAAGTTCTTATTAGCCCCTTTGCCAAATATATTAAAAGTCAGTCAGTCACCAACATAACCGAACTTCAAAAATTAATATTTTCTTCCTAAGCTTAACTACAGCAGAAGATCCAAGTCTCCAGGTCTAAACGCAAACTTTTAAGCATGCCAAATGTCAAGTACCACGCTGTTAGAAACCAGTTAGAGAGTAGGAGAAGTTGTTGAGCCACATAACCCATCCATCATTTGTCTCTATCTTGATTGATTTCCCTACAAAAGCCAATACATTTTTCCCCTTTTCCACCAAACTAATCACAACTTAAGTCAGTTAAGTGCTACAAGATCACAGAAATCCACAGGCATTTCCAGCTTATATTTGAATTTGAGAGCTCCAATTCCAATGGCTTATACAAAAATGGAGATGGGTCTGGTTCTAGTCTTGGTGACTATGCTCTGGGCAGGAGCTTGGGCTCAGTCGAGTTGTACAAATGTGATCATCAGTATGTCACCGTGCCTAAACTACATTACTGGCAACACCTCAACCCCATCTTCAGGCTGCTGCTCACAGCTTGCTAGTGTAGTCCGCTCACAACCACAATGCTTGTGCCAAGTCCTTAATGGAGGTAGCTCCTCATTGGGGATCAACATCAACCAAACTCAGGCTCTAGCCTTGCCTGGTGCTTGTAATGTTCAGACCCCACCTCTCAGTAGCTGTAATGGTAAGAGCCCATATTCAAATTCTCATTGTAACTGTTAAAACTAGTAATTTGCCCATCAAAACTGCTTGTCTAGGTTGTGATTGGATGTAAAATTCTCATAATCGAGCATCTTTTTCATCTATGCTAACTTTTGAATATCAGCAGCTGCTTCACCATCCAACTCTCCTGCAGGATCACCAACATCTTCGGATTCAGGTACAAACTGCTTCATCATTTGTTCAATTGTGCAAAATTATCATGATCAGTCAAATTTTGACTTATACAAACCAAATTCTAGGTTCAAAAAGTTCAATCCTTACAAAGAACCTTAAGAAATAAGTGTCATTGAGCAAGTTCTATTGAATTTATACTCATCAATGAAACATCATTGGATTTATTTATTTTCTTAATTTGATCATTGGTGTTGATTTTCACTTATGTAGGAAGTGGATCTAAAACCGTGCCATCAACAGAAGGTAGTACATCGGCTGGAAGTTCAATCAAGTTGTCGATTTCTCATCTCTTCTTCCTTATATGTGGTGCAACAGTTGCTTCAACCTTCACAACGTACTGATCTTCTCGTTTGTCAGCCTGCGTTTTGCAGCACCACATTCCTACCTATTCTTGATTAATGATGACTATTATTGTATTCTTCATTTATTATAAGAGTTCCCTTAGGTTGTGGAGTTCATGTATATTTATTTTTTGTGGCCTCTTTAGGGGTTGATATGGTTTTGTATTACTTATTTTTTGTGGCCTCTTTAGGGGTTGTTATGGTTTTGTATTACTGAGGAGACATCTTGCTCTCTTCCCTTCTTAATAAAGACGATTTCTGGGTTATATGTAAATTATGTAATACAACACGTAACATATAAAGTATAAACAAAAACCAATTAAGGTATAAGATAATAAAACTGACCAAAACGAAAGGCAATGATTACAGAAGTTCTTCATTGAAAAAATCAACCATAGAAATCTTTGGTATTTAAGTATGCATTGTGTCACTGGCTAAACAAAATTTACGGACATATCAGAGTTCTTTATTTTCTACTATATTCATATCAAAGTTCTTTTCAATATATTAAAATGATTAGCAGCTGAGAGAAACCTCGGAAGCTCTGACACTAATATCAAAGTTCCTTCAATATATTAAAGTTTTTTTTCTTGTTATTTTAAAGTATATCAAGGTTCCTGACCGAGTCTCCTTAGGACAACTGGGTCTTTCTTTTTCTTTTTTTTTTAATAAAAAAATCCCACCCGTGTGTACAACTTTAATTTAAACCTTATTAATTTTAATACTATTTTTAATACTATCAATTTGTTTGGATACCGCTTATTTTGTTGAAACTGAAAACTTATTGCTGAAAGTACTGTAGATAAATGTAAAAGTTAATTGAAATAATATAGTGAAGCTCATAAATAGTGTCAAAAAGTGCAGTAAGACCTATGAATAACAACAAAAATAAATAAATAGTAAAATAATTTATAATTTTAATCCACGTCCAAACGCACACTATATAAAGAATCGAAGATAGTCATTGAAATTCACACACACTACAACGCTAGCGTTCTAAGAAATTCTAGTTTTTCTTTTTCAACAGAGAGAGAGAGATAGAGAAACAGAGATCCGAGAGAGAAAGATGAGTTTTGAGCAGAACGAGGGTACAAGGTACCAGCCATCAGAACTAATGCTCTGCGCTAACAACTGTGGGTTCTTTGGCAATGCGGCAACCATGAACCTTTGCTCCAAGTGCTACAGAGACTACCACATGAAAGAAGAAAATGCGGCTTCTGCTAAAGCCGCCATGGAAAAATCTCTCAACCCATAACCACAACCTCAATCAACTCAGCTCCCACAATTTGGTTTCTCAACTGAGAGCTTCAAGCATGTGGGACCCTCTTCTTCATCTTCCAAACTAGGTGAAAATAGCAAATTAGCCATTACTTTCCAACTATATAGTTAGGAGGCCCGGTTCCCAAACTATATAATTTAGTAACATCTCAAGTCTCAGATACTCGATTTTGGGCTATAAATCGAGTCTTTGAGACTCAATTTTTCCAATTTGATGTGGCGTTTTTTCCACGTGGCGTCTACCTGGAAATCAAGTCTCTAAGACTCGATTTATGTGACGTGGCCATCTGGGTATGACGTGGTTGGTCCACGTGGAAAAAACAGGAAACCGAGTCTCTAAGACTCGATTTCAGTTGGGGTTTTTTCAAAATTAACGCCTCACACAGATCAGACACTCTCCACTCTCACTCACCCTCTCTCTAACACAGAGCAGACACTTTCACGCTCTCACTCTCCCTCTCCCTCTCACTCTCACACTGAACCACTGAACCTCAGCCTCTCTCACTCACTCACCCTCTCCACTCTCACTCACTCACCCTCTTCTCTCACTCACTGTTCTCTCACTCAGTCTCCACTCAGTCTCCACTATTTCACATTCATCGCATTTGCCAAAAGATTTCATAAAGCCACAGCAAGATATATAGAGCTTTGAGTTCCTTCAATCTACGCGGTCTCTCAGAAAAAAAGAAGAAGAAGGTGAGTCGCTTTGTACAAAGTTCACTATTTGGTTGCCGAGAAACAGTGGGAAAAATCAAAGAAACTTTGGTTTCACCAAGTTTTTTTCTATTTTGGCTTCTGTATTGAATTTCTAATAGAGTTGTTAAAAAAGATCGAAGCTTTATTTTTTTTTGAGATTGAATTGGTTTGCGGGTTTGATTTTTTTTTTTTTTGGTTTTGTTTTGCGCTTTCTTCTGTTCGTGGGTTGGTATCAGGCAAATTTCAAATTTCTATCTTGAACTATGCATTGTTCTATAGTGATGATGTTAGGGTTTGTTAACTGGGTCTTTGTTAAATTAAATTGTTGATGTTAGGGTTTTGTTAAAGTTGATGATTTAGTGTTTAATTGGATCCATGTTATTGAAAGTTTGATGACTTTCTTCATGCTAAATTTGATAATGTCAGGGAATTTTGGATTGATTTTGTTCTATTTTGTGGTGCTGCTTTGTTAATTTATCTAATGATGTGTCTTGATGGTGGTTTAAACCATTTTAGTTTGGTTTTCTTTGTATGGAAGGTGCACTTGTTTCTTTGGATTCATTTTGTTCAATTATGTGGTGCTACTTTGTTAATTTATCTGATGATGTGTCTTGATTGCGGTTTTGACTGCTTTTGTTTGGTTTGCTTTGAACAGATGGTGCGCGTGATTGTTGCAGAGTAACGGTTGAGTTAAGAGAGGTGCTACGTCCACAACATTTTTACAACATTTTCACAACAAATCATAGGTGATTAGTTATTATTGGTTCAAATTTGAACTTAACACTAAGATTACTTTTTTGCCCCAACAATAACAACCAGTAACAACCTGCCACTTAAGATTTGTTGTAAAAATGTTGTGGACATATCATTTCTCGTTGAGTTAAATAATAATATGTGTTTGTTTTGATGCTGAGTAAGCAAAAAGTTGAAGCTACTTTAAGTCTGCCTTTTCTGTTTATATAATTTGAGAGTTTATTTTTGATTGATGAGAAGGATCAGGTTTACAAAAGGTAAAATTGGTTGATTATAAGTAACGTGATTTGGACTTGATCCCTACTATTCTTAGTAGGTAGAGAGTATATTAAATTGTATTGTTTTTTTCATTTAAATAATTCCATATTTAGGCATTGGTAGAGAATTTGGAATCATTTGAGGTGTTTGTTTTTGGCAATTTTCTTTATTGGGTATGTATTACAAACTTACAATTCAAACTTAATGTATAATTCCATTTATCACAGTTTTTACTTTTCACTGTTTGAGTTTGCTCTGTCCATGCTATAGTTAACTTTCTATGCTGAATTTGCTGTGAAAATAGGTTTTTTTTTAATCGGGTTCTAACCTTGAATTGGCATAATTTAGATTCAGATATTTTTCATTTTTTAAATTATTTAATCTTTGGTTAGTAACTTTAGCTTAACAAGCTCCTCCTCCCCCTTACAAGGGCTAAGTGAAGAGTGAGGTCTTGGATTGAAGATCCAACAAGGTGTGCATGTGTGACTTATTCAATCTTTGCTACGAAGTATCACAGTTTCATTTCAAGCCATTGCTGTGACTTGACTTGAGCCACATTGTCTAAGGAAATTAAACACTTTACTCTTTAGTGAGTGTTCTATTTTTGTTTATACGTGCCCATTTTTTGTTTCATTCTTTTTTTTTTCTGATAAGTATTTGTTTAGTTCATAGGTTTGTTCATTATTTCTTCACCTTCATGTGCTATAAGCATATCATAAAATGTTGTTGGTTGTTTTTATAGATTTTTTGGTGAAAATGATCAATTCTGTTGTTGTAGTTGAATGGAATTATGTTCCTTACATTCTAGGAAAAGTAAGGTATACTTGAATTCATGGTCTATTTTAAAAAGAGTATCAAATTACTAAAGAAAAGTGCTTCTAAAACTAAAAGGTCAAGTTCCAATTCATCTTCTCATGACCATTTTAGTTTGGTTTGCTTTGTATGGAAGGTGTGCTTGTTTGTTGCACGTTTTGATTAATGGCGTAGATTGATTGTTGTCGAGTTGTTATGAGACTGTAATAATGAAACAGTCTTTTATTCCTAGAAATGTAATTCGGTGAATCTAAGATTCTAGGAAACAAAAAATTCAATTAGTTCCCTAAAATGTTGATGAGGATCATTAATTATTTGCATAAATGTTGGCGAGTTTGCTAGTTTACGCAAAAAACCTGTTTAATTGAATTTTTTTTTTTGAATTGAAATGTCAATTGTAAAGTCACGTTATTTTCCCAATAATTTTGTGTGCATGGATGGGTAAGATTTCTTTCTAAATACAAATGGTGTTAAAAAGTTCCAAAATATTTTTTGATTGTGTCAATTAAGTGTCAATTTTGATTGTGCAGTTCCAAAATATTTTTTTTAACATTTTGTTAATCATGGGATAATTATTACTAACTTATTGAAAACTTTTGATATTGAATTATTGTTTGTTTACTTCTGTCATCTATTCCAATTAATGTTTGTATTACTTTCTTGTGCATAATGGCTGCTGCAAATGCTAAGTGGATTGACTATACACAGCCTGCAAAAATTACAACTTCTCACCCCACAATTGCATATACTCACCCCACATCACATACAAACACACTCAATCATTATCATTTCGTACTCAAACAAATAAAAAAACTAAAAACAAAACTCACCCCCATTACAAAATTTCAACTCAGTTCTAACAAAAATATAAATAAAAATATCAAACCAAACAACAAAAGTCATGAGGATGTGCAAATGAATGAGTGCAATTATGTAACATCATCATTCCAGTGCAAGAAAATTCATGGCATACCCTATTACACTACTATTAATGAAATAACATAGAGCAGGGTTCATCAGACAAAAAAAAAAAAAAAAACTAATGTAAATATGATCATGAGCAATCAAAATTAGACATATCATCTAATTTCAAAATCAAGGCATTAATATACAGTCAAATATACTAGATGTGATATTCAAACTCAAATTTAATACAAATTATGGAGAAAAGGAAGCTAGCAAAAAGACTTCCTATATCATGAATAATATATATATATATATATCTTTCTCCTCACTTTCTAAAATATATATATATATATATATAAATATCAATATATAAATATATATATATATATTTATATTTATATACATATATATAAATATAAATATATATATATAAATATATGTGTATTTATACACACACACACATATATATATATATATATTTATATATATATATAAATATCAATATATAAATATATATATATATATTTATATTTATATACATATATATAAATATAAATATATATATATATATACATATATATGTATGTAAACATATATTTAAATATATTTATATATATAGTGGTTAATACAAACAAATAACAAATAATCAAGAAATGTCATGACAAATTCAATGCAAGCAACACTTTCTAAAGCACTTATATACACTAAACAACCAACTAGAGAGTGAGGAGACCCTTACCTGACATGAGGATGTGCAAATATGCTGCTGGGATTGTATGAGAGTGAGAGAGGGAGACTACAATGAATGTTGGGCTTGTATGAGAGTTAAGAGAGGAGCAATGTTCTTTCGCTGAATGTGTATGAGAGTTGAGAGAGAAGCAATGTTTGCTGAATGTGTATGAGAGTTGAGAGACCTAGACATTCATTAAATATCCAACTGGGATGGTTTTGCTTTTCTGAAGAATCTGGAGAGGGTTTTGCTTTTCTGAAGATTCCTGGGCAGTTCCTTTTCTGAAGATTCCCGAGAGACCTACAGACATGGATGAGAGACCTACAGACATGGAAGTGACAGATGGGACCTCTGACCAGCCAACGTGGACCAATAGACCCTATTTAAAAATTGAGTTTCTGAGACTCGGTTTCACTTTTAGCAAACCGAGTCTCTAAGGCTCGAGATCCAAGTGGCATCTACGTGGAATCTTCGAGCATAGAAATCGAGTCTCTAATGCTTGGTATAAAACTCAAGTCTTAGAGACTCGATTTTCAAGTGGACGCCACATGGAAAAAATGCCACATCAAACTGGAAAACCGAGCCTCAAAGACTCGATTTATTGGCCCAAAATCGAGCCTCTAAGACTCGAGATGTTACTAAATTATATAGTTTAGGAACTGGGCCTCCTAACTATATAGTTGGAAAGTAATGGCTAATTTGCTATTTTCGCCTCCAAACTACCTAAATAAAGAATCTATATATTCAAAATTATATTTACATAAATTATATATATATATATATATATATACACACACTTGTGGCAAAAGAAGGTAATTTTTTTAGTAAATAAAAGAAGAAGAAGAAGAGACCTGTGTGTTTTTCCTTTCAGTATTAGTGAAAGAAAAGGGTTTTTTTTTTTTTTTTTTAAATACTGGGGTTTTCCATGTTTCTCATATCCTTCTTCGTGGAAGAATTCAGCTTAATTCTTTCAATACCAAATAATAAAGAAGAGAAAACAAATGAAAACACTATAAAAAAAATTAAAAAAAAAAAGAAAAGAATACCCAAGATGTTTGCCTAGAAATTACCAATGTGGAGTCCAATTCTAAAATGAAAGTGTGTTCGCTAGATCCCAAATCATTTGAAACATCATACCTTCCCTACAATTCGGCTAGGTAGTCCATGATGGTTCCTATTTTAAGGCATTTCTTTGTTTGACAGTCGAACACGTGACTCTTTCTGCGAGACTGGGTGGGGTGCCTTTGGTAATCAAGCCTCCCTTCTCTGGTGATGGGAAATGACGGGTCGATTATTTGTTTGGCCTTGAGCTGAATAAGTGGGTATGGATATGGTTTTGCTTTGACCGGCAGCGGTGGACCCATTGTGGGGATCTTCATTGAAAAAATCAACCTTAGCAACCTTTAGTATTTAAGTGTGCATTGCCACTAGAAAACAAAATTTACATACAGATCAAAGTTCTTTTTTTCCAACTGTATTCATATCAAAGACAATTACCTCCGCATTAATAAACTCTCCCTAACTAATGTCAATCATATTTAATGTTGAATGACTGGCCTAAACAGCAAAAGCACCCTTAAAAATCTGTCTTCATAGTCAATAAATGGCAGGAAAAGGTGTTGATGGGACAAGTTTCCCCTAAATCTTTCTAAGAGCAAGACAACTAGAGGAGGAGGAAGATGGCTATAAAAGAAGAGGATGACAATAGGAGAATGGATCCGGAAAAATTAGAGGAAGAACAAGAGAGAGAAAGTGAGAAGAGTCTTAACTTGTATTTCCCTTTCAAACTCCTGTATGCACCTCGGGAAACCGTTTTTCATTTATACAAGATCTTCATTCAGTTATTCTCGACTTCAACCACCTATTTGATATTTCCATTGTGGAATTCTAACTCTCTTTCTTAAGAAATTAGTTGGGTTGATCTTAAACCAAGTTTAGTTCTTTAGTTTTGTGTTTTTGACCGCCACAATATCATACAATTATTTTGGGTGTGTTTGATTGGTATTATTCCTTTACGAGGTAGTACATATTCTTCAAAATTATGTTATACTTTTTAAGTTTCAAATAAATTATTCAAATTCCTCATCCTCTTAAAGGAGATTATCATGATAATAAAAAATCATAACAAAATTGCACTTAATATCACACAAATATAGGCACACTCAAATGCATAATCAATATTGTGTTTTGATATAAATTCAATCATCATTCGAAAATAACTAAGGAGTAACTCAAAGAAAAATCAAATCAAAGCTATAAGAGGGGAGAGAGACTACTTGTGATGGGGAACTCAAAAATACAACATCAATATGTATTAACTCAAAATAGAGTTTTAAAAAACACAATTATTCATCAACCTAAAGTAGGGTTGCAAAGAAAAATATAAAATCAAGAGAGAGAATATGAGAGAAGAAAAATAGAAAAAATAAAACATATAGTAATAAACACCAAATTATCTAAGTCATACTATGTAATAAAATAACTTTATATTTCTTATATACTATCTTTATAATTCAATAAGATAACATCTATGAAATCAAAGAAAAGAAAAAATATAACAACTTAAAAATACAAAACTAAATCACATCAACCTAAAATAGAGTTATAAAAAAAATAGGAAAAATCATCAACTTAAAGTAGAGATGCAAGAAAAATAATAAAATCCACCAAAAAATGAGAGAGAGAGAGAGAGAGAGAGAGAGAGATGCAAATTTATAGTAAAATGATAGGAATAAGAAGAGCCAAAAATAAAAGGGTTGAAGAAGAGTGTTATTAAGGGTGAGTTTGGTTGGGCTTTTTGAAAAAGTGCACAATGAAAAATGGAGTTTTCAAAAGGTGCATAATGAAAAAGTACTTTTTTAAAAAGCTGAATGTTTTGTAAAAATTGTTAAAAAGTGCTTTTTAAAAAAGCTGAGTGTTTGGCTAGCACTTATAAAAGTTACGTTTTGAAGGATAAATTACCAAAAAGGATAATGTATATATAAGGAAGTTTATTTCATACTTAAATCAACTACTTCATATACTTAAATTAATTTTTATCTTTCTAAAAAAATTATTTTTTTCTCATCAATATTAGCTAATAATAACCTACCACTTAAGATTTATTGTGAAATTATTGTGATAATTGATACTGATTTTAATTTGAACGTACTATTACAATTATTGTTTACTCTTTCTAAAAAAATTATTTTTTTCTCACCAATATTAGCTAATAATAACCTACCACTTAAAATTTATTGTAAAAGTATTGTGATAAAAATTGATACTGATTTTAATTTGAACGTACTATTAAAATTATTGTTTTCTCTTTCTAAAAAAATTATTTTTTTCTCACCAATATTAGTCAATAATAACCTACCACTTAAGATTTATTGTGAAAGTATTGTGAAAATATTGTGATAAAAATTGATACTGATTTTAATTTGAACGTACTATTAAAATTGTTTTTTTCTCTTTCTAAATTTTTTTTTCTCACCAATATTAGCTAATAATAACCTACCACTTAAAATTTATTGTGAAAATATTGTGATAAAAATTGATACTGATTTTAATTTGAACGTATTATTAAAATTGTTTTTCTCTCTTTCTAAAAAAATTGTTTTTTTCTCACAATATTAGCTAACAATAACCTACCACTTAAAGTTTATTATGAAAATATTGTGATAAAAATTGATACTGATTTTAATTTTAACGTACTATTAAAATTATTTTTTTCTCTTTCTAAAGAAATTATTTTTTTCCCATCAATATTAGCTAATAATAACCTACCACTTAAGATTTATTGTGAAAATATTATAATAACATTTCTTTCTTTCTTTTTTTCTACTCTTTTTTTATCCTCCACCCACAACATTTCTTTCTCTCTTTTTTTCCTCTTTTATTCTCCTCCACACACGTACCCTTAATCTTATCTTTTATTTTTCCTTCTTTCCTCCTTTTTATTATCCCTGCCATTCCTCCAAAAACTCCAGAGTCCAGAACGTTCCAGCTCTTCTTCTTCCTCTAATTTTTTTTTCCTTTCTCCCTTTTCTCCACTTCGTCTGTAACATCCATGCACTTCTTAACCCTGATCTTCTTGATTCTTTTCTTTTTCTCTAAATTCAACCACTCACAAATGGGATCAGATCAGATCGGGAAGATTGGATTAGGGCAGAGCAAATGGGATCATATCAAATCAGCAAAGGGGATGATTCTTTTCTTTTGCAAGGGATTGATTTTTTATTTTCCTTAGCTAATTTGGGAATTTGTTATAGATTTTTTTGTATTTGGATTTGGAAATTTGTTATTGAGAGGACAGAGGGCAGAGCAGAGAGATGAGAGGAATGAGGAATGGCGTGAAAGGGTAATTTGATAATTACCCTGTGAGTCCAACGGATAGATTCAAACGCGCCCTGGCTTTTTCCAAAATGGAGCTCTAAGCTCCTTTCAGGATATGCGCGTTTCTTCACAAATATAAAATGCAATTTTTTTCAAAAAGTTGCGTTTTGTGCTGAACCAAACGCACATAAAGGGCTGGCTTTTTGAAAAAGTGGCTTTTTGAGCTCAAAACGTTGAAACAAACGGGCACTAAGGTAGATAGTAATAAGGATATGAAAAGGTAAAAGGGAGGAGAAAAGTTGGATAATGTGTAAAAGTAAGTTTGGAAAGTAATGATGGGAAGATGATGACTTGAGAGAGAGAGAAAAGATGATTGATTATGTTTCAGGCCAATGTTTTTCTTTATTTTGAGACATTGGGTGTTATCTTTGGTTTGCATCTTCTTTTTCTTTTTGCCCTTTACTCAATTTATTTGTTCCTATGGTTATCCATGCAATTGTATAGTGCTCTAGTTGATTAATTGGCTAATTATGTAAATTTCATTTTAATTGTGTTTAGACTAAAATTAATAAGTCTTAATTAAAATTTGGGGGGGGGGGGGGTGGGGTGTTCTAAAATAGCACTAATTATTTGGCTAGTGCACTTTCATATATTTTCTCAGGAATTGGGTGGGTCTGCAACTAGTTTTCTTTAAACTTCGAAAATAACTAAGTATTAACTCAAACAAAAATCAAATCAAAGCTATAAGAGGGAAGAAAGACTACTTGTGATGGGGAACTCAAAAATACAACACTAATACCTAACCCAAATAGAGTTTAAAAAAATACAATGATTCATCAACCTAAAGTAGACTTGCAAGGAAGTATATAAAATCAAAAAGAAAAAGAATAATCGCTTTTTCAAGAAAGAATAAAAGAGAAAATAAAAAATTTATAGAAAATAAGATGAAAAGAAAAATAATAAAAATAAAAGTAGAGTAATAAATACCAAATTATCCAAGTCATGCTATGTAATAAAATAACATTATATTTCTTATATACTATCTTTATAACTCAATAAGATAACATCTATGAAATCAAAGAAAATAAAAATATAACAACTTAAAAATACAAAACTAAATCACATCAACCTAAAGTTGAGTTATAAGAAACAAAAAAAAAGTCATCAACTTAAAGTAGAGATGCAAGAAAAATAGTAAAATCCACCAAAAAATGGAAAAGAGAGAGAGAGAGAGAAACAATTTTGTGTGTGTGAGAAAACTATGCATAGAATAAGAGAGAGAGAATTGCAAATTTATAGTAAGAGGATAGGAATAAGAAGAGCCATAAATAAAATGAAGATAAAGGGTAGAGGAATGGTGACATTAAGGTAGATAGTAGTGTGATATGAAAAGGTAAAAAGAGAGGGGAAAGTTGGAGAATGTGTAAAAATAAGTTGAAAAATTAATGATGGGAAGATGATGAGAGAGAGAGAGAGATAAGATGATTGATTATAGAGAATGTGTGAAGTAGAAACCCAAAAAAAAAAAAAAATTGTGACATGGCAATAATGTGGCTCAAATTGAGTATAGCAACAATAAATACTACGCTTCAACTTTTAGATGTTTACTAGTTATTAGCCCGTGTTTTGCATGATTTTTTTATTCAACTTATTATAAGTTATAAATATTATAAGTAGACATTTTATGGGGAAAAAACACTATTTATTTGAGAGAAAATTTATTATTATCATATATGAAAGTTTTTTGTTGTTATTTTACTTGGTCCTCTATTAATTGTGTCTGAATTTGATTAGAATGTTTTTTCCCTTTAAAAACATAAATTTTATGTGTGTGTGTATAAAACTCCATTTGCATTAAGATAAATGATGTGGGAAGTTTTGTAGCTCTCCTTTTATAGCTAATTGAAAAATTAAATTTTCAAATACAACTCCATCAGAATCAAGAGAAGGGAAGCTCATGAATTCCATGTCTCTCTCTCTCTCTCTCTCTGCTTCAAATTTTTGATGAACTTTTCAGTGCCTTTATATCTATGAAGAACATCAACAACAAAGTTAAAATAAACTATTTTATTTATCAAAGGAAATAGAAAATAACTTCAAAATGGGAAAAGAATTGTTAGAATGCAAAATGTAAAAGATTAAATAACCTAAAAAAGAATGAGAAGTTAACAAAGTCATACCTTTGTCAAGATTTTTTTGTTGCAATTGGAGTTTGTAGTGTTATATGTTAATATATAGTGTAACTATGATTTATTAATAAAAACTAAGGTTTTTGGATTACAAACAAAATATGATAGATTTTAATTTTTACAAAACCTAGCTTTTAGATCTTCTTTTCTCTTGATTTTTTTAGTTTTTTAAGTTTTGAGAGGAGAGAAACATAAAAATGTAGCAAAAATAAAAATTTATCTATGTTTTTAACAAATGTGAGTTACTGGAGACAGACAGAGTTTACCTCAAGTGGATAAAGTGTCAATTTTTAAACCACAAGTAAGCAAAAGTATTTTTTGGGCAAATCACAGGTGGACAAAGTGGAATTCCTCCTTTAAATATTTATCATTTTAAGCTAATTTCTAATGCATATTTTGTTTGTAATTTTTATCCCAAAACTAAGATTTTGATCCAAATAAAATAAAATTTCATACTTTTCAACCTAAAAATTAAGAAAAAAGATGGACATTAGATTCCAAAACTCTTCTTTTTTTTTTTTTATTAAAGAATTTTTGGACCAAAGCTAGCCCTCAATTTTGACAACAAAGCTAGCCCCATACTAGAGTCTGGAAGGAACATGCTACCACATAATGGTCAGGGTCCCCATGAAGCTCTTATAACATTTTTTCAAACCGAACAAAGCACAAAATTCTATGAGGAAAAATACATTTGATAGAGTTGCTGACATGCTCCCTAGACAGACGTCACTCAATCACATATAGCAACCATTAGCCAAGTCAATTTTTCTATGCTCGAAGCAAATTAAGGTATGTCATTATCAGGGAAGTATCAACCTCCTCCAATACTCAATACCTATGTTACATCATGTATCCCCTTTTATTTTTCTATAGGAAATTTCTGCTTTCTATCTACCCTATGAGTTCAGATTCTCAAATATTAGAGGTATAAAGCCAATTCTAGTGAAGGTGGAGCCAGAAACACGTTATGCTTTCTAGTTTCTTCTCAAAACAGGTGTATAAAGCTTTGAAGTCCTTGAAAGTTCTTGTTAGCCCCTTTGCCAAATATATTAAAAGTCGGTCAGTCACCTACATAACTGATAATGCCGAAAATCGTCAGTAAGCCATACGGTCCTCACGAGCCTTTGACTAGAACCTGCACAACACAAAAGCTGAAGACCTTAAGAGGTGTACCGGTGTGGTAGGCCAAATACCCTTTGACGGTCAAGTTAGAGAAATCTCTTGTTCGCAACTCTAGAATACCAGAGCTAGGGTGAACAAGAGATTTCTCTAACTTGACCGTCAAAGGGTATTTGGCCGGTACCACACCGGTACACCTCTTAAGGTCTTCAGCTTTTGTGTTGTGCAGGTTCTAGTCAAAGGCTCGTGAGGACCGTATGGCTTACTGACGATTTTCGGCATCATCAATAACAAAACTTCAAAAATTAATATTTTCTTCCTAAAGCTAAACTACAGAAGAAGATTCCAAGTCTCCAGGTCTAAACACAAACTTTTAAGCATGCCGAGTCCCACGCGTTAGAAACCTGTTAGAGAGTAGGAGAAGTTGTTGAGCCACATAGCCCATCATTCATTTGTCTCTATCTTGATTGATTTCCCTACAAAAGCCAATACATCTCTCCTCTTCTCCACCAAACTAATCAAAACTGAAGTCAGTTAAGTGCTACAAGATCACAGAAATCCACAGGCATTTCCAGCTTATATTTGAATTCGAGAGCATCCAATTCCAATGGCTTATACAAAAATGGAGATGGGTCTGGTTCTAGTCTTGGTGACTATGCTCTGGGCAGGAGCGTCGGCTCAGTCGAGTTGTACAAATGTGATCATCAGTATGTCACCATGCCTTAACTACATTACTGGCAACACCTCAACCCCATCTTCAGGCTGCTGCTCACAGCTTGCTAGCGTAGTCCGCTCACAACCACAATGCTTGTGCCAAGTCCTTAACGGAGGTAGCTCCTCATTGGGCATCAACATCAACCAAACTCAGGCTCTAGCCTTGCCTGGTGCTTGTAATGTTCAGACCCCACCTCTCAGTAGCTGTAATGGTAAGAGCCCATATTTTAACTGTTAAATTTAGTAATTTACCGATCAAAACTGCTTGTTTAGCTTGTGGATGGATTTAAAATTCTCATTAACGAGCATCATTTTCATCTACGCTAACTTAACTTTTGAATATCAGCAGCTGCTTCACCATCCAACTCTCCTGCAGGATCACCAACATCTTCGGATTCAGGTACAAACTGCTTCATCATTTGTTCAATTGTGCAAAATTATCATGATCAGTCAAATTTTGACTTATACAAACCAAATTCTAGGTTCAAAAAGTTCAATCCTTACAAAGAACCTTAAGAAATAAGTGACATTGAACAAGTTCTATTAAATTTATACTAAACATCATTGGATTTATTTATTTTCTTTGTTCATTGGTGTTGGTGTTCACTTGTGTAGGAAGTGGATCTAAAACCGTGCCATCAACAGAAGGTAGTACATCAGCTGGAAGTTCCTTCAAGTTGTCAATTTCTCATCTCTTCTTCCTTATATGTGCTGCAACAGTTGCTTCAACCTTCACAGCGTACTGATCTTCTCATTTGTAAACCTGCCTTTTGCAGCACCACATTCCTACCTATTCTTGATTAATGATGATTATTATTGTATTCTTCATTTATTATAGAGTTCCCTTAGGTTGTGGGGTTCATGTATATTTATTTTTTGTGGCCTCTTTCAGGGGTTGATATGGTTTTGTATTACTGAGGAGACATCTTGCTCTCTTCCCTTCTTAATAAAGACAATTTCTGGGTTTTATGTAATGCAACACCTAACATATAAACAAAAACCAATTAAGCGATAAGATAATAAAACTGACCAAAACGGAAGGCAATGATTCTAGAAGTTCTTCATTGAAAAAATCAACCTTAGCAATCTTTGGTATTTAAGTGTGCATTGCCACTAGAAAACAAAATTTATATACAGATCAAAGTTTTTTATTTCCTACTGTATTCATATCAAGGACACCTCCGCATTAATAAACTCTCCCTACCTAATGTCAACCACATTAAATACTGAATGAATGACCTAAACAGTAAAAGCACTTCCAAAAGTCTATCTTCATGATCAAGAAATGGCTAGAAAAGGTGTTGATAGAACAAGTATCCCCCTAAATCTAGCTAAGAGCAAAACAGCTAGAGGAGGAGGAAGATGGCTATAAAAGGAAGAGGAGGACAATAGAAGAAAGGATCCAGAAAAATTAGAGGAAGAACAACAGAAAGAAAGTGAGGAGTCTTGACTTGTATTTTCCCTATAGAACTCTTGCATGCACCTCGGGAAACCGTTTTTCATTTTTTCAAGATCTTAATTTAGTTATACTCGACTCCAACCACCTATTTGATCTTCCCATTATGGAACTCTAACTCCCATTCTTAAGAAATTAGTTGTATTGATCTTAAACCCAAGCTTAGTTCTTTAGTTCTGTGTTTTTGACCCCCACAATATCATACTATTATTTTGGGTGTGTTTGATTGGTATTATTCCTTTATGAGGTGGTACATATTCTTCAAAATTATGTCATACTTTTTAAATTTCAAATAAATTATTCAAATTCCCCATCCTTTTAAAGGAGATTATCATGATAATAAAAAATCATAACAAAATTGCACTTAATATTACACAAATATAGGCACACTCAAATGCACAATCAATATTGTGTTTTGATATAAATTCAATAATCACTTTGAGAACAACTAAGTATTAACTCAAAGAAAAATCAAATCAAAGCTATAAGAGGGGAGAGAGACTACTTATGATGGGGAACTCAAAAATACAACATCAATATGTATTAAACCAAAATAGAGTTTTTAAAAAACACAATTATTCATCAACCTAAAGTATAGAGTTGCAAGGAAAAATATAAAATCAAAAGAGAAAGAATAATCACTTTTCCAACAACAAATATGAGAGAAGAAAACAAATTTATAGAAAATTAGATGAGAAGAAAAATAGAAGAAATAAAATACATAGAAATAAACACCAAATTATCCAAGTCATACTATATAATAGAATAACATTATATTTCTTATATACTATCTTTATAATTCAATAAGATAACATTATGAAATCAAAGAAAAGAAATATAACAACTTAAAAATACAAAACTAAATCACATCAACATAAATTGGAGTTGTAAAAAAAAAAAATTATCTACTTAAAGTTGAGATGCAAGAAAAATAATAAAATCCACCAAAATTGGAAAGAAAAAAAATCAGAGAGAGAGAGAGAGAGAGAGAGAGAGAAACGTTTTGTGTATGGGAAAACTATGCATAAAATGAGAGAGGGAGTTGCAAATTTATAGTAAGATGATAGGAATAAGAAGAGTCAAAAATAAAAGGAAGATAAAAGGATTGAAGAAGAGTGATATTAAGGTAGATAGTAGTGGGAACATGAAAATGTAAAAGGGGAAAAGTTGGAAAATGTGTAAAAATAAGTTTGGAAAATAATGATGTGAAGATGATAACTTGAGAGAGAGAAAAGATGATTATCTTTGGCTTGCATCTTCTTTTCTTTTTGCCCTTTACTCAATTGCTTTGTTCAACTATGGTTATCCATGCAATTGTAGAATGCGCTAGTTAATTAATTGGCTAATTAAATACCATTTTAATTGTGTTTAGACTAAAATTAATAAGTCATAATTAAATTTGGGGGGGGGGGGGGGGGGGGGGGGGGCTAGTGCAATTTCATATATATTCTCACACATTGGATGGGTCTGCAACTAGTTTTCTTTAAACTTGATCAAGATCATATATATATATATATATATATATATTTTTTTTTTTTTTTTTTTATATATGGCAGAGGGAAAAGATTATGGTTTTTAAGTGGGATTGAATATTATTAAGGTCTCACCAATGCTTCTACACAAGTATTACGTGGGACACTGATGTGAATGATGATTTACTTACATTGCAGAATAAAAGCAGCACATGGCTAAGGCTATTTAGCACTACTTACCATTCAATATTCAATTATGATAAATCATTGAATCATCATGACATGACTAAGTCTAACAATCAAGCAATATATGGTCATTCATAACATTATTTTGGTGAAGATAAATTGAAGATTGTCTAACAATCACAGCATGCTTCTGGCTTTGAAGATTGTCTCTTGTGAGAGCTTTTTATTTAGTTGGTTATCACACATCTATTTACAGATAGGTACAACCTTAGGTTCCTAATGATGATAGCTTAAGAAAATTGACAAAAACATAACTTATGTTGATGCAGATGATTTTTTCAGTTGATCCATGGATCAATCAATTATGAACTTTTTTTTCTATTTTTTTGGAGAAGGAAGACATCTAACTTTATTAAGAAAGAAAAGCCAAATCAGTCTAAACAAAAGAAAAAACTGATGGTGGAAGATCCTCCATCCATACAACACTAGCTATAAAATTAGCAGCAAACTTAGCTAAACAATGTGCTACTTAGTTACCCTCTCTCTTAGGATAATTCAGAGAAGTTTCTTTCAAAAACACACACATCTGCAATAAGCAGACCACACAACGCCTAACCTGTATCTTTAGTCTTCAAAGCTTGTGTTACTATCTTGGAATCCCCCTCTACCACAACTCTGTCCAGACCAATCTCTGCTGCAAATTCCAAGGCATGAATGGCAGCCATAGGTTCAATTCCAACAGCTTTGTATGCTTGTTTCAACATTTGAGCTAGAGACTCAATCACCAAACGCAATCACCAAGTCTTCACTATTTCGTATAGTAACACCAATACCTGAACTGTTTTGAATGATTTGGTCAACAGGGAAATTTTGCATATTTACATTTCCTCATAAAAAGAAAGTTGAATTTTGAACATTTACTAAGCGTAATTGTAAAGTTTGTTACATTATGAGAATTACAATAACAAAGTCCTCAAAATCATTTTAATAACTTCTAAAATTGTTATCCCACATTAAAATAATATAAATTTCAGAGCAAAAATGAAAATAAAAAGAAAAAAACAATAATAGAAAAATTATCTGTTCTCTTAAACCAAACCAAAAGAAAATTTTTTTTGGTTGAAGGTTATCAGTACACAACCGTAGGAAACCTTTAGTGAGAAAGCTTGATGCAACATCTAGTTAGACTAATCATTCTAATTGTGATCTATACACGAATTCTCATATACAATATGTAGCGACATAATACTTAATTCCGATTATAATATTTGCAGTGGCATACATCTATTGTTTTTAAACTTTGAAATTTTTTTAAAAAGATGAATTATATAGGCAACAAAAGTGCAGATCTTACCCGGTAATATATTAGAGTAAGGAAAATTTAGAAGCATACAATGGACCGCACTAGTCTTCTCATCTCTTGGTTGTGTGATAGTTTCTCCTTATGAACAAGTCCAATAATCCTACATCAAGAAGGAAACCAACACAAAACAACTGACACAAATCACTAAACCAAAATTACTATAACCATTGTTTATTTTATAAAACTAGGTTTATTTTTTAATTTTTGTTTTTAGATTAAACAAGTAGCCTCAAGGAAGAAAGATAATGCAGCAATTGACAAAACAAGAGATTAAGAAAAAAGACAATGACATACAAGTAATCAAGAGAAAATATAGGAATTAATTATAATTCATTGACTTACAGAGTATTTAAACCCTTCAAATTCCATCAACATTCCAATTCAGTTTCACTAGATTACCACCAATCACTAAACCCATCACTTCAATCCTTGTACTCACTTGACTCCGCACAATCAGAGTTACCATGTTTGTTAAATTCTGCGAGTCTTTCAATCCTTTTTGGGTGTGGCACATCATTAGAGCTTCCGTCTCCACTAGGTCCAACCCCATCATAATCATCACGGGTTCGCTTTGCTTTGTTGCCGTCTGCTACCACTACCGAATTGTCGAAATTATGATGGAGAACACCTAAGTCCTCATAAGGAATGATGCTGGTGTTGCTGCTTTGAGCCATAGTTTGGTAGGGATCTTCCATGTCTTTCTTGTATACCATACGGAAACCGCATTCCTTCACGTCCAAGGCTGAATTGGCTACAATTTTAATACCAAATTGATTAAATTCATTTGCTTCACATTCCTTCAGTAATGCTAAGTCGTCCTCCTCATCCATGAAGTATTGAGGAAGCACATAAAGTAGCCAAATATGATCTGATAAAGTAAAATATACAGTTGTAAGTGGTGAAGAAGACATTTCTTTTCCATTAACCATCAACAAACATTGAAGTGAAATTTTCTCATCAATTTGGTGATGTGGAAGTGAACAAAATACAACGCAAACAGCAATTCCCATCAACTCGTCACACAAATAACAAGAAGGTATTGTTATAGTCACTTCAGCCCCCACACTTTGATGGCTAAACCACTTCGGAATTACACTTCCAGGAAGAATGATTACATATAGCCAATTAAAATGTTGAATGTCATATCTATTGTCAAGAGAAAGTCCCTGAAACGTACAAAGAAGGTTGTTATAATAGAGACACACACACACATTGAGAGAGAGAGAGAGAGAGAGAGAGAGAGAGAGAGAGAGAGAGACCTGAAGGTGCTTTCTTATCACGGCAAAAAACGTGTCAATTACACCTTGATTATTAGCCAGTCTACGGCAATTTGTAAGAATAAGCTCTGCCTCACATAAATAATTAGGTTTTAGTAAATCTGGTATCGTTTCCAGTGAGGTACAATCATCTCCCCCAATATTAACAATATTTGATGGAAACTTTGGCAATGATCGAAGACTTTTGCAATTCAAGAACCAAAATATTCTCAACTTACATAGTTGACTGATGCTTTCAGGAAGACAAACAAAACTATTCTCACTTAGATCCATCTTTTCTAAACAGAATAAACTACCAATATCAATGGGGATTGCCTTGAGATTGCAACCTCTAAGATTCAATCTGGTCAAAGAACGCAAACTCGATAAAGAGGACAATCCCACTGAATCTGGGCTTCTTGGCATAAAATAAAAAGGGAGGAGCTCATACCATGAATTATTAGATGATGACAACCCCTTGCATCCATAGAAAGATAGCACTTTAAGATTTTTTAGAAGACTAATGGAAGAAGGCACCTGTCTTATAGCAGTTTTACTCAGATCAAGCTTCTCTATACTTTCTGCATTCCCCAAATTCTCTGGCAGTCTCCCCAATTTTGTGCATCCAAAAATATTCACATCTTTAAGAAATTTCAAATTAAAAATGGTATTTGGTAGACACGTAAGACTTTTGCAATCTTTCATATTCAATAAAGCAAGGCCAGTTAAATGCCCAATTGATGTGGGCAGTCTAGTAATAGCAGTTTCATCCAAGTAAAGCTTCAATACACGTTGCATATTTTCTTCGAATTCTGGGATTTTCCTTACTTTTGAGCAACCAGAAAGAATAAGAATCTTCAGAGACTCAATTTCAAACTTGTTCGGAAGAGTTTTTAGGTTTTTGCAGCCTTTTAAATTGAGAAGAGTAAGCTTTTTATGAACTCCAATTGATGGGTGCAACCTAAGTAAATTTATACAATCTTCTAGGACCAATTTCTCAAGATTTGGGACTTTGGTGAAATCAGGGGTTTCAATAAGATTTGAAGACTTGTTCATTTGGATGATTTGCAAACTCTCAAAAGACTATAAGAAGCAACAACAACAAAAAATAAAGAAGAAACAATTAGCTTCAACAAAACCTGGAAATTTAATGGACCTTAGATATAAATTTGTACAAGGATACTTATATTACCTTTGCTCCTTTCCAAAGCCGTTCAATGTAGCTACTGCACATGTGAAGTTCAATAAGCTCGTTTGGTTGGAAATTTAATGGCAAAGACTTCGAACGGTATCCACTCCAATCAAGAAATCTTAAGCCATTAGGAAGATGTTTGGGTTCATGGAGAAGTTGAACATTATGAATTATGAGTAATTTAAGATGATGCATCTTTGAAAAAGATTCAGGATTCCAATCTGCCTCTTTCAATTTAAGCAACTCTAGGACTATGGCTTGAATTGCTCCTGTTCCCTATAATAATCATGAACAAAAGGGCTTAGAGAATTGCAAAATGTATGATTGCCAAAGCTACTATAACTTCAGCTTTCTTGAATAATATGATAGGGTATGTGCTCAAGTTTTCTAAATAACCTCTTACCGTATTTTTTGTTAGAACATTGTTAATATCCTCAAATGACCATAGACTGCTCCGCCTTCCAGGATCTTCAGGGCTCTCTTCAAGAACTATTTTCCTGCCCATTTCTTTTAGTAAATCATGCATCCACACTTTAGTGTCACTCATCTTTATGAGAGATTTGTCAACAAGAACCCCTAATCTAACATCAGGGTGAAGGCCAAGATAATCTATTTTTTCTACTACACTATCTTTGCCCCAATGATTAAAGAAACACGCAATATATAGGAATATTTTTTTCTCTATTTCATGTAATCCATCATAACTTATTTTAAGTACTTGGAGAATTTCACGTTCTGGATATTCTGTAAGCCTATTTAATGTACTTTTCCATTGATTAAGGCTTCTACTAAACAAAAAGGAGCCTAAAATCTCAATAGCCAGAGGAAGACCTTTAGTATATTTTACAACATCTCTAGATAACTCTAGATAATCTTTGGGAGGATGGTCTTTATGAAAAGCTTTCAAACTCAAAAGATGAAGAGCTTCATCATCATCCAATCCTTCAATTTCATACATTTCATCTACTCCAAGTATATGTAGTAAATGCTTGTCCCTCGTTGTTATGATAACTCTACTACCTAAACCAAACCAGTTACGCTTCCCAGCTAACTTTTTTAACTGGTCTAATTGATTTACATCGTCAATAACAAGAAGAATTCTTTTATGACGGAATCGATTCTTGATCACGAACACCCCCTCATCAACATCTTGTATATTCATTCTTACATTTAAAAGTTGACTAATAAGCTGTTGTTGTAATGGAACTACCCCATCTTTTTCACAAACCTCCCTAACATTAGCAAGAAAACAATAGCCTTCATATTTCTTAGCAACCATATGAGAAACAACTCTAGCGAGGGTTGTTTTACCAATTCCTCCCATCCCCCAAACCCCTACAATGCGAATATCGTTAAACTCCATAGCCAAACATGACTCCAATTTCTTCACTCGAGATTCTATTCCAACAAGGTCTTTGGTATCTTCTAAGAACGCATAACTCAATTTATGCCATAACTCTCCCACAATATTTTGGATAAATTTTGACTCAGACCTGCAATTGAGAGAGTATGACATTTGGTGAGCTTATGATAGTTGAAATCCAAAGTTCTACTCTATTGGGTGAAACCGGAAAAATTTAAATAACTTTGCTCAAGACATAATTGAAAGAAATATGAAAATATAAATTAATTGGATCAAGTCAAACTTGAAAGAACCATGAACGTGTATATAGGTAAGCCTAAGGTTCACAACACGACTAAAGATAAGAAGTATGTTTTGAATATTTAAAGGAGTGAAAAGTTTCATATTCGATTACCTATCCTGTAAATGCCACCCTTTAAGATTGGCCACTTCTTTTAAAGTAGCTCTCCAGGTTTGCACCTTCTCTATGTTATCCTTAAAATGCTCCTCATGCGTTGCAAAGGCTTGGGCAAAACTTCCCATTTGTTTACACACATTAGATGGATCCACATCATAAAAAATTGGCCAAACTGTTGTTCCTATCTTTTTCATGCATTCAATGATTTTTGCAAGTTCATCCAAGCACCACGTAGAAGATGCATAGTTTCTTGAAAGAATGACAATTGCAAACTCGGATTTTTCTATTGCTTCCAAGAGCTCTAGTGAAATGGATTTACCCCTCTCAAGTTTTTCCTCATCTCTAAAAGTGACAATGCCCTTCTGTTTCAAGGCAGCATAGAGATGGTTTGTAAAACCATTGCGGATATCCTCACCTCTAAAACTAAGAAAGACATGATATTTCCATTGTGGTGTTGAAGAAGAAAATGACAAGGAGGATGAGCCTTTTTGAGTGCTTATGGAAGCCATCGGAAATATACTGAAAAAAAAAAAAAAAAGAGGTAAATTCAGGAACGTACAGAAAATCAGTGATACACATTTCAATAAAAAAAAAAATCACCATACAGAAAATCAGCAAGAAGCAAGAACAGAAACAAAAAAAATAAATAAAATTGTAGCCTTCCCTACACACAGAAAATTCCCAAACTAACATTTAAAAACAAAAACATAAATTCCTGCAAGCAGAAAATTCCCAATACAATATTCCAATCCTCAACGATTTATCATTAGATTCAACAAATATTATAAATTTATCATTCCAATTACCCAAATCAAAAATCCCAAGCATGTAGATGAAGAAGACAGAGGCAACTCACCTGAAGGCGAGTCGGGTCGGAGGCGTGGATCATCGGCGGCTTGGGAGTTTCGACGAAGTGGGTCAGCTGGTGGGCCGGTGACGTTTAGGATCGAGTCGGGTATCGAAGAAAAACTTAGCTGAGATTGAAGCTTATCAAAGATCAAAACCCACAAAACACACAAATTAAATATAAAAGCAAAAGAACTTTTGTGTGTGTGCTCAGTTTGAAAAAATAGAAAATGATTGAGATCACAAAGTGTATGTTATAGAGAACTTGTGGAAGGTAACGGTGACTCGCTTTAAATGAAGTGTGGGGTTCTGTTCAGGTTAGAGAGTTAAAGGAAAGTTCCAGTTTCCTGATTGACTGAGCTTTCTTTGATAGTTACTCCACTCCAAAAAAAATATCAAAATTATAATTTTATTATGCTTTTCTCGATTTTAATAACTTTATCAGAATGTGTTTTTAGGGGAAAAAAAATGATACTTTCTCTAATTTTTTTTAAAGTAATGTTAGAAATATAAACTATTTTATCAAAAAAATTTTAAAACTGATGTGATAAGTAGTTATTAGTAAATGAAAAAATGATGTTAAAGTTTCATTTAGATGAAAATCAATAATAAGCTGGTAACATCAACCGTTTGTAAAAATATTGTAAAATAGTTTGTACATGTAACATTATTCTTTTTTTAATTCACAATTTCCCTTTTTTTAAAGGAAAAATTAATGAATGGCATAAGGGTATTGATTTAGGAATTATTTTTAGAAATTTTGTATGGAAAAAGAAAAAAGAAATTGATTTTTTTTTTACTACTTTTTATATTTTCTATAAAAGTGGTATTAATTTTTTTAAAATAATCCACCAATAAATGCCTTAAGGGCACCCGTTAACCGAACCCAACTTTGAAACCAATCAACTATATTTGGAAAATGAATAAATACTCTCAATTTACTTTATCAATTAAATCAATGGTATTATTTGATTTTTAGAATATACCTTTATCCGAAGTCTAAAATACCCACAGTTAATAACAAAATACTGAAAATGCCCCCTAACCCAACTATGCAAAATAAAACTAAGGAATGTTAACCCAACCTAATTAAATTTAACTCAAGTAAATCAAACCCCAGCCAAATTAAACCTCACATGGTCAAAAAACAATTACACTGCCTATGGTAAATAGTTTCAAATAAATTATTCAAATGCATCATCCTCTTAAAGGAGATTATCATTGTAAGGATACAGTTTGCTTCCCAAGGCCAAAATGGAAAAGACAAAGATCAAAGAGCCTAAAATAATGAATTTGTAGATAATGGACTATAAACTGAACTCCAATGAGTTTTGGACAACAATCACAGTAGGCTAAGTCATGCTTAAATGTAAAAATAGATAGTTTAGTGCAAGGAAAATCCTCCTCTACAAAGTTTGAGGTAGGTTGTTCTTGTATATTTCTCTTAGACTTAACCACAATTATAGTTCTTGAATGTACAGTACTTCTACAAATTATTTGATGATCCCCTTGTAATGGGGTCTTTCTTTTTTATATTTCCCTTCTTCACTCCACCTCAGCCCTCCAAATGTAGATCAGATTGCTAGTTTTGATACTTGTCCCATCAGCACCTTCCTAAAATCTTTGTGGGTAACTGTAAGGCTAAATGTTACTATCACCTCCACATTAATGTGGCTAGGGAGTTAGCTGCAGAGCATTCAATGCGGTGGTAGTAGCTTTCTTCTTAGATATTTCTCAGCTTTCTTTTGTCTTATCTCCATCTGATGCTTATCCTTACCAGTGTGATCATCTAATGTCTTGTTCTTGACGAAATGTCGGACCTTTGACCTCTACTCTGCTTAGTCGAGGAGATATTTCTCCTCAGACTACACTCTCAATCTCTTATGACCAGACTTCTTCCACGGGCCACTAACTTGTATACTCCTATTAGTATTTACCTATTCTCGGATGATTTAATGTCCTCAGATACGGCCCACGGCCCAATACCCATTTCTGGGCCCTCTATCCCTACAATCATGATAATAAAAAATCATAACAAAATTGCACTTAATATTACAAAAATATAGGCACACTCAAATGCATAATCAATATTACATTTTGATATAAATTCAATTATCACTTCGAAAATAACTAAGTATTAACTCAAACAAAAATCAAATCAAAGCTATAAGAGGGGAGAAAGACTACTTGTGATGGGAAACTAAAAAATACAACACAAATACGTATTAACCCAAATAGAGTTTTAAAAAAATACAATGATTCATACAAGGAAGAATATAAAATCAAAAATAAAGCATAATCACTTTTTCAAGAACGAATAAAAGAGAAAATAACAAATTTATAGAAAATAAGATGAAAAGAAAAATAATAAAAATAAAAGATAGAGTAATAAATACTAAATTATCCAAGTCATACTATGTAAAAAAATAACATTATATTTCTTATATACTATCTTTATAACTCAATAAGATAACATCTATGAAATCAAAGAAAATAAAAATATAACAACTTAAAAATACAAAACTAAATCACATCAACCTAAAGTTGAGTTATAAGAAACAAAAAAAAAAAAGTCATCAACTTAAAGTATAGATGCAAGAAAAATGGTAAAATCCACCAAATAATGGAAAAAAAAATGAGAGAGAGAAAGAGAGAGAGAGAGAGAGAGAGAAATAATTTTGTGTGTGTGAGAAAACTATACATAGAATGAGAGAAAGGGAATTGCAAATTTATAGTAAGATGATTGGAATAAGAAGATCTAGAAATAAAATGAAGATAAAAGGTAGAGGAATGGTGACATTAAGGTAGATAGTAGTGGGGATATGAAAATGTAAAAAGAAAGAGAGGGGAAAGTTAGAGAATGTGTAAAAATAAGTTGAAAAATTAATGATGGGAAGATGATGAGAGAGAGAGAGAGAGAGAGAGAAGATGATTGATTATAGAGAATGTGTGAAGTGGAAACCCAAAAAAAAAAATGTGACATGGCAATAATGTGGCTCAACTGGGTATAGCAACAATAAATACTACACTTCAGCTTTTAGATGTTTACTAGTTATTGGCCTGTGCTTTGCATTATTTTTTTATTCAACTTATTATAAGTTATAAATATTATAAGTAGACATGTTATGAGAAAAAAAACTATTTATTTGAGAGAAAATTTTATTATTATTATTATTATTATATATGAAAGTTTTTTGCTATTATTTTACTTGGTCCTCCATTGATTGTGTCTGAATTTGATTAGAATGTTTTTTCCCTTTAAAAACATAACTTTTGTTTGTGTGTGTGTGTATGTGTATAAAACTCCATTTGCATTAAGATAAATGATGTGGGAAGCTTTGTAGCTCTCCTTTTATAGCTAATTAAAAAAATTAAATTTTCAATACAACTCCATCAGAATCAAGAGAAGGGAAGCTCATGAATTCCATCTCTCTCTCTCTCTCTCTTGGCCAAATTTTTGTTGAACTTTTTGGTGACTTTATATCTATGAAGAACATCAACAACAAAGTTAAAATATAGTATTTTATTTATCAAAGGAAATAGAAAATAACTTCAAAATGGAGAAAAAATTGTTAGAATGCAAAATGTAAAAGATTAAATAACCTAAAAAAGAATGAGAAGTTAACAAAGCCATACCTTTGACAAGATTTTTTTGTTGCGATTGGAATTTGTAGTGTTATGTGTTAATATATAGTGTAACTATGATTTATTAATAAAAACTAAGTTTTTTGGATTACAAACAAAATATGATATATTTTAATTTTTACGAAACCTAGCTGTGGGGATAAAAGGTCTAAGATATGTTTTTGGGCCCTGGGCTTGGTCCGAGGACGCTTACTTGTCCGAAGACGGATTGATGGTAATAATGATATCAAACTTATAGCCCCAAAAGCAAGTGTGGCGGATGAAGTGAACGTAAATAATCCAAAGAGGAGTACCTCCTCGACTAAGTGCAGTGAGGATCAGGTGGTACGTCGTGTTGACTAGAATTATATTTTGGAAGGTCTTAGGGATGAAAATATGTTTCATAAGGGCACAAAGAGAAAGGGCAGTTGGGAAATATCTCAGAGAAAGCTGCTACCACTGCATTGAATGCTCTTTACCTAAGCCTCTGGCCGCATTTATGAGGAAATGATACTTGAACAATGATTTTCAGCCTTACAGCTATTACCTAAGGATTTCAAGAAGAGGCTGATGGGACAAGTATCAAGGGGAGTAGTTTGAATCTACACGTGGAAAGCAAGAATGGAGGGGAGGAGGAACTATAAAAAGGAGGAAGGTCTTGTAGAAAAGGGGATCGAGAGATAAAGAGAAAAACACTATAGACTGGATATTTGTAATTAATCTTTAAGTGATGAGATATATAAGTATTTGGTCATCGGATTGAGTTTGAGGATAAGTTTCATCATATAAACTCGTTCATCCTTGTTGTGTTGTAATCTTGGGCCATTGTTGTTACCGTTTAAGCTCATTAGAAACAAGATTTCTGACTTACACTATAAATTTATTGTATTGGGCTTTTTGGGCCTATACCCTTCTTCTTGTTGGGCCTAGGCACGAATTGCGACCTTACACTAGCTTTTAGATCTTCTTTTCTCTTGATTTTTTTAGTTTTTTAATGTTTTGAGAGATGAGAAACATAAAAGGGTAGCAAAAATACAAATTTATCTCTGTTTTTAACAAATGTGGGTTACTAGAGACAGACAGAGTTTACTTTAGGTGGGTATAGTGCCAATTTTTAAATCACAAGTAGGCAAAATATTTTTTAGGTAAACCACAGATGAACAAAGTGAAATTTCCCCTTTAAATATTTATCATTTTAAGCTAATTTCTAATGCATATTTTGTTTGTAATTTTTACCCCAAAACTAAGATTTTGATCCAAATAAAATAAAATTCCATACTTTTCAACCTAAAAATTAAGAAAAAAGATGGACATTTGAGTCCAAAACTCTTTTTTTTTAAAAGAATTTTTGGACCAAAATGGACTAAATAGACTGAGAAGGACCGAATCGACTGATGTGGACCGAAGCAGAAGGAAAGGACCAGTGTGGACTGTATGAAACAAATGGACCAAAGTGGAACGAATGAACCATTTGGCCCATTTTGGTCCATTCTGTCTATTTCAGCCCAATTCGCTCCACTCAATCTACTTTGGTCCATTTTGGACTAATTACGCTTTAAATTGATTCTTTTTGTAAGTTGTCTTTTTCAGTTTTGGCTCAATTTTTTTTTCTCCCTCTCAATTTTGGAGTTAAAAAGTATGAAAATTTATTCTATTTAGGTCAAACTCTTTAGTTTTGGGCTAAAAAATGCAAACAAAATATGCATTATAAATTAGATATATGAACCTTAAAAAGAATAATGTTAGAGATACAAACTATTTTACAAAAAAATTTACAAACTGCAGATGTGGTGAGTAATTATTGGTAAATGAAAAGTGATATTAATGGTGAGTTTAGATGAAAACCAATAAAATGTTGTAAAATAGTTTGTGATTATAGCATTACTCCCTTAAAAAAGTAACAAAAATGATAAATATTCAAAATATTACCTTAAAATTCAAGTTTAAAAAATATAAGGATTATACTTATATTTGGAAAGGAAACAATTCAAGTTTTAAAAATATAAGGATTATACTTATATTTGGGGGAAAAAAACCGCATGAATAACTAAATAAGTCATGTGACTAAAAAGTACAAGTACATGGTTTTATCAATGGTTAATGTAAATGGCATTTTCCTCCCTTTGAAGGTAAATTTTTTCAAAACTAATTTGCATCAAAGGGGTTGTTTTAAGGTAAAGATGCCCACAACTTTCACAACAAAGCTAGCCCCATACTAGAATCTGGAAGGAACATGATACCACATAATGGTCAGGGTCCCCATGAAGCTATTATAACATTTTTGCAAACCGAATAAAGCACAAAATTCTATGAGGAAGAATACATTTGATAGAGTTGCTGACATGCTCCCTAGACAGATGTCACTCAATCATAAATAGGAACCATTAGCCAAGTCAATTTTCTCATGCTCGAAGCAAAGGAACATTAAGGTATGTCATTATCAGGAAGTATCAACCTCCTCCAATACTCAATACCTATGTTACATCATGCATCCCTTTTTATTTTTCTATAGGAAATTTCTGCTTTCTATCTACCCTATAAGTACAGCTTCTCAAAGATTAGAGGTATAAAGCCAATTCTAGTGAAGGTGGAGTAAGAAACACGTTATGCTTTCTAGTTTCTTCTCAAAACAGGTGTCTAAAGACTCCAGCTTTGAAATCCTTGAAAGTTCTTATTAGCCCCTTTGCCAAGTATATTAAAAGTCAGTCAGTCACCAACATAACCGAAGTTCAAAAATTAATATTTTCTTCCTAAAGCTATACTACGGAAGAAGATTCCAAGTCTCCAGGTCTAAACACAAACTTTTAAGCATGCCAAATGCCAAGTACCACGCGTTAGAAACCTGTTAGAGAGTAGGAGAAGTTGTTGAGCCACATAGCCCATCATTCATTTGTCTCTATCTTGATTGATTTCCCTACAAAAGCCAATACATCTCTCCTCTTCTCCACCAAACTAATCAAAACTTAAGTCATTTAAGTGCTACAAGATCACAGAAATCCACAGGCATTTCCATCTTATATTTGAATTCGAGAGCATCCAATTCCAATGGCTTATACAAAAATGGAGATGGGTCTGGTTCTAGTCTTGGTGACTATGCTCTGGGCAGGAGCTTCGGCTCAGTCGAGTTGTACAAATGTGATCATCAGTTTGTCACCATGCCTTAACTACATTACTGGCAACACCTCAACCCCATCTTCAGGCTGCTGCTCACAGCTTGCTAGTGTAGTCCGCTCACAACCACAATGCTTGTGCCAAGTCCTTAATGGAGGTAGCTCCTCATTGGGCATCAACATCAACCAAACTCAGGCTCTAGCCTTGCCTGGTGCTTGTAATGTTCAGACCCCACCTCTCAGTAGCTGTAATGGTAAGAGCCCATATTTTAACTGTTAAATTTAGTAATTTACCCATCAAAACTGCTTGTCTAGCTTGTGGATGGATTTAAAATTCTCATAAACGAGCATCATTTTCATCATCTACGCTAACTTAATTTTTGAATATCAGCAGCTGCTTCACCATCCAACTCTCCTGCAGCATCACCAACATCTTCGGATTCAGGTACAAACTGCTTAATCATTTGTTCAATTGTGCAAGATTATCATGATCAGTCAAATTTTGACTTATACAAACCAAATTCTAGGTTCAAAAAGTTCAATCCTTACAAAAAACCTTAAGAAATAAGTGACATTGAACAAGTTCTATTAAATTTGTACCCATCAATGAAACATCATTGGATTTATTTATTTTCTTTGTTCATTGGTGTTGATGTTCACTTGTGTAGGAAGTGGATCTAAAACCGTGCCATCAACAGAAGGTAGTACATCAGCTGGAAGTTCCATCAAGTTGTCGATTTCTCATCTCTTCTTCCTTATATGTGCTGCAACAGTTGCTTCAACCTTCACAACGTACTGATCTTCTCATTTGTCAGCCTGCCTTTTGCAGCACCACATTCGTACTCGATTAAAGATGACTATTATTGTATTCTTCATTTATTTTAGAGTTCCCTTAGGTTGTGGGGTTCATGTATATTTATTTTTTGTGGCCTCTTTCAGGGGTTGATATGGTTTTGTATTACTGAGGAGACATCTTGCTCTCTTCCCTTCTTAATAAAGACGATTTCTGGGTTATATGTAAATTGTATAATACAACACCCAACATATAAAGTATAAACAAAAACCAATTAAGTTATAAGATATTAAAACTGACCAATACGATAGGCAATGATTCCAGAAGTTCTTCATTGAAAAAATCAACCATCGAAATCTTTGGTATTTAAGTGTGCATTGTGTCACTGGCTAAACAAAATTTACGGACGTATCAAAGTTTTTATTTTCTACTACATTTGTATCAAAGTTCTTTTCAATATATTAAAATGACTAGCAGCTGAGACAAACTTATGAGGCCATTACACTGTGGGTTTATTTGAAATCCGTTGAAAAGTTTTTGTTAAAAGTACCATTGATAAACATAAAAGTTAGTTAAAATAATATAGTAAGACCTATAAATAATAGTAAAAATAAATTATAAAATAAACTAGCATCTTAAGTTGGAGCCAAACACACACGTATCAAAGCTCATTCAATATATTAAAGTTTTTTTCTGTTGTTATTTTAAAGTATATCAGAGTTCCTGACAATGCTTTTCATGAGGTCGGCCGAGTCTCCTTAGGACAACTGGATCTTTCTTTTTTTTGATTGAGAATCAACTTTTTTTTTTTCCTTTTTTAGTAATCCCACCCGTGTGATTAAAACTAATACTATATAAAGAATCGAAGATAGTCATTAAAATTCACACACACTACAAAGAAATTCTAAGGCCCGGGCAATGACACTGCCGTTGGTTGGGTGGAACGGTCTTGGATAAGACTCAAAAAGGCTTAAGCCTTTTGGGTTGACCCATTACCCAAAAGACCCAAGCTCAATGAACATGTATTTAATTATGTTATATAAACTACTAATTTCTCTTATTATTATTCAATGTGGGACTACACATATACTAAAGAATTATTTTCAATGTGGGACTACACAACACATATACTAGAGAATTATTTAAAAAGTCTATCAAGATCTGTGGCGGTGCAGAATGGGAGGTGGAGCTGTGTGTTCCGTGTATACTTTGATATTTTATGTTTGTTTAATATTTCCTAATATTATTGTAAATCTTACTATTTTGATTTTGGAATATAGTAGAGATCATAAGTCCATAGGTTGCTATCACCAATTATCATAACTTCAGGCTTTCCCGAGCGCAATTTTTTCATAAATTTTTTTTTTTTCACTTGTGTAGCATCCATGATTGTTGAATCATATAATCCGACGACCCTGATATAATTAGCCACAGCCCAAATCAATATATTATTATACTCTACTTTTTGCATGTTTTTTTGGGTGTTATATTTTGTTGAGGGAATTGTTGCCATACTACTATTCAGGAGAGGTAGTCCATCATTTTTAATATAGGTAACTTAGGTTCATATTGAAATAATCTACCGCACCTCCCCACTTTCCACTGTCATTAAATATCAACATTAAGTACATACGTCATTGTTTACTATATCTTGATATTATGTCAGTAGTCTTTTTCTTTTTAATGACTTCTTTACCATCTTGAAATTATGTTTGCTTTCATTTTAGAATGATTTGAGTTTGGAAAAATTTATTTACTTCTAAGCTATTGTATAAATGCTAATTCAGTTTAAAGTTTTATTTGGGATAGGTTGCCTTAGTTTATTGTACACATTTTGGGTGTTGCGTTCATTTTTTTTTTTTTTCTTGACAAATGTGTTAATATGCTAACTTTTTTTCATGGATATTTCCATTCATGTGTAGAAAAATGCTAAAATAACATTGAACTAGATGAAAACAAAATTATGAAATTACATTCCATGTTGGATCCTCATTTACATTATCAAAAAAAAGTACTTTCATATTTCTATTTGCTCAAAAGTTCAAAATAATGTAACCTCAATTACATTCCATGTTGAACCCTCATTTACATTATTGAAAAAATTGTACTTTCGAATTTGTTATTTGCTCAAATTAAAAGTGCATATATCATTGTTGACATTGAGAATATGTCTAATAATCAAATGCAATGCATTAAGAGAGAGAGAGAGAGAGAGAGAGAGAGAGAGAGAGAGAGAGAGAGAGAGAGAGAGAGAGAGAGAGAAACATAAATAGTATTGTATTTATCAAAATATTTTCATTAAATCATAAAAAGAAATAATATAAGTTTTCTTTTTAAACCGTGCAAGACACAAGTTTATTTTTATAAAAAAAAAAAAATTGTTCTTCTACTATAATTTCTAAGTTGATAAAAATATTAATTTGATTACAATCCAAACTCTTCATCTAATCCTACATAAAAAATAAAAAAAAAGTCCATCTAATCCATATATTGTCTTTAAAATTATATTACCACACGTAAAAATTGCAATTGTTTTATATTTATAAAAAAAAAGATATAATTTTTTTTCTTTATCTTCTTTTCCTATAATTTTGAAGTTAATAAAAATGATTACGATCCAAATTCTTCATCTAATTTTTATTTTAAAAGTATAAAAAATCGATCTAATCCTTATTTTTTAATTACTACACATAAAAAGAAAACAACTGTAAGGACTAGATTTAGACTCTCAGCCCACCAACAATGAATGATGGCCCAACAAGCCCAAAATTATATATTTATAAGAGAATGAATTTTACAAGAAAATAATTCTGCAAATCAAGTATGGGCCTTAATGGATTGGATTTGTGCCAAGAAGATAAGCAAACACGCTTTTATAGAAATAACACTCCTCGATCGGATCCAAGGATGAGGTGTTCTTATATTCACTCAAATTTATTTAAGTACAAAATGTTCTTGCTCTCTTTTTCTCTTTTTTAGATTACATACCCCATTTTTCACGGGGGCCTTTCCCTTATATAGTCTCTCCATCTTCAATCCCAGTCTTTCACTTGTTGATCATGTAGGTGATTTCCTAGATGCTTGTCCCATCAGAAACCTCCTAGAAGCTTTGTGAGTAACTACGAACTAAGATATCTCTATTCAGGTGTCATTTTCCCATAAATAAGGCCAACTGGTTAGGTGCAGAGCATTTAATGTGGTGGAGCAGCCTTCTTCCCATATATTTCTTCTTTTGTTGTTGATTATCTTACTTGAAGCTTATCTATAAAAGGAATGATTACCTTTTGTAAAGCATTCCCGAGATGGCCGGGTTCCAACCTTCCACAATGCTTTCCCGAGGAAGCTCGACGCCTCGGGAACTACCACCAATTTGTTGTTATACTTTCTTGTCCTCGGCTCATTGATCCCAAAACTTAATAAACCTTACGACCATCCTCAACTACCTAGGTGTCCTTGGGCGTAGCTCACGGCCCAACTTATTTACTCAGCCTGCTCAACCTCACAACAACGTATAGCTAATAAAGTTTATTTTCAAGCAAATTATCTTTAATCGTTAATAGAGCGTTATTTTGAATGAATTTTCTTTCTTTTAACATGAAACTACTCTTTTTATCTTAAAAAAATTACATAAAAAAATCTTTTAGGAAGTGAGTACTGATCAATACATGTCCAAATGTCCTGCCATCATTTAACGTACAACTAGTCTTTTTATCTAATATATATATATATATATATATATATATATATATATATATATATATATATATATATATTGTTTTCTAGGATCTATCCAAAAAAATTCTCTTAAGTATATGTCCAAGTGTCCTGCCATCAAAAAAGTAAAATCAATTCTAATCAAACTCTTTTTTTGATGGGAAATTCTAATTAAACTCTTTGTCTAAAACTCAAACTCTTAATAATTAAACTTTCCTACCGTGTTACAATTATTCATAAAATGAAGGAAAATATGTTAATATAAACATTAAACATTTATGTTTTTCCAAAGATAAGTAGAGGATTTTTTTTTTTTGAGGAAATAAATAGAGGAAATTTGATAAGAAAAATTAAATATTTGTATTTATTTAGAGATTAGTAGAGGAAAAGTTGATAAGAATAATTAAGATTTTGTGTCTATCTAAAAAAATTGCTGCAGTTTTTGCTTACCTTCAGGTATATCTAAAACTTCCGATTAGATCATAGGGAATAAAATCAATCAGAAAAAGAAATTAATTATAAATATTTTTGCTCCGCTCCCTCAAACTTCAAGTTCGGACTATGCTCTCTTTGTCATCAAGGTTATATTTTTTTTTGTATTCTTAGCTTCTTTTTTTTTTTGTATATATATATTTTTGGTTAAATTGTGTATATATTTTTAGTTGGATGGTTTTATTCTATAATGGGTTTATTGATTTTTAAGTTTCAAAGTGTATCAGCATCCGAATCCGATAGGAAATGGGTTAGCAACGGAAGCTATAATCACTAGAGTGTATTGTACTAGGCTAGATTGTGTGGATACTTTGAGGATGTCTACAATGAAAGCTGCATGTTCTATTTTCTTCTCCAAGGTTATTTAACTCTATCATTTATTCTTTTCTTTTTTTTTCTTTTTTCATTTTCATTATGTTCATAAAATACATCATATATTTCATACTACAGGTAATTGTATTGGAGCTCTTTGAAGCTATAGAGTTTGAAAGAAACTTTGAAAAGCTTAGCTTGAATTGTTGGAACTTTATTAATTAGATCCTCATCAACCATAATCTATTGGATATGATTGCAACAAAGGATTCTCAAAAGGGATAAATATGTAGTTGGCTTAGCAAGTTTGTGTCAATTGAAATATACAACGGAATAAAATAAGAAAATAATTGTTAAAATGAGATTTATTGAAGGTGTAGGGCTAAAAAAGGATATTGGTCAAGATATGGCATGATCCATTGAAGTTTTAAACACTTTGAAGTTATAATCTATATTTCAAATGCAGCATTTACTCATAATATAGATTTGTTGTTCGCAAAACTAGCCTAGGAAGGATATATGCAGGACCTCGCAAAAAATACTACTTTTTTAATTTTCATCACATCTCAATGCTAATGAAGCTATTTTCAGTTATCAAAGCAAACCTATTGCCAAGGTCTCAACTCGTAGTTTTTCTTGAAAAAATTTCTTGAAGTTTATGTTTATACATTTTGTTTTGATAAGTTGAAATTCGGTGCCACTTTCCTCGCTTTCAAATGCAAAAATTCAATTCTTAAGTAAATTTTTAATGTTTGGTAATTTAGGTTGTTTATAATTATGAACTATCAAATTGAGATTACCTCTTAAACTCTTCAGCTTTGAAATCCTTGAAAGTTCTTATTAGCCCCTTGCCAAAAATATTAAAAGTCCACATCAAAAAAAAAAAAAAAAAAAAAAAAAAAAAAAAAAAAAATATATATATATATATATATATATATATATATATATATATTTATTGAAAGTCAGTCAGTCACCTACATAACCGAACTTCAAAAATTAATATTTTCTTCCTAAGCTTAACTACGGAAGAAGATTCCAAGTCTCCAGGTCTAAACACAAACTTTTAAGCATGCCAAATGCCAAGTACCACGAGTTAGAAACTTGTTAGAGAGTAGGAGAAGTTGTTGAGCCACATAACCCATCATTCATTTGTCTCTATCTTGATTGATTTCCCTACAAAAGCCAATACATCTTTCCCCTTCTCCACCAAACTAATCACAACTTAAGTCAGTTAAGTGCTACAAGATCACAGAAATCCACAGGCATTTCCAGCTTATATTTGAATTTGAGAGCATCCAATTCCAATGGCTTATACAAAAATAGAGATGGGTCTGGTTCTAGTCTTGGTGACTATGCTCTGGGCAGGAGCGTCGGCTCAGTCGAGTTGTACAAATGTGATCATCAGTATGTCACCATGCCTTAACTACATTACTGGCAACACCTCAACCCCATCTTCAGGCTGCTGCTCACAGCTTGCTAGTGTAGTCCGCTCACAACCACAATGCATGTGCCAAGTCCTTAATGGAGGTAGCTCCTCATTGGGCATCAACATCAACCAAACTCAGGCTCTAGCCTTGCCTGGTGCTTGTAATGTTCAGACCCCACCTCTCAGTAGCTGTAATGGTACGAGCCCATATTTTAACTGTTAAAATTAGTAATTTACCCATCAAAACTGCTTGTTTAGCTTGTGGATGGATTTAAAATTCTCATAAACAAACATCATTTTCATCTATGCTAACTTAACTTTTGAATATCGGCAGCTGCTTCACCATCCAACTCTCCTGCAGGATCACCAACATCTTCGGATTCAGGTACAAACTGCTTCGTCATTTGTTCAATTGTGCTAAATTACCATGATCAGTCAAATTTTGACTTATACAAACCAAATTCTAGGTTCAAAAAGTTCAATCCTTACAAAGAACCTTAAGAAATAAGTGACATTGAACAAGTTCTATTAAATTTATACTTATCAATGAAACATCATTGGATTTATTTATTTTCTTAATTTGATCATTGGTGTTGATTTTCACTTGTGTAGGAAGTGGATCTAAAACCGTGCCATCAACAGAAGGTAGTACATCAGCTGGAAGTTCCATCAAGTTGTCGATTTCTCATCTCTTCTTCCTTATATGTGTTGCAACAGTTGCTTCAACCTTCACAACGTACTGATCTTCTCATTTGTCAGCCTGCCTTTTGCAGCACCACATTCTTACCTATTCTTGATTAATGATGACTATTATTGTATTCATCATTTATTATAAGAGTTCCCTTAGGTTGTGGGGTTCATGTATATTTATTTTTTGTGGCCTCTTTCAGGGGTTGATATGGTTTTGTATTACTGAGGAGACATCTTGCTCTCTTCCCTTCTTAGCACTCACAGCAGTGGTGGTATATTGGTATATTGGTATTTTTTAACTCTTCAAACACCAAAAAGCATACTCCAGTAGTGGAGCTAAATCTATTTTTTTAGCTCTAATGAACAGTGCACATCTATTTATAGATGTGCACTGTTCATGAGAGCTAAACAAAAAAAATATTATTTTATTGTAATTGGTGCTGTGAATGTTTTTTGAGTTGTGAGATATATTATTTTATTGTAGAAGATATATTATTTTATTGTGATGTTTATATTATTTTATTGTGTTGAAAGCTAAAATAGATCCACTGTTGCAGCATGTGTGTAGATATGTATAGGTAAAATAGATAAAGTAATTTTTAGTAGAGCTAAAAAGCTAATATTTTAGCTCCACTGCTGTGGATGCTCTTAATAAAGACGATTTCTGGGTTATATGTAAATTACATAATACAACACCCAACATATAAAGTATAAACAAAAACCAATTAAGTTATAAGATAATAAAGCTGACCAAACGAAAGGCAATGATTCCAGAAGTTCTTCATTGAAAAAATCAACCACAGAAATCTTTGGTATTTAAGTGTGCATTGTGTCACGGGCTAAACAATATTTACGGACATATCAAAGTTCTTTTCAATATATTAAAATGATTAGCAGCTGAGACAAGCCTCTGAGGCTCTGACACTATATCAAAGTTCCTTCAATATATTAAAGTTTTTTTCCCTTGTTATTTTAAAGCACATCAAAGTTCCTGACGATGCTTTTCATGAGATCTCCCTAGAAACAACAGGGTCTTTCTTTTTTCTTTTCTTTTTTTAATAATCCCAGCCGTGTGTGTACAACTTTAACTTAAACCTTAATGAAACTAATACTATATAAAGAATCGAAAATAGTCATTGAAATTCACACACACTACAAAGCTAGCGTTCTAAGAAATTCTAGTTTTTCTATTTCAACAGAGAGAGAGACAGAGATCCGAGAGAGAAAGGGAAAGATGGGTTCTGAGCAGAACGAGGGTACAAGGTACCAGCCATCAGAGCTAATGCTCTGCGCCAACAACTGTGGGTTCTTTGGCAATGCGGCGACCATGAACCTTTGCTCCAAGTGCTACAGAGACTACCACATGAAAGAAGAAAACGCGGCTTCTGCTAAAGCCGCTATGGAAAAATCTCTCCACCCACAACCACAACCTCAACCTCAACCAACTCAGCTCCCACAATCCAGTTTCTCAGCTGAGAGCTTCAAGCATGTGGGACCCTCTTCTTCATCTTCCAAACTACGTAAATAAAGGATCTATATATCAAAATTATATTTAAATAAATAATATATATATATATATATATATATACACACACAAATACACACACTCAAACAAAATGATAGAAAACTTTATGGATGTAAAATGATTATATAAATTAGTGTATCTAGCTCACCAAGACCGTGCATGTGTTGCTAGAGGTGTCAGCTATAGAGGCAAAACAAAGCCTCGTACAAAACATAACTCAAAAATCATACATTTCTACTTCAAAACCAATTAACCTGCCAAGTCTCCTAAACGGGAAAAAAAATATCTCAAAATTAAAGCTTAAAAAAGCTCAGGAGATTTATTTTCTTGCAAAGCTTTGGTCAAGCTCCTTAATTCCGTAATTTTTTAAATTCATAATAAAATCATTTTGTTTTTATCTTTTCTTCCTTTATGCAGATCACGGTGAGAGAAAGAAGCAAAGAATTTTGTTTTTTATTGGGTGAGCAAGAGAGAGAAAATTGGTGAGAGAAAGAAGAAGAGAATTTTCTTTTATATTGGGTAAGAAAAGAAAATTTTGTTTTTTATTGGGTAAGCAAGAGAGAGAAAATTGGTGAGCAAAAGAAGAAGAGAATTTTGTTTTATATTGGATAAGAAAGAGGGGGAAAAAGAAAAGGATAGAATTAATTTATCATAAATAAGGAAGAGAAACAAAATAATCATTTAATACTTAATAAGAGTTACACCAGATGTAATTTGGGCATAAATTTCTGTATAAAACTCGAAAAAAGCTTAAACCTTTTAGGTTGACCCATTACTCAAAAGACCTAAACTCAATGAGCATATATTCAATTATATTATATAAATTATTAATTTTTTTTATTATTATTTAACGTGAGACTACCCATATATTAGAGAAATATTTTCATGTGGGACTACACATATGCTAGAGAATTATTTTAAAAGTCTATCAAGATCTATGGCGGTGCAGAATGGGAGGTGGAGCCGTGTGTTCCGTGTATACTTTGATAGATCGTGTTTGTTGAATATTTCCTAATATTATTTGTAAATCTTACTGTTTGGATTTTGGAATGTAGTAGAGAGTTAGAGAAATTGTATTGGTTTGTCAGAAGAACTGAGTTAGCAGAGAGTTTAGAAGAATGCTATTGGTGTGTCTTTTAATGAAGTCGGTAGGAAGGAAAAAGAAAAAGGTCTACTCTGAAATCTCTCTTAAGCCATGCCCGAATCTCCAGTACACGATTTTTCTCAATACTCTTTATTTCTGTGCATAGAGAGTCACGGGTTGTCTGATAAATATAGGATTCACTAGTTAGCGCTGTTTAAACAAATTTTTGGTGTTTAAATAATATTACAGATATTTTTACGTATTTCTTCTAAGATCTAAAAATCTCTTAGCACGGCCCACATGCAAGGCTTTGGTTTTGGATTTGGTTTTCTGAGTTTGCCACGGTGAATCTTGGGCCCGTTTCATTTCTTAGTCTCTTTTTATGGCCTTTTACTAGGCCTTTCAATACTTCTACTTTAGGCCCAAAATTTTGTCAACACCTAGCCCATGTTACAGAGGCATTATTTTTAACATTGAGCAGAGCCATACAAACCTCCATCAAATCCCATAATGCAAAATATCAAACACCAATCAAAATTCATCACCCCAATATCTAAATCACAATAATTATGTGTTTGGATTGTGTTTCTCCATGCCGCGTTTGCATTTTTTTTTTGACACCCACGTTTCATGTGAGACATAATATTGTTAGTGGATTCCGTGCACAAATCTAAATCATAATAATTATACGTTTGGATTGCATTTCTCCATGTTGCGTTTGCCTTTTTTTTATTGACTCGCATTTCACGTGAGACAGTACTGTTAGTGGGTCCTGTGCACTGTGCACGGAACCCACTACCTCTTTGACCAGCAAATATTTCACAAGAATGTGTCTATCAATGAATCCCGTGCACTGTTTATTGGACCTACAAACCTCTTTTTTCAATAACTTTTTTTATTAAAAATGAGTTTCACGACACTATTCACACATTTAAAAATTATTTTGCTATAATGTTTTCAGTTTTCAGCAAAATAAGCGGTATTCAAACGCAACCTAAAAGAAATAAAAAAAATAAAGTTTGTAAGGGATTAAAAGCAACCTAAATCAGCTGAAATTTTGTAAGGGATTAAAATAAAAATTCACTCTGAAGTCTGATACCGTAATAAAAAATTGTCAGTTTGAACCAAAATGTCAAGAATTGGTTATTAAATGAATGACAAGGCCATTTGTACTAGATTCCGTGACAAACATATTCTACTCAAGGATCATAGATGAATGCGGTCTTCCTGGTCAATCAATTGATTGGTTAAGGAAATTTGTATTTTAGACTTCTCAATTATAATTGGAGTCAGTCACCAACATAAACGAACTTCAAAAATTAATATTTTCTTCCTAGGCATAACTACTGAAGAAAATTCCAAGTCTCCAGGTCAGAACATATGAACTTCTAAGCACGCCAAATGTCAAGTACCACGCATTAGAAGCCCGTTAGAAAGTAGGAGAAGTTGTTGAACCACACAAACCCATCATTTGTTTTGTCTTTCTTTCTTGATTTCCCTACAAAAAGCCATAAATCTCTCCCCTTGCTCCACCAAACTAATCCAAAACTTAAGTGGTACAAGATCAGAGCAATCCACAGGCATTTTAAGCACATATTTGACAACATCCAATGGCTCATGGAAAAATGGAGATGGCTCTGGTCCTAGTTTTGGTGACTATGCTCTGGGCAGGAGCTACGGCTCAGTCAAGTTGTACAAATGTGATCATCAGTATGTCACCATGCCTTAACTACATTACCGGAAACTCCTCAACCCCATCTTCAAGCTGCTGCTCACAGCTTGCTAGTGTAGTCCGCTCGCAAGCACAGTGCTTGTGTCAAGTCCTTAATGGAGGTGGCTCTTCACTGGGAATCAACATTAACCAGACTCGGGCTCTAGCCCTACCTGGTGCTTGTAATGTTCAGACCCCACCTCTCAGCCGCTGTAATGGTAAGAACACATTATGATTCTCATTTTTATTTCTTAACATTTTAATCTGCTTGTATAGCCTTGTGTATGGATGCAAAATCCTCCCTGGATACCATTTTAGACAAATATTAAATCATCATTTTCATCTCCGCTAACACACTTCCTGAATATTAGCAGCTTCATCACCGGCCGCCTCTCCTGCAGGATCAACTACAACTCCTTCAGGTTCAAACTGCTTCATTTGTTCAATTACATGCAAAAATATCATGATCAGTCAAATGTTGACTTATACTAAAAAGTTCAATCCTTTCAATATACCTTAATAAATAAGTGGCACTAAACAAGTTTTATTCATCATTTATTCATCATTGGTGTTTATGTTCACTTGTGTAGGAAGTGGATCTAAAACTGTGCCATCAACAGAAGGCAGTTCATCAGCCGGAAATTCCATCAAGTTTTCAATTTCTCATCTCTTCTTCCTTATATGTGCTGCAACAGTTGCTACTGCCTTCACAACATATTGATCTCATTTGTTGGCCTGCTTTTCACAGAAAAACTTTCCTAACTGTTCTTGATGATTATTACTGTATTCTTCCCTTTATGACTTCCCTTAGGTTGTGGGGTTCATGTGTATTTATTTTTTGTGACCTCTTCAGGGGTTGATATGTTCTTGTATTATTGAGGAGACATCTTGTGCTCTTCCCTTCTTAATAAAGATGATTTCTGCCTTTTAAGTAATACAACAGACACCTAAACTTATTACCAAGAAGTCATGCAGTATCACTTCCAGCGTCAACAATAACCAATTTAACAATAAGATAGTAAACTAACCAAAATGAAACTATGAAAGGCAAGGATTCTAGACGTTCTTCACTGAAAATATTAACTACAGCAATCTTTGGTATTTAAGTTTGCATCACCGCCAGAAAAGAAAATTTATATGCATATCAAATTTCATTACTTCCCACTATAGTCTGTATTCCAACATAATATTTGATCCTTCAATATACACAAAATGATTAGCAGCTGTGACAAACCTCTAATACTGAGGTTTAAATAAGGAAAATTGTTGCTGAAAATGAATGACTGTATATGCTGCAAATGCATATCCCTATCATTTTTCAATGTTGCCTACCAACATAAGTTGTTATCATTATCACACACATTTCATCTTCGCTTACACAAAAGGTAAAATAATTGATACGCTACTCAAACACAAGTAACCTGCAAAAGCGGAAACAGATACAAGAATGGCACCAGCCCTGGCCAAGGAACCTGCTCCCTTGATTTGTTTAAATTGCAACTAACTAGTAGAAAATGAAACATCCCAAGCTTCTTTGCCAAGCCAGAAACAAATGTATTTCCCAATTACATCACAAAAGGCCAATCATAATTGGTGAAAAACTTCCATCAAAACTATTAAAGGCTCTTCGGTAAGGCATACTGGCAAGCGAACAAGTGTTTTTTCCTTTTCTTTTTTTGCTAAGTCAAGGAATGTTTTTCATTTCTTTTGTTCCCCCTTACTGGCTCTGTGGCCTCTGCCCCTGATAAGTACCAGATATAAAAAACACTCACAGTGACCATTAATATATGCATACAACCAGCCGAAGAAGCTATCAAATTAAAATAGAACTACAGCCCTAAGACATGGGGTAATAATATAGATAGCGCATCTGATATCCTCTCTTTTTTCCTGGCCCATGAGAATTTGAGTACAAAACTTAAAACTACAGCCACAGTGTAGCTGCATTCATCATCATGTGACATATCTGCAGGAAGAAGACTTTTAATCCCCATGAATGTGCCATTAAAGATTACAGTTGATTCCATACAACTTGCACCTAGGTTCAAGCAAGAATACACACGTTTCCACTCATCTAAGATATTTTTTGGTCCAAGTTCCAAGCAAGTCTGAGAGTCATGTCTGGAATCATTGATCAAGATTCTAATTTGATGGTTCAGGAAAAGCTAATTGGAGGTTTTTTTTGGTTTTACCTGTTGTTTCTAAGTCAGTTTGAACCAAAATTTTTACAATCAGTGATTAAGTGAAATAAAAAAAGGCCAGTTGTACTTGATACTGTGACAAAATGGCTTTTAAAACCAAAAATTCATCTTGCTGGACTAGAGGCAAAACATTCATGCAATAGAAGGGCTTTGTCATAGCAGCTTGTTAGCGTAAAAGGGTAATAGTAAGGGCATAAAGATCATCTCTGATCAATCACCCTTGCCTGCCTACCCCCAATAACATCAAACATCTGTTTATATCCATTTGGCAACTATGGGAAAGCTCAAGCTAAGCGTTCCTACTCAAGTAGGGCTGTAAATGAACTAAACTGATCACGAACAACTCAAGCTCGGTTCGATAAAAAGCTTGTTTATATTTGTTTGTTTATAAATAAGCCAAGCTTGAGCCTTAGTTTTAGGCTCATTTAATAAACAAGCCGAGCCCAAGCAAAAAAATGTGTTCACGAACAAGCTCGTGAGCTATTAGGCTTGATACACAACAATTCAAGTATAGACTCATTTATAAGTTTATATGTGTTAGCTAAATCTACTCTTTACACATATCTTAATATTGACATGGCCAATATGAGACCACTACCTATATTACCTTAATTTTTCCTTCCCTTTAAACTGATTAAGAACCACTTTAGACTATAGTTATATTAAAAAATAAATAAATAATTAAGTAAACCACATATGATCCTTTTCTATCAATTATCTAAAGTAAAATTATGAAACATATTAGTATTTTCTCATTCATAATAGTTACAAACAAGTATTTTTCTAGCCCTTCACCATCTAACTTGAATGTAAAAATTGTATTTTGAACAAATGCTGAAGCTATAGATAAGAAATGATGAATAAATGAATTTAATTATGTAAATTATTAATTTGAATAATAGCTAATCATAAGCAAGACTAGATGCATGATAAAATGAATATATTATTATTATTTTTTTCTTCTTAGTTTTAGAGATTTAAGCATTTAATAATGTCACTTTTATCTCAAGCTCAAAAACTTGACCTGAGCTTGATATTAAGCTTGAGTTTGGCTTGACTAATTAATCAAGCCAAGTCAAGTCAAGTCAAGTCAAGTCAAGCTCAAGCTTTTTGGCTTTCTCACGAGCTCAAGCTCAAGCTCAAACACTATTTTTAGGCTTGTCTCAAGTTCAAGCCAAGCTCGAGCTTTTGATTTTTTCCTGACGAGCCAAGCTTGAACATGCACTACTCGACAAAACTCGGCTCATTTACAGCCCTACTCAAGGATCAAATATGAATGCAGTTTTCCCAGTCAATCAATAGATTAGTGCAAGGAACTGAGTTCTATTTCAGACTGCTCAATTATATATTTTTCCCTTACAATCCAGAATTTGAAAGCCGGTTAATAAAGTAGCAGGAAATTTAAAGTTGATTTATCTTTTACTTTAAGCCACACGAGATAATAAAAGAACAGAGCATGGCATATTCAAAAATGCTTAGCTTTTGAGTAATCCTAAAGAAGATTGTAAAGACATGCCAGATGAGATGACAACACCAACCATGACAGCTTGATTCTTAAAATTCCTATTTTCCCATCCCCTAATAAGTTATACATCAATAATCTCATAATCTCAACTAATGACTTGTTAGTTGATTCTCACACTTTGGTAGTGTTTCTATCAAAGGTACTGAAAATATCCACTGACACAGCTAAATGAAGCTCCCAACTATTCAAGAACAAATATAAGTTGAGTCCGGCTTTGCTTCAACTTGGTCTGTTAAAAGCATACTAAAAATAAACTACTACCAAGCTCCGCACATGCTGTTTATGAGAAGTTTATGCATTTATCTTTTCATCCCTAATCTCTGATATCCCAATGTGCATGAATTTCACAACATTGAAAAGCATAACCAAATCAAACTCAGGGTGACTTATGCTTAGCTAATGAGAAAAATATGCACAGAAATGAGGCTTGTGCTCAACCTTTTTCAATTGGCAAATGAGCTTGAAAAAAAATTCTCAAACATGGGTTTGAACTAAAATTTTAACCAGTTAGTAAGTAAAATGAGAAGGCTAGTTGTACTTGATACTGTGACAAAATTGCTTCTAAAATACATCTTGCTGGGCCAGCAGGAAAACATTCATACAACAGGAGGCTTTTTCATAGCTAGTTGTTAGTGTAAATAGGTAATAGTAGGAAGGGTCAAAAGATCATCTCAGATCAATCATGCCTGTTGCCTACCTCCAATGACATCAAACATCTGTCTAGAATCATTTAGCAACTATAGGAAAGCTGCAGCTATGCTTTTCTACTAAATGATCAAAGATGAATGCAGTCTTTCTAGTCAATCAATTTATTAGCATGAGGAACTGAGTTCTATTTCAGACTGCTCCATATATATTTTTTTCTTTACAGTTCAGATTAATTTGAACCTACTTAATAACATTGCAGATCATTAAGAGTTGAATTATCTTATATTTTTAGCCATGCCAGATAACGAAACGAAAAGAGCAGGGTATATTCATATATGCTTAGCTTCTTTTTATTTTTCTTGTTTCTTTTTTTGATAGATTTAATTGTTACAACAAGTAGGCAACGGGGGATTCAAACTCTGGTTGTCCTCATAAAGGAGACCAAGCAATTCCACTTAGCTACAAGTCTCTTAACTCAAATATGCTTAGCTTTTGAGCAGTCCTAATGAGGATTGTAAAGATAAGACGACAACACCTTAGCAAGAAGGGTCTATTCTAATAATTCCTATTTTCCCATCCCCTAATAAGCTACACACCAGTATTCTCATAACCTCAACCAATGACTTGTTCACTGATACTCACTCTTTGGTAATTAATAGTGTTTTTATAAAAGGTTCTGAAAATATCTGCCGACATAGCTAAATGAAGTTCCCAACTACTCAATAATAGATCTAAGTTGAGCCTAGCTTTGCTTCAACTTGGTTGGTTAAGACTTAAGAGCATACTGAAATCAGCTACTACCAAGCTGCACACTAGTTGTTTATGAGAAGTTTGTGCATTTATCTTATCATCCCTGGTCTCTGGTATATGCATGAAATGAATTCCAAAGCATTGACAAGTATAACCAAAGCAAACTCGGGGATATTTAGGCTTAGCTAATGAGAAAAATAAGCACAGGAACTAGGGTTGTGTTCAAATTATAAACTCTCATGAAGCCTAGCAAATAGAATCTCGAGAATTTTAGCAAAAGCAATCAATCTATTCCAATACCAGAACTAAATAAATACAAAGTTGCGTTGAGTACGAGGGTCAAAAATCTCAGAAACATTACAAATATTCACACAACTTATCTAAAAAGTCGGTGCCCATCAAGAATGTGATCGTGACCGAACAAAATCTTCTAGTTTTTCCCACACATCCAACGCTGCAGTTCTATCTTGGTGTCGCTTATTCTTGCTAATCTGCACATTTTCAATATACATTCACATCAAATCCTAATAATACATGGCAAGGAAATCAAAGTGGCAAACACAGATACACTCATATCCCATTCAAGATAATCAAAACAACCAACTAGATCAAGCAAAACAACACTCACTGAGATAATCTTTACATTCCACTGCTTCACTGTCTTCGCCGACTCCAAACTGTCATCCTCAAACCGCATAAAAAATCCTAAAACTGCAAAACACCAATCCAACACACAACCCAAAGTCAATTCCACAAAGAATACACAATTTCAACCCAAGTACATAACTTTAAATAAAGCAAAATACAAACCCATTTCCCCTAAAACACAAAATGCCATTCTATAAGCCTAAAAAACACAACCACACCCAATTCAAAATTAGCTCTAAACACAGCATAAAAAAAAACAGCAATCACACTCACTCTTATTGAATATCTCAACATGGTCCTTAAACGGCCAATCCTTAAACTGCCACTCTTTCCCCAACACGAAAACCGCCACAACCCGATCCCAATCCTCAGGTTTAAGCCCGGAAGGCTTATCCCTAACCTCATAAGCCGTCACCACCCTATCCCTACTGAACTTCTTCTGCACCGTGACGCAGTCCGGCTTCGCCCCTTTCATCTGCTTCACCTTCACATCCGTAGGTATAAAAACCCCATCTTCCAAAAACTCCTTCACATTGTAAATCGTAATCAGAGTCTGGAACGCACTGGGCACCAGAATTATCGGCACCCCTTCGCCAATCTTGCTCCCTTTCATCATCAAATGCATCATCTTCGGCTTCGGCGTCATCGAGTTGTCGTAATTCATCGACTCGTCGACGCCGTACCGAGTTTCCTCCGATCCCATCAGCCGATTCTTCGCGACGAGCCCGTCTTTCCTCTGCTGCGAATCGACTCGCTGCCGCTCCTCCTCTCGCTTCGTCGACGCCACCAAAACGCTGTAGAAATCCCTCTGCTTGCACTCCAACAACGACTCTCGATCCTTCAACGGCCGCTCCATCGAGGTCACCATCGCCGCCGTGAATTCGACGGCCTCCTGTTCGGGCAATTGGGCGCTGTTTTGCTCGGAGAAATTTGAGGGGAATGGCTCCGACGCAATAACCGAAGAATTCAGGGGCAAATCGGGGAATTTCTGGGGGTTTAGGTTAACGACGTCGTTTAATTGTACCGAATCGGAGGAGGAGACTTTTCCGGTGAGGTAATCGAGCAAGGGTTTCCGGTCCGGTAAAGTGACGGCGGTGATTCCCTGCGTGCGAGCCTTCTGTATGTACTCGATGTGCTTGAGGTGGTGGTTGTTGATGAAGAAAAGTAGGGTTTCCAAGGTGTAGAGATTGCCTTGCTTCGATCGGTACCCGGTTTCGATGGAGCATGGGAACGAGTAGTCCGACCCGAACCGGAACTCGTCGTTGTACCGGACGATCCGGTCCAGCTCGTTTCGAATCGTGTAGTCGCGGACCGCCGAGAGTGGATCCATATTGTGAGAAGAGAGAGAGAGGTGGAGATTTTAGCGAGTAGGATGCTGGTATTAGAAGGAGAGAGATGGCTCGTTAAACGACTGTCGTTTTTTAAATTTTAAGAACAAAAATAGGAAAATTTTCAGTAGTTTAGGGAGGAAAAAATAATTTTTTTAAAGTTTAAAGACAAAAAAAACAAACTTGGAATAAAATTTAGGTAGTAAAATAGTATTTCGTCCTAACAAAAATCTCATTCAAATGCGTTCTAAAGCTATTTTTATATGTGATTTAACTTGGTTTTATGTGTTATATGTAAGATATATATATTCTCTTTTCTTATTTTATAGAATTATTGAATTATGAACTTAAGGATATGTATAATTTAGCTTATATTAGATTTGAGTGTTTTCTTTGTTATTTTATTTGTATAGAGAGAAAATAAAGGTTAGAAGACATTTTAAAGTTTTCTTTTTGAATGTGAAGAAAATATGGTTCATACCATATTGATATGACTTACCAAAGACCAATAGTAAGAGTTAATTATCTTTTTTTTTTTTTTTTTTGGTTAAACCACCCGGTGTCCGGAACCACAGGGGCTCCGACTAAATCCGGATTCGAGCCGGGTAGGACCACAAGGGCGGCAAAGCTCTCCCAACAGAGTTTTAACGCAGCTGCATGCCCAAGGCTCGAACACGAGACCTTGGTTAAGCTAGGACAACCCCTTCCCAGTTGATCAACGCGCTCGGTGGTGTAAGAGTTAATTATCAAAACTTTGAGAAGTGAAGAGGAGTTACTTCTTTTGGGAATTTGTATTCCTTTGCAAAACTGTCTATAAATGCATTCAATTATATTTATTTTTCTAATACTTTTAGATTAGGCAATCTTGTAACTCATAACCTAACTAAATATGCAAGACTACAGAAGCAGTGGCGGCGGCAGATGATACAGGTTTGGAGGAGCCAGCAGCGGCTGAGGAGACAGATTTCGTCGAGCCAAAGGTGGAAGAGGAGAGGGATATAATGGAACCTGCGGTGGCTGAGGAGACTGAGTTAGTTGCCCCAGTGGATGAGATGGAAGACGCAGAAGCAGAAGCAGTGGAGGAAGCAAATGTTGGGGCTGACGTGACAGAGGAGACGGTAGAGGCTGAGGAGCACTTGGTGGAGGAGGAAGAGGAGGAGGAGGAGGCAATGGAGACAGAGGACAATGTGGCTGACGTGGCAGAGGAAACCACTGACGCGGAGGAGGCCGAAGCAGCAGAGGAGGAGTTGGAAATGGGGGAGGAGACTACAGAAGCAGAGGAGACAGAAGGTGTGTGAGATTTATTATTGCCATTTCTCTATTGTGATATTTTGTTTATGTCCAATTTAATGAGATTTATCTCCACCTTAGCCATTGCTTCTAATCTTATGTTCATATAAGAACAAACCATATTGAGGTTAATTATCACTTAATGAGGGAAAAAGAAAGTTCATGTCTAGGCTCGATCTGTTAGCAGATCTCTTTATGAAGGCATGCATTCTCCTCGTTTTCAAGACCTGGCATCCAAACTCATGTCTGAATCCCCCATTTATTTGAGGGCGGGCTAACTTCATCTCTAAGCAGGGAAGAATCTTCAACACTAACTAAATATGAAGAGAGAACAAGAGCGGGGAAATGGCAAGAATATACCAGAAGATTTGGTAGTCGTTGGTTCTAGAAAACCATTAAACCAAACTAACCATTAAAAGTATTTAGTACTCACCATGAGGTCAATACATGATAAGTTCAAACCATTCGACTTAGAGAATTTACGCAAAACACAGTTGTATTGCATATCCCCAGCTGCAGCCTACAATGGTGGACCACTTCATTGATGAGGACAGAGTCAACATACTTGGGAGCTTCAGTCATTTCAATTTCCAAGATACTTTCAACATAAACATTAGTTGTGGGTTGCCCAAAGCAACGTTAAAACTTCAAAATGGCATTGAAGAGGTCCAATTTGATTGCTTTATCAAATATTAGGCTCCTTACTTCTCTTTTCAATATTATATAAGCTCTTTTTTCTTAAATAAATTTCTGCCATCTTTGAATAAAAAAAAAAAAACGGCTAGTAGTGGTTAAAGAATGGATAACCCATTAAATAAAAAATTGTGATTAAGGTTGAAAAATTGCCGAGTCTTTTATGCTCCGTTTGTTAAAAATCAATTGGCCGGTTCACTGACTCCTATCTATAAATAGACATATCCCCATATGCTATGCTTCCCACCCCTCACTAAAGCAAGAATACGCAGAGTACTCTACAAGAATCTCAAATATGAAGAAAGTTGTTTCTTACCTTGTAACTGTGGCCCTTTTGGCTTTGGCATCCTCCCTTGCTTCTGCCTATGACCCTAGTCCTTTGCAAGACTTTTGTGTTGCAATTAACAACACCAATTCTGCTGGTACGTACATAATCTTGTTATTGTTAGCAGTAGTAGTATTATTATCACTTTCTTTTGAAATCATTATAAGTTCTACACATTGATGAATGCTCACCGGTTATATCATCTCTATCACATTTTTTCCCCTACATGACATATTGTCAATTGCTACAGAACTATCTAATTTGTGACAATAACAAACTTTTCTTTGTGCAGTTTTTGTGAATGGGAAATTTTGCAAGGACCCAACACTTGTCACAGCCAATGATTTTTTCTTCTCTGGACTCAATATTCCTGGAAACACAGCTACAAATAAAGTCGGATCAAGTGTCAATCTTGTGAACGTCGATAAATTACCAGGTCTCAACACTCTAGGCATATCTTTGGCTCGCCTTGACTTTGCACCATATGGTTTGAATCCACCTCACACTCACCCTCGCGGAACTGAGCTTTTGGTTGTCATAGAGGGTACTCTCTTAGTTGGATTTGTCACATCCAATCCAAACAAACTCTTCACCAAAGTTCTAAACAAGGGAGATGTCTTTGTATTCCCTATTGGTCTCATTCACTTCCAATTCAACGTAGGGCAGACCAATGCCATTGCCTTTGCTGGTCTTAGCAGTCAGAATCCTGGGTTGATCACCATAGCAAACGCAGTCTTCGGATCTAATCCTCCAATCAATCCTGATATTCTTGCCAAGGCCTTCCAGTTGGACAAGAATGTTGTTGAATATCTTCAAAAACAATTCTAGTCAAATCACAATTAGAAAAAATATTTGTAATAGGAATGATGAACCATTACATAGCAGAGTTTGATTAAAATTTGCCTTGTTTCCCAACCTGTATTGCCATTAAAATATTTATTATCAAATAAAATTGTCTTATGATTTTTTTCTTTGTGTCATGGTGTCATTGCAAATGCGGAGAAATTAGTGAACGACTAAATCTTGATTACACCTTTGATCCACAATGATTGAAATTACAAGAACTCACATATTGAACTGATCAAAATCGTATTAAAAATAGACAGAATTTTATAAATGGCAGCCCAAATTTAGGGCTCGGTAGCACCTATCTATGTAGAAACACAGTCCTAAATGTAACATTTAAGCAACATTTTCGATGTTGAAATAGTAAGAGTATTGAATTTCTACAACACTATGGTCTATAAATTCATACTGAAGAAAAATGGAAAAAATTATACTTGGGAAAGTAGTTAACAAATGAAATATTAAAGCATTTGAATACGATTATTTGGGGAAATTGCACAACAAGGCTAGAGTTTACATCTTGTTTCGAATAAGGTCTCAAAGTTTTTAATTTTGTCAATTAAAGTCGCAAACTTATTAAACAGTTTGTCAATTAATTTTCTATTTTACTTTAATCAATTTCGATTTTCTAACAATCATTTTCTCACTTACAAAGAAACTCTGTCTCTCAACAAAGAGTTTTCTCTCTACACACTCTGTTCAATGACAGCCATATTGATTTATAAGCAAGCCTTAGGTTAGGTGAACACAGAGTTTAATCCATGGTTTTCTCTTTTTATTGTTTCACTGATATTGCCCAGAACAACATTAAAAATATAATGTAGACTGAAATGGGCCTTAAATTGAAACAATTTCATAACTTTGGATCTTTAATCAATCAAATTAAAGACTTGAGACCTAATCTAAAACATGGTATACATTGTGGGCTTTATATGTAATTTTCCCCTTATTATTTTGTACTAGTTGCATGTGGGAATATAAAACTATTTTGTAACGTGATATAATGTATGATTTATTCTCCAAAACGTACTAAAGATATTATTTCTAAAATTATTTGTCATCTCTCCATCTCTTCAAATATATCATTCTATTACTTTGAGTTTTTTTTTTTTTTTTGAAAAACTTAGGTGCATTTGATTGATATTATTCCATTATTTTTTTCATGATAAAAAATGGAAATACTATTTTTTTTTCAAGTAGTCTATATTATTCAAATTTTTGTATAGTGTGTTATGGTTAATGTTTTTTACAACTAAAATTTTTAAGTTCCAAAATTAATTATTTGAATTTCTCATTCTCTTAAGAAAATTATCATGATAACTAAAATTCATCACAAATTTATGATTTATATTACTCAAATAATTTATAGACACATTCAAATACAAAATCATGTAAATTTTGTTTTGATATAAACTCAAAGTGTCACTTCTAAAAAATCTAAAAATTAACTAAAATCAAAACTATAAGAGGGATAGAGAGTGTATGTGATAAATAACTCAAAACACACCACCAAAGTGTATCATCCAAAAGTAGGGACAAAAAAAATCATCAATCTAAAGTAGAGTTGCAAGAAATAATGAGAGAGAGAGAGAGAGAGAGAGAGAGAGAGAGAGAGAGAGAATAATCACCTATTTTTTGGAAGAGAATGTGAGACAAATAACAAAATTATATAAAAGAAAATGACTAGATGAACATTCAAAAGAAAATGTATAGTTGTATACATCAAATTATCCAAGCCATGTTATGCAATAGAATGACATTAAATGATTTAATAATTTCATAGGATAACATATAACAAATAAAGAAAATATAAAAAATTAGAATATAACCAAATCATATCAACCTAAAGTAGAGTTAAACATAAAAATTCATCAATCTAAATTAAAAATCCACCAAAAGAAAGAATATATATATATATATATAGAGAGAGAGAGAGAGAGAGAGAGAGAGAGAGAGAGAGAGACAGTATTCACCTTTTTGTGTGAGCAAAATATGGATTGAATGAAAGAGAAAATAACAAACTTTAATAGAAAAAGAAAATTGGGAGAAGAAGAGTCAAAATAAAAGGAAGATGAAGGGGTGAAGAAATTGTAAGGTTCAAGTATATAGTAGTGAGGAGATAAAAAGGTAAACGTAAGTAATGTTGGAGAAGGTGTAATTGTAAAAAAGGAAATTAATAAGGAGAAAAATTATTAAAAATGTGGGAGAAAATATTGAAAATAGATTGATGATGTGACGCTGATAATGCCTACATTATTGAAACTTGAATTTTAAGATAATCTTTGGAATATTTATTATTTTTATTTCATTTTTAGAGCCCCTATCTCTAATTTCTAATGCCTAATTTTTAGCCCAAAACTAAAGAGTTTGGCCCAAGAAATTTTGTGGAAAAAAAATCAACCCAAAACTAAAAAAGCAACCCACAAAAAGAATACATTTAATGCCCATTTAGTCTAAAATGGACCAAATAAGACCAAATTGGACCAAAGTGTAATTGTAAAATAGGAAATTAATATGGAGAAAAATTATTAAAAAGGTGGGAGAAAATATTGAAAATAGGTTGATGACGTGACGCTGATAATGCCTATATTATTGAAACTTGAATTTTAAGATAATCGTTGGAATATTTATTATTTTTATTTCATTTTTAGAGCCCCTATCTCTAATTTCTAATGCCTAATTTTTAGCCCAAAACTAAAGAGTTTGGCCCAAAAAATTTTGTGGAAAAAAAATCAACCCAAAACTAAAAAAGCAACCTACAAAAAGAATACATTTAAGGCACAATTGGTCCGAAATTGACCAAATTAGACCAAAGTGAACCAAATGGATAGAAGTGGACCTAATTGGACAAAGTGGACTGAATGGACCTAAGTGGATGAAATGTGACCGTATTGGACTGAATAACATCAAAGTGGACTGAAGTTTACGAAATGAACCGAAAGGCTGAAGTGGATCGAATTGGACTGAAATAAATCACATAGACCGAACTAGATTGAAGTGGATAGAATAGGACCGAATAGACCCAAATAGACGGAATGGACTATATGGACCGATAAGATAGAATTGGATCGAATGGTCAGAATAAGACCGAATGAACCTAAGTATATGGAATGGACCGATGAGGACCGAATAGGACTGAATTGGATCAAATGGACTAAATAAGACCAAATGAACCGAGTAAGCCCGAAGTGTACCGAATAATGCCAAGTGGACCAAACTAGATGGAATGGGCCGAATTCAACCAAAAAGGGTTGCTTTGGCCTCAACTATAAGAGGATCCTAAACATCAATAAAGTCATGAATTTGGACCGAAGTGAACTGAATGGACTGATGTGGACCGAGTAGTCGGAATAGGACCAAATGGACTGAATAAGACCTTATTGGACTGAAGTAAATGGAATTGAACTGAAATGGACTGAATAAAACCGAAGTGGACGGAATAGACTGAACTAGACTAAATGGACTGAATAAGACTGAATTGGATCAAATGGACCAAATAAGACCAAATGAACCGAGTAAGACCGAAGTGTACCAAATAATGCCAAGTGGACCAAAGTAGATGGAATGGGCCGAATTCAACCAAAAAGGGTTGCTTTGGCCTCAACTATAAGAGGATCCTAAACATCAATAAAGTCATGACTTCTCCCTTATAATTTTGCTTTGTCATCACTAACACTGATGGTTAAAATGAAGTTAACTTTAACAAAAAGGAGTAGAGGTGAGTTCCAACAAATGTCTACAAAATCCCAAGATGTAGATAATCATTATATATTTTGTTGCCAAAGACCTTGTCGCTGAATTAGCACCTCCCTATGTACAAAGTGTTTGAGGGACTGGGGGGAAAGGGTTTGAGCTACGGGGATGGCAACAATTTGTAATTATTTCTCAAGAAATTATATATTTTGTTTATGTGTCTAAGTAAGAACAAAGGATGGACGACTTCCTTTTTCTGATTGTCTTATATAGAATGTTGTTCCTTTTCATTCGTATTATACCACAACAATATGCTACGAATAATGTAAAGTTTCTTGCGTCTTCTTTTGAGAACTTCCAACTTTTCTTGTGATTCTATCATAAGGCTCATCCATCAATGATGGAGTCAAAACTGCATATCAAAAAATCTGGAAGGCCTTGGTGAATTGATCCAAGTAGTTTTTGTTACTGGTGATCGTCAAATCACTTCATAATATTGAAACTTTCAATCTTTCACTTGTTAAAGAAGAATGTTCCTGTGTCGTGTATAAACTCTAAACCATGTTTCTATATTGAATCTACAGTAGACACAATCATCTTGAGAATTGTAACACATTGAATGTTGTCATTAGCATCCATCATCCTTGCAATGGTAAAAGGCTACATTAATGCAGCAAAAAAATCATCTATTCTTTTTTTCTTTTTTCTGGACAGCCTCTTGCGCTGCATCATTTTGATAATCTCGTAAATTATTTATAATACACAAAGTTTTGATCTGTTTAAGACTCAATAGCCTTATCAGGTTCAATCACAAGAATCGTATCTGTTAATACAAAACTGGTTTAACTTTGAGCTTTGCATTTGACATCTCAGCGAGAAACACAAAATTAGATGTAAAAAAGAAGTGTATATAGCTTACCGCAGTATTGTCCCACACTGCCTCCAGAAGAGGAAAACCAGGACGTGGTGGACATTAAAGATGGCATGTGTGACAGAAACATTCATACCTTTCTCGGCCTTTTGGCTAAGATCAAGTGTAGTATCTGTTCTTATCAGTTTAATATCTGATATGTGGGTCATCGGCCCACATGATATTAAATTTATTTCTTGAGGGGTAGAGTCCATCACACTAGCTTGCTCCTGGGGCTCTTAAGCGTCGCCCATGCGTTGCACTATAGCTCGGGCCTGGCGCACCCCACCCAATTCTAGTTCAAACATTGATCAACTGGTACATTGGAAGTCCCAGAATCCCTACTCTTCTATTTACTAAAACAATTGCATTTTTAAAGACGATAATTTTTTTTAAAATTTTAACCCAACAATTATTGACTTATTTTGATACTCGGTTATGGACTTATGGTTTCATAACCATTTTTATTCATACAAAGATGATGGCATGGTTACTACCTACGAAGCACGGGTGCGTTTCGGGTACGGGTGCGGGATTCAGTAATTTTTGAAAATACGTTTCGGGTACGGGTGCGGGATTCAGTAATTTTTGAAAAAGGTGGGTGTGGGTGCGGCGGGACTCGGCGATTAAAAAATTATTAAAAATATTTTTATATAAAAAAATTCAAATAAATGGTAGAATTTATTATTAAAAAACAATTATTTATGATTTGTTTTTAATAAAATCAATACTTTTGATAATTGTAAACAAAAAACCACATTTCAAGTAGGTTCCTTTACTCATTTTCCACCCACATTAAATAATTGACATTCCCACCTACTTAATTTATATTCTTTTATTACATACCTTTATTCTACTTCCATCCATTTTTTTTGTCTTCTCATCTTCTTCTTCCTTCTCTCTTTTTTTTTTTTTTTTCCTCTCACAAGGTCACATGAAGCAGAAGAATGGCAGCCGCTGCCCATTTTGGACTGTTTCGGCGGCTATTTCAGCCGGAATCGGCTGAATCGGCCTGTTTTGGTGGCCGTTTCGGCCGGAATCGGCATGTTTTAGTGGCTGTTTCGGCCGTATCATTTCCTGTTTCTGCTGGAATTTTCCGGAATCAGCCCGAATCGGTGCGAATCTGGCCAAGTCGACGCAAATTGGCGCGAATCAAAAAAAAAGAAGGGAGAGTCAGCGAGTTGGACGCCGGATGCCGCGTTAGACTTTGGTATGGCGACCTGGGAGCCACGTCAGTGCTTTCTAGGTTACTACCATTGCCATCACCCACTTTAGAATCTATATAGGTGAAGATCGGTGGAGATTAGTGAGTAATACTGAAGTGGGTACTAGTATTAGAAGGAGAGAGTTGGCATGTTATACGGCTGTCGTTTTTTGTCATTATGTTTGAAAAAGTATCTAAAAATATCAAATTTTTAGATATCTGTACTCTGTCGAAGTAAGGAAACATGACATATATGTTTGGAATAGATTCCATTTTGATAGAGTTGAAAAAGCACTCTTTCGTTGAAATTTTTTATACATTTGTCCTATCTCAAAGCATTTTCTTAGACAAAGACTCCATTTTTTCCTCTTTTCAGAGGGTAAATATTTCTTAGAATAAGGAGTGCGAATCAAACTCATGTTTGAATTCAAATTGAGACACTGCTGCAAATTCTTCCCCTCTATGATGAGTGTGTGCGTGTGTATATATCTCTTTTTTAGTGGAATTATTGAATTAATGATTATTGAATTATAAACTTAAGGATGCATGTATAAAAGACAGAGTAAGAGTCGTACAAATAACAATCCAACGGTCCAATTTTTTTTTGACACATACTCAATTTGATTTGTAACATACTGCGTTAAACCAAAACATGACCAGCCGATTTGTTTGCCAAGTCTACTTTTTAAGCCAAAATTGTAAGACCATTTCATGTCCAATTCTGACAAAATTTCAATATGTACGATTTATGGACCAATCGGAAAAGGTTTCGAGACACAATTTTGCTCTAGCAATAATGTGTGCAATAAACATATCCTTTCAAAGTTTGTGTATTTATAATCTTAAAGATAAAAAAACATAGATGACTTCTCCTTTATTATTTTTGCCAACTGCTACTATAAGCTTTGTCCTCACTAATGGTTGCATTGAAGTTAACTATAAAAAAAGGGGTACGGGTGGGTTCCAATAACTACTTCTTTTGGCCTTTGAACCTACAAAATCTCAAGTAGGCCTGACAATTTCTCACTGCCCTAACGCATCCCACCCCGCAAAAGTTTTTTTCTTGCCTTGCAATGGTGGTGGGGCAGGAATGGAGTAAGATTTTTTTTTCCTACACATTCGGGCGGGGTGAGGATGGGTTTAGGCTTTTTAGCCCTACCCCACTCTATTAGTATTAAAAGCTTAGTTTGAATTACTAAGTATTTAAATGCATGAATATTAAGATTTTCTTATTGTGATATTATCTTGTTAAACACTTTAGATAATATTATTTAGTCCTTCTTAGAAATTATTTTGATAATTTAATTGTAATTTTAAGTATATTTATATTAATGAAACAAGTTTTAAAAAACTTTAATAGCTATGTAGCAAGGTGTGACATATTAATATGAAGCAAAGTTTTGCAACGTGGGGCGGGGCCTTGCGAAGCCCCAAGGGGTGGGGATGGGACAAGGAAATTTGCCTCGCCATGTAGGACGGGGCGAGAATGGGGTAAGACAAAACCGTGCAGGGCGGAGGTGAAGACCCCATCCTTCGGCCTCATCCCACCCCATTGCCATCCCTTATTCAAAGATGTTATATGATTATTATATATTTTGTTTATTTGTCAAAAAATAAAGGATTGACTATTTCCCTTTCTAATTGCTTTAAGAATGTTTTTCATTTTCATCCATGCTAAGTCGCAAACCTACACAAACTATAGGAAAATGTAATATAATTATTTGATAAGAAAATAATGTAAAATTTGTAGGTTAAATAGTGCATGTGTTATATAAAAGTATTTTCTATTTTTATAAGTTTTATGTAATGGAACATATAATGATTTTTGCATTCAACAACAATACATAGTAGTATATATATAAATGAAGATGATGTTATTATAAGGGCTTGTTATTATAGAAGGAATATGTGCCTCATTTGGAAAAAGATCTAAGACGGAAGAGGAAGATAGGGGGCACGAAAGTGAGAGAGCTTGATAAAGGAGTGATGTTCCCAAAAGACAACATTGCGGGAGATATGAAGACAATGAGAGACAGGATCATAACACCAATACCTCTTTTGAGTTTCGCCAAAGCCAAGAAAACAACAAAGCCTTGACCGATGCTCAAGTTTGTTATGCTCATGTAGTTGAAGAATAGCGAAAAAAGCAGAACCGAAAGAGCGAAGGTGGTGATAGTCTAGAAGTGACCCAAAAAGGTGTTCATATGGAGTTTGATTTTGGATAACAAGACTTGGAATGCGATTAATAGCATGAACAACATGAAGAGCAGTTTCGCCCAAAAAAGGAGTAGGAACTTTGGTAGAGAAAAGGACAGCACGGACAGTGTCAAGAATATGATGAAGTTTTCAATCAGCTCTACCATTTTGCAGAGAGGTACTTGGACAAGTTAGATGATGAACAGTGTCATAGGAATGTAAAACAGCTTGGAAAGCATATTGAGTGTACTCAAGAGCATTATCAGATCGAAAATTTTTGATACGTTTGGAAAATTGAGTTTCAACCTTTTTTGCAAAATTAGAATGTACTTACAATAATTCAGAACGATGTTTCATATGAAAAATCCAACTATAGCAGGAATAATCATCAACAAAGACAACAAAATATCGAGATCCACAAATACTAGAAACAGAGGAAGGCCACCAGACATCGGAATGAATTAGGTCAAAGATATCAGTGGACATTGATTCACTAGTATTGAAAGGCAAAGCTAGTTGTTTTCCTAACTGACATTAAACACAATCAAAATTTTCTGTAGACACTGAACCTAACAAACCTCTAGAAGCCAAGTGTTGTACCTGAGAGGAAGATGCGTGACCAAGTTGGGCATGCCAAAGTGCAAGGGAAGAAATAGAAGAAACTGTAGTAGCTATAGCAACAGAAATAAGAGCAACAGGTGGAAGACAAAGGTTGTCCATGGGAAACATACGCCCAACTCTGGGATCGGTTCCAAGCTCATGTCCCGTCCTCGGATCCTGCACAATACACCTAGAATAATCAAAGATAATGCAATAACCCAACTAAACTAATTGTCTCACTGAAAATAAATTATAAGAAAGGTCAAGCACATTAAAGACCCCAGGAACCAAGAGGTTGGAGATCGAAACGAAATCTATATTATGACCAGACATTGTGGAACCATTTGCTGTGCAAATATTAAAAGGGTGTGGTGCAGGTTTAAGGTTAGAAAATAAGGACAAGTGAGGTGTCATATAATTGCAACAAGTAGAATCCATAAGTCAAGAGGAAGAAGACATACCAGATAAAGCTAAGAGAGAAGAGGAATAAGATGCATTACCAACCATATGAATGCCATTAGTAATGATGTTTTTAAGGTCATCTCTGGAAATGGTGAAAGTGGATCCAAAGGACTTAGACTATGCAGAGACAGGAGCCATGGGTTGGACACTCTCAATGTTAGCAACCGTAACAGCAGAAATGGAACTGCTGATTTATTACGTTGATAACAAGTCTTAATATTATAGCCAAAACGTTTGCAAAAATTGCAAAAACGTTTGTTGGATTGTCGGTGACGATTGTTGCAATAAAAAAAAGACATGTCCTTATCTTCATTTAGAAGCAAAATATGCTAAAATGGACTACAAAAATGAAATTTATGTGAAAAACTGCGTAAGGAGCACCTGGACTGGAAAAAGTCAACTTTGGGGAAAGTCAACGATCAACGGCACTGTGAACTCACTATGACGATGTAAGCAACTGACTGGTGATGACATGGCCTAATGACGTAAGCAATGACGTGGAGTGATGACATCAGCTAGGGCTTACGTGAATGCTAACGTGGGAGTGATGATGTTAGAGATGACGTTAGTAGGTAACCTAGTGGTGTGTGGGGCGCGTGAGGCGCAAGGATCAACTTGTCGAAACTTTGGGTGGCGTATAAGGGCGTGTGGGGCCTCTGATGACAGTCAAGTTTCTACCAAGTAGTAGATCGGTGGAGGACGATCTTATAGGTACCTGCAAAAACACAATTGGGGCAAGGATCACGGTGGTGACGATATGGCAATGGTCTCTGAATGATGACGACTACAGGTTCGAAAACAAAGACAATAATTGAGATGCTTCGAAGGTTTAACGGCGAATGGCTGCAGCAGTAGTTGTAACGGCGGAAGCAATTGTGAGTCTAGAGTAACACCAATGAGAGACAAGACTATGAAGAAAAAGTCAGAGCAATGACTTTGATGCCATGTTAGAAACACTAAATAAGTGTATTGTATTTCTCAAGTAATAGAGTATACATGAGTGCCTTTATATAGGGGCAGAGTGTGCAGTACAAGTGTGCTATACAAGTAAATAAGATTGGCCTAAAGCTCACATACACATTAACGCTGCCAAAAGTACCTTCAAAAGATTTTGCCTTGGGCTATCCTTTGCCCCTGGCTCTCTTGCTTTCTTTGCATTTAATGACACAGATTAGCCCAAGAAACTCATTGACTGGCGCTCAACCACAGGCTATGTCATTTTCTTAGGTAACACTCCTGTTACTTGGTTTACAAAGAGATAAGCAACATGTATACTCTGGCAACATTGGCTAAAGATGATACCAAAAGACGTTGGTGACTTTCTTTCTCATAATTATGTTCTATGGTTCGATAGTATCTCCACCACAGCCATTGCTTCTAATCTTATTTTCACATAGGAACAAACCATATTGAGGTTAATTATCCTTGAATGAGGGAAAAGGAAAGTTCATGTCTAGGCTCGATCTGTTAGCAAATCTCTTCACTTAATTTATTTTTTGCTATACTTTAGTTTATTGGTGATTTGTTTGTGTTACCACGCGTTTATATGTTAAATTGGTTAATTAATTAAACTTGACTAATTAATCAATTAATCCATTGAAAGGGGTCAATACGTTTTTGGCCTATCAATCTCTAAGCAAGGAAAAATCTTCAACACTAATATGAAGAGAGAACAAGAGAGGGGAAATGGCAAGAATATACCAGAAGATTTGGTAGTCGTTGGTTCTAGAAAACCATTAAATCAAACTAACCACTAAAAGTATTTAGTACTCACCCTGAGGTCAATACATGATAAGTTCAAACCATTCGACTTAGAGAATTTACGCAAAACAGAGTTGTATTGCATATCCCCAGCTGCAGCCTAGAATGGTGGACCACTTCATTGATGAGGACAGAGTCAACATACTTGGGAGCTTCAGTCATTTCAATTTCAAAGACACTTTCAACATAAACTTTAGTTGTGGGTTGCCCAAAGCAACGTTAAAACTTCAAAATGGCATTGAAGAGGTCCAATTTGATTGCTTTCATCAAATATATAAGCTCAATTTCTTAAATAAATTTCTGCCATCTTTGAATAAAAAAAAATATACGGCTAGTAGTGGTTAAAGAATGGATAACCCATTAAATAAAAAATTGTGATTAAGGTTGAAAAATTGCCGAGTCTTTTATGCTTTGTTTGTTAAAAATCAATTGACCGATTCACTGACTCCTATCTATAAATACACATATCCCCATATGCTATGCTTCCCACCCCTCACCAAAGCAAGAATACGCAGAGTACTCTACTAGAATCTCAAATATGAAGAAAGTTGTTTCTTACCTTGTAACTGTGGCCCTTTTGGCTTTGGCATCCTCCCTTGCTTCTGCCTATGACCCTAGTCCTTTGCAAGACTTTTGTGTTGCAATTAACAACACCAATTCTGCTGGTACGTACATAATCTTGTTATTGTTAGCAGTAGTAGTATTATTATCACTTTCTTTTGAAATCATTATAAGTTCTACACATTGATGAAATTATGCTCCCCGGTTATATCATCTCTATCACATTTTTTCCCCTACATGACATGTTGTCAATTGCTACAAAACTATCTAATTTGTGACAATGACAAACTTTTCTTTGTGCAGTTTTTGTGAATGGGAAATTTTGCAAGGACCCAACACTTGTCACAGCCAATGATTTTTTCTTCTCCGGACTCAATATTCCTGGAAACACAGCTACAAATAAAGTCGGATCAAGTGTCAATCTTGTGAACGTCGATAAATTACCAGGTCTCAACACTCTAGGCATATCTTTGGCTCGCCTTGACTTTGCACCATATGGTTTGAATCCACCTCACACTCACCCTCGCGGAACTGAGCTTTTGGTTGTCATAGAGGGTACTCTCTTAGTTGGATTTGTCACATCCAATCCAAACAAACTCTTCACCAAAGTTCTAAACAAGGGAGACGTCTTTGTATTCCCTATTGGTCTCATTCACTTCCAATTCAACGTAGGGCAGACCAATGCTGTTGCCTTTGCTGGTCTTAGCAGTCAGAATCCTGGGTTGATCACCATAGCAAACGCAGTTTTTGGATCTAATCCTCCAATCAATCCTGATGTTCTTGCTAAGGCCTTCCAGTTGGACAAGAATGTTGTTGAATATCTTCAGAAACAATTCTAGTCAAACCACAATTAGGAAAAATATTTGTAATAGGAATGATGAACCATTACATAGCAGAGTTTGATTAAAATTTGCCTCGTTTCCAACCTGTATTGCCATTAAAATATTTATTATCAAATAAAATTGTCTTATGATTTTTTTCTTTGTGTCATGGTGTCATTGCAAATGCGGAGAAATTAGTGTACGACTAAATCTTGATTACACCTTTGATCCACAATTATTGAAATTGCAAGAACTTATATTAAAACTGATCAAAATCGTATTAAAAATAGACAGAATTTTATAAATGACAGCCCAAATTTAGGGCTCGGTAGCACCTATCTATGTAGAAACACAGTCCTAAATGTAACATTTAAGCAACATTTTCGATGTTGAAAAAGTAAGAGTATTGAATTTCTACAACACTATGGTCTATAAATTCATACTGAAGAAAAATGGAAAAAATTATACTAGGGAAAGAAGTTAACAAACGAAATATTAAAGCATTTAAACACAATTATTTGGGGAAATTACACAACAAGGCTAGAGTTTACATCTTGTTTCGAATAAGGTCTTAAAGTTTTTAATTTTGTCAATTAAAGTCCCAAACTTATAAAACATTTTGTCAATTAATTTTCTATTTTACTTTAATCAATTTCGATTTTCTAACAATCATTTTCTCACTTACAAAGAAACTCTCTCTCTAAACAAAGAGTTTTCTCTCTACACACTCTGTTCAATGACAGCCTTATTGATTTATAAGCAAGCCATAGGTTAGGTGAACACAGAGTTTAATCCATGGTTTTCTCTTTTATTTTTTCACTGATATTGCCCAAAACAACATCAAAAATATAATGTAGACTGAAATGGGCCTTAAATTGAAACAATTTCATAACTTTGGATCTTTAATTGATCAAATTAAAGACTTGAGACCTAATCTAAAACATGGTATACATTGTGGGCTTTTAATGTAATTTTCCCCTTATTATTTTGTACTAGTTGCATGTGGGAATATAAAACTATTTTGTAACGTGATATAATGTATGATTTATTCTCCAAAATGTACTGAAAATATTATTTCTAAAATTATTTTTCATCTCTCCATCTCTACAAATATATCATTCTATTATTTTGAGTTTTTTTTTTTTTTTTGGAAAAACTTAGGTGCATTTGATTGATATTATTCCTTTTTTTTTTTCGTGATAAAAAAAAATGGAAATACTATTTTTTTTTTCAAGTAATCTATATTATTCAAATTTTTGTATAGTGTGTTATGGTTAATTTTTTCTACAACTAAAATTTTTAAGTTCCAAAATTAATTATTTGAATTTCTCATTCTCTTAAGAAAATTATCATGATAACTAAACTTCATCACAAATTTATGATTCATATTACTCAAATAATTTATAGACACATTCAAATACATAATCATGTAGATTTTATTTTGATATAAGCTCAAATTTTCACTTCTAAAATATCTAAAAATTAACTCAAATCAAAACTATAAGAGGGATAGAGAGTGCATGTGATAAATAACTCAAAAGACACCACCAAAGTGTATCATCCAAAAGTAGGGACAAAAACAAAAAAAAAACAAAAACAAAAACAAAAACAAAACAAGACAATTCATCAATCTAAAGTAGAGTTGCAAAAAATAATATGAGAAAGAGAGATAATAATCACCTATTTTTTGGAAGAGAATGTGAGACAAATATCAAAATTATATAAAAGAAAATGAGCAGAGGAACATTCAAAAGAAAATGTATAGTTGTATAGATCAAATTATCCAAGTCATGTTATGTAATAGAATGACATTAATTGATTTAATAATTTCATAGGATAACATATAACAAACAAAGAAAAAAAAGGGATACAACCAACTCATATCAACCTAAAGTAGAGTTAAACATAAAAATTCATCAATCTAAATTAAAAATCCATCAAAAGAAAGAATATATATATATATATATATAGAGAGAGAGAGAGAGAGAGAGAGAGAGAGAGAGAGAGAGAGAGAGAGAGAGAGAGAATATTCACCTTTTTGTGTGAGCAAAATATGGATTGAATGGAATAGAAAATAATAGACTTTTATAGTAAAAAAAAATGAGAGAAGAAGAGTCAAAATAAAAGGAAGATGAAGGGGTGGAGAAATTGTAAGGTTAAAGTATAGAGTAGTGGGGAGACAAAATTGTAAAAGTAAGTAGATGTTGGAGAATGTGTAATTGTAAAATAGGAAATTAATAAGGTAAAAAATTCTTAGAAAGGTGGGAGTAAATACTGAAAATAGGTTGATGATGTGACGTTGATAATGCCTATATTATTGAAACTTGAATTTTAAGATAATCTTTGGAATATTTATTATTTTTATTTCATTTTTAGAGCTCCTATCTCTAACTTCTAATGCCTTATTTTTAGCCAAAAACTAAAGAGTTTGGCCCAAAATTTTTGTGGAAAAAAAAATCAACCAAAAACTAAAAAAGCAACAGACAAAAAGAATACATTTAAGGCACAATTAGTCCAAAATGGACCAAATAAGACGAAAATGGACCAAAGTGAACCAAATAGATAGATGTGGACCGAATTGAACCAAGTGGACTGAATGGTCCTAAGTGGACAAAACATGACCGTATTGGACTAAATGATATCAAAGTGGACTGAAGTCTACTAAATGGACTGAAAGAATTGAAGTGGATCGAATTGGACTGAAGTGGACAGGATAGGACCGAATAGACCGAAATAGACGGAATGGACTAAATAGACCAATAAGATAGAATTGGATCGAATGGTCGGAATATGACCGAATGGACCTAAGAAGATGGAATGGACCGAATAAGACTGAATTGGACTGATAAGACCGAGTTGGATCGAATGGACCGAATAAAACTCAATTGGACAAAATTGAAACGAATGGGCTAAACTGGACCGAATTGATCAAAGTGGACCCAATTGACTGAATGGATTAAAGAAGAGTAGCAACAATAAATACTATGCTTCTACTTTTAGATATTATATATAAATATAGATTTATAAGACTTATATGTAGTACAATTTATATTATTGTTAATGTGAAACTAATCGATCATGTCACTTTGTAAAAGTTTTAGTTAAAAAATGATATAGTTTAAAACTTCAAACGTTCTTTTTACTTTAAATAGTTTAAATGAAAACATTCATAAAATGCATTATTTAAAAGATGTTATTATTTGATTAAAGAAGAATGTTCCTTGTGTCATGTATAAATTAACTCTAAACCATAATGTTTTTATATTGAATCTGCAGAAGCCACAATCATCTTGGGAATCGTAACATATTGAATGTTGTCATTAGTATCCATCATCCTTACAACGGTAACAGACTACATTTCCTTCTACTAATGCTGCAAAAATTTCTCTATTATTTTATTTTATTTTTTCCTCTCTCTCTCTCTGGACAGTACGCTGCAGCATTTTGATAATCTCGTAAATTATTTATTATACACAAAGTTTCGACCTGTTTTAGACTCAATAGCTAGCCTAATCAGGCTCAATAACAAGAATCGAGTCTGTTAATACAAAACTGATTTAACTTTGAGCTTGTATTTGAAATCTCAGCCAGAAATAAAAAAAAAAATTAGATGTAAAAAAGAAGTGTATATAGGTTACCGCAGTATTGTCCCACACTGCCTCCAGAAGAGGAAAACCAAGACGAGTTGGGCATTAAAAGATGGCATGTGTGACAAAAACACTCATACCTTTCTCGGCCTTTTGGCTAAGATCAAGTGTAGTATCTGTTCTTATCAGTTTAATATCTGATATGTGGGTCATCGGCCCACACGATATTAAATTTATTTCTTGAGGGGAAGTGCCCACCACAGTAGCTTGCTACTGCGGCTCTTAAGCGTCGCCCAAGCGTTGCACTATAGCTCGGTCCTGGCGCACCCCACACAATTCTAGTTCAAAGCTTCGCATATTTGCATTATGTGGATGACCCAAATTTTCTGTAGCCATTAAGCTTTCTGTATGTTAATGACAGCCGCATCAAAAGTGTAGAATGAAGGTAGAGATGATTTTGATTCTAGAATGCTGATTGATAAGTGCTCAAGTATTTGAAACTTAATTTATTGTTGACCGTCTGACGTGTGTAGCATCCAACTATGTCCAATGATCCATGTAGAGTGCATCTGCATCCTTTGAGTCTTTATGAAAGTAAATGCAATTATTCCAATAGCATTCGAGTTGTCTGAAATGTCAGACAAGTTATTGAACAGTTGTTTGAAGTGTAAGCCAATTATTGTACTCACCATGTAAAGTCTGGTTGTATGCATTATTGTACAAGAAGAGTCATCAGAGCCTTTCCTAGTAATTAAGAAAGGGGAAGAGTGTGAAATGAAATAGCAAACGTTGACAGTCTCTTGCCTAGTTGCCTCTACAATGTTGAATCAATTAAAATTGTGTTTTCGTATAACTCCCTAGCTAGTTCCTGTTGCTTCATTTGACTTGAGGTGCAACATAAGTCTCATAGTGCAATAGTACATGAATAACTGTCTCAATAATGCATGGATATGTACAACTTTTTTTATTCGAGCATCTATATCTTTTTACGAAGTGTGGTATGACTAGCACCATACTGATTACAAGAATCCGCCAAGCTTCAGGCGTGCATATCTCATCCTTCCATTTAATTAATGAGGTTGTGATATTCTTCTTTGTGTAATGATGGCAAAGAGATGCCATCTGCTAGTAAAAAAAAAGCCATACAATACATCAAGATATTTTCTTATGGTCATGTCTTCTAGTTAATCTTTAGATTTTTTGACTTGATCTATAGTTGGCGTGTAGTTGATTGGTACTAGAGTAATCTGAACCGGAACTCGTCGTTGTGTCGGACGATCCGATCCAACTCGTTTTGGATCATGTAGTCGCAGACCGCCTAGAGTGGATCCATGTTGAGAGATGTTGAGAGAGAGAGAGAGTTGAGATTAGTGAGTAGTATTGAAAATGGATGGTAGTATTAGAAGGAGAGAGATGGCATGTTAAGCGACTGTCATTTTTTAAAAATGACTAAACCAAGTAGGTGTTGGTATTTTTTTTTTTTTAATGGTACTTTACTTCTTAGAAATCAAGTACCATGTAAATTTTTAAAATTAATATTTGGTTATATTTTTCAATTTTTTAAGGAGCAATAATGTGAATTTGGTTTGAAAAAACATCTCAATCCTATCATTATTAAAACTTTAAGAAGTGAACAGGAGTTCCTTCTTCTTTTGGGAAGGTGTTGGGTTTTTTTTTTTTTTTTTTTTAAGGTACTTTACTTATTAGAAATCAAGTACCATGTAAATTTTTTAAATTAAAATTTGGTTATATTTTTCAATTTTTTAAGGAGCAATTATGTGAATTTGATTTGAAAAAACATCTCAATCCTATCATTATTAAAACTTTGAGAAGTGAACAGGAGTTCCTTCTTCTTTTGGGAAGGTGTTGGGTTTTTTTTATTTTTTAATGGTACTTTATTTCTTAGAAATCAAGTACCATGTAAATTTTTTAAATTAAAATTTGGTTATATTTTTCAATATTTTAAGGAGCAATTATGTGAATTTGGTTAGAAAAAACATCTCAATCCTATCATTATTAAAACTTTGAGAAGTGATCAGGAGATCCTTCTTCTTTGGGAAGGTGTTGGTTTTTTTTTTTTAGTGGTACTTTACTTCTTAGAAATCAAGTACCATGTAAATTTTTTAAATTAAAATTTGGTTATATTTTTCAATTTTTTAAGGTGCAATTATGTGAATTTGGTTTGAAAAAACATCTCAATCCTATTATTATTAAAACTTTGAGAAGTGAACAGGAGTTCCTTCTTCTTTTGGGAAGGTGTTGGGTATTTTTTTTTTTTTTTTATGGTACTTTACTTCTTAGAAATGAAGTACCATGTAAATTTTTTAAATTAATATTTGGTTATATTTTTCAATTTTTTAAGGAGCAATTATGTGAATTTGGTTTGAAAAAACATCTCAATCCTATCATTATTAAAACTTTGAGAAGTGAACAGGAGTTCCTTCTTCTTTTGGGAAATTGTTTTCCTCTATAGAACTATCAGTAAATGCCTTCAATTATATTTATTTTTCTATAACTTATAACATAATTAAACATGCAAGACATATTAGTGGTTCTATTGTGTGGATGGAGTCTATTTCTTCACAACTTACTGATGTACTTTTAGCTGATTTTGGCTGATATCTTTTTTATGAAAGTTCATGATGTTTCTTCTCAAAAAATAAAATAAAAAAATAAATAGCAATCCAATAATCTGGAATTTTTTTGACTGTTTGTCTTGTACCGTACTGGGTTAAACCCAAACATGACCAACCGATTTTTTTGCCAAGTCTACCTTTTAAGCCATATTATAGGACCATTTCAAGTTCAATTTTGACAAAATTTCAATATGTATGATTTATATATGGACGAATCAGAAAAGGCTTGAAGACACAGTTTAGCTCACCAATGGGGAAAGCCAAGGAATTTTCAAGTGGAAGGATCACATATTCACATTCATTGCATCTCCTTTCAAACGGACTTTTTTAAATATATCACATTAAGTTGAGATGATGTAATTAAAAAGGCTTTTTTAAATATACTATAATTTGTTGACTAATTTGAACATATTAAGAATATTAAAAAAATAATGTACAGGTTCATTCTATGGAAATAATTGTAACATGTTACACTAAGTTTAAATTATTATATAAGTTTAGAATTGTAGCTTTTTTTCTCCCCAAATATAAGTATAATACTTATATTATTGAAACTTGAATTTTAAGGTAATTCTTTGAATATTTATTATTTTTATTGCATTTTTAGAGCCCCTATCTCTAATTTCTAATTCCTTTTTTTTTTTTAGGTCAAAACTAAAGAGTTTGGCTCAAAAACAATTTTCAGCCCAAAACTGAAAATGCAACCTACAAAAAGAAAAAAAATAAAAAATTAAGACTCAATTAATCCAAAATAGACTAAATGGACAGAAGTGGACTGAATCAACCAGAGTGGATCGAAATAGATTGAAGGGGACCAAATAAGACTAAGCTGGATTGAAGTGGACCAATTAGACAAAGGTGGACTGAATAGATGGAAGTGGACCGAATAAGAAAGAAGTGCACTGAAATCAACTGAATAGACTGAGGTGGACTGAATTGGTACAAATAAGACCAAAGTGAACTGAGTTAGACTAATTGGACTGAGTGCAATGAATTGGACTTAATACGACCAATTTGGACTGAAGTAAACTGAATGGACTGATATTGACCGAATAGTCCGAATAGGACCAATGGAATGAATAAGACCTTATTGGACTGAAGTGAACGGAATTGAACTGAAATGGACTTAATAAGACCGAAGTAGACCGAATAGACTGAACTAGAATAGATGGACCGAATAAGACTGAATTGAATAAAATGGACTAAATAAGACCAAATAAAACGAGTAAGACCGAAGTGTACCGAATAATGCCAAGTGGACCAAAGTAGATGGAATGGGCCGAATTCGACCAAAAAGGGTTGCTTTGGCCTCAACTATAAGAGGATCCTAAACATCAATAAAGTCATGACTTCTCCCTTATGATTTTGCTTTGTCATCACTAACAATGATGGATAAAATGAAGTTAACTTTACCAAAAAGGAGTAGAGGTGGGTTCCAACAACTGTCTACAAAGGATGGACAACTTCCTTTTTCTGATTGTCTTATATAGAATGTTGTTCCTTTTCATTCGTAGTTTACCACAACAATCTGCTACGAATAATGTAAAGTTTCTTGCGTCTTCTTTTGAGAACTTCAACTTTTCTTGTGATTCTATCATAAGGCTCATCCATCAATGATGGAGTCAAAACTGCATATCAAAAAATCTGGAATGCGTAGGTGAATTGATCCAAGTAGTTTTCGTTACTGGTGATCGTCAAATCACTTCATAATATTGAAACTTCCAATCTTACTTGTTAAATAAGAATGTTCCTGTGTCGTGTATAAACTCTAAACCATGTTTCTATATTGAATGTTGTTATTAGCATCCATCATCCTTGAAATGGTAACAGGCTACATTATTCAGCAAAAAAATCATCTATTCTTTTTTTTCTTTTTTCTTTTTTTTTTTTCTGGACAGCCTCTTACGCTGCATCATTTTGATAACCTCGTAAATTATTTATAATACACAAAGTTTTGATCTGTTTAAGACTCAATAGCCTTATCAGGTTCAATCGCAAGAATCGTATCTATTAATACAAAACTGGTTTAACTTTGAGCTTTGCATTTGACATCTCAGCCAGAAATGCAAAATTAGATGTAAAAAAGAAGTGTATATGGCTTACCGCAGTATTGTTCCACACTGCTTCCAGAAGAGGAAAACCAGGACGAGGTGGGCATTAAAAGATGGCATGTGTGACAGAAACACTCATACCTTTCTCGGCCTTTTGGCTAAGATCAAGTGTAGTATCTGTTCTTATCAGTTTAATATCTGATATGTGGGTCATCGGCCCACATGATATTAAATTTATTTCTTGAGGGGTAGAGTCCATCACACTAGCTTGCTACTGGGGCTCTTAAGCGTCGCCCATGCGTTGCACTATAGCTCGGGCCTGGTGCACCCCACCAAATTCTAGTTCAAACATTGATCAACTGGTACATTGGAAGTCCCAGAATTCCTACTCTTCTATTTACTTAAACAATTGCATTTTTAAAGACGATAATTGTTTTTTAACCCAACAATTATTGCCTTATTTTAATACTCGGTTATGGACTTAATGGTTTCTTAACCATTCTTATTCATACAAAGATGATGGCATGGTTACTACAAATTGAAAAAGCTCTCTTTTGTTTAAATGTTTTATACATCTGTCCTATCTGAAGGCATTTTCTTAGGCAAAGACTCCGTTTTTTCCTCTTTTCAGAGGGTAAGTATTTCTTAGAATAAGGAGTACGAATCAAATTCATGTTTGAATTCAAATTGAGACACTGCTGCAAATTCTTCCCCTTTAAGATGAGTGTGCGTGTGTGTGTATATATATATATATCTCTTTTTTAATGGAATTATTGAATTAATGATTATTGAATTATAAACTTAATGATGCATGTATAAAAGACAGAGTAAGAGTCGTACAAATAACAATACAATGGTCCAAAATTTTTTGGACACATACTCAATTTGATTTTTAGCATACTGCGTTAAACCAAAACATGACCAACCGATTTGTTTGCCAAGTATACTTTTTAAGCCAAAATTGTAAGGCCATTTCATGTCCAATTTTGACAAAATTTCAATATGTACTATATATGGACCAATCAGAAAAGGTTTCGAGACTCAATTTTGCTCTAGCAATAATGTGTGCAATAAACATATCCTTTCAAACTCATGGCTGAATCCCCCATTTTTTTGAGGGCGGGCTAACTTCATCTCTAAGCAGGGAAGAATCTTCAACACTAACTAAATATGAAGAGAGAACAAGAGCGGGGAAATGGCAAGAATATACCAGAAGATTTGGTAGTCGTTGGTTCTAGAAAACCATTAAATCAAACTAACCATTAAAAGTATTTAGTACTGACCATGAGGTCAATACATGACAAGTTCAAACCATTCGACTTAGAGAATTTACGCAAAACACAGTTGTATTGCATATCCCCAGCTGCAGCCTACAATGGTGGACCACTTCATTGATGAGGACAGAGTCAACATACTTGGGAGCTTCAGTCATTTCAATTTCAAAGATACTTTCAACATAAACTTTAGTTGTGGGTTGCCCAAAGCAACGTTAAAACTTCAAAATGGCATTGAAGAGGTCCAATTTGATTGCTTTCATCAAATACATAAGCTCCTTACTTCTCTTTTCAATATTATATAAGCTCAATTTCTTAAATAAATTTCTGCCATCTTTGAATAAAAAAAATATACGGCTAGTAGTGGTTAAAGAATGGATAACCCATTAAATAAAAAATTGTGACTAAGGTTGAAAAATTGCCGAGTCTTTTACTCTCCGTTTGTTAAAAATCAATTGACCGGTTCACTGACTCCTATCTATAAATAGACATATCCCCTTATGCTATGCTTCCCACCCCTCACCAAAGCAAGAATACGCAGAGTACTCTACTGGAATCTCAAATATGAAGAAAGTTGTTTCTTACTTTGTAACTGTGGCCCTTTTGGCTTTGGCATCCTCCCTTGCTTCTGCCTATGACCCTAGTCCTTTGCAAGACTTTTGTGTTGCAATTAACAACACCAATTCTGCTGGTACGTACATAATCTTGTTATTGTTAGCAGTAGTAGTATTATTATCACTTTCTTTTGAAATCATTATAAGTTCTACACATTGATGAAATTATGCTCCCCGGTTATATCATCTCTATCACATTTTTTCCCCTACATGACATGTTGTCAATTGCTACAAACTATCTAATTTGTGACAATGACAAACTTTTCTTTGTGCAGTTTTTGTGAATGGGAAATTTTGCAAGGACCCAACACTTGTCACAGCCAATGATTTTTTCTTCTCCGGACTCAATATTCCTGGAAACACAGCTACAAATAAAGTCGGATCAAGTGTCAATCTTGTGAACGTCGATAAATTACCAGGTCTCAACACTCTAGGCATATCTTTGGCTCGCCTTGACTTTGCACCATATGGTTTGAATCCACCTCACACTCACCCTCGCGGAACTGAGCTTTTGGTTGTCATAGAGGGTACTCTCTTAGTTGGATTTGTCACATCCAATCCAAACAAACTCTTCACCAAAGTTCTGAACAAGGGAGACGTCTTTGTATTCCCTATTGGTCTCATTCACTTCCAATTCAACGTAGGGCAGACCAATGCTGTTGCCTTTGCTGGTCTTAGCAGTCAGAATCCTGGGTTGATCACCATAGCAAACGCAGTCTTTGGATCTAATCCTCCAATCAATCCTGATGTTCTTGCCAAGGCCTTCCAGTTGGACAAGAATGTTGTTGAATATCTTCAGAAACAATTCTAGTCAAACCACAATTAGGAAAAATATTTGTAATAGGAATGATGAACCATTACATAGCAGAGTTTGATTAAAATTTGCCTTGTTTCCCAACCTGTATTGCCATTAAAATTTTTATTATCAAATAAAATTGTCTTATGATTTTTTCCTGTGTGTCATGGTGTCATTGCAAATGCGGAGAAATTAGTGTACGACTAAATCTTGATTACACCTTTGATCCACAATGATTGAAATTACAAGAACTTATATATAAAACTGATCAAAATCGTATTAAAAATAGACAGAATTTTATAAATGGCAGCCCAAATTTAGGGCTCGGTAGCACCTATCTATGTAGAAACACAGTCCTGAATGTAACATTTAAGCAAGAGTAGTGAATTTCTACAACACTATGGTCTATAAATTCATACTGAAGAAAAATGGAAAAAATTATACTAGGGAAAGTAGTTAACAAATGAAATATTAAAGCATTTAAATACGATTATTTGGGGAAATTACACAACAAGGCTAGAGTTTACATCTTGTTTCGAATAAGGTCTCAAAGTTTTTAATTTTGTCAATTAAAGTCCCAAGCTTATAAAACATTTTGTCTATTAATTTTCGATTTTACTTTAATCAATTTCGATTTTCTAACAATCATTTTCTCACTTACAAAGAAACTCTCTCTCTAAACAAAGAGTTTTCTCTCTACACACTCTGTTAAATGACAGCCATATTGATTTATAAGCAAGCCTTAGGTTAGGTGGACACAGAGTTTAGTCCATGGTTTTCTCTTTTTATTTTTTCACTTATATTGCCCAGAACAACATTAAAAATATAATGTAGATTGACCTTAAATTATAACAATTTCATAACTTTGGATCTTTAATCGATCAAATTAAAGACTTGAGACCTAATCTAAAACATGGTATACATTGTGGGCTTTTTATGTAATTTTCCACTTATTATTTTGTACTAGTTGCATGTGAAATATAAAACTATTTTGTAACGTGATATAATGTATGATTTATTCTCCAAAATGTACTGAAGATATTATTTCTAAAATTATTTTTCATCTCTCCATCTCTACAAATATATCATTCTATTATTTTGAGTTTTTATTTTTTTTTGAAAAACTTAGGTTCATTTGATTGATATTATTCCTTTTTTTTTTTGTGATAAAAAATGGAAATACTTTTTTTTTTCCTTCAAGTAATCTATATTATTCAAATTTTTGTATAGCGTGTAATGGTTAATTTTTTATACAACTAAAATTTTTAAGTTCCAAAATTAATTATTTGAATTTCTCATTTTCTTAAGAAAATTATCATGATAACTAAACTTCATCACAAATTTATGATTGATATTATTCAAATAATTTATAGACACATTCAAATACATGATCATGTAAATTATATTTTGATATAAACTCAAATTTTCACTTCTAAAAAATCTAAAAATTAACTAAAATCAAAACTATAAGAGGGATAGAGAGTGTATGTGATAACTCAAAACACACCACCAAAGTGTACCATCCAAAAGTAGGGACAAAAAAAAAAAATCATCAATCTAAAGTAGAGTTGCAAGAAATAATGAGAGAGAGAGAGAGAGAGAGAGAGAGAGAGAGAGAGAGAGAGAACAATCACCTATTTTTTGGAAGAGAATGTGAGACAAATAAAAAAAATTATATAAAAGAAAATGAGTAGAAGAACATTCAAAAGAAAATGTATAGTTGTACACATCTAATTATCCAAATCATGTTATGTAATAGAATGACATTAAATGATTTAATAATTTCATAGGATAACATATAACAAACAAAGAAAAAAAAAAATTAGAATACAACCAAATTATATCAACCTAAAGTAGAGTTAAACATAAAAATTCATCAATCTAAATAAAAATCCACCAAAAAAAAGAATATATATATTGTAGGGACACGATTTCCAGACCAAGCCCAAAATGTAAGGGATCTTGGCCCAGTAAACTCAATACAATAAATTTGTAGAGAGTGGGTCAAAGAGCTAGGCTTTAGTGCATAAATAACAGTTAATATGGTTTTAGATGATGAGCCAACAAGAATTGAACCTGGTTTGTGCGAGAAAGTTTGTCCTCGGCATAGTCCGAGGAGCTCTGTTCTAGTATATATTGGATGACAATGGTTACAGGAGTTGTTGAGATTGCTATAGTGATTTCTCTTCTCCTTTTTTCATCCTCCCTCTTCTCTGGGATCTCTATCTTTATTTATATTACATCTCTCCCTTCATCCTTACCCTACACGTGGACTACATGTGGACAGTTGATGGTTTATGCAGATACTTGTCCCATCAGCCCCCTCTAAAAGTCTTCTGGGGTGGCTGTAAGGCTGCCATAATACTGTTTAGAGGCCACTTCCTCATTAATGTGGTGGTAGCAGCTTTCCCTTAGTTATTTTTGAGTCCTTATCCCTCATGTACATTCATGATACTTGTTGTTATCATTAGAACTTCCTGAAAGGTCATCTTTGATCATTAGGATCTATACCAGATTTGCGTTTAGCTTTATCCGAGGAGATAGTACTCCTCGGACTCGGACCACCCATGCTTCTCGGCCAAATCCCAAAATCCATGACCCCACACACACACACACACACACACACATATATATATATATATAGAGAGAGAGAGAGAGAGAGAGAGAGAGAGAGAGAGAGAGAGAGAGAGAGAGAGAGAGAGAGAGAGAGAGAGAGAGAGTATTCACCTTTTTGTGTGAGCAAAATATGGATTGAATGGAAGAGAAAATAACAAACTTTTATAGTAAAAAAAAACTCAGAGAAGAAGAGTCAAAATAAAAGGAAGATGAAGGGGTGGAGAAGGTGTAATTGTTGGAGAAGGTATAATTGTAAAATAGGAAATTAATAAGGAGAAAAATTATTAAAAAGGCGGCAGAAAATAATGAAAATAGGTTGATGATGTGACGCTGATAATGCCTATATTACTGAAACTTGAATTTTAAGATAATCTTTGGAATATTTATTATTTTTATTTCATTTTTAGAGCCCCTATCTCTAATTTCTAATGCCTAATTTTTAGCCCAAAACTAAAGAGTTTGGCCCAAAAAAATTTGTGAAAAAAAAATCAACCCAAAACTAAAAAAGCAACCTACAAAAAGAATACATTTAAGGCACAATTAGTCCAAAATGGACCAAATTGGACCAAAGTGTAATTGTAAAATAGGAAATTAATATGGAGAAAAATTATCAAAAAGGTGGGAGAAAATATTGAAAATAGGTTGATGATGTGACGCTGATAATGCATATATTATTGAAACTTGAATTTTAAGATAATCTTTGGAATATTTATTATTTTTATTTCATTTTTAGAGCCCCTATCTCTAATTTCTAATGCCTAATTTTTAGCCCAAAACTAAAGAGTTTGGCCCAAAAAATTTTGTGGAAAAAAAATCAACCCAAAACTAAAAAAGCAACCTACAAAAAGAATACATTTAAGGCACAATTGGTCTGAAATTGACCAAATAAGACCAAATTAGACCAAAGTGAACCAAATGGATAGAAGTGGACCTAATTGGACAAAGTGGACTGAATGGACCTAAGTGGACGAAATGTGACCGAATTGGACTGAATAACATCAAAGTGGACCGAAGTTTACCAAATGAACCGAAAGGACTGAAGTGGATCGAATTGGACTGAAGTGAACCAAATAGACCGAACTAGACTGAAGTGGATAGAATAGGACCGAATAGACTCAAATAGATGGAATGGACTAAATGGACCGATAAGATAGAATTGGGTTGAATGGTTGGAATAAGACCGAATGGACCTTAGTAGATGGAATGCTCCGAAATGGACAGAATAAGACTGAATTGAACTGACAAGACCGAATTGGATCGAATGGACCGAATAAGTTTGAATTGGACTAAATAGAGTGAAATGGACCAATTTACCAAATAAGAACAAATTGGACCAAGTGAATGGACCGAAGTTGAATAAAATGGATCAAATAAAAATGAATTGGGGAAAAGTGAAACGAATGGACTGAATTGACTAAATTGACCAAAGTGGAACCAATTGACTGAATGGATCAAAGTAGAGTAGAACAATAAATACTACGCTTCAACTTTTAGATATTATATATAAATATAGATTTGTAAGAGCACTTGTAACAGTGGAGCTAAATAGCTATATAGCTATTTTAGCTCCACCAAAACACTAAAAAGAAGCATGCAGCAGTGGAGCTAAATCTATATTTTTTTAGCTCATTGCTACAGTGCACATCTATAGATAGATGTGCACTGTTCATGAGAGCTAAAAAAAATTAATTTTTTATTTTGTGTTCACATTACCTTTTTATTGTGGTGTTTTTATTGTAGTAAGATGTATTATTTTATTGTGGTAGATATATTATTTTATTGTGATGTTTATATCATTTTATTGTGTTGAAAGCTAAAATAGATCCACTGCTGCAGCATGTGTGTAGGTAAAATAGATAAAGTAACTTTTGGTAAAGTTAAATTGCTAAATTTTTAGCTCCACTGCTGTGGATGCTCTAAGACTTATATGTAGTATAATTTGTATTATAGTTAATGCGAAACTAATCGATCATGTCACTTTGTACAATTTTTAGTTAAAAAATGATATAGTTTAAAACTTTAAACGTTCTTTTTACTTAAAAAATTTAAATGAAAACATTCATAAAATGCATTATTTAAAAGATATTATTATTTGATTAAAGAAGAATGTTCATGGTGTCATGTATAAATTAACTCTAAACCATAATGTTTCTATATTGAATCTGCAGAAGCCACAATCATCTTGGGAATCGTAACATATTGAATGTTGTCATTAGCATCCATCATCCTTACAATGGTAACAGGCTATATTTCCTTCCACTAATGCTGCAAAAATTTCTCTATTATTTTTCTTCTTCTTGTTTTTTTTTTCTTTTTTTTCCCTCTCTCTCTCTGGAGAATACGCTGCATCATTTTGATAATCTCGTAAATTATTTATTATACACAAAGTTTTGATCTGTTTTAGACTCAATAGCCTAATCAGGCTCAATAACAAGAATCGAATCTGTTAATACAAAACTGGTTTAACTTTGAGCTTGTATTTGAAATCTCAGCCAGAAATACAAAATTAGATGTAAAAAAGAAGTGTATTTAGCTTACCGCAGTACTGTCCCACACTGCCTCCAGAAGAGGAAAACCAAGACGAGTTGGGCATTAAAAGATGGCATGTGTGACAGAAACACTCATACCTTTCTCGGCCTTTTGGCTAAGATCAAGTGTAGTATCTGTTCTTATCAGTTTAATATCTGATATGTGGGTCATCGGCCCACACGATATTAAATTTATTTCTTGAGGGGAAGAGCCCACCACAGTAGCTTGCTACTGGGGCTCTTAAGCGTCGCCCAAGCGTTGCACTATAGCTCGGTCCTGGCGTACCCCACCCAATTCTAGTTCAAAGCTCCGCATTTTTGCATTATGTGGATGACCCAAATTTTCTGTAGCCATTAAGCTTTCTGTATGTTAGTGACAGCCGCATCAAAAGTGTAGAATGAAGGTAGAGATGATTTTGATTCTAGAATGCTGATTGGTAAGTGCTCAAGTATTTGAAACTTAATTTATTGTTAACCGTCTGATGTGTGTAGCATCCAACTATGTCAAATGATCCATGTAGAGTGCATCTGCATCCTTCGAGTCTTTATGAAAGTAAATGCAATTATTCCAATAGCATCCGAGTTGTCTGAAATGTCAGACAAGTTATTGAACAGTTGTCTGAAGTGTAAGCCAATTATTGTACTCACCATGTAAAGTCTGGTTGTACGCACTATTGTACAAGAAGAGTCATCAGAGCCTTTCCTAGTAATTAAGAAAGGGGAAGAGTGTGAAGTGAAATAGCAAACGTTGACAGTCTCTTGCCTAGTTGCCTTTACAATGTTGAATCAATTAAAATTGTGTTTTCGTATAACTCCCTAGTTCCTGTTGCTTCATTTGACTTGAGGTGCAACACAAGTCTCATAGTGCAATAGTACATGAATAGATGTCTCAATAATGCATGGATATGTACAACTTTTTAAATTCGAGGATCTATATCTTTTTACGAAGTGTGGTATGACTAGCACCATACTGATTACAAGAATCCACCAAGCTTCAGGCGTGCATATCTCATCCTTCCATTTAGTTAATGAGGTTGTGATATTCTTCTTTGTGTAATGATGGCAAAGAGATGTCATCTGCTAGTAAAAAAAAAAGCCATACAATACATCAAGATATTTTCTTATGGTCATGTCTTATAGTAAGTCTTTAGATTTTTTGACTCGATCTATAGTTGGCGTGTAGTTGATTGGTACTAGAGTAATCTGAACCGGAACTCGTCGTTGTATCCGACGATCCGATCCAACTCGTTTCAGATCATCTAGTCGCAGACCGCCAAGAGTGGATCCATGTTGAGAGAGAGAGAGAGAGAGAGAGAGTTGAGATTAGTGAGTAGTATTGAAAATGGATGTTAGTATTAGAAGGAGAGAGATGGCATGTTAAGCTACTGTCATTTTTTTAAAATGACTAAACCAAGTAGGTGTTGGTTTTTATTTATTTATTTATTTTAATGGTACTTTACTTCCTAGAAATCAAGTAACATGTAAATTTTTTAAATTAATATTTGGTTATATTTTTCAATTTTTTAAGGAGCAATTATGTGAATTTGGTTTGAAAAAACATCTCAATCCTATCATTATTAAAACTTTGAGAAGTGAATAGGAGTTCCTTCTTCTTTTGAGAATTTGTTTTCCTCTGTAGAACTATCAATAAATGCCTTCGATTATATTTATTTTTCTAATAACCGTAGACTAGGCAACTCTATAACTTATAACCTAATTAAACATGCAAGACATATTAGTGGTTCTATTGTGTGGATGGAGTCTATATCTTCGCAACTTACTGGTGTACATTTAGCCAATTTTGGCTGATTTCTTTTTTATGAAAGTTCATGATGTTTCTTCTAAAATAAAAAATAAATAACAATCCAATGGTCTGGAATTTTTTTGACTATTTGACTTGTACCGTACTGGGTTAAACCCAAACATGACCAACCGATTTTTTTGCCACGTCTACCTTTTAAGCCAAATTGTAGGACCATTTCAAGTTCAATTTTGACAAAATTTCAATATGTATGATTTATATATGGACCAATCAGAAAAGGCTTGAAGACATAGTTTAGCTCACCAATGGGGAAAGCTAAGGAATTTTCAAGTGGGAGGATCACATATCCACATTCATTGCATCTCCTTTCAAAAGGGTTTTTTTAAATATATCACATTAAGTGGAGATGATGTTATTAAAAAGGCTTTTTTAAATATACTATAATTAGTTGACTAATTTGAACATATTAAGAATAAAAAAAAAAAAATTTACACATTCATTCTATGGAAATAAATGTAACATGTTACATTAAGTTTAAATTATTATATAAGTTTAGAATCATAGCTTTTTTTCCCCCCAAATATAAGTATAATATGTAAGGTTGAAATTTATCAACCATTTTGTTGGCTTTATTCCGTGCCAATTTACTTGTAATTCAGCACTTAGAAATCATGTATTTAGGTGAAATTCATGTAAGGGTAGTGTGTGAGAGAGTGAGAAGAAATGTTCAAGAATGTGTAGTAAAGCAGGGACTTGCGGCTGGATCTCGCGGGTGGCTCGCGACTTGCAAGCCGCCAGATGATGCACACGAGTGAAGCATGCTGAGAAGTTGAACAGTCACGCCAATTGGAGCACTATAGTATAAAAAGTCCAGTCTAGCCATTTTGTTTGCTCGCGGCTTTGAACTCGCGACTCAGTCAAGTTGCGAGGCCAAGCCGCCAGCCAGCCCTGTTTGGGAAAATCTGACTCTTCGCATTCCTTTCTCACCCTAGTGTATATACTCTTTATACCCACGAAATGTAGAGAGCTTCCAAAGAGAATTTTGAGAGAAAAATCCTAGAAAAAAACAAGATTGACTCATCCACAATTTTCACATAGAGACTTTTCAAATTCCTCTACTCTTTTCCTCTCCATTGTTACATCCTTGAGAGGTATATTACCAAAACCTTTTTTCACCATACCCATATCTGTGAGAAGGCTGTTTGGTGCTTTGGAAAGTAGTTAAGAAGGGACCAATTTCACATTGGTTGATGCTATGGGCTGTAGCGGAATCTGGTAAGCTAAAGAAGAAATAGGTTCGACGCAACCTCGTTGGAGTAGCAGCTTGGAGGGCTTAGGTACACTGGGTAGATTAGACTTAGAGGGTCTTTTATTGTCCATGTATCCCAATTACATTCTTTAGTGGATTATTGACCGCTTGGAGGGCAACAGAGAGGTTTTACGCTGAGGACTTTGGTTTCCTTTTCGATAATACATCGTTGTGTTGTCCTTGTGTTTGTATCTCTCTTCCCTTAATCTCTGCCATTTAATTTCTGCTGTGGATGTGATTTTATTTGGTTTAAATTTTGTTATCAATTCTGTTTTTAGCTTATCTACATTTTCCGCACGTACATTGTTTGTTAATAAGCTTGAATTGGTAATTTGTAATTTGAGGGTCTAAACGTTCAAATGTGTTTTTACACGTTTTTGAACTTTCATAATACTTATATTATTGAAACTGGAATTTTAAGGTAATGCTTTGAATATTTATTATTTTTATTGCATTTTTAGATCCCTATCTCTAATTTCTAATTCCTTTTTTTTTTTAAGGTCAAAACTAAAGAGTTTGGCTAAAAAAAAATTTTAAGCCCAAAACTGAAAATGCAACCTACAAAAAGAAAAAAAGAAAAAGAAAATTTAAGACTCAATTAATCCAAAATAGACTAAATATAAGTAGACTAAATCAACCAGAGTGGATCGAAATAGATTGAAGGGGATCAAATAAGACTAAGTTGGATTGAGTTGAACCAATTGGACAAAGGTGGATTGAATTGGATCAAGTGGACTGAATAGGCAGAAGTGGACCGAATAAGAATGAAGGGGACCGAAATCAACCGAACACACTGAGGTGGATTGAATTGGTACAAATAAGACCAAAGTGAAACTGAGTTAGACCAATTGGACTGAGTGCAACGAATTGGACTTAGTAAGACTAATTTGGACTGAAGTGAACACAATTGACTAATGTGGACCAAGTAGTCGGAATAGGACTAAATGGACTGAATAAGACCTTATTGGACTGAAGTGAACGGAATTGAACTGAAATGGACTGAATAAGACTGAAATAGACCGAATAGACTGAACTAGACTAAATGGACTGAATATGACTGAATTGGATCAAATAGACCAAATAAGACCAAATGAACCGAGTAAGACCGAAGTGTACCGAATAATGCCAAGTGGACCAAAGTAGATGGAATGGGCCGAATTCAACCAAAAAGGGTTGCTTTGGCCTCAACTATAAGAGGATCCTAAACATCAATAAAGCCATGACTTCTCCCTTATGATTTTGCTTTGTCATCACTAACACTAATGGTTAAAATGAAGTTAACTTTAACAAAAAGGAGTAGAGGTGGGTTCCAACAAATGTCTACAAAATCCCAAGATGTAGATAATCATTATATATTTTGTTGCCAAAGATCTTGTCGTTGAATTGGCACCTCCCTATGTACAAAGTGTTAGAGGGACTGGGGGGAGAGGGTTTGAGCTACGGGGATGGCAACAATTTGTAATTATTTCTCAAAAAATTATATATTTTGTTTATTTGTCTAAGTAAGAACAAAGGATGGACAACTTCCTTTTTCTGATTGTCTTATATAGAATGTTGTTCCTTTTCATTCGTATTATAGCACAACAATCTGCTACGAATAATGTAGAGTTTCTTGCGTCTTCTTTTGAGAACTTCAACTTTTCTTGTGATTCTATCATAAGGCTCATCCATCAATGATGGAGTCAAAACTGCATATCAAAAAATCTGGAAGGCCTTGGTGAATTGATCGAAGTAGTTTTTGTTACTGGTGATCGTCAAATCACTTCATAATATTGAAACTTTCAATCTTTCACTTGTCAAAGAAGAATGTTCCTGTGTCGTGTATAAACTCTAAACCATGTTTCTATATTGAATCTACAGTAGACACAATCATCTTGAGAATTGTAACACATTGAATGTCGTTATTAGCATCCATCATCCTTGCAATGGTAGCAGGCTACATTAATGCAGCAAAAAAATCATCTGTTCTTTTTTTCTGGACAGCCTCTTACGCTGCATCATTTTGATAATCTCGTAAATTATTTATAATACACAAAGTTTTGATCTGTTTAAGACTCAATAGCCTTATCAGGTTCAATCACAAGAATCGTATCTGTTAATACAAAACTGGTTTAACTTTGAGCTTTGCATTTGACATCTCAGCCAGAAATACAAAATTAGATGTAAAAAAGAAGTGCATATAGCTTACCGCAGTATTGTCCCACACTGCCTCCAGAAGAGGAAAACCAGGACGAGGTGGACATTAAAAGTTGGCATGTGTGACAGAAACATTCATACCTTTCTCGGCCTTTTGGCTAAGATCAAGTGTAGTATCTGTTCTTATCAGTTTAATATCTGATATGTGGGTCATCGGCCCACATGATATTAAATTTATTTCTTGAGGGGTAGAGTCCATCACACTAGCTTGCTACTGGGGCTCTTAAGCGTCGCCCATGCGTTGCACTATAGCTCGGGCCTGGCGCACCCCACCCAATTCTAGTTCAAACATTGATCAACTGGTACATTGGAAGTCCCAGAATCCCTACTCTTCTATTTACTTAAACAATTGCATTTTTTAAGACGATAATTGTTTTTTAAATTTTAACCCAACAATTATTAACTTATTTTGATACTCGGTTATGGACTTATGGTTTCATAACCATTTTTATTCATACAAATATGATGGCATGGTTACTACCTATGCAGCACGGGTGCGTTTCGGGACTCGGGTACGGGTGCGAGATTTGACAATTTTTAAAAAAGGTGGGTGTGGTTGCGGCGGGACTCGACGATTAAAAAATTATTAAAAATATTTTTATATAAAACAATTCAAATAAATGGTAGAATTTATTATTAAAAAACAATTATTTATGATTTGTTTTTAATAAAATCAATACTTTTGATAATTGTAAACAAAAAACCACATTTCAAGTAGGTTCCTTTACTCATTTTCCAATTCACAAGCCCACCCACATTAAATAATTGACATTCCCACCTACTTAATTTATATTCTTTTATTACATACATTTATTCTTCTTCCATCCATTTTTTTTGTCTTCTCATCTTCTTCTTCCTTCTTTTTTTTATTTTTTATTTTATTTTTTTTATCTCTCACAAGGCCACATGAAGCAGAAGAATGGCAGCCGCTGCCCATTTTTGGACTCTTTCAGCCGGAATCGGCTGTATCAGCCTGTTTTGGTGGCCGTTTCTGCCGTTTCAGCCGTATCGGCATGCTTTGGTGGCTGTTTCGGCCGTATTGTTTCCCGTTTCTGCTGGAATCTGCCGGAATCAGCCCGAATCGGCGTGAATTTGGCCAAGTTGGCGCGAATCGGCGTGAATAAAAAAAAAAAGGGAGAGTCGGCGAGTCGGACACTGGATGCCACGTCGGACTCCGGTATGGCGACCTTGGAGCCACGTTGGTGCTTTCTAGGTTACTACCATTGCCATCACCCACTTTAGAATCTATATAGGTGAAGATCGGTGGAGATTAGTGAGTAGTACTGAAGTGGGTACTAGTATTAGAAGGAGAGAGTTGGCATATTAAACGGCTGTCGTTTTTTGTCATTATGTTTGATAAAGTATCTAAAAATATCAAATTTTTAGATATCTGTACTCTGTCGAAGTAAGGAAACATGACATATATGTTTGGAATAGATTCCGTTTTGATAGAGTTGAAAAAACACTCTTTTGTTGAAATGTTTTATACATTTGTCCTATCTCAAGGCATTTTCTTAGACAAAAACTCTATTTTTTCCTCTTTTCAGAGGGTAAATATTTCTTAGAATAAGGAGTGCGAATCAAACTCATGTTTGAATTCAAATTGAGACACTGCTGCAAATTCTTCCCCTCTATGATTAGTGTGTGTGTGTGTATATATCTCTTTTTTAGCGGAATTATTGAATTAATGATTATTGAATTATAAACTTAAGGATGCATGTATAAAAGACAGAGTAAGAGTCGCACAAATAACAATCCAATGGTCCAAACTTTTTTTGACACATACTCAATTTGATTTGTACCATACTGCGTTAAACCAAAACATGACCAGCCGATTTGTTTGCCAAGTCTACTTTTTAAGCCAAAATTGTAAGACCATTTCATGTCCAATTTTGACAAAATTTCAATATGTACGATTTATGGACCAATCAGAAAAGGTTTCGAGACACAATTTTGCTCTAGCAATAATGTGTGCAATAAACATATCCTTTCAAAGTTTGTGTATTTATAATCTTAAAGATAAAAAAACATAGATGACTTCTCCTTTATTATTTTTGCCAACTGCTACTATAAGCTTTGTCCTCACTAATGGTTGCATTGAAGTTAACTATAAAAAAAGGGGTACGGGTGGGTTCCAATAACTACTTCTTTTGGCCTTTGAACCTACAAAATCTCAAGTAGGCCTGACAATTTCTCACTGCCCTAACCCATCCCACCCCGCAAAAGTTTTTTCTTGCCTTCCAAAGGTGGTGGGGCAGGAATGGAGCAAGATTTGTTATTTTCCTACACATTCGGGTGGGGTGAGGATGGGTTTAGGCTTTTTAGCCCTACCCCACTCTATTAGTATTAAAAGCTTAGTTTGAATTACTAAGTATTTAAATGCATGAATATTAAGATTTTCTTATTGTGATATTATCTTGTTAAACACTTTAGATAATATTATTTAGTCCTTATTAGAAATTATTTTGATAATTTAATTGTAATTTTAAGTATATTTATATTAACGAAACAAGTTTTAAAAAACTTTAATAGCTATGTAGCAAGGTGTGACATATTAATATGAAGTAAAGTTTTGCAATGCGGGGCGGGGCCTTGCGAAGCCCCAAGGGATGGGGATGGGACAAGGAAATTTGCCTCGCCATGTAGGACGGGGCGAGAATGGGGCAAGACAAAACCGAGCAGAACGGAGGTGAAGACCCCATCCTTCGGCCTCATCCCACCCCATTGCCATCCCTTATTCAAAGATGTTATATGATTATTATATATTTTGTTTATTTGTCAAAAAATAAAGGATTGACTATTTCCCTTTCTAATTGCTTTAAGAATGTTTTTCATTTTCATCCATGCTAGTTGCAAACCTACACAAACTCTAGGAAAATGTAATATAATTATTTGATAAGAAAATAATGTAAAATTTGTAGGTTAAATAGTGCATGTGTTATATAAAAGTATTTTCTATTTTTATAAGTTTTATGTAATGGAACATATAATGATTTTTGCATTCAACAACAATACATAGTAGTATATATAGAAATGAAGATGATGTTATTATAAGGGCTTGTTATTACAGAAGGAATATGTGCCTCATCTAGAAAAAGATCTAAGACAGAAGAGGAAGATAGGGGGCACGAAAGTGAGAGAGCTTGATGAAGGAGCGATGTTCCCAAAAGACAACATTGCGGGAGATATGAAGACAATGAGAGATAGGATCATAACACCGATACCTCTTTTGAGTTTCGCCAAAGCCAAGAAAACAACAAAGTCTTGACTAAGGCTCAAGTTTGTTATGCTCATGTATTTTAAGAATAACGAAACAAGCAGAACTGAAGGAGCAAAGGTGGTGATAGTCTAGAGGTGACCCAAAAAGGTGTTCATATGGAGTTTGATTTTGGATAACAAGACTTGGAATGCGATTAATAGCATGAACAACATGAAGAGCAGCTTCGCCCAAAAAAGGAGTAGGAACTTTGGTTGAGAAAAGGAGAGCACGGACAGTGTTAAGAATATGATGAAGTTTTCGTTCAGCTCTACCATTTTGCTGAGAGGTACCTGGACAAGTTAGATGATGAACAGTGTCGTAAGAATGCAAAACAGCTTGGAAAGCATATTGAGTGTACTCAAGAGCATTATCAGATCAAAATTTTTTGATACGTTTGGAAAATTGAGTTTCAACCATTTTTGCAAAATTAGAATGTTCTTACAATAATTCAAAACGATGTTTCATATGAAAAATTCAGCTATAGCAGGAATAATCATCAACAAAGATAACAAAATATCGAGATCCACCAATACTAGAAACAGAGGAAGGCCCCTAGACATCGGAATGAGTTAGGTCAAAGATATCAGTGGACATTGATTCACTAGTATTGAAAGGCAAAGCTAGTTGTTTTCCTAACTGACATGAAACACAATCAAAATTTCCTGCAGACACTGAACCTAACAAACCTCTAGAAGCCAAGTGTTGTACCTGAGAGGAAGATGCGTGACCAAGTCAAGCATGCCAAAGTGCAAGGGAAGGAATAGAAGCAACTGTAGCAGCTATAGCAACAGAAATAAGAGCAACAAGTGGAAGACAAAGGTTGTCCATGGGAAACATACGCCCAACTCTGGGATCGGTCCCAAGCTCATGTCCAGTCCTCGGATCTTGCACAATACACCCAGAATAATCAAAGATAATACAATAATCCAACGAAACTAATTGTCTCACTAAAAATAAATTATAAGAAAGGTCAAGCACATTAAAGACCCCAGGAACCAAGAGGTTGGAGATCGAAACGGAACCTATATTATGACCAGACATTGTGGAACCATTTGCTGTGCAAATATTAAGAGGGTGTGGTGCAGGTTTAAGGTTAGAAAATAAGGACGAGGGAGGTGTCATGTGATTGCAACAAGCATAATCCATAAGCCAAGAGGAAGGAGACATACCAGATAAAGCTAAGAGAGAAGATGAATAAAATGCATTACCAACCATATGAATGACATTAGCAATGATGTTTTTAAGGTCATCTCTGGAAATGGTGAAAGTGGATCCAAAGAACTTAGACTATGCAGAGACAGGAGCCATGGGTTGGACACTCTCAGTGTTAGCAACCGTAACAGCAGAAATGGAAACTGTTGATTTATTACGTTGATAACAAGTCTTAATATTATAGCCAAAACGTTTACAAAAATTGCCAAAACGTTTGTTAGATTGTCGGTGACAATTGTTGTAATAAAAAGAAGACATGTCCTTATTCTTCATTTAGAAGCAAAATATGCAAAAATGGACTACAAAAATGAAATTTACGTGAAAAACTGGGTAAGGAGCACTTGGACTGAAAAAAGTCAACTTTGGGGAAAGTCAACGATCAACGGCACTGTTAACTCACTGTGACGATGTAAGCAACTGACTGGTGATGACATGGCCTGATGACGTAAGCAATGATGTGGAGTGATGATGTCAGCTAGGGCTTACGTGAATGCTAACGTGGCAGTGATGATGTTAGAGATGACGTTAGTAGGTAACCCAATGGCGTGTGGGGCGCGAGGATCAACTTGTCGAAACTTTGGGTGGCGCATGAGGGTGTGTGGGGCCTTTGATGACTGTCAAGTTTCTACCAAGTAGTAGATCGGCGGAGGACGATCTTAGTGGTACCTGCAAAAACACAATTGGGGCAAGGATCACGGTGGCAACGATATGGCAATGTCTCGAAACTCTGAACGGCGACGGCTGCAGGTCCGAAACCAGAGACGATAATTGAGATGCGTCAAAAGTTTAACGGCGAATGGTTGCAGTAGTAGTTGTAACAGCAGAAGCAATTGTGAGTCTAGAATAACACCAATGAGAGACAAGACTATGAAGCAAAAGTCAGAGCAATGGCTCTGATACCATGTTAGAAACACTAAATAAGTGTATTGTATTTCTCAAGTAATAGAGTATATATGAGTGACTTTATATAAGAGGCAGAGTGTGCAGTACAAGTAAGTGTGTTGTACAAGTAAATAAGGTTGGCCTAAAGCTCACATACACATTAACACTACCAAAGGTACCTTCAAAAGATTTTACCATGGGCTATCCTTTGCCCCTGGCTCTCTTGCTTTCTTTGCATTTAATGACACAAATTAGCCCAAGAAACTTATTGACTGGCGCTCAACCACAGGCTTTGTCATTTTCTTAGGTAACACTCTTGTTACTTGGTTTACAAAGAGATAAGCAACCATAACTCACTGTATGGAACTCTGGCAACATTGGCTAAAGATGATACCAAAAGACGTTGGTGACTTTCTTTCTCATAATTATGTTCTATGGTTCGATAATATCTCCACCTTAGCCATTGCTTCTAATCTTATTTTCACATAGGAACAAACCATATTGAGGTTAATTATCACTTAATGAGGGAAAAGGAAAGTTCATGTCTAGGCTCGATCTGTTAGCAAATCCCATCACTTAATTTATTTTTTGCTATACTTTAGTTTATTGGTGATTTGTTTGTGCTATCACGCATTTATATCATTGTTATGAATACCGTTTCGGACCCCGTTTCGGCGGCACCGGCCTATTTCGGCGTACCGTTTCAGAGTATTTCGGAGTTACGATATTTTATAATAAAATATATATATTATTAATAAAAAAACCTATATAAATTATTAAAGGTTTTAAAGAAGTTATAAGTACATATTTCAACTAATATGTAATCTTTAAGTCCAAATAATAATAATAATAAGTATCAGTTAAATCATGTATAAAATATAATAAGAGTAATAATATGAAAAAAAAAAAAACTTGAAGTTAATATTGGAGGTTGGAACAGTGAAAGAGGGTAAAAGCTCCCACATTCATTTTTATTGTTAATCACGTGGGGCACACAAAAACAAAACAAAGAAAAATTTCAAATTTTAAAATACAAGTAACAAATGGGGAGCATGTCGGCTGGCAAAAACTAAACAAATAAAAAAAATCAAAACAAAGGACATAGCAATTAATGAAGAGTAAGGAGGCTCACAAGTAGTCCCATACATTACCTTTACAGCACACAAATAAAAAAGGAAAGGTAGAGTGGCAGCCCGCAGCAGGACCGAAACAAACCAGAAGAAAAAATAAAAAAGAGAAGGAGAGACGAAGGGTCCGAAACCCACCAAAAGAAGAAGAAAAAAAAGAAGAAGAAGAAGAAAAAAAAAAGAAAAGAAAACAAGAAGCAGAAGGGTCCGTAACCAAGAAGAAGAAGAAGGTATGATTTTTTTTTTTTTAAAGCCAAAATCTGGTACCGGCTGAAATTTGTATTTCGGCCGAAATTGGCCGGAATGGCCGGAACGCCCCGAAATAGGCCGAAATTTGACCCGAGGTGGAACAAGGGGTATTGTGGTACCGGTTTGCATGCCGGTACGAAATATTCCGGCCGTTCCGGCCGGAATGGAATGGAATCAATAACAATGGTTTATATGTTAAATTGGTTAATTAATTAAACTGGGCTAATTAATCAATTAATCCATTGCAAGGGGTCAATACGTTTTTGGCCTATCAATCTCTAAGCAGGGAAAAATCTTCAACACTAACTAATATGAAGAGAGAACAAGAGAGGGGAAATGGCAAGAATATACCAGAAGATTTGGTAGTCGTTGGTTCTAGAAAACCATTAAATCCTAACCATTAAAAGTATTTAGTACTCACCCTGAGGTCAACACATGATAAGTTCAAACCATTCGACTTAGAGAATTTACGCAAAACAGAGTTGTATTGCATATCCCCAGCTGCAGCCTACAATGGTGGACCACTTCATTGATGAGGACAGAGTCAACATACTTGCAGCTTCAGTCATTTCAATTTCAAAGATACTTTCAACATAAACTTTAGTTGTGGGTTTCCCAAAGCAACGTTAAAACTTCAAAATGGCATTGAAGAGGTCCAATTTGATTGCTTTCATCAAATATATAAGCTCCTTACTTCTCTTTTCAATATTATATAAGCTCAATTTCTTAAATAAATTTCTGCCATCTTTGAATAAAAAAAAATACGGCTAGTAGTGGTTAAAGAATGGAGAACCCATTAAATAAAAAATTGTGATTAAGGTTGAAAAATTGCCGAGTCTATTATGCTTCGTTTGTTAAAAATCAATTGACCGGTTCACTGACTCCTATCTATAAATAGACATATCCCCATATGCTATGCTTCCCACCCCTCACCAAAGCAAGAATACGCAGAGTACTCTACTAGAATCTCAAATATGAAGAAAGTTGTTTCTTACCTTGTAACTGTGGCCCTTTTGGCTTTGGCATCCTCCCTTGCTTCTGCCTATGACCCTAGTCCTTTGCAAGACTTTTGTGTTGCAATTAACAACACCAATTCTGCTGGTACGTACATAATCTTGTTATTATTAGCAGTAGTAGTATTATTATCACTTTCTTTTGAAATCATTATAAGTTCTACACATTGACGAAATTATGCTCGCCGGTTATATCATCTCTATCACATTTTTTTCCCCTACATGACATGTTGTCAATTGCTACAGAACTATCTAATTTGTGACAATAACAAACTTTTCTTTGTGCAGTTTTTGTGAATGGAAAATTTTGCAAGGACCCAACACTTGTCACAGCCAATGATTTTTTCTTCTCTGGACTCAATATTCCTGGAAACACAGCTACAAATAAAGTCGGATCAAGTGTCAATCTTGTGAACGTCGATAAATTACCAGGTCTCAACACTCTAGGCATATCTTTGGCTCGCCTTGACTTTGCACCATATGGTTTGAATCCACCTCACACTCACCCTCGCGGAACTGAGCTTTTGGTTGTCATAGAGGGTACTCTCTTAGTTGGATTTGTCACATCCAATCCAAACAAACTCTTCACCAAAGTTCTAAACAAGGGAGACGTCTTTGTATTCCCTATTGGTCTCATTCACTTCCAATTCAACATAGGGCAGACCAATGCCGTTGCCTTTGCTGGTCTTAGCAGTCAGAATCCTGGGTTGATCACCATAGCAAACGCAGTCTTTGGATCTAATCCTCCAATCAATCCTGATGTTCTTGCCAAGGCCTTCCAGTTGGACAAGAATGTTGTTGAATATCTTCAGAAACAATTCTAGTCTAACCACAATTAGGAAAAATATTTGTAATAGGAATGATGAACCATTACATAGCAGAGCTTGATTAAAATTTGCCTTGTTTCCCAACCTGTATTGCCATTAAAATATTTATTATCAAATAAAATTGTCTTATGATTTTTTTGTTTGTGTCATGGTGTCATTGCAACTGCGGAGAAATTAGTGAACGACTAAATCTTGATTACACCTTTGATCCACAATGATTGAAATTACAAGAACTTACATATAAAACTGATCAAAATCGTATTAAAAATAGACAGAAGTTTATAAATGGCAGCCCAAATTTAGGGCTCGGTAGCACCTATCTATGTAGAAACACAGTCCTCAATGTAACATTTAAGTAAGAGTAGTGAATTTCTACAACACTATGGTCTATAAATTCATACTGAAGAAAAATGGAAAAAATTATACTAGGGAAAGTAGTTAACAAATGAAATATTAAAGCATTTAAATATGATTATTTGGGGAAATTACACAACAAGGCTAGAGTTTACATCTTGTTTCGAATAAGGTCTCAAAGTTTTTAATTTTGTCAATTAAAGTCCCAGACTTATAAAACATTTTGTCTATTAATTTTCTATTTTACTTTAATCAATTTCAATTTTCTAACAATCATTTTCTCACTGACAAAGAAACTCTCTCTCTAAACAAAGAGTTTTCTCTCTACACACTCTGTTCAATGACAGCCATATTAATTTATAAGCAAGCCTTAGGTTAGGTGGACACAGAGTTTAGTCCATGGTTTTCTCTTTTTATTTTTTCACTGATATTGCCCAGAACAACATTAAAAATATAATGTAGACTGGCCTTAAATTAAAACAATTTCATAACTTTGGATCTTTAATCGATCAAATTAAAGACTTGAGACCTAATCTAAAACATGGTATACATTGTGGGCTTTTTATGTAATTTTCCCCTTATTATTTTGTACTAGTTGCATGTGAAATATAAAACTATTTTGTAACGTGATATAATGTATGATTTATTCTCCAAAACGTACTAAAGATATTATTTCTAAAATTATTTTTCATCTCTCCATCTCTACAAATATTTCATTCTATTATTTTGAAATTAAAAAAAAAAAAAAAAACTTAGGTGCATTTGATTGATATTATTCCATTATTTTTTTTCGTGAAAAAAAATGGAAATACTATTTTTTTTTTTCTTCAAGTAATCTATATTATTCAAATTTTTGTATAGTGTGTAATGGTTAATTTTTTATACAACTAAAATTTTTAAGTTCCAAAATTAATTATTTGAATTTCTCATTCTCTTAAGAAAATTATCATGATAACTAAACTTCATCACAAATTTATGATTGATATTACTCAAATAATTTATAGACACATTCAAATACATGATCATGTAAATTTTAATTTGATATAAACTCAAATTTTCACTTCTAAAAAATCTAAAAATGAACTAAAATCAAAACTATAAGAGGGATAGAGAGTGTATGTGATAAATAACTCAAATCACACCACCAAAGTGTACCATCCAAAAGTAGGGACAAAAAACAAAACAAAAAAATTCATCAATCTAAAGTAGAGTTGCAAGAAATAATGAGAGAGAGAGAGAGAGAGAGAGAGAGAGAGAGAGAGAGAGAGAGAGAGAGAGAGAGTATTCACCTTTTTGTGTGAGCAAAATATGGATTGAATGGAAGAGAAAATAACAAATTTTATAGTAAAAAAAAGACTCAAAGAAGAAGAGTCAAAATAAAAGGAAGATGAAGGGGTGGAGAAGGTGTAATTTTTGGAGAAGGTATAATTGTAAAATAGGAAATTAATAAGGAGAAAAATTATTTAAAATGTGGGAGAAAATATTGAAAATAGGTTGATGATGTGACGCTGATAATGCCTATATTATTGAAACTTGAATTTTAAGATAATCTTTGGAATATTTAGTATTTTTATTTCATTTTTAGAGCCCCTATCTTTAGAGCCCCTATCTCTAAATTCTAATGCCTAATTTTTAGCCCAAAACTAAAGAGCTTGGCCCAAAAATATTTGTGGAAAAAAAATAAACCCAAAACTAAAAAAGTAACCTACGAAAAGAATACATTTAAGGCACAATTAGTCCAAAATTGACCAAATTGGACCAAAGTGTAATTGTAAAATAGGAAATTACTATGGAGAAAAATTATTAAATAGGTGGGAGAAAATATTGAAAATAAGTTGATAACGTGACGCTGATAATGCCTATATTATTAAAACTTGAATTTTAAAATAATCTTTGGAATATTTATTATTTTTATTTCATTTTTAGAGCCCCTATCTCTAATTTCTAATGCCTAATTTTTAGCCCAAAACTAAAGATTTTGGCCCAAAAAATTGTGGAAAAAAAATCAACCCAAAACTAAAAATGCAACCTACAAAAAGAATACATTTAAGGCACAATTGGTCCGAAATTGACCAAATAAGACCAAATTGGACCAAAGTGAACGAAATGGATAGAAGTGGACCAAATTGGAAAAAGTGGACTGAATGGACCTAAGTGAACGAAATGTGACCGTATTGGACTGAATAACATCAAAGTGGACCGAAGTTTACGAAGTGAACCGAAAGGACTGCAGTGGATCGAATTGGACTGAAGTAAACCAAATAGACCAAACTAGACTGAAGTGGATAGAATAGGACCGAATGGACTCAAATAGATGGAATGGACTAAATGGACCGATAAGATAGAATTGGATTGAATGGTTGGAATAAGACCGAATGGACCTTAGTAGATGGAATGCTCCGAAGTGGACAGAATAAGACTGAATTGAACTGACAAGACCGAATTGGATTGAGTGGACCGAATAAGTTTGAATTAGACTAAATAGAGCGAAATGGACCAATTTACCAAATAAGAACAAATTGGACCAAGTGAATGGACCGAAGTTGAATAAAATGGATCAAATAAAAATGAATTGGAGAAAAGTGAAACGAATGGACTGAATTGACCAAAATGGAACCAATTGACTGAATGGATCAAAGTAGAGTAGCAACAATAAATACTACGCTTTAACTTTTAGATATTATATATAAATATAGATTTGTAAGACTTATATGTAGTATAATTTGTATTATAGTTAATGTGAAACTAATTGATCATGTCACTTTGTACAATTTTTAGTTAAAAAATGATATAGTTTAAAACTTTAAACGTTCTTTTTACTTTAAAAATTTTAATGAAAACATTCATAAAATGCATTATTTAAAATATATTATTATTTGATTAAAGAAGAATGATCATTGTGTCATGTATAAATCAACTCTAAACCATAACGTTTCTATATTGAATCTGCAGAAGCCACAATCATCTTGGGAATCGTAACATGTTGAATGTTGTCATTAGCATCCATCATCCTTACAATGGTAACAGGCTATATTTCCTTCCACTAATGCTGCAAAAATTTCTCTATTATTTTTCTTCTTCTTGTTTTTTTTTTTTTCCCTCTCTCTCTCTGGACAATACGCTGCAGCATTTTGATAATCTCGTAAATTATTTATTATACACAAAGTTGCATTTTGATAATCTTGCTACTGGGGCTCTTAAGCGTCGCCCAAGCGTTGCACTATAGCTCGGTCCTGGCGCACCCCACCCAATTCTAGTTCAAAGCTCCGCATATTTGCATTATGTGGATGACCCAAATTTTCTGTAGCCATTAAGCTTTCTGTATGTTAGTGACAGCCGCATCAAAAGTGTAGAATGAAGGTAGAGATGATTTTGATTCTAGAATGCTGATTAATAAGTGCTCAAGTATTTGAAACTTAATTTATTGTTGACCGTCTGATGTGTGTAGCATCCAACTATGTCAAATGATCCATGTAGAGTGCATCTGCATCCTTCGAGTCTTTGTGAAAGTAAATGCAATTATTCCAATAGCATCAGAGTTGTCTGAAATGTCAGACAAGTTATTGAACAGTTGTCTCAAGTGTAAGCCAATTATTGTACTCACCATGTAAAGTCTGATTGTACGCATTATTGTACAAGAAGAGTCATCAGAGCGTTTCCTAGTAATTAAGAAAGGGGAAGAGTGTGAAGTGAAATAGCAAACGTTGACAGTCTCTTGCCTAGTTGCCTTTACAATGTTGAATCAATTAAAATTGTGTTTTCGTATAACTCCCTAGTTCCTGTTGCTTCATTTGACTTGAGGTGCAACACAAGTCTCATAGTGCAATAGTACATGAATAGATGTCTCAATAATGCATGGATATGTACAACTTTTTAAATTCGAGGATCTATATCTTTTTACGAAGTGTGGTATGACTAGCACCATACTGATTACAAGAATCCACCAAGCTTCAGGCGTGCATATCTCATCCTTCCATTTAGTTAATGAGGTTGTGATATTCTTCTTTTTGTAATGATGGCAAAAGAGATGTCATCTGCTAGTAAAAAAAAAGCCATACAATACATCAAGATATTTTCTTTTGGTCATGTCTCATAGTAAATCTTTAGATTTTTTGACTTGATCTATAGTTGGCGTGTAGTTGATTGGTACTAGAGTAATCTGAACCGGAACTCGTCATTGTATCGGACGATCCGATCCAACTCGTTTCGGATCATCTAGTCGCGGACCGCCGAGAGTGGATCCATGTTGAGAGAGAGTGAGAGAGTTGAGATTAGTGAGTAGTATTGAAAATGGATGCTAGTATTAGAAGGAGAGAGATGGCATGTTAAGAGACTGTCATTTTTTTTAAATGACTAAACCAAGTAGGTGTTGGTTTTATTTATTTATTTATTTTAATGGTACTTTACTTCTTAGAAATCAAGTACCATGTAAATTTTTTAAATTAATATTTGGTTATATTTTTTCAATTTTTTAAGGAGCAATTATGTGAATTTGGTTTGAAAAAACATCTCAATCCTATCATTATTAAAACTTTGAGAAGTGAACAGGAGTTCCTTCTTCTTTTGGGAAGGTGTTGGGGTTTTTTTTTTAATGGTACTTTACTTCTTAGAAATAAAGTACCATGTAAATTTTTTAAATTAATATTTGGTTATATTTTTCAATTTTTTAAGGAGCAATTATGTGATTTTGGTTTGAAAAAACATCTCAATCCTATCATTATTAAAACTTTGAGAAGTGAACAAGAGTTTTTTCTTCTTTTGAGAATTTGTTTTCCCCTGTAGAACTATCAATAAATGCCTTCAATTATATTTATTTTTCTAATAACCGTAGACTAGGCAACTCAATAACTTATAACCTAATTAAACATGCAAGACATATTAGTGGTTCTATTGTGTGGATGGAGTCTATATCTTCGCAACTTACTGGTGTACATTTAGCCAATTTTGGCTGATTTCTTTTCTATGAAAGTTCATGATGTTTCTTCTAAAAAAAATAAATAACAATCCAATGGTCTGGAATTTTTTTTGACTATTTGACTTGTACCGTACTGGGTTAAACCCAAACATGACCAACCGATTTTTTTGCCTAGTCTACTTTTTAAGCCAAATTGTAGGACCATTTCAAGTTCAATTTTGACAAAATTTCAATATGTATGATTTATATATGGACCAATCAGAAAAGGCTTGAAGACACAGTTTAGCTCACCAATGGAGAAAGCTAAGGAATTTTTAAGTGGAAGGATCACATATTCACATTCATTGCATCTCGTTTCAAAAGGGCTTTTTTAAATATATCACATTAAGTGAGATGATGTTATTAAAAAGGCTTTTTTAAATATACTATAATTAGTTGACTAATTTGAACATATTAAGAATAAAAAAAAAATAATGTACACGTTCATTCTATGGAAATAAATGTAACATGTTACATTAAGTTTAAATTATTATATAAGTTTTAGAATCGTAGGTTTTTTCCCCCCAAAATATAAGTATAATATGTAAGGTTGAAATTTATCAACCATTTTGTTGGCTTTATTCCGTGCCAATTTACTTGTAATTCAGCACTTAGAAACCCTGTATTTAGGTGAGATTCATGTAAGGGTAGTGTGTGAGAGAGTATGAAGAAATGTTCAAGAATGTGCAGTAACGCAGGGACTTGCGGGTGGCTCGCGACTTTCAAGCCGCCAGAAGATGCACATGAGTAAAGTATGCTGAGAAGTTGAACAGTCACGCTAACTGAAGCACTACAGGACAAAAAGTCCAGTCTGGCCATTTTGTTTGCTCGCGGCTTGAACTCGCGACTCAGTCAAGTCGTGCGGCCAAGCCGCTAGCCAGCGCTGTTTGAGAAAATTTGACTCTTCGCATTCCTTTCTCGTCCCAGTATAAATACCCCTTACACCCACGAAATGTAGAGAGCTTCCAAAGAGAATTTTGAGAGAAAAACCTTAGAAAAAAACAAGATTGACTCATCCACAATCATCACATAGAGACTCTTCAAATTCCTCTACTCTCTTTCTCTCCATTGTTACATCCTTGAGAGGTAAATTACCAAAATTCTTTTTCATCATACCCATATCTGTGAAAAGGCTGTTTGGTGCTTTGGGAAGCAATTAAGAAGAGACCAACTTCACAGTGGTTGATGTTATGGGCTGTAGCGGAATCCGGTAAGCTAAAGAAGAAATAGGTTCGACGCAACCTCGTTGGAGTAGCAGCTTGGAGGGCTTAGGTACATTGGGTAAATTAGGCTTGGAGGGTCTTTTGTTGTCCATGTATCCCAACTACATTCTTTTGTGGATTATTGACCGCTTGGAGGGCAGCGGAGATGTTTTACGCCGAGGACTTTGGTTTCTTCTTCGATAACACATCGTTGTGTTTTCCTTGTGTTTGCATCTCTCTTTCCTTAATCATTGCCATTCAATTTCTGTTGTGGATGTGATTTTATTTGGTTTAGATTTTGTTATCAATTCTGTTTTTAGCTTATCTACATTTTCCGCACGTACATTGTTTGTTAATAAGCTTGAATTGGTAATTTGTAATTTGGGGGTCTAAACGTTCAAATGTATTTTTACATGTTTTGGAACTCTCATAATACTTATATTATTGAAACTGAAATTTTAAGGTAATTCTTTGAATATTTATTATTTTTATTGCATTTTTAGAGCCCCTATCTCTAATTTCTAATTCCTTTTTTTTTAGGTCAAAAACTAAAGAGTTTGGCTTAAAAAAAAAAATTTCAGCCCAAAACTGAAAATGCAACCTACAAAAGGAAAAAAAGAAAAGAAAATTTAAGACTCAATTAATCCAAAATAGACTAAATATAAGTGGACTAAATCAACCAGAGTGGATCGAAATAGATTGAAGGGGACCAAATAAGACTAAGTTGGATTGAGGTGAACCAACTGGACAAAGGTGGATTGAATTGGATCAAGTGGACTGAATAGACAGAAGTGGACCGAATAAGAACAAAGTGGACCGAAATCAACTGAACAGACTGAGGTGGACTGAATGGGTACAAATAAGACCAAAGTGAAACTGAGTTAGACCAATTGGACAGAGTGCAACGAATTGGACTTAATAAGACTAATTTGGACTGAAGTGAACTGAATGGACTGATGTGGACCGAGTAGTCGGAATAGGACCAAATGGACTGAATAAGACCTTATTGGACTGAAGTGAGCGGAATTGAACTGAAATGGACTGAATAAGACCGAAGTAGACCGAATAGACTGAACTAGACTAAATGGACCGAATAAGACTGAATTGGATCAAATGGACCAAATAAGACCAAATGAACTGAGTAAGACCGAAGTGTACCGAATAATGCCAAGTGGACCAAACTAGATGGAATGGGCCGAATTCAACCAAAAAGGGTTGCTTCGGCCTCAACTATAAGAGGATCCTAAACATCAATAAAGTCATGAATTTGGACCGAAGTGAACTGAATGGACTGATGTGGACCGAGTAGTCGGAATAGGACCAAATGGACTGAATAAGACCTTATTGGACTGAAGTGAGCGGAATTGAACTGTAATGGACTGAATAAGACCGAAGTGAACCAAATAGACTGAACTAGACTAAATAGACCGAATAAGACTGAATTGGATCAAATGCACCAAATAAGACCAAATGAACCGAGCAAGATCGAAGTGTACCGAATAATGCCAAGTGGACCAAACTAGATGGAATGGGCCGAATTCAACCAAAAAGGGTTGCTTTGGCCTCAACTATAAGAGGATCCTAAACATCAATAAAGTCATGAATTTGGACCGAAGTGAACTGAATGGACTGATGTGGACCGAGTAGTCGGAATAGGACCAAATGGACTGAATAAGACCTTATTGGACTGAAGTGAGCGGAATTGAACTGTAATGGACTGAATAAGACCGAAGTGGACTGAATAGACTGAACTAGACTAAATGGACTGAATAAGACTGAATTGGATCAAATGGACGAAATAAGACCAAATGAACCGAGCAAGACCGAAGTGTACCGAATAATGCCAAGTGGACCAAACTAGATGGAATGGGCCGAATTCAACCAAAAAGGGTTGCTTTGGCCTCAACTATAAGAGGATCCTAAACATCAATAAAGTCATGACTTCTCCCTTATAATTTTGCTTTGTCATCACTAACACTGATGGTTAAAATGAAGTTAACTTTAACAAAAAGGAGTAGAGGTGGGTTCCAACAAATGTCTACAAAATCCCAAGATGTAGATAATCATTATATATTTTGTTGCCAAAGACCTTGTCGCTGAATTGGCACCTCCCTATGTACAAAGTGTTTGAGGGACTGGGGGAAAAGGGTTTGAGCTACGGAGATAGCAACAATTTGTAATTATTTCTCAAAAAATTATATATTTTGTTTATTTCTCTAAGTAAGAACAAAGGATGGACAACTTCCTTTTTCTGATTGTCTTATATAGAATGTTGTTCCTTTTCATTCGTATTATACCACAACAATCTGCTACGAATAATGTAAAGTTTCTTGCGTCTTCTTTTGAGAACTTCAACTTTTCTTGTGATTCTATCATAAGGCTCATCCATCAATGATGGAGTCAAAACTGCATATCAAAAAATCTGGAAGGCCTTGGTGAATTGATCCAAGTAGTTTTTGTTACTGGTGATCGTCAAATCACTTCATAATATTGAAACTTTCAATCTTTCACTTGTTAAAGAAAAATGTTCCTGTGTCGTGTATAAACTCTAAACCATGCTTCTATATTGAATCTACAGTAGACACAATCATCCTGAGAATTGTAACACATTGAATGTCGTTATTAGCGTCCATCATCCTTGCAATGGTAGCAGGCTACATTAATGCAGCCAAAAAATCATCTATTCTTTTTTTTCTGGACAGCCTCTTACGCTGCATCATTTTGATAATCTCGTAAATTATTTATAATACACAAAGTTTTGATCTGTTTAAGACTCAATAGCCTTATCAGGTTCAATCACAAGAATCGTATCTGATAATACAAAACTAGTTTAACTTTGAGCTTTGCATTTGACATCTCAACCAGAAATACAAAATTAGATGTAAAAAAGAAGTGTATATAGCTTACCGCAGTATTGTCCCACACTGCCTCCAGAAGAGGAAAACCAGGACGAGGTGGACATTAAAGATGGCATGTGTGACAGAAACATTCATACCTTTCTCGGCCTTTTGGCTAAGATCAAGTGTAGTATCTGTTCTTATCAGTTTAATATCTGATATGTGGGTCATCGGCCCACATGATATTAAATTTATTTCTTGAGGGGTAGAGTCCATCACACTAGCTTGCTACTGGGGCTCTTAAGCGTCGCCCATGTGTTGCACTATAGCTCGGGCCTGGCGCACCCCACCCAATTCTAGTTCAAACATTGATCAACTGGTACCTTGCAAGTCCCAGAATCCCTACTCTTCTATTTACTTAAACAATTTCATTTTTAAAGACGATAATTGGTTTTTAAATTTTAACCCAACAATTATTGACTTATTTTGATACTCGGTTATGGTCTTATGGTTTCATAACCATTTTTATTCATACAAAGATGATGGCATGGTTACTAACTATGAAGCACGGGTGCGTTTCAAGACTCGGGTACGGGTGCGGGATTCGGGAATTTTTGAAAAAGGTGGGTGTGGGTGCGGCGGGACTCGGTGATTAAAAAATTATTAAAAATATTTTTATATAAAAAAATTCAAATAAATGGTAGAATTTATTATTAAAAAACAATTATTTATGATTTGTTTTTAATAAAATCAATACTTTCGATAATTGTAAACAAAAAACCACATTTCAAGTCGGTCCCTTTACTCATTTTCCAATTCACAAGCCCACCCACATTAAATAATTGACATTCCCACCTACTTAATTTATATTCTTTTATTACATACCTTTATTCTTCTTCCATCCTTTTTTTTTGTCTTCTCATCTTCTTCTTCCTTCATTTTTTTTTTTTTCCTCTCACAAGGTCACATGAAGCAGAAGAATGGCAGCTGCTGCCCATTTTGGACTGTTTTGGCGGCTGTTTCAGCCGGAATCAGCTGTATCGGCCTGTTTTGGTGGCCGTTTCGGCCGGAATCGGCATGTTTTGGTGGCTGTTTTGGCCATATCGTTTACTGTTTCCGCTGGAATCTACCGGAATCGGCCTGAATCGGCGCGAATCTGGCCAAGTCGACGCGAATCGGCGCGAATTAAAAAAAAAGGGAGAGTCGGCGAGTTGGACCCCGGATGCCGCATCGGACTCCGGTATGGCGACCTTGGAGCCACATCGGTGCTTTCTAGGTTACTACCATTGCCATCACCCACTTTAGAATATATATAGGTGAAGATCGGTGGAGATTAGTGAGTAGTACTGAAGTGGGTACTAGTATTAGAAGGAGAGAGTTGGCATGTTAAACGGCTGTCGCTTTTTGTCATTATGTTTGAAAAAGTATCTAAAAATATCAAATTTTTGGATATCTGTACTCTGTCGAAGTAAGGAAACATAACATATATGTTTGGAATAGATTCCATTTTGATAGAATTGAAAAAGCACTCTTCCGTTGAGATGTTTTATACATTTGTCCTATCTCAAGGCATTTTCTTAGACAAAGACTCCGTTTTTTCCTCCTTTCAGAGGGTAAATATCTCTTAGAATAAGGAGTGCGAATCAAACTCATGTTTGAATTCAAATTGAGACACTGCTGCAAATTCTTCCCCTCTATGATGAGTGTGTGTGTGTGTATATATATCTCTTTTTTAGTGGAATTATTGAATTAATGATTATTGAATTATAAACTTAAGGATGCATGTATAAAAGACAGAGTAAGAGTCGTACAAATAACAATCCAACGGTCCAAATTTTTTTTGACACATACTCAATTTGATTTGTACCATACTGCGTTAAACCAAAACATGACCAGCCGATTTGTTTGCCAAGTCTACTTTTTAAGCCAAAATTGTAAGACCATTTCATGTCCAATTTTGACAAAATTTCAATATGTACGATTTATGGACCAATCAGAAAAGATTTCGAGACACAATTTTGCTCTAGGAATAATGTGTGCAATAAACATATCCTTTCAAAGTTTGTGTATTTATAATCTTAAAGATAAAAAAACATAGATGACTTCTCCTTTATTATTTTTGCCAACTACTACTATAAGCTTTGTCCTTACTAATGGTTGCATTGAAGTTAACTATAAAAAAAGGGGTACGGGTGGGTTCCAATAACTACTTCTTTTGGCCTTAGAACCTACAAAATCTCAAGTAGGCCTGACAGTTTCTCACCGCCCTAACCCATCCCACCCCACAAAAGCTTTTTCTTGCCTTGCAAAGGTGGTGGGATAGGAATGGAGCAAGATTTTTTTTTTTTCTACACATTCGGACAGGGTGAGGATGGGTTTAGGCTTTTTAGCCCTACCCCACTCTATTAGTATTAAAAGCTTAGTTTGAATTACTAAGTATTTAAATGCATGAATATTAAGATTTTCTTATTGTGATATTATCTTGTTAAACACTTTAGATAATATTATTTAGTCCTTCTTAGAAATTATTTTGATAATTCAATTGTAATTTTAAGTATATTTATATTAATGAAACAAGTTTTAAAAAACTTTAATAGCTATGTCGCAAGGTGTGACATATTAATATGAAGAAAGTTTTGCAATGTGGGGCGGGGCCTTGCGAAGCCCCAAGGGGTAGGGATGGGACAAGGAAATTTGCCTCGCCATGTAGGACGGGGCGAGAATGGGGTAAGACAAAATCGTGCAGGGCGGAGGTGAAGATCCCATCCTTCGGCCTCATCCCACCCCATTGCCATCCCTTATTCAAAGATGTTATATGATTATTATATATTTTGTTTATTTGTCAAAAAATAAAGGATTGACTATTTCCCTTTCTAATTGCTTTAAGAATGTTTTTCATTTTCATCCATGCTAGTCGAAAACCTACACCAACTATAGGAAAATGTAATATAATTATTTGATAAGAAAATAATGTAAAATTTGTAGGTTAAATAGTGCATGTGTTATATAAAAGTATTTTCTATTTTTATAAGTTTTATGTAATGGAACATATAATGATTTTTGCATTCAACAACAATACATAGTAGTATATATATAAATGAAGATGATGTTATTATAAGGGCTTGTTATTACAGAAGGAATATGTGCCTCATCTGGAAAAAGATTTAAGACAGAAATGGAAGATAGGGGGCACGAAAGTGAGAGAGCTTGATAAAGGAGTGATGTTCCCAAAAGACAACATTGCGGGAGATATGAAGACAATGAGAGACAGGGTCATAACACCGATACCTCTTTTGAGTTTCGCCAAAGCCAAGAAAACAACAAAGCCTTAACCGATGCTCAAGTTTGTTATGCTCATGTAGTTGAAGAATAGCGAAACAAGCAGAATCGAATGAGCGAAGGTGGTGATAGTCTAAAGGTGACCCAAAAAGGTGTTCATATGGAGTTTGATTTTGGATAACAAGACTTGGAATGCGATTAATAGCATGAACAACATGAAGAGTAGCTTCGCCCAAAAAACGAGTAGGAACTTTGGTAGAGAAAAGGAGAGCACAGATAGTGTCAAGAATATGATGAAGTTTTCGTTCAGCTCTACCATTTTGCAGAGAGGTACTTGGACAAGTTAGATGATGAACAGTGTCATATGAATGCAAAACAGCTTGGAAAGCATATTGAGTGTACTCAAGAGCATTATCAAATCGAAAATTTTTGATACGTTTGAAAAATTGAGTTTCAACCATTTTTGCAAAATTAGAATGTACTTACAATAATTCAGAATGATGTTTCATATGAAAAATCCAGCTATAGCAGGAATAATAATCAATAAAGACAACAAAATATCGAGATCTACCAATACTAGAAACAGAGGAAGGCCGCCAGACATCGGAATGAATTAGGTCAAAGATATCAGTGGACATTGATTCACTAGTATTGAAAGGCAAAGCTAGTTGTTTTCCTAACTGACATCAAAACACAATCAAAATTTTCTGTAGACATTGAACCTAACAAACCTCTAGAAGCCAAGTGTTGTACCTGAGAGGAAGATGAGTGACCAAGTCGGGCATGCCAAAATGCAAGGGAAGGAATAGAAGAAACTGTAGTAGCTATAGCAACAGAAATAAGAGCAACAAGTGGAAGACAAAGGTTGTCCATGGGAAACATACGCCCAACTCTGGGATCGGTTCCAAGCTCATGTCCCGTCCTCAGATCCTGCACAATACACCTAGAATAATCAAAGATAATGCAATAACCCAACTAAACTAATTGTCTCACTGAAAATAAATTATAAGAAAGGTCAAGCACATTAAAGACCCCAGGAACCAAGAGGTTGGAGATTGAAACGGAATCTATATTATGACCAGACATTGTGGAACCATTTGCTGTGCAAATATTAAGAGGGTGTTGTGCTGGTTTAAGGTTCAAAAATAAGGACAAGTGAGGTGTCATGTGATTGCAACAAGCAGAATCTATAAGCCAAGAGGAAAGAGACATAAGCTAAGGGAGAAGAGGAATAAGATGCATTACCAACCATATGAATGACATTAGCAATGATGTTTTTAAGGTCATCTCTGGAAATGGTGAAAGTGGATCCAAAGGACTTAGACTATGCAGAGATAGGAGCCATGGGTTGGACACTCTCAGTGTTAGCAACCGTAACAGCAGAAATGGAACTGCTGATTTATTACGTTGATAACAAGTCTTAAAATCATAGCCAAAACGTTTACAAAAATTGCAAAAACGTTTGTTGGATTGTCGGTGACGATTGTTGCAATAAAAAGAAGACACGTCCTTATTCTTCATTTAAAAGCAAAATATGCAAAAATGGACTAAAAAAATGAAATTTATGTGAAAAATTGGGTAAGGAGCACCTGGACTGGAAAAAGTCAACTTTGCGGAAAGTCAACGATCAACGGCACTGTGAACTCACTGTGACGATGTAAGCAGCTGACGTAAGCAACTGACTGGTGATGACATGGCCTAATGACGTAAGCAATGACTTGGAGTGATGACATCAGCTAGGGCTTACGTGAATGCTAACGTGGGAGTGATGATGTTAGAGATGACGTTAGAAGGTAACCCAGTGGCGTGTGGGGCGCATGAGGCGCAAGGATCAACTTGTCGAAACTTTGGGCGGCGCATGAGGGCGTGTGGGGCCTTTGATGACGGTCAAGTTTCTACCAAGTAGTAGATCGGTGGAGGACGATCTTAGTGGTACCTGCAAAAACATAATTAGGGCAAGGATCACGGTGGCGACAATATGGCAATGGTCTCAAAACTCTGAACGACGACGACTGCAGGTTTGAAACCAAAGACGATAATTGAGATGCGTCAAAGGTTTAACGGCGAATGGCTGCAGCAGTAGTTTTAACGGCAGAAGCAATTGTGAGTCTAGAGTAACACCAATGAGAGACAAGACTACGAAGAAAAAGTCAGAGCAATGGCTCTGATGCCATGTTAGAAACACTAAATAAGTGTATTGTATTTCTCAAGTAATAGAGTATACATGAGTGCTTTTATATAAGAGGCAGAGTGTGCAGTACAAGTGTGCTATACAAGTAAATAAGGTTAGCCTAAAGCTCACATACACATTAACACTGCCAAAAGTACCTTCAAAAGATTTTGCCTTGGGCTATCCTTTGTCCCTGGCTCTCTTGCTTTCTTTGCATTTAATGACACAGATTAGCCCAAGAAACTCATTGACTGGCGCTCAACCATAGGCTTTGTCATTTTCTTAGGTAACACTCCTGTTACTTGGTTTACAAAGAGATAAGCAACCATAACTCACTGTATGGAACTCTGGCAACATTGGCTAAAGATGATACCAAAAGACGTTGGTGACTTTCTTTCTCATAATTATGTTCTATGGTTCGATAATATCTCCACCTTAGCCATTGCTTCTAATCTTATTTTCACATAGGAACAAACCATATTGAGGTTAATTATCACTTAATGAGGGAAAAGGAAAGTTCATGTCTAGGCTCAATCTGTTAGCAAATCTCTTCACTTAATTTATTTTTTCCTATACTTTAGTTTATTGGTGATTTGTTTGTGCTACCACGCATTTACATGTTAAATTGGTTAATTAATTAAACTTGGCTAATTAATCAATTAATTCATTGCAAGGGGTCAATACGTTTTTGGCGTATCAATCTCTAAGCAGGGCAAATCTTCAACACTAACTAAATATGAAGAGAGAACAAGAGAGGGGAAATGGCAAGAATATACCAGAAGATTTGGTAGTCGTTGGTTCTAGAAAACCATTAAATCAAACTAACCATTAAAAGTATTTAGTACTCACCCTGAGGTCAATACATGATAAGTTCAAACCATTCGACTTAGAGAATTTACGCAAAACAGAGTTGTATTGCATATCCCCAGCTGCAGCCTACAATGGCGGACCACTTCATTGATGAGGACAGAGTCAACATACTTGGGAGCTTCAGTCATTTCAATTTCAAAGACACTTTCAACATAAACTTTAGTTGTGGGTTGCCCAAAGCAACGTTAAAACTTCAAAATTGCATTGAAGAGGTCCAATTTGATTGCTGTCATCAAATATATAAGCTCCTTACTTCTCTTTTCAATATTATATAAGCTCAATTTCTTAAATAAATTTCTGCCATCTTTGAATAAAAAAAAAAATATACGGCTAGTAGTGGTTAAAGAATGGATAACCCATTAAATAAAAAATTGCGATTAAGGTTGAAAAATTGCCGAGTCTTTTATGCTTCGTTTGTTAAAAATCAATTGACCGATTCACTGACTCCTATCTATAAATACACATATCCCCATATGCTATGCTTCCCACCCCTCACCAAAGCAAGAATACGCAGAGTACTCTACTAGAATCTCAAGTATGAAGAAAGTTGTTTCTTACCTTGTAACTGTGGCCCTTTTGGCTTTGGCATCCTCCCTTGCTTCTGCCTATGACCCTAGTCCTTTGCAAGACTTTTGTGTTGCAATTAACAACACCAATTCTGCTGGTACGTACATAATCTTGTTATTATTAGCAGTAGTAGTATTATTATCACTTTCTTTTGAAATCATTATAAGTTCTACACATTGATGAAATTATGCTCGCCGGTTATATCATCTCTATCACATTTTTTTCCCCTACATGACAAGTTGTCAATTGCTACAGAATTATCTAATTTGTGACAATAACAAACTTTTCTATGTGCAGTTTTTGTGAATGGGAAATTTTGCAAGGACCCAACACTTGTCACAGCCAATGATTTTTTCTTCTCCGGACTCAATATTCCTGGAAACACAGCTACAAATAAAGTCGGATCAAGTGTCAATCTTGTGAACGTCGATAAATTACCAGGTCTCAACACTCTAGGCATATCTTTGGCTCGCCTTGACTTTGCACCATATGGTTTGAATCCACCTCACACTCACCCACGCGGAACTGAGCTTTTGGTTGTCATAGAGGGTACTCTCTTAGTAGGATTTGTCACATCCAATCCAAACAAACTCTTCACCAAAGTTCTAAACAAGGGAGACGTCTTTGTATTCCCTATTGGTCTCATTCACTTCCAATTCAACGTGGGGCAGACCAATGCCGTTGCCTTTGCTGGTCTTAGCAGTCAGAATCCTGGGTTGATCACCATAGCAAATGCAGTCTTCGGATCTAGTCCTCCAATCAATCCTGATGTTCTTGCCAAGGCCTTCCAGTTGGACAAGAATGTTGTTGAATATCTTCAGAAACAATTCTAGTCAAACCACAATTAGGAAAAATATTTGTAATAGGAATGAACCATTACATAGCAGAGTTTGATTAAAATTTGCCTGGTTTCCCAACCTGTATTGCCATTAAAATATTTATTATAGGATAAAATTGTCTTATGATTTTTTGTTTGTGTCATGGTGTCATTGCAAATGCGGAGAAATTAGTGAACGACTAAATCTTGATTACACCTTTGATCCACAATGATTGAAATTACAAGAACTTACATATAAAACTGATCAAAATCGTATTAAAAATAGACAGAATTTTATAAATGGCAGCCCAAATTTAGGGCTCGGTAGCACCTATCTATGTAGAAACACAGTCCTAAATGTAACATTTAAGCAACAGTAGTGAATTTCTACAACACTATGGTCTAAAATTCATACTGAAGAAAAATGGAAAAAATTATACTAGGGAAAGTAGTTAACAAATGAAATATTAAAGCATTTAAATACAATTATTTGGGGAAATTACACAACAAGGCTAGAGTTTACACCTTGTTTCGAATAAGGCCTCAAAGTTTTTAATTTTGTCAATTAAAGTCCCAAACTTATAAAACATTTTGTCAATTAATTTTCTATTTTACTTTAATCAATTTCGATTTTCTAACAATCATTTTCTCACTTACAAAGAAACTCTCTCTCTAAACAAAGAGTTTTCTCTCTACACACTCTGTTCAATGACGGCCATATTGATTTATAAGCAAGCCTTAGGTTAGGTGAATTGAGAGTTTAATCCATGGTTTTCTCTTTTTATTTTTTCACTGATATTGCCCAGAACAACATTAAAAATATAATGTAGACTGAAATGGACCTTAAATTAAAAAAATTTCATAACTTTGGATCTTTAATTGATCAAATTAAAGACTTGAGACCTAATCTAAAACATGGTATACATTGTGGGCTTTTTATGTAATTTTCCACTTATTATTTTGTACTAGTTGCATGTGAAATATAAAACTATTTTGTAACGTGATATAATGTATGATTTATTCTCCAAAATGTACTGAAGATATTATTTCTAAAATTATTTTTCATCTCTCTATCTCTACAAATATATCATTCTATTATTTTGAGTTTTTATTTTTTTTGAAAAACTTAGGTGCATTTGATTGATATTATTCCATTTTTTTTTTGTGATAAAAAATGGAAATACTTTTTTTTTCTTCAAGTAATCTACATTATTCAAATTTTTGTATAATGTGTAATGGTTAATTTTTTATACAACTAAAACTTTTAAGTTCCAAAATTAATTATTTGAATTTCTCATTCTCTTAAGAAAATTATCATGATAACTAAACTTCATCACAAATTTATGATTGATATTACTCAAATAATTTATAGACACATTCAAATACATGATCATGTAAATTTTATTTTGATATAAACTCAAATTTTCACTTCTAAAAAATCTAAAAATTAACTAAAATCAAAACTATAAGAGGGATAGAGAGTGTACGTGATAACTCAAAACACACCACCAAAGTGTACCATCCAAAAGTAGGGACAAAAAAAAACAAAAAAATTCATCAATCTAAAGTAGAGTTGCAAGAAATAATGAGAGAGAGAGAGAGAGAGAGAGAGAGAGAGAGAGAGAGAGAATAATCACCTATTTTTTGGAAGAGAATGTGAGACAAATAAAAAAAAATTATATAAAAGAAAATGAGTAGAAGAATATTCAAAAGAAAATGTATAGTTGTATACATCTAATTATCCAAGTCATGTTATGTAATAGAATGACATTAAATGATTTAATAATTTCATAGGATAACATATAACAAACAAAGAAAACATAAAAAAATAGAATACAACCAAATCATATCAACCTAAAGTAGAGTTAAACATAAAAATTCATCAATCTAAATAAAAATCCACTAAAAGAAAGAATATATATATTGTAGGGACACGATTTTCAGACCAAACCCAAAATGTAAGGGATCTTGGCCAAGTGAACCCAGTATAATAAATTTGTAGAGAGTGGATCAAAGAGCTAGGCTTTAGTGCATGGATAACAATTAATATGGTTTTAGGTGATGAGCCAATAAGAATTGAACCTGGTTTGTGCAAGAAAGTTTGTCCTTAGCACAGTCCAAGGAGCTTTGTTCTAGTATATATTGGATGACAATGGTTACAGGAGTTGTTGAGATTGCTATAGTGTTTTCTCTTCTCCTTTTTTCATCCTCCCTCTTCTCTGGGATTTCTACCCTTATTTATATTACATCTCTCCCTTCGTCCTTACCCTACACGTAGACTACATGTGGACAGTTAATGGTTTATGCTGATACTTGTCCCATCAGCCCTCTCTAAAAGTCTTCTGGGGTGGCTATAAGGCTGACATAATACTGTTCAGAGGTCACTTCCTCATTAATGCGGTGGTAGCAGCTTTCCCTTAGTTATTTTTTAGTCCTTATCCCTCTTGTACGTTCATGATGCTCATTGCTATCATTAGAACTTCCTGAAAGGTCATCCTTGATCATTAGGATCTATACTAGATTTGCGTTTAGCTTTATCTGAGGAGATAGTACTCCTTGGACTTAGACCACTCATACTTCTCGGCCAAATCCCAAAATCCATGACCCCACGATAGCCCCTCAAAACTCTGGTTTTCTCCTCGCATTCGAGGAGAAAAGTGGGGTTTTGAATTCTTAAGAGTTGATTCTGCTTTGATCCTTTGATTTACACCTGTGGGAGTATCGTTTCACGCGCCCCATATTTATACTGTGAATTGCTCCTTTCAGAGCTTCCAATCTGAGGATTTGGTTATAATCTTGGGCCTGTCTTGACACTTAGTGAGAAACAAATAGATGTTGTGGAATGATAATTTCCCAAAGTATGTGGTCCGAGGACTGAGGCATGATCAAGTTTATAGTTTAAATACCTTGAAGAGGGATGTCATGAAGTGTTAACTTTCTCACATCATCTGGTCTGAGGACCGAGGCATGATTAAGTTATAGTTTAAACACTTTTAAGAGAGATGTCATGAAGTGTTAACTTTCTCACATTATTTGGTCTGAGGACCGATGCATGATTGAGTTATAGTTTAAACACTTTAAAGAGAGCTGCCATTATGTGTTAATTTCCCCAAAGCTAGAGGTCTGAGGACCCGGCATAGCTAAAACTCTTCTTAGCAGAAGGTCCGAGAACTCGGCATAACTAAAACTCTTCTTAGCAGGAGGTCTGTGGACCCGACATAGCTAAGACTCTTCTTAGCAGTAGGTTTGTGGGACCTGAGGTAGCTAAGGCTCTTCTTAGCAGGAGGTCCGAGGACCCAGCATAGCTAAGACTCTTTTTAACACTTAACAGGAGGTCTGTGGGACCTGATGTAGCTAAGGCTCTTCTTAACAGGAGGTTCGAGGACCCGGCATAGCTAAGACTCTTCTTAGCAGGAGGTTCGAGGACCTGTCATAGCTAAGACTCTTTTTAACACTTAGCAGGAGGTCTATGGGACCTGAGGTAGCTAAGGCTCTTTTTAGCAGGAGGTCCGAGGACCCAGCATAGTTAAGACTCCTCTTAGCAGGAGGTCTAAGGATCCGGCATAGCTAAGGCTCTTTTTAACACTTAGCAGGAGGTCTGTGGGACTTGACGTAGCTAAGGTTCTTCTTAGCAGGAGGTTCGAGGACCCGGCATAGCTAAGACTTTTCTTAGCAGGAGGTCTGTGGACCCGATATAGCTAAGACTCTTCTTAGCAGGAGGTTTGAGGACCCGACATAGCTAAGACTCTTTTAACACTTTAATAAATGCCAGTGTGTGTTAATTTCCCCACAGCAGGAGGTTTGAGGACCCGGCATAGCTAAGGTTCTGTTTAAACACTTCTAAGGATGCCAGTGTGTGTTAATTTTTCCAAAGCAGGAGGTCCAAGAACTTGGCATAGCTAAGGTTCTGTTTAACCACTTCAATAGATGTTAGTGTGTGTTAATTTTCTCAAAGCAGGAGGTCCGAGGACCCAGCATAGCTAAGGTTATTTTTAGTAGGAGGTCTGTAGACCCGATATAGCTAAGACTCTTCTTAGTAGAAGGTCCGAGGACCCGACATAGCAAAGACTCTTTTAACACTTTAATAGATGTTAATGTATGTTAATTTTCCCACAGTAGGAGGTCCGAGGACCCGTCATAGCTAAGGTTCTGTTTAACCACTTCTAAAGATGTCAGTGTGTGTTAATTTCCCCAAAGCAGGAGGTCCAAGGACCCGACATAGTTAAGGATTTGTTTAACCACTTCTAAAGATGCTAGTGTGTGTTAATTTTCTCAAAGTAGGAGGTTTGAGGACCCGGCATAACTAAGGTTCTGTTTAACCACTTCTAAAGATGCCAGTGTATGTTAATTTCCCCAAAGCAGGAGGTTTGAGGACCCGACATAGCTAAGGTTCTGTTTAACCACTTCAATAGATTATAAGATATCAATATATACCTTCAAGAACAAGCCCCGCTGCAAAGCCCCTTTGAATTGCTTATATGTTGCTGCCACTTCCTCTAATGGAGGTTCAGTGAACTCGGCCACCAAATTCTCGAGGACTTGGCCCTTGACAAAGGTACGAGGCGTGTACTTGATGTCAAAAGCCCCCAGAACTGTGCCCCATTCAGGAATCCTCCTCGTATAATCTGCACTTTGTATTATAGACTTGAGCGGAAGCTAAGTTAGGACAACAACTGTGTGCCTCACGTAGTTACTTGCTTATATAATAAACTGGCCACCATAATGGCTTTCTCCAAGAACTCTTACTGATGGGGGCCTAATCCTATCATATTTAACCGTTGCACTCACTATCACACAAGCTCTCCCCACAGACGGCGCCAATTGTAGGGACACGGTTTTCAGACCAAGCCCAAAATGTAAGGGATCTTGGCCCAGTGAACCCAGTACAATAAATTTGTAGAGAGTGGGTCAAAGAGCTAGGTTTTAGTGCATGAATAACAGTTAATATGGTTTTAGATGATGAGCCAACAAGAATTGAACTCGGTTTGTGCAAGAAAGTTTGTTCTCGGCACAGTCCGAGGAGCTCTGTTCTAGTATATATTGGATGACAATGGTTACAGGATTTGTTGAGATTGCTATAGTGCTTTCTCTTCTCCTTTTTCCACCCTCCCTCTTCTCTGGGATCTCTACCCTTATTTATATTACATCTCTCCCTTGATCCTTACCCTACACGTGGACTACATGTGGACATTTGATGATTTATACTGATACTTGTCCCATCAGCCCCCTCTAAAAGTCTTTTGGGGTGGCTGTAAGGTTGCCATAATATTGTTCAGAGGTCACTTCCTCATTAATGCGGTGGTAACAGCTTTCCCTTAGTTATTTTTGAGTCCTTATCCCTCATGTACGTTCATAATGCTCGTTGCTATCATTAGAACTTCCTGAAAGGTCATCTTTGATCATTAAGATTTATACCAGATTTGTGTTTAGCTTTATCTGAGGAGATAGTACTCCTCGGACTCGGACCACCCATGCTTCTCGGCCAAATCCCAAAATCCATGACCCCACACACACACACACACACACACACACACACACACACACACATATATATATATATATATATAGAGAGAGAGAGAGAGAGAGAGTATTCACCTTTTTGTATGAGCAAAATATGGATTGAATGGAAGAGAAAATAACAAACTTTTATAGTAAAAAAAAACTCAGAGAAGAAGAGTCAAAATAAAAGGAAGATGAAGGGGTGGAGAAGGTGTAATTGTTAGAGAAGGTATAATTGTAAAATAGGAAATTAATAAGGAGAAAAATTATTAAAAAGGCGGGAGAAAATATTGAAAATAGGTTGATGATGTGACGATGATAATGCCTATATTATTGAAACTTGAATTTTAACATAATCTTTGGAATATTTATTATTTTTATTTCATTTTTAGAGCCCCTATCTCTAATTTCTAATGCCTAATTTTTAGCCCAAAACTAAAGAGTTTGGCCCAAAAAATTTTGTGGAAAAAAAATCAACCCAAAACTAAAAAGCAACCTACAAAAAGAATACATTTAAGGCACAATTGGTCCGAAATTGACCAAATTAGAACAAAGTGAACCAAATGGATAGAAGTGGACCTAATTGGACAAAGTGGACTGAATGGACCTAAGTGGACAAAATGTGACCGTATTGGACTGAATAACATCAAAGTGGACCGAAGTTTACCAAATGAACCGAAAGGACTGAAGTGGATCAAATTGGACTGAAGTGAACCAAATAGAACGAACTAGACTGAAGTGGATAGAATAGGACCGAATAGACTCAAATAGATGGAATGGACTAAATGAACCGATAAGATAGAATTGGATCAAATGGTTGGAATAAGACCAAATGGACCTAAGTAGATGGAACGGACCAAAGTGGACAGAATAAGACTAAATTGAACTGATAAGACCGAATTGGATCGAATGGACCGAATAAGTTTAAATTGGACTAAATAGAGCGAAATGGACCAATTAACCAAATAAGAACAAATTGGACCAAGTGAATGGACTAAAGTTGAATAAAATGGATCAAATAAAAATGAATTGGAGAAAAGTGAAACGAATGGACTGAATGGATCAAAGTAGAGTAGCAACAATAAATACTACGTTTCAACTTTTAGATATTATATATAAATATAGATTTGTAAGACTTATATGTAGTATAATTTGTATTATAGTTAATGTGAAACTAATCGATTATGTCACTTTGTACAATTTTTAGTTAAAAAATGATATAGTTTAAAACTTTAAACGTTCTTTTTACTTTAAAATTTTAAATGAAAACATTCATAAAATGCATTATTTAAAAGATATTATTATTTGATTAAAGAAGAATGTTCATTGTGTCATGTATAAATTAACTCTAAACCATAATGTTTCTATATTGAATCTGCAGAAGCCACAATCATCTTGGGAATCGTAACATATTGAATGTTGTCATTAGCATCCATCATCCTTACAATGGTAACAGGCTATATTTCCTTCCACTAATGCTGCAAAAATTTCTCTATTATTTTTCTTCTTGTTTTTTTTCCATCTCTCTCTCTGGACAATACGCTGCAGCATTTTGATAATCTCGTAAATTATTTATTATACACAAAGTTTCGATCTGTTTTAGATTCAATAGCCTAATCAGGCTCAATAACAAGAATCGAATCTGTTAATACAAAACTGGTTTAACTTTGAGCTTGTATTTGAAATCTCAGCCAGAAATACAAAATTAGATGTAAAAAAGAAATGTATTTAGCTTACCGCAGTATTGTCCCACACTGCCTCCAGAAGAGGAAAACCAAGACGAGTTGGGCATTAAAAGATGGCATGTGTGACAGAAACACTCATACCTTTCTCGGCCTTTTGGCTAAGATCAAGTGTAGTATCTGTTCTTATCAGTTTAATATCTGATATGTGGGTCATCGGCCCACACGATATTAAATTTATTTCTTGAGGGGAAGAGCCCACCACAGTAGCTTGCTACTGGGGCTCTTAAGCGTCGCCCAAGCGTTGCACTATAGCTCGGTCCTGGCGCACCCCACCCAATTCTAGTTCAAAGCTCCGCATATTTGCATTATGTGGATGACCCAAATTTTCTGTAGCCATTAAGCTTTCTGTATGTTAGTGACAGCCGCATCAAAAGTGTAGAATGAAGGTAGAGATGATTTTGATTCTAGAATGCTGATTAATAAGTGCTCAAGTATTTGAAACTTAATTTATTGTTGACCGTCTGATGTGTGTAGCATCCAACTATGTCCAATGATCCATGTAGAGTGCATCTGCATCCTTCGAGTCTTTGTGAAAGTAAATGCAATTATTCCAATAGCATCCGAGTTGTCTGAAAATATCAGACAAGTTATTGAACAGTTGTCTGAAGTGTAAGCCAATTATTGTACTCACCATGTAAAGTCTGATTGTACGCATTATTGTACAAGAAGAGTCATCAGAGCCTTTCGTAGTAATTAAGAAAGGGGAAGAGTGTGAAGTGAAATAGCAAACGTTGACAGTCTCTTGCCTAGTTGCCTTTACAATGTTGAATCAATTAAAATTGTGTTTTCGTATAACTCCCTAGTTCCTGTTGCTTCATTTGACTTGAGGTGCAACACAAGTCTCATAGTGCAATAGTACATGAATAGATGTCTCAACAATGCATGGATATGTACAACTTTTTAAATTCGAGGATCTATATCTTTTTACGAAGTGTGGTATGACTAGCACCATACTGATTACAAGAATCCACCAAGCTTCAGGCGTGCATATCTCATCCTTCCATTTAGTTAATGAGGTTGTGATATTCTTCTTTGTGTAATGATGGCAAAGAGATGTCATCTGCTAGTAAAAAAAAAGCCATACAATACATCAAGATATTTTCTTATGGTCATGTTTTATAGTAAATCTTTAGATTTTTTGACTTGATCTATAGTTGGCGTGTAGTTGATTGGTACTAGAGTAATCTGAACCGGAACTCGTTGTTGTATCGGACGATCCGATCCAACTCGTTTCGGATCATCTAGTTGCGGACCGCCGAGAGTGGATCCATGTTGAGAGAGAGAGAGAGAGAGAGTTGAGATTAGTGAGTAGTATTGAAAATGGATGCTAGTATTAGAAGGAGAGAGATGGCATGTTAAGAGACTGTCATTTTTTTAAAATGACTAAACCAAGTAGGTGTTGTTTTTTTTATTTATTTATTTTTTTAATGGTACTTTACTTCTTAGAAATCAAGTACCATGTAAATTTTTTAAATTAATATTTGGTTATATTTCTCAATTTTTTAAGGAGCAATTATGTGAATTTGGTTTGAAAAAACATCTCAATCCTATCATTATTAAAACTTTGAGAAGTGAACAGGAGTTCCTTCTTCTTTTGGGAAGGTGTTGGGGTTTTTTTTTTAATGGTACTTTACTTCTTAGAAATAAAGTACCATGTAAATTTTTTAAATTAATATTTGGTTATATTTTTCAATTTTTTAAGGAGCAATTATGTGAATTTGGTTTGAAAAAACATCTCAATCCTATCATTATTAAAACTTTGTGAAGTGAACAGGAGTTCCTTCTTCTTTTGAGAATTTGTTTTCCTCTGTAGAACTATCAATAAATGCCTTCAATTATATATATTTTTCTAATAACCGTAGACTAGGCAACTCTATAACTTATAACCTAATTAAACATGCAAGACATATTAGTGGTTCTATTGTGTGGATGGAGTCTATATCTTCGCAACTTACTGGTGTACATTTAGCCAATTTTGGCTGATTTCTTTTTTATGAAAGTTCATGATGTTTCTTCTAAAAAAAATAAAAAATAAAAAAATAACAATCCAATGGTCTGGAATTTTTTTTTTTTTTGACTATTTGACTTGTACCGTACTGGGTTAAACCCAAACATGACCAACCGATTTTTTTGCCAAGTCTACCTTTTAAGCCAAATTGTAGGACCATTTCAAGTTCAATTTTGACAAAATTTCAATATGTATGATTTATATATGGACCAATCAGAAAAGGCTTGAAGACACAGTTTAGCTCACCAATGGGGAAAGCTAAGGAATTTTCAAGTGGAAGGATCACATATTCACATTCATTGCATCTCCTTTCGAAAGGGCTTTTTTAAATATATCACATTAAGTGGAGATGATGTTATTAAAAAGGCTTTTTTAAATATACTATAATTAGTTGACTAATTTGAAAATATTAAGAATAAAAAAAAAATAATGTACACGTTCATTCTATGGAAATAAATGTAACATGTTACATTAAGTTTAAATTATTATATAAGTTTAGAATTGTAGCTTTCGCCCCCCCCCCAAATATAAGTATAATATGTAAGGTTGAAATTTATCAACCATTTTGTTGGCTTTATTCCGTGCCAATTTGCTTGTAATTCAGCACTTAGAAACCCTGTATTTAGGTGAGATTCATATAAGGGTAGTGTGTGAGAGAGTATGAAGAAATGTTCAAGAATGTGCAGTAAAGCAGGGACTTGCGGCTGGATCTTGCAGGTGGCTCGCGACTTGCATGCCGCCAGATGATGCACACGAGTGAAGCATGCTGAGAAGTTGAACAGTCACGCCAACTGGAGCATTGCAGGACAAAAAGTCCAGTCTGGCCATTTTGTTTGCTCGCGACTTGAACTCGCGACTCAGTCAAGTCGCGAGGCCAAGCTGCTAGCCAGCGCTGTTTGGGAAAATTTGACTCTTCGCATTCCTTTCTGACCCCAGTATAGATACCCCTTATACCCACGAAATGTAGAGAGCTTCCAAAGAGAATTTTGAGAGAAAAACCCTAGAGAAAAACAAGATTGACTCATCCATAATCTTCACATAGAGACTCTTCAAATTCCTCTACTCTCTTCCTCTCCATTGTTACATCATTGAGAGGTACATTACCAAAACCTTTTTTCATCGTACCCATATCTGTGAGAAGGTTGTTTGGTGCTTTGGGAAGCAGTTAAGAAGGGACCAATTTCACATTGGTTGATGCTATGGGCTGTAGCGGAATCCGGTAAGCTAAAGAAGAAATAGGTTCGGCACAACCTCGTTGGAGTAGCAGCTTGGAGGGCTTAGGTACACTGGGTAGATTAGGCTTGGAGGGTCTTTTGTTGTCCATGTATCCCAACTACATTCTTTACTGGATTATTGACCGCTTGGAGGGCAGCGGAGAGGTTTTACGCCGAGGACTTTGGTTTTCTCTTCGATAACACATCGTTGTGTTGTCCTTGTGTTTGCATCTCTCTTCCCTTAATCATTGCCATTTAATTTCTGCTGTGGATGTGATTTTATTTGGTTTAGATTTTGTTATCAATTCTGTTTTTAGCTTATCTACATTTTCCGCACGTACATCGTTTGTTAATAAGCTTGAATTGGTAATTTGTAATTTGGGGGTCTAAACGTTCAAATGTATTTTTACACGTTTTTGAACTTTCATAATACTTATATTATTGAAACTGAAATTTTAAGGTAATTCTTTGCATATTTATTATTTTTATTGCATTTTTAGAGCCCCTATCTCTAATTTCTAATTCCTTTTTTTTTAGGTCAAACACTAAAGAGTTTGGCTCAAAAAAAAATTTCAGCCCAAAACTGAAAATGCAACCTACAAAAGGAAAAAAAAAAATGTAAGACTCACTTAATCCAAAATAGACTAAATATAAGTGGACTAAATCAACCAGAGTGGATCGAAATAGATTGAAGGGGACCAAATAAGACTAAGTTGGATTGAGGAGAAACAATTGGACAAAGGTGGATTGAGTTGGATCAAGTGGATTGAATAGACAAAAGTGGACCGAAATCAACCAAACAGACTGAGGTGGACTGAATTGGTACAAATAAGACCAAAGTGAAACTGAGTTAGACCAATTGGACAGAGTGCAACGAATTGGACTTAATAAGACTAATTTGGACTGAAGTGAACTGAATGGACTGATGTGGACGGAGTAGTCGGAATAGGACTAAATGGACTGAAGTGAACGGAATTGAACTGAAATGGACTGAATAAGACGGAAGTGGACGAAATAGACTGAACTAGACTAAATGGACCGAATATGACTGAAATGGATCAAATGGACCAAAAAAGACCAAATGAACCGAGTAAGACTGAAGTGTACCGAATAATGCCAAGTGGACCAAACTAGATGGAATGGGCCGAATTCAACCAAAAAGGGTTGCTTTGGCCTCAACTACAAGAGGATCCTAAACATCAATAAAGTCATGAATTTGGACCGAAGTGAACTGAATGGACTGATGTGGACCGAGTAGCCGGAATAGGACCAAATAGACTGAATAAGACCTTATTGGACTGAAGTGAACGAATTGAACTGAAATGAACTGAATAAGACTGAAGTAGACCGAATAGACTGAAGTAGAATGAATGGACCGAATAAGACTGAATTGGATCAAATGGACCAAATAAGACCAAATGAACCGAGTAAGACCGAAGTGTACCAAATAATGCCAAGTGGACCAAAGTAGATGGAATGGGCCGAGTTCAACCAAAAAGGGTTGCTTTGGCCTCAACTATAAGAGGATCCTAAACATCAATGAAGTCATGACTTCTCCCTTATAATTTTGCTTTGTCATCACTAACACTGATGGTTAAAATGAAGTTAACTTTAACAAAAAGGAGTAGAGGTGGGTTCCAACAAATGTCTACAAAATCCCAAGATGTAGATAATCATTATATATTTTGTTGCCAAAGACCTTGTCGTTGAATTGACACCTCCCTATGTACAAAGTGTTTGAGGGACTGGGGGAAAAGGGTTTGAGCTACGGGAATGGCAACAATTTGTAATTATTTCTCAAAAAATTATGTATTTTGTTTATTTGTCAAAGTAAGAACAAAGGATGGACAACTTCCTTCTTCTGATTGTCTTATATAGAATGTTGTTCCTTTTCATTCGTATTATACCACAACAATCTGCTACGAATAATGTAAAGTTTCTTGCGTCTTCTTTTGAGAACTTCCAACTTTTCTTGTGATTCTATCATAAGGCTCATCCATCAATGATGGAGTCAAAACTGCATATCAAAAAATCTGGAAGGCCTCGGTGAATTGATCCAGGTAGTTTTTGTTACTGGTGATCGTCAAATCACTTCATAATATTGAAACTTTCAATCTTTCACTTGTTAAAGAAGAATGTTCCTGTGTCGTGTATAAACTCTAAACCATGTTTCTATATTGAATCTACAGTAGACACAATCATCTTGAGAATTGTAACACATTGAATGTCGTTATTAGCATCCATCATCCTTGCAATGGTAGCAGGCTACATTAATGCAGCAAAAAAATCATCTATTCTTTTTTTTTTTTTTTCTGGACAGCCTCTTACGCTGCATCATTTTGATAATCTCGTAAATTATTTATAATACACAAAGTTTTGATCTGTTTAAGACTCAATAGCCTTATCAGGTTCAATCACAAGAATCGTATCTGTTAATACAAAACTGGTTTAACTTTGAGCTTTGCATTTGACATCTCAGCCCGAAATACAAAATTAGATGTAAAAAAGAAGTGTATATAGCTTACCGCAGTATTGTCCCACACTGCCTCCAGAAGAGGAAAACCAGGACGAGGTGGACATTAAAAGATGGCATGTGTGACAGAAACATTCATACCTTTCTCGGCCTTTTGGCTAAGATCAAGTGTAGTATCTGTTCTTATCAGTTTAATATCTGATATGTGGGTCATCGGCCCACATGATATTAAATTTATTTCTTGAGGGGTAGAGTCCATCACACTAGCTTGCTACTGGGGCTCTTAAGCGTCGCCCATGCGTTGCACTATAGCTCGGGCCTGGCGCACCCCACCCAATTCTAGTTCAAACATTGATCAACTGATACATTGGAAGTCCCAGAATCCCTACTCTTCTATTTACTTAAACAATTGCATTTTTAAAGACGATGATTGTTTTTTAAATTTTAAGCCAACAATTATTGACTTATTTTGATACTCGGTTATGGACTTATAATTTCATAACCATTTTTATTCATACAAAGATGATGGCATGGTTACTACCTATGAAGCACGGGTGCGTTTCGGGACTCAATACCGGTGCAGGATTCGGCAATTTTTGAAAAAGGTGGGTGTGGGTGTGGTGGGACTCGGCAATTAAGAAATTATTAAAAATATTTTTATATAAAAAAATTCAAATAAATGGTAGAATTTATTATTAAAAAACAATTATTTATGATTTGTTTTTAATAAAATCAATACTTTTGATAATTGTAAACAAAAAACCACATTTCAAGTAGGTTCCTTTACTCATTTTCCAATTCACAAGCCCACCCACATTAAATAATTGACATTCTCACCTACTTAATTTATGTTCTTTTATTACATACCTTTATTCTTCTTCCATCCATTTTTTTTGTCTTCTCATCTTCTTCTTCCTTCTCTTTTTTTTTTTTTTTTCCTCTCACAGGGCCACATGAAGCAGAAGAATGGCAGCCGCTGCCCATTTTGGACTCTTTCAGCCGGAATCGGCTGTATCGGCCTGTTTTGGTGGCCGTTTCAGCCGTATCGGCATGTTTTGGTGGCTGTTTCGGCCGTATTGTTTCCTGTTTCTGCTGGAATCTGCCGGAATCAGCCCAAATTGGCGCGAATTTGGCCAAGTTGACGCGAATCGGCGCGATTCAAAAAAAAAAGGGAGATTCGGCGAGTCGGACACTGGATGCCACGTCGGACTCCGGTATGGCGACCTTGGAGCCACGTTGGTGCTTTCTAGGTTACTACCATTGCCATCACCCACTTCAGAATCTATATAGGTGAAGATCAGTGGAGATTAGTGAGTAGTACTGAAGTGGGTACTAGTATTAGAAGGAGAGAGTTGGCATATTAAACGGCTGTCGTTTTTTGTCATTATGTTTGAAAAAGTATCTAAAAATATCAAATTTTTAGATATCTGTACTCTGTCGAAGTAAGGAAACATGACATATATGTTTGGAATAGATTCCGTTTTGATAGAGTTGAAAAAGCACTCTTTTGTTGAAATGTTTTATACATTTGTCCTATCTCAAGGCATTTTCTTAGACAAAAACTCTATTTTTTCCTCTTTTCACAGGGTAAATATTTCTTAGAATAAGAAGTGCGAATCAAACTCATGTTTGAATTCAAATTGAGACACTGCTGCAAATTCTTCCCCTCTATGATGAGTGTGTGTGTGTGTATATATCTCTTTTTTAGCGGAATTATTGAATTAATGATTATTGAATTATAAACTTAAGGATGCATGTATAAAAGACAGAGTAAGAGTCGCACAAATAACAATCCAATGGTCCAAAATTTTTTTGACACATACTCAATTTGATTTGTACCATACTCCGTTAAACCAAAACATGACCAGCCGATTTGTTTGCCGAGTCTACTTTTTAAGCCAAAATTGTAAGACCATTTCATGTCCAATTTTGACAAAATTTCAATATGTACGATTTATGGACCAATCAGAAAAGGTTTCGAGACACAATTTTGCTCTAGCAATAATGTGTGCAATAAACATATCCTTTCAAAGTTTGTGTATTTATAATCTTAAAGATAAAAAAACATAGATGACTTCTCCTTTATTATTTTTGCCGACTGCTACTATAAGCTTTGTCCTCACTAATGGTTGCATTGAAGTTAACTATAAAAAAAGGGGTACGGGTGGGTTCCAATAACTACTTCTTTTGGCCTTTGAACCTACAAAATCTCAAGTAGGCCTGACAATTTCTCACTGCCCTAACCCATCCCACCCCGCAAAAGTTTTTTCTTGCCTTGCAAAGGTGGTGGGGCAGGAATGGAGCAAGATTTGTTTTTTTCCTACACATTCGGGTGGGGTGAGGATGGGTTTAGGCTTTTTAGCCCTACCCCACTCTATTAGTATTAAAAGCTTAGTTTGAATTACTAAGTATTTAAATGCATGAATATTAAGATTTTCTTATTGTGATATTATCTTGTTAAACACTTAAGATAATATTATTTAGTCCTTATTAGAAATTATTTTGATAATTTAATTGTAATTTTAAGTATATTTATATTAACGAAACAAGTTTTAAAAAACTTTAATAGCTATGTAGCAAGGTGTGACATATTAATATGAAGCAAAGTTTTGCAATGCGGGGCGGGGCCTTGCGAAGCCCCAAGGGGTGGGGATGGGACAAGGAAATTTGCCTCGCCATGTAGGACGGGGCGAGAATGGGGCAAGACAAAACCGTGCAGAGCGGAGGTGAAGACCCCATCCTTCGGCCTCATCCCACCCCATTGCCATCCCTTATTCAAAGATGTTATATGATTATTATATATTTTGTTTATTTGTCAAAAAATAAAGGATTGACTATTTCCCTTTCTAATTGCTTTAAGAATGTTTTTCATTTTCATCCATGCTAGTCGCAAACCTACACAAACTATAGGAAAATGTAATATAATTATTTGATAAGAAAATAATGTAAAATTTGTAGGTTAAATAGTGCATGTGTTATATAAAAGTATTTTCTATTTTTATAAGTTTTATGTAATGGAAAATATAATGATTTTTGCATTCAACAACAATACATATTAGTATATATAGAAATGAAGATGATGTTATTATAAGGGCTTGTTATTACAGAAGGAATATGTGCCTCATCTAGAAAAAGATCTAAGACAGAAGAGGAAGATAGGGAGCACGAAAGTGAGAGAGCTTGATAAAGGAGCGATGTTCCCAAAAGACAACATTGCGGAAGATACGAAGACAATGAGAGACAGGATCATAACACCGATACCTCTTTTGAGTTTCCCCAAAGCCAAGAAAACAACAAAGCCTTGACTAAGGCTCAAGTTTTTTATGCTCATGTAGTTGAAGAATAGCGAAACAAGCAGAACCAAAGGAGCGAAGGTGGTGATAGTCTAGAGGTGACCCAAAAAGGTGTTCATATGGAGTTTGATTTTGGATAACAAGACTTGGAATGCGATTAATAGCATGAACAACATGAAGAGCAGCTTCGCCCAAAAAAGGAGTAGGAACTTTGGTAGAGAAAAGGAGAGCACGAACAGTGTCAAGAATATGATGAAGTTTTCGTTCAGTTCTACCATTTTACTGAGAGGTACCTGGACAAGTTAGATGATGAACAGTGTCGTAGGAATGCAAAACAGCTTGGAAAGCATATTGAGTGTACTCAAGAGCATTATCAGATCAAATTTTTTTGATACGTTTGGAAAATTGAGTTTCAACTATTTTTGCAAAATTAGAATGTACTTACAATAATTCAAAACGATGTTTCATATGAAAAATCCAGCTATAACAGGAATAATCATCAACAAAGACAACAAAATATCGAGATCCACCAATACTAGAAACAGAGGAAGGCCCCTAGACATCGGAATGAGTTAGGTCAAAGATATCAATGGACATTGATTCACTAGTATTGAAAGGCAAAGCTAGTTGTTTTTCTAACTGACATGAAACACAATCAAAATTTTCTGCAGACACTGAACCTAACAAACCTCTAGAAGCCAAGTGTTGTACTTGAGAGGAAGATGCGTGACCAAGTCAAGCATGCCAAAGTGCAAGGGAAGGAATAGAAGCAACTGTAGCAGCTATAGCAACAGAAATAAGAGCAACAAGTAGAAGACAAAGGTTGTCCATGGGAAACATACGCCCAACTCTGGGATCGGTCCCAAGCTCATGTCCAGTCCTCGGATCTTGCACAATACACCCAGAATAACCAAAGATAATGTAATAACCCAACTAAACTAATTGTCTCACTAAAAATAAATTATAAGAAAGGTCAAGCACATTAAAGACCCCAGGAACCAAGAGGTTGGAGATCGAAACGGAACCTATATTATGACCAGACATTGTGGAACCATTTGCTGTGCAAATATTAAGAGGGTGTGGTGCAGGTTTAAGGTTAGAAAATAAGGACGAGGGCGGTGTCATGTGATTGCAACAGGCAGAATCCATAAGCCAAAAGGAAGGAGACATACCAGATAAAGCTAAGAGAGAAGAGGAATAAAATGCATTACCAATCATATGAATGACATTAGCAATGATGTTTTTAAGGTCATCTCTGGAAATGGTGAAAGTGGATCCAAAGGACTTAGACTATGAAGAGACGGGAGCCATGGGTTGGACACTCTCAGTGTTAGCAACCGTAACAGTAGAAATGGAAACTGTTGATTTATTATGTTAATAACAAGTCTTAATATTATAGCCAAAACGTTTACAAAAATTGCAAAAACGTTTGTTGGATTGTCGGTGACAATTGTTGCAATAAAAAGAAGACATGTCCTTATTCTTCATTTAGAAGCAAAATATGCAAAAATGGACTACAAAAATGAAATTTACGTGAAAAATTGGGTAAGGAGCACTTGGACTGAAAAAAGTCAACTTTGGGGAAAGTCAACGATCAACGGCACTGTTAACTCACTGTGACGATGTAAGCAGCTGACGTAAGCAACTGACTGGTGATGACATGGCCTGATGACGTAAGCAATGATGTGGAGTGATGACGTCAGCTAGGGCTTACGTGAATGCTAACGTGGCAGTGATGATGTTAGAGATGACGTTAGTAGGTAACCCAGTGGCGTGTGGGGCGCGTGAGGCGCGAGGATCAACTTGTCGAAACTTTGGGCGGCGCATGAGGGTGTGTGGGGCCTCTGATGACTGTCAAGTTTCTACCAAGTAGTAGATCGGCGGAGGACGATCTTAGTGGTACCTGCAAAAACACAATTGGGGCAAGGATCACAGTGGCAACGATATGGCCATGTCTCGAAACTCTGAACGACGACGACTGCAGGTCCGAAACCAGAGACGATAATTGAGATGCATCAAAGGTTTAACGGCGAATGGTTGCAGTAGTAGTTGTAACAGCAAAAGCAATTGTGAGTCTAGAATAACACCAATGAGAGACAAGACTATGAAGAAAAAGTCAGAGCAATGGCTCTGATACCATGTTAGAAACACTAAATAAGTGTATTGTATTTCTCAAGTAATAGAGTATATATAAGTGACTTTATATAAGAGGCAGAGTGTGCAGTATAAGTAAGTGTGCTATACAAGTAAATAAGGTTGGCCTAAAGCTCACATACACATTAACACTGCCAAAGGTACCTTCAATAGATTTTGCCATGGGCTATCCTTTGCCCCTGGCTCTCTTGCTTTCTTTGCATTTAATGACACAGATTAGCCCAAGAAACTCATTGACTGGCGCTCAACCACAGGCTTTGTCATTTTCTTACGTAACACTCCTGTTACTTGGTTTACAAAGAGATAAGCAACCATAACTCACTGTATGGAACTCTGGCAACATTGGCTAAAGATGATACCAAAAGACGTTGGTGACTTTCTTTCTCATAATTATGTTCTATGGTTCGATAATATCTCCACCTTAGCCATTGCTTCTAATTTTATTTTCACATAGGAACAAACCATATTGAGGTTAATTATCACTTAATGAGGGAAAAGGAAAGTTCATGTCTAGGCTCGATCTGTTAGCAAATCCCTTCACTTAATTTATTTTTTGCTATACTTTAGTTTATTGGTGATTTGTTTGTGAAACCACGCGTTTATATCATTGTTATGAATACCGTTTCGGACCCCGTTTCAGTTTGTCCATTGGAACGGAATATTTCGGTACCGGCCTATTTCGGCGTACCGTTTCAGAGTATTTCGGAGTTACGATATTTTATAATAAAATATATATATTATTAATAAAAAACCTATATAAATTATTAAAGGTTTTAAAGAAGTTATAAGTACATATTTCAACTAATATGTAATCTTTAAGTCCCAATAATAATAATAATAATAATAAGTATCAGTTAAATCATGTATAAAATATAATAAGAGTAATAATATGAAAAAAAAAAAAAAAAAAAAACTTGAAGTTAATATTGGAGGTTGGAACAGTGAAAGAGGGTAAAAGCTCCCACATTCATTTTTATTGTTAATCACGTGGGGCACACAAAAACAAAACAAAGAAAACTTTCAAATTTTAAAATACAAGTAACAAAAGGGGAGCATGTCGGCTGGCAAAAACTAAACAAATAAAAAAAATCAAAACAAAGGACATAGCAATTAATGAAGAGTAAGGAGGCTCACAAGTAGTCCCATACATTACCTTTACAGCACACAAATAAAAAAGGAAAGGCAGAGTGGCAGCCCGCAGCAAGACCGAAACACACTAGAAGAAAAAATAAAAAAGAGAAGAAGGGTCCGAAACCGACCAAAAGAAGAAGAAAAAAAAGAAGAAGAAGAAGGGTCTGAAACCCAGAAGAAGAAGAAAAAAAAAAGAAAAGAAAACAAGATGCAGAAGGGTCCGTAACCAAGAAGAAGAAGAAGGTATGATTGTTTTTTTTTTTTTAAAGCCAAAATCTGGTACCGGCTGAAATTTGTATTTCGGCCGAAATTGGCCGGAATGGCCGGAATGCTCCGAAATTGGCCGAAATTTGACCCGAGGTGGAACAAGGGGTATTGTGGTACCGGTTTGCATGCCGGTACGAAATATTCTGGCCGTTCCGGCCGGTACGAAATATTCCGGCCGGAACGGAATGGAATCAATAACAATGGTTTATATGTTAAATTTGTTAATTAATTAAACTTGGCTAATTAATCAATTAATCCATTGCAAGGGGTCAATACGTTTTTGGCCTATCAATCTCTAAGCAAGGAAAAATCTTCAACACTAACTAATATGAAGAGAGAACAAGAGAGGGGAAATGGCAAGAATATACCAGAAGATTTGGTAGTCGTTGGTTCTAGAAAACCATTAAATCAAACTAACCATTAAAAGTATTTAGTACTCACCCTGAGGTCAATACATGATAAGTTCAAACCATTCGACTTAGAGAATTTACGCAAAACAGAGTTGTATTGCATATCCCCAGCTGCAGCCTACAATGGTGGACCACTTCATTGATGAGGACAGAGTCAACATACTTGGGAGCTTCAGTCATTTCAATTTCAAAGATACTTTCAACATAAACTTTAGTTGTGGGTTTCCCAAAGCAACGTTAAAACTTCAAAATGGCATTGAAGAGGTCCAATTTGATTGCTTTCATCAAATATATAAGCTCCTTACTTCTCTTTTCAATATTATATAAGCTCAATTTCTTAAATAAATTTCTGCCATCTTTGAATAAAAAAAAAATACGGCTAGTAGTGGTTAAAGAATGGAGAACCCATTAAATAAAAAATTGTGATTAAGGTTGAAAAATTGCCGAGTCTATTATGCTTCGTTTGTTAAAAATCAATTGACCGGTTCACTGACTCCTATCTATAAATAGACATATCCCCATATGCTATGCTTCCCACCCCTCACCAAAGCAAGAATACGCAGAGTACTCTACTAGAATCTCAAATATGAAGAAAGTTGTTTTTTACCTTGTAACTGTGGCCCTTTTGGCTTTGGCATCCTCCCTTGCTTCTGCCTATGACCCCAGTCCTTTGCAAGACTTTTGTGTTGCAATTAACAACACCAATTCTGCTGGTACGTACATAATCTTGTTATTATTAGCAGTAGTAGTATTATTATCACTTTCTTTTGAAATCATTATAAGTTCTACACATTGATGAAATTATGCTCGCCGGTTATATCATTTCTATCACATTTTTTTCCCCTACATGACACGTTGTCAATTGCTACAGAACTATCTAATTTGTGACAATAACAAACTCTTCTTCGTGCAGTTTTTGTGAATGGGAAATTTTGCAAGGACCCAACACTTGTCACAGCCAATGATTTTTTCTTCTCCGGACTCAATATTCCTGGAAACACAGCTACAAATAAAGTCGGATCAAGTGTCAATCTTGTGAACGTCGATAAATTACCAGGTCTCAACACTCTAGGCATATCTTTGGCTCGCCTTGACTTTGCACCATATGGTTTGAATCCACCTCACACTCACCCTCGCGGAACTGAGCTTTTGGTTGTCATAGAGGGTACTCTCTTAGTTGGATTTGTCACATCCAATCCAAACAAACTCTTCACCAAAGTTCTAAACAAGGGAGACGTCTTTGTATTCCCTATTGGTCTCATTCACTTCCAATTCAACATAGGGCAGACCAATGCCGTTGCCTTTCTTGGTCTTAGCGATCCGAATCCTGGGTTGATCACCATAGCAAACGCAGTCTTCGGATCTAATCCTCCAATCAATCCTGATGTTCTTGCCAAGGCCTTCCAGTTGGACAAGAATGTTGTTGAATATCTTCAGAAACAATTCTAGTCAAACCACAATTAGGAAAAATATTTATAATAGGAATGATGAACCATTACATAGCAGAGTTTGATTAAAATTTGCCTTGTTTCCCAACCTGTATTGCCATTAAAATATTTATTATCAAATAAAATTGTCTTATGATTTTTTTGTTTGTGTCATGGTGTCATTGCAAATGCGGAGAAATTAGTGAACGACTAAATCTTGATTACACCTTTGATCCACAATGATTGAAATTACAAGAACTTACATATAAAACTGATCAAAATCGTATTAAAAATAGACAGAATTTTATAAATGGCTGCCCAAATTTAGGGCTCGGTAGCACCTATCTATGTAGAAACACACTCCTCAATGTAACATTTAAGTAAGAGTAGTGAATTTCTACAACACTATGGTCTATAAATTCATACTGAAGAAAAATGGAAAAAATTATACTAGGGAAAGTAGTTAACAAATGAAATATTAAAGCATTTAAATATGATTATTTGGGGAAATTACACAACAAGGCTAGAGTTTACATCTTGTTTCGAATAAGGTCTCAAAGTTTTTAATTTTGTCAATTAAAGTCCCAAACTTATAAAACATTTTGTCTATTAATTTTCTATTTTACTTTAATCAATTTCGATTTTCTAACAATCATTTTCTCACTTACAAAGAAACTCTCTCTCTAGAAAAAGAGTTTTCTCTCTACACACTGTTCAATGACAGCCATATTAATTTATAAGCAAGCCTTAGGTTAGGTGGACACAGAGTTTAGTCCATGGTTTTCTCTTTTTATTTTTTCACTGATATTGCCCAGAACAACATTAAAAATATAATGTAGACTGGCCTTAAATTAAAACAATTTCATAACTTTGGATCTTTAATCGATCAAATTAAAGACTTGAGACCTAATCTAAAACATGGTATACATTGTGGACTTTTTATGTAATTTTCCCCTTATTATTTTGTACTAGTTGCATGTGAAATATAAAACTATTTTGTAATGTGATATAATGTATGATTTATTCTCCAAAATGTACTAAAGATATTATTTCTAAAATTACTTTTCATCTCTCCATCTCTACATATATATCATTCTATTATTTTGAATTTTTTTTTTTTGAAAAACTTAGGTGCATTTGATTGATATTATTCCATTATTTTTTTTTCGTGAAAAAAATGGAAATACTATTTTTTTTTCTTCAAGTAATCTATATTATTCAAATTTTTGTATAGTGTGTAATGGTTAATTTTTTATACAACTAAAATTTTTCAGTTCCAAAATTAATTATTTGAATTTCTCATTCTCTTAAGAAAATTATCATGATAACTAAACTTCATCACAAATTTATGATTGATATTACTCAAATAATTTATAGACACATTCAAATACATGATCATGTAAATTTTATTTTGATATAAACTTAAATTTTCACTTCTAAAAAATCTAAAAATTAACTAAAATCAAAACTATAAGAGGGATAGAGAGTGTATGTGATAAATAATTCAAAACACACCACCAAAGTGTACCATCCAAAAGTATGGACAAAAAAAAACAAAAAAATTCATCAATCTAAAGTAGAGTTGCAAGAAATAATGAGAGAGAGAGAGAGAGAGAGAGAGAGAATAATCACCTATTTTTTGGAAGAGAATGTGAGACAAATAAAAAAAATTATAGAAAAGAAAATGAGTAGAAGAACATTAAAAAGAAAATGTATAGTTGTATACATCAAATTATCCAAGTCATGTTATGTAATAGAATGACATTAAATGATTTAATAATTTCATAGCACAACATATAACAAACAAAGAAAAAATAAAAAATAAAAAATTAGAATACAACCAAATCATATCAACCTAAAGTAGCGTTAAACATAAAAATTTATCAATCTAAATAAAAATTCACCAAAAGAAAGAATATATATATATATATATATATATAGAGAGAGAGAGAGAGAGAGAGAGAGAGAGAGAGAGAGAGAGAGAGAGAGAGTATTCACCTTTTTGTGTGAGCAAAATATGGATTGAATGGAAGAGAAAATAACAAACTTTTGTAGTAAAAAAAAACTCAAAGAAGAAGAGTCAAAATAAAAGGAAGACGAAGGGGTGGAGAAGGTGTAATTGTTGGAGAAGGTATAATTGTAAAATAGGAAATTAATAAGGAGAAAAATTATTAAAAAGGCGGGAGAAAATATTGAAAATAGGTTGATGATGTGACGCTGATAATGCCTATATTATTGAAACTTGAATTTTAAGATAATCTTTGAAATATTTATTATTTTTATTTCATTTTTAGAGCCCCTATATCTAATTTCTAATGCCTAATTTTTAGCCCAAAACTAAAGTGTTTGGCCCCAAAAAATTTGTGGAATAAAAATCAACCCAAAACTAAAAAAGCAACCTACAAAAAGAATATATTTAAGGCACAATTAGTCCAAAATGGACCAAATTGGACCAAAGTGTAATTGTAAAACAGGAAATTAATATGGAGAAAAATTATTTAAAAAATGGGAGAAAATATTGAAAATAGGTTGATGACATGACGCTGATAATGCCTATATTATTGAAACTTGAATTTTAGGATAATCTTTGGAATATTTATTATTTTTATTTCATTTTTAGAGCCCCTATCTCTAATTTCTAATGCCTAATTTTTAGCCCAAAACTAAAGAGTTTGGCCCAAAAAAAATTTTGGAAAAAAAATCAACCCAAAACTAAAAAAGCAACCTACAAAAAGAATACATTTAAGGCACAATTGGTCCGAAAATGACCAAATAAGACCAAATTAGACCAAAGTGAACCAAATGGATAGAAGTGGACCAAATTAGACAAAGTGGACTGAATGGACCTAAGTGGACGAAATGTGACCGTATTGGACTGAATAACATCAAAGTGGACCGAAGTTTACCAAATGAACCGAAAGGACTGAAGTGGGTCGAATTGGACTGAAGTGAACCAAATAGACCTAACTAGATTGAAGTGGATAGAATAGGACCGAATAGACTCAAATAGATGGAATGGACTAAATGAACCGATAAGATAGAATTGGATCGAATGGTTGGAATATGACCGAATGGACCAAAGTAGATGGAATGGACTGAAGTGGACGGAATAAGACTAAATTGAACTGATAAGACCGAATTAGATCGAATGGACCGATTAAGTTTGAATTGGACTAAATAGAGCGAAATGGACCAATTTACCAAATAAGAACAAATTGGACCAAGTGAATGGACTGAAGTTGAATAAAATGGATCAAATAAAAATGAATTGGAGAAAAGTGAAACGAATGGACTGAATTGACCAAAGTGGAACCAATTGACTGAATGGATCAAAGTAGAGTAGCAACAATAAATACTACGCTTCAACTTTTAGATATTATATATAAATATAGATTTGTAAGACATATATGTAGTATAATTTGTATTATAGTTAATGTGAAACTAATCGATCATGTCACTTTGTACAATTTTTAGTTAAAAAATGATATAGTTTAAAACTTTAATCGTTCTTTTTACTTTAAAAATTTTAAATGAAAACATTCATAAAATGCATTATTTAAAAGATATTATTATTATTTGATTAAAGAAGAATGTTCATTGTGTCATGTATAAATTAACTCTATGAAGAGAGAACAAGAGAGGGGAAATGGCAAGAATATACCAGAAGATTTGGTAGTCGTTGGTTCTAGAAAACCATTAAATCAAACTAACCATTAAAAGTATTTAGTACTCACCCTGAGGTCAATACATGATAAGTTCAAACCATTCGACTTAGAGAATTTACGCAAAACACAGTTGTATTGCATATCCCCAGCTGCAGCCTACAAGGGTGGACCACTTCGTTGATGAGGACAGAGTCAACATACTTGCACCTTCAGTCATTTCAATTTCGAAGATACTTTCAACATAAACTTTAGTTGTGGGTTGCCCCAAGCAACGTTAAAACTTCAAAATGGCATTGAAGAGGTCCAATTTGATTGCTTTTATCAAATATATAGGCTCCTTACTTCTCTTTTCAATATTATATAAGCTCTTTTGTCTTAAATAAATTTCTGCCATCTTTGAATAAAAAAAAAATATACCGCTAGTAGTGGTCAAAGAATGGATAACGCATTAAATAAAAAATTGTGATTAAGGTTGAAAAATTGCCGAGTCTTTTATGCTCCGTTTGTTAAAAATCAATTGACCGGTTCACTGACTCCTATCTATAAATAGACATATCCCCATATGCTATGCTTCCCACTCCTCACCAAAGCAAGAATACGCAGAGTGCTCTACTAGAATCTCAAATATGAAGAAAGTTGTTTCTTACCTTGTAACTGTGGCCCTTTTGGCTTTGGCATCCTCCCTTGCTTCTGCCTATGACCCTAGTCCTTTGCAAGACTTTTGTGTTGCAATTAACAACACCGATTCTGCTGGTACGTACATAATCTTGTTATTGTTAGCAGTAGTAGTATTATTATCACTTTCTTTTGAAATCATTATAAGTTCTACACATTGATGAAATTATGCTCACCGGTTATATCATCTCTATCACATTTTTTCCCCTACATGACATGTTGTCAATTGCTACAAAACTATCTAATTTGTGACAGTGACAAACTTTTCTTTGTGCAGTTTTTGTGAATGGGAAATTTTGCAAGGACCCAACACTTGTCACAGCCAATGATTTTTTCTTCTCCGGACTCAATATTCCTGGAAACACAGCTACAAATAAAGTCGGATCAAGTGTCAATCTTGTGAACGTCGATAAATTACCAGGTCTCAACACTCTAGGCATATCTATAGCTCGCCTTGACTTTGCACCATATGGTTTGAATCCACCTCACACTCACCCTCGCGGAACTAAGCTTTTGGTTGTCATAGAGGGCACCCTCTTAGTAGGATTTGTCACATCCAATCCAAACAAACTCTTCACCAAAGTTCTAAACAAGGGAGACGCCTTTGTATTCCCTATTGGTCTCATTCACTTCCAATTCAACGTAGGGCAGACCAATGCCATTGCCTTTGCTGGTCTTAGCAGTCAGAATCCTGGGTTGATCACCATAGCAAACGCAGTCTTCGGATCTAATCCTCCAATCAATCCTGATGTTCTTGCCAAGGCCTTCCAGTTGGACAAGAATGTTGTTGAATATCTTCAAAAACATTTCTAGTCAAATCACAATTAGGAAAAATATTTGTAATAGGAATGATGAACCATTACATAGCAGAGTTTGATTAAAATTTGCCTTGTTTCCCAACCTTTATTGCCATTAAAATATTTATTATCAAATAAAATTGTCTTATGATTTTTGTTTGTGTCATGGTGTCATTGCAAATGTGGAGAAATTAGTGTACGATTAAATCTTGATTACACCTTGGATCCACAATGATTGAAATTACAAGAACTTATATATAAAACTGATAAAAATCGTATTAAAAATAGACAGAATTTTATAAATGGCAGCCCAAATTTAGGGCTCGGTAGCACCTATCTATGTAGAAACACAGTCCTAAATGTAACATTTAAGCAAGAGTAGTGAATTTCTACAACACTATGGTCTATAAATTCATACCGAAGAAAAATAGAAAAAATTATACTAGGGAAAGTAGTTAACAAATGAAATATTAAAGCATTTAAATACGATTATTTGGGGAAATTACACAACGAGGCTAGAGTTTACACCTTGTTTCGAATAAGGCCTCAAAGTTTTTAATTTTGTCAATTAAAGTCCCAAACTTATAAAACATTTTGTCAATTAATTTTCTATTTTACCTTAATCAATTTCGATTTTCTAACAATCATTTTCTCACTTACAAAGAAACTCTCTCCCTAAACAAAGAGTTTTCTCTCTACACACTCTGTTCAATGACGGCCATATTGATTTATAAGCAAGCCTTAGGTTAGGTGAACAGAGAGTTTAATTCATGGTTTTATCTTTTTATTTTTTTACTGATATTGCCCAGAACAACATTAAAAATATAATGTAGACTGAAATGGACCTTATGTTAAAACAATTTCATAACTTTGGATCTTTAATCGATAAAATTAAAGACTTGAGACCTAATCTAAAACATGGTATACATTGTGGGCTTTTTATGTAATTTTCCACTTATTATTTTGTACTAGTTGCATGTGAAATATAAAACTATTTTGTAACGTGATATAATGTATGATTTATTCTCCAAAACATACTGAAGATATTATTTCTAAAATTATTTTTCATCTCTCCATCTCTACAAATATATCATTCTATTATTTTGAGTTTTTATTTTTTTTGAAAAACTTAGGTGCATTTGATTGATATTATTCCATTATTTTTTTTTCGTAATAAAAAATGGAAATACTTTTTTTTATTCAAGTAATCTATATTATTCAAATTTTTGTATAGTGTGTAATGGTTAATTTTTTATACAACTAAAATTTTTAAGTTCCAAAATTAATTATTTGAATTTCTCATTCTCTTAAGAAAATTATCATGATAACTAAACTTCATCACAAATTTATGATTGATATTACTCAAATAATTTATAGACACATTCAAATACATGATCATGTAAATTTTATTTTGATATAAACTCAAATTTTCACTTCTAAAAAATCTAAAAATTAACTAAAATCAAAACTATAAGAGGGATAGAGAGTGTATGTGATAACTCAAAACACACCACCAAAGTGTACCATCCAAAAGTAGGGACAAAAAAAAAACAAAAAAATTCATCAATCTAAAGTAGAGTTGCAAGAAATAATGAGAGAGAGAGAGAGAGAGAGAGAGAGAGAGAGAGAGAGAGAACAATCACCTATTTTTTGGAAGAGGATGTGAGACAAATAAAAAAAATTATATAAAAGAAAATGAGTAGAAGAACATTCAAAAGAAAATGTATAGTTGTACACATCTAATTATCCAAGTCATGTTATGTAATAGAATGACATTAAATGATTTAATAATTTCATAGGATAACATCTAACAAACAAAGAAAAAAAAAATTAGAATACAACTAAATCATATCAACCTAAAGTAGAGTTAAACATAAAAATTCATCAATCTAAATAAAAATCCACCAAAAGAAAGAATATATATATTGTAGGGACACGATTTTCAGACCAAGCCCAAAATGTAAGAGATCTTGGCCTAGTGAACCCAGTACAATAAATTTGTAGAGAGTGCGTCAAAGAGCTAGGTTTTAGTGCATGGATAACAGTTAATATGGTTTTCGATGATGAGCCAACAAGAATTGAACCCGGTTTGTGCGAGAAAGTTTGTCCTCAACACTGTCCGAGGAGCTCTGTTCTAAAATATATTGGATGACAATGGTTACAGGAGTTGTTGAGATTGCTATAGTGCTTTCTCTTCTCCTTTTTTCATCCTCCCTCTTCTCTAGGATCTCTACCCTTGTTTATATTACATCTCTCCCTTCATCCTTACCCTACACGTGGATTACATGTGGACAGCTGATGGTTTATGCTGATACTTGTCCCATCAGCCCCTCTAAAAGTCTTCTAGGGTGGCTGTAAGGCTGCCATAATACTGTTCAGAGGTCACTTCCTCATTAATGCGGTGATAGCAGCTTTCTCTTAGTTATTTTTGAGTCCTTATCCCTCTTGTACGTTCATGATACTTGTTGCTATCATTAGAACTTCCTGAAAGGTCATCCTTGATCATTAGGATCTATACTAGATTTGCGTTTAGCTTTATCCGAGGAGATAGTACTCCTCGGACTTAGACCACCTATGTTTCTCGGCCAAATCCCAAAATCCATGACCCCACAATAGCCCCTTAAAACTCCGGTTTTCTCCTCGCATCCGAGGAGAAAAGTGGGGTTTTGAATTCTTAAGAGTTGATTCTACTTTGATCCTTTGATTTACACCTGTGGGAGTATCGTTTCACGCGCCCCATATTTATACTGTGAATTGCTCCTTTCAAAGCTACCAATCTGAGGATTTGGTTATAATCTTAGGCCTATCTTGACACTTAGTGAGAAACAAATAGATGTTGTGGAATGATAATTTCCCAAAGTATATGGTCCAAGGACCGAGGCATGATCAAGTTTATAGTGTGAATACCTTGAAGAGAGATGTCATGAAGTGTTAACTTTCTCACATCATGTGGTCTGAGGACCGAGGCATGATTGAGTTATAGTTTAAACACTTTGAAGAGAGATGTCATGAAGTGTTAGCTTTCTCACATCATCTAGTCCGAGGACTGAGGCATGATTGAGTTATAGTTTAAACACTTTGAAGAGAGATGTCATGAAGTGTTAACTTTCTCACATCATCTGGTCCGAGGACCGAGGCATGATTGAGTTATAGTTTAAACACTTTGAAAAGAGATGCCATTATGTGTTAATTTCCCCAAAGTAGGAGGTCTGAGGATCCGGCATTGCCAAGACTCTTCTTAGTAGGAGGTCTGAGGACCCGGCATAGCTAAGACTCTTCTTAGCAGGAGGTCTATGGACCCGACATAGCTAAGACTCTTCTTAGCAGTAGGTCTGTGGGACCTGAGGTAGCTAAGGCTCTTCTTAGCAGGAAGTCCGAGGACCCAGCATAGCTAAGACTCCTCTTAGCAGGAGGTCCGAGGACCCGGCATAGCTAAGACTCTTTTTAACACTTAGGAGGAGGTCTGTGGGACCTAATGTAACTAAGGCCCTTCTTAGCAGGAGGTTCGAGGACCCGGCATAGCTAAGACTCCTCTTAGCGGGAGGTCCGAGGACCCGGCATAGCTAAGACTCTTCTTAACACTTAGCAGGAGGTCTGTGGGACCTGAGGTAGCTAAGGCTCTTCTTAGCAGGAGGTTCGATGACCCGGCATAGCTAAGACTCTTTTTAACACTTAGTAGGAGGTTTGTGGGACCTGACGTAGCTAAGGTTCTTCTTAGCAGGAGGTTCGAGGACCCGGCATAGCTAAGACTCTTCTTAGCAGGAGGTTTGTGGACCCGATATAGCTAAGACTCTTCTTAGCAGGAGGTTCGAGGACCCAGCATAGCTAAGACTCTTTTAACACTTTAATAGATGTCAGTGTGTGTTAATTTCCCCACAGCAGGAGGTCCGAGGACCTGGCTTAGCTAAGGTTCTGTTTAACTACTTCTAAAAATGCCAGTGTGCATTAATTTCCCCAAAATAGGAGGTCCGAGAACCCGGCATAGCTAAAGTTTTGTTTAACCACTTCTAAAGATGCCAGTGTGTGTTAATTTTCCCAAAGCAAGAGGTCCGAGGACCCGGCATAGCTAAGGTTCTGTTTAACCACTTCAATAGATGTCAGTGTGTGTTAATTTCCTCAAAGCAGGAGGTCCGAGGATCTGGCATAACTAAGGTTCTTCTTAGCAGGAGGTCTGTGGACCCGACATAGCTAAGACTCTTCTTAGCAGAAGGTTCGAGGACCCGACATAGCAAAGACTCTTTTAACACTTTAAGAGATGTTAGTGTGTGTTAATTTCCCCACAGCAGGAGGTCCGAGGACTCGGCATAGCTAAGGTTCTATTTAACCACTTCTAAAGATGTCAGTGTGTGTTAATTTCCCCAAAGCAGAAGGTCCGAGGACCTGGCATAGCTAAGGTTCTGTTTAACCACTTCTAAAGATGCCAGTGTGTGTTAATTTCCCCAAAGCAGGAGGTCCGAGGACCCAGCATAGCTAAGGTTCAGTTTAACCACTTCAATAGATTATAAGATATCAATATATACCTTCAAGAACTAGCCCCACCGCAAAGCTCCTTTGAATTGCTCATATGTTGCTGCCACTTCCTCTAATGGAAGTTTAGCGAACTAGGCCACCAAATTCGCGAGGACCTGGTCCTTGACAGAGGTACAAGGCATGTACTTGATGTCAGAAGCCCCCAGAATTGTGCCCCATTCGACAATCCTCCCTGTATAATCCGTACGTTGTAGTATAGACTTGAGCGGAAGCTAAGTTAGGACAACAACTGTGTGCCTTATGTAGTTACTTGCTCACATTATAAACTGGCCACCATAATGGCTTTCCCCAAGGACTCTTATTGCTGGGGGTCTAATCCTATCATATTTAACCGTTGCACTCACTATCACACAAGTTCTCCTCACAGACGGCGCCAATTGTAGGGACGCGATTTTCAGACCAAGCCCAAAATGTAAGGGATCTTGGCCCAGTGAACCCAGTACAATAAATTTGTAGAGAGTTGGTCAAAGAGCTAAGCTTTAGTACATGAATAACAGTTAATATGGTTTTAGATGATGAGCCAACAAGAATTGAACTTGGTTTGTGCGAGAAAGTTTGTCCTCGGCACAGTCTGAGGAGCTCTGTTCTAGTATATATTAGATGACAATGGTTACAGGAGTTGTTGAGATTGCTATAGTGCTTTCTCTTCTCTTTTTTTTATCCTCCCTCTTCTCTGGGATCTCTACCCTTATTTATATTACATCTCTCCCTTCATCCTTACCCTACACGTGGACAACATGTGGACAGTTGATGGTTTATGCTGATACTTGTTCCATCAGCCCCTCTAAAAGTCTTCTGGGGTGGCTGTAAGGTTGCCATAATACTGTTCAGAGGTCACTTCCTCATTAATGCGGTGGTAGCAGCTTTTCCTTAGTTATTTTTGAGTCCTTATCCCTCATGTATGTTCATGATGCTTGTTGCTATCATTAGAACTTCCTGAAAGGTCATCCTTGATCATTAGGATCTATAACAGATTTGCATTTAGCTTTATCCGAGGAGATAGTACTCCTCGGACCTGGACCACCCATGCTTTTCGGCCAAATCCTAAAATCCATGACCCCACATATATATATATATATATATATATAGAGAGAGAGAGAGAGAGAGAGAGAGAGAGAGAGAGAGAGAGAGAGAGAGAGAGAGTTCACCTTTTTGTGTGAGCAAAATATGGATTGAATATAAGAGAAAATAACAAACTTTAATAGTAAAAAAAAACTCATAGGAGAAGAGTCAAAATAAAAGGAAGATGAAGGGGTGGAGAAGGTGTAATTGTTGGAGAAGGTATAATTGTAAAATAGGAAATTAATAAGGAGAAAAATTATTAAAAAGGCGGGAGAAAATATTGAAAATAGGTTGATGATGTGACGTTGATAATGCCTATATTATTGAAACTTGAATTTTAAGATAATTTTTGGAATATTTATTATTTTTATGTCATTTTTAGAGCCCCTATCTCTAATTTGTAATGCCTAATTTTTAGCCCAAAACTAAAGAGTTTGGCCCAAAAAAATTTGTGAAAAAAAAATCAAACCAAAACTAAAAAAGCAACCTACAAAAAGAATACATTTAAGGCACAATTAGTCCAAAATGGACCAAATTGGACCAAAGTGTAATTGTAAAATAGGAAATTAATATGGAGAAAAATTATCAAAAAGGTGGGAGAAAATATTGAAAATAGGTTGATGACGTGACGCTGATAATGCCTATATTATTGAAACTTGAATTTTAAGATAATCTTTGGAATATTTATTATTTTTATTTCATTTTTAGAGCCTCTATCTCTAATTTCTAATGCCTAATTTTTAGCCCAAAACTAAAGAGTTTGGCCCAAAAAATTTTGTGGAAAAAAAATCGACCCAAAACTAAAAAAGCAACCTACAAAAAGAATACATTTAAGGCACAATTGGTCCGAAATTGACCAAATTAGACCAAAGTGAACCAAATGGATAGAAGTGGACCTAATTGGACAAAGTGCACTGAATGGACCTAAGTGGACGAAATGTGACCGTATTGGACTGAATAGCATCAAAGTGGACCGAAGTTTACCAAATGAACCGAAAGGACTGAAGTGGATTGAATTGGACTGAAGTGAACCAAATAGACTAAACTAGACTGAAGTGGATAGAATAGGACCGAATAGACTCAACTAGATGGAATGGACTAAATGGACCGATAAGATAGAATTGGATCGAATGGTTGGAATAAGACCGAATGGACCTAAGCAGATGGAATGGACCAAAGTGGATAGAATAAGACTAAATTGAACTAATAAGACCGAACTGGATCAACTGGACTGAATAAGTTTGAATTGGACTAAATAGAGCGACATGGACCAATTTACCAAATAAGAACAAATTGGACCAAGTGAATGGACCGAAGTTGAACAAAATGGATGAAATAAAAATGAATTGGAGAAAAGTGAAACGAATGGACTAAATTGACTGAATTGATCAAAGTGGAACCAATTGACTGAATGGACCAAAGTAGAGTAACAACAATAAATACTACGCTTCAACTTTTAGATATTATATATAAATATAGATTTGTAAGACTTATATGTAGTATAATTTGTATTATAGTTAATGTGAAACTAATCGATCAGGTCACTTTGTACAATTTTTAGTTAAAAAATGATATAGTTTAAAACTTTAAACGTTCTTTTTACTTTAAAAATTTAAATGAAAACATTCATAAAATGCATTATTTAAAAGATATTATTATTTGATCAAAGAAGAATGTTCATTGTGTCATGTATAAATTAACTCTAAACCATAATGTTTCTATATTGAATCTGCAGAAGCCACAATCATCTTGGGAATGGTAACATATTGAATGTTGTCATTAGCATCCATCATCCTTACAATGGTAACAGGCTATATTTCCTTCCACTAATGCTGCAAAAATTTCTCTATTATTATTATTATTATTATTATTATTTTTCCCTCTCTCTCTCTCTGGACAATACGCTGCATCATTTTGATAATATCGTAAATTATTTATAATACACAAAGTTTCGATCTGTTTTAGACTCAATAGCCTAATCAGGCTCAATAACAAGAATCGAATCTGTTAATACAAAACTGGTTTAACTTTGAGCTTGTATTTGTAATCTCAGCCAGAAATACAAAATTAGATGTAAAAAAGAAGTGTATTTAGCTTACCGCAGTATTGTCCCACACTGCCTCCAGAAGAGGAAAACCAAGACGAGTTGGGCATTAAAAGATGGCATGTGTGACAGAAACACTCATACCTTTCTCGGCCTTTTGGCTAAGATCAAGTGTAGTATCTGTTCTTATCAGTTTAATATCTGATATGTGGGTCATCGGCCCACACGATATTAAATTTATTTCTTGAGGGGAAGAGCCCACCACAGTAGCTTGCTACTGGGACTCTTTAGCGTCGCCCAAGCGTTGCACTATAGCTCGGTCCTGGCGCACCCCACCCAATTCTAGTTCAAAGCTCCGCATATTTGCATTATGTGGATGGCCCAAATTTTCTGCAGCCATTAAGCTTTCTGTATGTTAGTGACAGCCGCATCAAAAGTGTAGAATGAAGGTAGAGACGATTTTGATTCTAGAATGCTGATTGATAAGTGCTCAAGTATTTGAAACTTAATTTATTGTTGACCATCTGATGTGTGTAGCATCCAACTATGTCAAATGATCCATGTAGAGTGCATCTGCATCCTTCGAATAAATGCAATTATTCCAATAGCATCCGAGTTGTCTGAAATGTCAGACAAGTTATTGAACAGTTGTCTGAACTGTAAGCCAATTATTGTACTCACCATGTAAATTCTGGTTGTACGCATTATTGTACAAGAAGAGTCATCAGAGCCTTTCCTAGTAATTAAGAAAGGGGAAGAGTGTGAAGTGAAATAGCAAACGTTGACAGTCTCTTGCCTAGTTGCCTTTACAATGTTGAATCAATTAAAATTGTGTTTTCGTATAACTCCCTAGTTCCTGTTGCTTCATTTGACTTGAGGTGCAACACAAGTCTCATAGTGCAATAGTACATGAATAGATGTCTCAACAATGCATGGATATGTACAACTTTTTAAATTCGAGGATCTATATCTTTTTACGAAGTGTGGTATGACTAGCACCATACTGATTACAAGAATCCACCAAGCTTCAGGCGTGCATATCTCATCCTTCCATTTAGTTAATGAGGTTGTGATATTCTTCTTTGTGTAATGATGGCAAAGACATGTCATCTGCTAGTAAAAAAAAAGCCATACAATACATCAAGATATTTTCTTATGGTCATGTCTTATAGTAAATCTTTAGATTTTTTGACTTGATCTATAGTTGGCGTGTAGTTGATTGGTACTAGAGTAATCTGAACCGGAACTCGTTGTTGTATCTGACGATCCGATTCAACTCGTTTCGGATCATCTAGTCGTGGACCGCCGAGAGTGGATCCATGTTGAGAGAGAGAGAGAGAGAGAGAGAGAGAGAGAGAGTTGAGATTAGGGAGTAGTATTGAAAATGGATGCTAGTATTAGAAGGAGAGAGATGGCATGTTAAGAGACTGTCATTTTTTTTAAATGACTAAACCAAGTAGGTGTTGGTTTTTATTTATTTTTTTATTTTAATGGTACTTTACTTCTTAGAAATCAAGTACCATGTAAATTTTTTAAATTAATATTTGGTTTTATTTTTCAATTTTTTAAGGAGCAATTATGTGAATTTGGTTTGAAAAAACATCTCAATCCTATCGTTATTAAAACTTTGAGAAGTGAACAAGAGTTCCTTCTTCTTTTGGGAAGGTGTTGGTTTTTTTTTTTTAATGGTACTTTACTTCTTAGAAATCAAGTACCATGTAAATTTTTTAAATTAATATTTGGTTATATTTCTCAATTTTTTAAGGAGCAATTATGTGAATTTGGTTTGAAAAAACATCTCAATCCTATCATTATTAAAACTTTGAGAAGTGAACAGGAGTTCCTTCTTCTTTTGGGAAGGTGTTGGGGTTTTTTTTTTTAATGGTACTTTACTTCTTAGAAATAAAGTACCATGTAAATTTTTTAAATTAATATTTGGTTATATTTTTCAATTTTTTAAGGAGCAATTATGTGAATTTGGTTTGAAAAAACATCTCAATCCTATCATTATTAAAACTTTGTGAAGTGAACAGGAGTTCCTTCTTCTTTTGAGAATTTGTTTTCCTCTGTAGAACTATCAATAAATGCCTTCAATTATATATATTTTTCTAATAACCGTAGACTAGGCAACTCTATAACTTATAACCTAATTAAACATGCAAGACATATTAGTGGTTCTATTGTGTGGATGGAGTCTATATCTTCGCAACTTACTGGTGTACATTTAGCCAATTTTGGCTGATTTCTTTTTTATGAAAGTTCATGATGTTTCTTCTAAAAAAAAATAAAAAAAAATAAATAACAATCCAATGGTTTGGAATTTTTTTTTTTGACTATTTGACTTGTACCGTACTAGGTTAAACCCAAACATGACCAACCGATTTTTTTGCCAAGTCTACTTTTTAAGCCAAATTGTAGGACCATTTCAAGTTCAATTTTGACAAAATTTCAATATGTATGATTTATATATGGACCAATCAGAAAAGGCTTGAAGACACAGTTTAGCTCACCAATGGGGAAAGCTAAGGAATTTTCAAGTGGAAGGATCACATATTCACATTCATTGCATCTCCTTTTGAAAGGGCTTTTTTAAATATATCACATTAAGTGGAGATGATGTTATTAAAAAGGCTTTTTTAAATATACTATAATTAGTTGACTAATTTGAAAATATTAAGAATAAAAAAAAAAATGTACACGTTCATTCTATGGAAATAAATATAACATGTTACATTAAGTTTAAATTATTATATAAGTTTAGAATCGTAGCTTCCCCCCCCCCCCCCAAATATAAGTATAATATGTAAGGTTGAAATTTATCAACCATTTTGTTGGCTTTATTTCGTGCCAATTTGCTTGTAATTCAGCACTTAGAAACCCTGTATTTAGGTGAAATTCATGTAAGGGTAATGTGTGAGAGAGTATGAAGAAATGTTCAAGAATGTGCAGTAAAGCAGGGACTTGCGGCTGGATCTTGCGGGTGGCTTGCGACTTGCAAGCCGCCAGATGATGCACACGAGTGAAGCATGCTGAGAAGTTGAACAGTCACGCCAACTGGAGCACTGCAGGACAAAAAGTCCAGTCTGGCCATTTTGTTTGCTCGCGACTTGAACTCGCGACTCAGTCAAGTCGCGAGGCCAAGCTGCTAGCCAGCGCTGTTTGGGAAAATTTGACTCTTCGCATTCCTTTCTCACCCCAGTATAGATACCCCTTATACCCACGAAATGTAGAGAGCTTCCAAAGAGAATTTTGAGAGAAAAACCCTAGAGAAAAACAAGATTGACTCATCCATAATCTTCACATAAAGACTCTTCAAATTCCTCTACTCTCTTCCTCTCCATTGTTACATCATTGAGAGGTACATTACCAAAACCTTTTTTCATCATACTCATATTTGTGAGAAAGTTGTTTGGTGCTTTGGGAAGCAGTTAAGAAGGGACCAATTTCACATTGGTTGATGCTATGGGCTGTAGCGGAATCCGGTAAGCTAAAGAAGAAATAGGTTCGGCACAACCTCGTTGAAGTAGCAGCTTGGAGAGCTTAGGTACACTGGGTAGATTAGGCTTGGAGGGTCTTTTGTTATCCATGTATCCCAACTACATTCTTTAGTGGATTATTGACCGCTTAGAGGGCAGCGGAGAGGTTTTACGCCGAGGACTTTGGTTTTCTCTTCGATAACACATCGTTGTGTTGTCCTTGTGTTTGCATCTCTCTTCCCTTAATCATTGCCATTTAATTTTTGCTGTGGATGTGATTTTATTTGGTTTAGATTTTGTTATCAATTCTATTTTTAGCTTATCTACATTTTCCGCACGTACATCGTTTGTTAATAAGCTTGAATTGGTAATTTGTAATTTGGGGGTCTAAACGTTCAAATGTATTTCTACACGTTTTTGAACTTTCATAATACTTATATTATTGAAACTGAAATTTTAAGGTAATTCTTTGCATATTTATTATTTTTATTGCATTTTTAGAGCCCCTATCTCTAATTTCTAATTCCTTTTTTTTTTAGGTCAAAAACTAAAGAGTTTGGCTCAAAAAAAAAATTTCAGCCCAAAACTGAAAATGCAACCTACAAAAGGAAAAAAAAAAAAAGAAGAAAATTTAAGACTCAATTAATCCAAAATAGACTAAATATAAGTGGACTAAATCAACCAGAGTGGATCGAAATAGATTGAAGGGGACCAAATAAGACTAAGTTGGATTGAGGTGAACCAATTGGACAAAGGTGGATTGAGTTGGATCAAGTGGACTGAATAGACAAAAGTGGACCGAAATCAACCAAACAGACTGAGGTGGACTGAATTGGTACAAATAAGACCAAAGTGAAACTGAGTTAGACCAATTGGACAGAGTGCAACGAATTGGACTTAATAAGACTAATTTGGACTGAAGTGAACTGAATGGACTGATGTGGACGGAGTAGTCGAAATAGGACCAAATGGACTGAATAAGACCTTATTGGACTGAAGTGAACGGAATTGAACTGAAATGGACTGAATAAGACCGAAGTGGACCGAATAGACTGAAATATACTAAATGGACCGAATATGACTGAAATGGATCAAATGGACCAAATAAGACCAAATGAACCGAGTAAGACCGAAGTGTAGCGAATAATGCCAAGTGGAACAAACTAGATGGAATGGGCCGAATTCAACCAAAAAGGGTTGCTTTGGCCTCAACTATAAGAGGATCCCAAACATCAATAAAGTCATGAATTTGGACCGAAGTGAACTGAATGGACTGATGTGGACCGAGTAGTCGGAATAGGACCAAATGGACTGAATAAGACCTTATTAGACTGAAGTGAACGGAATTGAACTGAAATGGACTGAATAAGACCGAAGTAGACCGAATAGACTGAACTAGACTAAATGGACCGAATAAGACTGAATTGGATCAAATGGACTAAATAAGACCAAATGAACCGAGTAAGACCGAAGTGTACCAAATAATGCCAAGTGGACCAAAGTAGATGGAATGGGCCGAATTCAACCAAAAAGGGTTGCTTTGGCCTCAACTATAAGAGGATCCTAAACATCAATAAAGTCATGACTTCTCCCTTATAATTTTGCTTTGTCATCACTAACACTGATGGTTAAAACGAAGTTAACTTTAACAAAAAGGAGTAGAGGTGGGTTCCAACAAATGTCTACAAAATCCCAAGATGTAGATAATCATTATATATTTTGTTGCCAAAGACCTTGTCGCTGAATTGGCACCTCCCTATGTACAAAGTGTTTGAGGGACTGGGGAGAAAGGGTTTGAGCTACGGGGATGGCAACAATTTGTAATTATTTCTCAAGAAATTATATATTTTGTTTATTTGTCTAAGTAAGAACAAAGGATGGACAACTTCCTTTTTCTGATTGTCTTATATAGAATGTTGTTCCTTTTCATTCGTATTATACCACAACAATCTGCTACGAATAATGTAAAGTTTCTTGCGTCTTCTTTTGAGAACTTCCAACTTTTCTTGTGATTCTATCATAAGGCTCATCCATCAATGATGGAGTCAAAACTGCATATCAAAAAATCTGGAAGGCCTCGGTGAATTGATCCAGGTAGTTTTTGTTACTGGTGATCGTCAAATCACTTCATAATATTGAAACTTTCAATCTTTCACTTGTTAAAGAAGAATGTTCCTGTGTCGTGTATAAACTCTAAACCATGTTTCGATATTGAATCTACAGTAGACATAATCATCTTGAGAATTGTAACACATTGAATGTCGTTATTAGCATCCATCATCCTTGCAATGGTAGCAGGCTACATTAATGCAGCAAAAAAATCATCTATTCTTTTTTTTCTGGACAGCCTCTTACGCTGCATCATTTTGATAATCTCGTAAATTATTTATAATACACAAGTTTTGATCTGTTTAGACTCAATAGCCTTATCAGGTTCAATCACAAGAATCGTATCTGTTAATACAAAACTGGTTTAACTTTGAGCTTTGCATTTGACATCTCAGCCAGAAATACAAAATTAGATGTAAAAAAGAAGTGTATATAGCTTACCGCAGTATTGTCCCACACTGCCTCCAGAAGAGGAAAACCAGGACGAGGTGGACATTAAAAGATGGCATGTGTGACAGAAACATTCATACCTTTCTCGGCCTTTTGGCTAAGATCAAGTGTAGTATCTGTTCTTATCAGTTTAATATCTGATATGTGGGTCATCGGCCCACATGATATTAAATTTATTTCTTGAGGGGTAGAGTCCATCACACTAGCTTGCTACTGGGGCTCTTAAGCGTCGCCCATGCGTTGCACTATAGCTCGGGCCTGGCGCACCCCACCCAATTCTAGTTCAAACATTGATCAACTGGTACATTGGAAGTCCCAGAATCCCTACTCTTCTATTTACTTAAACAATTGCATTTTTAAAGACGATGATTGTTTTTTAAATTTTAACCCAACAATTATTGACTTATTTTGATACTCGGTTATGGACTTATGGTTTCATAACCATTTTTATTCATACAAAGATGATGGCATGGTTACTACCTATGAAGCACGGGTGCGTTTCGGGACTCAGTACCGGTGCGGGATTCGGCAATTTTTGAAAAAGGTGGGTGTGGGTGCGGTGGGACTCGGCGATTAAAAAATTATTAAAAATATTTTTATATAAAAAAATTCAAATAAATGGTAGAATTTATTATTAAAAAACAATTATTTATGATTTGTTTTTAATGAAATCAATACTTTTGATAATTGTAAACAAAAAACCACATTTCAAGTAGGTTCCTTTACTCATTTTCCAATTCACAAGCCCACCCACATTAAATAATTGACATTCCCACCTACTTAATTTATGTTCTTTTATTACATACCTTTATTCTTCTTCCATCCATTTTTTTTTGTCTTCTCATCTTCTTCTTCCTTCTCTTTTTTTTTTTCCTCTCACAGGGCCACATGAAGCAGAAGAATGGCAGCCGCTGCCCATTTTGGACTCTTTCAGCCGGAATCGGCTGTATCGGCCTGTTTTGGTGGCCGTTTCTGCCGTTTCAGCCATATCGGCATGTTTCGGTGGCTGTTTCGCCCGTATTGTTTCCCGTTTCTACTAGAATCTGCCGGAATCAGCCCGAATCGGCGCAAATTTGGCCAAGTTGACGCGAATCGGCCTGAATCAAAAAAAAAAGGGAGAGTCGGCGAGTCGGACACTGGATGCCACGTCAGACTCCGGTATGGCGACCTTGGAGCCACGTTGGTGCTTTCTAGGTTACTACCATTGCCATCACCCACTTTAGAATCTATATAGGTGAAGATCGGTGGAGATTAGAGAGTAGTACTGAAGTGGGTACTAGTATTAGAAGGAGAGAGTTGGCATATTAAACGGCTGTCGTTTTTTGTCATTATGTTTGAAAAAGTATCTAAAAATATCAAATTTTTAGATATCTGTACTCTGTCGAAGTAAGGAAACATGACATATATGTTTGGAATAGATTCCGTTTTGATAGAGTTGAAAAAGCACTCTTTTGTTGAAATGTTTTATACATTTGTCCTATCTCAAGGCATTTTCTTAGACAAAAACTCTATTTTTTCCTCTTTTCAGAGGGTAAATATTTCTTAGAATAAGGAGTGCGAATCAAACTCATGTTTGAATTCAAATTGAGACACTGCTGCAAATTCTTCCCCTCTATGATGAGTGTGTGTGTGTGTGTGTATATATCTCTTTTTTAGCGGAATTATTGAATTAATGATTATTGAATTATAAACTTAAGGATGCATGTATAAAAGACAGAGTAAGAGTCGCACAAATAACAATCCAATGGTCCAAAATTTTTTTGACACATACTCAATTTGATTTGTACCATACTGCGTTAAACCAAAACATGACCAGCCGATTTGTTTGCCAAGTCTACTTTTTAAGCCAAAATTGTAAGACCATTTCATGTCCAATTTTGACAAAATTTCAATATGTACGATTTATGGACCAATCAGAAAAGGTTTCGAGACACAATTTTGCTCTAGCAATAATGTGTGCAATAAACATATCCTTTCAAAGTTTGTGTATTTATAATCTTAAAGATAAAAAAACATAGATGACTTCTCCTTTATTATTTTTGCCAACTGCTACTATAAGCTTTGTCCTCACTAATGGTTGCATTGAAGTTAACTATAAAAAAAGGGGTACGGGTGGGTTCCAATAACTACTTCTTTTGGCCTTTGAACCTACAAAATCTCAAGTAGGCCTGACAATTTCTCACTGCCCTAACCCATCCCACCCCGCAAAAGTTTTTTCTTGCCTTGCAAAGGTGGTGGGGCAGGAATGGAGCAAGATTTGTTTTTTTCCTACACATTCGGGTGGGGTGAGGATGGGTTTAGGCTTTTTAGCCCTACCCCACTCTATTAGTATTAAAAGCTTAGTTTGAATTACTAAGTATTTAAATGCATGAATATTAAGATTTTCTTATTGTGATATTATCTTGTTAAACACTTAAGATAATATTATTTAGTCCTTATTAGAAATTATTTTGATAATTTAATTGTAATTTTAAGTATATTTATATTAACGAAACAAGTTTTAAAAAACTTTAATAGCTATGTAGCAAGGTGTGACATATTAATATGAAGTAAAGTTTTGCAATGCGGGGCGGGGCCTTGCGAAGCCCCAAGGGGTGGGGATGGGACAAGGAAATTTGCCTCGCCATGTAGGACGGGGCGAGAATGGGGCAAGACAAAACCGTGCAGGGCGGAGGTGAAGACCCCATCCTTCGGCCTCATCCCACCCCATTGCCATCCCTTATTCAAAGATGTTATATGATTATTATATATTTTGTTTATTTGTCAAAAAATAAAGGATTGACTATTTCCCTTTCTAATTGCTTTAAGAATGTTTTTCATTTTCATCCATGCTAGTCGCAAACCTACACAAACTATAGGAAAATGTAATATAATTATTTGATAAGAAAATAATGTAAAATTTGTAGGTTAAATAGTGCATGTGTTATATAAAAGTATTTTCTATTTTTATAAGTTTTATGTAATGGAACATATAATGATTTTTGCATTCAACAACAATACATAGTAGTATATATAGAAATGAAGATGATGTTATTATAAGGGCTTGTTATTACAGAAGGAATATGTGCCTCATCTAGAAAAAGATCTAAGACAGAAGAGGAAGATAGGGGGCACGAAAGTGAGAGAGCTTGATAAAGGAGCGATGTTCCCAAAAGACAACATTGCGGGAGATACGAAGATAATAAGAGATAGGATCATAACACCGATACCTCTTTTGAGTTTCGCCAAAGCCAAGAAAACAACAAAGCCTTGACTAAGGCTCAAGTTTGTTATGCTCATGTAGTTGAAGAATAACGAAACAAGCAGAACCGAAGGAGCAAAGGTGGTGATAGTCTAGAGGTGACCCAAAAAGGTGTTCATATGGAGTTTGATTTTGGATAACAAGACTTGGAATGCGATTAATAGCATGAACAACATGAAGAGCAATTTCGCCCAAAAAAGGAGTAGGAACTTTGGTAGAGAAAAGGAGAGCACGGACAGTGTCAAGAATATGATGAAGTTTTCGTTCAGCTCTACCATTTTGCTGAGAGGTACCTGGACAAGTTAGATGATGAACAGTGTCATAAGAATGCAAAACAGCTTGGAAAGCATATTGAGTGTACTCAAGAGCATTATCAGATCAAAATTTTTTGATTCGTTTGGAAAATTGAGTTTCAACCATTTTTGCAAAATTAGAATGTACTTACAATAATTCAAAACGATATTTCATATGAAAAATCCAGCAATAGCAGGAATAATCATCAACAAAGACAACAAAATATCGAGATCCACCAATACTAGAAACAGAGGAAGGCCCCTAAACATCGGAATGAGTTAGGTCAAAGATATCAGTGGACATTGATTCACTAGTATTGAAAGGCAAAGCTAGTCGTTTTCCTAACTGACATGAAACACAATCAAAATTTCCTGCAGACACTGAACCTAACAAACCTCTAGAAGCCAAGTGTTGTACCTGAGAGGAAGATGTGTGACCAAGTCAAGCATGCCAAAGTGCAAGGGAAGGAATAGAAGCAACTGTAGCAGCTATAGCAACAGAAATAAGAGCAACAAGTGGAAGACAAAGGTTGTCCATGGGAAACATACGCCCAACTCTGGGATCGGTCCCAAGCTCATGTCCAGTCCTCGGATCTTGCACAATACACCCAGAATAATCAAAAATAATGCAATAACCCAACGAAACTAATTGTCTCACTGAAAATAAATTATAAGAAAGGTCAAGCACATTAAAGACCCCAGGAACCAAGAGGTTGGAGATCGAAACGGAACCTATATTATGACCAGATATTGTGGAACCATTTGCTGTGCAAATATTAAAAGGGTGTGGTGTAGGTTTAAGGTTAGAAAATAAGGACGAGGGAGGTGTCATGTGATTGCAACAAGCAGAATCCATAAGCCAAGAGGAAGGAGACATACCAGATAAAGCTAAGAGAGAAGATGAATAAAATGCATTACCAACCATATGAATGACATTAGCAATGATGTTTTTAAGGTCATCTCTGGAAATGGTGAAAGTGGATCCAAAGGACTTAGACTATGCAGAGACGGGAGCCATGGGTTGGACACTCTCAGTGTTAGCAACCGTAACAGTAGAAATGGAAACTGTTGATTTATTATGTTAATAACAAGTCTTAATATTATAGCCAAAACGTTTACAAAAATTGCAAAAACGTTTGTTGGATTGTCGGTGACAATTGTTGCAATAAAAAGAAGACATGTCCTTATTCTTCATTTAGAAGAAAAATATGCAAAAATGGACTACAAAAATGAAATTTACGTGAAAAACTGGGTAAAGAGCACTTGAACTGAAAAAAGTCAACTTTGGGGAAAGTCAACGATCAACGGCACTGTTAACTCACTGTGACGATGTAAGCAGCTGACGTAAGCAACTGACTGGTGATGACATGGCCTGATGATGTAAGCAATGATGTGGAGTGATGATGTCAGCTATGGCTTACGTGAATGCTAACGTGGCAGTGATGATGTTAGAGATGACGTTAGTAGGTAACCCAATGGCGTGTGGGGCGCGTGAGGCGCGAGGATCAACTTGTCGAAACTTTGGGCGGCGCATGAGGGTGTGTGGGGCCTCTGATGACTGTCAAGTTTCTACCAAGTAGTAGATCCGCGGAGGACGATCTTAGTGGTACCTGCAAAAACACAATTAGGGCAAGGATCACGGTGGCGACGATATGGCAATGTCTCGAAACTCTGAACGGCGACGACTGCAGGTCCGAAACTAGAGACGATAATTGAGATGCGTCAAAGGTTTAACGGCGAATGGTTGCAGTAGTAGTTGTAACAGCAGAAGCAATTATGAGTCTAGAATAACACCAATAAGAGACAAGACTATGAAGAAAAAGTCAGAGCAATGTCTCTGATACCATGTTAGAAACACTAAATAAGTGTATTGTATTTCTCAAGAAATAGAGTATATATGAGTGACTTTATATAGGAGGCAGAGTGTGCAGTTCAAGTAAGTGTGTTATACAAGTAAATAAGGTTGGCCTAAAGCTCACATACACATTAACACTACCAAAGGTACCTTCAATAGATTTTGCCATGGGCTATCCTTTGCCCCTGGCTCTCTTGCTTTCTTTGCATTTAATGACACAGATTAGCCCAAGAAACTTATTGACTGGCCCTCAACCACAGGCTTTGTCATTTTCTTAGGTAACACTCCTGTTACTTGGTTTACAAAGAGATAAGCAACCATAACTCACTGTATGGAACTCTGGCAACATTGGCTAAAGATGATACCAAAAGACGTTGGTGATTTTCTTTCTTATAATTATGTTCTATGGTTCGATAATATCTCCACCTTAGCCATTGCTTCTAATCTTATTTTCACATAGGAACAAACCATATTGAGGTTAATTATCACTTAATGAGGGAAAAGGAAAGTTCATGTCTAGGCTCGATCCGTTAGCAAATCCCATCACTTAATTTATTTTTTGCTATACTTTAGTTTATTGGTGATTTGTTTGTGCTATCACACGTTTATATCATTGTTATGAATACCGTTTCGGACCCCGTTTCGGCGGCACCGGCCTATTTCGGCGTACCGTTTCAGAGTATTTCGAAGTTACGATATTTTATAATAAAATATATATATTATTAATAAAAAAACCTATATAAATTATTAAAGGTTTTAAAGAAGTTATAAGTACATATTTCAACTAATATGTAATCTTTAAGTCCAAATAATAATAATAATAATAAGTATCAGTTAAATCATGTATAAAATATAATAAGAGTAATAATATGAAAAAAAAAAAAAAAAAACTTGAAGTTAATATTGGAGGTTGGAATAGTGAAAGAGGGTAAAAGCTCCCACATTCATTTTTATTGTTAATCACGTGGGGCACACAAAAACAAAACAAAGAAAAATTTCAAATTTTAAAATACAAGTAACAAAAGGGGAGCATGTCGGCTGGCAAAAACTAAACAAATAAAAAAAATCAAAACAAAGAACATAGCAATTAATGAAGAGTAAGGAGGCTCACAAGTAGTCCCATACATTACCTTTACAGCACACAAATAAAAAAGGAAAGGCAGAGTGGCAGCCCGCAGCAGGACCGAAACACACCAGAAGAAAAAATAAAAAAGAGAAGGAGAAAAGAAGGGTCCGAAACCCACCAAAAGAAGAAGAAAAAAAAGAAGAAGAAGAAGAAAAAAAAAGAAAAGAAAACAAGAAGCAGAAGGGTCCGTAACCAAGAAGAAGAAGAAGGTATGATTTTTTTTTTTTTTTAAAAGCCAAAATCTGGTACCAGCTGAAATTTGTATTTCGGCCGAAATTGGACGGAATGGCCGGAACGCCCCGAAATAGGCCGAAATTTGACCCGAGGTGGAACAAGGGGTATTGTGGTACCGGTTTGCATGCCGGTACGAAATATTCCGGCCGTTCCGGCCAGAATGGAATGGAATCAATAACAATGGTTTATATGTTAAATTGGTTAATTAATTAAACTAGGCTAATTAATCAATTAATCTATTGCAAGGGGTCAATACGTTTTTGGCCTATCAATCTCTAAGCAGGGAAAAATCTTCAACACTAACTAATATGAAGAGAGAACAAGAGAGGGGAAATGGCAAGAATATACCAGAAGATTTGGTAGTCGTTGGTTCTAGAAAACCATTAAATCCTAACCATTAAAAGTATTTAGTACTCACCCTGAGGTCAATACATGATAAGTTCAAACCATTCGACTTAGAGAATTTACGCAAAACAGAGTTGTATTGCATATCCCCAGCTGCAGCCTACAATGGTGGACCACTTCATTGATGAGGACAGAGTCAACATACTTGCAGCTTCAGTCATTTCAATTTCAAAGATACTTTCAACATAAACTTTAGTTGTGGGTTTCCCAAAGCAACGTTAAAACTTCAAAATGGCATTGAAGAGGTCCAATTTGATTGCTTTCATCAAATATATAAGCTCCTTACTTCTCTTTTCAATATTATATAAGCTCAATTTCTTAAATAAATTTCTGCCATCTTTGAATATAAAAAAAATACGGCTAGTAGTGGTTAAAGAATGGAGAACCCATTAAATAAAAAATTGTGATTAAGGTTGAAAAATTGCCGAGTCTATTATGCTTCGTTTGTTAAAAATCAATTGACCGGTTCACTGACTCCTATCTATAAATAGACATATCCCCATATGCTATGCTTCCCACCCCTCACCAAAGCAAGAATACGCAGAGTACTCTACTAGAATCTCAAATATGAAGAAAGTTGTTTCTTACCTTGTAACTGTGGCCCTTTTGGCTTTGGCATCCTCCCTTGCTTCTGCCTATGACCCTAGTCCTTTGCAAGACTTTTGTGTTGCAATTAACAACACCAATTCTGCTGGTACGTACATAATCTTGTTATTATTAGCAGTAGTAGTATTATTATCACTTTCTTTTGAAATCATTATAAGTTCTACACATTGATGAAATTATGCTCGCCGGTTATATCATCTCTATCACATTTTTTTCCCCTACATGACATGTTGTCAATTGCTACAGAACTATCTAATTTGTGACAATAACAAACTTTTCTTTGTGCAGTTTTTGTAAATGGAAAATTTTGCAAGGACCCAACACTTGTCACAGCCAATGATTTTTTCTTCTCTGGACTCAATATTCCTGGAAACACAGCTACAAATAAAGTCGGATCAAGTGTCAATCTTGTGAACGTCGATAAATTACCAGGTCTCAACACTCTAGGCATATCTTTGGCTCGCCTTGACTTTGCACCATATGGTTTGAATCCACCTCACACTCACCCTCGCGGAACTGAGCTTTTGGTCGTCATAGAGGGTACTCTCTTAGTTGGATTTGTCACATCCAATCCAAACAAACTCTTCACCAAAGTTCTAAACAAGGGAGACGTCTTTGTATTCCCTATTGGTCTCATTCACTTCCAATTCAACATAGGGCAGACCAATGCCGTTGCCTTTGCTGGTCTTAGCAGTCAGAATCCTGGGTTGATCACCATAGCAAACGCAGTCTTCGGATCCAATCCTCCAATCAATCCTGATGTTCTTGCCAAGGCCTTCCAGTTGGACAAGAATGTTGTTGAATATCTTCAGAAACAATTCTAGTCAAACCACAATTAGGAAAAATATTTATAATAGGAATGATGAACCATTACATAGCAGAGTTTGATTAAAATTTTCCTTGTTTCCCAACCTGTATTGCCATTAAAATATTTATTATCAAATAAAATTGTCTTATGATTTTTTTGTTTGTGTCATGGTGTCATTGCAAATACGGAGAAATTAGTGAACGACTAAATCTTGATTACACCTTTGATCCACAATGATTGAAATTACAAGAACTTACATATAAAACTGATCAAAATCGTATTAAAAATAGATAGAATTTTATAAATGGCAGCCCAAATTTAGGGCTCGGTAGCACCTATCCATGTAAAAACACAGTCCTCAATGTAACATTTAAGTAAGAGTAGTGAATTTCTACAACACTATGGTCTATAAATTCATACTGAAGAAAAATGGAAAAAATTATACTAGGGAAAGTAGTTAACAAATGAAATATTAAAGCATTTAAATATGATTATTTGGGGAAATTACACAACAAGGCTAGAGTTTACATCTTGTTTCGAATAAGGTCTCAAAGTTTTTAATTTTGTCAATTAAAGTCCCAGACTTATAAAACATTTTGTCTATTAATTTTCTATTTTACTTTAATCAATTTCGATTTTCTAACAATCATTTTCTCACTTACAAAGAAACTCTCTCTCTAGAAAAAGAGTTTTCTCTCTACACACTCTGTTCAATGACAGCCATATTAATTTATAAGCAAGCCTTAGGTTAGGTGGACACAGAGTTTAGTCCATGGTTTTCTCTTTTTATTTTTTCACTAATATTGCCCATAACAACATTAAAAATATAATGTAGACTGGCCTTAAATTAAAACAATTTCATAACTTTGGATCTTTAATCGATCAAATTAAAGACTTGAGACCTAATCTAAAACATGGTATACATTGTGGGCTTTTTATGTAATTTTCCCCTTATTATTTTGTACTAGTTGCATGTGAAATATAAAACTATTTTGTAACGTGATATAATGTATGATTTATTCTCCAAAACGTACTAAAGATATTATTTCTAAAATTATTTTTCATCTCTCCATCTCTACAAATATATCATTCTATTATTTTGAAATTTTTTTTTTTTTGAAAAACTTAGGTGCATTTGATTGATATTATTCCATTATTTTTTTTTTCGTGAAAAAAAATGGAAATACTATTTTTTTTTTCTTCAAGTAATCTATATTATTCAAATTTTTGTATAGTGTGTAATGGTTAATTTTTTATACAACTAAAATTTTTAAGTTCCAAAATTAATTATTTGAATTTCTCATTCTCTTAAGAAAATTATCATGATAACTAAACTTCATCACAAATTTATGATTGATATTACTCAAATAATTTATAGACACATTCAAATACATGATCATGTAAATTTTAATTTGATATAAACTCAAATTTTCACTTCTAACAAATCTAAAAATGAACTAAAATCAAAACTATAAGAGGGATAGAGAGTGTATGTGATAAATAACTCAAAACACACCACCAAAGTGTACCATCCAAAAGTAGCGACAAAAAAAAAACAAAAAAATTCATCAATCTAAAGTAGAGTTGCAAGAAATAATGAGAGAGAGAGAGAGAGAGAGAGAGAGAGAGAGAGAGAGAGAGAGAGAGAGAGAGAGAGAACAATCACCTATTTTTTGGAAGAGAATGTGAGACAAATAACAAAATTATATAAAAGAAAATGAGTAGAAGAACATTCAAAATAAAATGTATAGTTGTATACATCAAATTATCCAAGTCATGTTATGTAATAGAATGACATTAAATGATTTAATAATTTCATAGGATAACATATAACAAACAAAGAAAATATAAAAAATTAAAAAATTAGAATATAACCAAATCATATCAACCTAAAGTAGAGTTAAACATAAAAATTCATCAATCTAAATTAAAAATCCACCAAAAGAAAGAATATATATATATATATATAGAGAGAGAGAGAGAGAGAGTATTCACCTTTTTGTGTGAGCAAAATATGGATTGAATGGAAGAGAAAATAACAAATTTTATAGTAAAAAAAAGACTCAAAGAAGAAGAGTCAAAATAAAAGGAAGATGAGGGGGTGGAGAAGGTGTAATTTTTGGAGAAGGTATAATTGTAAAATAGGAAATTAATAAGGAGAAAAATTATTAAAAATGTGGGAGAAAATATTGAAAATAGGTTGATGATGTGACGCTGATAATGCCTATATTATTGAAACTTGAATTTTAAGATAATCTTTGGAATATTTAGTATTTTTATTTCATTTTTAGAGCCCCTATCTCTAAATTCTAATGCCTAATTTTTAGCCCAAAAATAAAGAGCTGGGCCCAAAAAAATTTGTGGAAAAAAAATCAACCCAAAACAAAAAAAGTAACCTACAAAAAGAATACATTTAAGGCACAATTAGTCCAAAACTGACCAAATTGGACCAAAGTGTAATTCTAAAATAGGAAATTAATATGGAGAAAAATTATTAAATAGGTGGGAGAAAATATTGAAAATAAGTTGATGACGTGACGCTGATAATGCCTATATTATTGAAACTTGAATTTTAAGATAATCTTTGGAATATTTATTATTTTTATTTCATTTTTAGAGCCCCTATCTCTAATTTATAATACCTAATTTTTAGCCCAAAACTAAAGATTTTGGCCCAAAAAATTGTGGAAAAAAAATCAACCGAAAACTAAAAATGCAACCTACAAAAAGATTACATTTAACGCACAATTGGTCCGAAATTGACCAAATAAGACCAAATTGGACCAAAGTGAATGAAATGGATTGAAGTGGACCGAATTGGAAAAAGTGGAGTGAATAGACCTAAGTGAACGAAATGTGACCGTATTGGACTGAAAAACAACAAAGTGGACCGAAGTTTACCAAATGAACCGAAACGACTGTAGTGGATCGAATTGGACTGAAGTGAACCAAATAGACCAAACTAGACTGAAGTGGATAGAATAGGACAGAATGGACTCAAATAGATGGAATGGACTAAATGGACTGATAAGATAGAATTGGATTGAATGGTTGGAATAAGACCGAATGGACCTTAGTAGATGGAATGCTCCGAAGTGGACAGAATAAGACTGAATTGAACTGACAAGACCGAATTGGATTGAGTGGACCGAATAAGTTTGAATTAGACTAAATAGAGCGAAATGGACCAATTCACCAAATAAGAACAAATTGGACCAAGTGAATGGACCGAAGTTGAATAAAATGGATCAAATAAAAATGAATTGGAGAAAAGTGAAACGAATGGACTGAATTGACCAAAGTGGAACCAATTGACTGAATGGATCAAAGCAGAGTAGCAACAATAAATACTACGCTTCAACTTTTAGATATTATATATAAATATATTTTTGTAAGATTTATATGTAATATAATTTGTATTATAGTTAATGTGAAACTAATTGATCATGTCACTTTGTACAATTTTTAGTTAAAAAATGATATAGTTTAAAACTTTAAACGTTCTTTTTACTTTAAAAATTTAAATGAAAACATTCATAAAATGCATTATTTAAAATATATTATTATTTGATTAAAGAAGAATGTTCATTGTGTCATGTATAAATTAACTCTAAACCATAATGTTTCTATATTGAATATGCACAAGCCACAATCATCTTGGGAATCGTAACATGTTGAATGTTGTCATTAGCATCCATCATCCTTACAATGGTAACAGGCTATATTTCCTTCCACTAATGCTGCAAAAATTTCTCTATTATTTTTCTTCTTCTTGTTTTTTTTTTTTTTTCCCTCTCTCTCTCTGGACAATACGCTGCATCATTTTGATAATCTCGTAAATTATTTATTATACACAAAGTTTCGATCTGTTTTAGACTCAATATCCTAATCAGGCTCAATAACAAGAATCGAATCTGTTAATACAAAACTGGTTTAACTTTGAGCTTGTATTTGACATCTCAGCCAGAAATACAAAATGAGATAAAAAAGAAGTGTACCTAGGTTACCGCGGTATTGTCCCACACTGCCTCCAGAAAAGGAGAAGCAGGACGAGTTGGACAATAAAACATGGCATGTGTGACAGAAACACTCATACCTTTCTCGGCCTTTTGGCTAAGATCAAGTGTAGTATCTGTTCTTATCAGTTTAATATCTGATATGTGGGTCATCGGCCCACACGATATTAAATTTATTTCTTGAGGGGAAGAGCCCACCACAGTAGCTTGCTACTGGGGCTCTTAAGCGTCGCCCAAGCGTTGCACTATAGCTCGGTCCTGGCGCACCCCACCCAATTCTAGTTCAAAGCTCCGCATATTTGCATTATGTGGATGACCCAAATTTTCTGAAGCCATTAAGCTTTCTGTATGTTAGTGACAGCCGCATTAAAAGTGTAGAATGAAGGTAGAGATGATTTTGATTCTAGAATGCTGATTGATAAGTGCTCAAGTATTTGAAACTTAATTTATTCTTGACCATCTGATGTGTGTAGCATCCAACTATGTCAAATGATCCATGTAGAGTGCATCTGCATCCTTCGAGTCTTTATGAAAGTAAATGCAATTATTCCAATAGCATTTGAGTTGTCTGAAATGTCAGACAAATTATTGAACAGTTGTGTGAAGTGTAAGCCAATTATTGTACTCACCATGTAAAGTCTGGTTGTACGCATTATTGTACAAGAAGAGTCATCAGAGCCTTTCCTAGTAATTAAGAAAGGGGAAGAGTGTGAAGTGAAATAGCAAACGTTGACAGTCTCTTGCCTAGTTGCCTTAACAATGTTGAATCAATTAAAATTGTGTTTTCGTATAAATCCCTAGTTCCTGTTGCTTCATTTGACTTGAGGTGCAACACTAGTCTCATAGTGCAATAGTACATGAATAGATGTCTCAATAATGCATGGATATGTACAACTTTTTAAATTCGAGGATCTATATCTTTTTTCGAAGTGTGTTATGACTAGCACCATACTGATTACAAGAATCCACCAAGCTTCAGGCGTGCATATCTCATCCTTCCATTTAGTTAATGAGGTTGTGATATTCTTCTTTGTGTAATGATGGCAAAGAGATGTCATCTGCTAGTAAAAAAAAAAAACCATACAATACATCAAGATATTTTCTTATGGTCATGTCTTGTAGTAAATCTTTAGATTTTTTGACTTGATCTATAGTTGGCGTGTAGTTGATTGGTACTAGAGTAATCTGAACCGGAACTCGTCGTTGTATCGGACGATCCGATTCAACTCGTTTTGGATCATGTAGTCGCGGACCGCCGAGAGTGGATCCATGTTGAGAGAGAGAGAGAGAGAGAGTTGAGATTAGTGAGTAGTATTGAAAATGGATGCTAGTATTAGAAGGAGAGAGATGGCATGTTAAGAGACTGTCATTTTTTTAAATGACTAAAGATGATACTAAAAGACGTTGATGACTTTCTTTCTCATAATTATGTTCTATGGTTCGATAATATCTCCACCTTAGCCATTGCTTCTAATCTTATGTTCATATAAGAACAAACCATATTGAGGTTAATTATCACTTAATGAGGGAAAAGGAAAGTTCATGTCTAGGCTCGATCTGTTAGCAGATCTCTTTATGAAGGCATGCATTCTCCTCGTTTTCAAGACCTGGCATCCAAACTCATGTCTGAATCCCCCATTTTTTTGAGGGCGTGCTAACCTCATCTCTAACCAGGGAAGAATCTTCAACACTAACTAAATATGAAGAGAGAACAAGAGCGGGGAAATGGCAAGAATATACCAGAAGATTTGATAGTCGTTGGTTCTAGAAAACCATTAAATCAAACTAACCATTAAAAGTATTTAGTACTCACCATGAGGTCAATACACGATAAGTTCAAACCATTCGACTTAGAGAATTTACGCAAAACATAGTTGTATTGCATATCCCCAGCTGCAGCCTACAATGGTGGACCACTTCATTGATGAGGACAGAGTCAACATACTTGGGAGCTTAAGTCATTTCAATCTCAAAGATACTTTCAACATAAACTTTAGTTGTCGGTTGCCCAAAGCAACGTTAAAACTTCAAAATGGCATTGAAGAGGTCCAATTTTACTGCTTTTATCAAATATATAGGCTCCTTACTTCTCTTTTCAATATTATATACGCTCTTTTTTCTTAAATAAATTTCTGCCATCTTTGAATAAAAAAAAAAAAAATACGGCTAGTAGTGGTTAAAGAATGGATAACCCATTAAATAAAAAATTGTGATTAAGGTTGAAAAATTGCCGAGTCTTTTATGCTTCGTTTGTTAAAAATCAATTGACCGGTTCACTGACTCCTATCTATAAATAGACATATCCCCATATGCTATGCTTCCCACCCCTCACCAAAGCAAGAATACACAGAGTACTCTACTAGAATCTCAAATATGAAGAAAGTTGTTTCTTACCTTGTAACTGTGGCCCTTTTGGCTTTGGCATCCTCCCTTGCTTCTGCCTATGACCCTAGTCCTTTGCAAGACTTTTGTGTTGCAATTAACAACACCAATTCTGCTGGTAGGTACATAATCTGGTTATCGTTAGCAGTAGTAGTATTGTTATCACTTTCTTTTGAAATCATTATAAGTTCTACACATTGACGAAATTATGCTCGCCGGTTATATCATCTCTATCACATTTTTTTCCCCTACATGACATGTTGTCAATTGCTACAGAATTATCTAATTTGTGACAATAACAAACTTTTCTTTGTGCAGTTTTTGTGAATGGGAAATTTTGCAAGGACCCAACACTTGTCACAGCCAATGATTTTTTCTTCTCTGGACTCAATATTCCTGGAAACACAGCTACAAATAAAGTCGGATCAAGTGTCAATCTTGTGAACGTTGATAAATAACCAGGTCTCAACACTCTAGGCATATCTTTGGCTCGCCTTGACTTTGCACCATATGGTTTGAATCCACCTCACACTCACCCCCGCGGAACTGAGCTTTTGGTTGTCATAGAGGGTACTCTCTTAGTTGGATTTGTCACATCCAATCCAAACAAACTCTTCACCAAAGTTCTAAACAAGGGAGACGTCTTTGTATTCCCTATTGGTCTCATTCACTTCCAATTCAACATAGGGCAGACCAATGCCGTTGCCTTTGCTGGTCTTAGCAGTCAGAATCCTGGGTTGATCACCATAGCAAACGCAGTCTTTGGATCTAATCCTCCAATCAATCCTGATGTTCTTGCCAAGGCCTTCCAGTTGGACAAGAATGTTGTTGAATATCTTCAGAAACAATTCTAGTCAAACCACAATTAGGAAAAATATTTGTAATAGTAATGATGAACCATTACATAGCAGAGTTTGATTAAAATTTGCCTTGTTTCCCAACCTGTATTGCCATTAAAATATTTATTATCAAATAAAATTGTCTTATGATTTTTTCCTCTGTGTCATGGTGTCATTGCAAATGCAGAGAAATTAGTGTACGACTAAATCTTGATTACACCTTTGATCCACAATGATTGAAATTACAAGAACTTATATATGTAGAAACACAGTCCTAAATGTAACATTTAAGCAACATTTTCGATGTTGAAATAGTAAGAGTATTGAATTTCTACAACACTTGGTCTATAAATTCATACTGAAGAAAAATGGAAAAAGTTATACTAGGGAAAGAAGTTAACAAATGAAATATTAAAACATTTAAATACGATTATTTTGGGAAATTACACAACAAGGCCAGAGTTTACGTCTTGTTTCGAATAAGGTCTCAAAGTTTTTAATTTTGTCAATTAAAGTCCTAAACTTATAAAACATTTTGTCAATTAATTTTCTATTTTACTTTAATCAATTTCGATTTTCTAACAATCATTAATTTTTTCACTTACAATGAAACTCTCTCTTTAAACAAAGAGTTTTCTCTCTACACACTCTGTTGAATGACAGCCATATTGATTTATAAGCAAGCCTTACATTAGGTGAACAGAGAGTTTAATCCATGGTTTTCTCTTTTTATTTTTTTTCATTGATATTGCCCAGAACAACATTAAAAATATAATGTAGGCTGAAATGGGCCTTAAATTGAAACAATTTCATAACTTTGGATCTTTAATCTGTCACATTAAAGACTTGAGACCTAATCTAAAACATGGTATACATTGTGGGCTTTTTATGTAATTTTCCCCCTTATTATTTTGTACTAGTTGTATGTGGGAATATAAAACTATTTTGTAACGTGGTATAATATATGATTTATTCTCCAAAACGTATTGAAGATATTATTTCTAAAATTATTTTTCATCTCTCCATCTCTACAAATATATCATTCTATTATTTTGAGTTTTTTTTTTTTTTTTGAAAAACTTAGGTGCATTTGATTGATATTATTCCATTATTATTTCAAGTAGTTTATATTATTTAAATTTTTGTATAGTGTGTTATAGTTAATTTTTTTCTACAACTAAAATTCTTAAGTTCCAAAATTAATTATTTGAATTTCTCATTCTCTTAAGAAAATTATCATGATAACTACACTTTATCACAAATTTATGATTGAAATTACTCAAATAATTTATAGACACATTCAAATACATAATCATGTAGATTTTATTTTGATATAAAACTCAAATTTTCACTTCTAAAAAATCTAAAAATTAACTCAAATCAAAACTATAAGAGGGATAGAGAGAGCATGCGATAAATAACTCAAAACACACCACCAAAGTGTATCATCCAAAAGTAGGGACCAAAAAAAAAACAAAACAAAAAAATTCATCAATCTAAAGTAGAGTTGCAAGAAATAATAAGAGAGAGAGAGAATAATCACCTATTTTTTGGAAGAGAGTGTGAGACAAATAACAAAATTATATATAAAAAAAATGAGTAGAAGAACAATCCAAAGAAAATGTATAGTTGTATACATCAAATTATCCAAGTCATGTTATGTAATAGAATGACATTAAATGATTTAATAATTTCATAGGATAACATATAACAAAAAAAGAAAAAAAAATAGAATATAAGCAAATCATTTCAACCTAAAGTAGAGTTAAACATAAAAATTCATCAATCTAAATTAAAAATCCACCAAAAGAAAGAATATATATATATATATATATATATAGAGAGAGAGAGAGAGAGAGAGAGAGAGAGAGAGAGAGAGAGAGAGTATTCACCTTTTTGTGTGAGCAAAATATGGATTGAATGGAAGAGAAAATAACAAACTTTTATAGTAAAAAAAAATGGGAGAAGAATAGTCAAAATAAAAGGAAGATGAAGGGGTGGAGAAATTGTAAGGTTAAAGTATAGAGTAGTAGGGGGATAAAAATGTAAAAGCAAGTAAATGTTGGAGAAGGTGTAATTGTTAAATAGGAAATTAATCAGGAGAAAAATTATTAAAAAGGTGGGAGAAAATATTGAAAATTGGTTAATAATGTGACACTGATAATGTCTATATTATTGAAACTTAAATTTTAAGATAATCTTTGCAATATTTACTATTTTTATTTCATTTTTAGAGCTCTTGTCTCTAATTTCTAATGCTTAATTTTTAGCCTAAAACTAAAGAGTTTGGCCCAAAAAAATTTGTCGAAAAAAAAAATCAACCCAAAACAAAAAAAGCAACCCACAAAAAGAATACATTTAAGGCACAATTAGTCCAAAATGGACCAAATAAGACCAAATTGGACCAAAGTGAATCAAATGCATAGATGTGGACTGAATTGGACGAAGTGGGCTGAATGGACCTAAGTGGACGAAATGTGACCGTATTGAACTGAAGTCTACCAAATGGACGGAAAGGACTGAAGTGGATTGAATTGGACAGAAGTGAACCACATAGACTGAACTAGACTGAAGTGGACAGAATAGGACCGAATAAACCCAAATAGACGGAATGGACCGATAAGATAGAATTGGATCGAATGGTTGGAATAAGACCGAATGGACCTAAGTAGATGGAATGGACCGAAGTGAACCGAATAAGACTGAATTGTACTGATAAGACCGAGTTGGATCGAATGGACCGAATAAGTTTGAATTGGACTAAATAGAGCGAAATGGACCAATTTACCAAATAAGATCAAATTGGACCAAGTGAATGGACCAAAGTTGAATAAAATGGACGAAATAAAACTGAATTGGACCGAATTGACTAAATTGACCAAAGTGGACCCAATTGACTGAATGAATCAAAGTAGAGTAGTAACAATAAATACTATGTTTTAACTTTTAGATATTATATATAAATATAGATTTGTAAGGCTTCTATGTAGTACAATTTGTATTATTGTTAATGTGAAACCAATCGATCATGTCACTTTGCAAAATTTTTAGTTAAAAAATGATATAATTTAAAACTTTAAACGTTCTTTTTACATTAAAAATTTTAAATGAAAACATTCATAAAATGCATTATTTAAAAGATATTATTATTTGATTAAAGAAGAATGTTCCTTGTGTCATGTATAAATTAACTCTAAACCATAATGTTTCTATATTGAATCTGCAGAAGCCACGATCATCTTGGGAATCGTAACATATTGAATGTTGTCATTAGCATCCATCATCCTTACAATGGTAACAGGCTACATTTCCTTCCACTAATGCTGCAAAAATTTCTCTATTATTTTTCTTCTTCTTCTTTTTTCCTCTCTCTCTCTGGACAGTACGCTGCATCATTTTGATAATCTCGTAAATTATTTATTATACACAAAGTTTTGATCTGTTTTAGACTCAATAGCCTAATCAGGCTCAATAACAAGAATCGAATCTGACAATACAAAACTGGTTTAACTTTGAGCTTGTATTTGAAATCTCAGCCAGAAATACAAAATTAGACGTAAAAAAAAGTGTATATAGCTTACCGCAGTATTGTCCCACACTGCCTCCAGAAGAGGAAAACCAAGACGAGTTGGGCATTAAATGATGCAATTATATTTATTTTTCTAATACCTGTAGACTAGGCAACTCTACAATTTATAACCTAACTAAACATGCAAGACATGTTAGTAGTTCTATTGTGTGGATGAAGTTTATTTCTTCACAACTTACAGATGTACTTTTAGCTGATTTTGGCTGATTTCTTTTTTATGAAATTTCATGATGTTTCTTCTAAAAAAAAATAAAATAAAATAACAATGCAATGGTCTGGAATTTTTTTGTCAATTTGACTTGTACCGTACTGGGTTTAACCCAAACATGACCAACCAATTTGTTTGCCAAGTCTACCTTTTAAGCCAAAATTGTAGGACCATTTCAAGTTCAATTTTGACAAAATGTCAATATGGATGATTTATATATGGATCAATCAGAAAAGGTTTGAAGACACGATTTAGCTCACTAATGGGAAAAGCCAAGGAATTTTCAAGTGGAAGGATCACATATTCACATTCATTGCATCTCCTTTCAAAAGGGCTTTTTTTTAAATATATCACATTAAGTGGAGATGATGTTATTAAAAAGGCTTTTTTTAAATATACCATAATTAGTTGACTAATTTGAATATATCAAAAATATTATATATATACCTTCATTCCATGGAAATAAATGTAACATGTTTCATTAAGTTTAAATTATTATATAAGTTTAGAATTATAGCTTTTTTTTTTCCAAGTATAAGTATAATAATAATATTATTGAAACTTGAATTTTAAGGTAATTCTTTGAATATTTATTATTTTTATTGCATTTTTAGGGCCCCTGTCTCTAATTTCTAATTCCTTTTTTTTTTTGTGGTATTTTTTAGGTCAAAACTAAAGAGTTTGGCCTAAAAAATTTTGTAAAAAAAAAAAATTTAGCCAAAAACTGAAAATGCAACCTAAAAAAAGAAAAAATTTAAGACTCAATTAATCCAAAATGGACTAAATGGACAGAGCGGACTGAATCAACCAAAGTGGATTGAAATAGATTGAAGGGGACCAAATAAGACTAAATTGGATTGAAGTGAACCAATTGGACAAAGGTGGACGGAATTGGATCAAGTGGACTGAATAGACCAAAGTGTACCGAATAAAAATGAAGTGGACGGAAATCAACCGAACCGACTGAGGTAGACTGTATTCGTCTGAATAAGACCAAAGTGAACTGAATTGGACCAATTCGACTGAGTGCAACAAATTGGACTGAATAAGACCAATTTGGACCGAAGTGAACTGAATGAACTGATGTGGACTGAATAAAAATGAAGTGGACCGAATTCAACTGAACGAACTAAGGTGGACCGAATTGGTCCGAATAAGGCTGAAATGAACCGAATTGGACCAATTGAGTGGAGCGAATAATACCAATTTGGATCGAAGTGAATTGAATGGATTGATGTGGATCGAATAGTCGGAATAAGAATGAATGGACTGAATAAGACCTTATTGGACTGAAGTGAACCGAATTGAACTGAAGTGGACTGAATAAGACCGAAGTAGACCGAATATACCAAAGTAAACTAAATGGACGGAATAAGATTGAATTGCATCAAATACACAGAATAAGACCGAATGGACAAGGTAAGACTGAAGTGGACCGAATAATCGCTAGTGGACCAAAGTAGATGGAATGGACTGAATTGGACCAAAAAGGGTTGCTTTGGCTTCAACTATAAGAGGATCCTAAATATCAAAAAAGTCAAGACTTCTCCCCTATGATTTTGCTTTGTCATCACTAACACTGATGGTTGCAATGAAATTAATTTTAACAAAAAGGAGTAGAGGTGGGTTCCAACAACTGTCTACAAAATCCCAAGATGTTAGATAATCATTATATATTTTGTTTATTTGTCTAAGTAAGAACAAAGGATGGACAACTGCCATTTCTGATTGTCTTATATAGAATGTTGTTCCTTTTCATTCATATTATACCACAACAATATGTAAAGTTTCTTGCGTCTTCTTTTGAGAAATTCAACTTTTCTTGTGATTCTATCACAAGGCTCATCCATCAATGATAGAATCAAAAATCTGGAAGGCCAAGGTGAATTGATCCAAGTAGTTTTTGTTACTGGTGATCGTCAAATCACTTAATAATATTGAACTTTCAATCTTTCACTTGTTAAAGAAGAATGTTCCTGTGTCGTGTATAAACTCTAAACCATGTTTTTATATTGAATCTGCAGAAGACACAATCATCTTGAAAATTGTAACACATTGAATGTTGTTTTTTTTTTTTTTTTTGATACAAGATAGAATTCTACTATAACCTAATCTAAGTGTATATGTGTATGAAGCTCTCTCTTGGAGACTTGAACCTCGGCCCTTGCCCCCCACACCCCACAAGCACTTATACTTGTGGAGTGACCATCGCACCAAGGGTGTGCGATGGTCACATTGAATGTTGTTATAAGCATCCATCATCCTTGCAATGATAGCAGGCTAAATTAATGCAGCAAAAAAACCATCTATTCTTTTTTCTTTTTTTTTTTCTGGACAACCACTTACGGTGCATCATTTTGATAAACTCGTAAATTGTATATAATACACAAAGTTTTGATCTGTTTAAGACTTGTTGAAATGGGTTGAATTTTAATGTCGGTGGATTAACATTACAAGTAAGCATTAAATGCTATCTTGTATGAATTGTCAAAGAAAACGGCATGGAACAACACCGACTTGAACTATATTCATGCATAGCCGAAATGTATGATTCTATAGGGAATAAATGGATGCATGCCTATGTTAGAAAGTATGGCTTGATCAACAAAGTCAAAGATATGCAATTCAGTATGTAAGCTTGTGTGAAGAAATACTACACTCATGCATTAAATGATGCAGGGATTGCTTGGCCACTATTGTTGACTTCCTTAACAATAGAAGTCTCTCGTGTGCTAAAACTGTTGGTATTTTGGCTGAACTTTGGCTATAAATAGAGGTGGAGCAAATGAGAGCAATACGGGTGTGTGAGCAAGAGATTGTTCCTACGTGAGATAGAGAGGTAGAAAAGAACTTCTTCTGTGTGTGTGAAGTTGACATGTTAAAAGCTTTGTTGCGCAGAGAGTTTGACATGGAAGACTTGGGTACTGCTAAGAAAATTTTGGGTATGGAGATTCACAGGGATAGGGAGTCAAGAAAGCTGTGGATATCTCAGAAGAACTTTATCAGAAAAGTTCTTCACACAAGCTTACACGCTGAATTGCATATCTTTGACTTTATTGATCAAGCCATACTTTCTAACATAGGCATGCATCCATTTATTGCCTATAGAGTCATACATTTCCGCTATGCATGAATATAGTTCAAGTTGGTGTTGTTTCTTGCTGTATCATTTGACAATTCATACAAGATAGCATTTAATGCTTACTTGCAATGTTAATCCACTGACATTAAAATTCAAGCCATTCCAACAAATCTCCACCTTGGCTTGAATTGTATCAAGCTTCACAAACTAAACTCTTCAATCGCCTCCACCTTAGCCCTTACGGGCTATCACAAGCCACAAACATTTATCAAGTCCAAGCAATGCTTGAACTTGCTTGTAGGTACCGGCTTCGTCAACATATCAGCTGCATTCTCTGAAGTGTCAATTTTCTTAAGAATAATTTCTCCTGTAGCAATCAACTCCCTTATCTTATGGAATCTCACATCAATATGCTTTGTCCTAGAATGATAAACCAGATGCTTTGCCAAGTAAATGGTACTTTGACTGTCACAATGCAATTGAACTCTTCCTTGGTTCAAACCAAGCTCTTTGACTAGCCCTTTCAACCACAGTGCTTCCTTTGTAGCTTCAGCTACCGTCATGTACTCAGCTTCTGTAGTAAACATGGCTAGTAGGGATTGTAGTGTAGATCTCCAACAAACAGGCCCTTTGGACAGTGTAAACACATAACCTGTTGTAGACCTTCTGTCATCTATACTGCCTGCATAGTCTGAAACCACATATCCTACCACTGAATTATCACCATGTTGCCTTGCAAACAGAATCCCATATCTTGCGGTTCCATTCAGGTATATGAATATCCACTTCACTGCATTCCAGTGCTCTCTACCTAGGTTTGCCATGTACTTATTGACAATACTTACTTCATGAGCCAAATCTAGGTTGGTGCAAACCATCGCGTACATTAAACATCCAACTGCACTTGCATATGGAACCTTTGACATGTCTTCAATTTCTTTTTCATTCTTCGGGCACTGACTACCAGATAATTTGAAGTGATTCGCCAATGGGGTGCTTATAGGATTAGCATCTTGCATGTTGAATTTTTCAAGAACTTTTCTGATATAGTTCTTCTGAGATCTCCATAGCTTTCTTGACTCCCTATCCCTGCGAATCTCCATACCCAAAATTTTCTTAGCAGTACCCAAGTCTTTCATGTCAAACTCTTTGCGCAACAAAGCTTTTAACTTGTCAACCTCACACGTGCTCTTTGCAGCAATTAACATGTCGTCAACATACAATAACAAGAAAACATAAGAACTGTCATCAAGCACCTTAACATATACGCAGCAATCATACTCACAATGGGTATAACCAATCTGAATCATATAGGAATCAAACCTCTTGTACCATTGTCTAGGAGATTGTTTAAGCCCATAGAGTGACTTTTTCAATCTTCTCCGTACCAGGTTTCTTGAACCCCTCTGGTTGTTCCATGAAGATTTCTTCCTCCAAATTCCCATGAAGGAATGCCGTCTTCACATCCAATTGTTCTAATTCCAGATCTTGATGTGCTACCAAGGCTAGCACTACCCTAATAAAAGTATGCATGACCACAGGTGAGAAAACCTCATCGTAGTCAATCCCATGTCTTTGTGAATATCCCTTTACTACCAATCTTGCTTCGAATCGTTCTCCTTCCTATTTAGATACTGCTTCCTTCTTTCTGAACACCCACTTGCAACCTATCGGTTTCTTTCCCTTTGGAAGTTCTGACAATTCCCAAGTCTTGTTCTTATTTAAGGACTCCATCTCCTCCACCATAGCTTCCATCCACTTGTCCCTTTCAGAGCTATCAATTGCTTCCTGAAAAGTGGAAGGATCCCCGCTACTGATTACTAAGCAATAAGAAGCAAGATCCTCGAAACCATACCTAACTGGTGGTCTTATGTTGCATTTAGGCCGTTCTAATATCATGTTGTGATCTTCTTGATCACTATTGTGAGGTTCCTTCTCTAGTTGAGATTCCATTTCATCTAGCTCTACCTACACCACTGATCTATTGCTGTCACTATTGCTTCCCTTTTCTTGAGAAAATTGACACTTCAGAGAATGCAGCTGATATGTTGACGAAGCTGGTACCTACAAGCAAGTTCAAGCACTGCTTGGACTTGATCAGTGTTTGTGGCTTGTGATAGCCCGAAAGGGCTAAGGTGGAGGCGATTGAAGATTTTAGTTTGTGAAGCTTGATACAATTCAAGCCAAGGTGGAGATTTGTTGAAATGGCTTGAATTTTAATGTCGGCGGATTTACATTACAAGTAAGCATTAAATGCTATCTTGTATGAATTGTCAAAGAAAATGGCATGGAACAACACCGACTTGCACTATATTCATGCATAGCCGAAATGTATGATTCTATAGGCAATAAATGGATGCATGCCTATGTTAGAAAGTATGGCTTGATCAACAAAGTCAAAGATATGCAATTCAGCATGTAAGCTTGTGTGAAGAAATACTACACTCATGCATTAAATGATGCAGGGATTGCTTGGCCACTATTGTTGACTTCCTTAACAATAGAAGTCTCTCGTGTGCTAAAATTGTTGGTATTTCGGCTGAACTTTGGCTATAAATAGAGGTGGAGCAAATGAGAGCAATACGGGGGTGTGAGCAAGAGATAGTTCCTGCGTGAGACAAAGAGATAGAAAATAACTTCTTCTGTGTGTGTGCACCAAAGTTAGGAAGTGAGGGTGTCTTGCAATTTGTCTAAATACAATAGGGTTTTCTCTATTTATTTGTGAGAGAACTAAGGGTATATTTGGGGTTTGGGTTTGTGTGAAAGTGTCTTCAAGCTATTGTTGTAATCTCCACGGTTATAGTGAAAATTTATTCTGTTGCCTCCCGTGGACGTAGGCATATTGCCGAACCACGTGAATTCCTTGTGTCATATTTTCTTTTCTCTCTTCTTTAACCTTGTTTTAACAGTTTATTTCACCCAATTCCCACAAAAAGACTTAATAGGCTTATCAGGTTCAATCGCAAGAATCGTATCTGTTAATACAAAACTGGTTTAACTTTGAGCTTTGCATTTGACATCTCAGCGAGAAAATACAAAATCAGATGTGAAAAAGAAGTGATACGTTACCGCAATATTTGTCCCACACTGCCTCCAGATGAAGAGAACCTTTACGAGTTGGACAATAAAAGATGGCATGTGTGATTGGAATACTCATACCTTTCTCGGCCTTTTGGCTAAGATCAAGTGTAGTATCTGTTCTTATCAGTTTAATATCTGATATGTGGGTCATCGGCCCACACGATATTAAATTTATTTCTTGAGGGGGAGAGCCCACCACAGTAGCTTGCTACTGGGGCTCTTAAGCGTCGCCCATGCGTTGCACTATAGCTCGGGCCTGGCGCACCCCACCAAATTCTAGTTCAAACATTGATCAACCATTACATTGGAAGTCCCAGAATCCCTACTCTTCTATTTACTTAAACAATTTCATTTTTAAAGACGATAATTGTTTTTTAACCCAACAATTATTGACTTATTTTGATGCTTGGAAATAAGTCATTGCTTATTCACTTGTGTTGAAATTTGCGTTATTGACTTACGGTTTCATAACCATTCTTATTCATACAAAGATGATGGCATGGTTAATATCATTGCCATCGCCCACTTTAGAATCTATATAGGTGAAGATCGGTATTAGAAGGAGAGAGTTGGCATGTTAAATGGCTGCTTTTTTTTTTTGTCAATACGTCTGAAAAAGTATCTAAAAATCTCAAATTTAGATATTTGTACTCTGTCAAAGTAAGAAAACATGACATACATGTTTGGATTAGATTCCTTTTTGAGAGAGTTGAAAAAACACTCTTGTTGAAATGTTCTATACATCTGCCCTATCTCAAGGCTTTTATTCTTTTTTCTCTTTTTGGAGGGTTAATATTTCTCAGAATAAAGAGTGCAAATCAAACCCATGTTCGAATTGAAATTGAGACACTACTGCAAATTCTGCCCCTCTAAATTTGATAAATTCATATCTGAAGGAGGTTTACAATAAGTTCTTTCAAAATTGTCTATTTATCCCTTTGTTAGAGGTGGTTCAAAAATGTGTGAGATCGAGTAAATAGCTTTATAAATATGCATAAGATGTATGTGTGTGTATATATTTGTCTCTCTTTTAATGGAATTATTGAATTAATGATTATTGAATTATAAACTTAAGGATTTACGTATAAAAGACAGAGTAAGAGTGTACAAATAACAATCCAATGGTCCAAATTTTTTTTGACACGTACTCAATTTGACTTGTACCATACTGGGTTAAACCAAAACATGACCAACCGATTTATTTGCCAAGTCTACTGTTTAAGCCAAAATTGTAAGACCTTTTCAAGTTCATTTTTGACAAAATTTCAATATATATGATTTATGGACCAATCAGAAAAGGTTTTAAGACACAATTTTGCTCTAGCAATAATGTGCGCAATAAACATATCGTTTCAAAGTTTGTGTATTTATATTCTTAAAGCCTCTGATATTTCTACAAAAATGAGTTTTGCTTTGGCTTCAGCTATAAGAGGATCCTAAACATCAATAAACTCAGTCTAAACAAAGATGAGTACTTCTCCTTTATTATTTTTGCCAACTGCTACTATAGGCTTTGTCCTCACTAATGGTTGCATTGAAGTCAACTATAAAAAAAATAATAATAATAAAAAAAAAAAAAAGGGTACGGGTGGGTTCCAATAACTACTTCTTTCGGCCTTTGAACCCACAAAATCTCAAGTAGGCCCGACAATTTCTCCCTTCCTTGCCTTGACCCATCCCACCCCGTGAGAGTTTTTTCCTGCCCTGCAAAGGTGGCAGAGCAGGAACAGAGCAAGATTTTTTTTTCCTACACATTCGGGCGGGGTGGGGATGGGTTTAGGCTTTTTAGCCCAGCCCCGCTCTATTAGTATTAAAAACTTAGTTTGTATTACTAAGTATTTAAATGCATGAATATTAAGATTTTATTTTTATTTTTTGTGATATTATCTTGTTAAACACTATGGATAATATTATTCAGCCCTTATTAAAAATTATTTTGATAATTTAATTGTAATTTAATATATATATTTATATTAATGAAACAAGTTTTTTAAAAAATTTAATAGCTATGTAGCAAGGTGTGACATATTAATACAAAGTAAAGTTTTGCAACGCGGGGCAGGGGTTTGTGAAGCCCCAAGGGGTGGGGATGGGGCAAGGAAATTTTCCCCGCTGTGTAGGACAGGGCGAGGATGGGGTAAGACAAAACCATGCAAGGCGGGGGTGGAGACCTCATCCTTCGGCCTCATCCCACCCCATTGTCATCCCTAATTTGAAGATGTTATATGATTTTATATATTTTGTTTATTTGTAGAAAAATAAAGGATCAACTATTTCCCTTTCTAAATGCTTTAAGAATGTTTTTCATTTTCATCCATGCTAGTTGCAAACCTACACAAACTATGAGAAAATGTAATATAATTATTTGATAAGAATATAATGTAAAATTTGTAGGTTAAATAGTGCATGTGTTATTTAAAAGTATATTCTATTTTTATAAGTTCTATGTAATGGAACATATAATGTATTTTGCGTTCAACAACAATACATAGTGGTATATATATAAATGAAGATGATGTTATTAAAAAGGCTTGTTAAATATTCCATAATCAGTTGACTAACTTGAATAAATCAAGAATATTAAAAAAAAATGTACACCCTCATTCCAACATGTAACATGTTACATTAAGTCTAAATTGTTATATAGTTTATAATTGTAGCATTTTTTTCCAAATAAAAGTATAATGCCTATATTATTGAAACTTGAATTTTAAGATAATCTTTGAAATATTTATTACTTTTATTTCGTTTTATGGACCCTATCTCTAATTTCTAATGCCTAATTTTTAGCCCAAAACTAAAGAGTTTGGCCCCAAAAAATTTGTGGAAAAAAATCAACCCAAAACTAAAAAATCAACCTACAAAAAGAATACATTTAAGACACAATTAGTCCAAAATGGACCGAATAAGACCAAATTGGACCAAAGTAAACTAAATGAACAGATGTGGACCGAATTAGACCAAGTAGACTGAATCGACCTAAGCGGACCAAACATGACCATATTGAACTGAATAATACCAAAGTGGACCGAAGTCTACCAAATGGACCAAAAAGACTGAAGTGGATCGAATGGGACTGAAGTGAACCAATAGACCGAATTGGACTGAAGTGGACAGAATGTGACCAAATACACCTAAGCAGACGGAATGGACTAAATGGACCAATAAGACAGAGTTGGATCGAATGGTCGGAATAAGACCGAATGGACCTAAGTAAATGGAACGGACCAAAGTGGACTGAATAAGACTGAATTGGACCAATAAGACCGAATTGGATTGAATGGACTGAGTAAGATCGAATTGGACTAAATGGACCGAAATAGACCAATTTACCAAATAAGATCAAAGTGGACCAAATGAATGGACCGAAATTGAATAAAATGGACTGAACAAAACTGAATTGGCCGGAGAAAAGTGAAACTAATAGACTGAATTGGACTGAATTGACTGAATTAACCAAAGTGGACCGAACGGACTAAAGTAGACCCAATTGACTGAATGAACCAAAGTAGAGTAGCAACAATATATACTATGCTTCAACTTTTAGATATTATATAAATATAGATTTGTAAGACTTATATGTAGTAAAATTGGTATTGTTGTTAATGTGAAACTAATCGATTATGTCACTCTATAAAAATTTTAGTTAAAAAATGATATAGTTTAAAACTTTAAATGGTCTTTTTACTTTAAAAATTTTAAATGAAAACATTCATAAAATGCTTTATTTAAAAGATATTATTATTTGATTAAAGAAGAGTGTACCTTGTGTCATGTATAAATTAACTCTAAACCATAATGTTTCTATATTAAGGGTCTGTTTGGTAATGTTATTCTAGTAACGTTTATATTTTTTGAAAATGTGTGTGAGTAAAAAAGTGTAAAAATACATGTAATGTTATTTAAAAACTGAAAACTATTGATTAAGTTGTGATACCAAATGCGTCCTGAACCTGCAGAAGCCACAGTCATCTTGGGAATCGTTGCATATTGAAAGTTGACATTAGCATCCATCATCCTTACAATGGTAACAGGCTACATTTCCTGCCACTAATTCTGCAAAAATTTCTCTATTATTATTATTTTTTTCCTCTCTCTCTCTCTGGACAGTACGCTGCATCATTTTGATGATCTCGTAAATTATTTATTATACACAAATTTTTGATCTGTTTTAGACTCAATAGCCTAATCAGGCTCAATGACAAGAATCGAATCTGTTAATACAAAACTGGTTTAACTTTGAGCTTGTATTTGAAATCTCAGCCAGAAATAAAAAAAATTAGATGTAAAAAAGAAGCGTATATAGGTTACCGCAGTATTGTCCCACACTGCCTCCAGAAGAAGAAAACCAAGATGAGTTGGGCATTAAAAGATGGTATGTGTGACAGAAACACTCATACCTTTCTCGGCCTTTTGGCTAAGATCAAGTGTAGTATCTGTTCTTATCAGTTTAATATCTGATATGTGGGTCATCGGCCCACACGATATTAAATTTATTTCTTGAGGGGAAGAGCCCACCACAGTAGCTTGCTACTGGGGCTCTTAAGCGTCGCCCAGGCGTTGCACTATAGCTCGGGCCTGGCGCACCCCACCCAATTCTAGTTCAAAAGCTTCACATGTTTGCTTTGTGTGGATGGCCAAAATTTTCTGTAGCCATTAATCTCTCTGCATGTTAATGACAGCCACATCAAAAGTTTAGAATGAAGGTAGAGCTGATTTTGATTCTAGAATGCTGATTGATAAGTGCTCAAGTATTTGAAACTTAATTTATTGTTGACCGTTTGATGTGTTTTGCGTCCAACTATGTCAAATGATCCATGTAGAGTGCATCTGCGTCCTTCGAGTCTTTATGAAAGTAAATGCAATTATTCCAATAGCATCCGAGTTGTCTGAAATGCTATACAAGTTATTGAACAGTTACCTGAAGTGTAAGCCAATAATTGTACTCACCATGTAAAGCCTGGTTGTATGCATTATTGTACAAGAAGAGTCATCAGAGCCTTTCCTAGTAATTAAGAAAGGGGAAGAGTGTGAAGTGAAAGAGCAAACGTTGACGGTCTCTTGCCTGGTTGCCTTTATCATGTTGAATCAATTAAAATTGTGTTTTCGCATGACTCCCTAGTTCCTGTTGCTTCATTTGACTTGAGGTACAACACTAGTCTCATAGTGCAGTAGTACACGAATAGGTGTCTCAATAATGCATGGATGTGTTCTGTTGGGTGCACTGCACCTTTAAGTCCAGCCCACTTGTAATAGACATGCTGATTTAATGAGCTTGTCTTTAATGTTTCTTATCTTTTCTTCATCATGTACAAAAGTCAGCATGAGTTATTGGAGTTTGTTGGCTTAGGCGTGTTGGACACGCTGAGCAGAGCTGAAGAAAAGAAATTGGTTGAAGCAAAGTCAAGATAAGTTGGCTTGCCTTTATTGTGAATCGATGTGAAGAATGTGAAAGGGAGAAAAGAGGGAAAAGATAAAGAAATAAAAGGAGAGGCCATTCGGCCATTTGAAGAGGTGAAGTCCCATAGTGTGAGGACTGGTGCAGTCTTGAAGGACTGCGTGAGTCATAGCAAGTAAAAGAGACAAGAAAAATAGAGAGTAAGAGAAAATTGTGAGAAATACACCATGAGGAAGAGAGCAGTGAGTGAAAAGAGAAAGAAATTTTTTTTTTTTTTTTTTTTTCAAGTTGTATCTCTAAGTGTTGTAATCTTTATTTAATATAGTGAAATTATTCGGAATTTGTCCCTTGGTTTTTCCCTTCAAGGAGAAAGGGTTTTCACGTAAATCTTTACGTTCTTGTATGGTTATGCTTCCGCTGTGTTTGCTGAAATTTATTCACAGTTATATGGAATTTTTCCCAACATGTTCAACTTTTTTAATTCAAGCATCTATATCTTTTTACGAAGTATGGTATGACTAGCACCTTACTGATTACAAGAATCCACCAAGCTTCAGGCGTGCATATCTCATCCTTCGATTTAGTTAATGAGGTTGTGATGTTCTTATTTATGTAATGATGGCAAAGAGATGTCATCTACTAGTAAAAAAAAAGTCATACAATACATCAAAATATTTTCTTATGGTCATGTTTTCTAGTAAATTTTTAGATTTTTTGACTTGATCTATAGTTGGCGTGTAGTTGATTGGTACTAGAGTAACCCAAACCGGAACTCGTCATTGTATGGGATGATCCGATCTAGCTCATTTCAGATCATGTAGTCGTGGACCGTCAAGAGCAGATCCATGGAGAGAGAGAGAGAGAGAGAGAGAGAGAGAGAGGTGAGATTAGTGAGTAGTATTGAAAATGGATGCAAGTATTAGAAGGAGAGAGATGTCATGTTAAACGACTGTCGTTTTTTAAAAATGGCTAAACTAAGTAGGTGTTTGGTTTTTTTTATGGTACTTGACTTCATAGAAATCAATTACCATGTAATTTTTTTAATTAATTTTTTGTTATATTTTTCAAATTTTTTAAGGAGTACTTCTGTGAATTTGGTTTGAAAAAGCATCTCATTTCTATCATTATTATGGAAGCACATCTCTTAATTTTCGGTGTTTTTTTTTAATTATTTTTTTCAGAAGATTAGTTTTAGGAATCCTATAGTCCTGTTATTTTGGAATCACATCACTTAGTCTTAAGAACACCATTATTTAAAAGTATTTTCTATGTTATAAGTTTTATGTAATGAAACATATAATGTCTTTTGCGTTAAACAGCAGTACATAGTAAAATATATATGAAAACATAGTTTAATTAAAATATTGAAATTACATAATTTAATCCCTTTGCTTACACTCCAACAACAACTCTCAATCCTTCGATGACCGCTCCATCGAGGTCACCATCACCGCTGTGAAATCGACGATATCATGTTCAAGTAATTGGGTGTTGTTTTATTCAAAGAAATTTGGGGGAAATGGCTCGGACACTATAATAGAGAAATTTAGGGGCAAATTGGGGAATTTTGGGGGGTTTAGGTTAACGACATCATTTAATTGTACCGAATTGGAGGAGGAGACTTTGCCGGTGAGATAATCAAGCAAGAGTTTCCGGTTGGGTAAAGTGACGCGATGATTCCCTGTGTGCGAGCCTTTTGTATGTACTCGATGTGCTTAAGGTGGTGGTTGTTGGTCCTTTGGCCTTTGGAGTCTTTTTTTTTTATTAACGTTTTTTTCTAAAATTAAGAAATATATATATAAATAAAATAAAAGTTAACGCCATAAACTATAAACACACTAACGGATGACTTAATAGGGAAGAAATAAAACTTATAGGACTGAAATGACAAAACTTAAACTTATAGGACTAAAATGAAAAATAATGAAACTTAAAGAGTGAGTTTTGCATTTTACTATTTTTTTTATGAACGTAATTTAATCGATACGTTTTTTTTAATGAACGTAATTTAATCTATACTCTTATTTTTATTAACGTAATTGAATCTATACTCATAATTAAGTCTAAGCTCTTTTGATTAAATGGTATCTCTAACTACTTAATTGAACTCTTTGTATACTCTCCCCTACAGCAGACAGCTAGACACCCTCTATCACGGTTGGTTCAAGCACAAACTCTATAACACTTCTTCTTCTTCTTCTTTTATAATAACTAGTAAATTACCCATGCGATGCACGGATAATGTTATAATGTTTTATGTAAGATGATTTTAAAAATGTTGTACATGTATTATAGCATAATTGTTATAGAACTTTATTAATAATGAGTTTATCATAAAAAGCAATAATTATAAATTGCATACATATATTTGTTATAATTATTGAATTGAAATAATGAGAAATAAAAAATAAATTTAAAATATAAAAAAAAACACTCCTATTTCAACGTCAATGTTTAATCAAATCCTATTAAAGTTCAAAATTAAAACTAAAATTCTAATGAGTGCAGTTAGTGCCAAATTTGCCAAGTTTAGATTTGAAAACACTGTTATTTTTTGTAAGTATCCCAAGCTAATATCAACATGGCCATTTGCAATATGCAGTAATTTGAAAGTCACAAACCACAATGGTTAAAAAGTAATTACAACATATAAATTTGGATGATCCCTTAAAACTTTCAAATCTTCAATCCTTCATCATGCATAGAAAACTTCATTAATTTTGCATGCCTTAAAATTATAAATTATTATTAATTAAAAAAGAAAAGTTCCGTCTAGTTGAAAACATTAAAAATAACATTCCAAAGGAAACGACGAGGTAAAATAAAACAAGGAATACTCCAATTCTGATGATACATTTATGATTTTGGCAAATGTGCAAACTGTGGAGAGAGAGCCATTGGATATGATTGGATCCTTTGCAGACCGGCGACAACGTGGCGTGGGTGACAATGGTGGAGATTTGGGCTATCTGGTGGCGGTGGTAGGTGGTTTAGGATTTCAATTTGGCTAAATGGTGGGTTTTGGGTTTTTAGTTTCTGCTGTGAAATTTTTTTAGTTTGGCTCAAGGGATGATGGTGAAGTTGTAGATTTGTTTGGCGATGGTAATGAAGATATGGTGGTGATGTTGCAGAGTGAAGAGGAGAGGCAAGAGAGATGAAAAAAATTATAGAAATTGTTGAGATTTTTGTTAAGACTCAGGGCTGGAAGTATGGTAAAGCCTAAAATGTAACTTGGATAATTGCAAGGGGTAGGCAAATGAAGGGTTAGATGCAGGGATGAATTAATGGTATATTGGAAAGTTTAAACGTTAGAGGAGTGAGCAGTAATAACAGATGAGGTGTAAAAACTTGAAACAAAAAAAAAAAAAAAAAACAAAAAAAAAAAAAAACCAACGGAGACAACATTAAAAACATTAAAAGAAAATATATAGAATGCCACGTAGCAGGACAGTAAAAAGAAGTTACAATGATTTTCATAAGGTTTTGTCTACTTTTAAAATGTAGTTTATTTTATAGTGAATTAATTTTGGTCTAATGGGTCTAATTGTCAAGAATAGCTCATATTTTATCTAATAGTAAAAAGAAGTTACTATGATCAATTGGGTAACAATAAAAAAAAAACTTAATAAAAAGAGATAAAAAATGCTAAATTTATATAACAGTAAAAATAAGTTACTATGATCTATTGGGTAATGGTTAAAAAACTTAATGAAAAAAGGTTAAATACAATATTAGAGTGCCACATAGCAGGACAGTAAAAAGAAGTTACTATGATCTATTGGGTAATAATGAAAAAAACGTAATAAAAAGAGGTAAAAAATGCTAAATTTATATAATAGTAAAAATAAGTTACTATGATTTATTAGGTAATGATTAAAAAAAACTTAATAAAAAAAGATTAAAAAAGTAAAGCGCCACTTGGCAGAACCTCATGCTCTCTTGCATGAGGTCTCTGCTTTTATATATATATTGATGATTCTACATCAATTTTAAACTATTTTTTTATTATAATAATTTTTAGGTCAATTTTAAAGTCATTTAAGATGCCAATTTGATTAAAGAATCAAAGTTTACCCAGCATCACAAATCAGAGTAAAATGCTCCTAATTTTAGATGTTTCCATCGCTATTTGCATGACATAAGAGAATACATCACAAATAGAAGAAAATGCCAATTTTTCTACGATTGTTAGGGAAGACTCGAAGACAAAATGGCTCATGACTTGGGGTTCACACAAACAAACAAGTTACCTTGTCCTTCTCTTGCCTAATCTTATTCTTTTATTATTTTCATATTATCTTTTTGGTTACTCTTTGATCCAATCTTTAACTTCATTATTCTTACTTTCTGGAAAAATTAAACCCCAGTATAAGCCTACCTATAAGTTCCAATTTTACTATAACTGGCCAGAATCAGAAATCGAAAGCCTACTTGTTGCTATAAGTGATCAGAATCTGTTAGTTTTGCTTCTTCTTCTTCTTCTTCTTCTTCCTCTTCTTCCTGTTCTTCATCACCATTATGGATAGTGAAAAGTGCCAGCTTCACTTGTTTTTCTTACCATTCCTGGCTTCAGGACACCTGATCCCAGCCATAGACATGGCCAAGCAATTTGCTTTGCGTGGTTTGAAAATAAGCATAATCACCACTCCTCTGAATGCCTCCTTGTACTCCAAAACCATTGAAAAAAGCAAAACCATGGGGTTAGATATGAATGTTCTAGTCATCGATTTCCCTTGTGTTGAGGTTGGATTGCCCATAGGATGTGAGAGCTACCAATTGGCTACTTCACTTGATCTTCGGACGAAATTCTATCAGGCTACTACCATGCTAGAGCAACCACTCGAGAAACTTATTCAAGAATATGCTCCTGATTGCCTTGTGGCCAGCACTTTGTTTGCTTGGACCACTGGTGTTGCTAAAAAGTTTGGCATACCAAGGCTTATTTTGCATTCAATGAGTTTTTTCTCTACGTGTACCTCTGAATGTCTGAGACTATACGAACCTCACAAAAAAGTTTCATCAGATACAGAACCATTTATCATCCCCAACTTCCCTGATGAGATCAAGTTGACAAGAAAGCAACTGCCAGATTTTTTTACACAAAATGTTCAAACATATGCAACGAAGATGTTTGAACAAATACTAGAAGCAGAGCTGACGAGTTTTGGGGCTGTTTTCAATAGCTTCTATGCGCTTGAACCAGCTTATGCAAACTTTTACAAGAAGGTGCTTGGACGGAAGGCTTGGCAGATAGGCCCGGTTTCACTATGCAACCAGGACACTGAAGATAAAGCACAAAGGGGAAAGGAAGCCTCCATTGATTTCCACGAATGTTTTGAATGGCTTAATTCGAAGAAACCTGATTCAGTTGTTTATGTATGTTTTGGAAGTATGGCAAACTTCAGTGATTCCCAGCTAAAGGAAATAGCAATAGGTCTTGAGGCTTCTGAGCAGCAATTCATTTGGGTGGTGAGGAAAGAAAAGAATGATGGAGGAAAAGAAGAATGGCTGCCTGATGGGTTTGAGCAAAGAGTGAAAGGGAAGGGTCTAATTATAAGAGGTTGGGCACCCCAGATGATGATTCTTGATCATGAAGCTGTTGGAGGATTTGTGACTCATTGTGGTTGGAATTCTACCTTGGAAGGAGTTTCTGCTGGGCTTCCAATGGTTACATGGCCAGTTTCCGCTGAGCAATTCTTCAATGAAAAGTTTGTAACCCAAATATTGAGAATTGGAGTTGCTGCGGGTGCTCAACAATGGGCCAGATTTGTGGGAGATAGCATCAAGAGCGAAGCCATAGAGAAGGCAGTGACTAGAATAATGGTTGGGGCAGAAGCAGAGGAAATAAGAAGCAGAGCTAGAGAGCTTGGGAAAAATGCAAAGAAGGCTGTTGAAGAAGGTGGATCATCTTACTCTGATTTGAATTCTTTAATCGAAGAACTGAGGTCACATGGAATTGCTGGTGCAGCAAGCAAAAACTAGTTGATTTTTTTTTTTTTTTTGGGGTGTATTTTTTCCGGTTTATGTCTTTGAACTTTGAAGCATCTATAGATGCAAGACATGTTAGAGGTTCTATTGTGTGGATGGAGTCTATTTCTTTACAGATGTACTTTTAGCCAATTTCAGCTGATTTCTTTTTTATGAAAGTTCATGATGTTTCTTCTCAAAAAAATAACAATCCAATTGTTTGGAATTTTTTTGACACATACTCAATTTAAAGTGTCGCCCATGCGTTGCACTATAGCTCGGGCCTGGCGCACCCCACCCATATCTAGTTCAAAGCTTCACATGTTTGTTTTATGTGGATAACCCAAATTTTCTGTATGTTTTCTTAGCCATTAAACTTTTTGTATGTTAATGACAGCCGCATCAATAGTGTAGAATGAAGGTAGAGCTGATTTTGACTCTGGATGCTGATTGATAAGTGCTCAGGTAATTGAAATTTAATGCTATGTCAAATGATCCATGGAGAGTGTATCTGCATCCATCGAGTCTTTATGAAAGTAAATGCATTCCAATAGCATCCGAGTTGTTTGAAATGTGAGACAAGTTATTGAACAGTTATCTTAAGTGTAAGCAAATTATTGTACTCACCATGTGAAGTCTGGTTGTAAGCATTGTTGTACAAGAAGACTCATCAGAGCCTTTCCTAGTAATTATGAAAGGGGAAGGGTGTGAAGTGAAAGAGCAAACGTTGACAATCTCTTGCCTAGTTGCCTTTATTATGTTGAATCAATAAAGTTTTGTGTTTTCGTATTAATACAAGTCTCATAGTGCAATAATAAATAAATAGGTGTCCCAATAATGCGTGGATATATACAACTTTTATAATTCGTGGGCGTTTATATCTTTTTACGAAGTATGGTATGGCTAGCACCTTGCTGATTACAAGAATCCACCAAGCTTTAGGCACATATTTCATCTGCTAGTAAAGAAAAGTCATACGATACATCAAAGATATTTTCTTATGGTCATGTCTTCTAGTAAATCTTTAGATTTTTTTACTTGATCTATAGTTGGCGTGTAGTTGATTGGTACTAGAGTAACCCGAGCTGGAACTCGTAGTTGTAGCGGACGATCCGATCCAGCTCGTTTCAGATCATGTAGTCGTGGACCGCCAAGAGTGGATCCATGGAGAGAGAGAGAGAGGGAGGTGAGGTTAGTGAGTAGTATTGAAAATGAATGCTAGTATTAGAAGGAGGGATGGCATGTTAAATGACTGTCGTTTTTTTAAAATGACTAAACAAAGTAGGGGGCTTTTTTTTTTTTTTTGAATGGTACTTGACTTATAAAAGTCAATTACCATGTAAATTTTTTTAATTAATTTTTGGTTATATTTTTCAAATTTTTTAAGGAGCACTTCTGTGAATTTGGTTTTAAAAAACATCTCATTCTTATCATTATTATGGAAACACATCTCTTAATTTTAGTTTTTTTATTAAGATTAGTTTTAGGAATCCTATAGTCCTATTATTTTGGAATCACATCACTTAGAATACGTTTGGATCCAGCGTTTTAGCTACGTCCACGTTTTTTTTTTTTTTTTTTTCAACGCGTGTTTGTTACTGTTCATTGGCCATGAACAGTGATTTTAGGCCAATGAACAATAACTTTTTGAATGAACAGTGTTTTTTACCCCTTTAAAAATTATTTTGCTACAGTGTTTTCAGTTTTCAGTTTTCAGCAATAAGTTCTATCCAAACGGACCCTTAGTATTAAGAATACCACTATGTACGATTTATGGACCAATAAGTGTTTTTTACCCCTTTAAAAATTATTTTGCTACAGTGTTTTCAGTTTTCAGCAATAAGTTCTATCCAAACAGACCCTTAGTATTAAGAATACCACTATGTACGATTTATGGACCAATAAGAAAAGGCTTTAAGACACAATTTAGCTCACCAATGGGGAAAGCCAAGGAAATTTCAAGTGGAAGGATCACATTCATAGCTTCTCCTTTCAAAGTATGGGTCCGTTTGGATAGAACTTATTGCTGAAAACTGAAAACTGAAAACTGAAAACACTGTAGCAAAATAATTTTAAAATGTGTGAATAGTACCGCGGGACCCATTTTTAATGAAAAAGTAGCTGAAAAGTGAAATTTGTGGGTCCGTGAACAGTGCACGGATGCACTGTTCACGGAAGATTGGTCAACATCTGCGGCTTGGAAAAAAAAAAAAAAAAAAAAAAAAAACTTGAAACGCAAAACGCAGCCTTGAATCCAAACACATTCTATGAGTACTTAAATTACTTAATTTATAATATTATTTTATATAAATAGGGATGATGTTAGGTAAAAGACTTTATAAATATACCATAATCAGTTGACTAATTTATACATAATACATATCAAGAATATTAAAAAAAAAAATTGCACCACCCATTTCATGGAACACATGTAAAATGTTATATTAAATTTAAATTATTATATAAACTCAGAATTGTAGCATTTTTTTTCTTTCCAAATATAAGTATGTCTATATCATTAAAACTTGAATTTGAAGGTAATCTTTGAAATATTTATTATTTTTATTGCATTTTTATGGTTTATATTTTTAATTTCTAATGACTTTTTTGTATTTTTTTATTTCTAAACTAAAGAGTTTGGCCCAAAAAAAAATATTCAGCCCAACACTAAAAATGAATTCTACAAAGAATAAATTTTCGGCCCAATTAGTCCAAAATGAATCGAATAAGACTGAATTTAACTGAAGCGAACCAAATGGACAGTTGTTGACAGAATTAGACCAAGTGGACTAAATTGATTGAGACCGAATAAGACTAAAGTGGACCAAGTGGACTGAATAGATCAAAAGAGATTGAAATTGACCAAAGTAAACGATATGGACCTAATTGGACTGAATAAGACTGAAGTGGACTGAAGTATAAGGAATGAACCTAAGTGGACCAAATGGACTGAATAAGACCGAATGGACCAAAGTATCTGAATGGACTGAATGAGCCAAAGTGGACCAAATAGACGAATAAGACCTAATTGTATAGAATAGACCGAATAAGACCAAGGTGGACCGAAGGGGGCCAAAATAGGCAGAATAAATCCGAATTCGATTGAATTGAACCAAAGTGGATCAAATAAAACCGAATATACTAAATGGACCGAATGGACTAAAGTGGACCCAATTGACTGAATGGATCAAAGTTTTACACTAATGTGGCTCAAAAGTAATATAACAACAATAAATGTTGCACTTCAACTTTTAAATATTATATAGATATATAGATATAGATTTGTAAGACTTATATGTAGTAAATTTTGTACTATTATTGATGCGAAACTAATCAATTATGCCACTTAGTAAAAATTTTAGTTAGAATTAAAAAATGAAATTGTTTAAATGTTCTTTTTACTTTTAAAATCTTAAATCAAAACATTCGCATTATCTAAACCATATTTCTATATTGTGAATCTGCAGTTGCCACAATCATCTTGGTAATTGTAACACATTGAATGTTGTCATTAGCATCCATCATCCTTGCAATGGTAACAAGCTACATTTCCTGCCACTTAATGCTGCAAAAAATCATCTATTATTCTTTTTCTTTTTCTTTTTTTCTCTGGACAGCCACTTACGGAGCATCATTTTGATAATCTCGTAAATTACTTATTATACCCAAAGTTTCGATCTGTTTTAGACTTAATAGCCTAATCAGGCTTAATCACAAGAATCGAATCTATTAATACAAAACTGGTTAAACTTTGAGCTTGTATTTGACATCTCAGCCAGAAATACAAAATGAGATAAAAAAGAAGTGTACCTAGGTTACCGCAGTATTGTCCCACACTGCCTCCAGAAAAGGAGAAGCAGGACGAGTTGGACAATAAAAGATGTCATGTGTGACAGAAACACTCATACCTTTCTCGGCCTTTTGGCTAAGATCAAGTGTAGTATCTGTTCTTATCAGTTTAATATCTGATATGTGGGTCAACGGCCCACACGATATTAAATTTATTTCTTGAGGGGAAGAGCCTACCACAGTAGCTTGCTACTGGGGCTCTCAAGCGTCGCCCACGCTTTGCACTACTGCAGGGGCCTGGCGCACCCCACCCAATTCTAGTACAAAGCTTCACATGTTTGCTTAATTTATTTGGATGATCCAAATCTTCGTATGTTTTTCTAAGCCATTAAGATTTCTCCATGTTTTCTAAGCCGTTAAGCTGCAGTCAGTTGCTTTTTGTATGTTAGTCACAGCTGAATTAAAAGTGTAGAATAAAGGTAGAGCTGATTTTGACTCTGGTATCTTTGTGTGTTAATGCTGATTGATTAGTGCTCAAGTATTTGAAATTTAATTTGTTGTTAACCGTCTGACATGTGCAGCATCCAACCATGTCAAATGATCCATGAACAGTTACGTGAAGTGTCAGCCAATTAATTCACTCACCATGTGAAGTCTGGTTGTAACGGGTAGCTTTATTGTACTAGTTTGTGCGTGCAAGAAGACTAATCAGAGCCTTTCCTAGTATTATAAAAGAGGCAGAGTGTTTGCTCAAAAAAAAAAAAGAAAAAAAAAAGAGGAAGAGTGTGGAGTGAAAGAGCAAACGTTGACAGTCTCTGGCCTAGTTGCCTTTATCATGTTGAATTAATAAAATTTGTGTTTTGGTATAACTCCCTAGTTCTTGTTGCTTCATTTAACTTGAGGTACAATACAGGTCTCATAGTACAATAGTACATGAATAGGTGTCCCCATAACGCATGGATATGTACTTTTTTAATCCGAGCGTCTATATCTTTTTACAAAGTATGGTATGGCTAGCACCTTACTGATTACAAGAATCCAGCAAGCTTCAAGCGTGCATGTCTCATCCTTCCATTTAGTTAATGAGGTTGTGATATTCTTTTTTCTGTAATGATGGCAAAGAGATGTCATCTGCTAGTAAAGAAAAGTTATACAATACATTAAGATATTTTCTTATGGTCACGTCTTCTAGTAAATCTGTAGATTTTTTACTTGATCTATAGTTAGCGTGTAGCTGGTTGGTACTAGAGTAACCCGAACCGTAACTCATCGTTGTATAGGACGATCCAATCCAGCTCATTTCGAATTGTGTAGTTCGTTAGTCGCAGACCGCCGAGAGTGGATCCATGTTGAGAGAGAGAGAGAAAGAGAGGTGAGATTAGTGAGTAGTATTGAAAGGGGATGCTAGTATTAGAAGAAGAGAGATGGCATGTTGAGAGAGAGAGAGAGAGGTGAGATTAGTGAGTAGTATTGAAAGTGGATGCTAGTATTAGAAGGAGAGAGATGGCAAGTTAAACAACTGTCTTTTTTTCAAAATGACTAAACCAAGTAGGTGTTTGTTTTTTTTTAATGGTACTCGACTTGACAGAAGTCAATTACCATGTAATTTTTTAAATTAATTTTTGGTTATATCTTTGCAAATTTTTAAGGAGCACTTCTTTGAATTTGGTTTGAAAAAACGTCTCATTCCTATCATTATTATAGAAGCACATCTCTTAATTTTAGTTGTTTTTTTTTTTTAGAAGATTAGTTTTTGGAATCCTATAGTCCTATTATTTTGGATTCACATCACTTAGGGTCTGTTTGGATACAGCTGAAAACTGAAAATACTGTAACAAAATAATTTTAAAATGTGTAAATAATGTCAAGAGTCCCATTTTTAATTTTTAAAAAAAAAAGCTGAAAAGTGCGTGTACTGTTCATAAACAGTGCATGAACAGTACCGCACAGTAATGAACAATGTCTCTTGTCCCTCTTTGAAATTTGCGCGCAGGGGAAAAAATAAGAAGAAGCTGGAAACGTTGAACACGAAACGCGTTTAGCTATCCAAACCGCACCTTAGTCTTAAGAACACCGTTATTAAAATGTATTTTCTATTTTATAAGTATTATGTAATGGAACATATAATGTATTTTGCATTCAACAACAATACATGGTAAAATATATATGAAAAATATAATTTAATTAAAATATTTAAATTTCATGATTATAATATTTTTTTGTATAAATGGAGATGGTGTTATTAAAAGGTTTTAAATATACCATAATCAGTTGACAAATTTTAGTATATCAAGAATTTTTTTTTTAAAAAAAATGTACACCCTCATTCCATGGAACACACGTAACATGTTACATTAAGTTTAAATTATTAAATAAGTTTAGAATTGTAGCATTATTTTTCTCTTTCCAAATATAAGCATAATACTTACATTATTGAAACTTGAATTTTAAGGGCTTCTATCTCGAATTTCTAAGGTCTATTTTATTCGTATTTTTTAGCCCAAAACTACAGAGTTTGGCCCCAAAAATTGTGAAAAAAGAAATTTCAGCCCAAAACTAAAAATGCAGCCTATAAAAAGAATAAATTTGAGGCCCAATTAGTCCAAAATGAACTAAATGGATAGAAGTGGACTAAATGAACCGAAGTGGATCAAAATAGACTAAAGGGAACTGACTAAGACCAAATTGGACTGAAGTGAACCAAATGGACATATGTGGATTGATGGACCGAATTGGACCGAATAAGAGCTAGTTGACCAAACATACTAAGAGTCTGTTTGGATACCGCCTATTTTGCTGAAAATTGAAAACTTATTACTGAAAGTACTGTAGCAAAATAATTTATAAGCTAGCTGATTTTTCGGGCTAAAAGTATTGTAGCTTCAGCTGGATAGTAACGTGAACAGTACAAAATAATTCATTTGCATTTTTCATCTTTTTTTGGGGTTTTTGAATAGTAACATGAGACCTAGGTAATTTTTAGCCAAACAAGCAAAACGTGGACGCAAAACGCTATCTAAACACTCATTGAAATGGACCAAATTGGGCCAAGTGAACTGAATGGACCGTAGGTGACTGAATTAAACCAAGTTGGACCGAAGTGAACTGAATGGACTGATGTGAATTGAATTGGACCAAGTAGAGTGAATGGATCACATTGGACTGAATAAGACTGGAGTGAACCGAGTTGGACCAAATATACCAAAGTAGACGGAATGGACAGAAGTGGACTAAATGGACGAATAAGACTGAATTGGATCGAAATGGATGGAATAAGACCGAACGGACTGAGTAAAACCGAATTGGACCGAAGTAGACTGAATTGGACCAAGAAGGGTTGCTTTGGATTCAGCTATAAGAGGATCCTAACATCAATAAAGTCAGGACTTCTCCCATAGTCCCTTATGATTTTGCTTTGTCATCATTGATGGTTGTATTGAAGTTCACTTTAACAAAAAGTAGTAGAGGTGGGTTCCAACAACTGCCTACAAAATCCCAAGATGTTAGATAATCATTATATATTTTGTTTATTTGTCTAAGTAAGAACAAAGGATGGACTACTTCCCTTTCTGATTGTCTTATATAGAATGGTGTTCCTTTCATTCATATTTATACCACATTCATATTTATACCACAACAAACTGATACGAATAATGTAAAGTTTCTTGCATCTCCTTTTGAGAACTTCAACTTTTCTTGTGATTCTATCATTAGGCTCATCCGTCAATGATGGAGTCAAACTGCATATCAAAAAAGGCCAAGGTGAATTGACCCAATTAGTTTTTGTTACTGGTGAACTTTAAATCCTTCACTTATTAAAGTAGAACGTTCCTGTTTCATGTCTAAACTCTAAAACAATGTTTCTACATTGAATCTGCAGAAGCCACAATCATCTTTGGGAATTGTAACACGTTGAATTTTGTCATTAGCAATCATCATCCTTGCAACGGTAACAGGCTACATTTCCTGCCACAAATACTGAAAAAAAAAAAAATCCTCTCTTCTTTTTCTTCTTCTTCTTCTTTTTTTCTCTGGACAGCCACTTACGCTGCATCATTTTGATAATCTCGTAAATTATTTATTATACACAGGGTTTCGATAAGGCTTTGAGTCAAAGCCTTATCAGGTTCAATCACAAGAATCGTTATCTGTTTATACAAAACTGTTTAAACTTTGAGCTTGTATTTAACATCTTATCCAGAAATACAAATTCAGAGGTAAAAAATAAGTGATAGATTACCACGGTACTTGTCCCACACTGCCTCCAGAAGAGGAGAACCTGTACGAGTTGGACAATAAAAGATGGCATGTGTGATTGAAAAGCTCATACCTTTCTCGGCCTTTTGGCTAAGATCAAGTGTAGTATCTGTTCTTATCAGTTTAATATCTGATATGTGGGTCATCGGCTCACACGATATTAAATTTATTTCTTGAGGGGAAGAGCCAACCACAGTAGCTTGCTACTGGGGCTCTTAAGCGTCGCCCATGCGTTGCACTATAGCTCGGGCCTGGCGCACCCCACCCAATTCTAGTCTAATAGTTTGAATTTGATCGAAGCAGCCCAAGTTTGTTGTACTAGGCTGAGCTGTCTCTTCGTGCGATATTACAATCGTAGAAACTATATTTTGATGCACTGAAAAAGGTCTCCAACATAACGTTTTGAACATCTGACCCTTCTAGTTTAGTGGCATATTCTACTATCTTTATTTTTATTAGGAGAACTAAAGTTTGAATCCTCTTGATAATAAAGGCCTTTGCTTTGATGTAAAAATACTTGCTGAAAGAACAAAACAAAGAACCTGGATTCCAAGGGACTGAGCTATTACATTTATTGCATTTGCATTGAACAAATATGCAAGTTGCTCTCAAAGTCTCATCCCACATTTGTGAAAGAGAAATAGGGCAAATGAAGCTTATTTATTAATGGAAAAATTGGATAGATACTAGATTTTTTTTTATTTAATTTATAATTTTTGAGGGATAGAGACAGAGTCCACCACACCACCGGCGCTCCCAAGTGTCGCCCTAGCTTTGCAGTACAGCAAGGCTGTAAGCCTGCAAGGGCCTGGCGCACCCCCACCAAATCGAGCCTAAGTTTTTCTAATGATGCAGTTGAAGAACTCAATTCGTTCATATTCTAATTATAATAATGAAATAATTTTAATATATTGCCTTTTGAGCAATAGTATATAACTAAATCTAAATCGAAGTGATTGTATGGACTTAGTCGATCAACCAGTTGTACTTGTTAACAGGCTCTTCATTGCTGGAGAAGGCAGTATTGAATAATTGAGGGTGGATGTACTTACCAGTGCCAGTATTTTTTGTACCAAAGATAATGCCACCATTATGAAAATTTTAACAAAAAAGTAGCCCCATTTGTTAGAAAGAGGAGAAAGAAAGTCGCAGTTGCAAGAATTGACCAAAGTCTAAGTCGTGAATAATGCAAGTCATTTGAGGGGAAAAAAATGTTACAAAGATGTTAGGTTGGTTGTCTCTCTTGGGCTAGATACCTCCTACTCACAGATGTTGTAGTTTGGTTGCTATATGTTTCATCTAACTCATGTAACAGTAAACAAGTCAATAAAATGTTAGCATCCTGCCTTTGCCACCAAATGCAATAGTTCTTCGCCTGCAAATAATAGCATAAGCTAAGACATCTTCCTGGTTCAATGCTATATAGGAAGTGCAATAATCCACTGGGGGATAGAAAAGATGATAGGTTACCACTTACCAGCAGTGTGTTATAGGTAGGACAGAACCATTTTACGAGTAAATAAATTGGATTCCAAGAAGGAACAAGATTATTAGCCAATTATGGCAACAAAATAACGCAAAGATGTGAGATACACAGATGTGCTTCCAATTTTGCTGGTTTCAAATGCTGAGTCCCACCTCGTGTAAAAGAGAGGAGGAATAAACAAAGCTGAGGTATAATAGGGAAAATCAGAAAATGTGCAAAGCATACCTTTCTCTGCCTTTTGGCTAAGATCAAGTGTAGGATCCGTTAATATCAGTTTAATATCTGATATATTGGCCATCAGTTCACACAATATTAAGGATTTGTTTGGATACCGCTTATTTTATTTATTGCTAAAAACGCACATTAATATTAAGGATTTGTTTGGATACCGCTTATTTTATTTATTGCTAAAAACGCACATTAAATTTATTTCTTGAGGGTGAGAGTCTACCACAGTAGCTTGCTACTGGAGCTCTCAAGCATCGCCCATGCGTTGCACTACTGCATGGGCTTGGCGCACCCCACCAAAACTAGCCCAAAGTTTCACAAGTTTGCTGCACGGGCCTAATCGTTATTAATAAGAAGCTCATAACCTCAAAGTAATCGCAAATAATCCATAATTTCAAGAGAAATTGTTCACGCTTATGCAATTAAACAAGGATCCGCCAAGCTTCAGATATTCCTATCGGTATATATTGTCCATGTCATTATCATTTTTCTTTTTAATTTTTCTATAATTTTTTTTAACACTTACTTATTTTTTTTAATATTTATACTTTCTCTATCCCTTACCTATTCATTTCCTCACTACCTTCTACCTTACCTTTTCATTTCGCCCCTACTCTCTGCCTTAATATCACTCTTCATATTTCCCTTCATCTTCCTTTTTTTGTCCTTTCTTATTTACACATCTTACTATAAATTTGTCACTCTCTCTTCCATTATTTACATTCTTTTCCCTCACAAAAAAGGTTTTTTTTTTTCTCTCTCTCTCTCTCTCAATTTTTTGGTGGATTTTTTTATTTTTCTTGCATCTTTGCTTTAGTTTGATAAATTGTTATGTTCTTTAGAACTTTAGATTAAGCTGATGTGATTTAAGTTTTTTTCTCTCTTTAATTGTTAATTTTATTACATGTGTTTTTCTTTAAATTCTTAGTTTGGGTTGCTTTGAATTCATTGATTTAGTTGTTCTATATATGTTATTTTTGTACAACATGACATTTGTTTTATGAAATTCCTTTTAGACTTGATACGTTATCTTTTCATTTGATTTTTTTTTTCTCTCCTCATGTGTAGTGATTGACTTCTAACAAAAACTATTCTATTTATATATTTAGAAATCTATTTCTTCTTAATTCCAATAGTTTAAATTTTGTATGGCGCATAAGGAACAAATGAGTCTATAATGCATTCATGTTCTCCTCATATTGTGATAAATCTAAGAAGTTGAATAGTATCATTGTTTAATTTACCACTACTACATATTTTTTCCTAAAAGCTACATTTCATCGATCGTAACACCAAATGGATATTTCAAAGTTCATTTGCATGATTACATTTTTGTGTAGTGAGTTGAAACATTGTCGGGTAATGATATACATTATATTGTATGTGTAGCCTCTTGACTTGCAAAGAGTAAGTATTGATTTATGCTAAGTTTTTGTTATTGGTATTCTTTAGAGCTATAATGATTGATAGGTCTAATGAGGCTCCATTAATTTATGTGAGGCTTCAATCTCACCCAAATGACAAGCAATAAAACAAGACGATTCATGTTCAATTTTAGGTTTATTCGTTAAAAAAAATGCTTAGCTTTCTGGTAACCACCAATTCGTTTTGTTAACTCAACATCATAAAGTAACTTTAATTTAGTTATATGAATAGGGTTTATTATTTTTCATGTTGCAATATATATATATATATATATATATATATATATATATATATATATATATTGTGGGGTTTTAAGCTTCGACCGAGAGCATGAGGCTTTGGCCGAGATCGTGAGTAGTCCGAGTCCGAGGAGCAATATCTCCTCGGATAAGCTAAACACAGATCAGATATAGATCCTAATGATCAAAGCGACCTTCCTAGAAGTTCCAATGATAGAGACGAGCATCATGAACATACAAGAGGGATAAGGACTCAAAAATGTCTAAGGGAAAGCTGCTACACCGCATTGAATGCCCTGCAGCTAACTTTCTGACCGCATTTATGTGGAAAAGACCCATGAACAATGCTACCTTGGCAACCACAACTCACAGAAGGCCAGAAATGGTGTCTGATGGGACAAACACTCAAGTGGTGGCTCAAAGGATCAACAAGTGTAGGATTAAGATCATCCAAAAGGAATTATATAATGGAAGAGACCCTTCATGAAAAGGGGAAGAAAAAAGGAGAAGAGAAAGCACTGTACCAATCTCAACAACTCATGTAACCATTGTCATCCAATATATATTATAACAGAGCTCCTCGGACTGTGCCGAGAACAAACTTTTTCGCACAAACCGAATTCAATTCTTGTTGGCTCATCATCCAAAACCATATTAACTGTTATCCATGCACTAAAGCCTAGCTCTTTGACCCACTCTCTACAAATTTATTGTACTAGATTCACTGGGCCAAGATCCCTTATATTTTGGGCTTGGTCTAAAAATCGTGTCCCTACATATACATATATATATATATATATATATATATATATATATATATATATATATATATTATGTTTTAATTAAATACTAATAAATAAAAACTTCCTTATAAAATCATACTCATTTTTTATAATATTTACACTTTCTTCAATATTTCTTATTCCTTTCACATTTTAGTCTCCCCACTACCCTCTACCTTAATATCTTTTTTGATAACCCCCTCTACCTTAATATCACTCTTCATCTTTCTCTTCATTTATTTTCTTTCTTCTTATTATTATCCTCTTATTATAAATTTTTCATTATCTTTTCTATTCTATATTTCTATGCATGATTTTCCCTCACAAAAAAGGTTATTTCTCTTTCTCAAATTTTTGGTGGATTTTTTATTTTTCTTGCATATCTGCTTTAGGTTATTAATTTTTTGTATTTTTAAGAACTCTACTTTGAGTTGATGCAATTTAGTTTTGTGTTTTAAGTTTTTTTTTTCTTTTTTTTTTTTCTCTGATTGTTAAATGTTATCCTATTGCATTATAAAGAATATAATATTATTCTATTATACAGCATGATTTGGATAATTTTATCATATAAGAATTTTGCATAAGTTACATAGACAATAGTGTGTGGGGCAAAATGATCCTGGTGGGAACGTGGGCCTTTTGGGCCTTGTTAAGGAAGGCCGACCTGACCCTGGGGTTAGAGATTGTTGGTGCTATGGGTCGGCCTATACGCCGAGGATCCGAGGAGCCAGCCGAGGATGGTTTTCCCCTCGGACTGATATCAAAGAACCTGAGACTTCATGGTAAAGGTTAAGGAATGACACGGTCAAGACCGATGGTTAAAGGGAGAGAACCCTTGAATGTCCTAGAAGCGCCGATGTTGGAAGAATATCAAAGGTAAAGGCTGCTACCTCCACATTAAAGACCCTGCACCTACCACCCTGGCCGCATTAATGAGGAAGTGACACTTAAACAATGGAAGGGAAACTTCTAGTTACTGTTCAAAGGCACTAAGAAAAGAAATATCTAGGCTAAGGGAGGAATTGGGGGCAACACGTGGATAAAGTATTAAAAAGAGGAGTATTTAAGGAGGGACCTAGGACAGAAACGGGACGGAACTTTTTGTAACCTAAAAAGAAAAAGAAAAAGAGAGAGAGATAATATAAGAATGCTCTCGGCTTACGTCCGAGGAGGCCTATTCACATTACTCCTTTTTTTGTTTCCAAGTACTTGCAATCTTTAGTTTGTCATTTCATCCTCATACACTTCTAACACAGGTTTCAAGCCCACACTCTACAAATTCATATTGTTTAAGGCTCATTGGGCTCCGAGCCCATAACTGCTTCGGGTCCGTGCTATTGTGCACTTACAATTGGCGCCATCTCGTGGGAATCTAGTCTAGAAGTAGTAGGGATATTATGGCGGTGCTTAGGCTCTCATCATGCGAGAGTCACAAGGATCACAACCGGAAGATCATTTCGAACGTCTTGAACAACGTAGGGATCGTGAGGGAAGCGTCCATACGGAATATCCGGGCTAGCCATACTCGTGGAGGGTAGCACTACCCACGATAAGGGTTCTAAATCCATGCGAGAAAGAAATCAATCGTTTAAAGAGGAAGTTACGCCGTGCTAAACGTAAGGTTTCCCCGTCCTCGTCTAGGATTCTTCCTCAAAGAAGGATAGGAGAGTTGGCCACGATTGAGGTCATATTCCCCCACCGAGCAACATCCTCTCGGGTGAGGAGAAATGACCAGCCAATCCGCGTACGTAAGAAGCTTCGTTCTAGGGGCTTAGGCAACGATACCATGAGTGGGGCGTTGCACCAACTCTCTAAGTCTCCGTTTTCACGGAGGATCGAAGGGGAGGCTTCGCGAGGTTCACCTGGCCCCACCTTTACCATCTATAATGGCCGGACGATCCGTGGAACACGTGAGTCACTTCAACCAAAGGATGGCGGTGCACTCTCATAACGAGACTTTGATGTGTAAAGTCTTCCCCTCCGGCTGGGACTGTGGCTATGAGATGGTTTAACGGTCTCAAATCGGGGTCCGTAGGCTCGTTTGGGGAACTAACTAGGGCATTTGCTTCGCGGTTCATTACTTGTAGCGAGCAGTCCCTCGGCCATTGGACTCGTTGCTATCCATGGTCATGAAGGAAGGGGAGACACTAAAAGCATACTCCGACGGATGCCGGGAGATGTTTAATGAAATAGACGGCGACTTTGATGAGGTGGCGCTTAATACCTTTAAGGTGGGCCTCCCTACCGATCACGACCTACGAAAGTCTTTGACGAAAAGCCCGTCCGCGGCGTACGCCGTCTTATGGATCGTATTGATGAATATAAAAGGGTAGAGGAAGATCGAGCGGGGAAAAGGAAAGGAGAAGGTTATCCCGCAGGGAGAGAAGGGATTTCGTCGGACGGATACCACAACAACAAGCCAAGGAGGGATTACTTCGGACAATCCGGCTTGCGGTACCCCAGCCGTAAATGCGTGTTCCGAGAACCGGTGCATCGCTTATTAGAAAAGTTCGTAAAGAGCCCTTCTTCGAGATGGCCCGGCAAAATGGCGGAGTGACCCCTGCGAGAAGAAATCAAAACCTTTTCTCGTCGGTACCATCGGGATGTGGGCCACACTACCGAGAAATGTCGGACTCGTGGAACCATTTAGAACAGCTCGTCGGTGAGGGAAAGTTAAAGCGAAACGCACTTGTGTCGGCCAGGCCGGAGTCGGTCAAGTTGGTTCAAACAACCAGAGGAATAGTTCATCTCGGCCAGCATTGGGGACAATTAATGTTATCTTCGCGTACACACAGGTAGGACCGGCTCAGGGTCCTACTAGGGTTATGGCGGTCTCCCATTCGCAGTCGAGGATGCGGGTAGCGGTGTCGAAGAGATTAAAGAGCACTTTACCTGTCTTGGGTTTCTCCGAGGAGGATAAAGTAGGGACTATCCAGCCCCATGACGATGCTCTTGTGGTTACCCTCAGGATAGGGAATTATGATGTGAGAAGGGTGATGATAGATCAAGGCAGCGGTGTAGATATTATGTACCCTGATCTATTCAAAGGGCTGAGGTTGGAGTTGGAAGATTTAACTCCTTATGACTCCCCACTTATAAGCTTTGAGGGAAGGGCCGTTGTGCCCAAGGGGCAGATCCGTTTACCCGTTCAATCCGGCTCAGAAACGGTTGACGTAGATTTCATTGTGGTTGACGCGTATTCTCCATATACAGCCATCCTCGCCAGGCCATGGCTGCACGCTTTGGGAGATGTCTCTTCTACCTTACATGTTAAAGTAAAATTCCCCTCGGGGGAGCATGTTGAGGAAATCCTCGGCAACCAGGTAGTTGCTAGGCAATGCATATCGGCTGCGGTGCTTCGTCAGCCAGAAATTGGGTCATCAACCTTGCCCATCCGGAGTCATAGCAATTAACGGCTCGGAGGCACCCGGAGCGATGATAGAAGATGAAGCCGTTTGTGAGGAGTTAGAGAAGTTTGTAATAGCCGATGATCCGGAGAGGTTCTTTCAAGTTGGCATACGATTGCCACACCAAGAGAAGATGGAGTTGTTGAAATTTCTGAAGGATAATCTAGATGTCTTTGCATGGGACCCCTATGAGGCTCCGTGTGTAGATCCGAACTTTATTTGTCATCATTTAAACGTCAATCCGGCCATTGTTCCGAGGAGGCAGCCACCTCGGCGATCTTCCCGAGAACATTCGGGGGTCAGAAGGAAGAGGTTCTTAAACTCAAAAGGGCGGGGGCTATCAAAGAAGTTTTCTACCCCGAATGGTTGGCTCATACTTGTTGTCGTTAAGAAGAAGAACGGCAAGTGGAGAGTATGTGTAGACTTTACCGATCCGAACAAGGCCTGTCCTAAAGATTCATTCCCAATGCCACGGATTGATCAATCGGTAGATGCTACTTGTCGGACATCCTCGGATGAGTTTTTTGGATGCCTTCCGGGGTTACCACCAAATTCCCTTGGCGTTAGAAGATCGGGGAGAAGATCGCTTTCATTACACCAACCGGGAACTATCATTATAAGGTCATGCCATTCGGGTTAAAAAATGCGGGGGCTACTTACCAAAGAATGATGACCTGAATGTTTGAGCAGCAACTGGGGAAAAACATAGAAGTATACGTGGATGATATGGTGTTGAAGAGTAAGACGGTACCTTCGCACATGACAGATTTGGCCGACACCTTCCGGATGCCGAGGAAGTATAAGTTGCCTTTAACGCCGCCAAGTGTTCTTTTGGCGTGGGATCCGGAAAGTTCCTAGGATATATGATCACTCATAGGGGCATAGAGGTGAACCCGGTGCGGAGTTAAGGCTATTCAGAATGTGCAGCCGCCTCGGAACCCAAAGGAGATTCAGAAATTGACCGGAATGATTGCAGCGTTGAATAGATTTATTTCTCGGGCAGCTGACCGGTGCCGTCCTTTCTTTCAGTTGTTGAACAAGTGGAAAGGATTTCAATGGATCGAGGATTGTGAGTCGGCTTTCCAACCGCCTTAAGCAATATCTTTCTCGACCACCCATTTTATCTCGCCCGAGGTGGACGAGGTTTTATTCGCTTATCTCGGCCGTGGCTATTCATGCGGTGAGTCTAGTTCTTATAAGGAATGAAAATGGAGTGCGAGAGGCCGATCTACTATGTTAGTAAGTCCTTGAATGAGGCCGAGGTGCGCTATACCGCCCTTGGAAAAGCGCTTTCGGCGGTAGTCCACGCCACGCGTAAACTCCCTCACTATTTCCGGTCTCATACCGTGGTTGTTTTGACCCGGATTGCCTGCGTCGTGTTGCGCGATGCGATTATTCTCGGCGAGTGGCAAAGTGGGGAACCATTTTGGGAGCCTTTGATGTTAAATACAAGCCTCGCACCTCGGTGAAAGGTCGTCCCCGCTGATTTGGTGGCGTAGTTTGTCGAACCATTGTTAGAAGAAACTTCAAAGGAAGCACACATGGGTGAAAAATCAGTTGGTGTGATCACAGCCGTATCGTCCTCGGCTTGGAAAGTTTATGTGGATGGGGCTGCTAATCATAAAGGGTCTGGCGTTGGACTTGTTCTAATGTCCCCTGAAGGAATTGTCTTTGAAAAATCTTTGAGATTGGCCTTCTCAGCTACTAATAATGAGGCCGAGTATGAAGCGGTCTTGGTAGGCATGCAAATGGTACGTAAGATGGGTGGCAAGGAAATCCATTTGTTCTCGGACTCTCAGTTAGTAGTCGGCCAAGTCATAGGTACCATGGAAGCTAGAGATTCCAGAATGCAGGAATATTTGGCCCAGGTCAAGCGTCAGCAGGCTGAATTCGACTCCTTTGCCTTAGCTCATGTCTCTAGGAGTGAAAATACTCATGCAGATTCCTTGGCTACGTTGGCAACATCCTCGGCACAAGGTCTACCAAGGGTTATTCTCGTTGAGGATTTGGTAGAACCTTCTCTTATAGCTGCTAACGCACTTCGCGTCCATCTAATAAGGCCTGGTCCTAGTTGGATGGATTCGATCATATCTTTTCTCAAAAATGACATCCTTCCCGAAGACAAAGTTGAAGCAGAAAAGGTACGTCGAAAGGCGCCGCGTTTCTGGTTGTCCGAGGACCAGAAGCTATACAAACGATCCTTTTCGGGACCGTATTTGTTGTGTGTACACACGAATCAACAGGAATCATTACCGGAGGAATTGCATGAAGGAATTTGTGGGAGTCACGGGGGAAGGTCCTTAGCTCTGCGAGCCCTTACTCGGGGTTATTGGTGGCCCAATATGCGGAGGGAGGCTCGGGACTATGCCGAAAGTGTGATCAATGTCGGAGGTTCGTCCCTAATATCCACCAACCTGGAGGTTCTTAACCTTCTGTCTAGCCCTTGGCCTTTCGCACAACGTGGGGCCTGGGACATTGTCGGGCCATTTCCGAGAGCTGTTGGCAACAAAAGATGGTTGCTCGTGGGAACAGACTATTTCACTAAATGGGTTGAAGCTGAGCCATTAGCCAATATCCGAGATGTTGATTCCAAGAAATTTATATGGAAAAATATTGTTACTAGATTTGGTATACCGCACACACTTGTCTCAGACAATGGCGTTCAATTTGACAGCAACGCCTTTAGGCAATATTGTGGTGACATGGGTATCACAAATAGATATTATAACCAAGATTATCCAAGAGGGAATGGGCAGTCCGAGGCCGTTAACAAGGTCATAGTCAATGGGCTCAAGAAGAGGTTGGATGATGCGAAAGGCAGATGGGTAGAAGAGCTCCCTCATGTTCTGTGGACATATCGGACCACACCGCGCAGGTCCACTGGAGAAACACCATTTTCTATGACTTATGGAGCCGAGACGGTGATACCACTAGAATCTGGTTTTCCTACTCTAAAGACAAATTCTTTTAGCCCCGAGAATAACTAGGGACTTTTGGAGAAAGATCTTGATTTACTTGAGGAACGGCGTGAGGCAGCTATGGTCCAATTGGCTTATTATCAGCAGAAGCTAAAACGAGGATATGATGCCCACGTGAAGCTAAGGCCACTTGCACCTGGTGATCTTGTATTAAGGAAAGTTGTAGGCACTTCTAAGAACCCAGCATGGGGTAAACTAGGGCCTAACTGGGAAGGCCCCTATCGCATTGTTTCAATAGCAGGCATAGGGTCGTATAGGCTAGCTGACCTAGATGAACGAGTTGTACCACGTCCATGGAATGTAAATAATCTTAGAAGGTATTATTATTAATCAAATAAGCTTTTGTCAATTAATATTTCAAAGTTATGGCTAGCTCTCATATTTGAAGTTACAATTATTAAGAATCAAACAGAAACTTGGTTAAGTAAGGTACCCTCGGACCACAAACCTTGTGGAAATTGATGTCTTGTCATTTGTTAAACGTAACCTTAGTTATGCCGGGTCTTCGGACCTCCTACTTCGGGAAAATTAACATTTGAAGTTACAATTTTTAAGAATCAAACGAAACTTGGTTAAGTGCGGTACCTCGGACCACAAACCTTGTGGAAATTGATGTCTTGTCATTTGTTAAACGTAACCTTAGTTATGGGTCTTCGGACCTCCTACTTTGGGAAAATTAACATTTGAAGTTACAATTTTTAAGAATCAAACAGAAACTTGGTTAAGTGCAGTCCTCGGACCACAAACCTTGTGGAAATTGATGTCTTGTAATTTGTTTTTACTAACGTTTGTTTTTCCGGGTATTAGGACCTCCTACTTTGGGAAAATTAACATTTGAAGTTACTATTCTTAAGAATCAAACGAAACTTGGTTAAGTGCAGTCCTCGGACCACAAACCTTGTGGAAATTGATGTCTTGTCATTTGTTAAACGGAACCTTAGTTATGCGGGTCTTCGGACCTCTACTTTGGGAAAATTAACATTTGAAGTTACAATTTTTAAGAATCAAACGAAACTTGGTTAAGTGCGGTCCTCGGACCACAAACCTTGTGGAAATTGATGTCTTGTCATTTGTTAAACGGAACCTTAGTTATGCCGGGTCTTCGGACCTCCTACTTTGGAAAAATTAACATTTGAAGTTACAATTTTTAAGAATCAAACAGAAACTTGGTTAAGTGCAGTCCTCGGACCACAAACCTTGTGGAAATTGATGTCTTGTCATTTGTTAAACAGAACCTTAGTTATGCCGGGTCTTCGGACCTCCTACTTTGGAAAAATTAACATTTGGAGTTACAATTTTTAAGAATCAAACAGAAACTTGGTTAAGTGCAGTCCTCGGACCACAAACCTTGAGGAAATTGATGTCTTTTCATTTGTTAAACAGAACCTTAGTTATGCCGGGTCTTCGGACCTCCTACTTTGGGAAAATTAACATTTGAAGTTACTGTTTTAAAGAATCAAACAGAAACTTGGTTAAGTGTAGTCCTCGGACCACAAACCTTGTGGAATTTGATGTCTTATCATTTACAGTTACAATTTTGAAGAATTAAACGAAAGATTGTTTAAGATTTATCTTCGGACTATGACTTTGATTAAACTTAACTTCTGATTGTGTTTGGATGTTAATACCTTACTGTTTATTAACTTGGATCTTAAGTTTTATATCTTTAAGTATTGAGTAAATTTGTGTAAGGAATGGTCCTCGGATCTTACATCCTACTAGAAACAGTATTGTGCACTATATGGGCTTAACCGTTATATGAAGTCCCCTTTCCTTTTTTAATCAAGGCATTGTTCAAACGTATTAACTATGTCACCTTGTATTAAATCTTTAGTAATATACGCATGATAATGTGGAAGTTATGATTGTGCAATCCTTGGAGTTAGATTTTTATACTCTGAGAAACTTTTGATATGACTTAATGGGAAACTTTTGTAATAAGTACAAAAAAGAGTAAAATAGAAACAGAGACAATCCAAGTGAAAGGTAAACGAAATCGTTCTTCATTAATCAATTGAGTATGCATTACATATAATTCCAAAAAAAAAAAAAAAGGAAAAAGAGAAGCCCTAAGCTAAGTCCTAAGCTGTTGGAGGAGGATCTTGCTGAGAGGTACTAGTGCCCTCGGTCTTTCTCAACTCCAGCTCAAAAGGAGTCATAATCTGCTTTCCTTTATCCACTGTCGTTGTTGAAAGGACGATGGGTTCCACTGTTTGGCTCAAGTCCTTCTCTGCATCCACTCCTCCTTCCTTCTCTTTATTGGAACCAGAAGGTTACGTAGGATCAGAGTTTGCGTGGGACCATCGGAGGTAGAGGCGGGGAAGAGTTGTCTCGTGGGTAGGAGTAGCGACGGGAGCCTCTTCAATCTCGTATTTCTAGGGAAGCCAACGTTCTCGGACTTCCTCAAATCCGAAGATTGAGGAACTCCCGCTACGTTTAAAGCTTCCCCCATACTTTTTGACGAGTATTCGCGGCATAAAGCCGCAAACTCCTCCGTCATTGCTCCTCAGAAGGGCTACCCCTTCATCAAAACTTGCACTGCTTGCGCTTGAAGAGAGAGAGTTGGAAGGAACCGGCTTCTTCCTTCATCGGCCGCCAAGCTCGCTTCTTGATCCGAGCACTCCTTTTGAGCTTGGGAGAGCTCTTCATCTCTTGCATGAAGGAGCTTGCGTTGTCCTTCTATCTGGGTCTTCATGGTCTTCAAGTTTGACTCAACCCCATTCTTCTCTCTCCTCAGCTCTGCTACCTCCGAGGTCAGCTTCTCGTTCTCGGCAAAGGCTGTACCCAAGGTTTTCTCAGTCTCCACCCTAATTTCGAGCTCAGTTCTGGCTATTTTCCGAGTGTCTTCAATAAACTTTTCAGCTGCAAAGACCTCCTGAATAGCCTGTAACAAAGTATGATGGAGTTAGGAGTACCAAAAACAAACTTACTTACGAATGTTGTTAAAAGGAGAAACACTTACCAGCGCTAAGTCTCTTTTTAGGGAGAGGAATAGTTGTGGCTGGCCCATTTTCTCCAAGGTCTCTATGTCCTTGGGCAGCAGAAGAGGACGTTCCAAGACCTCGGCCAGGTGGTGGGCATGGCCTTGTTGAACCGCCCTTATACTGGGTGGCCGGCAGAGATGGGAGCGCCGTCCCGCCTTAGATCGGGGGACCAGGTGGTCGGTGCTCGGCGCACCATGGCCTCATCCCTGATTTCCCCGAGTTCAACTGAACGGGCTCTACCCTTGCCCTTGTCCAGCTTCTGCTGCTGGGCCGGTGGGAGTTGTTGGCGTGGTTTCTTGGGGTCTTTAGTAATCGTCCCCTCATTATCCCCCTTTCTCTTCTTCTTGGGGTCCTCGGTGGCCGGCAATTTTGACTCAACTAGAGGAGGAGGAGGAGGTAAAGCCGGGGAACTTGGGACGTTCCCGCTTTCTTCTTCTCCGCAACCTTAGCAGCCTTACTAGTGAGAAGACCCTCCATTCGTCCCATGTCTTCTTCAAATTCGTTCTCGGGAAGGGCAACTACAAGCCCTGCAATTCCAGAAGCCTCGGTGGTTTCTTCTTCCTCGTCGGAAAGTACCACAAACCTGGTTCCCGCGAGGTCTCTCGGTGTCTTCGAGATGGAATTGATCTATCTCGTCGTCGAGTGTGTGTGAAGAAGACACTGCTCTTCCGAATGACGCTTGTTTGTGAGTGCACGGCAAGGGGGACTGCTATCGCCCGGTTGTACGGAATGGTGTTAGGAGCGTCGGTAGGTCACGGTCGTCCAAAAATGGGGCCGAGCTACGTTTATCCTCTTTCGTCTTCGGTCGCACGCAACAATGGCGTCCTCTATCTCCGGAAGTCTTTGGAAAGGGGGTGTACCCTAGAATAAGATGAGCGGCTCGGAGTTGCGAGGTCTTCACTAACGAACACCTCGGAGCGAAGTACCCGGTTTTAGATCCGCGACGTTACGGTTGACTTAGACGAGGACGCACGTGTTGCTTATCTCGCAAAAAAGACATCAAACAAACAAACTTGGTCGATTTATATAGAAGTTTAATAAATTTAAGCAAGTGTGAATACGCATTTCTGTGTGTATGTGTTAAGAGAAGTTGAGTTGTGGGGAGATTAATCCTACGGCGTCGCACCTGGATCCCCCCACTCAACTGGGCAGTGGAAGCCGTCGTGCCAGTTCCCGGACACGATCAAGTAGTCGTCCTTCATGCCTTTGTTTGATTTGGGCAGACAGGAGATTAGTCTAACGGTGCTAGACCGAGATTTAATGTAATAACCTACCTTAGAAAGTTTATGGGACTCATATAGGAACACGACATCGTGCCATGTGAGATTTAAACCCATCTGCTCGTTTAGAGCATCTACACTACCTAGAACTCTAAAAACGTTTGGGAGGCATTGATCGGGACACAACCGATGGTTGCGGAGGTACTCCCTAGTTACAGGTTTCATTGGTCTGGTCATCCCACCCTCTATAAAGGCTATCATAGGAATGACAACCTCTCCCTCTGTCCTAGAACAGGCCACGGCTGTTGCCGGGCAGTATTTTAACCCTACATCACTGGGAATACGGTATTTGGCTCTAAAGCCTTCCATCCCAGCGGCGGTATCAACTAGACACTTGAATTTTCCCATTACAGAAGGACGATAGACTAGACTTTAGAAGAGAGAGTGTTTGTAGTGATAGCCGAGGACAAATATCGAGGAGAAAAGGTTAAGAATAGGAGCAAGAACTTACAAGGTTGAAGGTGTGCAAATCTCCACGGTTTTCTGCAAAGTAAGGTATGATGGCTGATGTCTTGATGGGATTACCCCCTGAGGAATTAAATGAAGGCGCGGGTTCCCGAAGCGTCACGACGTGCGAAAAGGCGGCCTCGAAATTATGTCTGTCCCGCCTAAAATTTCGTGGAGTAAGGAGAACCGTTGGATGCCCATCTCACCGTTGAACGTGGCGAGAGAAAGAGTAACTTACGGTAATAAATGCGCGCGTTTTTGAAAATAAAACCGCCAAGTTGTCATTTTCCGGGACGCGAAACGATTTCCACACGTGCTATCACTTATAAAGTGTGTAGAAGGGATCCTCGTCGTATCAAAACCCTATTTTTCTCCTCGGATGTCGAAAATTAGAGTTTTCGAGGGGCTGTGGTGGGGCAAAAGGATCCCTGGTGGGAACGTGGGCCTTTTGGGCCTTGTTAAGGAAGGCCGACCCGACCTCAGGGTTAGAGATTGTTGGTGCTATGGGTCGGCCTATACGCCGAGGATCCGAGGAGCCGCCGAGGATGGTTTTCCTCTGATCGATATCAAAGAACTCCGAGACTTCATGGTAAAGGTTAGGGAATGACACGGTCAAGACCGATGGTTAAAGGAGAGAACCCTTGAATGTCCTAGAAGCGCCGATGTTGGAAGAATATCAAAGGTAAAGGCTGCTACCTCCACATTAAAGACTTCGCACCTACCACCACGGCCGCATTAATGAGGAAGTGACACTTAAACAGTGGAAGGGAAACTTCTAGTTACTGTTCAAAGGCACTAAGAAAAGAAATATCTAGGCTAAGGGAGGAATTGGGGGCAACACGTGGATAAAGTATTAAAAAGAGGAGTATTTAAGGAGGGACCTAGGACAGAAACGGGACGGAACTTTTTGTAACCTAAAAAGAAAAAGAAAAAGAGAGAGAGATATAATATAAGAACAGCTCTCGGCTTACGTCCGAGGAGGCCTATTCACATTACTCCTTTTTTTGTTTCCAAGTACTTGCAATCTTTAGTTTGTCATTTCATCCTCATACACTTCTAACCTGGGTTTCAAGCCCACACTCTACAAATTCATATTGTTTAAGGCTCATTGGGCCTGAGCCCATAACTGTTCTTGGGTCCAGGTGCTATTGTGCACTTACAAATAGTATAATAATAATAATAATAATAATAATAATAATAATAATAATAATATTTATGAGATAACTCTAAGAAAATTATCACACGCAATGCGTGGGTCTGCGACTAGTTCATCTAATGATAGAGAAGATTTCATTTCTCCATATGGTTAATGAGGTTATAATATTCTTATTGATCTAATGATGGAGAAGAGATAAGACTAGCTATCATCAATCTAACATAAGACTTTTATATCATCTACTAGCAAATCTTCAGCTTTTCTGACTTGATGTGCAATTGGCGTGTAGTTGATTGATATTTGAGTAACAAACAACCTTTTGCCACCTATTACAATAATTTTTTTTTGAAGGTTGATTCCTATATTTCTTTTGTTCTATCAAAAAAATAAATTAGATTTGTGCCCAATAATTTGTTATATCAACATAAGCTAATTCATATGAATTAACTATTCCATTTTCAGCAAATTCTTCTTCCTTTGTTGCCTTTAAGAACCAAATTTGACTTCTTCCTTTATGGCTGGAAGAATTTTCACCTCTTTTTCCCCCATCATGCTAAACTTGTGGCCATGTCTTCAATTGATTTGTTGGTAAAGCTTGAAAAATCAATTGGTTAATGATTCCCCATTTTTTATTTTCAATAGGGAAAAAGTTTTGTTGCATAAGGGGTAATGTGGTAGCAAAAAGAAAGCAATATGTGCCAAGGGTCATGTGCAATGCTTATGATCAAGTGAACCCTTAAACACTTGTCACTTTCTTTTTGCTATCACATAAACCATTTATGCAATAATTGCCGCATACAAGTATATAGCAAAACCTTTTCATTTTCAATATACCATTCTTCCTTATTAATAGTAGCTATTCATTTCAATAATCCTACATGAAGATTGATATATTTGTGCCTTCAAAGCAAGAGGGAATAAACATTTTTCTTTCTCAATAACACGATTCTATTGTGTTATTCAGAATCTAGATTTAAATTTTCATTTTCTATAAGATAAAAATATTGACAATTTTTTTTTTAGGATTATCTTTTTTGGGTACTCAAATACCAATCAACTACACGTCCAACTATAAAATCAAGTCAAAAAAGTTGAAGATTTGCTAGAAGACATGACCACAAGAAAAACTCTTGATGTGTCATATGGCTTATTTTTATTAGCAAAGGACATAGAAGTCCTACGTTAGATTGATGATGATAACCAAAGCCTTATCTCTTTGTGTTTGTGTTACTGATATCAGAGCCTACTACCCATCTAAATAATAAAAATATAAATCTACTATATTTGAGTATGCAAATAAGTGAGATGCAGTCTATCTACTATCTCTAAGACTCTAAGAGTTTGTATTACATTTTAAGTAAAATATATTTTATCACCAAATGCAATGGTTCTTCGCCTGCAAATAATAGCATATGCCAAGACATTTTCCTGGTTCAGTGCATAATAGTGATGCATTGATAAACGTGCTTCCTCTCTTACTGGATTCAAATGCCGAGTCCCACATCGTGTAAGAGAGAGGACAGATACACAGAGCTGAGAAATAAAAGTGAAAATCATATGCTGGGCAATGCATACCTTTCTCGGCCTTTTGGCTAAGATCAAGTGTAGTATCTGTTCTTATCAGTTTAATATCTGATATGTGGGTCATCGGCCCACACGATATTAAATTTATTTCTTGAGGGGAAGAGCCCACCACAGTAGCTTGCTACTGGGGCTCTTAAGCGTCGCCCATGCGTTGCACTATAGCTCGGGCCTGGCGCACCCCACCCAATTCTAGTCTAAAAGTTTGAATTTGATCGAAGCAGCACAAGTTTGTTGTACCAGGCTGAGCTGTCTCTTCGTGCGATATTCTGTGTGGGTTTGATATCCATTAATTTCTAGTTTGTTTGGTGTAATTAATGTGGTTTTGAAACGTGATCATAATAAATTTATTAATTATTTAATATATATATATATAAATATTAAATTAGAAAAAAATATAAAAATTAATTAAAATATTTCAATTAAAACTATAAATTCATATTTTAATTATGTTTAATATACCATCTCAATCCATATTTTAACTATGTCTAATATACCGTCTCAAGCCCAAATATAAAATATCTATCCAATAATAATAATAACTATTTTTTATAAAAAGAAAATTAAAAGCATCAATTTGTACGGGAGTAGACAAAAGGATGATATGATCATGTGGGGCAAGGCTTTGTAAGAAACAAAGTCTAGAATTGTCTTCCCGATTTCCATTTTCCAATGCCCGCGTGAGTAGCTCACAACTCTAAAAAAGCACTACAAACAAAGTGGATGAAATTAAAGGAAGAAAAAAAAAAAAAGCAGATGAAGGAAGAGAGAAGAAATTTTTGAGTTATTTTTTGCAGTATTTGAAATTTTTTGACAAATTTTTTGTAAGTCATTGCACGTTCAAGCAATGACTTTTTCATCAAATTATAACACAAATTGAAGTCATACAAGTGTAAATCATGTAATAGTATAGTTTCTTAATCAACTTAAAATTTTATAAAATTATTTTAGTCTACCTCACAAAAAGGTAAGTTTTCATGCATAGCTCAGGTTAGCGACTAGTTAATATGGTTTTAAAACTCGAATCATTTAATGATCATAATTAATTTATTAATTATTTTAAATATATATAAAAATATTAAATTAGTAAAAAATAGAAAAATTAACTAAAATAATCCAATTAAAACTATAAATTCATATTTTAACTATGTCTAATATATCCATCTCAAGCCTAAATACGAAATATCTATCCAATAATAATAATAACAATTTTTTTACAAAAAGAAAATTAAAAGCATCAATTTGTACAAGCACAAGTGGACAAAAGAGGATGATATGATGTATCATCATATCATGTGTGGCTCAAGGCTTTGTAAGAAACAAAGTCTCAGAATTCTCTTCCCAATTTCCATTTTCCAATGCCCATGTGACTAGCTCACAACCCTAAGAAAGCACTACAAACAAAAGTGAATGAAATTAAAGGAAGAGCTTTAAATAAACTTCCACGTCAAGTAGGGACCTTGAATTTCCAATCTTGATGTTCTTCTTCCCTTCAAGACAATGTTGTTTTAACGTTTTCCCCTTGGATGCACCATCATTCAGAATCACAAGATGGTTGTGTGAGATTTGTTTTTGGTCTCCCTTGCAATGATAGAGTTTGACAATGACGTCCCACATCATGAAGGTAGGAAAAGAGCTCAAAGCAGTCTTACTATAACAAAGAGCACATTTCAGGAGTAAACGCATGCCTTTCTCGGCCTTTTGGCTAAGATCAAGCGTAGTCTCTGTTCTTATCAGTTTAAGTCCATACAGACTCCAAAACAGTAACTTTTTTAATAAATGCTTTTACATATTATTTACTGAATTAATAATGGCGACCTCCATCATGTCTTACAAACGTGTTGATTGGATTCATATGCAGAAGTAGAACAAGCCATGGTCTAGGATCAAAGTATTGGGGCAAAGGCATTTACATCGGCAGTGAAAAATGAAAAAATGGTAATTTCTAGTGTGTTTGAAGAAATATATGGAGAGATTTGAAGGCATTAGAGCATCCACATTGAATGTGGGATATGCCAAATGCAAGGCTCATTTCCCATTTAGTCTCATTTAGGCCCAGCAGTGAGTGTGGTAAACTATAACAATTGTAAAAAAAAAAAACAATTGAGCTACAGTGCGGTTCTAAATGTAGAATCGCATTGTAGCTCAAATGGTATAAGTTTTAGTCTATTTTATTCATTCTTTTCTCTCTCCTTCTCTCTCCGTCTTCCAGCTCTTCTCTCCCTTGTGCTTGTGCTTGTACTTGGTCTGCCCTCTCTCGATCGGTGTGGTGGGTTCTAGATCGGCGGTGGTGGGTCTCCGCGTTTTTCCTTCTCCGGCAACTCTCTCTCTCTCTTTCATTTTTCCTTCTCCACATGGTGGGTTTCTATATCGGTGAGATCGGCGGTGGTGGGTCTCCACTTTTTCCTTCTCCAGCAACTCTCTCTCTCTCTCTCTATCTCTCTCTCTCTCTCTCTCTCATTTCTCCTTCTCCGCGTGGGTCAACAAAATCAACTTCCTTCAAGCTTCCCAACGGCGAATCCGCTTTGTTCAAGCTTCAACAAAATCGAGCTACCCAGCAGCGAATTGAGCAATCCAGTTTTCATAAATTTTTGTTGTGTTTGTGGGTGAAGATTGTGTGGCTTCGCAGTGGTTAGCGATGGAGATCGCGGTGGGTTAGTGTTGGGTCAGGTGGGTTGGGTAGGTCTAGTGGTGCAGCAGCGTGGGTTTGCTGGTAATGGCTCCAATGGGTTGCTGTGTTTGACCGTGGGTTGCTGTGTTTTTTTTTTTTTCTTGTGGTGTTGATGGTCGGAGAGGGTGGTGTTATGGTCTGGGTTTTTTTTTTTTTTTGGTGTTGACGGTAGATTATGGGTTGCCGGTGGTGGAGGTGGTGTCAGGTGTCTGTAGTGCAGTGGTGGTGGTGTTGTGTTTATTGTAAATGAGGGTTATTGTGTTATATATTATTTTATTGTGTAGAAATATTATTTTAATGAGTAGGACATGAAAATAAAAGTATGAGTATGATAGGAAAATAAAAGTATGAGTGTTGGAAGTAGTGTAGAATTGTATTGTATAATTGATAAAGTGGCTTTTTGGATGGTAAAATAGGATATGTGGACATTGGGACAAAAATTGGTACGGTAGACCCACTAATATGTGAGATGAGAGAGAACCATAATGGTTGCTTGCTACAAGGTCAGCCCTCACCAAATTAAAAAAGAAGCTACTATTTTGGAGACTTGGAGTAGGTATTTGGAATTAACTACTAGAGTCAAGATAACAAGTATGTACTAAATGTACCACAGTCACGCCTCAGCAGTCATACTAGTCTTGTTTGTTTATAATGAAAATTTGATTTTGGAATTTTGAAGGTTAGATAGGATAATGAAATTCAAACAAGAACCAGGAAGAACGTTAGATAGGATGGCTTTAAATTAACCATCAACAAATTTATTCATCTGTTTTTAAAACTTGATTTTCCTGTTGGTGTTGCTGATTGAAGCTCTGTGATTGATGCGACATGCTTTATTTTTAGCTTCAAAGAGGGGAGTGAAGGTAAAGCTGACTTTGACTCTGGTTAATATCTTTTGTGCGTTCATGCTGATTGATCAGTGCTCAAATAGTTGCAATTTAATTTATTGTGGGAATATACTTGACCATATGATGTGTGTAGCTCTAGCATCCCCACTCAACATATAGATGGAATCATCACCACATTGAAAATTTAAAGATGTCAAATGATCCAATATTTTCCATGTAGAGTGTGTCTGTGTCCTTTGGAGTCTTGTGAAAGTAAAAAGTCCTACAAATCAAACACTTGAAGTTAGTAGGACATCTATGTTATGTTTGGATTGTAATAATTATGATCCTTCTAATTTAAAAACTGACTTTTTAAGCATAATAAATAGCTTGGACGATGACTCATTAGACGAACTCTAACCAATTGTAAAGATATCCCTACTTTGTCACTAAAGGGCAAAGCTTGGGTCTAGTGCACTGGACCCAACACAATATGAACACGTGGTAAATTTTAATCATGTATCCGCATCATATTGGATTTAGTGCACTATCTGTGTCCGTCACTAAAAGCATCTGAGTTGTGTGAAGTGTCTGTCAATTATAGCACTAGCCATTATTGTAATGAGTAGAATTATTGTACTAGTTTGTATGCACAAGAAGATCTTCAGAGCCTTTGCTAGAATTATAAAAGGGTACAAGTATGAAGTGAACAAGCAGAACATATGCAGTTTGTTTCCTTTGTTATGTTAAACATGTTTGAATCAATAAATTTTGTGTGTTTTGGTTCCCTAGTTTTTCTTGCTCCTTTTAACTTGTAGTTCTATTGCTTGATCCTTTTAAGTTATAACCAGTTCTTTTCTATATATTTATTCTCTCTTTTTTTCCCCCTAAATATTTAGCAATCACTTTAGTGTTTGGTGTTAGCTACAGGCCCAAGATATTAGAGAGATTAATAAGATGGAAATCAAACTACGCCCCTACCAATTATCTGATGTGGATGACTTCATGGAATGGGCATGCGATGATCAAATCATTCGCACGAGCAAACTAAGGTACTACACTTCAAGAGAAGATGCACTTGATTATCTTAAGGAAGTTGCCATTCCTCACCCATGGTACCGGGCCATATGCTTGGAGGGCCGTCCAATTGGATTCATATGTGTCAAACCAGGGTCTAACTATGAGATATGTAGAGGGCAAATCAGCTATGCTCTTGGATCAAAGTATTGGAACAAAGGTATAACCACAGTCGCAGTGAAATTGGTTATTTCTAGTGTGTTTGAAGAATTTCCACATATGGAGAGATTGGAAGGCTTTGTTAATGTGGAAATTAAGGCCTCACAAAGGGTTTTGGAAAAGGTAGGGTTTCAAAAGGAAGGTGTACTTAGGAAATATGTTATTGTCCATGGGAAGACTATTGATGTTATTATGTATAGCTTTTTAAAAACTGATCAAACTAATTGAAGAATTGTGTGAAAATCCTTCACGACTCTTGGAGCGAAACTCGTGGCCTTAGGCCATGATTGAAGTTGCTATTTAGGCAAATTCCTTTGTTTAGGTCCTAAAATTTGTGTTTTTACCATTTTTAATTCTTTTTTTAATTTCCATTGTAACTTTTAAATTAAAGTTAGAATAATGTCTTGTCTATTTTGGGACATCTCCCAGAAATATTAGTATTTAGTTTTGCAATTATCTCATTTTGCCACCTAATTTTGTGTTTAATGCAAATTAGGATTTTTGGTTTGTTTTCTTAGCTACCCCAGGGTTTATTTTACTATTTAAACACATTGTAGTATACAAGGCAATTCAAACTTTTGTCTCTTTATTTTCTGGTAACCTTCAAACTAATCTCTTCTTGTGTATTCAAAGGACCCTGTGGATTCAAGTTTATTTTCTTGAAGTAAACATGCTCTACTTCTTGTGGCTTCTGTCCGAATTAATAGGTAACCTCATGCAGCTATAATAGCTGCCTTAGTTGATTACTTTACCATGGCAAGAAGTTTTGGTGACAACCAACGCGTAAAATGAGTAAATGACTCTACATGCTGATGTCTTTGGTGCAAGTTTTGAGACCATATTCACTAATCGTGGTTATTTTTAAGGGATTATGCATCCCTAAGAAAATAGTCTAAACCAGTATAGTCGATACCGTACTGATACTAGCCGATATGTACCGTATCGGTACATATATCGGTCTCGAAACACTAACGTTTCGTACCTGTTTAAATACCGGCCAATTTTGGGCAATACCGGCCAGTACCGAGCATACTGGCCGGTATAGAAAAAAACTTTTTTTTTATTTTTAAATTTTTGTAAAGGCAGAATGATAACTTACTTACATTAACTTATTAGTATTATTTGTTTTCTTGGTATGCAATGAACAATTAAGCTTTTTATTTTTTATATTGTGTTTTTTTTTTCTTCTTTTAATTGATACTAAAGTCTAAATCCGTGAATAATTTGTTCTGAATTGAGATAATGTTTTATGGTAAATTTTTATATTTATTATTATACACACACACACACACACACACACATATATATATATATAAAATTACGGTACACTGAGATCGACCGGTACCGAAATATATCGTTCCACTAGTCAAACCGGTACAGCCTCCGATACGAGATTAACTCCCTTGGTCTAAACCCTCCACATTAATGAAAAAAATGCTTCCCATTGTGTGCACAAGTATCAATCTATCAATGTGATTTGAAGAAAAAAAAACGTATTTGCTGTTATAGAAAAATGTGGAGGTTGAAAGTTGAAACAAAAGTAAAATAGGATTCTTCACATGAAACACATGAGATTCAGAGCAAGAAAAAAAAATGAGAGTGGAATAGATTGTTTTGGCAATAGAGTATTTTCACATCGAAACTTATGTGTGATAATTTATTCATTTTAGACAGCTTTGGGCTATTTGAAAACCCACATATTCTTAACATTTAATTTGTTTTAGTTCCTAAGGCTTAGAATTTAACCTTGTCACTTGAAATTAGTAGGACATCTATGTTATATTTGGAATGTACTAATTCTGATCCATAAAACTTAAAATTTGACTTTTGTATCATAATAAACAACTTTTTTTGTTGAGGAATATCATAATAAACAACTTCGAAGATGACTCAATAGATGAATTCTAACTAATGGTAGAGAGATTCATACTTTGTCACTGAAGGGCAAAACTTGGGTCCAGTGCACTGAATCTAAAACAATACGGACACATGCCAAATTTTAGATACATCATTTGTATCATATGGGTCTGATGCTCTAATGCACTAGATGCAAGTTGTGTCTATCACTAAAAAGAGTTGTGTGAAGTGTCAGCCAATTATAGTACAAGTCATGTGATGTGTGGTTGTAATGGGTAACATTATTGTACTAGTTTGTGCATACAAGAAGATCTTCAAAGCCTTTGAGTATCATAAAAGAATATGAGTATGAAGTGAAAGAGCAGAACATAGGCCCTCTTTTTCCTTAATTATGTTAAACATGTGAAGCTATAATTTTTGTGTTTTTGTTCCCAAATTCATGTGGCTCCTCTTAACTTGTAGTTCTAATTCTTGGTCTTCAAAAGTTATAACCTGTTCTTTTCTTTCTAAATATTTAGCAATCATTTTAGTGTTTCGATGTTAGCTACAAGAACAATGCATAAAGATTAATATAATCAGATGGAAATCAAACTACGCCCCTATCATTTTTCTGATGTGGATGAATTCATGGAATTGGCATGCAATGATCAAGTCATTCGCACGAGCAGACTAAGGTACTACATTTCAAGAGAAGATGCACTTGATTCTCTAAAGAAGTTGCAATTCCTCACTCATGGTACAGAGCCATATGGGTAGAGGAGGTATTATGGTCACTCCTAATATGGGTAGAAGGTATTGTTTACTTTTATTTATATTTTATAATTTCGTTGTAAAGGCCTTAGAGGGAGGAATAAATTAAACCTTGAATGTTTCGGTTGGAAATAACAGAAAGTATTAGTTAAATTACAAAACTTTTATAATTTTGTTTATACTACCTCCATTGGTTGGATATCTACAACTTTTATACGTACAATAATTCATGGGCATCTATATCATTTTACAGAGTATGATATGGTTGGCACCTCGCTATTAATTATTCCATTTTTAGCAAATTATTCTTCCTTTGTTGTCTTTAAGAACCAAATTTGATATGGCTGAAAGAATTTTTACCTCTTTTTCTCCATCATGCTAAACTTGTGGCCATGTCTTCAATTGATTTGTTGGTAAAGCTTGAAAAATCAATTGGTTAATAATTCCCCATTCTTAATCTTCAATGGCTATTGACTTCAATAAACCTTCGTGAAGATTGATATATTTGTGGCTTCAAAGCAAGAGGAATTTTGCTTTCTCAAATAATACGATTCTTTTGTGTTTTTCAAAATCTAGATTTAAAATTTCATTTTCTAGAAGATAAAAAATATTGACAAATTTTTTTATGGTACTCAAATACCAATCAACTACATGCATATATATATATATATATATATATATATATATATATATATATATATATTTAAAAACTGAAGCGTAGCATTTATTGTTGCTACACTCTTGTTGAGCCACATCAGCAGTCACACCATCTACCTATTTCTCATTTCTCTCCACTACTTCCAATCATAACTTCACTTTTACCTTTTCATCTCTCCATTACTCTCAACCTTATTGTCACTCTTTATCTATCTCTTCCTCTTCATTTTATTTTGACTCTTCTTATCCCCATTCTATTATTATAAATAAAACATTCTCTATCCCATTTTATACATATTTTCTCACATGAAAAATGTTATTACTCTCTCTCTCTCTCTCTCATGTTTTATTTTTGTGTGAATTTTTTATTTTTTGTATCTCTACTTTAGATTGATGTATTTATGTGTTCTTTAGAATTTTACTTTGGGTAGCAGTTTTGTGTTTTTAAGTTATTATCTTTTTTTTTTCTTTTTTATAATCGTTAAATGTTATTTTATTGCATACAAATATAGTTTACAAGAATATAATGTTATTCTATTATATATCATGGCTTAGATAATTTGGTATTTGACTTATGAATATATTTTTTATCTTATGTTTCTTTTCTCATTTTATTTTCTATTTTTCTCCAGAAAAGGTGATTACTCTCTCTCTCTCTCTCTCTCTCTCTCTCTCTCTCTCTCTCTCTCTCTCTATATATATATATATATATATTCTTTTTTGCAACTTTACTTTAGGTTGATAAATAATTGTATTTTTTATATAATACTATTTTGGGTTAATACGATTTGGTAGTGTGTTTGATTTTTTAAGTTTTTCGTCACAAGTCTTCTCTCTCCCTCTTTTAGCTTTTGTTTGTTTGTTTTTTTTTTTTTTTTTTGACATAATTCTTAGTTATTTTGGAAGTGAGATTTTGAATTTATATCAAAATATAATGTTGGCTATGCATTTGAATGTGTCTATGAACTATTAAAATTAAACCGTCCAAGATGAATATGTATAGACAATATTTTTATTTTTATTTTTCATTGATTTATTATTTAGTAATGACATCAAAATTAAAGTAAATGAATATATAAAATTAAAATTTCCTAAGATGAATTTGTAAAGTCAATATATTTATATATTTAATATTTTCAAAAAATTAAAAGTAAAAAAATAAATACTAAAAAGAATAATGATGTGGCCAATGATGTGACAAATGAGAAGGCTCAATAAGAGTGTTATAACAAAAATGCGATATGAAGATCCAATTAAAGACAATTAAATCTTAATAAAAGTAGATCATATTCTCTTTATGTTATACTGATTATTTTCTTTCATTTCTATATGTGAAGTATTCAATTTTAGACATTAAATTTTTCTACTTTTTCCCTACATATTATTTTAAATATTAAATTTATAATATGGTATAGTCACTTAGGAATGTCTAAGAAATATGCAATTCCAATTTCATGTATCTATATTAGTAAACAAAACTCAATCAATAGTTTGAAGTTACTCCTACGATAAGAAAAATTATAAATAAAAAAATATCTTTTTAAGAGAATGAAAATTTTGAATAATATATATTTGAAACTCAAAATATTTAGTTGTACATGGTAAAAAAAATTAGGAAAATATAACGCACGATAACATAATTTATCAAAACATGGACTGCCTAAAAATGAATAATATCAATCATATAAATCCAAATAATAAAATGATGATATTTTTTTGAGATAAATAAATGAAAAATAATTTTAGAAATTGTTTAAGTTTTTGGGAGAACAAATTATTTTCCACAAAATTTAGAAAACAAATTATATATTATACCATAACTAAAATATAATTATCTATTCCCACGCATCGCGTGAGTCTGCGACTAGTGTCTAACTAAAAATCGAGTAAAAAAAGTGAAGATTTGACATGACCACAGGAAAAACTCTTGATGTGTTGTATGACTTATTTTTAATGGCAAATGAAATAGAAGTTTTATCTCTTTGTCATCTTTTGACAAAAAAGAATATTACAACCTCATCAACCAAATGGAGGAATGAGATTTGCGCATGTGAAACTTGGTGGACCATTGTAACAGCAAGGTGCTAGCCAAATCATGCTATGTGAAAAAATACAAATGCCCATGAATTATTGGGACGCCTATATATATATATATTCTTTCGTTAAAAGGAGTGTAATTCTTTTGTAAGAAACCAATGAATGCAAGAAGCAGTCTTCTTCCATATTTCCATGTCTCTAACTGTGTTTTTTTTATTTTTTGGAGAAAGTTTCAACCTATGGCGTCCACTCCTGATAATAGCTCTTTATTATCAGACCAAGACACCAATCAGTTTTTGGTATAGGCGGGGATTGAACCTTAGATCTCTTATACAACTATCAGAGACTTTACCAACTGAGCTAACTAGTGCTCACTTTATCTTTGTGTTTGTGTTACTGATATCAGAGCCTACTACCCATCTAAATAATAAAAATCTAAATCTACTATATTTAAGTATGTAAATAAGTGAGATGCAGTCTATTATCTACTATCTCTAAGAGTTTGTAAGGTAGTTTGTATTACATTTTAAGTAAAATATATTTTATCACCAAAATGCAATGGCTCTTCGCCTGCAAATAATAGCATATATATGCTAAGACATTTTCCTGGTTAGGTGCATAAGAGAGATACATTGAATAGATGTGCTTCCACTCTTGCTGGTTTCAAATGCCGAGTCCCACATTGTGTAAGAGAGAGGAGGGATAAACAGAGCTGTAGTATCTGTTCTTATCAGTTTAATATCTGATATGTGGGTCATTGGCCCTAACGATATTAAATATATTTCTTGAGGGGGAGAGCCCACCACAGTAGCTTGCTGCTGCTGCTGGGGCTCTCAAGCGTCGCCCATGCGTTGCACTATTGCACGGGCCTGGCGCACACCACCCAATTCTAGTCTAAAAGTTTGAATTTGATTGAAGCGTCACAAGTTTGTTTTCTTCTGTGCGGGCTTGATGTCCTTTAAGTTCTAGTTTGTTTGGTCTAATTATAATTTATTTCTGATAGTCAATATAAAAAATGCAACCAAGTTTCACGCTCCAGATTTTTAATTACTACTTTGAAGGGTATGCTCACAATTCTAGAACGTCAAAGTATTGGTGTTTGATCTATTATTCACAATAAACTATACATATCTAGATAAAAGACTTATCTAAGACATGATGAACAATAAACTATATTAGATATAAGACTTATCTAAAACTTGATGTTCATGGCTTAAGTTAATTTAAAAGAGAGTTAAGAACTTATAACTCAACCAACTTTTTTTTTATTTTTTTTATTGGATACATCATGGGTTTTGATTATTCTTATATAGAAAGAAAAACAATTACTTAACTCAACTGACTTTTTTTTTTTTTTTAATGTTTTTATTGGAAGCATCTAGGGTTCAATCAATCAATCAATCAATATCATCAATCAATATATACATATATAAAAGCAAAGACCTCATGCGAGAGAGCATGAGGTTTTGCCATGTGGCGCACTCTATGAAAAGAATTGAGATACCCTTAAGCCATTTTAGAGATAAGAATGAATTTAAAAGTGGAAACTCTTTATTTCTTTTGGTTCAATGTTTCAAGACTAATTTTTGTTACATTTTGTATTCAATGTTTTAAGACTACTATTTATTTCATTTGGTTCAATGTTTCAAGACCTTCCATATCTCATACACACAAAAAAACTCTTTGCATTTCCATTCATCCTTTTCACTTTTGCTCTTTTATATATACATGTCCATAACCTTTCATATCATCCTATTTCAAATACACTTAGACAAAAAATGATGTCATTTAACTTCGACCTTTCAATGATACCTATATAACTCCAATGTTGCAGTATCATTTGATTGTAACCTATATGAGTAGGCTATGATCAAGAAATGGAGCTTGCGTTTTTTATTCAGTGACTGTAGCTTACAATTTTGATGTTGAGTCAGACATTGTAGATTTTGTGAAGGTTATGATTCACTTGAAGTCTTTGAGTGTTTGAGATTTTGGTTTGAGAAAGTTATAAATGTATTTTATTTTAGAACTAAAGAAAAAGAAAAAGAAACCTTCTAATTGATTATTTATGAAGTCAGCTTTTTTATTTTTTATTTTGTGTTAGAGTTCATAATTTGTAGGTTTCTTTGTATGTAGCCATAGTGGTAAAAACAAAAATCCATGGTAACTTAAAAGTATTTTTCACTTTTTTTTTAAAGGATACAGAAGCCCAACTAAAGTCAATTGAATTTTGATAAATGAATGTGTTTTTAGCAAATTTCTCTTTGTTTAATCACGTTCTCTTTATGTTGATACTTACAAATGATTTTCTTAATTCCATTAAGATTATTAATTGGGTGTTTATGGTCAAGGTCTCCATATTTGATTGTGAGAATAGAGTGATTGAGAAAGTGTTTGGTAGGTTGCTTAAATTTATGTAGTTTTAGGATATTAAAGTATTTTATATTTTAAATTCTTATATGTAGATTTCAAAATCATTTAATCAGTTTGAAAAACAAAATCTACTTTTAACAGTAAATATTATAATCTTACAATGTTATACAATTTTTTAAAATAAATTATGAATTAAAAAAATTATATTGTTAAAGTACTTAACAATATTGTGGGCAAATATAAATATTATACAACAAAATAAGTATTAATATTATATGTAGATTTTAATATACATAAAAATGATTTCAAATGAAATTGTAAAGTAGCCCGCGCATCGTGTGAGATATCATCTAGTTATTCTTAAATAGAAGAAAAAATGAAATTGTAAAGTAGTTCGCGTATCGTGCGGGATATCATCTAGTTATTCCTAAATAGAAGAAAAAAGTTACTTAACAAATGCTTGGTGGTCCTTATGGTCACAATTAGGTAGGGTAGTCACGGTTTTCACCACTCGTTTTCTTTTTTTAAGCTAGAAAACAAAGTAATACATATTTTTTATATGGTGATGCTTATGACTAAGAGCATCCACAGCAGTGGAGCTAAAATTTTAGCAATTTAGCTCCACAAAAAGTTACTTTATCTATTTTACCTACTCATTTTACAAAACATGCTGTAGCAGTGGATCTATTTTAGTTTTCAACACAATAAAATAATATAAACATCACAATAAAATAATATATCTACTACAATAAAATAATATATCCCACTACCAAAAAAAATATTCACAGCACCAACCACAACCACCTCTACCATCAGCCACAGCCACAGCCACAGCCACAACCACAACCACACCCACCACCATCACCACCACCACCACCAGTCCACAGCAGCAGAAGAAAGAAAGAAAAAAAAAAAACGAAATCTCTAATCTTTTTCTTCAACCCAGACCAAACAAAATCACCAATCACAAACAAAATAAAAAATCACCAATCACAGAGTTGGGCTTCGGTGAGGACAATGTCGGCGTGGGTCTGATCGGCGGAAGAGATGTGGGTCTGAGGCAGATGGGTCTGATCAGCGTCTGGTGAGCATTGAGATGGAGGACTGGGCGGAGGCAGCTTGGGGCTTAGGTCGGCTTGGGTCAGTGACGTTGAGGCCGGCGGCTTGGGGCTTGGGTCGGCTTTGGCCAGTGACGTTGAGGCCGGCGGAGGCGTGGGTCAGAGACTTTGAGACAGAGAGGTGGGAGGGACTGAGAGAGAGAGAGGCACGGAGTGACTGAGAGAGAGAGAGAGGGGCACCATTTTTATTATTTTAGTCAGGCCGGGAATAAAATATTATTTTTTTTGTTTAGCTCTTATGAACAGTGCACATCTATCTATAGATGTGCACTGTAGCAATCAGCTAAAAAAAATAGCTTTAGCTCCACTGCTGGAGCATACTTTTTGGGGTTGGAGGAGCAAAAAAATACCAATATACCAATATAGCACCATTGCTGTGAGTGCTCTAACTCAGTTGACTGCCTTTTCAAATCAAATAGCCTAGATTCCCATAATTTATTTTTCTGATAGAGCTTTTATAATTGTATAATTAATATTAAATAGAAATTCCACTTCAGGTAGGGACCTTGAATTTCCAATCTTGATGTTCTTCTTCTCTTCAAGACAACGTTGTTTTAACGTTTTCCCCTTGGATGCACCATCATTCAGAATCACAAGTTGGTTGTGTGAGATTTGTTTTTCGTTTTCCTTGCAATGATAGATAGATAGATATTTAGTGAAATATGATTCTTTTTTTCTTCTTCTGTACGTGTATCACAGATGAGCAGTGGATTGGGATCCATAATAAGAGGTACACTATTATGTCAAAGTATTCCATTAGTTCTTCTTTTCTTCTTCTTCTCTTTTTTTTTTTGTTTGGGGGGGGGGGGGGGTGTGGTTTGGTGTGATGGAGGAGGTCAGCAAAGCAATGAAAGTATAATCACTATATTTTAATTTTTGAGTTAACAAGAAGAACAATTGTCTAGTGTTGGTTTGATATGATTTATTTTTATTGGTTTATTTTACTTAAACTATAAGCTGAATAAAAATACAACTTTATCAAGAAGAGAAGAAATATAGCAATTTTAAAAGTAGAACATTCTAGAGTTTTGATTCTGACACATTAACTATTTTATATCTTTTTACACCACTTTTATGTGTTAAAATTTGAACATCTTAAATGTGGACATTCCTCTATCAATTGTAGATGCCTGTATGAAATAGTGGATGTAAACTAGTATGAGCATATTTTTCTTCTATTTCAGAGTTAAAAAAGAGTTCAATTAAACTACCAACTATAGCAGTTGCTAATTTCTAAAAAGCATTTTGTAACTTTTTCTACATCAGTTTTGTAGGTTGGGAACAGTCAGAGCTTTGATACATCTTTAAGAAAGCCAAGGTTAGCATATCCATTGAGCTATTAAACTAGTATTTCCTGTTTGTTGAATGAACAAACTAGGTTTTTTAATAATAAGGTCAAAAGTTATAAGAATCCTATGGTAGGTATTGCAAACTTTAGAAATCACATATTACTTCCATTTCTCAACAAACAGCACCACCTATTGTTCCCACCATTTGACATGTCAAAGGAGATGGAGACTAATCTTTCAAAGCTTCTCAGAGGGTCTTAGACAAAGCTGGCTTCCTCAAGGAATGTGTGTTGAGGAAGTATAGCCTTAATAAAGGTGAGACTAGGGATATGGTCATGTACAGTCTTTTATCTACTGATTTTATGCCTTGAACTGTCCCTTCTCCAACCCTCAGCTTGATTTTTAATGTGTTTATTTGATATGTTTGTTTGTTATTTTGTTTTGTTACCATATCTTATACCAACAAAGACAGAGTATGCCTTCATACAGAATGAAATGGTAAAAATGAATATATGTGGTCAACCTGACGAATTTGTTGAGGATTTATATACCCAACCCCTGTTCTTGTTGTTACCGATATCATATGTCATATTTACCAAAGGTAAATTAAGAATTGATCATAAGTACATTATGTATTTTTCCAGTCAATCTTTTTCAGCTGACCAAGAATTGCGAGTTACGTCTTGGAATGAATGTCCAACTATCTGCTACTAGGGCCAGATTCTCAATAATGAATACCATAATTGACCATGTCTAATAGTCCATGGCCATGGGGCCTGTGACGTTCTTGGCTTTTACAAAAGATCCACCGTATGCCACATATATATGCCTGATGAATCTAATTGAACCTAGAACTATTTCAAACTAGTTTCAATGGATTCCTCACGACTGTCCCTACGTCCATTCAAGCTCTCTGATGTTGATGACTTCCTGAAATGGGCTAGTGATGATAGAGTAACGCGGTATCTTAGATAGGACTCCATCACCTCTGGGGAAGAAGCATTGACATATCTTGAGAAGGTTGCCATACCCCATCCTTGGCGTCGATTCATATGTTTGGATGATCGTTCAATTGGCTACGTTTCAATTAGGCCAGAGTCCCACGATGACAGATGCAGAGCACACATTAGTTATGCTGTGGGCATGGATTACTGGGGGCAAGGGATAGTCACCACTGCATTGAAGATAGCCGTCTCTAAGGTGTTCAAAGAGTTCCCAGATTTGGTGAGAATTGAGGCAATGGTAGAGGTAGAAAATAAGGGGTCTCAAAAGGTGTTAGAAAAGGCTGGATTTCTTAAAGAAGGGTTGTTAAGAAAGTACGGATTTTGTAAAGGAGAGATCAGAGACATGTTTATCTATAGCTTCTTAGTAACAGATAGTTTGTTGTGAGTGATATTAATTATAAGCTGCGCCTATAGTCTTACAATCTTCTTCTTTCAATTCTTGTTTTCCCATGTCTTTGAGTTATGAACCATTAGAGCTAGATTTTAGAAGTATGGTAAGGTTAGACCTTTCATTTATACGGAACATGCAAATGCTAGAAGTTGATTACATTTCCCAGCTGGAAATTGATTATATATTTATATCTCCTACTTGTCACAACATCCATTATCTCTGCATTCGTTGTGAGCTACATCTGTGCCTCCAATGCTACTTATCACTTATATCAATTTTTTTTGGGTAAAATAAGTCACGTCATTTGAGCAATATAGTCAGGTCCCCACTATTTGTCTTTCAATTAGAGCTTTAATTCAACGGGTCAGAAGCCAGGAAATTCATCTCCAACACAAAATCAGTGTTCAAACTTCAGCTCAATACCAACATGAAATCCATGATAGTCTGATAGGCCTGTGAAGTTTACGATTGAAGCTAGATAAATTGTAATAGAAACATATAAAAAAAAAATTAGATTTAAACAAAACAAAAAATCCAATATGCGGAGAAGCTGTTCCAGATGTGCGCTCATTAAAGGCAGAAATTTTTGTATTGCAAACGTTATCATCTACATCACTATGGTGTTTGTTGGCATCTACTTTGTTTTCTGTGAACTGTTTAAAGCAGATATGTTTGTATTCCTATACCAACCACATATAATATAAGCATAATATGAGTTTGACATTCACGTCCCACATCATGAAAGCAGGAAAAGAGCTCAAAGCAGTCTTACTATAAAAAAAGAGCACATTTTAGGAGTAAACTCATACCTTTCTCGGCCTTTTGGCTAAGATCAAGTGTAGTATCTGTTCTTATCAGTTTAATATCTGATATGTGGGTCATCGGCCCACACGATATTAAATTTATTTCTTGAGGGGGAGAGTCCACCACAGTAGCTTGCTACTGGGGCTCTCGAGCGTCGCCCAAGCGTTGCACTATAGCTTGGGCCTGGCGCACCCCACCCAAATCTAGACCAAGTTTTGGAAGTCCATACAGTCTCCAAAACAATAGCTTTTTTAATAAATTCTTTTATATGTTATTTACTGAATTAATTATGGCGACTCCATATTGAAATTTCATGTTTTACAAACACGTGATTGGATTCATATGCATTGAACAAGCTATAGTCTAGTATCTAAGTATTGGGGCAAAGGCATACACCATTTCCAGTGTGTTTGAAAAGATAAATGGAGAGATTGGAAGGCATTATTAATGTGGACATTAATGCCTCAGAAAGGCTTATAGAAAAGGCTGGGCTTCAAAAGGAAGGTTTCTATAGGTAATATGAAGGAAGACTATTGATGTTACAATCTTCTTAAAAACTGACAAAATAATCATTTAAATGTTTTGTTTTGTTGTAAATTTATTTTTGTTATAGAATCTGTTGTTACTAAGGTTGTTATATCAGTTTCTGTTAATGCAGTGAAGACAAACAAGTTCAGCAGGCTTGACTAGGTCTATAATTCATTCTGTTCCAGTGTAATGTTGGATTTCCTACTAGAGCTTTGCTTTCATTTTTCATGGATAAAAATTTATTCACAGGTTGGGCTTCATCTTAGCCAAACAGAACATTCAAATACAATACATACACAGGTTGGGACAAAAATTGGTACAGTGAATATAAATAGTGAGACTCACTATTATGTGAGATGAGAGAGAACCATTACAGTTGCTTGCTACAAGGTCAGCCCTCACCAAATAAAAAAAGAAGCTACTCTTCTGGAGACTTGGAGTAGGTATTTGGAATTAACTACTAGAGTCTAGATACCAAGTATGCACCACAACCATGCCTCCTCAGTCATGCTAGTCATGTTTGTTTATAATGAAAATTTGATTTTGGAATTTTGAAGGTTAGATAGGATAATGAAATTCAAACAAGAACGAGGAAGAATGTCAGATAGGATGGCTTTAAACTAGTCATCAACAAGTTTATTTATTAGTCCTTAAAACTTGATTTTCCTGTTTGTAGGACATCTATGTTATGTTTGGATTGTACTAATTCTGATCCTTCTAATTTAAAAACTGACTTTTGAAGCATAATAAACAGCTTGGAAGATGACTCATTAGAATCAAACCAATTGTAAAGAAATTCCTACTTCATCACTAAAGGGCAAAGCTTGAGTCTGGTGCACTAAACCCAACACAATATGAACGCGTGGTAAATTTTAATCATGCATCCGCATCATATTGGATTTAGTGCACTATCTGTGTCCGTCACTAAAAGCATTTGTGTTGTGTGAAGTGTCTGCCAATTATTGCCCTAGCCATGTGAAGTGTCATTGTAATGAGTAGAATTATTGTACTAGTTTGTATGCACAAGAAAATCTTCAGAGCCTTTGCTAGAATTATAAAAGGGTACAAGTATGAAGTGAACAAGCAGAACATATGCAATCTGTTTCCTTTGTTATGTTAAACATGTTTGAATCAATAAATTTTGTGTGTTTTGGTTCCCTAGTTTTTCTTGCTCCTTTTAACTTGTAGTTCTATTGCTTGATCCTTTTAAGTTATAACCTGTTCTTTTCTATATATTTATTCTCTCTTTTTTTCCCCTAAATATTGAGCAATCACTTTAGTGTTTGGTGTTAGCTACAGGCCCAAGATATTAGAGAGATTGATAAGATGGAAATCAAACTACGCCCCTACCAATTATCTGATGTGGATGACTTCATGGAATGGGCATGCGATGATCAAGTCATTCGCACGAGCAGACTAAGGTACTACACTTCAAGAGAAGATGCACTTGATTATATTAAGGAAGTTGCCATTCCTCACCCATGGTACCGGGCCATATGCTTGGAGGACCGTCCAATTGGATTCATATGTGTCAAACCAGGGTCTGACTATGAGATATGTAGAGGGCAAATCAGCTATGCTCTTGGATCAAAGTATTGGAACAAAGGTATAACCACAGTCGCAGTGAAATTGGTTATTTCTAGTGTGTTTGAAGAATTTCCACATATGGAGAGATTGGAAGGCTTTGTTAACGTGGAAATTAAGGCCTCACAAAGGGTTTTGGAAAAGGTAGGGTTTCAAAAGGAAGGTGTACTTAGGAAATATGTTGTTGTCCATGGGAAGACTATTGATGTTATTATGTATAGCTTTTTAAAAACTGATCAAACTAGTTGAAGAATTGCATGAAAATCCTTCGCAACACTTGGAGCGAAACTCGTGGCCTTAGGCCATGATTGAAGCCGCTATTTAGTCAAATTCCTTTGTTTAGGTCCTAAAATTTGTGTTTTTACCATTTTTAATACTTTTTTTAATTTCCATTGTAACTTTTAAATTAATGCTAGAATAATTTCTTATCTATTTTGGGACATCTCCCAGAAATATTAGTATTTAGTTTTGCAATTATCTCATTTTGCCACCTAATTTTGTGTTTAATGCAAATTAGGATTTTTGGTTTGTTTTCTTAGCTACCCGAAGGTTTATTTTACTATTTAAACACATTGTAGCATACAAGGCAATTCAAACTTTTGTCTCTTTATTTTCTGGTAAACTTCAGACTAACCTCTTCTTATGTATTCAAAGAACCCCATGAATTCAAGTTTATTTTCTTGAAATAAACATGCTCTACTTCTTCTTGTGGCTTCCGTCTGAAATAATAGGTAACCTCATGCTGCTGTAATAGCTGCCTTAGTTGATTACTTTACCATGTCAAGAAGTTTTGGTGACAACCAACGCGTAAAATGAGTAAATGACTCTTCATGCTGATGTCTTTGGTGCAAGTTATGAGACCATATACACTAATTGTGGTTATTTTTAAGGGATTATACACCCCTAAGAAAATAGTCTAAACCCCCCACATTAACGGAAAAAAAAAATGCTTCCTGTTAAGGACATATTTTATGTAGTTGGCTAATCCTTTGACAAAACGCACTTTACTTGTATTTGGGTAGATCTAGGATGTGTCTAATACTCAAAGAACATGTCATTCAAGTTTAGTATTAAAGCCATGAAGATTGGACCAAGAAACAAGTGAAGAAAATGTGTTTACTAAAGTTGGACACCTGTTGGATACCTGCAGACAGCTGTTCGATAGCTGCTCGACAGATAGCTATCTATCGAGGTTTAATGAGGCTCGACAGATGCTATCTATCGAGGTATCTATCGAGGATACGGAAATCAGAATTTTCAGATCTGATTTTTGGGCCAAGCTTTTGTATTTGTGTAGGGTTTCTTTTCTCACAACCCTAGACATATATAAGGCTTATTGTAGAGGCCGTTACATAAGAGACTACAAGGAGAACATATGCAAAAGGTGACCGAAACCTTATTTTCTCTAAAAAAAGCTACTGCGTCTTTGCGCCTTAGGGTTTTGTAACCAAGTGCTTCTTGATCTTCATTGTTGATAAAGTGAAAACTTTGCAGCCAATATTCTTCTTTCTCAAGTTGGTGAGTGAGTCACGTATTGGGATTTGTGCAAAGGAATGAGTCACGTACTAAAATCCGTGCATCAAAGAGTGGCGTTCATATATTGAAGAGTTCAAAGGTGCTGAAGCGGTAGAAGGTTTCTGCTGTGAGTTCATCTACGGGGATTGTAGAGTCTAGGGACAAAGGTTTTGTACTAAATCTGAAACTTCTCTTTACTATAATGGATTGTTTTTCGAGAAGGTTTCCCCCCAAGTTTTTTACTATGAAACTGGTTGGTTTCATTGGTTTTCTTGGGTCATCATATCTTGTCTTATTTATTTTTCCACTGCACTTAGTTTTGACATGATATTGATGTTTATTTGTTTTAACAATGTTTTAACAAATTTTATGCATAATAAATCTAATTAACAACTTGCATTTAAAACTTGTTAATTCTATCAACCGGAGTCTAAATTTCCCAACACTTCCCATTGTGTGCACAAGTATCGATCTATCCATGTGATTTGAAGAAAGATAAACGTATTTGCTGTTATAGAAAAATGTCAAGGTTGAAAGTTGAAACAAAAATAAAATAGGAGTCTTCACATAAAACACATGAGATTCAGAGCAAGAAAAAAATGAGAGTGGAATAGATTGTTTTGGCAACAGAGGGTATTTTCACAACGAAACTTATGTGTGATAATTTATTCATTTTAGAAAGCTTTGGGCAATTTGAAAACCCACACATTCTTAACATTTAATTTGTTTTAGTTCCTAAGGCTTAGAATTTAACCTTATCACCTGAAATTAGTAGGACATCTATGTTATATTTGGAATGTATTAATTTTGTTCCATAAAACTTAAAATTTGATTTTTGTATCATAATAAACAACTTTTTTTTTGTTGAGGAATATCATAATAAAAAACTTCAAAGATGAGTCAATAGATGAATTCTAACTAATGGTAGAGAGATTCCTACTTTGTCACTAAAAGGCAAAGCTTGGGTCTAATGCACTAAATCTAAAACGATACGGACACATGCCAAATTTTAAACACAACATTTGTATCATATGGGTCTAATGCTCTAGTGCACTAGATGCAAGTTGTGTCTATCACTAAAAGGAGTTGTGTGAAGTGTCAGCCAATTATAGTACAAGTCATGTGATGTGTGGTTGTAATGGGTAATATTATTGTACTAGTTTGTGCATACAAGAAGATCTTCAAAGCCTTTGAGTATCATAAAAGAATATGAGTATGAAGTGAAAGAGCAAAACATAGGCCCTCTTTTTCCTTAATTATGTTAAACATGTTTGAAGCTATAATTTTTGTGTTTTTGTTCCCAAATTCATGTAGCTCCTCTTAACTTGTAGTTCTAATTCTTGGTCTTCAAAAGTTATAACCTGTTCTTTTCTTCCTAAATATTTAGCAATCATTTTAGTGTTTCGGTGTTAGCTACAAGAACAATGCATAAAGATTAAGGCTCCGTTTAGGAGTTCATAAGATAATGGAATGGAATGATCATAAGGGAATGGAAAGGAATGAAATGGAATAGTATGTATTTAAGTAAGAGAAAGGAATGGAATGGAATTAAGTAACCTTGATTGAACGTTTTAAAATAAAGGAATGGAAAGGAATGAAAATAAATGAAATGTAAGTAATCTTGTTTGGAAGCAACATGGAGGGAATGGAATGGAATCATTTTATGACAATATTACTATTAAATCCCTATTTGAAAATAAAGGGTTGAATATATAGGGGTATTTTGGGAATTTTAGTAAAAAATTCATTAAATTTAATTTCATTCCCTTCAATTCCCAATTTCGGGGGAAATGAAAATTTGAGGTTTTAAGGGAATAGAGAGGAATGAGTGTTCCTTCTTACTCATTCTATTCCCTCTCACTTAAACTCCCAAACAAGGGAATATGTTTTCCATTCCCTCTATTGAAACTCCCAAACAAGGGAAGGGAAGAATATTCTAAAATTATTCTTTTCATTCATTTCCATTCCATTCCATTCTCTCCTTCCAAACAAGGCCTAATATAATCAGATGGAAATTAAACTACGCCCCTATCATTTTTCTGATGTGGATGAATTCATGGAATTGGCATGCAATGATCAAGTCATTCGCACGAGCAAACTAAGGTACTACATTTCAAGAGAAGATGCACTTGATTCTCTTAAGGAAGTTGCAATTCCTCACTCATGGTACAAAGCCATATGGGTAGAGGAGGTATTATGGTCACTCCCAATATGAGTAGAGGAGGTATTGTTTACTTTTATTTATATTTTATAATTTCGTAGTAAAGGCCTTAGAGGGAGGAATAAATTAAACCTTAAATGTTTCGGTTGGAAATAACAGAAAGTATTAATTACAAAACTTTTATAATTTTGTTTATACTACCTCCATTGGTTGGATATCTACAACTTTTATACGTACGATAATTCATGGGCATCTATATCATTTTACAGAGTATGATATGGTTGGCAACTTGCTATTAATTATTCCATTTTTAGCAAATTATTCTTCCTTTTGTTGTCTTTAAGAACCAAATTTGATAGGGCTAGAAGAATTTTTACCTCTTTTTCTCCATCATGCTAAACTTGTGGCCATGTCTTCAATTGATTTGTTGGTAAAGCTTGAAAAATGAATTGGTTAATAATTCCCCATTCTTAATCTTCAATGGCTATTGACTTCAATAATCCTTCGTGAAGATTGATATATTTGTGGCTTCAAAGCAAAAGGGATTCTGCTTTCTCAAATAATACGATTCTTTTGTATTTTTCAAAATCTAGATTTAAAATTTCATTTTCTAGAAGATAAAAAATATTGACAAAATTTTTTTTTATGGTACTCAAATACCAATCAACTACATGCGTATATTATATATCTAAAAGCTGAAGTGTAGCATTTATTGTTATTACGCTCTTGTTGAGCCACATCATCTACCTATTTCTCATTTATCTCCACTACTTCCAACCATAACTTCTCTTTTACCTTTTCATCTCTCCACTATTCTCAACCTTAATGTCACTCTTTATCTATCTATTCCTCTTCCTTTTATTTTGACTCTTCTTATCCTCATTCTATTATTATAAATATGATATTCTCTATCCCATTTTATACATATTTTCTCACATGAAAAAGGTTATTACTCTCTCTCTCTCTCTCTCTCTCTCTCTCTCTCTCTCATGTTTTATTTTTGTGTGAATTTTTTTTTTTTGTATCTTTACTTTAGATTGATGTATTTATGTGTTTTTTAGAATTTTACTTTGGGTTGCAATTTAGTTTTGTGATTTTAAGTTATTATCTTTTTTTCTTTTCTATAATCGTTAAATGTTATTTTATTGCATATAAATATAGTTTACAAGAATATAATTTTATTCTATTTTATATCATGGCTTAGATAATTTGGTATTTGACTTATGAATATATTTTTTATCTGGTGTTTCTTTTCTCATTTTATTTTCTTTTTTTCTCCCGAAATGGTGATTACTCTCTCTCTCTCTCTCTCTCTCTCTCTCTCTCTCTCTCTCTCTCTCTCTCTCTCTCTATATATATATATATATATATATATAATCTTTTTTGAAACTTTACTTTAGGTTGATAAATAATTGTATTTTTTATATAATACTATTTTGGGTCAATACGATTTGGTAGTGTGTTTGATTTTTTAAGTTTTCCATCACAAGTCTTCTCTCTCCCTCTTTTAGCCTTTGTTTGTTTTTTTTTTTTGGGACATAATTCTTAGTTATTTTGGAAGTGAGATTTTGAATTTATATCAAAATATAGTGTTGGCTATGTATTTGAATGTGTCTATGAACTATTAAAATTAAACCGCCCAAGATGAATATGTATAAACAATATTTTTATTTTTCATTGATTTATTATTTAGTAATGACATCAAAATTAAAGTAAATGATATGTAAAATTAAAATTTCCTAAGATGAATTTGTAAAGTCAATATATTTATATATTTAATATTTTCAAAAAAATAAAAGTAAAAAAATAAATACTAAAACGAATAATGATGTGGCCAATGATGTGACAAATGAGAAGGCTCAATAGGAGTGTTGTAACAAAAATGCAATATGAAGATCCAGTTAAAGACAATTAAATCTTTATAAATAAAAGAGTATAAAATAAAAAAATAAAAAAAATTAGATCACGTTCTTTTTATGTTATACTGATTATTTTCTTTCATTTCGATATGTGAAGTATTCAATTTTAGACATAAAGTCTACTTTTTCCCTAAATATTATTTTAAATATTAAATTTATAATATCGTATAGTCACTTAGGAATGTCAAAAAAAATATGCAGTTCCAATTTCATGTATCTATATTAGTAAACAAAACTCTATCAATAGTTTGAAGTTACTCCTACGATAAGAAAAATTATAAATAAAAAAATATATCTTTTTAAGAGAATGAAAATTTTGAATAATATATATTTGAAACTCAAAATATTTAGTTTTACATGGAAAACAAATTAGGAAAATTTAATGCACGATAACATAATTTATCAAAATATGGACTGCCTAAAAATGAATAATATCAATTGTAAGTGCACAATTGCACCTGGACCCAAGAATAGTTATGGGCTCAGACCCAATGAGCCTTAAACAATAAGAATTTGTAGAGTGTGGGCTTGAAACCCAGGTTAGAAGTGTATGAGGATGAAATGACAAACTAAAGATTCCAAGTACTTAGAGACAAAAAGGAGTAATGTAAATAGACCTCCTCGGACGTAAGCCGAAAGCTGTTCTTATATTATATCTCTCTCTTTTTCCTTCTTCTTTTTAGGTTACAAAAAGTTCCGTCCGAAGTTCTTCCCGGTCCCTCCTTAAATACTCCTCTTTTTAATACTTTATCCACGTGTTGCCCCCCAATTCCTCCCTTAGCCTAGATATTTCTTTTCTTAGTGCCTTTGAACAAGTAACTAGAAGTTTCCCTTCCTTGTTTAAGTGTCACTTCCTCATTAATGCGGCCGGGGTGGTAGGTGCAGGGTCTTTAATGTGGAGGTAGCACCTTTACCTTTGATATTCTTCCAACATCGGCGCTTCTAGGACATTCAAGGGTTCTCTCCCTTTAACCGTTGGTCTTGACCGTATCATTCCCTAATCTTTACCATGAAGTCTGGTTCTTTGATGTCAGGTCAGGGAAAACCATCCTCCCGGATCCTAGGATCCTCGGCGTATAGGCCGACCCATAGCACCAACAATCTCTAACCCAGGGTCGAGGTCGGCCTTCTTTAACAAGGCCCAAAAGGCCCACATTCCCACCGGATCCTTTTGCCCCACACAATAGCCCTCGAAAACTCTAATTTTCGACATCCGAGGAGAAAAATAGGGTTTTGATCCGACGAGAACCTCGCTCTACACACTTTATAAGTGACGACACGTGTGGAAATCGTTTCGCGTCCCAGAAGATGACACTTGGCGGTTTCATTTTCGAAAACGCGCGCATTTATTCCGTGTAAGTTACTCTTTGTCTCCCACGCTCAACGGTGAGATGGGCATCCAACGGTTCTCCTCACTCCACGAAATTTTAGGCGGGACGGACATAATTTCGAGGCCGCCTTTTCACACGTCGTGACGCTTCGGGAACTGCGCCTTCATTTAAGTCATCGTGGATCAATCCCATCAAAACAACAACAATCATTCTTCACCAACGAAAAACGTGGAAACCCGTACCTTCAACCTTGTAAGTTCTTGCTCTCTAGTCTTGACCTTTTCTCCTCGGACACAGTCCTCGGCTACCAATACAATCACTCTCCCTTTTAAAGTTTAGTCTATCGTCTCTCTGTAATGGGAAGATTCAAGTGTCTAGTTGATACCGCCAAGCTGGGATGGAAGGCTTTGAGCCAAATACCATATTCCCGGCGACGTAGGGTTAGAATGCGCCGGCCGCGCCGTGGGCCGGTTCTAGGAAAGAGGGAGAGGTTATCATTCCTATGATAGCCTTCATAGAGGGTGGGGATGACCCTACCAATGAAACCCGTAATGAGGGAGTATCTTCGCAACCACCGGATTGTTGTGCCCCGACCAATGCCTTCCAAATGTTTTTAGAGTTTTAGGTAGTGTAGATGCTCTAAACGAGCAGTGAGTTTAAACCTCACATGACACGATGTCGTGTTCCTATACGAGTCCCACAAACTCTCTAAGGTAGGCTATTATATGAAATCTCGGTCTAGCACCGTTAGGCTAATCTCCCGTGCCCAAATCAAACAAAGGCATGAAGGACGACTACGATCGTGTCCGGGAACCGGCACGACGGCCTCCACTTTGCCCGGTTCGGTGGGGGGATCAGGGTGCGACACCATAGGATTAATCTCCCCACAACACAACTTCTCCTAACACACACACGTAAATGCGTATTTGTATTTACTTAAATTCGTTAAATATTTGTGTGAATACGACCGAGTTTGTTTGTTTGATGTCTTTTTTGCAGATAAGCAACATGTGCGTCCTCGTCTAAGTCACCGTAACGTTGCCGATCTAAACCGAGTACTTCGCTCCGAGGTATTCGTTAGTACCTACAACTCCGGTGCTGCTCATCTCATTCTAGGATACACCCCCCTTTCCAAAGACTTTCAGGAGATAGAGGACGCCATTATTGCCGGCGACCGAAGACGGAAGAGGATAAACGTAGCTCGGCCCCATTTTTTGGACGACCGTGACCTCCCCGGGACGCTCCCGACACTATTTTGTACAACCGGCCGATAGCACGGTCCCCTCGCCATACACTCACAAACAACCGTCGTTCCGAGGAGGTGTCTTCTTCACACACTCTTGACGACGAGATAGACCAATTCCATCTTGAAGACAGAGAGACCTCGCGGAAACCGGTTCGTGGTACTTTCCGACGAGGAGGAAGAAGCCACCGAGGCCTCCGGAATCGCAGTGGTTTGTAGTTGCCCTTCCCGAGGACGAATCCGTAGAAGGCATGGGACGAATGGAGGGTCTTCTCACTAACAGGGCTGCCAAAGTTACAGAGAAGAAGAAAACGGGGACGTCCCAAGTTCCCCCAGCCTTACCTCCTCCTCCTCCTCTAGCTGAGCCAAAACTGCCAGCCGAGGATCCCAAGAAGAAGAGGAAGGGGGATGATGAGGGGACGATTACTAAGACCCCAAGAAACCACGCCAACAACTCCCACCGGCCCAGCGGCGAAGCGGGCCGGACAAAGGCAAGGGTAGAGCCCGTTCATGAACTGGGGAAATCAGTGATGAGGCCGTAGTGCACGGAGCACCGGCCACTTGGTCCCCCGATCTAGGGCCGGACGGCGCTCCTATCTCTCCTGTCAGTCCGGTATAAGGGCGATTCAACAAGGCCACGCCCACCACGGCCGAGGTCCTAGAACGCCCTCTTCGCTGCCCAAGGACATGGAGACCTTGGAAAAGATGGGCCGACCACAACTATTCCTCTCTCTAAAAGAGACTTAGCATCGGTAAGTGTTTCTCCTTTAACAATATTTATAAGTAAATTAGTTTTTTGTTATTCCTAACTCCATCATGCTTTTTTACGAGTGCTATTCAGAGGTCTTTGTAGCTGAAAAGTTTATTGAAGACGCTCGGAAAGTAGCCGAGGGAAACTCGAAATTAGGGTGGAGACCGAGAAGTCCTTGGGTACAGGCCCTTGCGAGAACGAAAAGCCTCTGAGGTAGTAGCTGAGGAGAGAGAAAAATGGGGTCGAGTCAAACTTGAAGACAATGAAGACCCGGATAGAAGGACAGCGCAAGCTCCTTCATGCAAGAGATGAAGAGCTCTCCCAAGCTCAAAAGGAGTGCTCGGATACGAAGAAGCGATTGGCGCCCGATGAAAGAAGAAGCCAGCTTCCTTCCAACTCTCTCTTCAAGCTGCGAAGCGAGCAAGTTTTGATGAAGGGGTAGCCACCCGAGGAGCAGCTGACAGAGGAGTTCGCGGCATTATTCCGCGAATACAGTAAAAAAGTATGGGGGGAACCTTTAAACGTTGCAGGAGTTCCCCGGTCCTTCGGATTCGAGGAAGTCCGAGAACGTTTGGCTTCCCCTAGAAATACGGAGACGAAGAGGGCTCCTGCGCTACTCCTACCCACGAGACAACTCTTCCTGTCCTACCTCCGATGGTCCCACGGCAAATTCGATCCTACGAGCAACCTTCGGTTCCAATAAAGAAAAGGAAGGAGGGGTGGATGCGAGAGAGGACTTGAACCGGATAGTGGAACCCAACGTCCTTCCACCAAAGACGGCGGATAAAGGAAAGCAGGGTTATGACTCCTTTTGAGCTGGAGTTGAGAAAGACCGAGGGCACTAGTACCTCTGGCAAGATCCTCCTCCAACAGCACTAGGACTTAGCTTAGGGCTTCTTTTTTTTCATTTTTTTTTTTGTTTTTGAATTATATATTGTAATGTATATTCACATTGATAAAATAAGAACAATTTCGTTTGCTTTTCACTTGGATTGTGTCCGCTTTTTTCTTTATTCTTTATGTACTTATTACAAAAGTTTTCCCATTAAGTCATATCAGAAGTTTCTCAGAGCATAAAAATCTAACTCCAAGGATTGCATAGTCATAACTTTCACATAATCATGCGTATATTATTAAAGATTTAATACAAGGTGACATGGTTAATTCATTTGAATAATACCTCGATTAAAAAAAAAGAGGACTTCATATAACAATTAAGCCCTTATAATGCATAACACTCGTTTTTAGTAGGTTGTAAGATCCGAGTTAATAAACAAGAAGGTATTAACATCCAGGCATAATCGAAGTTAAGTTTAATCAAAGTCATAGGCCGAAGATTAATCTTAAGCAATCTTTCGTTTAATTCTTCAAAATTGTAAGCGTAAATGGTAAGACATTAATTTCCTCAAGGTTTGTGGTCCGAGGACTACACTTAACCAAGTTTCGTTTGGTTCTTAAAAATTGTAATTTCAAATGTTAATTTTCCCAAAGTAGGAGGTCCGAAGACCGGCATAACTAAGGTTCTGTTTAACAAATGACAAGACATCAATTTCCACAAGGTTTGTGGTCCGAGGACTACACTTAACCAAGCTTCTGTTTGATTCTTAAAAATTGTAATTTCAAATGTTAATTTTCCCAAAGTAGGAGGTCCGAAGACCGGCATAACTAAGGTTAAGGTTCTGTTTAACAAATGACAAGACATCAATTTCCACAAGGTTTGTGTTCCGAGGACCACACTTAACAACTAAACTCTGTGATTCTAAAAAATTGTAACTTCAAATGTTAATTTTCCCAAAGTAGGTGGTCCGAAGACCCGCATAACTAAGGTTCGTTTTAACAAATGACAAGACATCAATTTCCACAAGGTTTGTGGTCAGAGGACTACAATTAACCAAGTTTCGTTTGATTCTCAAAAATTGTAACTTCAAATGTTAATTTTCCCCCAGTTGGAGGTCCGCATACCCGGCATAACTAAGGTTAATTTTAACAAATGTAAACACAACAATTTCCACAAGGTTTGTGGTCCGAGGACTACACTTAACCAAGTTTGTTTGATTCTCAAAAATTGTAACTTCAAATGTTAATTTTCCCAAAGTAGGAGGTCCGAAGACCCGGCATAACTAAGGTTCTGTTTAACAAATTACAAGACATCAATTTCCACAAGGTTTGTGGTCTGAGGACTACACTTAACCAAGTTTCGTTTTGATTCTCAAAAATTGTAACTTCAAATGTTAATTTTCCCAAAGTAGGAGGTCAGAAGACCCGCATAACTAAGGTTACGTTTAACAAATGACAAGACGTCAATTTCCACAAGGTTTGTGGTCCGAGGACTACACTTAACCAAGTTTCTGTTTGATTCTTAAAATTGTAACTTCAAATGTTAATTTTCCCAAAGTAGGAGGTCCGAGGACCCGGCATAACTTAGGTTCTGTTTTAACAAATGACAAAACATCAATTTCCACAAGGTTTGTGGTCCGAGGACTGCACTTAACCAAGTTTCTGTTTGATTCTTAAAAATTGTAACTTCAAATGTTAATTTTCCCAAAGTAGGAGGTCCGTAGACCCGGCATAACTAAGGTTTGTTTAACAAATGACAAGACATCAATTTCCACAAGGTTTGTGGTCCGAGGACTACACTTAACCAAGTTTCTGTTTGATTCTTAATAATTGTAACTCCAAATATAAGAGCTAGCCATAACTTTAAAATATTAATTGACAAAAGCTTATTTGATTAATAATAATACCTTCTAAGGTTATTTACATTCCATGGACGTGGTACAACTCGTTCATCTAGGTCAGCTAGCCTATACGACCCTATGCCTGCTATTGAAACAATGCGATAGGGGGCCTTCCAGTTAGGTCCTAGTTTACCCCATGCTGGGTTCTTAGAAGTGCCTACAACTTTCCTTAATACAAGATCACCGAAGTGTGCAAGTGGCCTTAGCTTCACGTGGGCATCATATCCTCGTTTTAGCTTTTGCTGATAATAAGCCAATTGGACCATAGCTGCCTCACGCCGTTCCTCAAGTAAATCAAGATCTTTCTCCAAAAGTCCCTGGTTATTCTCGGGGCTAAAAGAACTTGTCTTTAGAGTAGGAAAACCAGATTCTAGTGGTATCACCGCCTCGGCTCCATAAGTCATAGAAAATGGTGTCTCTCCCGGTGGACTGCGTGGTGTGGTCCGATATGTCCACAGAACATGAGGGAGCTCTTCTACCCATCCGCCTTTCGCATCATCCAACCTCTTCTTGAGCCCATTGACTATGACTTTGTTAACGGCCTCGGCCTTCACATTCCCTCGAGGATAAGCTGGGGTAGAATATCTATTTATGATACCCATGTCACCACAATATTGCCTAAAGGCGTTGCTGTCAAATTGAACGCCGTTGTCTGAGACAAGAGTGTGCGGTATACCAAATCTAGTAACAATGTTTTTCCATATAAATTTCTTGGAATCAACATCTCGGATATTGGCTAATGGCTCAGCTTCAACCCATTTAGTGAAATAGTCTGTTCCCACGAGCAACCATCTTTTGTTGCCAGCAGCTCTCGGAAATGGCCCGACAATGTCCAGGCCCCATTGTGCGAAAGGCCAAGGGCTAGACAGAGGGTTAAGAACCCCTCAGGGTTGGTGGATATTAGGAGCGAACCTCGACATTGATCACACTTTCTCGGCATAGTCACGAGCCTCCCTCCGCATATTGGGCCACCAATAACCCTGAGTAAGGGCTCTATGAGCTAAGGACCTTCCCCCAGTGTGACTCCCACAAACTCCTTCATGCAATTCCTCCAAGAATGATTCTGATTCGAGGGCGTACACACGACAAATACGGTCACGAAAAGGATCGTTTGTATAGCTTCGGTCCTGACAACCGAAACGCGGCGCCTTTCGACGTACCTTTTCTGCTTCAACTTTGTCTTCGGGAAGGATGTCATTTTTGAGAAAAGATATGATCGAATCCATCCAACTAGGACCAGGCCTTATTAGATGGACGCGAGGTGCGTTAGCGGCTATATAAGAGAAGGTTCTACCAAATCCTCAACGAGAATAACCCTTGGTAGACCTTGAGCCGAGGATGTTGCCAACGTAGCCAAAGAATCTGCATGAGTATTTCCACTCCTAGAGACATGAACTACGGCAAAGGAGTCGAATTCGGCCTGCCGACGCTTGACCTGGGCCAAATATTCTGCATTACGGAATCTCTAGCCTCCATGGTCCCCATGACTTGGCCGACCACTAATTGAGAGTCCGAGAACACATGGATTTCCTTGCCACCCATCTTATGTACCATTCGCATGCCTACCAAGGCGCTTTCATACTCGGCCTCATTATTAGTAGCCGAGAAAGCCAATCTCAAAGATTTTTCAAAGACAATTCCTTCGGGGACATTAGAACAAGTCCAACGCCGGACCCTTTATGATTAGCAGCCCATCCACATAAACTTTCCAAGCCGAGGGCGATACGGCCGTGATCACACCACGATTTTTCACCCATGTGCGCTACCTTTGAAGTTTCTTCTAACAATGGCTCGGCACAAACTCGCCACCAAATCGAGCGAGGACCCGACCTTTCACCGAGGTGCGAGGCTTGTACTTAACATCAAAGGCTCCCAAAATGGTTCCCCATTTTGCCCACTGCCGTAATAATCGGCACTACGCAACACGGCCAAATTTAAGCGGCAACTGGGTCAAAACAACCACGGGTATGAGATTGGAAATAATGAGGAAGTTTGCGCGTGGCGTGGACTACGGCGAAGTGCTTTCCAAGGGCAAATAGCGCACCTCGGCTTCATTCAAGGACTTACTAACATAGTAGATCGGCCTCTCGCACTCCATCTTCATTCCTTATAAGGACTAGACTCACCGCATGAATAGCCACGGCAAGATAAGCGAATAAAACCTCGTCCACCTCGGGCGAGATAAAATGGGTGGCCGAGATAGATATTGCTTAAGCCGTTGGAAAGCCGACTCACAATCCTCGGTCCACCGAAACCCTTTCCACTTGTTCAACAACCGAAAGAAAGGACGCACGGTCGGTCACCGACCGAGAAATAAATACTGTTCAACGCAGCAATCATTCCGTCCAATTTCTAATCTCCTTTGGGTTCCGAGGCGGCTGCAAATTTTGAATAGCCCTAACCTGCCTGGGTTCACCTCTATGCCCCTATGAGTGATCATATATCCTAAGAACTTTCCGAGATCCCACTCCAAAAGAACACTTGGAGGCGTTAAGGCGCAACTTATACTTCCTCGGCATTTGGAAGGTGTCGGCCAAATCTGATGTGCGAAGGTACCGTCTTACTCTTTACCACCATGTCATCCACGTATACTTCTATGGTTTTCCCCAATTCTTGTTCAAACATTCGGGTCATCATTCTTTGATAAGTAGCCCCAAAGCATTTTTAACCCAAATGGCATGACTTTATAATGATAGTTCCCCGTTGGAGTAATGAAAGCGGTCTTTTCCCGATCCTCTAATGCCAAGGGGATTTGGTGGTAACCACGAAAGGCGTCCAGGGAAACTCATCCGAGGATGTCCGACAACTAGCATCTACCCGGTTGATCAATCCGTGGCATTGGGAATGAATCTTTAGGACAGGCCTTGTTCGGATCGAAGAAGTCTACACATACTCTCCACTTGCCGTTCTTCTTCTTAACGACAACGGTATGAGCCAACCATTCGGGGTAGAAAACTTCTTTGATAGCCCCCGCCCTTTCGAGTTTAAGAACCTCTTCCTTCACAGCCTCAGAGAATGTTCTCGGGAAGATCGCCGAGGTGGCTGCCTCCTCGGAACAATGGCCGGATTGACGTTTAGATGATGACAAATAAAGTTCGGATCCACACCTGGAGCCTCATAGGGTCCCATGCAAAGACATCTAGATTATCCTTCGAAATTTCAACAACTCCATCTTTTCTTGGTGTGGCAATCGTATGCCAACTTGAAAGAACCTCTCTGGATCGTCGGTTATTACAAACTTCTCTAACTCCTCGCAAACAGGCCTCGTCTTCTGTCATCGCTCCAGGTGCCTCCGGAGCGTTAATTGCTATGACTCCCGGATGGGCAAGGTTGATAACTCGACTTCGACGGCGACGAAGTACTGCAGCGAGAGATTGCTCGGCCACTACCCTCGATTGCCGAGGATTTCCTCAACATGTTCCCCCGAGGGGAATTTAACCTTAACGTGCAAGGTAGAGGAAACGGCTCCCGTGGCGTGCGGCCATGGCACAGCGAGGATGGCTGTATATGGAGAGTACGCGTCAACCACAATGAAATCTACTTCAACCGTTGCTGTCCGATTGAACGGGTAAACGGACCGTCCTTTTGGCACAACGGCTCTCCCTTCAAAGCTAATAAGAGGTGAGTCATAAGGAGTTAAATCTTCCAACTCCAACCTTAACCCCTTAAATAGATCGGGGTACATGATATCGCACCGCGCACGATCTATCATTACCCTCTTCACGTCATAATTACCTATTCTGAGGGTAACCACAAGAGCATCGTCATGGGGCTGGATAGTCCCTACTTTATCCTCCTCGGAGAAACCCAAGACAGGTAAAGTGCTCTTTAATCTCTTCGGCCTGCTACCCACATCCTCGGCTCCGAATGGGAAACCGCCATAACCCTAGTAGGACCCGAGCCTGTCCTACCGGAGTGGGCCGAAGATAACATTAATCGTCCCCAATGCTTGGCCGAGATGAACTATTCCGCTGGTTGTTTGAACCAACTTGTGACTTGCCCGGTGGCCGACACAAGTCTGCTTGCTTTCCCTCACCGACGAGCGCTCTAGATGGTTCCACGGTTCGACAGTTCTCGGTAGTGTGGCCCACATCCCGATGGTGCGACGGAAAAGGTTTTGATTTCTTCTTAGGGTCACCGCCATTTTGCCGGCCACCCTCAAGAAGAAGGGCTCTTTACGAACTTTTTCTAATAGCGATGCACTTGGTTCTCGGAACACAGTATTACAGCCGCTGGTCCGCCGAGCCGGATTGTCCGAAGTAATCCCTCCTCGGCTTGTTGTTGTGATATCTGTCCGACCCGAAATCCCTTCTCCCGCGGGATAACCTTCTCCTTTCCTTTCCCCGTTGTCGGTCTTCCTCTACCCTTTTATATTCATCAATACGATCCATAAGACGACGTACGCCGCGGACGGGCTTTTTCGTCAAAGACTTTCTTAGGTCGTGATCAGTAGGGAGGCCTACCTTAAAGGTATTTAGCGCCACCTCATCAAAGTCGCCGTCTATTTCATTAAACATCTCCCAATATCTGTCGGAGTATGCTTTCAGTGTCTCCCCTTCCTTCATGACCATGGATAGCAATGAGTCCAGTGGCCGAGGGACTCTGCTCCAAGTAATGAACCGAGAAGCAAACGCCCTAGTTAGTTCCCCAAACGAGCCTACGGAACCCACGCCGAGACCGTTGAACCATCTCATAGCCACAGGGTCCCAGGCTGGGAGGGAAGACTTTACACATCAAAGTCTCGTTATGAGAGTGCACTGCCATCCTTTGGTTGAAGTGACTCACGTGCTCCACGGATCGTGTCCGGCCATTATAGATGGTAAACGTGGGCAGGTGAACCTCCCGGGGAGCCGCCCCCTCTCAAGCCCCCGGGACAACGGAGATTTAGCGAGTGGGGGCCACGCCCTCCTCATGGGCTCGGTGCCGAAACCCCGAGGACGAAGCTTCTGACGTCCGCGGATTGGTCGGTCGTTCTCCTCACCGCAGGATGTTGCACGCAGTGGGGGAATATGACCTCAACCGTAGCCATGTCCCCCATCCTTCTCCGAGGAAGAACTAGATGAGGACGGGGAAACCTTACGTTTAGCACGGCGTAACTTCCTCTTCAAACGATTGATTTCCTTCGCATGGATTTAGAGCCCTCATCGTGGTAGTGCTACCTCCACTGAGTAGTATGGCTAGCCCCCGGATATTCTCGTATGGACGCTTCCCTCACGATCCCTACGTTGTTCAAGACGTTCGAAATGATCTTCAGTTGTGACCCTTGTGACTCCGCATGATGAGAGCCTAAGCTCGCCATAATATCCCTACTACTTCTAGACTAGATTCCCACGGCGTCAATTGTAAGTGCACAATTGCACCTGGACCCAAGAATAGTTATGGGCTCACCCAAATGAGCCTTAAACAATAAGAATTTGTAGAGTGTGGGCTTGAAAACCCAGGTTAGAAGTGTATGAGGATGAAATGACAAACTAAAGATTCCAAGTACTTAGAGACAAAAAGGAGTAATGTAAATAGACCTCCTCGGACGTAAGCCGAAAAGTTTGTTCTTATATTATATCTCTCTCTTTTTCCTTCTTCTTTTTAGGTTACAAAAGTTCCGTCCGAGTTTATTCCCGGTCCCTCCTTAAATACTCCTCTTTTTAATACTTTATCCACGTGTTGCCCCCCAATTCCTCCCTTAGCCTAGATATTTCTTTTCTTAGTGCCTTTGAACAAGAATGAAGTTTCCCTTCCACTTTGTTTAAGTGTCACTTCCTCATTAATGCGGCAGGTGGTAGAGTGCAGGGTCTTTAATGTGGAGGTAGCAGCCTTTACCTTTGATATTCTTCCAACATCGGCGCTTCTAGGACATTCAAGGGTTCTCTCCCTTTAACCGTTGGTCTTGACCGTATCATTCCCTAATCTTTACCATGAAGTCTCAGGTTCTTTGATGTCAGTCCGAGGGGAAAACCATCCTCGGCTGGATCCTAGGATCCTCGGCGTATAGGCCGACCCATAGCACCAACAATCTCTAACCCCAGGGTCAGGTCGGCCTTCTTTAACAAGGCCCAAAAGGCCCACATTCCCACCAGGATCCTTTTGCCCCACACATCAATCATATAAATCCAAATAATAAAATGACGAAATTTTTTTGAGATATATAAATGAAAAATAATTTTAGAAATTGTTTAAGTTTTTGGGAGAACAAATTATTTTCCACAAAATTTAGAAAACAAATTATATATTATACCATAAGTAAAATATAATTATTTATTTCCACGCATCGCGTGAGTCTGCGACTAGTGTCTAACTAAAAATCGAGTAAAAAAAGTGAAGATTTGACATGACCACAGGAAAAACTGGATGTGTCGTATGACTTATTTTTAATGGCAAATGAAATAGAAGTTTTATCTCTTTGTCATCTTTAGACAAAAAAGAATATTACAACCTCATCAACCAAATGGAGGAATGAGATTTGCACATGTGAAACTTGGTGGACCATTGTAACAGTAAGGTGTTACCCAAATCATACCATGTGAAAAAATACAGATGCCAATGAATTATTGGGACACCTATATATATATATATATATATATATATATATATATATATACTTTTGTAAGTGCACAATTTGTACCCGGACCCAAAAACAAGTGATGGACTCAGGCCCAAAGAGCTTTATACAATGAAATTTGTAGAGTATGGGTTTGAAACATAAATTTCGGATGTTGGAAAGTTAATCAACAGGCTAGAATGTCACTGTTCATGCAAGTAATAGATGGACAATTTATACAGTATTTCCTTTTCTAAGTAAAGATTACAATTCTTAGTTTTTTTAGCCAAGAAGAAGATCCCCCTCCTCTTTCCTTTCTCGTCTTCTTATATACTTCTTCTTCTTCCCTATTTCATCCACATGTCACACAAATCTTCCTCTTAGATACTTGTCCCATCTACCACATTCTTAAAGTTTTCAAATAATAGCAGGAAGGCTAAATTCTACTGTTCAGAGGTCATTTCTCCATTAATGCGGCCAGGGAGGTAGATGCAGGGCCTTTAATGTGGTGGTAGCAGCTTTTTCCTCAGATATTTCTCACACGTTCCTACTTCTAAAGGGTGCTTGGATCATACTTTTACCCACCAGTTCTTCTAGAATTCTACCTCTAAGTCGTTTAGCAAGTCCCAAGGCCCTTGCTGGGCCTGTTCGAGGAGATACTTCTCCTCAAACAACTTCTCGGACCACTATAGTGCGGACTGACCTATGGGCCTAGAGACCCTGATCAAACAGACTTGTACCAACCAATCAGGCCCAAAACCCAAACGTTTATTCAAACACTTTTACCCCCCACAACTTTCGTTCCATTTCTCCTCCTATAAAAGGAGTGTAATTCTTTTGTAAGATACCAATGAATGCAAGAAGCAGTCTTCTTCCATATTTCCATGTCTTTATCTTTGTGTTTGTGTTACTGATATCTAAACCTACTACCCATCTAAATAATAAAAATCTAAATCTACTATTTTTGAGTATGTAAATAAGTGAGATGCAATCTATCTACTATCTCTAAGAGTTTGTAAGGTAGTTTGTATTACATTTTAAGTAAAATATATTTTATCACCAAATGCAATGGTTCTTCGACTGCAAATAATAGCAAAAGCTAAGACATTTTCCTGGTTCAGTGCATAATAGAGATGCATTGATAGACGTGCTTCCTCTCTTGCTGGTTTCAAATGCTGAGTCCCACATCGTGTAAGAGAGAGGACAGATACACAGAGCTGAGTAATAAAAGGGAAAATCAGAAGATGAGCAAAGCATACCTTTCTCGGCCTTTTGGCTAAGATCAAGTGTAGTATCTGTTCTTATCAGTTTAATATCTGATATGTGGGTCATCGGCCCACACGATATTAAATTTATTTCTTGAGGGGAAGAGCCCACCACAGTAGCTTGCTACTGGGGCTCTTAAGCGTTGCCCATGCGTTGCACTATAGCTCGGGCCTGGCGCACCCCACCCAATTCTAGTCTTAAAGTTTGAATTTGATCGAAGCAGCACAAGTTTGTTTTCTTCTGTGTGTGAGTTTGGTGTAATTATAATTTATTTCTGATAGTCAATATAAAATGCAGCAAGTTTCACTCCCTAGATTTTTAGTTACTATTTTGAAGGGTATGCTCACAATTCTAGAACGTCAAGTATTGGTGTTGATCTATGAGCCACAATAAACTATACATAAGACTAGTCTGCGACATGATGAAAAAAGTTACTTAACAAATGCTCGGTGGTCCTTACGGTCACAATTAGGTAGGGTAGTCACGGTTTTCACCACTCGTTTTCTTTTTATAAGCTAGAAAACAAAGTAATACATAAGTTCTTTTATGGTGATGTTTATGACTAACTCAGTTGACTGCTTTTTCAAATCAAATAGCCTAGATTCCCATAATTTATTTTTCTGATAAGAGCTTTTATAATTGTATAATTAATATTAAATAGAACTTCCACGTCAGGTAGGGACCATGAATTTCCAATCTTGATGTTCTTCTTCCCTTCAAGACAAAGTTGTTTTAACGTTTTCCCCTTGGGTGCACCATCATTCAGAATCACAAGTTGGTTGTGTGAGATTTGTTTTTCGTTTTCCTTGCAATGATAGATAGATATTTAGTGAAATATGGTTCTTTTTTTTCTTCTTTACGTGTATCACAGATGAGCAGTGGATTGGGATCCATAACAAGAGGTACACTATTATGTCAAGGTATTCCATTAGTTCTTTTCTTCTTTTTTTTTGGGGGGGGGGGGGGGAGAATGTGGGAAGGTGTGATGGAGAAGGTCAGCAAAGCAAGAAGAACAATTATCTAGTGTTGGTTTGATATGATTTATTTTTATCGGTTTATTTTACTCAAACTATAAGCTGAATAAAAATACAACTATATCAAAAAGAGAAAGAAAGATAGCGATTTTAAAAGCCGTACATTTTAGAGTTTTGATTCTCACACATCAACTATTTTATATATGTTTTTTTACACCACTTTTATGTGTTAAAATGTGAACATTTTAAATGTGGAGATTCCAACATCAATTGTAGATGCCTATATGAAATAGTGGATGTAAACTAGTGTGAGAATATTTTTCTTTCTATTTCAGAGTTAAAAAAGAGTTAAATTAAACCACCAACTATAGCAGTTGCTAATTTTTAAAAAGCATTCTGTAACTTTTTCTACATTAATTGTGTAGGTTGAGACAGTCAGAGCTTTGATACATCTTTAAGAAAGCCAAGGTCAGCATATCCATTGAGCTATTAAACTAGTTTTTCCGGTTTGTTGCATGAATAAACTAGGTTTTTTCATAATAAGGTCAAAAGTTATAAGAATCCTGTGGTTTGTATTGCAAACTTTAGAAATCACATATTACTTCCATTTCTCAACAAACAGCACCACCTATTGTTCCCACCATTTGACATGTCAAAGGAGATGGAGATTAATCTTTCAAAGATCACACTTCGTCCATACAAAATTTCAGATGTTGATGACTTCTTAATGTATGGTGGCAATGAAAAAGTGACGCGCTTCACAAGGTGGAACACCTTCACCTCCAAGCAAGACGTAGTTTCTTACATCAATGACTATTGCATTCCACACCCTTATTGCAGATCCATATGCATAGACAACCGTTCAGTTGGTTTTGTTATCATAATGCCACGTTCCGGTGATGACCGGTGTAGGGCAGATGTTGGATATGCCTTAGCTGCTGAGTACTGGGGGCATGGTATAACAACTAGAGCAGTGAAGATGGCTATTAGTGAAGGGCTAAAAGAATTCCCAGATGTGGTTAGGTTTCAAGGTTTGGTTGAGTTAGAGAACAAGGCTTCTCAGAAGGTCTTAGACAAAGCTGGCTTCCTCAAGGAATGTGTGTTGAGGAAGTATAGCTTTAATAAAGGTGAGACTAGGGACATGGTAATGTACAGTCTTTTATCTTCTGATTTTATGCCTTGAACTGTACCTTCTCCAACCCTCAGCTTGATTTTTAATGTGTTTATTAGATATGTTTGTTTGTTATTTTGTTATGTTACCATATCTTATACTTATACCAACAAAGACAGAGTATGCCTTCATACAGAATTAAATGGTAAATATGAATGTATATGGTCAACCTGACGAATATGTTGAGGATTTATATACCCAACCCTTGTTCTTCTTATTACCAATATCTTATGTCATATTTTCCAAAGGTAAATTAAGAATTGATCATAAGTACATGATGTATTTTTCCAGTCAATCTTTTTCAGCTTATCAAGAATTGCAAGTTGCGTCTTGGAATGAATGTCCAACTGTCTGCTACTAGGGCCAGATTCTCAATAATGAATACCATAATTGACCATGTCTAATAGTCCATGGCCATGAGGCCAGTGACGTTCTTGGCTTTTACAAAAAATCCACCGTATGCCACATATATATGCCTGATGAATCTAATTGAACCTAGAACTATTTCAAACTAGTTTCAATGGATTCCTCGCGACTTTCCCTACGTCCATTCAAGCTCTCTGATGTTGATGACTTCCTGAAATGGGCTAGTGATGATAGAGTAACACGGTATCTTAGATGGGACTCCATCACCTCTAGGGAAGAAGCATTGACATATCTTGAGAAGGTTGCCATACCCCATCCCTGGCGTCGGTCCATATGTTTGGATGATCGTTCAATTGGCTACGTTTCAATTAGGCCAGAATCCCACGATGACAGATGCAGAGCATACATTAGTTATGCTGTGGGCACAGATTACTGGGGGCAAGGGATAGTCACCACTGCATTGAAGATAGCCGTCTCTAAGGTGTTCAAAGAGTTCCCAGATTTGGTGAGGATAGAGGCAATGGTAGAGGTAGAAAATAAGGGGTCTCAAAAGGTGTTAGAAAAGGTTGGATTTCTTAAAGAAGGGTTATTAAGAAAGTACGGATTTTGTAAAGGAGAGATCAGAGACATGTTTATCTATAGCTTCTTAGTAACAGATAGTTTGTTGTGATATTAATTACAAGCTGTGCCTTTAGTCTTACAATCTTCTTCTTTCAATTCTTGTTTTCCCATTTCTTTGAGTTATGAACTATTGGAGCTAGATTTTAAAAGTTTGTCAAGGTTAGGCCCTTGATCTCCACTGAAACTGCAAAAGCTAGAAGTTGATTACATTTCCCAGCTGGAAATTGATTATATCTCCTACTTGTCACAACATCCATTATCTCTGCATTCATTGTGTGCTACATCTGTGCCTCTAATGCTACTTATCACTTATATCATTTCATCAATATAAGTCAGGTCCCCACTCTGTTGTCTTTCAATTAGAGCTTGAATTTGAAGGCAGAAATTTTTGTATTTCAAACAGTATCATCTACATCACTATGGTGTTTGTTGGCATCTACTTTGTTTTGTGTGAACTGTTTAAAGCAGATATGTTTGTATTTCTATGCCAGCCATGTATAATATAAGCATAATTAAGAGTTTGAAAATCACGTCCCACATCATGAAAGCAGGAAAGAGCTCAAAGCTGTCTTACTATAAAAAAGAGCACATTTTAGGAGTATACTCATACCTTTCTCGGCCTTTTGGCTAAGATCAAGTGTAGTATCTGTTCTTATCAGTTTAATATCTGATATGTGGGTCATCAGCCCACACGATATTAAATTTATTTCTTGAGGGGAAGAGTCCGCCACAGTAGCTTGCTACTGGGGCTCTTAAGCGTTGCCCATGCGTTGCACTAGAGCTCAGGCCTGGCGCACCCCACCCAAATCTATACCAAGTTTTATAACTCCATAGTCTCCACATCAATTAATAATTAATATTTTTATATATTATTTACTGAATTAATAATGGTGACCACCATATAGATTGTGTGGATTGAATAAAGAAAGGTTTCTATAGGAAATATGAGGGAAGAACTATTGATATTTCAACGTACAGCTTCTTAAAAACTGACAAAATAATCATTTAAACGTTTTGTTTTGTTGAAAATTTGTTTTTGTTATAAAATCTGTTGTTACTAAGGTTGTTATATCAGTTTCTGTTAATGAGTGAAAACAAACAAGCTCAGCAGGCTTGACTAGTTATATGGTTCATTCTGTTCCAATGTGATGTTGGATTTCATACCAGAGCTTTGCTTTCCTTTTCCAGGATAAAAATTTAATCACAAGTTGGGACACAAATTGGTACAGTGAATTTAATTAGTGAGGCTCTCTATTATGAAAGGAGAGAGGGCAGCCATCACCAATAAAAAAAGAAGCTACTCTTTTGGAGTAGGTATTTGGAATAAACTACTAGAGTCTAGATACCAAGTACGCACCACAATCATGCCTCTGCAGTCATACTAGTCATGTTTGTTTATAATAAAATTTTGATTTTGGAATTTTGAAGGTTAGATAGGATAATGAAATTCAAACAAGAACCAGGAAGAACGTCAGATAGGATGGCTTTAAATTAGTCATCAATAAGTTTATTTATCAGTCCTTGATTTTCCTGTTGGTGTTGCTGACTGAAGCTCTGTGATTGATGCGACATGCTTTATTTTTAGCCTCAAAGAGTGTTGAATGCAGGAAAAGCTGATTTTGACTCTGGTTAATATCTTGTGTGTGTTCATGCTGATTGATCAGTGCACAAATAATTGCAATTTAATTTATTGTCGGAATTTACTTGACCATATGATGTGTGTTGCTCTAGCATCCCCACTCAACATATAGATGGAATCATCACCACATCGAAAATTTAAAGATGTCAAATGATTCAATATTTTCCATGAAGTGTATCTGTGTCCTTTGGAGTCTTGTAAAAGTAAAGTCCTACAAATCAAACACCTGAAATTAGTAGGACATCTATGTTATGTTTGGATTGTACTAATTCTGTTCCTTCTAATTTAAAAACTGACTTTTTAAGCATAATAAACAGCTTGGAAGATGACTCATTAGACAAACTCTAACCAATTGTAAAGATATTCCTACTTTGTCATTAAAGGGCAAAGCTTGGGTCTAGTACACTGGACCCAACTCAATATGAAAACGTGGTAAAATTTAATCATGTATCTGCATCATATTGGACTTAATGCACTATCCGTGTCCGTAACTAAAAGCATTTGAGTTGTGTGAAGTGTCTGCCAGTTATTGCACTAGCCATGTGAAGTGCCATTGTAATGAGTAGAATTATTGTACTAGTTTGTGCGCACAGGAAGATCTTCAGAGCGTTTGCTAGAATTATAAAAGGGTACGAGTATGAAGTGAATGAGCAGAACCTATGCAGTCTTTTTCCTTTGTTATGTTAAACATGTTTGAATCAATGAATTTTGTGTGTTTTGGCTCCCTAGTTCTTGTTGCTCCTTTTAACTTGTAGTTCTATTGCTTGATCCTTGTAACTTAAAAACTGTTCTTTTCTATATATTTATTCTCTCTCTTTTCCCCCCTAAATATTTAGCAATCATTTTAGTGTTTGGCGTTAGCTACAAGCCCAAGATTTTAGAGAGATTAACAAGATGGAAATCAAACTATACCCCTATCAATTATCTGATGTGGATGACTTCATGGAATGGGCATGTGATGATCAAGCCATTTACACGAGCAGACTAAGGAACTACACTTCAAGAGAAGATGCACTTGATTATCTTAAGGAAGTTGCAATTCCTCACACATGGTACAGGGCCATATGTTTGGAGGACCGTCCAATTGGATTCATGTGTCAAACCAGGGTCGGACTATCATATATGTAGAGGGCAAATCAGCTATGCTCTTGGATCAAAGTATTGGAACAAAGGTATAACCACAGTGGCAGTGAAATTGGTTATTTCTAGTGTGTTTGAAGAGTTTCCGGATATGGAGGGATTGGAAGGCTTTGTTAATGTGGAAATTAAGGCCTCACAAAGGGTTTTTGAAAAGGCTGGGTTTCAAAAGGAAGGAGTACTTTGGAAATATGTCATTGTCCATGGGAAGACTATTGATGTTATTATGTATAGCTTTTTAAAAACTGATCAAACTAATTGAAGGGATTCTTTTCTTTTTATTCTCATCTCACTCTCTCTTTCTTATGGGTTGCCGATTTGTATTTTGCTTTTCATCTATTGTTAAGGTTGGCCTATCAGTTTCTGTTAATGAGTTGAACGTGGACAAGTTTAACAGGCTTGAAAAGTTCTACAACACAGTTCTGTTCTAGTGTGATGTTGGATTTCCTATTCCATACCATTGTGGAGTTCACTCACTTGAAAGAAATCATGCGTATATTGAATGTATGAACTAGTTATACAGCGACAAAAATTGGTATTATGTCACCATCTGTTTAGCAAATCAGCAATTTTTGTCTGTAAACAGTGCCATTCTTGCCAATTTCCTTTCCCCCTTTTTAGAGTTCTGTGCCTTATTAGCCAAGAAATATAATAGATATAATGATTTGGTTAGGTTAAAATGATGTAGAAGGTTGCTAGTGTGATTAGGAGACATAAGGCAAAGACCAAGCACAACAGTACTGAAAATAAATTCAATAGAAACTCAATACCTTGCAACTCCATAATAACCTTTGATCTTAAATCAAGTGCTTGGTATATGTTCTTTGTCATCGCCTCCTAATGAAGTAAAAAGATATGTATTTATCTTTAGGATAGAAGGTTTACATGATATATTGTTAATTTATTGAGTGGATCCGGATCCTTTGCAATTGCTTGCATATGATGTGTATTTTATATGGTCTATTGCATGGCATTGAATTCTATGGTAGGGAATAACATTTTCTATACAGAGAATCATGCATTTTCTAATAAATCAATTGTTGTGGATATAAATTTTGTAATCTCAAGAATATTCTACATGACAAGATTCACAGCATGCATTTGAATTAGATGCTTTAAGATTCATAAGATCACATACAAATTATAACAACAGCAACTCTGAACAAATACTCAGCTCTGGGGATCAGTAGAAAGAAGACTAAACATCACCAGGTCTATAGTTTTCCCCTTCACAGTCATATACTTCCTTAGAACACCTTCCCTCTGGAACCCAGCCTTTTCTAACACCCTCTGGGATGACACATTTTCAACAAGAACTAGAGCTTGAAGTCTCTCTAAGTTTGGCCACTCACTAAATATAGTATTAGCCACCAGCTTAACTGCTTTAGTTGCAATTCCTTTGCCCCAGTACTTGTAGCCCAAAGCATAGCCAAGTTCACCTCTGCACTCATCATTGCCTATATTTCTGGTCACTGAAATGGCACCAATGGGCTGGCCATTAAGGCAAATTGCCCTGAACCATGGGTGAGGAATAACCTTATTTTTGATAAAGTCTAGTGCATCTGCTTTGCTAGTGTAAGCATCCCATGTGCAAAAACGAGCCACTTTATCATCTGTAGCCCACACCATGAAAGCATCTATGTCAGAAAGATCCAATGGCCGAAGAGTGATCTCAGTGAATTCATTTCCACCTACTTCCATTGTTACTACTTGATAATGATTGTGTTTTAGCAATGGTTTGTATGAATTTGAGCCTTGTTGAAAGAAATGAGGTACAAAGGAAGGACTCACTTGGAAAGTGGAAAAGGGTATTGGCCTTTTATGTACTTAGAGAATGAGTGAATGAGGCACACGCAGTTCTCTGGAAACAAAGGATATGCAAATCAAGACCTTAATTCCCTAAGGGTCAATTCTACATTATTACTTGCACTGGTGAGCAAATAGTGGTTTGTACTACAAGATAGGTGATGTAGAACCGACAACATAATCTTTCATTGAGTAAAGAGAGCATCAGAATAATGTATTGTCTATTTTTAATACTTTTTTAAATGCTTTTTTTATTTCCATTATGACTTTTAAATTAAAGTTTAGAATAATGTATTGTCTATTTTGGGACGTCTCCTAGAAATATTAGTATTTAGCATGTTTTTTAGCTGCCCTAGGGTTTCCTTTACTACTTAAACACATTGTAGCCTACAAGACAATTCAGACTTTTGTTCCTTTATTTTCTGGTAGACTCTAGACTATCTCTCTTTGTGGATTGGAAGAGCAGTTATTTTCTTGAAGTAAACACGTTTGGCTTCTTGTGGCTTTTGCTCAATTCAATAGATAACCTCATGCTGCAATTATAGCCGCCTTAGTTGATTACTTTACCATGTCAAGAAGTTTTGGTGACAACCAAAGCATAATATGAGTAACTGACCCTAGATGCTGATCTGTCTTTGGTACAAGGTATGAGACCAGATACACTAGTCGTGGTTATTTTTAAGGGATTATACACACCCAAAGAAAATAGTCTAAACCACTCACATTAACCAGAACAATGCTTCCCATTTTGTGCGCAAGTATGGATATATCCTTGTGATGTGAAGAAAAATAAACGTCTTTGCTGTTATAAAAAAAAAATGTCGTGGTTGAAAGCTGAAACAAAAATAAAATAGGATTCTTCACATAGAACACATAAGATTCAAAGCAAGAAAAAATGAGAGACGGAATAGATTGTTTTGGCAACAGAGACCATTTTCACAATGAAATTTATGAGTGGTAATTTATGCAATTTGAAAACCCACACATTCTTAACATTTAATTTTTTTTAGTTCCTGAAGTTTAGAATTTAACCTTATCACCCGAAATCAATAGGGCATCTATGTCATATTTTGTGACGCTCCAAAAATCATAAGCAATAAAGTTCTATTTAATTTGAAAAATCCATAAAAATATTAAATAAAAGAATCCAACAACCTAAAAATTTCATCTCAAATGTCAGAGCTCTAATCCACCAAAAATTAAAATATCCTCAAAAAATTCTACAATACAATGTTTAATATCATAAAAATAAAAATAAAATCTTCAGTCCCACAAAATAATTTGTAACTGCTGACTTCCAGGAATCTCTACTCCAATAATCTATCTAATGTATCTGTAAGGGGAAATAAAGGGGAGTGAGATAATTCAATAAGTGGAATTCACTAACATTGGGGTGTGGGAACAACCTTTAAAAAATAATTCTTACAAACAATTCATTACTCATACCTCATCAATATTTTATCATTAAACATTTCATATAAAAGAAATAATAATCTTTATATAGTGAGCCATTATAGTGTGTATATATATATATATATATATCGATACCATCACAAACACAATTTTCTAGGTTTTACTCGTGGTCAACGTTTACACCCCATTGACAGGGTTGTGCTATCCCATTTTCTAGGACTGGAACCTCCTTTTCATTCCCTTTCTTAAGGATGGTTCCTTTGGAACCTAAAAGTGCACTCCCTTGCTAAGGAGTTTCATTTTTGGATCCTCAATAGTATACTACCTTGCTAAGGAGCTACCAAATGTGCACCGTCTCCTTTTCTGGGACCGTCCCTTGCTAAAGACTAGCTGCAGTATAATTGTTCATTGCTAAAGACTAACACAATACTAAGCTTTTTAATCACTACTTGCCATAGGTTTTCAAAACATATTCAAGACGCTCACATATATAATCTATTCATAATTCTCAAAATATAAATATATATTCACACATACAAGTTGAAATAAATTTAGGTTGTCCCACATGTTTTTCATAAAATGAATATTCAACGTGCATATCAAGCATTTATAAAGTATCAATTTATATATAATATCAACATATTTATTTGATATAGAATAGTTTAATAATCAAACACTGTTTTGGGAAAACTCCCAAAATTAGCAAATACCACTTACCTCTTAGTTGCAAAAATAAAGGAAATCAACTTCCCTTGAATCACAACAAATCTATAGAATTAGAACCTACCAACACCAAAAATAAGTTCATCAATACACAATTTCCCACTTAAAAATCTATTTTCACACTTAAACGGTTTTATCCTAGACAAAATTGTTATATCCAAAATCATCTATTTATTCACTTAACTATCCAATTTAATATTGGAAGCCACATATAGCCTTAATTTATCCATCTAGTTGCTTAGCATTTCCACTTGATGCTGCTAGTTATTGGCTCTAATATTATATATATACATCAAGTGGGATATCTATTGACCCTAACATTATATATATATATATATATATTCAATCTAACATGGCTCCCACGTACAAGCCTTAATTCATTCATCTAGTTGCCTATTCCCCCATTAAAACTGCTGGACAAATTTTAGAAAACAATAAAAGGGTGATAGTTGATTTGGTTAACCATGGAGGCTATGTGTAAAAACATATTAACACAAGCACCCTTATCCCTTTAACATAGTCACAAAGTCCAAGCCTATTACTCCATTTGTTCAATTTCAAAGTCTATGGTGACCATACGGCTATATATATACAATTCCTACTACAATAATCATCATGGTCTGCTAGAGAAGCCAAAACTCCATTTTAAAAGCTTTAAATCTTCATAGTAAAAAATTATTATACATATATCTATTCAATCAAATATAGGAAGCCATATAGAAGCCTTAACTATCAGTCTAGTAGCCTATAATTCCCATGATGCCGTTGGACTTGTTTTAGCTTATAACAAAAAGGTGATGGTTGATTCAGTCAACAATGGAGGCTGCACCCTTTTCTATTAGTATAGAGATAGTCTAGATTCATAACAATTTCTACCTATGACTATTCCAACTTCTTAAATCTAGAGCATTAGAAAATCATACCTGTAGACTCCAACTCAACACCACAGTGAAGAAAGCAGAGTTCAATAGTCGGCTAAAGAAAAAGGAAATAAACGTGTGACCAAAGAGGAAGAAAGCTAGGGTTTTATTTATTTAATTTGTTTTTAAAGCTTAACAAGGCCCATATATATATATAATTATGTCACCTCACTTGAGCTTCATATTCCAAAGTATATGTCTCACTTTTAATATCTTAGGCCCAAATCAATTTAATTGTAAGCCTCTTTTATAATTTAAGTATAATAATTAAATTGGTATAAAAAAATACGGGGTGTTACATATTTGGCTATTTGAAAACCCACAAATTCTTAACATTTAATTCTTGACTTTTGTATCATAATAAACAATTTGGAAGATGACTCAATAGCTGAATTCTAATTAATAGTAGAGAGATTCCTAGTTTGTCACTAAAGGGCAAAGCTTGGGTCAAGTGCATTGAATTCAAAACAATACGGACACGTGCCAAATTTTAGACATGGTGCTTGCATCATATGGGTCTAGTGCTCTAGTGCACTTGACGCAAGTTGTGTCTATCACTAAAAAGAGTTGTGTGAAGTGTTGGCCAATTATAGTACAAGCCATGTGACGTGTGGTTGTAACGGATAACATTATTGTACTAGTTTGTGCATACAAGAAGATCTTCAGAGCCTTTGCTAATTGCTAGTATCATAAAAGGATACAGGTATGAAGTGAAAGAGCAGAACATGGGCTCTCTCTTTCCTTAATTATGTTAAACTTGTTTGAATTAAAGCTATAATTTTTGTGTTTTGGTTCCCTAATTCATGTAGCTCCTTTTAACTTGTAGTTCTAATTCTTGGTCTTCATAAGTTATAACCTGTTTTTTTCTTCCTAAATATTTAGCAATCATTTTAGTGGTTCGGAGTTAGCTACAAGAACAATGCATATAGATTAATATAATCAGATAGAAATCAACCAATGCCCCTATCAATTTTCTGATGTGGATGAATTTATGGAATTGGCATGCGATGATCAAGTCATTTGCACTAGCAGACTAAGGTACTACACTTCAAGAAAAGATGCACTTGATTATTTAAGGAAATTTCAATTCCTCACTCATGCTACAGAGCCATATGTTTGGAGGACCATCCAATTGGATTCATGTGTCAAACCAGGGTCTGACTATGAGATTGTAGAGGGCAAATCAGCTATGGTCTTGGAGCAAAGTATTGGAACAAAGGTATAACCACAGTGGCAGTGAAATTGGTTATTTCTAGTGTGTTTGAAGAGTTTCCGGATATGGAAAGATTGGAAGGCTTTGTTAATGTGGATATTAAGGCCTCACAAAGGGTTTTGGAAAAGGCTGGGTTTGAAAAGGAATGTCTACTTAGGTAATATGTCATTGTCCATGGGAAGACGATTGATGTCATTATGTATAGCTTTTTAAAAAACTGACCAAGTAATTAATTGAAGGGGTTCTTTTCTTTTAATTCTCATCTCTCTCTCTCTCTCTCTCTCTTGGGTGTTGCCAATTGGTTTATTGATATTTGATCTATTGTTAATAAGGTTGGCCTATCAGTTTCTGTCAATGAGTTGAAGTCACTCACTGGAACGAGATCATGCGTATATTCAATGTATGAACTAATTATGCAGCAACAAAAAGTGGTATTATGTCACCATCTGTTTAGCAAATCAGTATTTTTTTCTTTTCCCCGTAAACTATGCCATTCTTGTCGATTTCCTTTCCCCCTTTTTAGAGTTCAGTGCCTTATTAACTAATATAAATAGATATAATAGGTATAATGATTTGGTTAGGTAAAAATGATGCAGAAAGTTGCGAGTGTGATTAGGAGCCATTAGGCAAAGACCAAGCACAACAGTACTGAAAGTTGCAGTTGCTTGTATATGATATGTGTATATTATATGGTCTATTGCATGGCACTGAATTCTGTGGTAGGGAATAACATTTTCTATACAAAATCGTGCATTTTCTTACAAATTAATTGTTGTGGATATAAAATTTGTAATCCCAAGAATATTCTACATGACAAGAAACAACATTCATAGCATGCATTTGAATTAGATTTTTTAATAATGTCTTCTGCTACTGGGTGCCTTAAGATTCATAAAATCACATACAAATTAAAACAACAGTAACTGTGAACACATACTCAGCCCTGGGGATCAGCAAAAATAAGACTAGACATCACCATGTCTCTAGTCTTCCCCTTCAAAACCATATACTTCCTTAGAATACCTTCCCTCTGGAACCCAGCCTTTTCTAACACCCTCTGGGACCCCACATTTTCAACAAGAACTAGAGCTTGAAGTCTCTCCAAGTGTGGCTACTCACTAAATATAGTATTAGCCACTAGCTTAACTGCTTTAGGTGCAATTCCTTTGCCCCAGTACTTGTAGCCCAAAGCATAGCCAAGTTCACCTCTGCACTCATCATTGGGGCAGAGGTATAACCCTCAATGGTTGTGAAAATGGTTATTTCTAGTGTGTTTGAAGAGTTTCTAGGTATGGAAAGATTGGAAAGCTTTGTTAATGTGGATATTAGGGCCTCACAAAGGGTTTTGGAGAAAGTTGGGTTTCAAAAGGAAGGTGAACTTAGGAAATATGTCATTGTAATTGGGAAGACTATTGATGTTATTTTGTGTTGCAAATTTGGGTTGCAAATTTGTTTTTCAATTTAGTTCTTTTATTTGATCTATTGAAAAAGAGGATACATATATTCAACATATGAAATAATTATTGTACATGCGACGACAATAACTACTGGTATCATGACATGAGCAAATCTGTTTTTCTTTTTCTTTTTCTTTTTTGTCAGTAAATCAGCAAACTTAAATTAAGCCATTCTTGTCAATTTCTGTTTCCCTTTTTAGAGTTATGTGCCCCATGTATATAGATATATAATTGGTATAATGATTTAGTTAGGTACAAATGAGGCAGAAAGTTAATTGTGTGATTAGGATTCTATCCCACCTTGGAAAAGCTGGCCATAAGGAGCCAAAGACAAGGCCCAATACAAGATAAACTCAGTTCCTTTGCACTCCATAATATAAGTAATTACCCTTCTTAGTCTTTTTGATCTGACTTCAAGTGTGTGGTATATGTTCTTTCTCATCATGGATATTTGGCACCTAATAATAGTAAAATAATATGTATGTTAGTTAAGAAGATTTACATGATGTTAAATTTTTAAGGGGAGGGTCCATTGCAGTTGCTTTGCACTACTGGAAAGACTTGCAGCAGGGACCGAATCTTTGAGACCCCATTACCATTACATATTGTCATTTTGTGGGTTTCAAGTTTCAACTGTCATTCATGCCTGAGAGGCATATTATATGTGCATTTTATATGGTATATGTATTCTGTACTTCAACCAGTACAAATTTTATATTCTAGATGGCCTGGCACTGAACAAATTTCCTGTGTTCGATTAATCTGCTGCTATCTTATGGAAAGATTGCAGTAGGAATAACATTTTTTAAGAAAACAAATATTATATGTTATGGATATAAAGTTTTATAATCTCAAGAATGTTCTATATGACAAGAGAGAACATTCAAAGCATTTGAATAGAATATTAATCAATGTTTCCTGCTAGTGGGTGGCTTAAGATTCACAAATCACATCCAAATTAAAACAAAAACAAAAACTTTGAACAAATAGTCAGCTCTTGGGATCAGAAGAAAGAAGACTAAACATCACCAGGTCTCTAGTTCTCCCCTTCAAAAGCATATACTTCCTTAGAACACCTTCCCTCTGGAACCCAGCCTTCTCTAGCACCCTTTGGGAGCCCGGATTTTCCACATCAACTATAGCTTCAAGCCTTTCCAAGTGTGGCCATTCAGCAAATATAGTATTAGCCACCTGCTTAACTGCTTTAGTTGCAATCCCTCTGCCCCAGTACTTGGAGCCCAAAACATAGCCAAGTTCACCTCTACACCTATCATTGCCTGAATTTTTGGTCACTGAAATGGCACCAATGGGCTGGCCATTAAGGCAAATTGCCCTGAACCATGGGTGAGGAATAACTTTGGCATTGATAAAGTTGATTGCATCTTCTTTGTTAGTGTAAGGTTCCCATGAGCAAAAGCGAGTCACTTTTTCATCTGTAGCCCACACCATGAAATCATCTATGTCAGAAAGCTCCAATGGCCGAAGAGTGATCTCACCTGTGAATTCATTTCCACCTCCTTCCATTGGTGCTTCTTGATGATAATGATTATGTAGCAGGGGTTTGTATGAATTTTGAGCCTAGCTGACAGGACTATGTAAAAAAGCAGGTACAAAGGAAAGAGTAAAGACTCACTTGGAAAGTGTCAAGGGTGTTGGCCTTTTATACAAGAGAATCCACAAGAAGTTGCCTGGAAGCAGAGGTTATTCAAGTCAATCCACTAAACCAATTCTGCATTACTTGGAGTGACGACCAAGTTGTGGTTTGTATTCACTAGAAAGTTAACCTGATGCTGCTTGCTATAATAGCCGTCTTTGTTGACTACTTTCCATAACAAGAAGTTCAGGTGACAACAACGCATATTAATGCATTTCAGAGAAATTACAAATGGTATGTTGTCTATATCCCACTAGTGTGAATCCTCATCGATTAGGTCTAACCCAATTGACAATGAGAGGATTCGCACTTGACCATCTTATGAGACCATTGTCTCGTTGCATCTAGTCTCACATACATGTGATTCACACTCTAGGGGGTTTGCACTTGGAGTGGTGAGCAAGTTGTAGTTTATTTAATTGCAAATACATATATAATGCTTCTCATGGCGACCTTATTGACTACTATATCAAAGTCACTTCTTGTTCTTTTCGGGCCATTCACAATCAATGACATGGAGACCGTGAATTTGCATGATGTTATGCTCTTTTCCTTTGAAAATAAATAACAACCTTCGTGTTTTTCAACAAGACTCATGTGACCATACTGTCTTTAGAGTTGCAAATATGAGACATTATATACTTCTTGGTATCTAACAGCAAGTACTAAATTTCGACCAGCCCATGTTATTTGAAGAAAGTGTACAGCTCTGAGTGATCGAGAAAAATTATGGTAATTTTATAGAGTTAAAGCACTGGATATATACAGGTCACAAATCACAATAAGCACACTGCTGATTACACCGTGATAAGTTCAATGAGTAGCAAATTAGTAGTCTAGTTGGAATGTTTTGATAGGACACAATTATCTAAAATGATAATTTAATTATGGCCAAAAGTTTTGTAGCTTAATTGGCATCTTCTAGTATTTCAAACAAAATCGTATAAGGTTCAAATCTCCTCTCTCCTATTATATCTCTCAATGATTAATTGATTATATTGTGATGGAGTAGAAGTGTGCACATGCGATATGTGCGGTTATAACAAAATAGCAAATGATTGAAGGAAAGAAACTTTAGTATATTTTCCTAGCAATGAGAAAATCAATAAATCAATGAAAGCATAAAGGGTAGGGTTCACAATTTCTGTTTACCTTTGATTGAATGGTATCAAAGCATTCCTTTCAATGCTCTAAAAATTCCAGATCTCATATGGTAGTGGAACAATCAAAAAGAAGTGAGAAAGAAAAGATAACTCAGGAAAAATACAGTATGTTTTCATTCTTCTTGGTCTGGTTGTAGTAGCATATTAAAATTAGAAGAAGAAGAAGGGAAAAAACAAAAAAGTCATTTTTCTTAGTGATATGTTTACACACCTACAAAGTAGGTTTTACTGCCTCTTGGGTTGTTAGTTGTTACTATAAATTAGGGTGTGAGAGTTGACTCGGTAAGCATACAAAGCTTTTTTATTTTCTTTTAGTTCTTTAACCGTATTATTTGACTTTCTATTGGTTGGTCTATCTTATGATGATAATTAGGGAGGTTAGAAATATGAGACCAAGTGAGGAATCCCCATTCTATAGCAGCGTAGATAATACTCGAATTGAGCTAACTAATGGCAGCAATATAAGCATTCCTTATTTGAATATTACAGGTCATTCTATTACCTCACTACTTGAAAATTGATGGGATAAAAGACATTCCCTTCGGGTTTTTTTCCCCTCTCAGAAAGAAGTGCTTACAAATTGAAATAAATTTCTAGAGTCTAACAAAGCATATGCTAGATCTATTATACTATGCCTATAGCTGTCACTCATGTACCTGGAGTCCCTACTTTAGGCAATATGCTCCGCCAAAGTAAGAATCTTGACATGCTTTTTCTTCCTTAGCTCATGAGGGACGGGCCCAAAAACTCTTGTCCCAATTGGTTGCCCTTGCTTGTCAACAAGCACCACAGCATTGTCATCAAACTTAACCTCACTGCCATCACAGCGGCCACGTTGCATGGCAGCACGCACAACCACACCATATACAACCTTTCCTTTCTTGACTTTTCCATTTGGATGGGCTTCCTTGACTGATGCAACTATTGTGTCTCCCAATCTTGCACCTTTCTTCCCCTTTAAAGCTTGTATGCACATCACCTTTTTTGCCCCCGAGTTGTCCACAACTTTGAGAACGGTCCTCATCTGAATGAAAGTCCTTTGTTGCTGTAAAATTGCAAGAACATACTGAGGTAAAATCCAGAGGAGATAAAAACAGTGGACCTTTATATATTGATTAAGCAAAATGGATTAAACATTGCTTAAAATAATATGCATTGTTTTACAACAAGGTATCAGATTATCAGGGTTTCTTTTGATCTTTCAAATAAAATGTAGGCACTAGGCAATATTTAGGACATCCTTATAGCCTTTTAAAGGGCTAAAACAATTCTTCCTTTCAAAGCAAAGTAAGATGCTATTGGTCTCTAGACAAGTAAAATGTATAACCAACCTACTACCTTACAAGAGGAAGGGAGAAAGCAGACATCTAGATATGGACTAACATTATTTGGCTACCACTTGGGGCAGATGTAATGAGAACCAAACTTAATATAGGCTTGATCAGAAATATATTTTCAACCCCCCTCAAATACCACCTTGAATTCAGAAAATCCAGGCAGGTTTCCTGTTCTGACTCTGGATGTGAATATATCTACCCAGACTCCCAGAGGAATAAACTTGTCTGGCCTACTGAGAATCAAAAGGTTCAATTCATGTATCTCATATATTTTGACAGAATATTTTCAAAAGATATCACAGGTAAAAATAAATTAAGCAAACTGACAGAAACCAGATAATTATGCCTCTTCTACTATAACCATGCCCAGGTAGGATTGCCACTGCTAGTCACCCCCCTTACCCTTTTTCAGTCTGCTAAAAAAAAGCATAATCATGACTCTTCGTCATAATTAGCCCATCAAAAGCTGCTCTTCGGTCCATCTCATTTTGCCTATATTATGCACAGTACTGTTCAAGATTACAAAGAAATTACTTCCATTTATCAACCATCCAAACAATACAAGATCTCAAAGAATACTGCATGAGAACCAAAAGAAAATTTTCTATAATTATAACTATAAAAGTAATATTTAAGTAAATAAAAAATAAAAACTACAACAGTGGAGGAAAACACTGACCTGAAATAAGGGATTGCCGCATGTTATCTCATGTGATGTGCTAAGTAAACCAGAAAAGTTGTTGCCGAGGCCCCCTAGCAATTGACGGCCCACTGGTAGTTTTTTCCCCCAATGCATTGAATAAGATGCAGTGAGCCAACCAGATAAAAAATTCAGAGTCCAAAAACAATAAATTTTTCTTCATAGGATGAAATGCAGTTTCCACATATTCCAAGACATGCATCACACAAATATGGATTGTGCAAACATAGCATAGACAGGAAAGAAAGAACAAGGCAAGAAACTTAATTAATCCAAACTTGGCATGGTTCACATCCAATCAGCCAATTTACATCAGATACTAAGCAAGGAGAAACCATTCAATTCCCCCCACCAAAAAGAGAGCAGCCCTCCAATGGGGACCACAAATCCACACCAAGTGAACCAATAGTTATTCACCACATAATTAGAAAATCAAGTCAGCAGCATGTCATCCCTTAAAGAAAAGTGTGTCCATGCAAAACCCAAAACTTCTATTATAACAAATGCTCATTGGCATACTTGTTGTGTACGTGTGGTGACTTCAACATGCATGCTCTTAAGCGAAAAACTGGACTTGTTTTATAACCAGAACTTCTGCACATAATAGAGACAGGCATCCTTTTAATCAATCAGTTAGAAACTTTTAAAATCAACTATTTCTTCTGCACCTCATTTTGAATTATCATGAAATCCTAGATAAGTGAACCATTTGTGTAGAAAGCATGATAGGTTATAGCCAAATCAGCTATCTACAAGACATGGTAGTCTATGTGATTAAACCTTCATGAACTCTTTTGTCCCAATAGCGTATAGTTACAAGCTCCAGATCAATTCTTCAAAACCATTCATGTACTAATACAAATAGGCTTTCTAGATTCACACCACAGGACTTTCAACATCCATGGACTATCATTACAACATATGATTATAGAGTACTCCCAAAGAAGCATAGAATTATTAATAGACCTGATGGTATTCGAAATCCAGATTTAACAAGCATACATATCAATTTCTCCCATGTATGCAAACATGAGCAATGCACAAAACTGACTGGTAGGATGTGGGTTATGGTCTGATGTTTTGTGTATACTTCATTCCTCACATTTGCTTTCTTTAAATTTCCTTATTTTTGTGGTAGGGATAAAAAAATTACTAATGGAGGTCATTAAGTTCTTGGATTACGCACTGCAAGAAACATATTAAGAACCAAGACTCTTGTACTCACAAAGGTGACTTTCTAACTCTATATGAGAGCAACTAGGAAGTATTAGTAGTTAATGAAGTCTTGCTGAAGGTTATAATAGTAACTTAGATATCTACCTCTAATTCTCACCAACTTCAAAGTTGCTTGGACACTCCTTCCATTGAAGCAAATTCAATTAAGCACCATTGGTTTCAAACGCATACAGTTGAATCCCATGAATGAAATTTAGCTTTGCCTAAATTACGAAATCTATTCAGCCCAATCTTGAATGAGGCAAACCAATCACGAGTAAGACTCAACTTTCTTATTGGTGGTGAGTAATATAAAGAATGCAAGCGCAAGGACTAGAACCTAAGCTAATTTGTTGAAGATTTACTTAACCTTGTTTTGAGCCTCAGTACTCGCATTCTCAATCTTACTACAAAGTTCAACAACATCAAGATTCAACACTCATTTGATTTCCCAGATCAAGCTCATTTACACACTAAACTCATATCTAAAAAAATGTATCATCCTAATGCATTACCACCCAAACAATCGTAGATTTCACATAAATAATATTTCAACAAGAAGTTATTAGTACTTCTTCCCATACATTAAATCAAGAACTAGTACCAGGAAATGGAACCGCATAACAACCTGTGAACAAGCATTTCAATCAATGCACTCACATATCATACCATATCAATAAAACCCATATGAACTGCATGACTAAAATCTACATTTAAACAAACCAAAGCATCAAAAGGCACAATATAAGAAACTTATGGGCCAAAAATTGAATCTTTAAGTATCAATCACATACCTTTAGACCATTTCGAAGCAAACCCAGAAGCCATCTTTGTACTTATCTATTATTCCCTGTGAATATGAGATTATAATACCATCAAAAGCATTCAATTAAATGATTGCCCATTGAACAAAAAAAAAAAAGTGACAGATTAACAATGACCCAAGTGACCAAACAACCGTAAGAACAAATCCAAAAGAGAATAAGGAGATGGGACAAGCACCTCAAGTAGATCGAATCTCAACCAAGCACTGACCCTTTTGCCACTGAGGTTTTGGGGTTGCGAAGAGAGGAGGGTTTTAGTGAACAGGTGAACTGAAGATAGAAAAGAAGATTTTGTGCTGTAAGTCGTTGAGCTAGTGGGCATGCGTGAGTTACAACATACAAGTCACAAGTCGTTTAGCCCAAAAAATAAATGGCCACTGTTATAAAACATTACCATCAGCTATTCTATAAATATGTCATTTTAACGCATCAAAAAGACTATCTATTATTTTAACCAATCTCTTTTGTCTCCTTTTCACTAATCTCTCTCTCTCTTTGAAACTCACTAGTCACCGCCACCAAATAAATAAAACCTGATCACCACCATCACCTCAAACCCACTACCCACTTTCACCAACAACCAATCACAATATGTATAAAACTCTCCAATGACCACCATGGGAGGAAATAAAAAACCTTAAAAACACGTATGAAACTCACCACCACCGGAGGAAAAAAATTTAGCTGATCTCCTCCTCCATGCCGGTCTCCACTAGTTGATCTCCTCCTACAGCGAGGGTCGATCTCAATAAGAGATGAAAGAGGCGATGGGTTTGGCTTTATGGGTTTGGCCGGTGATGGGTTTGACTTTGTGGGTTTTGCTGCTGATTTTGATTAATGTGATCCGTGAGGTTTTCTGGTGATTGGGTTTGCTGGGATCGATGGGTTTTTCTGGTGATTGGGTTTGGTAGATTTTGTGGTTAAAGATGGTGCTTGTTGGTTTTCGCCGGTGATTTCATGTGTTTTAAATGCCATAATAATTAGAATAAAAAGTATAATCTCAAATTTGAGAACATGCTATTCACAAATTGTAAAATTTATATATATATATATATATATATATATATTTTTGCATTCAAAAAAATTTTTTTTTTTTTCTTCAGGCTAGGCTGCTTTCTTTTAAAGAAAGAATAAAAATTGAATGGAGTTGTAAAAAAAAAAATGAATAAAAATATTAAAGAAATAACATTTAAATGAAATTGTAAAAAAATAAAATGTTTGATGTTTGGTATATTGTAAAATGGGGTATTAAAATTATAAAAATAGTGTTTTGAAATTGTAAATGCTAAAATTTTTACAATTGTTGATGAGAATGCTCAATGTATCTGTAAGCTTAATTTTGTGAGATTTAAAACATCTGATGATAGTGAGTTTTTGATATTTGGTGTGTCAAATGCCAAATATTTGACATTTGGCAACTTATGAGTTATTGGACTATTTTAGAAAAGTTTTAATACTATTTTTATGAAAAATATAAAAATTTGTAAAAAAAAAAAATTAGTTGCTTTTTTTCTTTCCCCATAAAATTTTTTAAAATTTTTTTATAAAATATTGTTAGGGCATTCATTAGCTTTTTCTTATAATAAATAATCATTACAGTTATTTAAAAATAGTAATAATAATTCTACTATACCACAAGTCATTTAGACAAAAACTGTACTGAAAATAATACAATGGAAAATTTATACTCACTTCAATTGATTCGAAATATAAAAAATGAAAAAAGAATTGTCTCTTTTTGAGTTATTCAATTAAGCATTCTTGGTAAATCGATAAATAAAGAGCTGGTCAGTCTATAACAATAAGGTAACTTTAAAGCCAAAATAGGGGATTGCATGGATTATGTGTGTTTTTTGCTCCGACCAGCTTATTTTTGCTACTATTTATTGGCTCACTACTTTTTTTAATACTATTTATGGGTTTCACTGTACTATTTAAGCAAACTTTTACCTTTATTTATGGTACTTTCAGCAAAAGTTTTCAGTTTTATCAAAATAAACAAATCCCAAACAAACCCTCTATATTGGAAAATCCTAAAGCTGCAAACTATTTTACAAACGTTGTTATAAATTATTGATGAGGTAAATGGTTATTGATAAAGACAAAAATGATATTAGTAGTGGGCTCAAATAAAAATCAATAAGAATTTACCACATCAATAGTATGTAAAAATGTTCTAAAATAGTTTATGACGGCAACATTACTCAAACAAAAATAATTGTGAGTACTAATAATAGTTAGCCATCTATGAAGGGATACAAATTGTGGATGTGGTTAGGCTTCAAGCTTTGATTGAGTTAGAGAACAGGGCTGCATATATACAAATTGTGGATGTGGTTAGGCTTTAAGCTTTGGTTGAGTTAGAGAACAAGGCCTGCATATAGGGTCTTGGACAATATGGATTCCTCAAGATTGATATCTTGACTATTGAGGAAGCAATATCACTAGAAATTAGTAAAAATAAAATTAGGTAGATATGGTCTTGTCTAGTTGTCTTGCATTCTTCTTTTTTAGTTTTTTTAGTGAGGTCCTGTACGATCTTTGAAATTCTCCCTATATATTGGAAAATCCTAAAGCTGCAAACTATTTTACAAACATTGTTATAAATTATTGATGAGGTAAATGGTTATTGATAAGTAAAAAAATGATATTAGCAGTGGGCTCAAATAAAAATCAGTAAGAATTTACCACATTAATAGTATAGAAAAATGTTCTAAAATAGTTTACGACGGTAACATTATTTAAACAAAAATAACTTTGAGTACTGATAATAGCTAGCCATCTATGAAGGGATACAAATTATGGATGTGGTTAGGCTTCAAGCTTTGATTGAGTTAGAGAACATGGCTGCATATATACAAATTGTGGATGTGGTTAGGCTTTAAGCTTTGGTTGAGTTAGAGAACAAGGCCTGCATATAGGGTCTTGGACAATATAGATTCCTCAAGATTGATATCTTGACTATTGAGGAAGCAATATCACTAGAAATTAGTAAAAATAAAATTAGGTAGATATGGTCTTGTCTAGTTGTCTTGCATTCTTCTTTTTTAGTGAGGTCCTGTACGATCTTTGAAATTCTCCCTCTTCCAACAATAGCAGCACCTATGCTTATAGATTATTCTTCCATAACTCAATATTGTATTTGGTACCTGTACTACAGTAATGAACAAAACTGGTTTGTTTTCCAATGTTGTATTATTGGAATTTGGAAAACGACTAATTGTAGCTTGGAATGATAATGGCCAATTTATCTTATACTAAGCAAGTCCAAAATAGCCAGCTCTTTAATGTTTGGACAGGGTTTTTAGTGTTTGAACATCATCATTGATCTGGTTCTTGGAATTGAAATTATTGAATGGCTGATAAACCACATTGTTGTCACATTTTCAGCCTTAACTTAAAAGCCAAATCATGTATTAAAAAGTTAAGGTAAGGTCCACATCCATATAATCCAATTTATATAGGCCTGCTTAATTATTCCAACTGAGCATGGGACCTATCTCTCTCGCACCATTGGAATTTATCTCATTATTAAACTACAAATTGTGGCCTATATCTGCGTCAGTGTGAATATGTCTAAACGGACAATAAATCATAGGTTAATTTTTGTTTTTATGCTAAAAGACAGTAATTTAATATGTCACAGGTGCTTTAGCAAAGCCAAAACAGGATCTTGTTAATTGTTAATATTGTTATGCATTTTGCTTGCCCTATGTCAGTTCAAACTTGGAACCTTTACTCTGGAAGTGTATGTGGGGTTTTGTGGGCACAGATCCAATTATATGGTTCAGACAGACTTTACTATTTGCACTAAGATGGGGGCAAGAAACAGGTTTCTAGAACTTAAGGGTGGAGGGTACCTGCTCTACTCTTTGGCCATGTTGCAAGCTTGTTTAACCAATATTCTGACATACATTAAGTTTGTAATGAGATGTTTTAGACAGTTTAGCTTAGGTTAAGAAATGTAAAACAATATGGTTATAGATTTTTTAGCTCAGCAAGCTGAAACTTAGGATAGTGTATAGGTGTTGTTAGAGGAATGCCCAAGCTTTTAATTTCCATTGTAAACAATAATGTAATTATGTAAATGCTCCTTGATAAATTTGAGGATCCAGTTAACGAGTACTGTAAGGAATAAAATAATGAAGCGTTTAATACAATTGTTTAAATCACTTTTCTATGTTTTTATAACTCATACGTGCACTTATTACTTTTTTCCTATCGATCACATAAATAGTATTCTCGATCTCAATATTTTAGTATATTTAGTGCAACCTTCATTGGTACTCGATACTTAAATATAATATTACTATAATCTTTTAAGCCCCACCTTTATCTAAACCAATAAGTAAATAGGAACATATTAAAATCAAGGAATCGAAATTATTTCCATCCTTATGCAGCAAAACAGGCCATGTCTTTATCTTGAAAAAACCATAACACTACCTAATATGTGACTTGGGGAGCTGTAAAGTCAGGTTGAGATTTGAGGACGTCAAAATCAGATTGCTAAAGGAAGTCCAATTGAATTGAAATTTGGTATCTGAGTTCTCTAATGCGGGACCGCTATTTGGTTCAATTCTAATTGAGATCCAAATATATATGCAAACATAGACCAAGAAAAAGAGTACCCCAGACACTTGTTTGTGCTCCATAAAGTGAAAGAAATTCACAATAAATCTTAATTTTACTAAGCTTTAAAAAAAAAAAATCTTAATTTTGTTGGGAAGAAAAAATAATATGTAGCTAGTTCAGTTTAGGAGTTCCTCTTTATTTTCATTTTTGTTTTGTATTTTTGGGTAAAAATTAATATTCAAATTTCAGATTGAGGGCATCTTGGATTTCCGCAGTTTCTTGGATTCCAAGGAAATCTGAAGGAGCAAAATGAATTTGTTTGTCAGCCAAATAAACTGATTTACTAAGTGAATTTTCCATTAGAGGGGTAAAACATATTAGGTCTTACATAAAATACAATTTGGATTAAATTTGTTGCACAAATTATTTTCCAAATTAAAATCCATGATTAGAAGTTACGATTTCAATTACTTTTAACGGGGTGTGTAAAATAATTTGTGTGTAATAAACACTCCTCATAAAAATTCATCTTGTGGCCATATGACTCACTTTCTTCTCCTTTACAACTGTTTTCTTTTTTATGCTATTACTTTCTTGAAGTTCTTCTAGCTACTTTTTAACAAAATCTGACATATATTTTGGTGATTTATAATTTAAAAAAAAAACGAAAAAAAAAAACCACTATTTAAAAGCTTAAGATCCATTAGAATTATTCATATATTTTTTTTTTAATCCATCAGAATTAAGTTTGTACCACCAAAAGCAGGACCGGGCCTATTTTGCCACATTTAATGGACAAAGGCAAGCACTCAACCACTTGCAAATATTCAATTGCTCATTGACAACAAACTTTGTCTGGATCTAAAAGGGCCTGATCTAGCTAAAATACCTTTCAGCTCCTAGTGAACTATGTGGGCCAAAACCCAATTAATACATGCCAGATAGGGAGCCCACACATAAGAGGATGTGTTCTGTGTTTTTTTTTTTTTTAATTTAATTTTTATAATTTAATAGTTGGAAAATGAAGATTTCAACCACGAATGTTTTTATTGAAAATACTAAAGTAACAACCAATTAAGTTACAAAATCTTTGACATAAAATGATATATTCTTAAAAGTACAATTGCCTCGGATTCAAGTTTGAGAGGATAGAAGTAATTGGGTTTGCAACATGTTCCAAAATTGTTTGGCAAAGATGCAGTCTCTTGGAAAGTGAAGATCTTTACACAACCAAAAAAAAAGTATGAAAAATTGATTTTGGTTGGAAAATTCAAATGTGTAGGTGCATTGAATTTAATTGATCATGAAAAAATAGCATTGTTTAATTTTTTATTAGTCAATATAATATAACCATGTGTTTGAATTTAATTGAGGAACTTAATATTCTACATACGAGGAGCTTAATGGCTTCTAACTTAATCCAATGCGAATAGAATGTTTGGAGCTGGTACAGTATTCCAACTAAATCGATTAAAATCTCAATCCATTCATATACAATACAATATAGGACACAATGATAAAAGCAATTCTTAAAAATTAAGGATAAAACACAGTGAAAATATGATAACTAATTAATAAAATATTTGGGTCAAGAATCAAGATCAAGTTACATTGTAACTTCTTGACACATTGAGAACACACATTCACAGTATCTGGATATGCCTATATCCTACATAAACATGCCAAAAGTTTTAAAGTATCTGTATGCTTCTCGGATTCTAAACAAAGATAAGGTGGTATAGCCTTTACAGTTAACACTATTTAGGGGTCATTAAATTCCTCTCTTCCAGCAAAGATTTTTTTTGGGTTCCTTGCACCCTTACTGATTTTGAGAGAGACAATTTTTTTTTTTTGGGGCTAAATGTTGAGCTTTGAGAGTGACTTTGGTAAACTAATTGAACATGAGAAAGGCACTGGACCTGGCTTCTCTTGCTGGTGTATACATTATCTGATTACAGGACATGGTCCCTAAAGTGCATGCCTGCAAAAACGTACAAGTGAAAGGCTAAGCCCTAAAAGTGAGGGACTAGGGTGGTGAGGGAACCCAACTAAAAGCCCACTAAAGCCAGTGGGTCCATCAGCACTTAAACCTATGAGACAAGGGACATCTGAAGAGGTCCCCCTTATAGTTATAGGGTCCTGTCTCCTGTGGTTTTTCATATGGCATTAAGAAACTTTAAGGTCCTATCTCCTGTGGTTTTTCATGTGGCATTAAGAAACAAGTGGATGCCATGCCCACCTACTCTTTTAACTAAATTTTGGTTTTAGTTGAAAGGTTGCGTCTATGCTATGAATGCAAACACAGACTGATTGATTAGAGATGACAAAAAACCAAATGTATTGAAGAAAACTCCATAATTGAATCATGGTACAGAGAGAGAGAGAGAGAGAGAGAGAGAGAGAGAGATTATGACAAAACATGTGTCATATATATCTTCTTTATCATTTTTTGAGGTGCATTATAGAGATTAGAAAAGGCTAGAATACACCCACTCATGAGAAATGGAAAGTCGGTGAAAATTATGGTGAGACTGATGTACTTTGAGAAGATCGATGGTGGTATTCTTTAAGTAAAAATATATTGAGGTTAAAGGTTCCGTTTCCTTACATAGTGTTTGATTTATTATTAGAGAAGAGAAAATAATAAAACATGTTTAACTATTTATTATTCTTCATTGTTTGGTTATAAGCGAAAAAAAAAGGGGGGACCAAAAGAATAACAGTTTAAACCTTTTCTTAATTTAAAGAAGGAAGTAGGTAACAAAAACTAGGAAAATTGGACTTTAAACCGTATAATTTATGAGGGTGTTTTAAATTAAATTCTATAGTTTCATAAGTTGCAAATTAAATCCAATTTTTTAGAAGATATTTCAAAGTAAATCATATAATTTTTTAAGTTACATATTAGAGATGACAACAAACCAATTGCATTGAAGAAAACTCCATAATTGAATCATAGTACAGAGAGAGAGAGAGAGAGAGAGAGAGAGATTATGACAAAAAATGTGTCATATGTATCTTCTTTTGCATTTCTTGAGGTGCATTATAGAGATTAGAAAAGGCCAGCATACACCCACTCATGAGAAATGGCAAGTTAGTGAAAATTAGAGTGAGACTGATGTGCTTTGAGAAGATCGCTTGTGATATACACTGAGTAAGAATTAAAGTTAGAGGTCCCATTTCCTTACATAGTGTTTGATTTATTATTAGAGAAGAGAAAATAATAAAACATGTTTATCTATTTATGACTTTTCATTGTTTGGTTATAAATGGGGAAAAAAAACCAAAAGAATAACAGCTTAAACATTTTCTTCAAAGAAGAAAGTAGGTAATAAAAACTAGTTAAAACGTATTTTAAACCTTATAATTTATGGGGAGTTTTAAATTAAATTCTATACTATCATAAGTTATAATTTTTTTTTTTTGAGAGATAATTACATCATAAGTTATAAATTAAATCCAATAGTTTAGAAGAGGTTTCAAATTAAATCATATAATTTTATAAGTTAAATATTAATCTCTAAACTTTGAAAAAGAAAATAAATAAATAAAATAGAGAATTTGATCATTGATGAGTGGATCTGGGAAAAATGTGGAAACTGAAATAGAAAAAATTTGCTTTTAAGTTCAAATTTAACTTAAATTTTGAATAACCTCATTCGAATACCCTTAGTTTGTTTATATTCATTTTCAATTAGAGTTTTTTTTTTCCCAATTAAAAATAGCTATGATTATAAAACTCTACTTCCAACTTCTAAAAGCTTGCTCCTTGAATAACACGATCACGTCAAGAGCCTTATAGTAAGTATTTTCTACTATTTTTATCGAAGACGTTTAAGATTTAAATTCTCTCTTCACTATCATAACTAGTTATAAAATTATTATTAAAAAAAAAATAGCGCGATCATATAGAAACAAAATTATAATTTATGCAGTTGGACCCGCATGACTTCTAAGATTTAGCAATTAGCAGTTGAAACTGGAAATTGTTAATAGGTTGTTTGGGTCATTTGGTTTGTGTCTACTCTTAATCTTATCATGTTCTTGCCATGGACCCTCCCTTGTCAATGACACACGCACATATATATCTGAATGAAGTGGATGCAGATAAGTGAACAAGTCAATGTGGACCCTTCAGGTACCGATCTATACCTTTGAATGATTACAAATTACAATATCAATATGCATCGGTTTTGAGCTTTGCATTTTACAGCTCCTCTCAAGGGATGGAAGGGACACCTAAATACGCAAAGACCTATTAGGAAAAGGAACATCTTCACGAGGAGACCCCATTTGTAATAATAACCCAACAAAGAGGGGATGTTCTTGTCAATCTGTTATCATGTTGTCATGAAAAATATATATACAATGACTCGAATAATAATAATAATAATAATAGTTTTTTTTTTAATGTAATTATTGATGAGGTATTTTATAATTAATGGATGAGAAAAACTGTGTATGTAATTGACCTATGTGAATCACAAATTTTAAGGAAGATATAAAAATAAATAAATAAATTTGTCCCTCACATTGTTCATGAATATATAATTTTTAACTAATAAAGCTTACACCATCAAACTCATGATGAGTAGGACAATTACATAAGAGCCACAACTCATAAAATGGAGGGGCCTAATCTGATCTAATCATATAAAAAACAAATTATTAGTTCTAATCTTTTCTTCCCTTAAGAGCCAAAACTCACTTATCAAAAAAAAAATCTAATTAAGGTTACATCATTGATTAAGTTTAAAGTCATACCACTTTCCTTTTTTTTCTTCGGAGAATGTAATACCACTCCATGTCTCGAACTAAGGTAAGCTTTCAGGTACACAAGTAACACAATGTTGTCATTAGAAAATTACTATTGTTTGAGATTTGTTGCTGTAAAACCATAGATTAGAATACAAAACCCTTTTTTTAAAACTAATATTCATACTAGTAGATTATGTTCCGAAGTCCAAAAAAAATTTAAATTGTAGAAAGACAAAAGCAACTTAAAATATTAAAATTCCTTGTAGAAAATAATCACAGAGGTAAATGGTGTTGTCTTCTAACAAGGGAGCATATAATATTCTGTTGCTTATATGTGGTAAATATTAATTAGTAATTATATTGTATGATCTAGAAGTTAGAAAATTCTATCAATAAAACCAAAACAAGCACTGTTTTTTATTATTATTATTTTTAATCTTGTGGAATATAAATTAAATAATTAAGTCCTGATAACCAGGCATGGTTTGACGTTACGTAAATTGGTTTATTAAAAAAATAGCAGATATGTTTTGCACGCTATCCACCAACTCCATTATATATATAGGATGAATAGTATATCACACTAGTTGTGTTTATTGTATTATACTATTATAGATTATATAATCCTTAAGAATTAGCTCAGTATTCTAGACTCTAGAGAGGTACACTACCAATCACATTATACAATATTACACATCGATTAGCTAATTTAGTCATTGTGTTTAATGCAAATCATATTATTCTCTAGTAGATTGAGGTTTGAACAAAACAAAGAGTCAAAGATAATCCTTGGTACTCATTTTGTTGCTACGTTAGTTTTCAGTGTTATTTCTATTTGGTGTTTTCTAGGTACGTATCATGTCATGGTCCTGTGAAACTGTTCAATTTAAGTGCCATTTTGAGGTACAAAACACTAGTTAATGGAATGCTATTGGCAATTGAACAATGTATTCTACTTTGAAATGCATATATTTTATTGGCCTGGAATGCATGTATTTTATTGGCAATTGAACAATGTATTCTACTTTGAAACAGTGTGATTCTAATTGAAATTATAAAATTTAGAGACATGATACCCTTTTGTTTCTTATGACCAGTAATTTTACAAAACTATGCATACAAAGAAATTGGGATAATGATGATTTTGACTTATACGTTGTTTTTCATAAAGTAAAATAAAAGAAGCAAGAAATCAAACCTCGCCCACTTATTCAATCCATGGTTGGACTTCAAATTATAAATCAATAAAAAAATATTTCAACTTCGATATGATACCATTTTCTGCCTTTTCTTTGTGATGTTTTATTTATTAAATTTAATTTACTTTCCTTTTAAATGGTGATTTATATCTTGACCTTTTTTTTTTTATGCTAACAAGTATCAAGAGCTTTTTGAATACTTGATTATTTCTCATTTTTGTCCCTACAACAAGTACTTGCATAGAATTCATAAAATAGAAAATAAAATAAAATTTACATAGAAGAATTCCTTAAGATTTAAGAGTGGCTCTAAAATGTTGAATAAATGTGTTGAATGTAGAACCTCATAGATTTTATACATGACGTTTTAAGAACCATTAAGCTAAGCAAGGTACTTTAAACTCAAATGGTTCAACCTTAAAAATTATTAATGAGACAAAATATGAACTATAAAGATGGTACGTGACATTTTGTCAAAATCCTTGTAATTCAATGGCATTGTTAGCATTTCTTATGTGAAGAATGGTGGCTTGAACACTCTCTTCATTTTTGTTACAACTGTGGATTTTTTAAAATAAAAAAGTGACAATTTATTTTTCATATAAAATTAACTCATATAATCTGTGGACTATTATATAATATAATATGGGGCCTAGAAGATCAAAGATACTATTTTCTGGATTGTTAGTCTAACCACATATCAAAAAATCCAATTACTAAATTAATTGGATTATATTCTAACAGTATTAAGATAATTACTAAATGGATATGTATCTTCCAAAACGTGGAGTAAAAGAAGTACACCAAAAATGCTTTGAACCATGTAAAAAGACTAAACCAAACTTGTATTATTGTATAAGATATGAATGGATATTTAAAGGCATTTTGCACGCTGGGCTGTCAAGGGCATGCATGCTAGGGAGGTTATTGGGGTAGATCAACATGCCCAAAGAAAGTTATAAGGGCAATCCAAAGTGAGCACGCAGCCAAGGCCACGATATGTTTGCGTACACACTGCCTAGGTCATGGTAGCCCCGCATGAACATGCAATCAAGACCATGGCGTGTCGCATGCCTGCTTGAACATGTCGCTAAGACCATGACATGCTCGCGTGTACGCTACCTTAACCATGGCAGCCGTCAAACTTTGTGAATTCTTCAATTTTTGAATCTTTGATTTTATTTGCATATTAATGATTTAATTGTGCATATGTACACTTTCTGAACTTGTTTATACAGATTTATGAGTAACCTATGTGAATAAAATGTTGTAAAAAATCAAATAAGAAGTTGAAAACTTTTTGTACAAAGTTAATGCTGCATGTATAATGCAAAATGTGAGGGGAAATAGTGATTGGTTGGAGTGCCTTAAACCCTGCAAATGGACAAACTTCTTAAATAAGCAATTAGTTTATTCAATAATGCAAATACAGTGGTTTTTAATCAAGGGATGCAAGTGACATCACAACTAGACAAAAATTAATTTCAACATAATTGAAATGTTGATCTTTCTTATATATTTTTAATTTCAACTCTTTGAGCCTGAATCTTCAACTTAAATTTTTGTTTTGTTTTCTTTTATACTTATCTCTACATTTTTATAATCAAGTTCTCCAACTTATATTCTTTTGACAAGATTTGCATATTATAGCACATACAGAGATTTTCTGCACTTATTTTTAAAGGAATACAGATTACAGAGTACACCCATGTAAATAAGCAGTAATTAAAATAATAATAAAAATCTTATAAGTATTATTTATTAGAACTAGAAATCTACTAATAATAATAATAATAATAATAATAATAATAATAATAGTAATAGTAATGTCAATTTTTCCATAATTAATTAATACTCATCATCATCCTTCTTACCACGTTATCATTATTTTTGTTGAAATTATTATTAGCCTTTCAAAATCAACCATAAAAATGGGAATCTATGAATAATTTATGAGGTAAAAATTTGTAATTAAAAAAAAAATGTCATTGTCAGAATTCTCTTAAATTAGCCTTTCAAAACCAACCATAAAAATGGGAATCTATGAATAATTTATGAGGTAAATATTTGTAATTAAAAAAAAATGTCATTGTCAGAATTCTTAAATTATTCTTTCGAAGACATTTATTACGTAATACTACTAAAAAGAACTTTCTTTTTTTGACTTATTATATTATACACTCATGTTTATGAGAAGAGTCATTGATTAGTCTGTGGCTTTTGAGTCAGACGAAGTTGATGACTAGTGATTATCCAAAAAAAAAAGTTGATGACTAGTGGTGCATTTGTAAATTCAATGGCAATCTAAGAGAGCCACGTGTAAGGATCTCTTTGGTTTTGGGTATAATTCGCGTGCAGAAGAAGAGGTTAAAAAGTTCAGTTCCCTTTAAAGGTTAAAAAGTGATAATAGGGATCTGCACATAAAAGAAATCTGTCCAACCGTAGGATGTGGGGTGAAAGATGGGCCCGGGTCCACATTAACCCTTTTCTTTTTCTCCTAAGGTAGACAATGGAAATGGCGAGGTCGAATCAAGGTTGTCCCACTTTCGGATTAGGACCCAAAAAAAGTGCATAAGGTAAGAGGCGGGACAAGTCGAGAACGTAACAAGTTGAAGGTATTTTGTCATTAACGATAACATGGTTTTGACATTAACAAGTGAGTGATTAAAGAAAAAGGAGATGGACAATCATGATAGAGTTGAAAGCTCCGTTTGGATAGCTGATCCACGTCCTTGCGTCTACGTTTTTGCCTTTTTTTTTTTTTGACCACCGCCTCTTGCATTATTCATGGGACATAAACAGTGCATTAAGACAAATGTACAGTACATTCAGCAGTGAACAGTAACCCAAAAATAATTTTTTTTATTAGTTTCAGTAATAAATTTTTAGTTTTCAGCAAAATAAGCGGTATCCAAACACACACGAAGTCTAAAAGAGAGAGAGAAAGCAAAAATCTAAAACTATATATAGTATATGTATAAAAAAAATTAACTTATACATATAAATTATATAAACATAAATATATATATATATATATACACACACACACACTGCACACATAATTAGGGGAGGGTAGAGAGATGAGACAGAATGAGTAAAATCTATCCTTGTCTCAGCACCTCTTTAAGACAAGAATTTTTGCCATAATTCTATTGTGATCACTTACAAGTTACTATTTACAAGTCTTTGCCACTTTATGTGAGAAAACCTTTCTATCGTTTTTTACTTTCTTTCTTTTAACGGCTTACCTAATTTATATCTATTTAACAAAAACAATATTCTCAATTAAAAATATTTAGAGTTAGTTTTGTATAACCCTTTTTTATGGATTTATTTTATTTGAATGATAAATTGAGTAAATGTATGATTATCCATAAGAAAAATGAAAAATGAGGATTTAAAAATTGTATATTAACAGATAAATTAAATAAATAAAAGTTCAAAAGGAAAAAATTAGGAAAGATAACGATAGGAAGGATGGTGATATACCTAAGTCCACACTTTAACCCTCGCAAATGAGAAGGGTAGATGGATCAACTTGAGTGGAACTGCGGACCATAGAACTACTTTAATATATTAATAATAAATGGTTATGTTTACATATATGTTTATGTTAAACATTATGTTTGCATTAAAAAGAGAATAAACAATAACAAAGTTCAAGTTTCTAGATTTATAATTGAAACCCAAAAACTTATACAGCTAGCCACCTAGTCTTCAATCCCTCCTAGTTCTCCTTGGTGGTATAAAGAATTGAAATTCATGCAAAACCTAACAACAAGATACAAATGAATCTACAGAGAGATAAAGAACAAGTGAAGAGGATATCAATTTTACCTCTAAGCAGTCAAGTTTATAAAGATAGTAAGTGTAAAGAAATTTTTGACAATGCTGCCACCATCACTTAGATACTCACAACATTTCAAATATGTCCAAAATTATTGAAATGAGTCCAGCGATGGAGTAAATAACAAATGATGGAAACAGCTTGGATGATCCTATTTTTGCATGATTGTGACTAACAAGGTGATAGGAACGACCAATCAGATAATTGTGTGATTTATTAGTTGTGATTAATAAGGTAATAGGTATGATGGTTTGATTATTTTGTAATTGAGCTTCTTTCTTTTAATACCTTTATGGTGACTCCGAGGACCAAGGAGCATATCAAGAAGTTTCTTTATATATATATTACACAAAACAACATTCACAATGTTAGTACCCACAATATGCTAATGAGATTGATAAAATTTTAAAATATATATATATATATATATATATATATATATATAAAATAAAAACAGCCATACCATCCTATCTTGGGGATTTTGAAAGACACATTTAAGGAAGAGTTATATGAACCCTTCTTAAGGGTTGGAATAAACATCTAGACAAATCATAAACTTGGAAGAGGCTGATTCATTGTCTTAACATAGTTCTTACTGTTGCCTACATAATTTTCATTTTTGAAAATATAATAGTGGTCAATGTATACTTATTCGTATTTTTTCCTTAATTTTTTCGTTGAAAATTTTCATTCATATGATTTTTTCTAAAAGAAAAATCATTGCGTGAACTATGGTTCATGCATAAAAGTTTCTATTATTCCTAGTGTTAAGTGCGTAGTATAGTTCAAAAGAATGTGTTTATATTCACTAAACATAATAGTCATTAATTACTTCTATTTTTTTAAGAAGGAATTAGTTCCTTATATCAATAACGCATGGTTATGTTTAAATATACTTTTATGTTAAAAAGTATGTTTTAAATTTAATAGAGGTTAAACAATTATAAATTTTAAGTTGTTGTCACCATCTCTTGGATATCTACGATACTCTTCTTTTAGGCTTAGTTCCCACCTCTAGTCGCATTCAAAAAGATTTTGGAATACAATTGAAGTCACCATATGATTCACTTTTGATCATTGTAATTATAAAAATGAATGATAGATAAAAATAGTCTCGCATAACAACCGAATAACAAAGACAACAACTGTAACATATATTGTTTTTTTAAGAACTGTAACATAAATCAATTTTATATATATATAAAGAGTATAATAGATTGTTTGTTCGAAGTATAATTAAGCAAATGCTGCTTCAAAAATTTGACTCTTTTCTATTTTATTAAAAAGACATTTGGGTGGTAATAACTCATCCTTTTGAACTTTTGTTCCAGGCCATGACCTTATGGCAAATAAGTAGTTACACAAGAGAGGGATTCTTGTGTTTTATCATTATCAAGTAGGATAGAAATTAAGGAAGGAAAAGAGAGGAAGGATGTTGATAGTCCACTTAAGTCCATTCTATTTTTGTATGAACAGGATGCAAGTTGCAAATAGATCATTGTCATGTCTCTAGTCCATACCGTTCGAAGGCATATGAACAATAGCGGGGAGGAAGATGAGGGCTTTGAAAAAGCAACTATGAGGCATCACAAAAGATTCCATTACCACTAGATTATCACTTAAAGTCTAGACTTAATGAATTAGTGAAAGTGTGAAACTTAATTGTGTAACTAGTCATTGAGAATCAATTGCTAACTCAGTATTAAACACAAACTTCAAATAAGTTCATTAGGGATTAAAGGCGTCTTCCTCCCAAGAGTTACATTTATATTGATCATATATATTTAGAATTTGAATTTAAACCTTATTTTAGATACAATTTTTAAGAAATTTTTTTAATATTTTAAAATAACATTATGCAAAATTATTTAATAATTAATTAAAGAATTAGTGATTTGACCATTGTACAATTAGGGAGTTAAGAAAACTTAATGGCATCTGTTGAGTTTCAATTTTCAAAGACTAATCTATATATATAATAATAGGTAAAATTGAGAGAAAATCCAATTAAATTTTAAATTAGAATTCAATTCGACTCTCATTTTGCGCCACGTATCCTATCTAATCTAAGTTTTTAAATTTTTGTGCAAAATGAGTGAATTCAATGTAAAAATTGGATTTTAATTAGAGTTTAATTTTGCGACATGTGTCCCATCTAATCTAAGTTTTTTTTTTTTTTTAAATTGTACCAAATGAGTTAATTTACTATAAAAAACGATGAGTCCAATATAAGTAAACCATAAAAAACATAATTTTTGAATGATTTTATATTTATGAGCCTTTTTTTTGTAGAACTAAAAACAATTCAAGTTTATAAGTCATATATATATATATATATATATATATATATATATATATATATATATATTAATAAGTAAAGCTAAGAGAAAATTCAATTAGATTTTAAATTGAAACTCAATTAGAATATAATTTTGCGCCACGTGTCCCATCTAATCAAAATTTTTAAAATTTTGAACCAAGTTAGTTAGTTTAGTGTAAAAATTAGTTTAGTGTATATTTTTTTGGATAGTTTTTAATTATTAATTTCAAGGTTTTTCTATTTAAATATGCATTGTTGATTAATTGAGCCTTAAAGTTTAATAAATATACACACACGCACTTTATAATACCTTAATTTCACACAATTTGTATTCATTAATTAACTTAAAAGTCAAATACTCATTTATTTTCATTATCTATTCTATTATCTAATTTTAAGTAAATTAATAAATAAAAACTGTCTATATATGAATTTTGATTAAACCGTGCACAGGCATAATGCTAGTATATAATAATGGATTCAGATCCTCTAGAGTTCTTAGGGTACTCTACCAGTAGAGTTCATTAAATCCTAACCACTCTTTAATGATTTAATGGTTTAGATTCTGCCATGTCAGCATTTCATTAATAATATTCTTAAAATAATAAAATAATGTTGTAAACAAAACAATTAAGATGATTGTTAATGAAATGCTGACATGGCAGAATCTAGACCATTAAATCATTAAAGAGCGGTTAGGATTTAATGAACTCTACTTGGTAGAGTACCCTAGGAACTCTAGAGGATCTGAATCCTATAATAATAGGTGAATCTGAGGGAGACTCAAATTAGGTGTCAAATGGAGTTCTAATTTTGTACCATATGTCTCAATAAATTTTTCTAAATTTAGGTGTCAAATGGGGAACACACCATAAATACAGGTTCAAATTTTCCCAAATCAAGAATGAGTGTTTAACAACTCTCTTTATCTCTTGGCTCTTCACGAATCTGTTTTTTCTTTTTTCACATTAATCTCAATCACTCTAAAACTCATTATCTTAGTTCTAAGGAGAATGTCTCTTAGTGTCTTTCAAAAATGAGCCTCTCACCTTCGCTAAATCTCATATTAGAGTTCTCTCTTTTTCTTTTTTCTTTTTTTTTCCCAGAAAAAAGAAGCAGAAGAAGGAAGATGAAGCCGACTTCAGTATCAAGAACGAAAAAAATTCTCCTTTGCCCATAAACAACACCTCCAATGGAGTTCCAAAGCTTCTTCTTCTCTTAGGTCTAGGATTTTTTATTCTTCTCTGTATCTTTCTAGAACCTTCCCTACTTCTTCTTCCACTCCTCCTGTGTTCAGTTACCGATCTCTCAACTTCTCCTCTGCGGTTCAATCTCTCCGCTGCTCCGCCTCCATGGAAGGTACACTCTTTATTGGCTCTTTTTCTATTGCTTAAGTTTTGTGTGGTTGCCAAGAACCAAATAATTTTCTTTTGTTTAAACGTTGTTTGGTTGTCGAGAAAATAGGATGAAATAAAAATGGAACTTTTATATATTTTTTATTTGGGTGATATTTATGCTTTCTTATTTTGGTTAAATTCCTGTTTGTTGCTTGGAAAATGGAGAAATGAAAATAGGATGAATACTTTTTAGTTGAATTGGTGATTTTTTTTTTTTTGGTGAAATTCTTGCAGGTGATCTCGTTTTGATAGTATTTTGTAAGAGTAACAACAGGTAAGAATTTTTTTCAAAGAAAAATCCCATTATAAAAAATAATTACCTGATTTTAGCTTCCTGCAGGATATTTCTTGGTTTAAAGAGCTTTTGACCTCTCCCCCCTCTCTTCATCTGATGCATTGATCAGATTTTGTGTTTGTGTAAAGGTTATATCATAGTAAAGGATTTTTTTGAGTTTCTTTTTAGTTATCTTGAATTTTGGCTATTTTACTATTTTTTTGGAGGTACTTGAGAAGGTTTGCGTTTTTTTTAGCAGACTGGCAAATATGTGTGTTTCTTGTAGGTTATACTCTTGATTATTTTGGCAGCCCCTCTTCGGTGTTGGAGTCGCACTTCATCTTCATCTATACAATTTTGATGCTCCAGTCTCAGTTTACGTGTACCACTTTTATTTCCAAGCTCTAATTTTAACAATTCTCTGTAATTGTAATTAATCATGGTTAATTACATTTTTGTGCATCACCTTCAATAAGTTATGTCTTCTTAATTATATGTTCTTTTGAGTACAAATTGAAAGAAAAAGGTATAACTTTTTTGGTTTTAGTGTTCCTTTGCTCTGGCAAAAACTTAATAGCATCTTATTTTTAAAAAGTGAGAAACCAGGCTAGACCTTAACACATGGTCTTAATCATTTCTAATCTTAATGTTTCTTTATCAAGCTAAGGGCAAATTATAAATACAAAATGGAAAAGCATACAGCCATAAATACAAGAGTACTTTTACAAGCACCTATGGGAGTCAATCATATTTGCATCTTGGCGCAAGTTTATTGACCTTGAGAACATGCATGTCTTAACCCAATTCCTTGAAGTTGACGCATTGAGTTGCAAGATTCTGAAGGAAAAATTTTGGTTTTGTATCTCATACAAAACACATAGCAGAAACAACAAACAAGGATCTATTTCATTCATGATTGTAACGTGCATTACGTAAATTTCAGAATTTAAGAACAAGATAGCGTACCTTGGTGTGGAAAAATTCAAAACAAAGATTAGAAGCACTTGGGAACACTTTTAATTTTCACTCAAATTCCACTTTACACCTAAGATGTGTGGTCTCTCAATCAGTTTTCAAAGGGAGAATGAAAGTGTGTCTCACACTCTCTCATACACCGTTTTTTATTTTTCACTAATAAAAAATTCTGTATTTTCTCCCTTTATAACTAACTGATTATCTAATTGGGCTGGCCTATTAGGCCTTTTCAATTGGGTTTTAGTGTGTGGCTTGGAGTGGGACCAATAAGACACTAGCTTCAATGGGCCTTGGACTTTTCCGTCAACTCTTGACAAGTCTAAAGTTACCATTAATTATATTTAATGCCACTATATAAATATAATTACACTCTAGGCTTTATTAATAAATTATATCCCAATACTTTATTATACATGCAACCCCTTCATAAAATATTCGTAGTAACAGAAAGTCATAAATGCAGACTGCCACTTTGTAAATTACTACATCTTATCCTTGAGTACCCGGTTTAATCATTTAAAGTTATTCATTATATATTTATGAAATTCAATTTCATAAATATATACTTTAGTAATTTCTTAGTAAAGTGGTTAGGCTTAACTCTCTGTATAACTGAACCCATTAAACTTATCTCAAGGGAATATTTTATATCTCCATCAAGAGACTATGAATTCCATCTTGAGAATATATGTTCCATCAACACTAAATATGGCTGCCCAACATACTGAGGTTTTGACCGTCACTTTAGATCTCAATCCTGATATATCAAAGCAACTTACACCTCATGATCAGGTCCATTATTCTCTCAGGATTAAGAGTTCATGCAAATAAAAGTCGTGAGATTTATTATTCATTTGACAGTCCTTAGGAGAATAATAAATCTCACAGCGGTCCTGTTCAATATGTCTTAACTCTTAAAATATATCAATATATCAACTAGAAGTCTCCACTTCCATGATCAAGACAAATCATCTTAGTTGATACGTTATAGTCTTCGCAGATGAAATGCCCAATTTCATCATTGACTACGAACTATAAATTCTGAGTTTACAAAGAACTTGTGATTTACATCTTCTGTGACTTTTCACATAAATCACATACAATGCATCTCATGAACTATATGATAATGTCCCATATTCATATTACCATTATTTTAGATAATAATAAAATAACTTTATCAATCACAATATTAAGTCGTACATCATGTCATACATAATATCATACAATAGGATTTAAGGGTACTAATTCTAACAAATTCATCCATAATCTATTATCTTAGAAGCTTTATATCAGTCGTGCAGTTACTATCCATTTTCCTGGCCCATGATTCATAGGCAAAATTGGCTGGTCAGTTACTAGACATTGTTGGTTAAAACGTTGAAATTCATTAGTTTTATACATTTTTGCAATGTGAGAAATGGCATGGAATTGGAACAAGAAATTAAGGAAGTCAATGTTACAATCTATTCAGGCAGAGTGTAATAAATGAGTGAATATGATTTCTTTGTCAAGAGTATCTTTGTTAGTGTTACTAGTATATAAAATTCATACTTGAGTTTTTTTTATAAGTCATACTTGAGTAATTTAATCATCCTAATAAGCTACAAAGTTAGGATGTGATTTATTTGTTTGTATTTTTGGCCTATAAAAGAATATTCGATGCTTTGATGTTAGAGTACCAAAAATAAAATTTGGTTTAACTATTAAATTTTGGTAATTTTTATGAATTTCCACACTATGAGAAAGGATGTGAATTCCAAACAAGAATTCTCTATTTCAAATTCCGTTAGAGTACTTGAATTTTTAATATTGTTGTCAACTGTAATGTTTCACAGTACTAGGTTGGTGTACTCCACATAATCAGTTTTTGTAATACAAGATTCACATGCATACTATTTTGTAAATTTGCAGAGATGCAAGCAGAGTTGTCTAGAAGAGAGAAAGCAGCCAATATTATGAGTTGTCTAGAAGAGAGAAAGCAGCCAATATTATGCCTTATCTAGATATTGATATCTTCATGAAGGTAAGAAAGAAATTTTTTTGAATGACTTATTCTCTACCTCAGTAAATGATAAATAGTCTAGCTCAAATTGTGTTTTTATCAAAGCCTATGCTCAAAGTAAGATTTAATATATAGACTCACTTTTTCTGGTCTAAAGAAGTCACAATCGTTGCGGTTGACAAGTTATGTGGTTTTATTTTGACTTCTACTATTTTAAGGGAGAATTAACTAAAGGCCAAGAGGCAAGCTAGCAACATTATAGATTATTTTCTAAAGGCAACATTAGCATGGAGTGTCAAAGTTCCATAACAGTTTTGCCCAATTTTTTATTGAGTTCACTTCATTACACGTATTGGGATTTGAAGTGTACACTGTTACCATGGTTGGAGATCAAATGTTAAAGGGGCATCTCAACCTCAAGAGGACAAAGAAAGTGTGTTATAGCAGGTAAACTAGATTAAGAACACCAATTTACCTTAACTTTTGTTAATTGAAATAATTATGTCTTTGATAATTAGAAGAAAGAAGAGGTCTCTTGCTCAAAAAAAAAAAAAAAGTGAAAGTTGAGATGCTGGTTCGACTAGTAAAAGCACTATTTATGGATAAGATATCTATTGATTTGGATTGCTTGACAACTTTTCAAATAGTGAATTTGCTTAAATAATGTATTCACATTCTCCATTGAACTCCTATCATCTCACCTCCTTCAGTCAACAGTACAAGAGACTTTGAGCTTTTTGATTATATTATTCTCCCCTCTGATGGCCAGATTGTGAACCAAGGTCCTTGTAAACTCGAGCTTGATTTTTTGAATCCATGGGCTTTAAATGTCTTGCAAGGAAAAGTGTGGCTAACTTCTTTCAAGAAGCAGGTGTAGATATAGGTTTTTCTGTATAATATGTTCCAGTAAAAATGCTTGATCTCTGAAAGGTGAGCATCACATGGAGACTCTCATTAATCCATATGCATAATAAATTGTTTATAGGTGACATCACATAAAGACCAAACGCAATATTGGGCATGTCAAAATGAACCATACTGTTTTGTTGAATGTGTCAAGGCATTTCAATCATTCCATGTAGGAAGGAGTTTAATTAAATTTGAAAAATAATTAAGGTCATAAATTAGTACACGTACATTGCTTAGATTGGCATTTGCTTTTGATTTGTGTTTTTTTTATTTTTTATAAAAATGTGGTTTTTGATGTATTTGTCTTTGGTGTTTAATGATGGTATAGGAATGCAGTGATTCTTAAGTCAGTGACTCGGGTGAATGAATTGAGGAAATTGGGTATGCGCCTCTTTTTGAGAAAGTAGAGATTCATTTCTTGGTGGTTTTTGTTATTGTAATGTATTTTCACCATTTTGTATGGAACGAATGATTCTTGTGGATGTTAAATATGCATTTGTTAGGTTGCATTTAGATTGGAGGATTTAAAAGTAAACAAGGGTTTTAAGAATAGTTGTTTGAATAGTTGTTAGGTGATTTTGTCCAGCTAAAAACACTTGCAATATTATGAATTTGAAATGATATCTAAAGGCTAATCATTTTATGTAATATGATTATTAGATTTCTTTTGTTCTCAAAAGTGTTTGAAATAGAAAATTTTTTAGATCCAAACATGCTATAAATCTCAGTTTGGCAACTATCCCTAATAAAGGATATAATAGTAATGGATATCGTTTTGCATTTTCCTTTCCACCTTTCTGAATAGCAAACAAACTCAAACAATTAGTTAATTATTTTTCTCCATGCAAAAATATTGTGTTATTAACTCATAGTTTCATCTACATGTGGTTAAAATGAAAGTCACCATTCATTGAGATTTATTTTTGCTTTTGTTAAATGTGAAATATGTTTTTAAACTTTTGTGCATGTACCTTGGCAACATGATTTTACTCTTATAATATGGTCTTTTTTTTTTCTTTTTGTTAAATTGAAAAATATTTTTTAAATCTTGTGCATGTACCTTTGCAACACGATAGTTTACTATCTGTGGGGAATTCCAATTTCAATTGAATAAGTGATGGATTTTTTTGCAGCGTTCAGTGTTGTGTTGTTTTAGGCCCTTCAAAGAATTGAATTTTTGTATAGTTTTAGTTTTGAAAGTGTATCTCACAATTTAGAGTTGGTTTTTGTTGTACAAATCCATTTTTTTCCTTTGGTGTCTAGATTTGCTACCATCTCTAGCCTGGTGTGCAGCTTTGTGTATGTGCAATTTTGTATTTTCTCTTTTCGGTGTTTTATATTGTTTTGAACTGATTGTATATGATTCTTGAGTGATAAATCAACTAATTCATCAAAAGAATGAATTAAAGGTTTAAGGTATCTAATTCAGCTTAATGTTTGGTTGCTAAGAAGGATAGTTGGGTTGCTATAATTTAATAAGTAACGTGGACATTAACTCTCTCTCTCTCTCTCTCTCTCTCTCTCTCTCATGTCCTGTATGTTTAATAACCCAAGCTAATATCAATAATACCACTACTATTGACCATTCTTGTGCGTAATCAAATGCTCAATCAACCTTGAAATGTTTAAGTTGGTTAATAGGTTTTTTTAATTCTCTTTTTTTTTTTTCATTGTAGCACGACTCAAATAATAAAATGCAATATTTTTTTTTTCATTTTTTTTTAATCTAATACCATCCTCCCAGTGATAAACCAATATATATTGTACGATACGGGATCCTCGAGCCTTTTGGGCCTTCGACCCTGACCCTATGGTACAGTCCCTAGCCCAACCCTTTGTACGGGGTAAGGCCCCAGGCCCACAAATCCGTGGGCCCGAGCCTCATGCCATGATGCTTAGCCCAAGGCACATTGGGCCTATGATCTCGATCAACTGCATCTTAAATGGAAACGCGATTGCTCGGGGGTACACGTCTTGGCTATTTGGTAGGGCCTTGGGGAATATCGCTACCGAATAGCCTATAGGAAGTGGGAACCAGTTCCAATGCCACTACTACCACTCCCAACGAAACATCCACTTCAAAATAATAAAATTGGACCCCCATCTACATTTATAATCAAGAATAGTCATGACATTCCCACTAACCTTACATTAAATAAGAGACTAGGATGAGAAGTGAGGGGATTGGAAACCCTAGAGAGAGAACGGATAGAAAAAGAGCAACAAAACTAAGAGAGAAAAGGAAGCAACTTTGTGAGAGAAGGGATTGCAAAAACAGGAGAATATTTGGGTCACCGAGCACAGGACCACCCATAGTAGGAAATCCTAAGCCCACAATACAAATAGATTGTGAGCCCAAGTAGAGATTGAGCCCAATAACCATATTTTGGGTAGGCATAATTAGCGCCCACCGTGGGGCCCTCCTACAAAGTTGTGGTTCTGCCAAGACGTGAACGGGAAAATGTCTGGAGGTCAATCAGGGAGTTATGATGAGAATAGCTCAGCGAGGTCTTCTCAGGGATCCACTTGGAGGGAAAGAAGGCAAAAGGGATGCGAAGATAGGGAGTATGAGGAAGAAGGGCAGTCTGGCCTCAGAGAAGGGTTGTTTCAAACGCACTGAACAATGTTCGGTGCTTCAGAGCGTAATCGTTTCGATAGAAGGGATAAAGAGCTTGAGCGTAGGGATGAGGAACTTGAACATCTACGTGGGTTAGTGAGGGATTTGGAGTTCGAAGTGAGAGGTAGGAGCCGGAGAAGGGACCATGAGGAGCGAGGAGAAGGGTCGAAAAGTGTGGAAGGTCGCCATGGGGTCAGGTCCCACCAGTCCGAATCTTATCGACACAAGGTCGCTCACGGGAGTATGCAGACTGGGACTCGATTTGCTTGAAGGAGCGACAACCCCGAAACGCCGCCATGGATGTTATAGGTTGCACATTATGCCGAGCTGCCTGATCACCATTTTCAAGGGACATTGAACGAGCCCCTATGCCGAGCAAATTTATACGGCTACCGTTCAATTCTTACGATAGGAAGACGAATCCAGTGAAACATGTAAGTCATTACATTCAAATGATGTCTTTACACACTCATAATGATGCACTGATGTCCTTTGAGTCTTGGTCTCACTACTTTAAGGTGGTTCAATGGGTTAAGGAAAGGCTCAATTCATAATTTTTCTAAGTTGATTCAAGAGTTTGGTGTCTGGTTCATGACATGCAGCTGAGTTTCGCAACCTGTAGATGCATTACTATTGATGAAAATCGGGGCAGGGAAAACCCTCTGTAGCTATGCTAACCGATATTAGGAGCTGTATATCGAAATTGGCAGAGGCAATGAGAAAATCGCAGTGAGTACCTTTTGGTTGGGGTCGCCCGAGGATTCTAAACTATAAGACTCGTTGACATGGAGGCCACCCGAGGATATGAGACAGCTGATGAGGCGCATTGAAGAGTACAAGAGGTTGAAGGATGACCAGTAGCAGAACAAAGGCAAAGATCGGATCGTGAGCCAGCCTCGACAGGGGGGTTTTCAATCAAGGCCCCAAAGGGATTTGAGGATTTGGGAGCCGGGCACACAAGTTGGGGAGGTAAACGTGACGTTCAAAGAGTCAGTGCATAGAATTATGGATCGGATAAAAAATGAGCCATACTTTCAATGGCCGAATAAGATGGGAGGTAACCTATTAAGGAGAAACCAAAACCTATATTGTACTTACCGTAAAGACAAGGGGCATACTACCGAGCAATGCAAAGTGCTGAAAGACCATCTAGAGCAGCTGGTAAAAGCAAGTTACTTGAAAGAGTTTGTGGTAGACCCGAGGAATCAAGACGCTGGACAGGGAGCTTGGCCTAGGGGAAACCCTTTCCCACCCCTGTTGGGAGTGATAAAGGTCATTCATGCCGCTTTAAGGGGTACTGTGGTGTCCGGAAGGAGAGGGGTATTAACTGTGGTCCCAGCAAAAGGTTTCTAGGGAAAACAACCATTCGAGAAGAAGTTAAAACTCACTCAAAAGCCCATTGCCTTCAATGATGATGATCTAGAAGGAACGATCTAGCCACACAACGATACTCTAATGGTCACTGCCAGAATAAATGACTTCACGGTGAAAAGGGTATTAATAGATCAAGGGAGTGGTACAGAAGTGATGTATCCAGACTTATTCAGAGGGCTAGGGTTGAAAAATGAGGATCTCACTAAATACGACACACCCGTGGTGGGGTTCGATGGTTGGATGGTCCTAAAGGGGCAAATTTCACTTCCTGTGAACATGGAGGGCAAGGAGGTAACGGTGACGTTCATAGTGGTTGCCTCATTTTCGCCGTACACAACAATTCTTGAAAGGCCATGGATTCATGCAATGGGGGTAGTTCCATCCACCATACATGTGAAAGTCAAATTCTGAACTAAGCAGGGTATTACCATAGTAAGGGGAAGTCAGCAAATGGCCAGACAGTGCTTGGTGGTCGCTATTAATCAGGAAATCAAGCAGAAGGAGTCAGCTGAGGAAGTTCCATTATAGCAATTACAAGGGGCCTAGAAGGACAGGGGGGCATATGGTGCCAAGGAACTAATAAAGGTAAGGATACTGCCGGACTATGATAAATGTTTCCAGATATGAGCAAGTATGAAGGACAAGGATAGGGTGGGGATGCTGCTGTTCTTTGTACAGAATGTGGACGTGTTTGCTTAGAGCCCGAATGAGGTGCCTAGGGTGGACCCCGAGTTCATAGTTCACAAATTCAATGTGGACCCTTTGTACCCTCTCAAGAAGCAGAAGCCAAGGAAATCGGTTAAGGAGCACGTCGAAGCTATCAAGCAAGAGGTTAAGAAATTGAAGGAAGCCGGGGCTATAAAGGAGATATTTTTTCCAAAGCGGCTTGCGAATACCATGGTGGTAAAAAAAGAAGAATGGCGAATGGAGGGTTCGTGTTGATTTCACAGACTTGAATAGAACATGTCCAAAAGATTCATTTCTTATGCCGAAGATTGATCAGCTAGTAGATGCCACCTATGGACACACGAGGATGAGTTTTCTAGATGCTTTTTAGGGTTATCATCAGATCGCCCTAGTTGCCGAGGATTAGGAGAAGAAGACATTCATTTCCCCTGATGCTAACTACCATTATACCGTGATGCCATTTGGGTTAAAGAATGCTAGGGTCACATATTAACAGATGATTACGAGAATGTTCAGAGATAAGATTGGGCACAGTCGAGGTTTACATTGATGATATGGTGGTAAAAAGCAAACGGGAGAGGCCGCACATTAGTGACCTCAAAGAGGTGTTCAAAGTACTTCGACAATACAAGCTACGCCTCAATGCCGACAAGTGTGCTTTTCGAGTAGGGGCCGGCAAGTTCCTAGGGTATTTGATCACTATTCGAGGAATAGAAGTCAACCCCGATCAGATTGAAGCTGTAAAACGCCTCAAACCACCGAGTAATCCGAAGGAAGTCCAAGTACTGACCAGTATGTTAGTTGCTCTTAACCAGTTTATTTCCAAATTTTCCGATCAATGCCTTCCATTCCATCAACTTCTAAAAAAATGGAAGAGATTCCAATGGAATGAAAAGTGTGAAAAGGCTTTGTAGGGCTTCAACGAATATTTAACGCGGACCCCTATGTTGACAGCCCCAGAGCCTAGGGAGGACTTACACATGTATTTCTCGGTGTCTGAACTTGCTGTTCGTGCCATGCTGCTAAGAGATTAGGGTGTGTAGCAGCCTATATACTATATCAGCAAAACCTTGGTCGATGTCGAGACAAAGTATTTGCCTTTGGAGAAGTTAGTGCTGGCATTAATCCATGCCTTGAGGAAGTTACCCCATTACTTTCGGGCTCATACTATTTATGTATTAACCGAGTATCCTCTACAGTCGTTATTGAAAAGATCTGATTTCATGAGAAGAATAGCTAAGTAGAGAACTTGGCTAGGCTCTCTTGACATTAGGTACAGGCCTAGAAGCTCAGTGAAAAGTCAAGTCCTCGCCAATTTGGTTGCAGAGTTTTCCCCGAGGAGGGGGGAGATCATTTGCACTATAGAAGTAATCCCGTGGAAGGTATTTGTAAACGGTGCGTCCAACGCTTAGAAGCCAAGGCTGGGATAGTAGTCATCACCCCAGAAGGAATAAAATTGGAGCATTCCTTTAGGTTAGGCTTTAAGGCCTCTAATAACAAAGCTGAGTATGAGGCCTTGCTGGCTGAATTGAGAGTTGTATCAGATCTAGGTGCTAAAGAAGTAGAGGTCTACTCGGACTCTCGGATGGTGGTCAATCAGGTACAAGGAAGCTTTGAGGCCAAGGATCCCCGGATGATGAAGTACTTATGGTTAATAAGATAAACTATGTACCGCTTCCTAAATGTTAGAGTGGTTCAGGTAGCCAGGGGCAGAATCGACATGCTGACTCCTTGGCCACATTGGCATCATCATCAACCGAGGAAATTCCTCGATTAATAAAAGTAGAATTAGTAGCAAAACCGAACATCAATGCAGGGGTAGGTGTTTCACTGGTGACAACAGTTGAACCATGTTGGATGAATCTGATCATCGACTTTTTAGCCGAGTATCGATTGCCTACTGATGAGAAAGAAGCAGAAAAAGTACACCAGACAGCTACTCAGTATTGGTTGTCAGCTAATCGTAAGTTGTATTGAAGATCTTTTGATGAGCCCTACCTACAGTGTTTGCACCCCAACAAGATTGAAGAACTCCTTGCCGAGCTACATGAAGGAGTGTGCAACAGTCATGTGGGGGGATGTTCGTTAGCACACCGAGCAATGACTCAAGAATTTTGGTGGCCGCAAATACAAAGGGATGCTACCGAGCATACACGAAGATGTGAGAGGTGTCAGAAGTATGCCTCGTTGATCCACCAACCGGCAAGAAGCTTAAATCCCATTAGTAGCCCTTAGCACTTTGCACAATGGGGGCTAGATATCGTTGGTTCATTCCCTCGAGCTATAGGGAATCGAAGATTCGTTTTAGTAGCCGTAGATTATTTCACCAGGTGGGTGGAGGCAAAGGCATTGGCAAACATTCGAGATGTGGATGTTAAGAAGCTTGTATGAGATATATAGTGACAAGGTTCGAGGTACTAGAGTCCATACTGTTAGACAACAGGTTGCAGTTCAACAGCAGAGCTTTCCGCGAGTTTTGCGGGAGTTTCGGCATCACAAACCGTTATTCCACTCCGGCATATCTACAGAGCAATGGCCAAGCTGAGGATACCAATAAGGTGATTGTAAACAAGTTGAAGAGGAGATTAGAAGGTGTTAAGGGCAAGTGGGTAGAGGAGTTACCTAATGTTCTATAGGCATATCAAACAACTCCGAGGAGGTCCATGGGAGAAACTCCGTTCTCTTTAGCATACAGAGCAGAAGCAGTTATACCAGCAAAGATAAACTTGTGCAGTGCCCGGGTTTCAGAATTTGACCTCGACAAGAATTCGGGATTAATGCTGAAGCATCTGAACTTGTTGGAAGAGCGCCGAGAATCGGTGACTATACAGCTGGCATAATATCAACAAAAACTTGCCCGGAGATACAACAGGGATGTGAGGAAAAGGGAATGTGGAGCAGGAGATTTGGTACTTCGAAAGCGAGTAGGGAATATGTGAGATGTCAACGCAGGGAAGTTAGCGCTGACTTAGGAAGGACCCTATAGAGTCATTGCCATTGTGGGCGCAGGGGCGTATTATTTGGAAGATTTGGACAAAAGACCACTTCTCCGGCCATGGAATGCCCACAATCTGAAGAAATTTTACCACTGATTATCAGTACGCGGAGGCATCGATTTAGTATAATGTTGTATGTGCATATTATTAATTAATACGAAGGTGATGTTCATCCATGCAGGTGTATGTGTACCTATAATTCCATCGTTTGTTAATTCATTAGTCCCGGTCAACGAACGCGAGGGGAACTGAGGCTAATTATCATAAGGATAGAAACTTGTTCACAGTTCAATCTCCATCACCGGATAGGTGGAAACCTAATTTCAAATTTTATCTAAGGACGGAAACCTGTTCCCCGTTCAATGTCCATCACCGAACAGGTGAAACCTAATTTAAGATTTTATCAAAAAACAGAAACCTGTTTCTGGTTCGATTACCATTATCGGACAGGAGGAAACCTAATTTCAAATTTTATCTCTAAGTACAAAAACCTGCCCCCAGTTCGATCTTTATCACCAGATGAGATAAAACCTTGCAATCAACTATTATAAGAACAAAAACTGATCTCCTGGGTCAAGCCTTGATCATTGAGGAGGTAAGAAATTTACACTAAATTCTCCTAACGAAGGAAAACTCTGTCCTTAGTCCTCGGCTAGGCTCAATCATCAAACGTTCATCTTCATTCAGTCGGCATACATCAAATTTAGTTCTTATTATCAGAGAGTCAACTCCTAAAGTATAGACAACTTCTTCTAGACCGGTCCCGATCATTATGCAAGTAAAGATATAGCCTATCCTATTAGAAACAACTGAGTAGTTTTAATCACCGATTAGAGGAAAAGGAACAACTCAATAGCAATGAGGTAATCATTCACAAATCTTATTAAAACAAATGTTCGGTCACTATACCCGGATCAGATAAAGCAAACAAATAAAAATTAAACCAATGTTTTGTCACCACAACCCGGTGACAGTAGGAAAATAAGAGTCAAATCATTGTTTTGTCACCACAACCCAGTGACTTTAGGCAAACCGAACAAATAAAAGAGAAAAATAAACACGGATAAAAAATAAAGGCAAGCTAAGGGCATAACTATGCAACAGAAGGATTGGTGGGCGGGAGATGGACTGCATCATCGGCTTGCCGATTTGGAACGTCCTCAGTTGGTGAATGCTGGACTTGTGTGTCTTTAGCCTCATTAAGGTTGCTGGTGACCTTGAGATCAACGGTCTCCACATCGGTGTCAATCGCTTAGACCAGCTCCCTCATACTGGGGGTATTTTCTTCGTCAGCAACACCAGCTTAACTCTGAATGGAGGGAGTAGGAGCCAGGTATGGGTTCTGCTCTGGATTCCTCAATAGGGAATCTTCGAGCACTCTCATTGCTTGAAGGGCTGCTAGCCACCCCTCCCAAACCCATGAAACTAGGCTTGGTGGACAATAGGCTCCACGGAGTTCTCAGCATCTGCAAAGCCCTTATCATACCATTTATCCTCACAGGCTTCAAGGGCCACCTTTATATCAGCTATCGCGTTAGCTTAGGCTAGGTTTAGGCTGGCTGCCTCTGCCAATTTAAGCTCTACCTCCCCCAGCTTGTCCTCTGCCTCGACCAATTTTCACTCCGCCACCAATCGAGCTTTCTCCGAAGACCGAGCCTTCTCCTCGGCAGCCTCAACAGCTTTGCCCTTTTCCTTTGTAGTGGCAGCAGCGACGTCCTTCAGGGCCTTCTCCCGTTTGGCATCCTCGACGAGCTCCTTCAGCCTCTCATCGAGGATGTGGGTCAATTGCGCGGCCTAATATTGCAGTAGTGGTCAGTATGAAGGTGAAAAGAATACGCACACATTAAAATAAATGTGAAAGTGAGAGATAGAAAATTACCACTATGGTGTGTCACTGTAACCGCCTAGCAAGTGATTCCTTGGTTGTGTCTGAGAAGAATTGAACATCTTCGGGCAGTAAGAGGCCATGCACCAAGCTCTGGGCCACCTATCCCCTTTGACCTTGGGCCCAGGTCCTTAGGCTAGCGAACGTTGGCAGAGGCCCGTCGCTGAGTTTGAAGTGGGTTTCCAACTCACCTCGGGCCAAGACAAGGATGCCATGTCGATGCCAATTTGGGGAGTTGGTGGGAAATCACCCACCGGCTCCCAGATAGTGATCCCGCTCGATATTTGGGGAGGGGTCTTCTAAGGAGCACCACTTGGAACCCCGGTTGGTTGATCGGCAATGCGTTGCTTCTTTTTTGGCATGACCAGTAGGGGATGAGGAGGAGTCCAGTCCTTGCTTTGAGGCTGTTGAGGTCGAGTCGTAGGACGAGTGCCAGGCAAGAACCAGTCAACGTTCATTTTTCGCCTGGTCACCATATCTTCCTCTTAATTAGCCTCGGCTACTTCTAGCTCGGCTGCTCGAACTTGAGCTGCGGGCTCTTCAACAGGTACGTGGAATTTACGGCTTTGAGACACACGTTCAGTCGATTCATCCCTCACCGTTGCAAGATCCACTGTTGTAGTATATCTGGGGCCAAGGTCCCAAGCTTCACCAACTATTAAGGAGGGCAGAAGAAAATTGGCGTGCCGAACGTCGATGTATGACAGAAATGGGCTTTCCACCAACAAAGCTTGGCTGAATGACTACCAGGGTAGAGTACACAAGGTTGCAACCAAGTATTAGATGGGATGCTCGGAGCTATCCGTCCATGTGCACAAAAATCTCTGACCATAGTACAAAGTTGAGGTCCCTCACATGCACAACTCTAAGGTCCAATTTAAATCTTTACCCTTCTGCGATGAATTTTAAAAGGGCTGGTTAGTACCTACGTAAGTAAACTGAGCAAAAGTATCAAATTTTAAAACAAGTAAAAGTACTCGGTACCGACCAACATTACGCGGCGAAAGTGAACAGGGGAGCTCATAGGCAAGCCAATTGCCGCTCATCTGGACGAATTCTCCTGTCGAGTTTCTGTTGGAGTCGAGAAGGCATGATATAAGCCATACATGCATATCCCTAGTTTTTAAATAGTAATTGGTCTTAATGTTGCTGCACAAACTATACATAAAATTGATGTCGTGATGATTTAGTTGTAGACCAAATATTTGGTTCAATTTACTGACACAACTCACCACTCGGTAAAAATTGGGGGGGAGTTGGTCGGGATACAGGACATAGAACCTAAGGGTACCTACAATGACAGGGTCTATGGAAAACCTAACCCCACCCTCTAGTATAGCCATCAAGGGGAAAAACGCTACGTTTGGGTTAGAGCCCCTCTCGAGAGCAATATCACCCTCGTGACAATAAGCGATATCGCCCTCGTGACAATAGGAAATATCGACATCCCCAAGGACGCCATAGGCTTCTCTAAAGTTAGCCAAGGCAGCCCCCAATGCAAGAAGATGAGAATAACCCATTCCTAAACTATGGAGTGAGGAAAAACTGAAAGAATGGGGAAGACTAAAGAAAACTTACAAGGGGCTCTAGAAAACGATGATCTAGGCTGGAGAATATGTGCAATGGAGTGGATGCTCGGCAGAGAAGGAATTTGAGGAAGAGAGGATGTAAAAGTGATGGGAGAAATCAGAGGAAACTATTTATAAGGTCCAGAGGGGGTTAAGAGCAATTAATAAAAACAGAGGGCAGGAAAACTTTACGAATTCTTTTGGTAACTGCCACGCGCACTGCCTCGGTTCACGAACCAACAGGTTATGATGATTGCTGGATCTGACGGTCTGGCACAACGCGCCTTTTAAGAGAGCATTAATGAACGTCCTATCCATTCAGCGATTAACTATTAAACTTCCCGAAGAGTTTCTGGCTCCTGGCATCCTTGATTCGTTCTCGATAGCCGAACATGAATCAAGGGGAGGCTAATGTACGGTACGGGATCCTCGAGCCCTTTGGGCCTTCAACTCCGACCTTAGGTACGGTCCCTAGCCCAACCCCTTGTACGGGGTAAGGCCCCAGGCCCACAAAGCCGTGCGCCCGAGCCTCGTGCCATGATGCTTGGCCCAAGGCACATTAGGCCTGTGATCTCGGTCAACTGTGTCTTAGATGGGAACGTGATTGCTCGGGAGTACACGTCTTCACTGTTCGGTAGGGCCTTGGGGAACATTGCTACCGAACAGCCTGTAGGAGGTGGGAACCAATTCCAATGCCATTACTACCACTCCCAACGAAACATCCACTTTGAAACAATGGAATTGGACCCCCATCTTCACTTATAATCAGGAATAATCATGAAATTCTCACTAACCTTACACTTTAAATAAGAAACTAGGATGAGAAGTGAGGGGGTTGGAAAACCTGGAGAGAGAATGGATAGAAAAAGAGCGACAAAACTAAGAGAGAAAGGGGAGCAACTTTTTGAGAGAAGGGATTGCAAAAACAGGCGAATATTTGGGTCATCGAGCACAGGACCACCTATATTAGGAAATTCTAAGCCCACAACACAAATAGATTGTGAGCCCAAATAGAGATTGAGCCCAATAACCATATTTTGGGTACGTGTACACACACACACACATACCAATAGCATCACTTAAATAATAAAATGCAATATTTTTTTTTCATTGTTTTATCTAATTCTATCCTCCATATGATAACCCAAAAAAAATATACCAATAGCATCACTACAATTAACTATTCTCGTGCGGTAGCACGGGTTACATACTAATATATATAGTCAAAAACTTAGAGAAAAACTAATTATATTTTAATTGAATTCTCAATTTTGCATCACGTGTTCCATTTAATTTTTAATTTTATACCAATTGAATTACTGAGTGTAAAAATTGAAGTATTCGAATCCAATTAGATTTCAAATTGGATTTCAATTGGAGTCTAATTTTTCACCATGTGTCCATCTAAGTTTTTAATTTTTGTGGCAAGTGAATTATTGGGTGCAAAAACCAAAAAATTTAAAACTACTTAAATTCTAATTCATATTTATATATAATGAGAAATCATTACATATTTCAGAAATGTATGGTTTTAACTAATTAAATTTTAAATCATATTTATATATACTGAGAAACCATTACATATTTTAGAAATGTATGGTTTTAAAAAAGTGTAAACTAATACCATGTATAATTTATACATCTTCTAAGAAAAATGTATAATTTGAACTGTGTAATTATAATTTTTTTTAATTGTACTCGTATATATACATGAGGCTACACACTAGTTTAGCATAAATGGCATGGGATTTTGAAACTTTCCTTCAACAAGTGATGATGGCAAGAGTCGAGGTTCGAGTCTTTAAGAGGAAACTTCATACACATATACACTTAAATTAGGTTAGAGTAGAATTTCTATCTTGTATATAAAAAAAATGATAGCATTAATTTTCAACTAGTAATTAAAGACATTTTACTTATACATGACTTGTGAGTTCCATCATGAATTTGATTAGTGAAATTTATTATTATGTAAGAGATGCAGTACACATTTATGGTACTTCAGAAGTATTCTATAATTACCCGTTATCAATAAGGAAAGAGAAATGTTACATTCAAAACATTTTCACAACACTTTCACAACAAATGATTGGTGTAAAGTTGTTATTAGTTTGAATTTGAATCCATGACTTAAATTACTTTTTTGATCACTCATAACAACTATGACAACCTGTCACGTAAGATTTGTTGTGCAAATCTTGTGAATATAACATTTCTCATAAGGAAATGCATGGTTTGGATTGGAAGATGTCTTCATCTAAATTGACCTTGTCGAGTGGGGCGGACATATTTCTAACCCAATCCAATCGTATACATGAGTCAAATTGGCCTTAGCAAGTTGTGCTTAAACGATTAATGGGTTATAAAAATTGAATTTTCATAAACTATTTAAGCATTTTTTTGTCAATAATTATTATGATTCACTTAATATAACTAAATTATATTTCAAAATTTCAAATTCATCAACACTAATTCTCAAAATACCAAAATAAATCAAGCTCAAATTAAAATAAGAGTAATAAAATAAACTTATAAGTTAGGTCGGTTAAAAAAACTGTCGAATCCTACTCGACTAAAGTTGAGGCTACAAATAGTAGTGCCTTATTGTTTGGTAGTGCAATTTTTTTAAAGATCATGCTAATAAGTGCCATAAGAACAATGATTAATAATTCATTTTATGAAAGTTTTGACATAATTTTTATAAAAAATGGAAAAAACTGTCAAAATATTAGTTGCTTATTTTTCCCATAAAAACATTTTTTAAATGGATTGTTAACCAATACTGTAAAGGCATCTATTACATTTTTTTTAAAATTAAAATTAAAATACCCATTGGAACTCACATAAGGGTTTTTTATTGCATAGAAAAGCCATAGGTGCAGCTATAGGTTTCATTTACTTTTGGTTGATACGGATTCGAGAATCCCTATAACCACTGTTTTAAAACTCTAATATGCACAATAAAATAATTGAAAATTCAAATACTGGATTTTTTTTTTTGGCTAAAATTTGTTCGAATAGAAGGATAAGCTAAAATATTATTGTCATTTGGGATTATTCATTATTCTAACTTCTAGAGTATTAGCTGAAGAAGAAGAAGAAGAAGAAGAATGCATAAGTTGCGAACCTAGAAACTAGAAAGTAAATAAAGGGTTGCAGACTTATTTACATTTTAAAGCCTTAGTTAAAGGCAGCAAATTCAGTAATCTATATGTTCATCGATTTGATGTCCTTTTTTTTTCTACTGAAATTTGATGTCCCACTTTTTATTATTATATGTATTGCTATGCAAATAAAGATTTATATTAAGTTATTAAGAGTATTCACAGCAGTGGAGCTAAATAGCTATATTGCTATTTTAGCTCCACTCAAACCACAAAATCCCATACGCAGCAGTGGAGGCAAAGCTAAAATTTTTTAGCTTTGCGCTACAGTGCTCATGTATCAATACATGAGCACTGTAGCTGAAAGTTATAAAAAAAAATAGTATTTTATTCGGGTTCAATTAAAAAACCATTTATCAGACTCCCTGCTCCCTGGCTTTCATTTCACGCTGTCCCTCCTCGCTTCAGTCACTCCGGAAAGCTCATCCATTTCAGTCTCTCCTTCTCTGAAGCTCACCGCACCTCCGCCGGCCTCAACGTCATCGGCCAAAGCCGACCCAAGTCCCAAGCCGCCGGCCTCAACGTCACTGACCCAAGCCGACACTGTCTCTTCCACCACCTCACCACCACACACACCCCAACAATCACAACAACAACAAAAAAAAAAAAAAAAATCAGCAACCTCTCCAACACCATACACACACCTCCACCACCTCCAACACACAAAAACCCATAAATCCACCACCACTAAACCCATAAATCCACCATGAACCACCACCAACAACAACCAAAATAACCCCAAAACCCATTAAATCCACACCACCGTCAACACAACCAAAACCAAAACCAACACCATCAACCTACTACCACCAATCACCAAACCCATCTCAAAAATAGAAGGAAAAAAAAAACCATTGATGAGCAAACCCACCACCACTACCGATCTACACGGACCCAAACACACGAACCCAAACCACAAAAAGAGCTAGAGAATTTATGGAATCAAGTAGAAGATGAAAAAAAAAATAATAATAAGAAGAGAGGAGAAAACGAGAGAGCTGGAGGAGGCAGAAAGAAAGAGGGAGGGTGGGTTTGGAGAAAGGGGAAAGTAAAGAAAAAAAAAAGGAGTGGATGGAGTCCTATCTACGTGTGTGGTGGACAAAATGCAAGAGAAAAAAAAAAAAAAAAAAAAAGAAACGGATGAAAGAAAAGCAAAGAATAAGACATCTCAATTTAAAAATATTTTTACAATATTTTCACAATAAATTTTTAAGTAATTAACTAATATTGGTGAGTAAAAATATAATTTTAATGGCGGGATCAAATTAGAATTAGTAACAATTTTCCATATAAGATTTTGTTATGATTCTCGTGAAAGTATTGTAAAAAATATTGTGGATGTAACATTTTTTTTTTGAAAAAATATAATTCTTGAGAATAAATAGAAGAAGAAGAAAAAATAAAGATTGTTGCGGCGGCAGCGACAGTGGTAGTGGCGGTGGTAGCAATTGCGGTGGCAGCGGCGGTAGTGGCAGTGGTTGCAGTTGCGGTTGCGGGTGGTTGTGATTGTTGTTTATTGTAGTGGATATATTATTTTATTGTATTGGATATATTATTTTATTGTAATAGATATATTATTTTATTGTGATGTTTATATTATTTTATTGTGTTGAAAGCTAAAATAGATCCACTGCTGCAGCATGTTTTGTAAAGTGAGTAGGTAAAATAGATAAAGTAACTTTTTGTGGAGCTAAAAAGCTAGATTTTTAGCTCCACTGCTGTGGATGCTCTTACATATGCCTATCTTTCGTTGGGAAACGAAAAAGGTTTATATTCTCGTCCTTACTTAGGATCCTATAAACCTATGTCCCAACTCGTCTAATAATTAGTGTCGAGGTTAGGTATATTATCTATCCTCAAATCCCAATTAGGGTTTATATATACTATAATTTTAAATTTTTTCTTTTTGTGTACGATAGAATAAATTTAGGTTCAATGGCCATTTTGCACATGATGAATCTAAGGTTTCTAGGCCCACTATTCAAAAAAAAAAAAAAACATAATTTTATAGGGAATGGTTTAAATTCAAAACCATTTACAAAGATATTAGAGGTTAAACAAACTTATACTTTATACAAAAACTTAAATAATAAAAAAGTGTGAATGAAAAATTTTAACCACTATTTTTAGCATATATAGTGTCTGTTTGGATAGCTTATTTTACTATTCATGAGCTCTATTACACTTTTTGGTACTATTCATGAGTCCCAATGCACTATTTTAACTCATTTTTATATTTATCTACAATACTTTCAACAAAAAGTTATCAGTTTCAGCAAAATAAGAGTATCCCAAACAGATCCATAGTCTCATTGGATCAAGACTCAAGACCTAGCGCAACTGGTTATATAATGATCATATGAAAATTAAACCTATTATTCCTACCATGATCTCTACGCCTCTACCACATAGATTTTACAAGCTCTACTTTTAAATGAAGCAAATTGATGACATTATTTATAACACATACACACCCCTTAAATTAATATTATTAATTTTTTCCATAAAAAATTAATATTATTAATAGTTAAAAATATATGAATGATTACCACCGCACACCCTTAGTGTTATGGTCACTCCACAAGTATAAGTGCTTGTGGGATGTGGGGGGCAAGGGTCGGGGATCAACTTTCTAGGAAGGAGATTTAACACACATATACACTTAAATTAGGTTAAGGTAAAAATTCTATCATGTATCAAAAAATATATGAATGATTTTAAAATTTGATTGCAAAACTCTTTCTAAATATGAATGAATTATATTTGTCTAAGATAGGCGAAAGTCATGGATTTTACAACCTCAACTAGCATGTTCTGAAGAGTTTAATTTTGTGAAAATTTTACAATCTCAACCTCTCCATACACATACACACCCCTTAAATTAATATTATTAATTTTTTCCATAAAAAAATCAATATTATTAATAGTTAAAAATATATGAATGATTACCACCCCACACCTTTAGTGCGATGGTCACTCCACAAGTACAAGTGTTTGTGGGGTGTGAGGGGTAAGGGCCGAGGTTCAAGTTTCCAAGAAGGAGATTCACACATACACTTAAATTAGGTTATGGTAGAAATTTTATCATGTATCAAAAAATATATGAATGATTTTAAAATTTGATTGCAAAACTCTTTCTAAATATGAATGAATTATATTTGTCTAAGATAGGCGAAAGTCATGGATTTTACAACCTCAACTAGCATGTTCTAAAGAGTTTTATTTTGTGAAAAATTTACAATCTCAACGTCTCCATTTTGCAATGCCTTCAGTCCATTAGTTTTGTCATTTGATTTGGGTGATAAGCTTTTTCGCGTGATATACATCGGTGCCAAATGCTATATATTCAGGACTAGTGATGATCTCTTTTTCTTTTTTTAAATGTAGGTGGAGGAATTCTACCATCATTCTAATGTAACTTAAAGCAAATGAAATGAGCAAATCTACTATATACTTTATTTTATAAGTTTTTTATTTTACAATTTGTTGAGATGCTAACCTGTGGCTGTGATTAGTAAATAAAAATACAAGAATGACAGTGAATCTATGCATTCACCAATCATAACTTGTCCAAAATAAAAGTAAGAGATTCATCATACACACACATTTATATGGAGAGAGAGAGAGAGATATTAATGTATAAATAGTATATATACTAACGCATTTAGGGCAGAGTGGAGAGATGGGACAGGATGAGCAAAACTTGTCCTCTTCTCATTAGCTCTTCAAGACAAAAATTTTCGCCATAATTTTTTTGCAGTCTCGGTCTCTTACGACAACTTTTTTTTTTGATGAACAGCAAATTTTTATTAAAGATGAGAAAAGCATTACAACACCCTTCTGACCTCTTCCAAAATAACGGAAGAGAAACAGTCAGGCCAAAAACCACAACCAAAAGATCCAAAAAAATTACAAGATAAGCACCACTTAGCTAAGGAGTGAGCAGCCTGATTACACAACCTAGGAACCCAAAAAACAGAAATATTATCAGAGAGAGACAAAAGGGACCTTACATCAGCACATATAGACTTGATTCTCCAAGGAGGAGGCATTTCCAAATTCAAAAGAAGCTAGACAGCAACTTGAGAATCCGACTCCACAAGGACAGCTTCACCACCCAAAGCAGGGGCAATGGAAATCGCCCAACTAATTGCTTCTACTTCAGCTTGGAGAGGGAGGGTGGTGTTCACTTTCATGGAGCCAGCAAATACCAACTCCCCTCTCCAGTCTCTCACAACGGCAGCAATGGCAGAGAAGCGAGGACCCACTGCTGCATCAACATTTATTTTTATATCCGGCCTTAAGGGAGGAATCCAAACCTGAGGGGGGCCAAAACCAAATGTCTTAAGTTGGAAGCTCTAGAATTTTTATGCTCAGCAAAAAGACTAGAAATTCTGGAAGCTACACCATCAAAATTAAGTGCAACATTTTCAAAGAGGGAAAGATTCCTTTGCTTCCAAATAACATCACAAAGGATGGCACCAAACAACAAAAATTCCTCTTTTTGACTAGGATTCAGATTGTCCACAAAAGGAGGGGATATGAGGAAACAAACAAACTCTGATGGGGACCCAAACTCAAAGGTTTCCATTCTCAACCCCCACATACTTTGAAACCAAATAGCTTTAGCAATAGTACAAACAGTAAAGAGATGAAGGGTAGACTCATTTGTTGAACAACACAAAGGACAGCATCTATCTATACTCCCATTAAAATTACTGATTACCTCTTTAGAAGGCAGCACATTAGCAGCAATTCTCCATAAATGCATCCTATGGCGTTCATGCAGCTTGGTTTTCCATATTTGACCCCTAATAGCATCAATATTCGAGGGGGTTGCGGCTGCCCTGCACAACCAATAAGCAGATTTGACTGAAAAAGACCCCGAGTTCGTTACAATCCAAGACCAACTATCCTCAGTTTGGTAAAGAGGGATGGGGATTTTCATAATTAAATCAACCACTGGCTCTTCAAAGAAATAGTTCAGTTTTGGAATATCCCATCTACTGTGATCCGAGGATAGAAGCTGTGACACTACCAAGGCTAGGTCAGGATTAGCATCGACCTTAGGGGAAGGGATAAAGCCTGGGAGATCGGGGATCCAAGGATCAGACCATATTCGAATAGAGTCCCCATTGCCTAGTAGAATGCAGGCTGCCTTAGAGAAGAGGTGCTTAATGCCCAACAAGCTTTTCCAAAATGGGGAAGCATGGCCAGAATAGGAGTGAGTCAGCCAATTATTTCGGATCTTGTATTTCTCCCTCAACACATTAACACAGAGACAATCTTTTCCTGTTAAAATCCACCAGCCAAATTTGGAGAGGAGAGCTTGGTTAAAGTCCCAGAGATTCCTGAAACCCAAGCCTCCCTCCTTTTGGGGCCAACAAAGAGATGACCAAGACATTGGAGTCCAATAAGAACCCGACTTAGATTTAGGATTCCACCAAAATCTACGAATTGAAGCATCAAGTTGATCACAAAGACCTTTCGGGAGCTGGATGGCCGACATAGCGTAAACTGGAATGGCTTGGGCCACCGATTTGATAAGAGTTGCTCTACCGGACCAAGACAAATTTTTGCTTTTCCATCCACTAAGCTTGCTATCCAACCTCTCTTTAATGTATTTAAAATCTTGATTCCTACTCCTAGAGAGAAAGAGAGGAACACCAAGGTAGGTGGTGTTATGTGACAAAATATTAAGGCCCCAACTACATCTCACATGACTGATAAATTGAGAGCTCACCCCTTTAGATGGGAAACAACCAGATTTTTCCTTGCTAATTAACTGGCCCGGCCAAGAACAATATTTCTCCAAGCAGGTTTTGAGGGTGGCTAGTTCAGAAGATTTTGCCTTGCAGAATAAAATGATGTCATCAGCATAACATAGCTTAGAAATGGGAGGAGCGGTGCTGGACACTTTAACACCAGAAAGCTTCTTTAGAGCAATTTCCCTATTTATAAGCCTGAGGAGAACTTCACTACCTAGAATAAATAGATATGGCGATATAGGGTCTCCTTGTCTAAGACCCCGGGTAGGGGAGAAACTTGGGCATTGACCCCCATTTAATAGAAGTGAAAATTCAACTGAAGACATACATTGATGAATGAGATTAGTAAAGCTGCTGTTGAAACCAAAGGCATTAAGAACCGCCATCAGAATGCTCCATTCCATTCTATCGTAGGCTTTTTGGAAGTCTAGTTTGATTCCAAGGTAGCCCTTCTTCTTCCCTGTGTTTTTGAAACTGTGCACAATCTCATGAGCCAGAACCACATTTTCGTTAATCCATCTATTAGGAACGAAGGCCACTTGGGCTGGATCCACCATTTTATTTAAAAGAGGTCTCATTCTATTTACAATAATTTTCGATATCACCTTGTAGCAAACATTACATAGACCAATAGGACGAAAATGGTTAAAATTATGCGCACCTTTCTTTTTTGGAATAAGGGAGATGAAGGTTTTGTTGAAATCTTTTAGAAGCCAGCCATTACGAAAGAAGCTCTGAACAGCAAGAACTAGTTGATCACCCACAATATCCCAGTAATGCTTATAAAAAAGGGCTGGAAATCCATCTGGACCTGGAGCTTTAAGGGCTTTCATCCCAAACACTACTTTTTTGATCTCATCTCTAGAGGGGACTCTACACAGCTCCTGATTTTCTTGGTCAGAAACACAAGGTTGAATGAGATTCTCAAGATTCTCAGGGAATTGAGGATGGCTAGAATTGTACAGAGTGGAGAAATTTTCTAAAAAATATCTTTGGATATCCTCCTGGTCTCTAATCCACGACCCATCATCCAACTTAATCTCTGAAATGCAATTCCTCCGCCTTCTAATGATGGTTGAGAGATGGAAAAATTTGGAATTACGATCCCCCTCTTTAACCCACAACTCTCTAGACTTCTGCTGTAATCGCAGGTCTTCTCTAGTTAACCAATCATCTAGCTCTAAATTTAGAGAGGCTTCAAGGTTCAAGTTCCCTCTCGAAGGAGCAGCTTGTTGAATCTTCTTAATTCTGTCTCTTACGACAACTTACAACCTACAAGTCTTCACCACTTTATAAGATAAAGTCATAAAAACATTTCTCTTGTTCTTTTTTTAATAATAGTTTACCTAATTTATATCTATTTAAGAAAACCACAATCTAATTAAAAATATATAGGTTTGTTTGATATAACCCATTTGTATAAGTTTATTTTAATTGAGTGATAAATTCAGTAAAATGTGCACTTGTACTTAAGAAAAATGGGGATTAAAAGAGTGGATATTAAGAATTAAGTTCAATAAGTAAAAATTTAGTGGGTTCTAGTTAGCTCATCTAGTAAAGTTTATTGTCATCGAATAAGATATTTGAATTCAATTCTCATCTATATCAAATACCAATTACTGTCTGAAAGCAACGCTAAGCAATTGGACTATGAACGAAACAAAGAATGGAGAGTCAAAGAAAATGGAAAAACTTAGAGAAAGAAAAGTAAGAAAAGCTATTGATATGAGAAAATTACTAATTGACATGACTGATATGTAACTGATTATTATAGGATTCAATATACACGTAACCATAAGAATTTTAAGATCAATTATTGTATACTAGCTATTAGAGCAGTCATCATAGGGTAGATGTCATAAATTCGAGGTTTTATTTTATTTATGAAAAAATCTATAAGTAAGTATTTTAAGACTAACGATGTCACATTAATTTATGCTTATGTTAAATCCATTGCATTATGACTAACGACATCACATTAATTTTTCTTTTCCTTAATTTATTAAATTAGGAAGTATGGTAGGGAAGTGAAATTTCTTAATAACCTTCTTGGCAGATAATAGGAAGAAAAGACAAGTGTTTCGTGGGTACGTTGAAAACTTGAAAACATGTGTACTTTATGATCAATGGAGATTGGAAGATTTTGAAATTTTGTGCTATAAGTTCAACCTTCCTTTGATATTGGAAGAGAAATTATGTAAATGTGCTTGTACGTGTTTCATTTCATATATTGGATTCTTCAACCAAAATGCGTAGATGAGTCAATTACATATTGAAGAGACAATAATAAGACTGGGAATGTGAGGATGAAAGAGAAGGGGGTTTTTGCAGGAGTCGCGCCACCTTAAGGTCAGGGTGGTCCTGAAAAAAAATTTTATATATAATAATTTTAAAAAAATTTATTTGTCTACCCTTCAAAAAAAATTTGAGAACACCCTCAATTTTTTTTATGCCAATAAAATTAAATTTTGCTCCATAATTTGTTCTACATTCAGTAGATGAATGATTGTTTAGTTTGTGTACATTGAAAGAGATGTAGTTTATAGCATTGATAATGAGACTATCATGCAACTATTTCAAAATATGAAAACTCGTAGAAGGCAATTGTAAACTTTATGTATTTGCGTATTTTTTTTATTATTGTTGTTGTTAATATATGAATTTCTCTTTTTATTAGATTGCATAATTTATACTTCCTAAGGAACATCCTGAGAAAAATTCTTGGAGCCGCCATTGGGTTTCTGTCCCTTTGTATTAGAATCCTATTCCATTTTTATGTATTTTTTTCTCAAAAAATAATAATAATAAAATAAATTCTCATGTATACAGGTAAAAAATTATTAAATTCCACTACAACCACTTAATGGTCTAAATTGTGCCATGTGACATCATCTTGCTGCCATAAATCTTACCATATATTTATAGGCACCTTAGGTGCAACCCTAATACTATATTTGGAAGTTTTGAGAGAGAGAGAGAAGAGAGTAGAGGAGAATAGTTATCCTTCACCTTGTTTGGATCTTTTTAAAATTAAGTAAGGGGAAAGGGAATAATTAGTATTTTCATTTGTAATTTTGTTAATATAGTAAGGGCAAACTTGGTAATTCATTTGGTCAAGCATTTTTATGCTTCATTCTCCCTCCAAATCTCTCCAATTTTGGGGAATTAAAAATGAGAGGTTAGAAGTAGTTCAAACCCCTCCAAATCTCTTCCCCTCATTCCTTAAAAAACATCCAAACAAGGTAATTTAATTACTCTCTCTCCCTCTACTCTACTTCCCCCATTCTCCTAACATCCAAACATAGCATAAACTTAACAATGAAACCCTACAGAGAAAACCCCCATAATTTTGTCTCTCTCGTATCCCCTTTATATATATAAACTCACAATCACAAACCATTGCAACTAGCGTTTTAAATTTGATTGGGTAGATCTAAGTGTTTTATAATCAATGTGGTTATTTCCATGGTTGGAAAATAAAATATGATGTAAAATCCAAGAAAAGTTATATGAACCTCCTTAAGAGCTGGAATAAGCATCTAGACATATCATAAAATTGGAAGAAAATAATCCATCATATTAGCATAGTCAATTTACACTTATTCGTATTTTTTTCCATAAACTTTTTCTTCGAAAATCTTCATTTACATGATGTTCTCTAAAATAAAAATCATTGCGAGAACCACCGCACATGCTTGGTGCGATGGTCACTCCGCAAGTATAAATGCTTGTGGAGTGTGGGGGGTAAGGACCGAGGTTCAGGTCTCTAGAAGGGAGTTTCACACACATTTACACTTAGATTAGGCTAGAGTAGAAATTCTATCTTATATAAAATAAAACATTGCGAGAACTTTAATTCAAGCATTAAAGTTTCTAGTAATTATAGTGTTAAGTGCATAGTATAGTAGAAAAGAATATGTGTTCAATGAATTGAACAGAAGTCATTAATTATTTTCATATATAATAACACATTGTTATGTTTAACTATATTGTTATGTTATTGCGGGAATAGTGGTGGAAAAAACTGTTGAATACATTTGGGAAATTGATAAGGAGGGGCACAAGGGTTTTTCACTATTATTGTTTTCCTTTTTTTCTCCCTGATATCCCACAACTTACCAAAACCTAGAAGACCTTAAGTTGATCATCGCGCACCTTTGGTGTGGTGGTCACTTCACAAATATAAATGCTTATGGTGTGTTGGGAGGTAAGGGCCGAGGTTCAAGTTACCAGGAGGAAGCTTCACACACATATTCACTTAGATTACGCTAGAGTAGAATTTTATCTTATAAAAAAATAAAATAAAAACCTTAAGCTTTCTTCCGATATTATCTCTTTAGATATTCTATCTGCTTCTATGATTAGTGAAGTCACTGTTGATATCTTTATTGTGTTAGGTAAATTTTTTTACGGCATCTTTGACACTCTCTCCCAATCCTTTTCTATGTTTTCTAGTGTTTGTCATTTTTGTCTTTTTATTTTTTAGGCCCCTAGTTGTTTTTGTTTCTACTTCATCTTCTTTTTCAAATATTGGTCCTCATGTCAGTTGGTGTTCGCAATTCTTTGATGAACGACAATTTGACTGATAATAGTATTGGTATAACTTTAATCCTGGGAATTGCTATTCCTAGGATACCAAGTATATCTATGGTTATCAATCAAATTGACGATTTTATTAAAAAATTTCCTTTTTATATATATATATATATATATATATATATATATATATATATATATATATATATATATCTATATTAAGTTTCAATACAAATATATTTTGTATTGACTTAAAAGAAAAAAAAAAGAAAAAACAATTTTATGTGCTATTTTAATTATTGTAGTATATAGCATCTGGCTACTTTCTTCTCTCCTAATATCCAGAAAGTTCGGATTGCTTTCGTGGAAACAAGCTTGGGCAACTGCACTCATAATGACTTTACCCGAAGCAATAGAAATTTCAGTCTTGGCTGTCAACAAACATAAAAAGGTAAAAGTCATTTTAGTTTTTTGTTTTTGTTTATTTACTCAATTTCTTGTTTTGATTATTTCTCTTATTGTAGGTAAAAACTGAGGATGTGTGTTTCTCTGCTGATTCTATTCGTCTTGTTCAGTAATGGAATGGCACTTTTCATAAAGATTTTTTATAAATCCCAAGACAGCGCCGCAGGCTGTACTACATCAAAAAAAAAAACTATATTGTTATGTTAAACATTATGTTTAACATAACAATATAGTTTTAATTATTGTTTAATATTTTTGCGCGTTAGTACTTGTTACAAGCTAGTGTGTGCATGTGTGTGTGTCAAAAAAAAAAAAATATATATATATAAAACTCAAAAACCATTGCAATTAACGTCATCAAATTAAATTTGATTGGGTAGATCTTAGTGTTTTATGATCTATGGGGTTATCTCCATGGTTGAAAAAAAAAAGATATAAAATCCAAGAGCCATATAAACCTCCTTAGGAGCTAGAATAACCATCTAGACAAATTATAAGCTTTGAAGAATATAATCCATTGTATTATCATAGTTTTTCTGGTTGCTTACATTATTTTATTTTCAAAAATAGTATTAGTCAATTTAAAACTATTTGTAGTTTTTTCCATCAACTTTTTCTTTGAAAATTTTCCTTTATATGATGTTTTGTAAAATAAAGATCATCTCATGAACTTCAATTCAAGCGTTAAAGTTTCTAGTACTAGAATATGTGTTCAAGATAAATCTATTTACTTTCATATATAAATAACACATGTTTTTAATTCTCTGCTAAACTATAATTAGAACATGGTTATGTTTAAAAATATTTTTATGTTAAACATTATGATTTAAATTTAATGGACATTAAAAGACAATAATAATTCACTATCATTGTTTGCCCTTTCTTCTCTCTCTTATCCACAACTTACCAAAACCTAGAAGACCTTAAGCTTTCTTCCGATATTATCACTTTAGATATTCTATCTTACTTCTATGATTAGTGAAGTCACTGTTGATATCTTTATTGTGTTAGGTAAATTTTTTTTACGATAAACATAGCCATGCGTCTTTGATGCTCTCTCCCAATCCTCTTCTATGTTTTTTTAGTGTTTGTCATTTTATTTTTTAGGCCCCTAATTGTTTTTATTTCTACATCGTCTTCTTTTTCAAATAGATCTGTAATGATTATATTGATCTTTGTGTCAATTGGTGTTTGTAACTCCTTGATGAACGACATTTTGACTGATAATAATGTTATTATTACTTTAATCGTGGGAGTTGCTATTCCCAGGATATCAAGTATATCTATGATTGTCAATCAAATTGACGATTTTATTAAAATTTTTCTTTTTCTATATATATTTATATTAAGTTTCAATATAAATAAATTTTGTATCGACTTAAAAGAAAAAAAAAATTATGTGCTATTTTAATTATTGTAATATATATCATCCGGCTACTTTCTTCTCTCCTAATATCTAGAAAGTTCAGATTGCTTTCGTGGGAACAGGCTTGGGCAACTGCATTAGAAATTTCAGTCTTTGCTGTCAACAAACATAAAAAGGTAAGTTTATTTTACATCCCAGGACAGCGCCGCAGGCTGTACTACATCAACAAAAAAAATAATAATAATAACAATATAGTTTTAATTATTGTTTAATATTTTTGGGCGTTAGTACTTGCAACAAGCTAGTGTGTGCATGTGTGTGTCAAAAAAAAATATATATATATATATTTTTTATATTACTCAAAAACCATTGCAACTAACGTCATCATATTAAATTTGATTGGGTAGATCTCAGTGTTTTATGATCTGTGGGGTTATCTCCATGGTTGAAAAAAAAAAAAAAAAAAAGGATATAAAATCCAAGAGCCATATAAACCTCCTTAGGAGCTAGAATAACCATCTAGACAAATTATAAGCTTTGAAGAATATAATCCATTGTATTATCTTAATTTTTCTTGTTGCTTACATCATTTTTATTTTCAAAAATAGTATTAGTCAATTTACAACTATTTGTAGTTTTTTCCATCAACTTACACATGTTTTTAATTTTCTGCTAAACTATAATTAGAACATGGTTATGTTTAAATAAATTGTTATGTTAAAAATTATGTTTTACATTTAATTCACATTAAAAGACAATAATAATTCTTTTTCGAACACACAGAACCCCAACGACAAGAAGAAGAATATCATAATAAAGAAGAAGAAGAAAAAGATCTGCGGGCTCTACACTCTAATGCGGTCGCCTAAGGCCCTAAATAAATAAATAAAAAGCCACAAATTTTAATTTAATTAAGCCCAAATATTATCAATAAATAAAATAATTTTTTTACCAAATGAAAAAACAAGAAAAAAAAAAAGATATAGAAATGTTTTCTATACAACTTTTACAACAAATCTTAAGTAGCAACTTGTTATAGGCTGTTATTGGTTTCTAAAAAATAATTTTAGTAGTGGGTTCAAATTAGATCTAGTAACAAAATATTGTGGATGGAACATTTCTTTTTAAAAAAATACCCAAAAAAATTCACAACATTTTTCACAATTGTTAAGCTGGCAAACTTTTACTAATTTCACCTAAATCCGCTACTAACATCACTCTTTTACGTACCACTTTCAATCCACCTATTAATAGGTGTGAAAATTTTGCATATAAAACAATATATTAGAGTTTAAGTAACATTTCATTTTTTTAAAGTTATATCTAAATATATAAAAAAAAGTATTAATTTCAGTTTTCGCCTTAGGCCCCCTGAATGCATCAAACCGTCACTGAGAAGAAGATGATGAAGAAGAAACGATGATAAGATTCTTTAAGTCTCGCACTTCATCCAAAATCTCACTCCAAAAGAATCACCGCTCTACATGGCACCTAGCTTCTGATATCAAAGTCAAAATTGAAACCTATAATGAAAGCATAGTCTTTGAGGAAAACACCAATTGGATTATGTAGAGAAGTCAAATTCGAGGTTGCCTGAAGGAGTTGTAGGTGAGATTGTGAGAATTGCAAGGGATTTGCCTGAAAATTTGACTTTGGGAAAGGTATTGGGTGGTTGTGAGAAAAGGGTTAGTGCAAAACGGTGTGTGGAGGTGTTGGATGAGTGAAGAGGATCTTGTAATTAGTTAATTCCTTTTTTTACTTTGAATAAAGCAGGTTGAAGTAAGAGAATTTGCTTGTTACTCCTAGTGCATGTTTAGTAATACCATCCGATCTTGGGGATTTTAAAAGATGCATTTAATGAAGAGCTATATGAACCTCCTTAGGGATTGGAATAAGCATCTAGACAAATTATAAGGTTGGAAGAAGATGATCCATCATCTTAACATAGTTCTTATTGTTGCCTACATAATTTTCATTTCGAAAATAATAGTTCATAATATAAACTTAATCGTTTTTTTTTTTGAAAATTTTCATTTATATGATATTTTCTATAATAAAAGTCATTGTATAAACTATGGTTCATGACTAAAAATTTCTAGTATTTCTAGAGTTAAGTGCGTAGTATAGTTCAAAAGAATACGTGTTCAATTGCACCAAACATAATAGTTATTAATTACTTCCATTTTTTTAAGAAGGAATTACTTCCATACTTTTTTTTTATGTTAAACATTATATATTTTTTTTATATAGGATATAAATTTTATTATAGTTTAATCTAAATATAAGTGTATATATATCTCTTATTTATAAAAGTATAACAAAATTTTTTATTATTATTTGTTATTGATAGTTTTAATTCAATTTTTATACACACTTAATGCTTTGTGCATTGTGTATAGATATTGCGTGTGTATGGGTGTGTCAAACGTTATAACGTGGCTCGATGATAGGAATTTTTGCACCACTTTTTACATGATATTTGATTGAAAATGATCTATTCGAATAATAATTTTTTAACAAATAGGTTATGCGATATGCACCGAATAAAGATATATAATTTTACTCATTGTCGTCGCGTGACAGTAAGTTGATAAGTTCACATGAATAACTTTTTTTATTCAAAAAAAAAAAGAAAAAAAAAAGTTTCTTTAAAATGTTGGGCAAAACAAAAACAATAGAGGGTGGGTCTGGGTCTATGGCTCTGGGCCACAATTGGTCAGACTATATACTAATTTGGTCAGGTCTGGTACCCCTGTTGATCATAGACCATTATTGATACTGCCAGTCATCATTCCAAATGGGCCCCACAGATTCTCCATGTGCATCAAATTTCCATATCAGTCCCCACCTTCACATGACATAATAGACCATTCACAAGGGTATTGAAGTAACTGTCTTAGGTAGATAGCATCATAAATTCACAGTTTTCAAATACTTTTAGGGAAAAAAAATTAACAAAATGATGAGATGATAACATAGCCTGTTATATGGTGGGCCCAACCCTAAGATAGATACATCATGTGGTGGTCCGGGTCGGACCAGGGATCGGGTTCTTTAACTGTGAGTTCAGTGGGGTCCATCCATATCTTAGGTTTACGTGGCCGTAGATTCCGGGTTCTATAATCTTGATGATCATATTGATAATTCATAGAAGAGTCTATAAAAATATTAAAAACAAAAAAACAAAAACAAAAAAATTGATAAAAATTAGTAATTCGTGAGTAAGTGGTATGTAATAAAGGAATATTAACAGTTTTTTTTAGATAAAAATTAGTGAAAAGTTGTCCATTTCAATATTGTAAAAAATTGTTATAATTTATAATTTTTTTGTTAAAATATAAAATTTATTCTTTAAATTTCATTAGAATTCATTTCAGTATTTTAATTTTATTTTTGTTCTTTTCAGTGTTTTAAATTTTAAATTTATTCAATTGAAAATTTTTAATTAATTCAAGTTGATTTTAAAAAAAAATACTGTTCAATCATTAATTGGATTTTTATTTAATTTAAAACTTTTGAAGAAAAAAAAGGACAATCGGCCATGATATATAACGAAAATTAATGAAAATACTTTAATTAAATAAACATAAAATTAGAAAACTAAAATAAATTTTGGTGAAACAGTATTTTTAATTTTAAAATACACTTGTACTGTTGATGAAGATGATGACGGTACTCCCTTTAAAAAAATAAAAAAAAAAGATGATGACGGTATAGATGAGCTGAGCTGTACAGAAATGGTCCGTGAACTTTTCTCAGTTCTAATAACTCTCCCATTTTAGTAAGAAACGAGTGGGCCCCCATAAGGCCATTAACTCAACGGTACCTTTAATTAAAAAAAAAAAAACTCAATGTTTACTATATGGCTTTGGTGGCTTTGGTGACTTGGGTCTGTTTATTATTGGTGCTTACTCGGCTTGTTGTACATGGCTACTAGAACTTACTCTAGTTAAGTTGTGTTGGATTAATGGGTCTCTCGGCTTGGCTTACAAGTTTCAATTTTATTTTTCTTTTTAAAAGCAAAAAAAGATAAATTTATGGTTCTTTTCATGCCAACGGACAAAGTTTATTCTTAACCAATTTAGATGATTCTTTTTAACCTATTATATATATATGGTAATTCATAAAATCATACACTAATATTATATAAATAAGCTAAATGAGTCGTTAATTGGGTTATGTGACAAAAGATATGCTAGAATGATTTTATGAATCCTGACTGTAAATTTTTTCCACATTTAAATTATCAAAAGCTAATAAAAAAGCAACTTGCAAAAGTGAAACAAAATGAATTATAAAAATCTTGGAAAGCTTGAAGCATAAACTTGCAGTCCATTCCAAAAAATCTAAGTTAGTTTGTTAATATTACTAGTACCATCAGCAATAATGTTAATCACTTTTTAAGCTTTCGATTTGACCGAATAGTACAAAATTTTATTGAGTTGAGAGAATTTTTGAAGTTTGCACATAAGAAATTCAAGAAGTAGAAAAGTACTAATATTAGGATTCATATGAGCCAATGATAGAATCGTATGAAAATTGGTGACTTGAAGTAGTGCAAGGTTCAAAACTCATGCCTTTGGCCACTAACATACGCCACTTTTTGAGCATATTCCTTCGTTTATGTCCTAAGTTAATCTTTTTGCTATTTATAATAACTAGTTGAGTTCCCGTACTGAAATGCAGTGCAACTTATTATTAGTTTTCTCTATTATTTCGATTAATTGTATAAAAAATATTGTAACTTAACTAATTGACACTTTAATTTTTAATAGAAATATTCAGGATTCAGATCTCCACCTCACAACTATCGATATATTAAAAAAGGATATTTCAATAAATTTTATTGTAAATTGTAATATTTAGTTATTTTATATATAGACAAAATAAAAATATACTAAGAGTAGTATAGTTATTTGATCATACTATATATGTGTGTTTACAAATTGAAAATTGTATGATATAGTAGCTAATATAAATAGGCATGTTTCATGCCTACTAAAAAATGCATATATCCTTCAATTTTTTTTTTTTTTTACATTCTTGATTGTGTGTTACTAAAATTTTTTTCCCCTTTTTGTTGGATATGGTTTCAATTGTTGGAAAAAAAAACTAAATTTAAGTAAAAATACCATATTTCAAATAAATTGTTTCTCACATAAAAAAACCAATTGTTTCTCATATAAATCTTAGAAAAATGAATTTAAAATTTCATTATGCTTAAAATAATTAATATAACAAAATATACTTATTTATTATATTAGTAATCTTTCTAATTACATAGAATACATGCTACAATGTTATTTTCACACACATACATACACGCGCAGGCTCTCACACACATACACAAAGGAGTTAGGAAATTTAAAGGATTAAGATTAATTTTAGTAAATTTACAAATATTTATTTTTTTATGGCTTTTGTGACAATTTTTGTCAAAACAACTGAACATAAGTAAGAATATCATATTCTAAATTTATTATTATTATTATTCCAACTGAAAATTATTTTCTATATAGAGTTTGTGGGGAGTAAAATGACCTAAGTAGGCATATGGGCCTTTGGACTGTAGCATGGAGGGCCGACCTGCTCTAGAGTTAAGAATTTGTTAACTCTGCGAATTGGCCCATACGCCGAGGGTCTGAGGATACAGCCGAGGGCGAGCTTCTCCTTGGACAGATCCAAGAGAACTCAAAACTTCATTATGAAGGTCAAGGCACAGCTCTGGAAAGACTAATGGTTAAAGGGGGGAACCCTGAATCTTCGAGGTACACCGGTGTTAGAAAAATACCAAAAGAAAAGGCTGCCACCACCACATTAAAGACTCTGCACCTACCTCCCTGACCGCATTAATGGGGAAGTGACCCCTGAACAGTAAAACTGAAACTTCTGGTCACTATTCAAAGGTACTAAGAAAAGAAATATCTAGGGGGGAGGGGGTTGGAGCAACACGTGGATAAAGCATCAGAAAAAGAAGTATTTAAGGGGGATGAACGCTAGAGAGAGAGGGGGGTCGGTAACAAAGAAAGAAATTAAGAATTGTAACTTCTAAGAGAGAAAGAGAAATAATACAGAAGTAGTCCTCGGCTTACGTCCAAGGAGGTCTATTTGCAATTATCATTTGTTATTTGCAAGTGTTTGTAACTTTTAGCATGTTATCAAGTTCTCAGTACATCTAACCTAGGTTTCAAGCTCACACTCTACAAATTTTTATTGTTTAAGGCTCATTGGGCCTGAGCCCGTAATTGTCTTTGGGTCCAGGTGCAATTGTATACTTACAGAGTTTATAAAAATAATCATATAAATTCATTTAATAGAAATAATTAATGCACAACAATAACTAATTAATATATGCATTTACTTTATTGGTTACTTCAATGAACTAATACTTTAATATAAATGCAAACTTTGTTGAAGTGGAAAACTAAATAAAGAAAATTTCAAGAAATGCGCCACATGGCTCAACCTCATACTCTCCAGCATGAGGTTTCTACTTTTATATATATATATATATATATATATATATATATTGATATTGATTGATTGATTTTATTCTCATTATAAATTTTAATTTAAATAAAGTCTAAATAATATTTGGGATGTCTCCTAGAGACTGCTGGATTTGATTTTGCTATTTCTTCAATTATGCATAATTTGGTGATTTTCAAGCCTAATTTTGTGCCTAACGCAAATTAAATTTTAAGTGTCTCCTAGTTGCCTTTAGAATGAAGCTGGAAGCCCTGGGGTTTCTTTTTTTATTTAAGAGCATTGTAACCTCCAAGAAAATTAAATTTTGACTTAATAAAATTTCAAAGAGTTTTCTCTATTATTTTTTTTAGTGAATTTTCAAAGTTCTTCTTATTGATTCAAGCAACCCCTTGCATATGGATTCAATGGTTATTATCTTGAAGTAAAAGTGTTTTGTTTCTTGTAGCTTTTCGCTTGCGTCACAATTTCATAATAAATCTTTTGATTTCAAGTTCTTTGGCAATTGGTAGTTTGTCTCTCAGCCATAAAATAGTTAAAACTCATTGCATCACCGATAAACGTGAAAATTGCCATATCTAATTCCCTTCGTCATCTGGGATAAGCCTTCCTCCACCCACTATCCATAGGTTTTGGATTAAAAGGTATTCATTTACGTGAAGTAACTTTGAACCAACCCAAAGGGTGGTTTCATCCATTTTGACGTGGATTTTAATTTGTATGTGTATTTTGTGGGGGAAGGGTGGCACTAAAAGAAAATAGAATAACTCTGGTGGAGACACTCCTCATGCAGGTCTTGGAAGGTTACATAATTAATTTCTATGAAATGAGTAAGACCATAGACTAAAAAATACACGCCCATGGTAAGTTAAGTGTAGTTCTTAAACAAACCACATATATTCCAACAGCGATAGAGATAGAGAGAGAGAGAAGCGACAATCCTCAAAACATGAACAATGGATTTAGAAACTCTATCATAGACATTGCACACTTGCTCAATGTTAAAGCCTTAGGATGCATGGATCAATACTTCATTTTTGATCACGTACCCGTATCTAACACGTATCATACTAGCTAGATACCTTTATATATGTGTCTAGTCTTTTTTTCTTTTTCTTTTTTTGGAAAAAAAAAAACTAATACATCTAATATATGCCCGTGATATAGTTTGGAATCTTTGGATAGCGTTGAAATTAAAGAAAATTCCAATTCTAAATGACTCTAGGCTTTTGACTAATTTCATAAATGCAAGGCAAAAAGAGAAAAGAAAAAAGAAAGATTGAATCAACTTGCAAATGATTAAAAAGGAAGATTTTAGGATTTCAAGATTGGAAAAATAATAAAATGTGAAGAATGTTGAATGGTATTGCATGAAATTCGACTATTCAAGATTAACGAGATTGTGTACATACGTGGAATCTAATGTCACCCAGTAATACTGTTTGCCTGATTGAGAAATTGATTTGCTCGAGCGTGCTCAGGTTGCACTTCTTGAAATAGCTTCAACTTTAACTTATTCTTTAGTAGAAGACAAATTAAGTACCCAATTTCATATTACATTGTATACTATTATTGCCAATCTAAATCTAATAGGACCCTCAAAAAAATCTAAATCTAATACTAGCGACATTCCAAATCATCTTTTAAGATATATAGACCAGCATGTGTTACGGCATGTAATTTGGTCCATAGGAATGAAAAATCAATAGTTCATTAGATGATAGAAAATATATTAAAAATAAATTAAACTGTAATTTATATATATATATATATATATATATATATATATATATTAGAACATAAAAGAAAATAATAATATTATTGATTCCGTCTAATTTGTAATATTATTCATTTAATTAATGCATGCCTAAGACGTGACATTCAATGAGAATGAAACAAAAATTAATTAAAGAGAAATGCTATATTAACACAAGTGAAAGAGAATAAACATGACACTTTTTTCTTGATTGAACATGACAATAATTAAAATGTCAAACTTATAGCCAATCCCTGTTCTTTCATGAAAATATAAAATAACTGTACAGTATCATTTTGATAATCTTGAGAATACTAGGAGTAGAATCTATGATCTTACCAAATTTCAAAACCCATTACCTTAATTTTCTTTCTAACTAACTCATAAATATGTAATTTTGTTATTATAAGAATAGTAGATCATAATAATATAGAAGTATCAACTTCCAGACTAAATGTAACATAGAAATATCAGCTTCCAGACTAAATTATGAAGGAATAGGGAGATATTTGAAGGGAATTCGATGTTCTACAAAAATAATAACCAAGCTTCAAATTTTTTAGGGTTAACTTAATTATGGCTTAATATATTAGTCAAGATCCATCACATGTATTAATTTTTAGCCCTTCCATTCTATTTGAAATCATATTATTTGTTACTTTCTTTACAGACATGTTTTTTTCACTACTTCTACTAATAATTTATTTTTTGTATTACTTTTACATGTTTTGGCTCCCTCAATTTGATTCAACTTCTTTTTTTTTTTATTGGTTGCGCATCAATTGCTCTTCTTTAAATATAACCAAATTATCTCAAATGACTTTTTCATATTTTCATTAACAGAGACTATTCTTATCTTTAAGAAAATTTCCTTATTTAAATTTTATCTTTTGGTATATTTTCACCATATTATATACAAATAAATAAATATAGAAACATAACTTGTCAATATGTGTATAATTAGTTAATTACTAATTTAAATGGTACATTTCTAACCAATCCTCATCACTTATACAATCATTCACATGAGCATCTAGAAACAATCATTTTGTAAGAGTATAATAATAGTAATGGACTAAGGGTTGGTAATAATATTTTTGTAATATAGAGACATCAACTGCCACACTTATGAAGGAATAAAAAAAGAGGTTGAATTGGAGTTTGAGATGTTCTATATAAATATAGTAAAGAACTAATAAAATGACATAACTTCTTAAGTTATTCTATAATCACTAATTGGAAATGGTAGATGTGAAACCAATTCTCTTCTCTACTTACACAAGCATTCCTATCAGTATCTAGAAATATTCATGGAAGAGAATGACTTCAAATATATATATTGAGAGAGTTTCATACTATGACTCCTGATGATAGCTTTTTGTCATTAGACCAAGACACCAATCAGTTTTTGGTGTAGGCGGGGATTAAATCCAAAATCTCTTATTCAACCGTCAGAAACTTTACCAGTTGAGCTAACTGGAACCCACGACTTCAAATATATTAAATTGAATACAAAGAGAATTTGGTTGTTAGGTAATTCTTGCCAAAACCCCCCAATTAGAACCACCACCAATCTCCAACTTCTAAATAATGCATTGGAAAACATAAACTATATAGCACTTATACATGATTGAACCATGTCACATTTCTCTACGTTTCCAAAGATTCTCACTGTCAAATAAATATTCAATATATATAACCCCAGATATACCTAAAGCATATCTTCTTTATAGAACAAGATTCTTCAAGTAGGTTTTCTGTTGTTGAAATGGTATACTGGTAGGTGGCCTCCACTCCTGGCCAGTACATACTCGAGGTATCATTTGTTTTTTCTGATATATACTCGAGATATTAATTATTGAAGGGAATGAGTTAAATGATGAGCTTATGGTTAAAAAAAAAGATAAAAAAGTTTAAAGTTTATATCATGTTTTAGATTAGGTCTTCAATTTTTAATTATATCAATTCAATATGAAGCCTTCAGCCATCTCCGCTACTATGGACGGAACGAAATATTGAAACAAGACAAATTATTGATAAAAATTTGTGATTCTACTAGGGCTGCGTTTGGTTGGGTGTAAAATATTTTTCGAGTGTAAAATAATTTCAGGTGAAAATATTTTCGGAAAAGGAAAATATTTTTAGGTGTTTGGTGGCATTTTAAAAAATACTTTGGAAAATATTTTCAAGTGTTTGGTAACATTCTAAAAATGCAAATTTTTTACTGATTTCTCACATTTTCTCAACCATTTTCTCACCTTCCAAACAAATTTTATAATAGAACATTACAATCCATCCACTTCTAAACAAACAAAAATCAAATAAAACACCATGGCCAAATCATTCAGTCAAACTGAGAGAGGGAGGTGAGACAGGGAGGAGGAAGAGTGAGATCGGTGGGTCACCGATCTCGCCGGCGCGATCACGCGCATCGATCTTGCCTGGCGTGAGATCGCGCCTCGATCTCGCCCGGTGCGAGCTCGACGGCGGGCCTTTGGGTTGAGGACGGCGTGATCTTGGCTTTACTGGCGTGATCTGACCGATTCAGCGATCTCCCTCTAGCTCTCTCTCTCTCTCTTTTCTGGTGTGGGTCGTTGCTCTTTCTCTCTCCTTCTCTGTTTTCCAACTGAAAACTCTATTTGAAGGTAAAATAGACATGGAAAACATTTTACGAGTGGGGAGGGTTTATTTTCCTGTTAATGGTTTTAATTTTCCGTTTGACCAAAATTTCAAGTGTTGCCAAACACCCGCAAATGCTGAAAACATTTTCCGAAAGTTATTTACCGTCGAAACAAACGCAGCCTAGGTAACCAATTTTGATTTTCTGACATCGAAGATTCATTGTTTTACTTTCTCATTCTAAGTAAAACTAGCTTTTTTTTTAATTTTTTTATAAATGAAGCTTTGTCTCCCTACCTTCTTTGTTAAGTGGTTGCTAAAATTTTGAATTATGAACAAGCGATAATTGAAATGTGAAGTTTGATCAATGATTTTCAACTATGAATTTTTTTTTTTATGTTTAGAAAAACTAATAACAGAGAAGGAAATAAATGTTAAATTGAAAAGATTTCATAAGTTTGAGATTTAAATTGACAAAATTAACAACTTAAAACCTACTTTGAAATATCAATTTGGGCCTTTTTTATATTGATGGGTTGAAGATCAACCTTGCTTAAATGACTAACCACATCATAGGATTACGAGATATGTTCCTGAATTCGAGTCAAAATGAGACTCGAGATCCGTAAATCACACCACCAACCTCCAATCATGGCTATAACTCCCATGATGTCAAAAACGGCAAGATTTATGAAGAAATGGAAGTATTCTTAAAAGCTATATTAACATCTTATTTCCGCCAGTCACAAGTAGGAGATAAATTTACCCCATCTATTCCTTTTACCCATCAATAAAAGAGATGCAATTAATTAAGGGTCTGTTTGGTACGTGTGTTTAAACAACAGTTTTCAGTTTTTTTGGAAATACATGCGGGTGAAAAAATGTATGAAAAAATGTATAATATTGTTTAAAAACTGAAAACATGTGTTTAAACTTGTATACCAAACGGGTCCTTAAGTGTCAAAGAAACTTAAGTCGATGTCACACCTATACCATTTAAGTAATATGATTCACTTTGAGTGTGCAATCATGACCACGTGCCTATCATACCAAAAATGACATGAATTATGAAAGTTAAATTAAAATCGGATCTCCGCTAATCATAAATAAGAGAGAAATTTACACCATTTATTACAAATACAAATCTTTTGTACAACTTTTTATGTACCATTTTATGTTTTACCAATTAGAACTTGTCATGTCTTATCAAAAAAAAATTAGAACTTGTCATGTATTGAATTTTTTTTTTTTCCATTCTTAACTTCAGTTATTTTATAAGGAAAGTAAAATTAATACATGAAAAGTTATGATTGATTGAACATAAAGTGATACATAACAAATGATACAAAGAATTTATATTCTTTTATTACAATCATGAAGGAAGAAATGACTAATTTTAGTATTAGAGAACTTTAGGCCAACATAGTAACCGGTGTCACTTGAGAGATCTAGGAAAATGTTTGGTAGGTGCATTTAAATAATAGTTTTCGTTGTTTAAACAACACAATACATATTTTCACAACATTTTTTCATCCACATATATTTACAAAAAAACTTAAATAACGTTACTAGAACAATATTACCAAACAAATCTCTAATTCATTTTGGACCGTGTTTGTTGTTAACATGTATAGTGTTGTGGGCTTTAGGCCCAACTAGTTTACTTGTATAGCACACATTCTTGTACTACACTCTTATTTGTACTGCACTCATATGCCTCCTATATAAAGGCACTCATGTATATTTTTTTAGTGAGAAATACAATACTATTGAATTCAGTATTTCTAACATGGTATCAAAGCCACTGCTCTGACCTTTTCTTAGCAGACTTGTCTTTATTGGTGGTACTCTATTCTCAACATCGCTTCCGCCATCATAGCAGTCGACACAGTTTTTTCGCTGTAGAGCCTCCAATGTCTTCTAGTCGTTGTCCTTAGGTTCCGGACCTGTAGCCGCCGTCATTGAGGAGTACCGCACCACTCAGACCACTGCACTTCCTACCTCCGCCGTGCATCTTGCTCCAATAAATATTTTTCAGGTAGCACAGTGATCGCCTCTTCCCGATCTACTCAATCATGGAAACCTCACAGTAATCAGAGCCTCCACGCGCCCTCATGCGCCGTCCAAATCTTCTGAACTGAAGCTCACGCGCCCACGCGCTGCCACGCACCGAAATTCTTCCTCACGCGCTGCACGCGCTAGACTTGCGCCTGCTGACGTCAGCCCTAGGTGACGTCATCACTGCCACATCATCGCTGACATCATCGTCCATCGTGCTGCTGACGTCACCCGCCACGTTATCGTTGACCCACGTTAACTGACGTTGACCCGCATTGACTTTGACTTGACCATTGACTTTTTTGCAGTCCAGGTGCTCCTTAGCTAGTTTTTCGCGTAGATTTCATTTTTGTAATCCATTTTTGCATATTTTGCTTCTAAATGAAGAATAAGGACAGGTTTTCTTCCTTTTGCAACAATCGTCGTCGACAATCCAGCAAACGTTTTTGCAATTTTTGCAAACGTTTTGGCCATAATATTGAGACTTGCTATCAGCGCAATAAATTAGCTGTTTCAATTTCTGCTGCCACTATTGCTAACATTGAGAGTGTCCAATCAATGGCTCCCGTCTTTGTACAGTCTAAGTTTTCAGGTCGCACTTTTACCATGACCACAGATGACCTTAAAAACATCATCGTCAATGTCATTCGTATGGTTGGTAATGCATCTTATTCCTCTTCTCTCTCAGCTTTATCCAGTATGTCTCCTTCCTCTTGGCTTATGGATTCTGCTTGTTGCAATCACATGACACCTCACTCGTCCTTATTTTCTGAACATAAACCTGCACCACACCCTCTTACTATTTGCACAGCAAATGGTTCCACAATGTCTGGTCATAATATAGGTTCCGTTTCAACCTCCAACCTCTCCATTTTTGGGGTCTTTAATGTTCCTGACCTTTCTTACAATTTGTTTTCTGTGGGACAATTAGCTGAGTTGGGTTATCGAATTATATTTGATTATTTTGGGTGTATTGTGCAGGATCCAAGGACGGGACAGGAATTAGGGACCGGTCCTAGAGTTGGGCGTATGTTTCCCGTGGACAACCTTCGTCTTCCACTTGTTGCTCCTGTTTCTATTGCCGCAGCTGCTGCAGTTTCTTCTATTCCTTCTCTTGCTCTTTGGCATGCTCAACTTGGTCACGCATCTTCTTCCCGTGTACAACAATTGGCTTCTAGAGGTTTGTTAGGTTCAGCGTCTACAGAAAATTTTGATTGTGTTTCATGTTAGTTAGGAAAACAACTAACTTTGCCTTTCAATTCTAGTGAATATATATCCACTGATATCTTTGACCTTATTCATTCTGATGTTTGGGGACCTTCCTCTGTCTCTAGTATTGGTGGATCTCGATATTTTGTTGTCTTTGTTGATGATTACTGTCGCTATAGTTAGATCTTTAATATGAAACATCGTTCTGAATTATTGCAAGTGTATTCTAATTTTGCAAAAATGGTTGAAACTCAATTTTCTAAACGTATCAAAATTTTTCGATCTGATAATACTCTTGAGTACACTCAATATGCTTTCCAAGATGCTTTGCATTCCTATGGCACTGTTCATCAACTAACTTGTCCAGGTACCTCTCAGCAAAATGGTAGAGCCGAATGAAAACTTCGTCATATTTTTGACACTGTTCGTGCTCTTCTTCTCTCTGCCAAAGTTCTTGCTCCTTTTTGGGGCGAAGCTGCTCTTCATGCTGTTCATGCTATTAATCACATTCCCAGTCTTGTCATCCAAAATCAAACTCCATATGAGCGCCTTTTTGGGTAACCTCCAGACTATCACCACCTACGCTCATTCGACCCTGCTTATTTCGTTCTTCTTCAGCCACATGAGCATAACAAACTTGAGCCTAGGTTAAGACTTTGTTGTTTTCTTGGCTATGGCGAAACTCAAAAGGGGTATCGGTGTTATGATCCTATTTCTCACCGTCTTCGTATCTCCCGCAATGTTGTCTTTTAGGAACATCGCCTCTTTGTTGAGCTCTCTCACTTCCGTGCTTCTCTATCTTCCTCTTCTGTCTTAGATCTATTTCCAGATGAGACACATATTCCTTTTGTAGCTGCTCCTAACCCTCCTATAGCTAATCCTGATCCTCCTGTAGCTGCTCCTGGTTCTCCTATTGACTTCTCTGTCCAACCACCAGATATCCTTGATCCCTTTCCTAGTTCCCCCTTTAATGAACAGGTCGAAGATGAACAGGTCGAAGACGAGCTACCCAACCCTGATCTTGGTTCCCCTGCTCCTGCTCCACCTGAAGATCATGCACAAGACATTCCACCTCGTCACTCAACTTGGGTAAGGTCCATTCCTGCACATTTACTTGACTATCATTGTTACACTGCCCTTGCTACACTGCACGAGCCTCACACCTATCGTGAGGCTTCCACTGACCCTTTATGGCAGATTGCAATGAAAGAGGAACTTGATGCATTATCTAAAAACCATACTTGGGACTTGGTCACTCTCCCTCCTAGGAAATCTGTGGTTGGTTGTAAGTGGATCTACAAGATTAAGACTCGCTCTGATGGGTCCATTGAGCGCTACAAAGCTCGTCTTGTTGCAAAAGGTTTTACACAGGAGTATGGGATTGATTATGAAGAGACCTTTGCTCCGGTTGCTCGTATCTCATCTGTTCGTACCCTCTTAGCTGTTGCTGCTGCCAGTAAATGGGATCTTTTCCAGATGGATGTCAAAAATGCATTCCTTAATGGGGATTTAAGTGAAGAAGTTTATATGCAACCTCCTTCTGGTCTCTCTGTTGAATCAAACAAGGTTTGTCACCTTCGACGTGCATTTTATGGCCTTAAACAAGCTCTACGTGCTTGGTTTGCCAAATTCAGCTCCACCATCTCTCGTTTGGGTTACATAGCCAGTCATTATGATTCTGCCTTATTTCTTCGTCGCACTGACAAAGACACTATTTTACTTCTCCTGTATGTGGATAATATGATCATAACTGGTGATGACCTCAGTGGCATTCAAGAACTCAAGGATTTTCTCAGTCAGCAGTTTGAGATGAAAGATCTTGGACATCTCAGCTACTTCTTGGGTCTTGAAATCACTCATTCTACAGATGGACTTTACATTACTCAAGTCAAGTATGCCTCTGAACTCTTGTCTAGAGCTGGACTCACTGATAGCAAGACTGTTGACACTCCAGTCGAGCTTAATGCGCATCTGACTCCCTCAGGGAGGAAACCATTGTCTAATCCCTCTCTTTACAGACGCTTAGTTGGCAGTTTAGTTTATCTTACTGTTAATCGTCCAGACATTTCCTATACTGTTCACTAGGTGAGCTAGTATCTGTCTGCTCCATGATCGACTCATTATGCTGCTGTTCTGCTCATTCTTCGGTACCTAAAGGGCACTCTCTTCCATGGTCTTTTCTACTCTGCTCAATCTCCTCTTGTTCTCCGTGCATTTTCCGATGCCGATTGGGCAGGAGATCCCACTGATCGCAGGTCCACCACTGGTTATTGCTTTCTTCTTGGTTCTTCTCTGATTTCTTGGCGAAGCAAGAAACAAACTCATGTGGCCCGTTCTAGTACTGAAGCAGAATATCGTGCCCTTATTGATACCACATCTGGGCTTCTTTGGCTACGATGGCTTCTCAAAGACTTAGGTGTGTCTACATCCTGCTACTCCTCTTTATTGTGACAACAAGAGTGCCATTTATATTGTTCACAATGATGTCTTCCATGAACGGACTAAATACATTGAGATCGATTGTCATTTTATCCGTTATCATCTTGTCTATGGTGCTCTCAAGCTAATCTCAGTCTCCTCTACATATCAACTTGCAGATATCTTCACCAAGTCACATTCTAAGGGATGCCTTCGTACTTTGGTTGACAACCTCAAGTTGGTCTCATATCCACCTTGAGTTTGAGGGGCTGTTAACATGTATAGTGTTGTGGGCTTTAGGCCAACTAGTTTACTTGTATAGCACACATTCTTGTACTACACTCTTACTTGTACTACACTTATATGCCTCTTATATAAAGACACTCATGTATATTCTTTTAGTGAACAATACAATACTATTAAATTCAGTATTTCTAACATTTGTACAGGTACAATGTCACTTCTCTCCACGTAATCATTTATACCCAAGCTTTGAAATATTGACATAGCTAAAATTTAAATAAAATAAAATGCTCCAAGCTTTGAAGAGCTGAGCCGAAGAGAAGGCACATAAAAGAACTAAGCTAAGCTAACCCATTGGTAAAAGAGTAGAGTCTGATTAAGCTCTGTACGGTAGGCCAGCCTCGTCAGCCTTCGACTGTGCGCTTTTCTTTTCTTTTTCTTTTTTTTAATATTCGCACGTCCATCGATGCTGAGAGATGGAGATAGCTGATCCATCAAATATATACTTCCACTCTCTCTCTCTCTCTCACTACAGTGAGAGAGAGAGAGAGGAGAGATAGTAATTCTTGGCTAAAAAAAACGACGTGAAGAAAATGCCATTACTGGACAGGATTGGGTGGTTTTATCAAACCCACTGATTCCCATGCACACGCGTCTTTAAAAGCACTCACAACCACCCTTCTCTCTTTCTCTCTCACAGAGAAGCCCACCTCTCTCTCTCTCTCTCTCTCTCAGTGTCTCTGTCCTCTCTGCAAAACCATGGCGATTTTTCAGGACTGGATGATGGAAAACTGAGTTAGTGGCAAATAAAGCACAGTAAAAGGACAGCCCACTACGGAAAACAAAAAAAACAGAGGGAGAGAGAGAATAATCACTCCTCAAATTTTTTTTATTTTTATTTTTTATCCTTCTTTGGTTTTTCATGCTGGGTTTTTATTTTTAAGGTTTGGTTGGTTTAATTTTCACTCTTCAAATTGATTTTACACCCTGTGAAATCTTTGGTTTTTTTAAATTTTTTTTATTAAGGACCTTGTATATTTTGATTTTCTGATATAGAAACTAAATTATGCTGAAATAGTAGTCACAAAATACAAAAGGTAAAAAAAAAAGAAAAAGAGGGACAGAAAGAAAAGCAAAGAGCCATTAAAAAGAACAAAATTACAATCTTTGTTATTGCTGTGTCTTGTACTAGTGCATGCACATCTGATCATGACTGGTGAGAGTTTCTTTGCATGTCCATTGTGAGAGAGAGAGAGAAGCTGAGCCAAATAGAAAGAGAGGAAGTTATTGTAAAAGAGCGAGAAAGTCGGGGAAAAAGTTACCACCTTTCTCATTAATTTTCCTTTTTCTTGGGTCTCTCAAGTCTTCAGAAAAATGGAGGTCACAGAAGTTTATTAGCGGTGCAGAGAGACAGAGAGAGGCAGAGACTGGGTTTTTCAAATCATGGAGTCTGATTTTGGTTTTCTGGTTTCTGGGTTTCTTCAAAATGGAGGATTTGACTGTCCTACAACCCCTCTTTACTCCAAAATTCTTTAATATATAAGAAAAATCTTAACTTTCTTCAGGTGAGTCACTACAGTACTATAGCTCTCTTCTCTAATTAATTTTCCTTTTTTCTTTCTCTCAAGCTATAAAGTTCTAATTTTGGGTCTTTTTTCACTGCAGTGTGGCTATAAGATTTGGAGCTATGCTTAAAAAAAGATCAAGAGCAACAACAAGTGGTAGTAGTAAGCAATCTCAAATGGCAGACACTAACTTTCTCCTATCTCCAGCGGACAAATACAGAAAACCCACTTCCTCTCTCTTAACTTCTCCGAGGTTTTTCACAAATTCCACTCCAAATTCTTTGTCTGAATCCGAGGTTGTTATGAGTCCAACTTCTATACTCGATAGCAAGCCATTCTCTGGTTTCAGAAACCCTTTTAGGTCTGAAACAAGCACACCCAGAACCCCAGAACATGAAACTAAACGCCATTGGGACAATTTAGACCCAAAGGGTCTTGGCTTGGCCATTGTTGATTCTCTCAATGAAGAAAAATCTGATCCAAAACCATCCAAACCTGAAAGGCCAATGGTTCTTTTTGGTTCTCAGCTTAAGATTCAGATTCCTCCTCTGGCAAACTATGTTCATTCTCCAACTGAATCTCCCAAATCCCCTGCTGATTTTGGAATCAAGACTAGGAATTCTCAACTGGGTTCTTTCTCTTCTGGCTTTTCTCAGTCACCAGTGAAGAAATCAGCATTCGGGTCTGTGAATTCGGGCATGGAGACTCCGAATTCTTCACGGGTTTTCACTAGCTGTATCTCTGCTAGTGAAATGGAGCTCTCAGAAGACTATACTTGTGTGATATCCCATGGCCCTAACCCAAGAACCACTCATATTTTTGAGGATTGCATTGTTGAGAGCTGTTGTGGTGTTGTTGGGTTCTCTGGTCCAAGAAAAGAAAATGGGTATTTCACTGGTCAGTCTTCTAGCTATCCTTCTGATAGTTTTCTCAGCTTCTGTTACTCTTGCAAGAAGAATCTTGGTCAGGGAAAGGACATCTACATGTACAGGTTGGTCCAATTTTTTTCTTTTTATTTGGGATTAGATACTTTTCAATTCATCCATGTGCATTTGTGAAAGTTATGAACTTTTTTTTATTAAAGGGAATATTTTGGAACATTTGTTCTTATTCTGATAGGATAGTGGCATAATTTTACTATGGGACTGACCTTGATTTGGGTTTGTTAATCGTTTACTGCTGCCTTGTTTATTATGTTGATTCAAATGTCTAATCTGTTTTATTACATGTTTGATATAAGTGAAAGTGAGCTAGTTGGTGTTTTTCTTTTATGAATTGATAGAAACACAATCTAGCAAGCGAGTTTTGGAGAATCTAATAATTGATCTTATTCTCATTTCAGAGGTGAGAAAGCCTTCTGTAGCAGCGAATGTCGCTCCCAGCACATGCTTTTTGAGGAGGAGGGAATGGATAACTTGGAACCATAATCCTCATTCACCATTAATTTTGTTCAAGTGTTCAAAGAAGCATAAAAGAAAATGCCAAACTTCACAAGGGTAAAATCTTTGTATCATTGGGACTCCAAAATCACAGACAGGGATGGTACTTGAATTTCCTAGAAAATTGTGAACCTGTTTTGGTATTTTCTCACTTAGTATTTTTCTCTTTGTTTGCTTTTACCTTTACTTTTTAATACTCCTCCTGTTAAAAGGAGGGCTTGAAAGGCCTTAGATATTGTAGAGTTGATTTTGTTGAATTGATAAATAGGTGATGCTGTTGGGTTTGTCCACAGTTTTTTGTCTTTCCATAGTTTGTGATGATGATGATGATGATGATGATGATGATGTATGACTAAAGCACAAATTACTTTTGTTTTTCTTATACTAATCATCTAATAATTAAGCACACAAGACCAATGACCTCATTTGAAGTTTATTAGATGCTTTTCTTTTCTCATGTCCTCAGTCTCTACACATCTACAATAATTAATGCCTCTTCCCCTCTTTTTGATGAATAAAAATAAAATAATCAATGCCCATTTTGTCAAGCTTTGAGCAAATTATATTTAATCTAGTGAGTTCCATTACTTTATACTACAGGGAGTTGAGAATGACTCTTTCAAGGAAATAGTATAGTGACCATTTCGAGGGAATAATTCTGTGTATTTTGAATATCTTTTTTTATCTCAACAAAAAATATAAAGTACAACTGCAGATGTGAAACCAAGTTCCCAGTCTTACACAGGGACAGTGTTGTCTGGCTCGTTTGAAACAGAGATAATGATCTTTCCATCTATTTGCTATGCTAAAAGTACTTATATTTTAAAAGATCAAGATGTAAGTGGGAGTGTAGGACTAAACTAATAGTATCACACTAGTTGTTTATCAAAAAGAACCTACTTAATTTAATAGGATTCTGCAAAAAAATTTCAAATGTATTTTCATCATAACTAATTAAGTTAAGTATTTAATCAAAACTACTTAATTTACTTAGATTTTCTTACAAAAAAGAAGATGAGTTCTAATAAAAAGCTTAAAATTGTTTATTTAATCTTATTTTGGACACAAGTCGAATGTAAGCTCATTCAATTTAAATCAATATAGTTTAACATGATATGTGATTCTAAAAATCAAATTAAAAAATATATATTAGAATGATCTACTTTCTAAAACTTAGGAGCAAAATTGCAAAAAGTCAACAATAAATGACTTCTACTTTATATTATCTTTTTTTTATATATAGGACTTTATATTATCTTTATATATAAATGTAGATGGAAATTAAAATTATTATTTGTAAGTATTTCACTTTAAATCTATAATATCACAAATATTTCTGTTTAAGAAAAAAAATTCAAATCCTCATGTATTGTTAAATTTATACTAGTAAATGTTCTTCAACTCCCTTGCTTTTAAATCCTCATATCCGAACACAATCTTGGTATAATAATTTTAGCAAATGATTTAATACTCGAGAACAATATTTCATCACATGACGAGAATTGTAATTTCAATGTAAAGTGTTATCCTTAGAACTCTTTTATTTTTAATGGGACCATAGAACTCATTGATATGTGATTTAATACTCCACGGTAAAGTACTTATTTTAAGTGGGTTTATAACTTACATTTATAAATATCAAGTGTTTTGTAGTTCAATTGATAACTCTTTTTCCTCTCTCTCCATGTGTGTGTTTTAAAATACTTAGTATTAAAAAAAAAAAAAAACTCATTATCTTCCTAACGAAGATGTTTAGAGTTTAAATCCTCTCGCTTCAAAGTCCCAACTATCAAATTATTATTTTATTTTATTTATTAAAAAAAAAACCAAAACTTACATTTATAAATCTCATCCACTCATTTGCTTCTTCACTTTAGATTAAAAAAAAAAAAAAAACTTAGACGAATACTTTTTTCTTTGACATGAACGGCGGATTTAATAAATCTTATCCGTAAAACTCACCATAATAACTACTCCACCGCCAAGCCTTTTAGTCCACTTTTCAAATCTTATCCCTAAAACTCACTATTATCTCCCAATATAGCCAATGTTACTCAATGGATTTTTAGTCCACTTTTCAAATATGGGCAAAATTTATGTATAATATCTTAGGTGTTATTTTTAAAATTATCCTCTTAAAATTCTGTCATGTGGCGACTTAACTAAAAAATATACTTTTATTCCATTAGAAAAAAATCACATGACAGAATAGTAGGATAGGAACCCAATTGACTGTTTGATAAGATTATTTAAATATAGTTTTTTATTTTGCAATTCATAAAATGGTGAGTCCCTCATATGAATTTCTTGTTTGGCTAATATTTTCTAAATACAATTTTCAAAAAACTGTATCTTATTTTCCTGATTTAAAACAGGATTTTAAAAACGGCTTAGGATGTGTTTTTAGGATACCGGAAATGTTTTTAATGACATAGTTATAAATAAATTGAAAACAGTGAACCCCACATATTTGTTCAAACTCTTTTATTTCTTAAATTTAGGAGTTTATTTTTATCACAAAAAGAATTTTCACACTTTAAGGGTTTGTTTAGGATCCGCTTATTTTGTTGAAACTAAAATTTTTTTGTTAAAAGTACTGTAAATAAAGATAAAAGTTAGCTGAAATAGTATAGTGAGATCCATAAATAATATCAAAAAGTGCAATGAGGCCCATGAATAGTTGCAAAAATAAGTTGAATAGTAATATAAGTTGGCAAAAATATAAGCTATCCAAACACAACCCAAATTTGAAACTTATCATTAAAAAAAAAAAAAAAAAAGATAAGTTCTATTGCCTTATCATTATTTACAAAAAAAAAAAAAAAGAGCAATCTACATATTCTACAGGTCCATTTGGATACAGCTGAAAACTGAAAACTAAAAATACTGTAACAAAATAATTTTTGAATGTGTGAATAGTGTCGTAGGGCCCATTTTTAATGAAAAAATTGCTAAAAAGTGAGGTTTGTAGGGTCCCGTGAACAATGCACGGGATCCACTGGTGTGCAAAATAGTCAAAAATCACGGCTCCAAAAAAAAAAAAAAAAACGTGAAACGCCAGAAACGCAGACGCAGGATATACCCAAATGCACACTAAATGTTACTTTTTGTATTTTTTTTTTAAATCTCAAAAATAGAAAAGGTCCCCCAAACAATTATTTTTGTTTTTAGTATTTTGAAAATTATTTTTAAAAGTGGGAGTCAAACACGTAAAATATAAAAATTATTATCTGAAAACTAGTTTCAAGTTCTTTTTTTTTTTAAATTGTTTTGAAAACAAAAACAAAAATTTTCTTACCAATCAGCCCCTAAAGAACAGTATCTAAGTATTGTACTTAGGTATTGCCCTTCAAATACTTTTTATTTTACGAAGGCAGGAAGGTGCAAGTAAGCTCCACTTTATTTTATATTCTGATGTATGATAAAGTGAAAATTGCAATTTTAACGAAAAATTCATAGAGCAAAAATATTTTTTGGAATGTAGTTTTTTTTTTGGGAATATTTAGTAAATAATCTAATACAAATAAATTTCAAACAAATAACATTTCCAAATGGTAACATTCCCCCCCTCTCTCTCTCTCTCTCTCTCTCTCTCTCTCTCTCTCTCCACATGTTGACCGTTTACTGATTAAATTCTTCTTTTTCCCTAAATGAATTACTTATCTCAAATTAGTCACTTTTTCAGTTATTATTATTGTTGTTGTTGTTGTTGTTGTTGTTGTTGTTATAACTACTACATAGATTCTAAATTTGGAGTATGTTTTCTCATTTGAAGCTTTCAAATGGCCCAACAAATAAAAAATATTGGGTAAATTATTGTTTTGGTCCTTAATGTTTATAGTTGTGTTAGCTTGGTCCATAATATTTCACATGTGTCAATTTAGTATTTAACTTTTTGATATTTGATAAAATAGTCTCGGCGGTTAAGTGATGAATAAAAAATGTTAATGTGACTATTGTTCATAATAAAAAATTATTCTTATACTATATAAGATGCCACTTTTAGTAGCACGTGACTCAAACTAAAAAGAAGAATAATCAACAAATGGGCAACTCTAACTGTTGTTAGCAGTTTTGGAGTTGGCATGTTGTTGTATGTTTGTGTGTTATATATATAAATAAAAAAATAAAAACCTATGTGTGGGCTTTGTCCCACATAGCCTAGTTTGCTTGGTGTGCGTGGGTATATCAACAGCTCCGCGACTCTAACTGCTGCTAGCAATTTTGAAGTTAGCATGTTGTTGTATGTTTTTGTGTTATCAAAAAATAAAGAAGAAGAAAAGAAACTCCATCCACTTGTAAACACATACTAAGTCTCTCCCTCTCTCTCCCTTTACCAAATGCAATGATTACTCCACTAAGTAAATTAAACAAAATAAGCTAATTCAATTTAGGGGGTTTAATGGTGAATGATTTTTAAGAGATGCTAGGGAGCGAAAAGGGAAAAAAAAAAAAAATTGTTTCTTCGAATGGATATGTATCTCTCTCTTTTTTTCTTCTTTCTTTTTCTTAAGTCAATGGGGTTACGATATAATTTACTGTAAGTTGATATAAAAGTATGGTATTGGTACTGTCTACTGTAAGTGACATTTGATAAATGTTGAAAGCTTGTGTAAGGGATCCATCAAGGATTGCTCTATATGTATATTAGTACACATCATGAACAAAAATTTTCAAACTGATAATGATGAATTCACTCACACTCAAAGTGTATACTCAACAAAATTTGCCCCTGTCATAGTCTCCCTTTTTTTAACCTCAAGATAAAAGTAAAAGATGATGGATAATCTGCAAAATATGTCGGGATATGTTGTTGACAATAGAGCCCCCTACAGCATATATGTCTAGGCAAGAAAGAGACACATAACTGTCAAACAAAGTATGGATTATAAGAGAGATTATTAGCCTATGAAATACCATTTCAATTCAATGGTAGTTGTGGAGGTGATGCTTCCATTTATGATGTATTAAGTTCAAATCCACTTTAAAAAGTAGGAGAAGGATAAAGATGCTACTAAGGAGATTGTAACAACAAACTTTAGGATGTTAGGCTACTGTTGTGTTTCTCACCAAAATTTTGGCCAATTTCTAAGTTGGAAGAATCGGTTGGAATTCCAACCTCAATATCATTTACCTATGACATAACCATATTGACTATAAGTAAAAATAAAAAAATAAAAAATAAATAAGATGATGCTTCTCCTACAACTATACGTTCCTAGAGATTGTTATCAATCCTACTCCCAAATGTGCATTATGCAAAAAAAAAAAAAAAAAAAGAAGATACATCAACAATGTTGTATAACATCACTAGAGCCTAATTTCTTGTTTGGAAAATAATCACTCGTGAGTTGTGACACTTCAACTCTCTAGTTCTACAGATAATTTATTTTTAACGGAAAACAAATTAAGAATTAGAATATGCAACTTTTACGTAAGGAATCATTCTACTCACTTGTTATAAAAATTGAATTAATTAAAAAAAAAATTAAGCATTTCATACTATGATGGGTCCTCCGTTAGATACATTTATTATATTTGAAATTAAATTAACACATGCATTAATAATTTCAAGAAATCCTTTTCAAAACTATAAGAAGGTATAAATTCTCTAGGGAATTAACAATGCGAATTCAAGGTAATTGAGTTGGACATTCAAAAAGGTTAATGTTGCATGTTGGAATTAATTTCTCTATATCATTAATATAATCCTCAAATTTTTTTCAGATATATGAAATTTGAGATTCTATTATTTGAGACCTATTCGGAGTCCATGCGAATCCTATAGAACTAAAACCCATATGTATGGATTGTTTAGATACAATAAGACAATGTCTGTGATACTATGCATTAGGATGGTATTTTTGTTGTAGTGATCTGTTGTTTCCAAATGCCATATATGGGTTATCATCACCTTCTTGCTGTTCCAGCTAGAGTTTTGTGAGAATCAAAAGAAATCTTCCTTCTGTGGATTATTAATATTCATGACTTAACATTGAGCTTTGTTAGTCCTTTGTAGTGATAAACTAGTAGTCTTCAGCTCTGTTAGTACTTTGTACTTCACATACAAGAGCCCAAATTAGCATTGCTTTGGGTCTATAGCCATTATAAGTTAAGACTCATTTACTTGGCCCAAAGGGTATGGTCGGGCTGTGGGCTAAGCGCCTTTGCGTGGCCAACTTTCCATGCACCAGCCATTCTTTGAATTCAAAGTATTTATTTTCGATTAATTTGTACATGAATAAAATTCATTTTACATGAGAGAAAAAGAGATAAGAGAATAGAAGATAGAAATAGAAACTAATAAAGATATAAATAGAAGGGAAAAAAAGGCTTGAGAATGACGAAACAATTATTTTGGCCATTTTGACTGTAATAGACTTAGACTTGATGTAATGCATAAACATTGAACCAGCTAGATAAATAGGTAACACTCAAATTTGAGTGAGTAATTACATAAATGTTCTAACGTAGCAATAACTTTGACATATATATAATATCAAATAGTCATAAGAGTGGTAAATATTTAATTTTTGAGTTTTGAGTGATCAATTTGTTTCTAACCAAAATAGCATAAAAAATTATGCTATGTTTATTTTGACATTAATGTTAGCTAAAAATGAGTTTTTTTTTTTTAAGTATTTTTTTAAACTATCTCATTTTGTTATATTTGATAGTGATCTCAAAATAAGATAGAGTTATTTTTAATAGTTTCCATATTGTCTTTTAACTTCCTTTATTTAGTATTGGTGTGAAATAAAATTGTTTTTCAAAAAATATTAACTGAAAACAATCTCAAAAAAATAAGTCATTTTTATTGAGATTTTTCATTGGCCAAAGATATGACTTATTATTTTATGCTACTATGCGGTTTGGATTCAGTGTTTTGGGTGTCTGGCGTTTTGCGTTTTCAGTTTTTTTTTTTTTAGTAGTGAATGTTGACTTTCTGTGTGAACAATGCACCCATGCACTGTTTACGAGATCCACAAATATCATCAACAACTTTTTCATTAAAAATAGGCCCTACGGTACTATTTACACATTTAAAAATTATTTTGTTACAGTGTTTTCAATTTTCAACTGTATTCAAACGAACAGTGTATTAGCAAGAAAATTAGTAAAAAAACGTGAAAAACTATTTTCACAAAAAAATTCCTTCGAGAATTAGCATGAAATTGTAATTTGTATTATGTATGCTAGCTTGCAACTGTTATGTAGTCCTATTGTATTGCGTGGGTTGTACTTGCACTACTAAAACCAACATATTTCATGTTTTGAGGTCATAGCTTCGCTTCGAAGTAGTTATAAATATAAAATATCTACCATGAAAGGCTTGTAATTAACTAATTATCATCTAATAAAACACACTTTTTTTTTTGCTGAAAAAAAAAACACATTTTATTCACTTTGTTCTGTTGCAGATCCATTCTACAAGCCAACAGGAATACAAATTGAAATATTAATGTGAACCTTAGAGCTTAAATTTTTCCAATCTTTCTCCGTGTTACGGCAATGATAAGAGTAGACAAACATATTTAGAGAGGACCACTAATTTTGATAGACTCATTTGCATATAAGCTTCTATTCCTTTATAAACTTGAAATTTAATTTTTCCTGAAATATGGATTACATGATTTGCTTTCCTAATTACATAGAAACTATATATTCATTTACACAAGTTGGCCTGAGCTAGTAAATCAGAGACCTAAATAAGGGTTCTACCCTTGACATACTCGATGAAGGCTAGAGCAACCAAGCCCAACATAGCAAACCTCCCATTCCATATCTCAGCATCTGAGGTCATCAACCCCTCCGACTTGGACTCCATGCTGATTCCCTTAAACAAAGGAATCAGAGACGCAAGACATAGCACAATGCTAGTTCCTTTTCCTTGTCTATCTTGGGTCCTCTTTTCCTTGCCAGAAAGTTTTCCCTTGATCTGTTTATCAGAAACAACACCAGAGTCCAGCATATTATCAGCAACAATGACATGTTTTTTAGCTTTTGGCAGATCTTTCGATTTTTTCCCAGCATTGATATCAGAATCTGCTCTAAGAGGGCTCAGAGAAAATTCACGCACGCTGCTAGATGCAATCTTGCCCTTAATTCCATCTTTCAATTGCTCAACAGATTCAGTGCAATCAACAGAACAACCATCACTTCCATCCTTTAATGATATTACAGCAGAGGTACCAGTTTTGTGTACTTCAACAGCACCTTCATGTCTTTTCTTTGACACAATACCCATCTTCTTCATCTTTTTACCAGTTGTTAATACTTTCTGTTCCTTACCATGTTGCTTAGTGCAAACAGCATCTTCTACAAATTCATCATCACTTGCTTCTTCCTTTGGAAAGTAAGAATTATCTGGACTGGATGTCATTAATACATGTTCCTTACGGTTTCCACCACCGCTTTTACTATTGTTTTTCTCAGGGGACATACCTGGAGACAAACTATCATTTGCAGTACAGGATATAGAAGGCTTTACATCTTGAATGTCAGTTCCACCTCGTCTCAGTGAGCAGCGCCCCAACTTAGAGCCAGAGTCACTTAAAGACTCATTCAAAGCTTCTCCACTGTATGTTGCCTTACCTGTCTCAACCTTTAAGTCAACCTCTACCTCATTAACAGATAGAGCCTCACGCCCAACATCAGATTTATCAGCACCATCTCTAAAACCGCTTGATTTCTTATTTTGTAGCTCATCAAACGCCACACAGATTTCGTTCACAGCTTGAGAAAAGAGCCTAACTGTTTTACCCTGACATCGGGCAGACAATTTACTCTTTAGCTCATTAGTGAATGCCTGAATATCCGCAGGGGCAACAAAAACTCTGTGAATGGAGGAGAAGTAACCAAAGGTAAAAGTAAGAAGCTAAATTCCTGAGGTTGTCAACTTAATCAATGAGACAATAAGAAACACAAAGAAAACAGAAATGGATGGGAGAACCATCCCATAAGAGAAATAACACAGAATTTCAACCAGTTTTCACACAACCAAAGTATATCATAGATTTCTTACCAAATTAACTTAACCTACAAATTGACCTAGAATGTTTCAACTTATCTTTTAGATCGCTAAACACCTAAAATGGACAAAATTTTCAGTTAAAATTATAACCACGTACACAAACCAAAGAGAAAGAAAACTTGATGGGTTTTCTTTAAAATGTGTGGATCTCAGATAGGATAATGTCAATAAACAGTAAACATCACATGTTGGAGTGTACAGATAACACAAACGGGTTCCTGCAGAGGACTAATCGTCTCAGCCAATTTTGCTACCCCTCGGGGTTGCCATTGGAAAAAAAAAAAAATGTTTAAAGGATTAAGAATATATATTACACTAAGGCAGCCTCACTGAAATCAAACAAACACATCCAGCTACTATATGATGAACAAAAACAACTTAATCAAATATATCTTAAAAATATCATAAATTAAGTAATACAATATATGGTGAAGAAAACTGCAATTATTACAGTGAAAAAAAAAACCTTCAATAAGGATGCATACCAATAATATGTAAACAATGAACAAATGATACTTTGATGCTGTGAATTTTGCTGCTTCTAATGTGTATGGAATTTTTGGTTTTATATTTAAATTGGTTTGATGAGTTGGAGGTAGAGTACATCATGGCCTATTGAGGGTTTTAAACAAGTGCTTTGCTCATTTGTGCCTAGTAATGAATGAGATAAGTTGACCAATAGATAATACGCATATATGTATTGACAAATCATAGAGTTCAAAATGTGACACCAACTAAAGGCCTCACTTTGTGTCCATTTGGAAACAACTTATCTAGTTTTTTACTGAAAATACTGTAGATAAGAGGTAAAAACTAAATAAAATAAGCAAGGGACTCATGTGGAACCCATAAATAGTAGGGGGAAAAAAAGCAATAAGCTAGCCTATAATCAAGATTCAAACACACACTTTATATAATAGTATATATCATAAACCTCCACTCAATTCAAAAGCATTATTTACCTCTTTTCTACTACTTTCATTTCATTCTAAGCCACTGAATGGGGCACCTTTAACCAAAATTCACACAGTAATTAGCACAGGTCAATAATAAAAACAATTTTTTTTAAAGATAAAGGTTTAATGCAAGAACAATAAAAACAATTATTTGAAAATAAAATAGATTGATAAATAGGTAATATATGTGTGTGTGTTGCAATATATAAAAACTTAAAAGTCAACACTAAAATAAAACCAACTATTACATACAAACCTACACAATTTATAAAGTCAACTCACATTATCATAATAAGTATAGTACGTCAAAGTATCTCCCAAGTAAGCTCCTAATATTTCCTTCAATTATAAAATCCTCAAAGATGATAATCAAATTAAAATTCAATCTCCCCTAATGGAAATGCCCACACAAATTAATCTTAAAAAATTTCCATACTAAGACATAGTTTCTTAAGCTTTTCCAGGGGTGCTTTGGCTTTTAAAAATGAGAAGCAAACTTGATCTCAGCCAAAGGTTATTGTATGCTCTTGGCCAATTTTGTGAGGCAATTAATGCTTTTTAGGGATTTTGAGAAGCTAATTAAGAGCTACTTCTCAAAGTAGTTCAGCTTTAAATATTTTTGAAAAGCTGCAGCAATTTACTAGCCCTTAATGGCATGGTAGTTCTCCTGGCAAGAAGTGTGACACCCAACCCTACCTATGAATTGGCAATGTGGTGCATGCTGCATATGTCCTTTCCATACATTGTGATGTATGGGCTTCTTATCTTATCTCACTTTTCAGCAGCAAGATTATTGAAAAGATCTTGTTCAATCCACATTTGGGAACAAATAAATTAGTATTAGCTCCTGCTAATCAAGCGCCCAACCTAGAGCCTTGAGCAAACTCTTAGTAAACTACTTTTGCAGGTACAACATTGCTCACCATAAAATTTATAGAGTTAGGGATAGGCTGAAGTTAATTTACCATGATTCCAACAATGAACTGTATTAGAACTATAAATTCTTATTTTAAAACAATACCCATAGAACTGCCCCACAATTCTGAAACAACCAAGTTATTTCTACATAAAATTTCACATCATGATTCATAATTAGCTTCCACATATTTTCCCCATCAATATTTTTTTTCTCTCCACTATGAAAACCAAGCGAACCAGAGCTATAGGATATGGGAGATGGGAATGCTCGATAAGGGACCAGCAATACCTCAATGTAAATATATGAGGTCAAATGTGTAGCACACATAATACCAATTTGGAAAACTTCAATCTAACATTACATTTGGTCAACAAGAATGCGATACCCCAAATTGTGTGTATTTGATTGATTGGATATTGTTGGAATATATCATGCAAGCATATGCTAAGTCCCACATAAGGTGTTTACTAGATGAATATTGGTTTTATAAGTGATTACAAGAATAATAAGGCAGATGTCACTAGTGCTCTTCCTAGGGTCGTTACAAATTAAATGATAAACATATGCATGCTAAAGTCTATACTATAATCACCAAGGCAAACTATAGCTCGCCAACTGACAGATAACGAGAAATCTATATCAGACCTCAAATTAGGTTTGATTGGTTGTCAGCTTTGCAAAACCAATCATTCTCTTCTTTTCTTGATTTACGTGAATTTTTAACTTGATGTATTGACCCCTATACACTTGTGTACTAGAGCGTCCCTTTTTTTATATCAATAAATCTTATTACTTATCAAGAAAAAAAAAAAAAAAAAAGCTCGCTCCCGCCCGTCAGTCTCCTTAGAATTATCAATAGTCAACATGTTTTTTTAATATTTAGCCTTTGATAGTGTTTTTAAGTTCACGACAACAAATATTTAGCCTTTCCAAGATAATATTTTAAGAAGAAACATACATTAAAAAAAAAGTTAATAAAATTACATCACAATGTGTAAGAAATACTTACATTTCTTTTGTACCAAAGAATTCGACGAAGTATTTCTTGGGATCAGGCTGATGCTTAAATTCTTCAGGTTCGCTAATCTGTAAACACATAATCAACAAAAGCTACTGACAAAAACAATGAAACACATATACTAATTAATAATATAAAAAAAAAAAAAAATCCTAGCTGTAGCTGTAGCAGTAGCAAGTAGTAGTAAAGAGAGAAGAGGGAAACCTTGGCAGGCCAAGCGGGGAAGCCTTTGACCTTAGCAAGGACAAGATCGCCCACACTTAACTGCCTCTTCTTGGCCTTGTTTTTCGCTCCGCGTCTACGTGCCGGAGCCATTCAACGAACCTTAAATTCTCACGATCCGACCAAAAAAACCCTATCAAGTCGCCCTCGCAGGAAGTCCTACCGGCGATAAGTGGCACCGGTGCATCGGAGGAATAATGGCAGAAGAGAGAGCAAGAGGTAGGGGATTTTTTGTTGTTGAGAAATGGTGTTGGTGTCTGGGCTTCAGGTTGTAGCATCTATGGGAATGACTCTCTTTGCAGCAGCTTATTTAGCTGAACTTACGGTGGTTTGGATTCACTTATTTGGTTCAAATTGAAATTTTTTTTAACTAAAAGTGCCTATAATAAAAATAAAAGTTATTAAAAATATTGTAATGAGCCTCGTAAATATTACTAAAAAATGTAGTGGAACTCGTGAATAGTAGCAAAAATAAGCTGAATAATAAAATAAGTTGGCAAAACTAATCTTTGCCAAAAGAACACTAAGGGTTGGGATCCGCTTATTTTGTTGAAACTGAAAATTTTTTACTGAAATTACTGTAGATAAAAGTAAATGTTAGTTAAAATAATACAATGGAATCCATAAATAGTATCAAAAAGTACAGTAGGACCTATGAATAGTAATAAAAATAAGCTAAATAGTAAAATAAGTTGACAAAAATAATTTATCACAAATGCAACCTAGGTGCGAGTTTGGCTCCAGATTAAAAATCTAGTTTATTTTGCTATTATTAATGGCCCTACTGCACTTTTTGGTACTATTCATGGGTCTCACTTTACTATTTCAGCTAACTTTTACTTTTATCTATAGTATTTTCAGTAAAAAGTTTTCAGTTTCAGTAAAGTAAGTGGATACCAAACAGACCCTAATTTTTGTTTTTTGCAAAAAGTATTGTAGATAAAAGTAAAAGCTGAAATAGTACAGTGAAATTCAAAAATAGTATTAAAAAGTGAAGTATGATTCATGAATAATAGCAAAAATAAGCTGAATAGTAGTAAAAATAAACTAAATAGTAAAATAAGCTGGCTTTAAAATATTTTGGTCATTTTGACTGTAATAGACTTATCCGTTTGAGAACAGCTCGCTGAAAGTACTGTAAACAAAAATAAAAGTTAGCTGAACAATACTGTAGCATAGTCATAATTTTTAGATTTGCCTAGTTTTTTTTTTTTTTTTTTTTTTGAGACTTTGATATTTTTTTGATTATATGAGGGTCTCTCTCTCGGAGCAAGAAAATAGACCAAGGCAAAGGGATTTCTGTCGGCAACTCGGCGTATTAGATTTGAAATTAAAATTAGTACACGTGCATTAATAATTGAGGAAATGCAAGAACTCTTTTTTAAAACTATATGAAAGGTAATTTAGTTGGACATTAAAAAAAAAAAGGTTAATGTTGCATGTGAGACCTATTCGAAATCCATGTGAGTCCTATAGAACTAAAACTCATATGTATGGATTGTTTAGATACAATAAGACAGTGTCTTTGCATGATACTATGCAATGCATTAGGATAGTATTTTTGTTGTAGTGATCTGTTGTTTCCAAATTCCATATATGAGTTAGCACCACCTTCTTGCTGTTCCAGCTAGAATTTTTTTGAGAATCAGAAGAAATCTTCCTTCTGTAGACTATTAATCTTCATGACTTAACATTGAGCTCTGTTAGTACTGCACTGCATACAAGAGCCCAAATTAGCATTGTTTTGGGTCTATAGCCATTATAAGTGAAGACTCATTCACTTGGCCCAAAGGGTATGGTCAGGCTGTGGGCTAAGAGACTTTGAAGCTCAGCAGCTAGGACTCCCCTAACCAATACGGGTCCAACTTTTCATGTACCAGCCATTCTTTGAATTCAAAGTATTTTTATTTTCGATTAATTTGTACATGAATAAAATAAAATTCATTTTACATGAGAGAAAATGAGATAAGAGAATAAAAGATAGAAATAAAAACTAATAAAGGGAAAAATGAGAATGGGTCTCGGTCAAAATAAATTGAAATTTGAGTTGAGATTTAACAAAAGAATTAGTTATTTCAATTTATTGCATGAAACAAATATTTTGGCCATTTTGACTGTAAGAGACTCAGAATTGACAACTATGTAAATTTGTAATACATAAACATTAAAGCACCTAGATAGATAACACTCAAATTTGAGTGAGTAATTACATAAGTGATCTAACGTAGCAATAGCTTTGACATATATATAATATCAATTAGTCATGCGAGTAGTAAGTATTTATTTTTGAGTTTTGAATAATTATTACTCAAATGAAGTCAAGTGACAATAAAAAGTTTGAAAAATTTGTTTCTAACCAAAATTAAAATAAAATTATGCTATGTTTGTTTTGACATTAATGTTATCTAAAAAATGAGTTTTTTTTTTTTTTTGAAAAACTATCTCATTTTGTTATATTTGGTAGTGGCCTCAAAATAAGATAGAGTTATTTTTAATAGTTTCCATATTGTTTATTAACTTTCTTTATGTAGTATTGGCGTGAAATAAAGTTGTTTTCCAAAAAAAATTTAGTTGAAAACAATCTCTATAAAATAAATCATATTTTTAATAAGATTTTTCGTTGATCAAAAATAATTTTCTTTTGAATTATTACTTTTATGCTACTTATAAATATATAAAAAAAAATGCTAAAAATTATTTTCACAAAAAAATTTCCATCGAGAATTAGCTTGAAATTGTAATTTGTATCATGCATGCAAGTTTGCAAATATTATGTCTGCATTAAGTCCTATTGTATTACGTATGTGGGTCGTACTTGCACTACTAAAAATCAACATATTTCATGTTATGAGGTCATAGTTTTGCTTCGAGAGGTAGTTATAAATATAAAATATCTACTATGAAAGGCATGTAATTAACTAATTATCATTTAATAAAATACACATTTTATTCACTTTGTTCTATTGCAGATCCACTCTACAAGCCACGAGGAATATAAATTGAAATATTAATGTGAACCTTAGAGCGTAAAATTTTCCAATCTTTCTATGTGTTATGGCAGCAACGAGAGTAGATAAACATATTTAGAGAGGACCGCTAATTTTGATAAACTCGTTTGTATATAAGTTTTTATTCCTTTATAATAGATTACATAATTTGCTTTCCAAATTACATGGAAATTCAATATTCATTTACACAAGTTGGCCTGAGTCAGTACATCAGAGACCTAAATAAGGGTTCCACCCTTAGCATATTCGGTGAGGGCAAGAGCAACCAAACCCAACATGGCAAACCTCCCATTCCACATCTCAGCATCTGAGGTCATCACCCCCTCCGACTTGGACTCCACGCTAATTCCCTTAAACATAGGAATCAGAGATGCACAAGTGAGCACAATACTAGTTCCTAAGAACCATGGGATTCCACCATTTGATATCTGGGCAAACACATCCTCGCCACTGGATAACTCTACTGCCATTGCAGAAACAAAGCCTATCATTGCTAGTCTGCCATTGATCCTCTCTGGTGCAGCCCCACTGAATGCGAACAAGTCTAACAAGTTTATGCTGACCTGTCAATCATGGTGCAGCACCAGTCAAAAAATACTCTTAACTAATGTTATACACATAACTATTAACAACATTTTCCGTAAAGGTTGACATGACTTACTTTGCTTGGAGCTTATTAAAAGTATGATTATTTAGTAGAAACAAGTAAGAATTATATTACTTCCATCTGAACAAGCCATATTACCAGTTATAATTGTATCTCTAATATTACTCAAAAAGTAAAAAAATGAATAAACTTAAAAGACAAAATTTTCACAAAATCAAAGTGACATATTTTAAGTTGTGCATAATTAAATTTAGATTAAAAATAAATTTATGTGAAAATAGTTTTGCTCTAATTATAATTTGTTGAGCAAGTTGTGAAAAAAATTAATGAATAATTTTGTGTGCTTAAACTAATTGGTAAAAAAACGGATCTTCAAGAAATATTGTTATTGTATATCTAGGGTTAATGGGTGGGAAAAGAAAAAAGAAAAAAAAAAAAAAAAGAGAGAAAAAAGAGATGAAGTATCTCTGGGTTAAGGGTAGTTACCTTGGGTGTTGAAATTGTCGACGTCACAAACTCTGGTTGCTCTTTCTGCAAAGTGCAAAGATAAAGAATCGTACTATCATGAACTTTAATTATAAATCAATTAACATATCATAATAATATGAATGTTAAATTATTTCTATTAGATTTTGAATTTTCCACAAAAATAAGTATAAAAATATCATGATGTATAGATTTCATCCATGTTATGAACATATTACTTCGGACCCTATTTTGGTATGTTTATTGGAACGAAATATTTCAGTACCAGCTTATTTTGTCATACTGTTTCGGGCTTACCACTATTTTATAAATATATATATATATATATATATATATTATTGATAAAAAAATCCATATAATAAATTATTAAAGGTTTTAAAGTTATAAGTAAATATTTCAACTAATAGGTTATCTTTAATCTCAAATATCAGTTCAATAATAATAATAACAACAACAGCTATTAGTTCAGTTATATATAGAATATAATGAGAGTAATAATATGAAAGGAAAGAAGAAAAGAAAAAGACAAACCTAGCTAGATGTTAATTTTAAGATTAGTTCTAAGACCATAACTATTTCACAACTCTTTTATCACAATTTTAACGTGGTAAACTATGAATAATTAACCATTAGTTAAATATGAACCCATAATATATTTTTCGCCAATCATACTTTTCATATCACAATTGTGACAAAAAGTTGTAAAATTTTTAATAATCCTATGCTTTTTCTAATTTTAGTGACAGGAATTAAGAGGCTGAAAGTTTCATTTTTATTGTGAGTCACTTGAGGTTCACAAAAACAAAACAAAGATTTTTTTTTTTTTTTGTTTAAACTGGACAAAACAAAAGAGCTTGGAAGGAATGAGTATTACGTGGGGCTCACAAACACCACAAAACAAAGAAATGCTTTTGTTGTTTAAAAAACAAAGAAGAGGTAGTCAGGTAGTAGCTAGACCAAAACCAGAGGAAGAAGAAAGAATGAAAGAAAGAAAGAAAGAAAAGCATGAAACCCAGATGGAGAGGTAGGAATTTTTTTTTTTTTTTTCCCCGATGAGGTAGCATTTCATTACCTTTTGCATGCAACGCACTCGCATGCTGCTAGTATTTCTTGGCACAGGTGACACATAACTAGTGGGAATAGTTAGAAACTGGTTTACCCTAGTAGACCTGTTTGAAACTACACGGGTCAAAGGGCTTGCCAAGATGGATTGCATTGCAGATGAGGCTGCCATTATTACAAAAGAGCTTTTGTAAATGGAACTCACTAAAGTGATCAAGTAGGTACTAGGTAGTAGAAAACGAAGTAGTAAGTGGCTGTGGCATTTATGCTTGGTCTCAGAGTGATATATAATTATATATAGAGAGAGTGTCGGAGGATCAGCAAGCAGAGCAGTGAATATTTAGGATCCACGTCTTGCATATTATGGTAGTGTCTATCTACAGCCCCTCAAGTTTGTTTTTTTTGTTACGATAGGCATCCTGTGTTCTCGAAAGGTCATAGATTGACACGGGCTCAGTTGTCCACACATGGGTGTCGGTACGTACGTAATGGACGTGGCACGACTTTAGGCTCATCAGAACTTTACGGCCCAAATGGTTCGAGGTTTTCACTCGTTGATTTTTAAAGGGACGATGCATGGCATTCCACATTTCTATGTTCTTCGACTCACCTCTCACATTGTGCCACGGTTTTTAACTTTGATCGCTACCAAAGTTTGATGCGCAATTGATTTGGTTAGACAATAGCAACGCTTTTGTTCGATAGGAAAAGTCTGTAAGTGTGTTTGGGATGTTCTTAATTTTTCAATTTATTTATACTTTTTAACTTATTTTTGCTACTATTTATGGATGTTACTGTACTTTTTGATACTATTCATGAGTCCTAATATACTATTCTACTTATTTTTAACATTTTTTCTACAGTTTTAACAAAAAGTTTTCAATTTCAGCTAAATAAATTGTTCCAAACGGACACATAGTTCAAAATGTTAATGAATATACATTTCCTTTTATCATAGTGTTGTCATTCCTAGTTAGGCTTGATTTTAACTGTCCTAGCCAATTTTGATGATAACGAGATATGTTACAATTATTTTTTTAATTTTATCAGGAAATATGTTATACATTTTGTGCATGATGGAGTAGTAGTTTGAATGTTATGGGATACTTAAGCTAACACATCTTAGGTTTAATTATTGTTTTAGTCTAAAAAATTTGCATAAAATTTCATTTTTCTCCGCATAAGCTATCGAAACCTTTACAACAAAAGATGAGAGAGTCATATCTTAACTCTTTAATTTTAAAAGACTAGCCATGATTGCTGAACTTTGGGGTATTCATGAAGGTTTGGTTTTAGTAAAGAATAATATCAGGAAGCTCATCGTTGAACAAGATGCAAAAGTTATGGTCACAATCCTTACATAGCATGATGCCTTAACTAATTCATCTCACCCTTGTAGCAGTGCTTTGATATATGATTTCTCCAGTTTCTTGAGAAAACCCACATCCAAGGACGGAGCCAGAACTTTGACTTAGGGGAAGTGGCTTTGCTATTGGCTGTGTGCGGTGGTTTCAAACTTTGATTCCTAATTTTTTTTTTAGGCTTGTATATTTTGTTTAAGATTTTAGATCTATAAATTTTTTTAGGCCCACTAAAATAAGGAAAATGTTAGAGTTACAAACTTTTTTTTTATAAATTGTTGATGTAATAAATGATTATTGATAAGTAAAAAAATGATGAAAGTGGTAGGCCCATATGCGAACCGATAAGAATTTGCTATCAAAACAGTTTGTAAAATTATTGTAAAAAAGTTTGTGAGTATAACATTATTTAAAAAAAAAATCAATAATATTGTTTAAGGGGAGCAAAATGTAATTTTATAAAATAAAATTGCTAAAATTAGTACACATATATACAATATATTTTTTTTAAAAAAAATTAGTTCAACGGTGGCTTTGTCCCTGTCCACATCCACTGCATCTTCCAGGAAAGGAACCAAGCGGACTTCTTTAGTAGTGATAGCTTAATTTTGTACTCACATCTCCCTTTCTCTATTTACCTATTATTTTCGAATGCCTTGGGTATTTCATACACGCTAGACTTTGTAATTTGTAGTTTTGTTTAATTATATTCCCTTTTGCCAAAAAATGTAAATATTAATTTTTGAGTTTTGAATAATTATTACTCAAATGAGGTGTTTGCCAATAAAAAATTTGATAAAATTGTTTCTAAACTAAAATTAAAATAAAATTATGCTACGATTTGTTTTGGTATTAGAAAATAAGATACTTTTTGGAAAATTATCTCATTTAAATTTAATAGTAGCCTTAAAATGAGATAGAATTGTATTTAATAGTACTTATATTGACTCTTAACTTCCTTTATTTAGCATGCTGTGAGATAAAATTGTTTCCCCAATATTGAAATAGAAACTAATAAAGATATAAATAGAAGGAACAAAAAAAAAGTTTGAGAATGGGTCTTGGTCAAAATAAATGGAAATTTGAGTCGAGATTTAACAAAAGGATTAGTTGTTTCAATTTCTTGCATCAAACAAATATTTTGGTCATTTTGACTGTAATAGACTTAGAATTGATGACTATGTAAATTTGTAATACATAAACATTGAACCACTTAGATAGATAGATAGATAGATAACACTCAAATTTGAGTGAGTAATTACATAAGTGATCTAACGTAGTAATAGCTTTGACATATATATAATATCAATTAGTCATGAGAGTACTAAGTATTTATTTTTGAGTTTTGAATAATTATTACTCAAATGAAGTCATGTGACAATAAAAAGTTTGAAAAATTTGTTTCTAACCAATATTAAAACGAAATTATGCTATGTTTGTTTTGACATTAATGTTATCTAAAAAATGAGTTTTTTTTTTTGAAAAACTATCTCATTTTGTTATATTTGGTTGTGGCCTCAAAATAAGATAGAGTTATTTTTAATAGTTTCCATATTGTTTTTTAACTTTCTTTATTTAGTATTGGCGTGAAATAAAGTTGTTTTCCAAAAAAATCTAGTTGAAAACAATCTCTAAAAAATAAATCATACTTTTAATAATATTTTTCATTAATCAAAGATAATTTTCTTTTGAATTATTATTTTTACGTTACTTATAAATATAAAAAAACACGAAAAATTATTTTCACAAAAAAAAATCTCCATGAGAATTAGCTTGAAATTGTAATTTGTATCATGCATGCAAGTTTGCAAATATTATGTCCGCATTAAGTCCTATTGTATTACGTATGTGGGTCGTACTTGCACCACTAAAAATCAACATATTTCATGTTATGAGATCATAGTTTCGCTTCGAGAGGTAGTTATAAATATAAAATATCTACTATGAAAGGCATGTAATTAACTAATTATCATTTAATAAAATACACATTTTATTCACTTTGTTCTATTGCAGATCCACTCTACAAGCCACGAGGAATATAAATTGAAATATTAATGTGAACCTTAGAGCGTAAAATTTTCCAATCTTTCTATGTGTTATGGCAGCAACGAGAGTAGATAAACATATTTAGAGAGGACCGCTAATTTTGATAAACTCGTTTGTATATAAGTTTTTATTCCTTTATAATAGATTACATAATTTGCTTTCCAAATTACATGGAAATTCAATATTCATTTACACAAGTTGGCCTGAGTCAGTACATCAGAGACCTAAATAAGAGTTCCACCCTTAGCATATTCGGTGAGGGCAAGAGCAACCAAACCCAACATGGCAAACCTCCCATTCCACATCTCAGCATCTGAGGTCATCACCCCCTCCGATTTGGACTCCACGCTGATACCCTTAAACAAAGGAATCAGAGATGCAAGAGTGAGTACAATGCTAGTTCCTAAGAACCATGGGATTCCACCATTTGATATCTGGGCAAACACATCCTCGCCACTGGATAACTCCACTACCATTGCAGAAACAAAGCCTATCATTGCTAGTCTGCCATTGATCCTCTCTGGTGCAGCCCCACTGAATGCGAACAAGTCTAAGAAGTTTGTGCTAACCTGTCAATCATGGTGAAGCACAAGTCAAAAAATACTCTTAACTAATGTTATACACATAACTATTAACAACATTTTTCCATAAAGGTTGACATGACTTACTTTGCTTGGAGCTTAATAAAAGTATAATTATTTAGTAGAAACAATAACTATTAACAACATTTTCTATAAAGGTTGACATGACTTACTTTGCTTGGAGCTTAATAAAAGTATGATTATTTAGTAGAAACAAGTAAAAATTATATTGCTTTCATCTGAATAAGCCATATTACTGGTTATAATTGTATCTCTAGTATTACTCAAAAAGTAAAAAAATGAATAAACTTAAAAGACAAAAATTTCACAAATCAAAGTGACATATTTTAAATTGTGCATAATTAAATTTAGATTAATAATAAATTTTTGTGAAAATAATTTTGCTCTAATTATAATTTGTTTTGCAAGTTGTGAAAAAAATTAATGAATAATTTTGTGTGCTTAAACTAATATTTGGTAAAAAAATGGATCTTCAAGAAATATTGTTATTGTATATCTAAAATTAATGAGTGGGAAAAAAAAGAAAAAAAAAAGAGAGAAAAAAGAGATGAAGTATCTCTGGGTTAAGGGTAGTTACCTTGGGTGTTGAAATTGTCACAAACTCTGGTTGCTCTTTCTGCAAAGTGTAAAGACAAAGAATCGTACGGTCATGAACTTTAATTATAAATCAATTAACATATCATAATAATATGAATGTTAAATTATTTCCATTAGATTTTGAATTTTCCACAAAACTAAGAAGAAAAATATCATGATGCATAGATTTTATCAATTTTATGAATATCGTTTCGGACCTGTTTCAGTTTGTCCATTAGAACGGAATGTTTCAGTATTAGCTTATTTTGTCGTCTCGGGCTTATCACTATTTTATAAATATATATATATATATATATATTATTGATAAAAAAAATCCATATAATAAATTATTAAAGATTTTAAAGTTATAAGTAAATATTTCAACTAATAGGTCATCTTGAATCTCAAATATCAGTTCAACAACAACAACTATTAGTACAATTATATATAGACTATTAGTACAATTATATATAGAATATAATGAGGGTAATAATATGAAAGGAAAAAAGAAGAAGGCAAAACTAGATGTTAATTTTAAGATTAGTTGTAAGACCATAATTATTTCACAACTTTTTTATCATAATTCTAACGTGGTAAATTATGAGTGGTTAACCATCAATCAAATATTAGCCCATAATATTTTTTTCATCAATCACACTATAATTGTGATGTGTCAAAAAGTTGTAAAATTGTTTTTTTATAGTCGTATGGTTTTTCTAATTTTAGTGACCGTGGAATTAAAAGGCTGAAAGTTTACTTTTTATTATGAGTCACGTGAGGTTCACAAAAACAAAACAAAGAATTTTTTTTTTAAAATTAAATTCAAGGGGACAAAACAAAAGAGCTTGGAAGGAAATGAGTATTACGCGGGGCTCACAAACACCACAAAACAAAGAATTGCTTTTGTTGTTCAAAAAACAAAAAACAAAGAAGAGGTAGTCAGCTATTAGACCGAAACCAGTGGAAGAAGAAAGAAAGAAGGAGAGGTAGGAAATTTTTTTTCTTTTTTTTCACGATGAGGTAGCATTTCATTACCTTTGCCATGCAACGCACTCGCATGCTGCTAGTATTTCTTGGCACAGGTGACACATAACTAGTGGGAATAGTTAGAAACTGGTTTACCCTAGTAGACCTGTTTGAAACTACACGTGTCAAAGGGCTTCCCAAGATGGATTGCATTGCAGATGAGGCTGCCATTATTACAAAAGAGCTTTTGTATATGGAACTCACTAAAGTGATCAAGTAGGTACTAAGTAGTAGAAAATGAACTAGTAAGTGGTTGTGGCATTTATGTTTGGTCTCAGAGTGATATATATAGAGAGAATGTCGGAGGATCAGCAAGCAGAGCAGTGGATATTTAGGATCCACGTCTTGCATATTATGGTAGAGTCTATTGTGTCTACAGTACAGCCCATCAAGTTTGTTTTTTTGTTACAATAGGCATCCTGTGTTCTCGAAAGGTCATTGATTGACACGGGCTCAGTTGTCCACACATGGGTGTCGGTATGTAATGGACGTGGCACGACTTTAGGCTCATCAGAACTTTCCACCCGCTGTGAGTTTACGGCCCAAATGGTTCGAGGTTTTCACTCGTTGATTTTTGAAGGGACGATGCATGGCATTCCACATTTCTATGTTCTTCGACTCACCTCTCACATTGTGCCACGGTTTTTAACTTTAATCGCTACCAAAGTTTGATGCGCAATTGATTTGGTTAGACAATAGCAACGTTTTTGTTTGATAGGAAAAGTTGGTAAGAACTCACATTTTTCCTTTTCGTTGTATGTTTGGGATGAGCTGAATTTTTTAGCTTATCTCTACTTTCAGTTAATTTTGGCTACTATTTATGAGTTTCACTGCACTTTTTGATATTTTATTCATGAGTCCTATTATACTATTCAACTTATTCTTTAACATTTTTTCTATAGTTTCAGCAAAAAATTTTCAATTTCAAATAAATAAACTATTCCAAACAGACACGTAGTTTAAAATATTAATGAATGTGCATTTACTTTTACCATAGTGCTGTCATTCCTAATTAGGCTCAATTTTCACCGTCCTAGCCAATTTTGATTATAACGAGATATGTTACAATTATTTTTTAATTATATCAAGAAATATGTTATACATTTTGTGCATGAAGGAGTAGTAGTTTGAATGTTACGAGATACTTAAGCTAACACGTCTTAGGTTAAATTATTGTTTTCGTCTAAAAACTTTGCATGAATTTCATTTTTCTCCGCATAAGCTATCGAAACCTTTACAACAAAAGATGAGAGAGTCATATCTTAACTCTTTAATTTTAAAAGACTAGCCATGATTGCTGAACTTTGGGGTATTCATGAAGGTTTGGTTTTAGCAAATAATAAATATTAGGAAACTCATCGTTGAACAAGATGCAGAAATTATGGTCACAATCCTTACATAGCATGATGCCTTAACTAATTCATCACATTGTGCCACGGTTGTATACTTTGATCACTACCAAAGTTTGATACCCAGTTTATTTGATAAGACAATAGCAACGTTTTTGTTTGATAGGAAAAGTTGGTAAGAGCTCACATTTTTTAAAATTGTATGTAATAAGCGGTTATTGATAAGTAAAAAAATGATAAAAGTGGTGAATTCATATGTGAACCAATAAAAATTTGTTACCATAACAGTTTGTATAAATGTTGTAAAATATTTGTGAGTATAGCATTATTTTTTTAAAAAAATCAATGATATTGTTTAAGGGAAGTAAAATGTAATTTTATGAAACAAAATTGCTAAAATTAGTACAAATATATATATATATATATATAATAATATTTAAAAAAAAAATTAGTTTAACAGTCCCTGTCCACATCCACTGCATCTTCCAGGAAAGGAACCAAGGGACTTTTTGGCAAAGGAAGTGTCTCTTCGTAGTGATAGCTTTACTTTCTCTATTTTGTGCCTATTATTTTCGAATGCTTTGGGTATTTCATACACGCTAGACTTTGTAATTTGTAGTTTTGTTTAATTATATTCCCTGTTGCCAAAAATATGTAGATATTAATTTTTGAGTTTTAAATAATTATTACTCAAATGAGGTGTTTGACAATAAAAAATTTGATAAAGTTGTTTCTAAACCAAAATTAAAATAAAATTACACTACGATTTGTTTTGGTATTAATGTTATTTATAAAATGAGATACTTTTTGGAAAATGATCTCATTTGAATTTAATAGTGGCCTCAACATGAGATAGAATTGTATTCAATAGTACTTATATTGACTCTTAACTTCTTTTATTTAGCATGTTGCGAGATAAAATTGTTTTCCAAAATATTTTAGCCAAAATTTTTTTTTTTAAAAATAAATCATATATTTCCAAAATATGATTTTTCGTTGACCAAAAATAAATTTCTTTTGAATTTTTTATATTACTAAATATAGAAAAAAGCAAAAAAAAAAAAAAAATCATAAAAGGTTTTCCAATGAAAACTAGCTTAAAATGGTAATTTGTGTAACTTTATCCTCACAAACAAAAATGAGAGGAGAGAAAGAAAGATAGATAAACTTTTTTTTTTTGAATGAAAAGAAATCAAATCTAAAAACCAAATTAATTAAACAAACTAAAAACACATTACCAAACATATAATTTATAAATATCTTTTTTTTGGCCGAATAAAAAAAAAATTAGTTACTATTTTAGTATTTTTGCTCCTCCTTTATAAAAGAAATGGCAAAACTGTCGACTTTTTCTTCTTATTCAATAATCTCAATTGTACCCTTTCAATTCCAAAACCCAATTTTGTCTTTCATTTCCATTTCCTCAATCTCACCACGACCTTTGCTCTCTCAAACTTGGCGAAGGAGACAAGAACCTTTTCACCATTAGGCAAATGAACAAAAGAAGAGATGGAACTGGTATTTAGTAAACAATGAAATGGAATGGATAATATGGTCAGTAGCCCCTGTATCAAGAACCTAAGTTTCTTTATTATAATCTGTTTTATTTGAAGGATTTCAACAAAAGCTAAATTCTTCGAGTTAAGACAGACATAATCTTGGAAAAAGGCATAAGAAATACTTGAAAGAGCTAAATTTGCTGAGTGAATAGCATCATTTGTACCAGAAGAAGATGCATGAGAGCTCAGCATTGGCAACAGCTGCTGACATTACTCATATGTGAAAGGGAAAGAACCTGATTGTGATGCAGCCTCAAATTGACCATGTTCACCATCAAGAATGACTTGATTAGCCATAGACACTTTGCCCTTTTTCTTGTAACCTGGTAGAAATCCAACTAGTTTATAGCACTTTTCCACGAAATGACCAACTTTACCACAGTGACTGCACACAGGTCTGCCCTTTCCTTTTGTGCTCTTCCCAACTTAATTGAATCCTTGAGTCTTGACTGCAAGAGCAGTTGAATCAACTAAAGGACCTCCATTGAAACCTAAAGCCCTCTGCCTTTCCTCTTGTATCACCAAAGAAAAAGCCTTATCAATTGAGGGACTTGGCTCCATCATTAGAATCTGTGTTCTGACTTGAGAATAGGACTCATTCAAGCCATTAAGAAATTGCATCAAGGAATCTTGATGATGAAAAGTTGTAATATTTTCTTTCACACCACATACACATTTACCACAAGAACAACATGGTAAAGGCCTAAAATTAAGCAATTGATCCCATGAAGCTTGAAGATCAGTAAAAAATGTGGTCATTGTTGCATCTCCTTGCATAATTGTTGAAATCTGCTTCTAAAGCTGTGAAATCCATTGACCATTAGCTTGTGAGATACAATTCCTGAGTGAATTCCAAACCTCCAGTGCAGAGTTTCTGTAAATCACACTTGCAGTGATGTGAGGAGCGACTGAATTCAAGATCCATGAAGAAATCATGGAATTGTTCTTTGACCAGGTAATCTTTTCCAGAGGAATAATTGCCATGGAAGTTGTTATGGAACCATCCACAAAACCTAACTTGCTCTTTGCATCCAATGCCATACGCATTGCCCTAGCCCAAGTAGGGTAATTGTCTTCTGTCAAGGGCTTAGTAACGAGAATTGCACCTAGTGACTCTCCATGATGTAAGAAAAATAGACTTTTCGAATCCTCCATTGGAGAAAGCTCACGATGAGCAGTGGATTGAGAAGGAGACTGTGAAGTCTGATCTTGGTTTGCCATTGACAAAAGCACAAAGCTTTGATACCATATAAGAAAACAGAGAGCTAGGAAAGTAAAACAGATAGAGAAAATGAGAACAAGCTAGAGAGAAAAGCAAGATTGAAGGAAAAATTTCATTCAATTGCATTAATTAGAAGCTAAATGTACATGAGGTATATATATACACCAGGACTGATACAAGAATAGAATAACTAACTTCTAACTAACTCCATATTATACGGATCCAACACCTACTACCAATCAATTCATTACACGTGTTCATATACGTACACAACTCCTAATTGATCTAATTATAAACTACAAGTCGTACTAGCTACCACTGTTGTATAGCAAGCTCCACTGCAAATCTTCCAATGCTCTGTTTTGATGCTCTGCCTCTTTGCCTGAGCCAATTACTTCAAATGCTCTTCAACTTTGTTAACTTGAGCTGCTTGCATCTTTCTTCTTCTTCTGTTTTTGATCTTTACAATCAACTATATTTTGACATATATATTACACTAAAGCAGCCTCACTAAAATCAAACAAACACATCCAGCTACAATATGATGAACAAAAACAGCTTAATCAAATATTTCGTAAAAATATCATAAATTAAGTAATGCAATATATGGTGAAGAAAACTGAAATTATTACAGTACTTGGATGCTGTGAATTTTGCTGCTTCTAGTGTGTATGGAATTATTGGTTTTATATTTAAACTGGTTTGATGAGTTAGACGAAGAGTACGTCATGGCCTGTTAAGGTTTCTAAACAAGTGCTTTGCTCATTTGTGCCTAGTAATGAATGAGATAAGTTGACCAATAGATAATACGCATATATGTATTGACAAGTCGTAGGGTTCAAAATGTGACACCAATTAAAGGCCTCATTTTGTATCTATTTGGAAACAACTTATTTAACTTTTTATTGAAAATATTATAGATAAAAGGTAAAAAACTAAATAAATTAAGTAAGGGGCTCACGTGGGACCCATAAATAGTAGGGGAAAAAAAGCAAGCATCTCCAATAGCTCAAGTAAAAGCAAAATAATCTTTATAATAGAGAATAAAAAAAAAAAAAAAATGGTCTCTAGTGAATTCTCTAAATCACAATTTATTTTTTGCTCACGAACAATAGCTCATCAAGTTTGATGGGCTACTGTACATTAACAATTAGATTTTTTTTTTATTAAAAGATTATACCAACTACTATTATATCAATTCTTTCTCTTTCTTTTTTCTCTCATACTCTCTCTCTGTTGCTTCTCACAGAACAAGTGAAAGGAGACTTTGCCTAATATTTTTTCTTGAATTCTTCTTGTTGTCTTCTCAAATTCTAGCACCGTGAGATCATTGAAATCAACCAACAAAATCAAACAACAGAAAATAAAAAATAATAAAAAAATCTCTCTTCTTGTTCTCTTTCTGCTGCAAAATTTGAAAATGTTATGAAATTAAAAAAATTTAGCAATTGGGAATTTGAAAAATATAGCAGTTAGGAATGAATAAAGGAATAATAAAGAAATATTAAAAAAAGAATAAAAAAAGAATGAAGAAATAATATTTAAATAAGATAGAGAATGGATAAAGAATCTGTTGGAAAGTGTATTTAAAAAAGTAAGTAGCTAAAAGATAAAAGTTACTGTTTATTCTCTAAATACTACAAAAATTTAGAGAATCTGCTGGAGATGCTCTAAGCTAGCCTATAATCAAGATCCAAACGCACACTTTATATAATAGTATATATCATAAACCTCCACTCAATTCAAAAGCATTATTTACCTCTTTTCTACTACTTTCATTTCATTCTAAGCCACTAAATGGGGCACCTTTAACCAAAATTCACACAGTAATTAGCACAGGTCAATAATAAAAACAATTTTTTAAAAAGGTAAAGGTTTAATGCAAGAACAATAAAAACAATTATTTGAAAATAAAATAGATTGATAAAGAGGTAATATATGTGTGCGTGTGTTGCAATATATAAATACTTAAAAGCAACACTAAATTAAAATAAAACCAACTCTTACATACAAACCTACACAATTTATAAAGTCAACTCACATTATCATAATAAGTTTAGTACGTACGTCAAAGTATCTCCCAAGTAACCTCCATATATTTCCTTCAATTATAAAATCCTCAAAGATGATAATCAAATTAAAATTCGATCTCCCCTAATCGAAATGCCCACACAAATTTATCTTACAAAATTTCCATACTGAGACCTAGTTTCTTAAGCTTTTCCAGGGGTGCTTTGGCTTTTAAAAATGAGAAGCAAACTTGATCTCAGCCAAGGGTTTTTGTATGCTCTTCGCCAGTTTTGTGAGGCAATTAATGCTTTTCAGGGATTTCGAGAAGCAAATTAAGAGCTACTTCTCAAAGTAGTTCAGCTTTAAATATTTTTGAAAAGCTGCAGCCCTTATTTACTAGCCCTTAATGGCATGGTAGTTCTCCTGGCAAGAAGTGTGGCACCCAACCCTACCTATGAATTGGCAATGCGGTGCATGCTGCATATGTCCTCTCCATACATTGTGATGTATGGGCTTCATATATAATGTCACTTTTCAGCAGCAAGTTTATTGAAAAGATCTTGTTCAATCCACATTTGGGAACAAAAATTAGTATTAGCTCCTGCTAATCAAGTGCCCAACCTAGAGCCTTGAGCAAACTCTTAGTAAACTGCTTTTGCAGGTACAACATTGCTCACCATAAAATTTATGGAGTTAGGGATAAGTCACTACAAAAAACGCGAGCTATAGCCGCGTTTATTAAAAAAAGCAGCTATAGACACAATCTATAGCCGCGTTTTTCGAAAACGCGGCTATAGGTCCTCCTCTAGCTGCGTTTTCAAACGCAGCTCCAGCCAAATAATTTTTTTTTAAAAAGTGGGGCCTGGAGCTGCGTTTGTAAACGCAGCCAGAGGGGGACCTATAGCCGCGTTTTTAAAAAACGCGGCTATAGGTCCCTTCTGGCTTGGAGCTGCGCTTAGAAAAGCAGCTATAGGTTCCCCTCAACCGAATAAATTTTCTTAAAATAAAGATCTGGAGTTTGCGGCCAGTGGGGGCCTATAGCCGCGTTTTACAAAAAAGCGGCTATAGGCCCCCCACGGGCTGTGTTTTTAGAAACGCGACTCACAAAAAAAAAAAAAAAAAAAAAAATTCCCACGTGCCCCTTCCTTTCCCACCTGCATCCTCACCTACCCACTCTCAATATAAGTGCCTTTCTTTTTTTTCTTTTTTTTTTTCCTTACTTCATTCTTCACTCAGGTTCTTCTCTCTTTCCCCTTTCTTTTTTTTTTTTTTTTCCTTTCTTCACTAAATCTTCAGGTTGTTTTTTTTTTTTTTCCTTTTCTTTCTTCCTTCTTCACTAACTCTTCAGGTTCTTCTTCTTCTTCTTCCTTTTTCTTTCTTCCTTCATTTTTCCAACGTAACTCTTTTTTTTTTTTTTTTTCTTTGTTTCTTTGGAGTTCCTGCATCTTTTTTTCTTCTTCACTCCAGCACAACTCTTTTTTGTTTTTTTTTTCTTTGTTTCTTTCTAGCTACTTCTTCTTTTTTTCTTCATCTCAGTCACTGATTTTTCTATAGATCTAGTTTTTTTTTTTTTTTTGTTATTTTATGTTTAGTTAGTAAGAAAATGGAGAAAATGCTAAAATTTTTGAATTTGTGCTATTGTGTCCCTGATATTGTGTTTATGTTTAAATGGGTTTGTGTTTCTGAGCTTGTACTTGAATGGTTTTAGTGTTAGATTTGGGTTGGCTTTGTTGAAGGAGAGGAGATTTATGGGTTTGTGTTCTTATATTTTGGAGCAAATTGTGGTTGTATTGTTAGTATGTTGTGTTTAATTTTGAATTTTTTGGGTGTGTTTGTATTGTGAGTATGTTGTGTTTAATTTACCACGATTCCAACAATGAACTGTATAAGAACTATAAATTCTTATTTTAAAACAATACCCATAAAACTGCCCCACAATTCTGAAACAACCAAGTTATTTCTACATTAAACTTCACATCATGAATCATAATTAGCTTCCACATATTTTCCCCACCAATACTTTTTTCTATCCACTATGAAAACCAAGCGAACCAGAGCTATAGGATATGGGAGATGGGAATGCTCGATAAGGGACCAGCAATACCTCAATGTAATATATGAGGTCAAATGTGTAGCACACGTAATACCAATTTGAAAAACTTCAATCTAACATTACTTTTGGTCTACAAGTATGCGATACCCCAAATTGTGTGTATTTGATTGATTGGATATTGTTGGAATGTATTATGCAAGCATGTGCTAAGTCCCACATAAGGTGTTTACTAGATGAATATTGGGTTTATAAGTGATTACAAGAATAATAAGGAAAATGTCGCTAGTGCTCTTCCTAGGGTCATTACAAAGTATCTCCAAAAATTATAAGTCCCTCAACTAAATCAGAAGAACCAAACTATAGCTCGCCAACTCACAGATAACGAGAGATCTATATCAGACCTCAAGTTATGTTTGATTAGTTGTCTGCTTTGCAAAACCAATCATTCTCTTCTTTTCTTGATTTACATAATTTTTTAACTTGATATGTTGACCCATGTACACTTCTTGTGTACTAGGGCGTCCCTTGTTTTATATCAATAAATCTTATTATTTATCAAGAAAAAAAAAATAGCTCGCCCCCGTCCATTAGTCTCCTTAGAATTATCAATAGTCAACTTGTTTTTTAAATATTTAGCCTTGATAATGTTTTCAAGTTCACGACAACAAATATTTAGCCTTTCCAAGATAATATTTCAAGAAGAAACATACATTAAAAAAAAAAAAAAGGTTAATGAAATTACATCACAATGTGTAAGAAATACTTATATTTCTTTTGTACCTAAGAATTCGACTAAGTATTTCTTGGGATCAGGCTGATGCTTAAATTCTTTAGGTTTGCTAATCTGTATACACATAATCAATAAAAGCTACTGACAAAAACAACGAAACACATATACTGATTAATAATATAAAAAAAAACCCTAGTAGTAGCAGTAGCAATAGCGGTAGTAGAAGTAGTAAAGAGAGAAGAGGGAAACCTTGGTAGGCCAAGCGGAGAAGCCCTAGATCTTAGCAAGGACAAGATCGCCCACACTTAACTACCTCTTCTTGGCCTTGTTGTTTGCTCTGCGTCTACGCACCAGAGCCATTCAAAGAACCCTAAATTCTCACGATCCGGCAAAAAACCCTATCAAGTCGCCCTTGTTGGAAGTCCCGTCGGCGATAAGTGGCATCGGCGCATTGGAGTATTAATGGTAGAAGAGAGCGCAAGAGATAGGGGATTTTTTGTTGTTGAGAAATGGTGTTGGTGTCTGGGCTTGAGGCTGTAGCATATTTGGGAATGACTCTCTTTGTAGCAGCTTATTTAGCTGAACTAAGGGCGGTTTGGGATTCGCTTATTTTGTTGAAACTGAAATTTTTTTGTTGAAAGTATTGTAAATAAAGGTAAAAGTTAGCTAAAATAGTACAGTGAGATCAATAATTAGTACCAAAAAGTACAGTGGAACTCATGAATAGTAGCAAAAATAAACTGAATAATAACATAAGTTGGCAAAAATAATCTTTGCCAAAAGGAAACTAATAAGGGTCCATTTGAGATCCGCTTATTTTGCTGAAACTAAAATTTTTTTTGCTAAAAGTACTGTAGATAAAAGTAAAAGTTAGTTGAAATAGTACAGTAAGACCCATGAATAGTACCAAAAAGTGCAGTGGGACCTATGAATAGTAGCAAATATAAGCTAAATAGTAAAATAAGCTGGCAAAAATAATCTATCCCAAATGCAACCTAAGTGTGAGTTTGGCTCCAGATAAAAAAGCCAGTTTATTTTACTATTCAGCTTATTTTTGCTACTATTCTCGGGCCGTACTACACTTTTTGGTATTATTCATGGGTCCTACTGTACTATTTCACCTAACTTTTACCTTTTATATATAATACTTTCAGCAAAAAGTTTTCAATTTCAGCAAAATAAGTAAATGTCAAACAGACCCTAGTTTTTTTTTTTTTTTTTTTTTGCTGAAAGTATTGTAGATAAATGTAAAAGCTAAAATAGTACAGTGAAATTCATGAATAGTATTAAAAAGTGTAGTGTGACTCATGAATAGTAGCAAAAATAAGCTGAACAAGTAATAAAAATAAGCTGAATAGTAGTAAAAATAAGCTAAATAGTAAAATAAGCTGACTTTAAAATATTTTGGTCATTTTGGCTGTAATACACTTATCTGTTTGGGATGAATAGTAGCAAAAATAAGCTGAATAATAATAAAAATAAGCTGAATAGTAGTAAAAATAAGCTAAATAGTAAAATAAGCTGACTTTAAAATATTTTGGTCATTTTGACTGTAATAGACTTATTTGTTTGGGAACGTCTCGCTAAAAATACTATAAACAAAAGTAAACGTTAGCTGAATAGTACTGTAGCATAGTCGTAATTTTTAGATTTTCCTAGTTTTTTTGAGACTTTGATATTTTTTTGATTATACGACGGTCTCTCTCGGAGCAAGAAAATAGACCAAGGCAAAGGGTGTTTCTGTCAGCGACTCGGGGTATTAGATTTGAAATTAAAATTAGCACACATGCATTAATAATTGAAGAATTGCAAGAACTTTTTTTTAAAACTATATGAAGGTAGAAATTCTACGTGAATACAAGGTAATTTAGTTGGACATTAAAAAAAAAAAAGGTTAATGTTGCATGTTAGAATTAATTTCTCTATATCGTCAATATAAATATAATCCTCATAAATTTTATATAGATATATGAAGTTTGAGATTCTGTAATGTGAGACCTATTCGGAATCCATATGAGTCCTATAGAACTAAAACCCATATGTATGGATTGTTTAGGTACAATAAGACAGTGTCTGTGCATGATACTATGCAATTAATGCATTAGGATAGTATTTTTGTTGCAGTGATCTGTTGTTTCCAAAATCCATATATGAGTTAGCACCACCTTCTTGCTGTTCCAGCTAGAAGTTTTGTGAGAATTAGAAGAAATCTTCCTTCTGTAGACTATTAATCTTCATGTCTTAACATTGAGCTCTGTTAGTACTGCACTGTATACAAGAGCCCAAATTAGCATTGTTTTGGGTCTATAGCCATTATAAGTGAAGACTCATTCACTTGGCCCAAAGGGTATGGTCGGGCTGTGGGCTAAGCGCCTTTGAAGCTCAGCAGCTAGGACTCCCCTAACCAATACGGGTCCAACTTTTCATGCACCAGCCATTCTTTGAATTCAAAGTATTTTTATTTTCGATTAATTTGTACATGAATAAAATAAAATTCATTTTACATGAGAGAAAAAGAGATAAGATATTAAAAGATAGAAATAGAAACTAATAAAGGTATAAATAGAAGGGAAAAATGAGAATGGTTCTCGGTCAAAATAAATTGAAATTTGAGTCGAGATTTAACAAAAGGATTAGCTGTTTCAATTTATTGCATGAAACAAATATTTTAGCCATTTTGACTGTAAGAGACTCAAAATTGACAACCATGTAAATTTGTAATACATAAACATTGAACCACCTAGATAGATAACACTCAAATATGAGTGAGTAATTACATAAGTGAACTAAAGTACGGAGTAATAGCTTTGACATATATATAATATCAATTAGTCATGAGAGTAGTAAGTACTTACTTTTGAGTTTTGAATAATTATTACTCAAATGAAGTCAAGTGACAATAAAAAGTTTGAGAAATTTGTTTCTAATTAAAATTAAAATAAAATTATGCTATGTTTGTTTTGACATTAATGTTATCTAAAAAATGAGTTTTTTTTTTTTTTTTTAAACTATCTCATTTTGTTATATTTGGGAGTGGCCTCAAAATGAGCTAGAGTTATTTTTAATAGTTTTCATATTGTTTATTAACTTCCTTTATTTAGTATTGGTGTGAAATAAAGTTGTTTTCCAAAAAAAAATTTAGTTGAAAGCCGTCTCTAAAAAATAAATCATATTTTTAATAAGATTTTTTGTTGATCAAAAATAATTTTCTTTTGAATTATTATTTTTATGCTACTTATAAATATATAAAAAAAATGCTAAAAACTATTTTCACAAAAAATTTCCATCGAGAATTAGCTTGAAATTGTAATTTGTATCATGCATACAAGTTTGCAAATATTATGTGGCATTAAGTCCTATTGTATTACGTCGGTCGTACTTGCACTACTAGAAATCAACATATTTCATGTTATGAGGTCATAGCTTCGCTTAGAGGTAGTTATAAATATAAAATATCTACTATGAAAGGCATGTAATTAACTAATTATCATTTAATAAAATACACATTTTATTCACCTTGTTCTGTTGCAGATCCACTCTACAAGCCATGAGGAATATAAATTGAAATATTAATGTGAACCTTAGAACTTAAAATTAAAATTTTCCAATCTTTCTACGTGTTATATATGGCAACGACGAGAATAGACAAACATATTTAGAGAGGACTACTAATTTTGATAAACTCATTTGCATATAAGTGTTTATTCCTTTATAAACTTGAAATCTAATTTATTGAAAAACAGATTACATAATTTGCTTTCCAAATTACATGGAAATTCAATATTCATTTACACAAGTTGGCCTGAGTCAGTACATCAGAGACCTAAATAAGGGTTCCACCCTTAGCATATTCGGTGAGGCCAAGAGCAACCAAACCCAACATGGCAAACCTCCCATTCCACATCTCAGCATCTGAGGTCATCACCCCCTCTGACTTGGACTCCACGCTAATTCCCTTAAACATAGGAATCAGAGATGCACAAGTGAGCACAATACTAGTTCCTAAGAACCATGGGATTCCACCATTTGATATCTGGGCAAACACATCCTCGCCACTGGATAACTCTACTGCCATTGCAGAAACAAAGCCTATCATTGCTAGTCTGCCATTGATCCTCTCTGGTGCAGCCCCACTGAATGCGAACAACTCTAAGAAGTTTATGCTGACCTGTCAATCATGGTGAAGCACCAGTCAAAAAATACTCTTAACTAATGTTATACACATAACTATTAACAACATTTCCCGTAAAGGTTGACATGACTTACTTTGCTTGGAGCTTAATAAAAGTATGATTATTTAGTAGAAACAAGTAAGAATTATATTACTTTCATCTGAACAAGCCATATTACTAGTTATAATTGTATCTCTAGTATTACTCAAAAAGTAAAAAAAAATGAATAAACTTAAAAGACAAAATTTCCACAAGATCAAAGTGACATATTTTAAGTTGTGCATAATTAAATTTAGATTAAAAATAAATTTATGTGAAAATAGTTTTGCTCTAATTATAATTTGTTGAGCAAGTTGTGAAAAAAATTAATGAATAATTTTGTGTGCTTAAACTAATTGGTAAAAAAATGGATCTTCAAGAAATATTGTTACTGTATATCTAGGGTTAATGAGTGGGAAAAGAAAAAAGAAAAAAGAAAAAAAAAAAGTGAGAAAAAAGAGATGAAGTATCTCTGGGTTAAGGGTACTTACCTTGGGTGTTGAAATTGTCGACGTCACAAACTCTGGTTGCTCTTTCTGCAAAGTGCAAAGACAAAGAATCGTACTATCATGAACTTTAAGTATAAGTCAATTAACATATCATAATAATATGAATGTTAAATTATTTCTATTAGATTTTGAATTTTTCACAAAAATAAGATTAAAAATATCATGATGAATAGATTTCACCCATGTTATGAATATATCGCTTCGGACCCTATTTCAGTATGTCCATTGGAACGAAATATTTTAATTCCAACTTATTTTGTTATACTGTTTCGAGTTTACTACTATTTTATAAATATATATATTATTAATAAAAAAATCCATATAATATATTATTAAAGGTTTTAAAGTTATAAGTAAATATTTGAACTAATAGGTTATCTTTAATCTCAAATATCAGTTCAATAATAATAACAACAGCTATTAGTTCAATTATATACAATTATATATAAAATATAATGAGAGTAATGATATGAAAGGAAAAAAAAAAAAAAAGACAAACCTAGCTAGATGTTAATTTTAAGATTAGTTTTAGGAACATAACTATTTCACAACTCTTTTGTCACAATTTTGACGTAGTAAATTACGAATAATTAACCATTAGTTAAATATGAACTCATAATATTTTTTTCACCAATCATACTTTCTCATATCACAATTGTGACAAAAAGTTGTAAAATTTTTAATAATCCTATGCTTTTTCTAATTTTAGTGACTGGAATTAAGAGGCTGAAAGTTTCCTCTTTATTACGAGTCACTTGAGGTTCACAAAACCAAAACAAAGAATTTTTTTTTTTTTTAAAGTGGACAAAACAAAAGAGCTTGGAAGGAATGAGTATTACGTGGGGCTCACAAACACCACAAAACAAAGAAATGCTTTTGTTGTTCAAAAAACAAAAAACAAAGAAGAAGTAGTCAGGTAGTAGCTAGACCGAAACAAGAGTAAGAAGAAAGAATGAAAGAAAGAAAGAAAGAAAAGCATAAAAACCAGAAGGAGAGCTAGGAATTTTTTTTTTTTCCCGATGAGGTAGCATTTCATTACCTTTTGCATGCAACGCACTCGCATGCTGCTAGTATTTCTTGGCACAGGTGACACATAACTAGTGGGAATAGTTAGAAACTGGTTTACCCTAGTAGACCTGTTTGAAACTACACGTGTCAAAGGGCTTGCCAAGATGGATTGCATTGCAGATGAGGCTGCCATTATTACAAAAGAGCTTTTGTATATGGAACTCACTAAAGTGATCAAGTAGGTACTAAGTAGTAGAAAATGAACTAGTAAGTGGTTGTGGGATTTATGTTTGGTCTCAGAGTGATATATATAGAGAGAATGTCGGAGGATCAGCAAGCAGAGCAGTGGATATTTAGGATCCACGTCTTGCATATTATGGTAGAGTCTATTGTGTCTACAGTACAGCCCATCAAGTTTGTTTTTTTGTTACAATAGGCATCCTGTGTTCTCGAAAGGTCATTGATTGACACGGGCTCAGTTGTCCACACATTGGTGTCGGTATGTAATGGACGTGGCACGACTTTAGGCTCATCAGAATCACTTTCCACCCGCTGTGAGTTTACGGCCCAAATGGTTCGAGGTTTTCACTCGTTGATTTTTGAAGGGACGATGCATGGCATTCCACATTTCTATGTTCTTCGACTCACCTCTCACATTGTGCCACGGTTTTTAACTTTAATCGCTACCAAAGTTTGATGCGCAATTGATTTGGTTAGACAATAGCAACGTTTTTGTTTGATAGGAAAAGTTAGTAAGAACTCACATTTTTCTTTTTCGTTGTATGTTTGGGATGAGCTGAATTTTTCAGCTTATCTCTACTTTCAGTTTATTTTTACTACTATTTATGAGTTTTACTACACTTTTTGATATTTTATTCATGAGTCCTATTATATTATTCAACTTATTCTTTAACATTTTTTCTATAGTTTCAGCAAAAAATTTTCAATTTCAGATAAATAAACTATTCCAAACAGACACGTAGTTTAAAATATTAATGAATGTGCATTTACTTTTACCATAGTGCTGTCATTCCTAATTAGGCTCAATTTTCACCGTCCTAGCCAATTTTGATTATAACGAGATATGTTACAATTATTTTTTAATTATATCAAGAAATATGTTATACATTTTGTGCATGAAGGAGTAGTAGTTTGAATGTTACGAGATACTTAAGCTAACACGTCTTAGGTTAAATTATTGTTTTCGTCTAAAAACTTTGCATGAATTTCATTTTTCTCCGCATAAGCTATCGAAACCTTTACAACAAAAGATGAGAGAGTCATATCTTAACTCTTTAATTTTAAAAGACTAGCCATGATTGCTGAACTTTGGGGTATTCATGAAGGTTTGGTTTTAGCAAATAATAAATATTAGGAAACTCATCGTTGAACAAGATGCAGAAATTATGGTCACAATCCTTACATAGCATGATGCCTTAACTAATTCATCACATTGTGCCACGGTTGTATACTTTGATCACTACCAAAGTTTGATACCCAGTTGATTTGATAAGACAATAGCAACGTTTTTGTTTGATAGGAAAAGTTGGTAAGAGCTCACATTTTTTAAAATTGTATGTAATAAGCGGTTATTGATAAGTAAAAAAATGATAAAAGTGGTGAATTCATATGTGAACCAATAAGAATTTGTTACCATAACAGTTTGTATAAATGTTGTAAAATATTTGTGAGTATAGCATTATTTTAAAAAAAAATCAATGATATTGTTTAAGGGAAGTAAAATGTAATTTTATGAAACAAAATTGCTAAAATTAGTATACACACACATATATATATATATATAATAATATTTTTTTAAAAAAATAGTTTAACAGTTCCTGTCCACATCCACTGCATCTTCCAGGAAAGGAACCAAGGGACTTTTTGGCAAAGGAAGTGTCTCTTCGTAGTGATAGCTTTACTTTGTACTCATACCTCCCTTTCTCTATTTTGTGCCTATTATTTTCGAATGCTTTGGGTATTTCATACACGCTAGACTTTGTAATTTGTAGTTTTGTTTAATTATATTCCCTGTTGCCAAAAATATGTAGATATTAATTTTTGAGTTTTAAATAATTATTACTCAAATGAGGTGTTTGACAATAAAAAATTTGATAAAGTTGTTTCTAAACCAAAATTAAAATAAAATTACACTACGATTTGTTTTGGTATTAATGTTATTTATAAAATGAGATACTTTTTGGAAAATGATCTCATTTGAATTTAATAGTGGCCTCAACATGAGATAGAATTGTATTCAATAGTACTTATATTGACTCTTAACTTCTTTTATTTAGCATGTTGCGAGATAAAATTGTTTTCCAAAATATTTTAGCCAAAAACAATTTTTTAAAAATAAATCATATATTTCCAAAATATGATTTTTCGTTGACCAAAAATAAATTTCTTTTGAATTTTTTATATTACTAAATATAGAAAAAAGCAAAAAAAAAAAAAAAATCATAAAAGGTTTTCCAATGAAAACTAGCTTAAAATGGTAATTTGTGTAACTTTATCCTCACAAACAAAAATGAGAGGAGAGAAAGAAAGATAGATAAACTTTTTTTTTTGAATGAAAAGAAATCAAATCTAAAAACCAAATTAATTAAACAAACTAAAAACACATTACCAAACATATAATTTATAAATATCTTTTTTTTGGCCGAATAAAAAAAAATTAGTTACTATTTTAGTATTTTTGCTCCTCCTTTATAAAAGAAATGGCAAAACCGTTGACTTTTTCTTCTTCTTCAATAATCTTAATTGTACCCTTTCAATTCCAAAATCCAATTTTGTCCTTCATTTCCATTTCCTCAATCTCACCACCACCTCTGCTCTCTCAAACTTGGCGAAGGAGACAAGAACCTTTTCACCATTAGGCAAATGAACAAAAGAAGAGATGGAACTGGTATTTAGTAAACAATGAAATGGAATGGATAATATGGTCAGTAGCCCCTGTATCAAGAACCTAAGTTTCTTCATTATAATCTGTTTTATTTGAAGGATTTCAGCAAAAACTAAATTCTTCGAGTTAAGACAGACAGAATCTTGGAAAAAGGCATAAGAAATACTTGAAAGAGCTAAATTTGCTGAGTGAATAGCATCATTTGTACCAGAAGAAGATGCATGAGAGCTCAGCATTGACAACAGCTGCTGACATTACTCATATGTGAAAGGGAAAGAACCTAATTGTGATGCAGCCTCAGATTGACCATGTTCACCATCAAGAATGACTTGATTAGCCATAGACACTTTGCCCTTTTTCTTGTAACTTGGTAGAAATCCAACTAGTTTATAGCACTTTTCCACGAAATGACGAACTTTACCACAATGACTGCACACAGGTCTGCCCTTTCCTTTTGTGCTCTTCCCAACTTAATTGAATCCTTGAGTCTTGACTGCAAGAGCAGTTGAATCAACTAAAGGACCTCCATTGAAACCTAAAGCCCTCTGCCTTTCCTCTTGTATCACCAAAGAAAAAGCCTTATCAATTGAGGGACTTGGCTCCATCATTAGAATCCGTGTTCTGACTTGAGAATAGGACTCATTCAAGCCATTAAGAAATTGCATCAAGGAATCTTGATGATGAAAAGTTGTAATATTTTCTTTCACACCACAGACACATTTACCACAAGAACAACATGGTAAAGGCCTAAAATTAAGCAATTGATCCCATGAAGCTTGAAGATCAGTAAAAAAAGTGGTCATTGTTGCATCTCCTTGCATAATTGTTGAAATCTGCTTCTAAAGCTGTGAAATCCATTGACCATTAGCTTGTGAGATACAATTCCTGAGTGAATTCCAAACCTCCAGTGCAGAGTTTCTGTAAATCACACTTGCAGTGATGTGAGGAGAGACTGAATTCGAGATCCATGAAGAAATCATGGAATTGTTCTTTGACCAGGTAATCTTTTCCAGAGGAATAATTGCCATGGAAGTTGTTATGGAACCATCCACAAAACCTAACTTGCTCTTTGCATCCAATGCCATACGCATTGCCCTAGCCCAAGTAGGGTAATTGTCTTCTGTCAAGGGCTTAGTAACGAGAATTGCACCTAGTGACTCTCCATGATGTAAGAAAAATGGACTTTTCGAATCCTCCATTGGAGAAAGCTCACGATGAGCAGTGGATTGAGAAGGAGACTGTGAAGTCTGATCTCGGTTTTCCATTGACAAAAGCACAAAGCTTTGATACCATATAAGAAAACAGAGAGCTAGGAAAGTAAAACAGATAGAGAAAATGAGAACAAGCTAGAGAGAAAAGCAAGATTGAAGGAAAATTTTCATTCAATTGCATTAATTAGAAGCTAAATGTACATGAGGTATATATATACACCAGGACTGATACAAGAATAGAATAACTAACTTCTAACTAACTCCATATTATACGGATCCAACACCTACTACCAATCAATTCATTACACGTGTTCATATACGTACACAACTCCTAATTGATCTAATTATAAACTACAAGTCGTACTAGCTACCACTGTTGTATAGCAAGCTCCACTGCTAATCTTCCAATGCTCTGTTTTGATGCTCTGCCTCTTTGCCTGAGCCAATTACTTCAAATGCTCTTCAACTTTGTTAACTTGAGCTGCTTGCATCTTTCTTCTTCTTCTGTTTTTGATCTTTACAATCAACTATATTTTGACATATATATTACACTAAAGCAGCCTCACTAAAATCAAACAAACACATCCAGCTACAATATGATGAACAAAAACAACTTAATCAAATATTTCGTAAAAATATCATAAATTAAGTAATGCAATATATGGTGAAGAAAACTGAAATTATTACAGTACTTGGATGCTGTGAATTTTGCTGCTTCTAGTGTGTATGGAATTATTGGTTTTATATTTAAACTGGTTTGATGAGTTAGACGAAGAGTACGTCATGGCCTATTAAGAGTACGTCATGGCCTGTTAAGGTTTCTAAACAAGTGCTTTGCTCATTTGTGCCTAGTAATGAATGAGATATGTTGACCAATAGATAATACGCATATATGTATTGACAAGTCGTAGGGTTCAAAATGTGACACCAATTAAAGGCCTCATTTTGTATCTATTTGGAAACAACTTATTTAATTTTTTTTATTGAAAATACTATAGATAAAAAGTAAAAAACTAAATAAATTAAGTAAGGGGCTCACGTGAGACCCATAAATAGTAGGGGGAAAAAAGCAAGCATCTCCAATAGCTCAAGTAAAAGCAAAATAATATTTATAATAGAGAATGAAAAAAAAAAATGGTCTCCAGTGGATTCTCTAAATCACAATTTATTTTTTGCTCACGAACAATAGCTCATCAAGTTTGATGGGCTACTGTACATTAACAATGAGATTTTTTTTTTTTATTAAAATATTATACCAACTACTATTATATCAATTCTTTCTCTTTCTTTTTTCTCTCATACTCTCTCTCTGTTGCTTCTCACAGAACAAGTGAAAGGAGACTTTGCCTAATATTTTTTCTTGAATTCTTCTTGTTGTCTTCTCAAATTCTAGCACCGTGAGATCATTGAAATCAACCAACAAAATCAAACAACAGAAAATTTTTAAAAAAAAAAAAAATCTCTCTTCTTGTTCTCTTTCTGCTGCAAAATTTGAAAATGTTATGAAATTAAAAAAATTTAGCAATTGGGAATTTGAAAAATATAGCAGTTAGGAATGAATAAAGGAATAATAAAGAAATATTAAAAACAAAATAAAAAAAAAGAATGAAGAAATAATATTTAAATAAGATAGAGAATGGATAAAGAATCTGTTGGAAAGTGTATTTAAAAAAGTAAGTAGCTAAAAGATAAAAGTTACTGTTTATTCTCTAAATACTACAAAAATTTGGAGAATCTGCTGAAGATGCTCTAAGCTAGCCTATAATCAAGATCCAAACACACACTTTATATAATAGTATATATCATAAACCTCCACTCAATTCAAAAGCATTATTTACCTCTTTTCTACTACTTTCATTTCATTCTAAGCCACTAAATGGGGCACCTTTAACCAAAATTCACACAGTAATTAGCACAGGTCAATAATAAAAACAATTTTTTAAAAAGGTAAAGGTTTAATGCAAGAACAATAAAAACAATTATTTGAAAATAAAATAGATTGATAAAGAGGTAATATATGTGTGTGTGTGTTGCAATATATAAAAACTTAAAAGCAACACTAAATTAAAATAAAACCATTTATTACATACAAACCTACACAATTTATAAAGTCAACTCACATTATCATAATAAGTTTAGTATGTACGTCAAAGTATCTCCCAAGTAACCTCCATATATTTCCTTCAATTATAAAATCCTCAAAGATGATAATCAAATTAAAATTCGATCTCCCCTAATGGAAATGCCCACACAAATTTATCTTACAAAATTTCCATACTAAGACCTAGTTTCTTAAGCTTTTCCAGGGGTGCTTTGGCTTTTAAAAATTAATGAGAAGCAAACTTGATCTCAGCCAAGGGTTTTTGTATGCTCTTCGCCAGTTTTGTGAGGCAATTAATGCTTTTCAGGGATTTCGAGAAGCAAATTAAGAGCTACTTCTCAAAGTAGTTCAGCTTTAAATATTTTTGAAAAGCTGCAGCCCTTATTTACTAGCCCTTAATGGCATGGTAGTTCTCCTGGCAAGAAGTGTGGCACCCAACCCTACCTATGAATTGGCAATGCGGTGCATGCTGCATATGTCCTCTCCATACATTGTGATGTATGGGCTTCATATATAATGTCACTTTTCAGCAGCAAGTTTATTGAAAAGATCTTGTTCAATCCACATTTGGGAACAAAAATTAGTATTAGCTCCTGCTAATCAAGTGCCCAACCTAGAGCCTTGAGCAAACTCTTAGTAAACTGCTTTTGCAGGTACAACATTGCTCACCATAAAATTTATGGAGTTAGGGATAGGCTGAAGTTAATTTACCACGATTCCAACAATGAACTGTATAAGAACTATAAATTCTTATTTTAAAACAATACCCATAAAACTGCCCCACAATTCTGAAACAACCAAGTTATTTCTACATTAAACTTCACATCATGAATCATAATTAGCTTCCACATATTTTCCCCACCAATACTTTTTTCTCTCCACTATGAAAACCAAGCGAACCAGAGCTATAGGATATGGGAGATGGGAATGCTCGATAAGGGACCAGCAATACCTCAATGTAATATATGAGGTCAAATGTGTAGCACACGTAATACCAATTTGAAAAACTTCAATCTAACATTACTTTTGGTCTACAAGTATGCGATACCCCAAATTGTGTTTATTTGATTGATTGGATATTGTTGGAATGTATTATGCAAGCATGTGCTAAGTCCCACATAAGGTGTTTACTAGATGAATATTGGGTTTATAAGTGATTACAAGAATAATAAGGCAAATGTCGCTAGTGCTCTTCCTAGGGTCATTACAAAGTATCTCCAAAAATTATAAGTCCCTCAACTAAATCAGAAGAACCAAACTATAGCTCGCCAACTCACAGATAACGAGAGATCTATATCAGACCTCAAGTTATGTTTGATTAGTTGTCTGCTTTGCAAAACCAATCATTCTCTTCTTTTCTTGATTTACATAATTTTTTAATTTGATATGTTGACCCATGTACACTTCTTGTGTACTAGGGCGTCCCTTTTTTTATATCAATAAATCTTATTACTTATCAAGAAAAAAAAAATAGCTCGCCCCCGTCCATTAGTCTCCTTAGAATTATCAATAGTCAACTTGTTTTTTAAATATTTAGCCTTGATAATGTTTTCAAGTTTACGACAACAAATATTTAGCCTTTCCAAGATAATATTTCAAGAAGAAACATACATTAAATAAAAAAAAAAGGTTAATGAAATTACATCACAATGTGTAAGAAATACTTATATTTCTTTTGTACCTAAGAATTCGACTAAGTATTTCTTGGGATCAGGCTGATGCTTAAATTCTTTAGGTTTGCTAATCTGTATACACATAATCAATAAAAGCTACTGACAAAAACAACGAAACACATATACTGATTAATAATATAAAAAAAACCCTAGTAGTAGCAGTAGCAATAGCGGTAGTAGAAGTAGTAAAGAGAGAAGAGGGAAACCTTGGTAGGCCAAGCGGAGAAGCCCTAGATCTTAGCAAGGACAAGATCGCCCACACTTAACTACCTCTTCTTGGCCTTGTTGTTTACTCTGCGTCTACGCACCGGAGCCATTCAAAGAACCCTAAATTCTCACGATCCGGCAAAAAACCCTATCAAGTTGCCCTTGTTGGAAGTCCCGTCGGCGATAAGTGGCATCGGCGCATCGGAGTATTAATGGTAGAAGAGAGCGCAAGAGATAGGGGATTTTTTGTTGTTGAGAAATGGTGTTGGTGTCTGGGCTTGAGGCTATAGCATATTTGGGAATGACTCTCTTTGTAGCAGCTTATTTAGCTGAACTAAGGGTGGTTTGGGATTCGCTTATTTTGTTGAAATTGAAATTTTTTTGTTGAAAGTACTATAAATAAAGGTAAAAGTTAGCTAAAATAGTACAGCGAGATCAATAATTAGTACCAAAAAGTATAGTGGAACTCATGAATAGTAGCAAAAATAAACTGAATAATAACATAAGTTGGCAAAAATAATCTTTGCCAAAAGGAAACTAATAAGGGTCCATTTGAGATCCGCTTATTTTGCTGAAACTAAAATTTTTTTTACTAAAAGTACTGTAGATAAAAGTAAAAGTTAGTTGAAATAGTACAGTAAGACCCATGAATAGTACCAAAAAGTGCAGTGGGACCTATGAATAGTAGCAAATATAAGCTAAATAGTAAAATAAGCTGGCAAAAATAATCTATCCCAAATGCAACCTAAGTGTGAGTTTGGCTCCAGATAAAAAAGCCAGTTTATTTTACTATTCAGCTTATTTTTGCTACTATTTAGCTTATTTTTGCTACTATTCTTGGGCTCTACTGCACTTTTTGGTATTATTCATGGGTCCTACTATACTATTTCACCTAACTTTTACCTTTATATATAATACTTTCAGTAAAAAGTTTTCAGTTTCAGCAAAATAAGTAAATGTCAAACAGACCCTAGTTTTTTTTTTTTTTTTTGCTGAAAGTATTGTAGATAAATGTAAAAGCTAAAATAGTACAGTGAAATTCGTGAATAGTATTAAAAAGTGTAGTGTGACTCATGAATAGTAGTAAAAATAAGCTGAATAAGTAATAAAAATAAGCTGAATAGTAGTAAAAATAAGCTAAATAGTAAAATAAGCTGACTTTAAAATATTTTGGTCATTTTGGCTATAATACACTTATCTGTTTGGGATGAATAGTAGCAAAAATAAGCTGAATAGTAATAAAAATAAGCTGAATAGTAGTAAAAATAAACTAAATAGTAAAATAAGCTGACTTTAAAATATTTTGGTCATTTTGACTGTAATAGACTTATTTGTTTGGGAACGTCTCGCTAAAAATACTATAAACAAAAGTAAACATTAGCTGAATAGTACTGTAGCATAGTCGTAATTTTTAGATTTTCCTAGTTTTTTTGAGACTTTGATATTTTTTTGATTATACGAGGGTCTCTCTCGGAGCAAGAAAATAGACCAAGGCAAAGGGTGTTTCTGTCAGCGACTCGGGGTATTAGATTTGAAATTAAAATTAGCACACATGCATTAATAATTGAAGAATTGCAAGAACTTTTTTTTAAAACTATATGAAGGTAGAAATTCTACGTGAATACAAGGTAATTTAGTTGGACATTAAAAAAAAAAAAAGGTTAATGTTGCATGTTAGAATTAATTTCTCTATATCGTCAATATAAATATAATCCTCATAAATTTTATATAGATATATGAAGTTTGAGATTCTGTAATGTGAGACCTATTCGGAATCCATGTGAGTCCTATAGAACTAAAACCCATATGTATGGATTGTTTAGATACAATAAGACAGTGTCTGTGCATGATACTATGCAATTAATGCATTAGGATAGTATTTTTGTTGCAGTGATCTGTTGTTTCCAAAATCCATATATGAGTTAGCACCACCTTCTTGCTGTTCCAGCTAGAAGTTTTGTGAGAATTAGAAGAAATCTTCCTTCTGTAGACTATTAATCTTCATGTCTTAACATTGAGCTCTGTTAGTACTGCACTGTATACAAGAGCCCAAATTAGCATTGTTTTGGGTCTATAGCCATTATAAGTGAAGACTCATTCACTTGGCCCAAAGGGTATGGTCGGGCTGTGGGCTAAGCGCCTTTGAAGCTCAGCAGCTAGGACTCCCCTAACCAATACGGGTCCAACTTTTCATGCACCAGCCATTCTTTGAATTCAAAGTATTTTTATTTTCGATTAATTTGTACATGAATAAAATAAAATTCATTTTACATGAGAGAAAGAGAGATAAGATAATAAAAGATAGAAATAGAAACTAATAAAGGTATAAATAGAAGGGAAAAATGAGAATGGTTCTCGGTCAAAATAAATTGAAATTTGAGTCGAGATTTAACAAAAGGATTAGCTGTTTCAATTTATTGCATGAAACAAATATTTTAGCCATTTTGACTGTAAGAGACTCAAAATTGACAACCATGTAAATTTGTAATACATAAACATTGAACCACCTAGATAGATAACACTCAAATATGAGTGAGTAATTACATAAGTGAACTAAAGTACGGAGTAATAGCTTTGACATATATATAATATCAATTAGTCATGAGAGTAGTAAGTACTTACTTTTGAGTTTTGAATAATTATTACTCAAATGAAGTCAAGTGACAATAAAAAGTTTGAGAAATTTGTTTCTAATTAAAATTAAAATAAAATTATGCTATGTTTGTTTTGACATTAATGTTATCTAAAAAATGAGTTTTTTTTTTTTTTAAACTATCTCATTTTGTTATATTTGGGAGTGGCCTCAAAATGAGATAGAGTTATTTTTAATAGTTTTCATATTGTTTATTAACTTCCTTTATTTAGTATTGGTGTGAAATAAAGTTGTTTTCCAAAAAAAAAATTAGTTGAAAGCCGTCTCTAAAAAATAAATCATATTTTTAATAAGATTTTTTGTTGATCAAAAATAATTTTCTTTTGAATTATTATTTTTATGCTACTTATAAATATAAAAAAAAAATTGCTAAAAACTATTTTCACAAAAAAATTCCATCGAGAATTAGCTTGAAATTGTAATTTGTATCATGCATACAAGTTTGCAAATATTATGTGGCATTAAGTCCTATTGTATTACGTCGGTCGTACTTGCACTACTAGAAATCAACATATTTCATGTTATGAGGTCATAGCTTCGCTTAGAGGTAGTTATAAATATAAATTATTTACTGCTTTTATTCACCTTGTTCTGTTGCAGATCCACTCTACAAGCCATGAGGAATATAAATTGAAATATTAATGTGAACCTTAGAACTTAAAATTAAAATTTTCCAATCTTTCTACGTGTTATATATGGCAACGACGAGAATAGACAAACATATTTAGAGACGAGAATAGACAAACATATTTAGAGAGGACTACTAATTTTGATAAACTCATTTGCATATAAGTGTTTATTCCTTTATAAACTTGAAATCTAATTTATTGAAAAACAGATTACATAATTTGCTTTCCAAATTACATGGAAATTCAATATTCATTTACACAAGTTGGCCTGAGTCAGTACATCAGAGACCTAAATAAGGGTTCCACCCTTAGCATATTCGGTGAGGCCAAGAGCAACCAAACCCAACATGGCAAACCTCCCATTCCACATCTCAGCATCTGAGGTCATCACCCCCTCTGACTTGGACTCCACGCTAATTCCCTTAAACATAGGAATCAGAGATGCACAAGTGAGCACAATACTAGTTCCTAAGAACCATGGGATTCCACCATTTGATATCTGGGCAAACACATCCTCGCCACTGGATAACTCTACTGCCATTGCAGAAACAAAGCCTATCATTGCTAGTCTGCCATTGATCCTCTCTGGTGCAGCCCCACTGAATGCGAACAACTCTAAGAAGTTTATGCTGACCTGTCAATCATGGTGAAGCACCAGTCAAAAAATACTCTTAACTAATGTTATACACATAACTATTAACAACATTTTCCATAAAGGTTGACATGACTTACTTTGCTTGGAGCTTAATAAAAGTATGATTATTTAGTAGAAACAAGTAAGAATTATATTACTTTCATCTGAACAAGCCATATTACCAGTTATAATTATATCTCTAGTATTACTCAAAAAGTAAAAAAATGAATAAACTTAAAAGAGAAAATTTTCACAAAATCAAAGTGACATATTTTAAGTTTTGCATAATTAAATTTAGATTAAAAATAAATTTATGTGAAAATAGGTTTGCTCTAATTATAATTTTTTGAGCAAGTTGTGAAAAAAATTAATGAATAATTTTGTGTGCTTAAACTTATTGGTAAAAAAATGGATCTTCAAGAAATATTGTTACTGTATATCTAGGGTTAATGAGTGGGAAAAGAAAAAAGAAAAAAGAAAAAAAAAGTGAGAAAAAAGAGATGAAGTATCTCTGGGTTAAGGGTACTTACCTTGGGTGTTGAAATTGTCGACGTCACAAACTCTGGTTGCTCTTTCTGCAAAGTGCAAAGACAAAGAATCGTACTATCATGAACTTTAAGTATAAGTCAATTAACATATCATAATAATATGAATGTTAAATTATTTCTATTAGATTTTGAATTTTTCACAAAAATAAGATTAAAAATATCATGATGAATAGATTTCACCCATTTTATGAATATATCGCTTCGGACCCTATTTCAGTATGTCCATTGGAACGAAATATTTTAATTCCAACTTATTTTGTTATACTGTTTCGAGTTTACCACTATTTTATAAATATATATATATATATATATATATTATTAATAAAAAAATCCATATAATATATTATTAAAGGTTTCAAAGTTATAAGTAAATATTTGAACTAATAAGTTATCTTTAATCTCAAATATCAGTTCAATAATAATAACAACAGCTATTAGTTCAATTATATACAATTATATATAAAATATAATGAGAGTAATGATATGAAAGGAAAAAAAAGAAAAGAAAAAAAAAGACAAACCTAGCTAGATGTTAATTTTAAGATTAGTTTTAGGAACATAATTATTTCACAACTCTTTTGTTACAATTCTGACGTAGCAAACTATGAGTGGTTAACCATCAGTTAAATATAAACTCATAATATTTTTTTCACCAATCATACTTTCTCATATCACAATTGTGACAAAAAGTTGTAAAATTTTTAATAATCCTATGCTTTTTCTAATTTTAGTGACTGGAATTAAGAGGCTGAAAGTTTCCTTTTTATTATGAGTCACTTGAGGTTCCCAAAAACAAAACAAAGAATTTTTTTTTTTTTTTTTTAAAGTGGACAAAACAAAAGAGCTTGGAAGGAATGAGTATTACGTGGGGCTCACAAACACCACAAAACAAAGAAATGCTTTTGTTGTTCAAAAAACAAAAAACAAAGAAGAAGTAGTCAGGTAGTAGCTAGACCGAAACAAGAGTAAGAAGAAAGAATGAAAGAAAGAAAGAAAGAAAAGCATAAAAACCAGAAGGAGAGCTAGGAATTTTTTTTTTTTTTTTTTTTTTTTCCCGATGAGGTAGCATTTCATTACCTTTTGCATGCAACGCACTCGCATGCTGCTAGTATTTCTTGGCACAGGTGACACATAACTAGTGGGAACAGTTAGAAACTGGTTTACCCTAGTAGACCTGTTTGAAACTACACGGGTCAAAGGGCTTGCCAAGATGGATTGCATTGCAGATGAGGCTGCCATTATTACAAAAGAGCTTTTGTAAATGGAACTCACTAAAGTGATCAAGTAGGTACTAGGTAGTAGAAAATGAAGTAGTAAGTGGCTGTGGCATTTATGCTTGGTCTCAGAGTGATATATATAGAGAGAGTGTCGGAGGATAAGCAAGCAGAGCAGTGAATATTTAGGATCCACGTCTTGCATATTATGGTAGTGTCTATCTACAGCCCCTCAAGTTTGTTTTTTTTGTTACGATAGGCATCCTGTGTTCTCGAAAGGTCATAGATTGACACGGGCTCAGTTGTCCACACATGGGTGTCGGTACGTACGTAATGGACGTGGCACGACTTTAGGCTCATCAGAACTTTCCACCCGCTGTGAGTTTACGGCCCAAATGGTTCGAGGTTTTCACTCGTTGATTTTTGAAGGGACGATGCATGGCATTCCACATTTCTATGTTCTTCGACTCACCTCTCACATTGTGCCACGGTTTTTAACTTTGATCGCTACCAAAGTTTGATGCGCAATTGATTTGGTTAGACAATAGCAACGTTTTTGTTAGATAGGAAAAGTCTATAATTGCGTTTGGGATGATCTGAATTTTTCAGTTTATTTTAACTTTTCAACTTATTTTTTCTACTATTCATAGGTTTCATTGCACTTTTTTATACTAGTCATAAGTCCTAATATACTATTCAACTTATTTTTTAATCTCTTTTTCTACAGTTTCGACAAAAAAATTTCAATTTCAGCTAAATAAATTATTACAAACGGACACATACTTTAAAATGTTAATGAATATGCATTTCCTTTTACTATAGTGCTGTCATTCCTAGCTAGGCTCGATTTTAACTGTCCTAGCCAATTTTGATGATAACGAGATATGTTACAATTATTTTTTTAATTTTATTAGAAAATATGTTATATATTTTGTGCATGATGGAGTAGTAGTTTGAATGTTATGGGATACTTAAGCTAACACATCTTAGGTTAAATTATTGTTTTCGTCTAAAAAATTTGCACAAAATTTCATTTTTCTCCACGTAAGCTATCGAAACCTTTACAACAAAAGATGAGAGAGTCATATCTTAACTCTTTAATTTTAAAAGACTAGCCATGATTGCTGAACTTTGGGGTATTCATGAAGGTTTGGTTTTAGCAAAGAATAATATCAAGAAACTCATCGTTGAACAAGATGCAAAAGTTATGGCCACAATCCTTACATAGCATGATGCCTTAACTAATTAATCTCACCCTTGTAGTGCTTTGATATATGATTTCTCCAGTTTCTTGAGAAAACCCACATCCAAGGACGGAGCCAGAACTTTGACTTAGGGGAAGCAGCTTTGCTATTAGCTGTGTGCGGTGGTTTCAAACTTTGATTCCTAATTTTTTTTTTTTTAGGCTTGTATATTTTGTTTAAGATTTTAGATCTATAAATTTTTTTAAGCTCTCTAAAATAAGGAAAATGTTAGAGTTACAAACTTTTTTATAAATTGTTGATATAATAAATAGTTATTGGTAAGTATAAAAATGACGAAAATGATATGCCCATATGCGAATCAATAAAAATTTGCTATCAAAATAGTTTGTAAAAATATTGTAAAAAAGTTTGTGAGTATAGCATTATTTTTAAAAAAAAAAAATCAATAATATTGTTTAAGGGGAGCAAAATGTAGTTTTATAAAATAAAATTGCCAAAATTAGTACACATATATATAATTTATTTTTTTTTTAAAAATTAGTTCAACAGTGGCTTTGTCCCTGTCCACATCCAGTGCATCTTCGAGGAAAGGAACCAAGCGGACTTCTTTAATCTTTAGTACTGATAGCTAATTTTGTACTCACACCTCCCTTTCTCTATTTTGTACCTATTATTTTCGAATGCCTTGGGTATTTCATGCACGCTAGACTTTGTAATTTGTAGTTTTGTTTAATTATATTCCCTTTTGCCAAAAAATGTAAATATTAATTTTTGAGTTTTGAATAATTATTACTCAAATGAGGTGTTTGCCAATAAAAAATTTGATAAAATTGTTTTTAAACCAAAATTCAAATAAAATTATGCTACGATTTGTTTTGGTATTAATGTTATTTAGAAAATGAGATACTTTTTGGAAAATTATCTCATTTAAATTTAATAGTAGCCTTAAAATGAGATAGAATTGTATTTAATAGTACTTATATGGACTCTTAACTTCCTTTATTTAGCATGGCGTAAGATAAAATTGGTTTCCCAATATTTGAAATAGAAACTAATAAAGATATAAATAAATGGAAATTTGAATCGAGATTTAACAAAAGGATTAGCTGTTTCAATTTCTTACATGAAACAAATATTTTGGCCATTTTGACTATAATAGACTTAGAATTGATGACTATGTAAATTTGTAATACATAAACATTGAACCACTTAGATAGATATATAGATAACACTCAAATTTGAGTGAGTAATTACATAAGTGATCTAACGTAGTAATAGCTTTGACATATATATAATATCAATTAGTCATCAGAGTAGTAAGTATTTATTTTTGAGTTTTGAATAATTATTATACTCAAATGAAGTCATCTGACAATAAAAAGTTTGAAAAATTTATTTCTAACCAAAATTAAAATGAAATTAAGGTATGTTTGTTTTGACATTAATGTTATCTAAAAAATGAGTTTTTTTTTTTTGTTGAAAAATTATCTCATTTTGTTATATTTGGTAGTGGCCTCAAAATGAGATAGAGTTATTTTTAATAGTTTTCATATTGTTTTTTAACTTTCTTTATTTAGTATTGGCGTGAAATAAAGTTATTTTCCAAAAAAATCTAGTTGAAAACAATCTCTAAAAAATAAATCATATTTTTAATAATATTTTTCATTAATCAAAGATAATTTTCTTATGAATTATTATTTTTACGTTACTTATAAATATAAAAAAACACGAAAAATTATTTTCACAAAAAAATTTCCATCAAGAATTAGCTTGAAATTGTAATTTGTATCATGCATGCAAGTTTGCAAACATTATGTCTGCATTAAGTCCTATTGTATTACGTACGTGAATCGTACTTGCACCATTAAAAATCAACATATTTCATGTTATGAGGTCATAGTTTCGCTTCGAGGTAGTTATAAATATAACTATGAAAGGCTTGTAATTAACTAATTATAATCAAATAAAACACACATTTTATTCACTTTGTTCTTTTGCAGATCCACTCTACAAGCCACGAGGAATATAAATTGAAATATTAATGTGAACCTTAGAGCTTAAAATTTTCCAATCTTTCTATGTGTTATGACAGCAACGAGAGTAGATAAACATATTTAGAGAGGACCGCTAATTTTGATAAACTCGTTTGTATATAAGTTTTTATTCCTTGATAAAATTGAAATCTAATTTACTGAAAAATAGATTACATAATTTGCTTTCCAAATTACATGGAAATTCAATATTCATTTACACAAGTTGGCCTAGTCAGTACACCATGCAGAGACCTAAATAAGGGTTCCACCCTTAACATATTCGGTGAGGGCAAGAGCAACCAAACCCAACATGGCAAACCTCCCATTCCACATCTCAGCATCTGAGGTCATCACCCCCTCCGACTTGGACTCCACGCTAATTCCCTTAAACATAGGAATCAGAGATGCAAAAGTGAGCACAATACTAGTTCCTAAGAACCATGGGATTCCACCATTTGATATCTGGGCAAACACATCCTCGCCACTGGATAACTCTACTGCCATTGCAGAAACAAAGCCTATCATTGCTAGTCTGCCATTGATCCTCTCTGGTGCAGCCCCACTGAATGCGAACAAGTCTAAGAAGTATATGCTGACCTGTCAATCATGGTGAAGCACCAGTCAAAAAATACTCTTAACTAATGGTATACACATAACTATTAACAACATTTTCCGTAAAGGTTGACATGACTTACTTTGCTTGGAGCTTAATAAAAGTATGATTATTTAGTAGAAACAAGTAAGAATTATATTACTTTCATCTGAACAAGCCATATTACTAGTTATAATTGTATCTCTAGTATTACTCAAAAAGTAAAAAAATGAATAAACTTAAAAGACAAAATTTTCACAAAATCAAAGTGACATATTTTAAGTTGTGCATAATTAAATTTAGATTAATAATAAATTTATGTGAAAATGGTTTTGCTCTAATTATAATTTGTTGAGCAAGTTGTGAAAAAAATTAATGAATAATTTTGTGTGCTTAAAATAATTGGTAAAAAAATGGATCTTCAAGAAATATTGTTTGTATATCTAGGGTTAATGAGTGAAAAAAAAAAGAAAAAGAAAAGAGATGAAGTATCTCTGGGTTAAGGGTAGTTACCTTGGGTGTTGAAATTGTCGACGTCACAAACTCTGGTTGCTCTTTCTGCAAAGTGCAAAGACAAAGAATCGTAATATCATGAACTTTAATTATAAATCAATTAACATATCATAATAATATGAATGTTAAATTATTTCTATTAATTTTTGAATTTTCCACAAAAATAAGAATAAAAATATCATGATGCATAGAATTCATCCATGTTATGAATATATCGCTTCGGACCCTATATCGGTATGTTTATTGGAACGAAATATTTCAGTACCAGTTTATTTTGTCGTACTGTTTCGGACTTACCATTATTTTATAAATATATATATTATTGATAAAAAAATTCATATAATAAATTATTAAAGGTTTTAAAGTTATAAGTAAATATTTCAACTAATAGGTTATCTTTAATCTCAAATATCAGTTCAATAATAATAATAATAACAACAACAATAACAACAGTAGCTATTAGTTCAATTATATATAGAATAGAATGAGGGTAATAATATGAGAGGAAAAAAAAAAGACAAACCTAGATGTTAATTTTAAGATTAGCTCTAGGACCATAATTATTTCATGACTCTTTTGTCACAATTCTGACATGGTAAACTATGAACGGTTAATCACCAGTTAGATATGAACTCATAATATTTTTTTCATCATATCACTGACAAAAAATTGTAAATTTTTTTATAATCCTAGTGACTGAAATTAAAAGGCCGAAAGTTTCCTTTTTATTATGAGTCACTTGAGGTTCCCAAAAACAAAACAAAGAAATTTTTTTTTTTTAATTAAATTCAAGTGGACAAAACAAAAGAGCTTGGAAGGAATGAGTATTACGTGGGGCTCACAAACACCACAAAACAAAGAAATGATTTTGTTGTTCAAAAAACAAGAAACAAAGAAGAGGTAGTCAGGTAGGAATTTTTATTTTTCACGATGAGGTAGCATTTCATTACCTTTTCCATGCAACGCACTCGCATGCTGCTAGTATTTCTTGGCACTGGTGACACATAACTAGTGGGAATAGTTAGAAACTGGTTTACCCTAGTAGACCTGTTAGAAACTACACGGGTCAAAGGGCTTGCCAAGATGGATTGCATTGCAGATGAGGTTGCCATTATTACCAAAGAGCTTTTGTATATGGAACTCACTAATAGGCTATGAGTGATCAAGTAGGTACTAGGTACGTCGTAGAAAATGAAGTAGTAAGTGGTTGTGGCATTTATGTTTGGTCTCAGAGTGATATATATAGAGAGTGTGTCGGAGGATCAGCAAGCAGAGCAGTGGATATTTAGGATCCACGTCTTGCATATTATGGTAGTGTCTATCTACAGCCCCTCAAGTTTGTTTTTTTGTTACGATAGGCATCCTGTGTTCTCGAAAGGTCATTGATTGACACGGGCTCAGTTGTCCAGACATGGGTGTCGGTACGTACGTAATGGACGTGGCACGACTTTAGGCTCATCAGAACTTTCCACCCGCTGTGAGTTTACGGCCCAAATGATTCGAGGTTTTCACTCGTTGATTTTTGAAGGGACGATGCATGCCATTCCACATTTCTATGTTCTTCGACTCACCTCTCACATTGTGCCACGGTTTTTAACTTTGATCGCTACCAAAGTTTGATGCGCAATTGATTTGGTTAGACAATAGCAACGTTTTTGTTGGATAGGAAAAGTCTATAAGTGCGTTTGGAATGATTTGAATTTTTCAGTTTATTTTAACTTTTCAACTTATTTTTTCTACTATTCATAGGTTTCATTGCACTTTTTTATACTAGTCATAAGTCCTAATATACTATTCAACTTATTTTTTAATCTTTTTTCTACAGTTTCAACAAAAAGTTTTCAATTTCAATTAAATAAGTTGTTCCAAACAGACACATAGTTTAAAATGTTAATGAAAATGCATTTCCTTTTACTATAGTGTTGTCATTCCTAGTTAGGCTCGATTTTAACTGTTGTAGCCAATTTTGATGATAACGAGATATGTTACAATTATTTTTTTAATTTTATTAGAAAATATGTTATATATTTTGTGCATGATGGAGTAGTAGTTTGAATGTTATGGGATACTTAAGCTAACACATCTTAGGTTAAATTATTGTTTTCGTCTAAAAAATTTGCACAAAATTTCATTTTTCTCCACGTAAGCTATCGAAACCTTTACAACAAAAGATGAGAGAGTCATATCTTAACTCTTTAATTTTAAAAGACTAGCCATGATTGCTGAACTTTGGGGTATTCATGAAGGTTTGGTTTTAGCAAAGAATAATATCAAGAAACTCATCGTTGAACAAGATGCAAAAGTTATGGCCACAATCCTTACATAGCATGATGCCTTAACTAATTAATCTCACCCTTGTAGTGCTTTGATATATGATTCCTCCAGTTTCTTGAGAAAACCCACATCCAATGATGGAGCCAGAACTTTGACTTAGGGGAAGCGGCTTTGCTATCGGTTGTGTACGGTGGTTTCAAACTTTTATTCCTAATTTTTATTTTTTAGGCTGGTATATTTTGTTTAAGATTTTAGATCTATAAATTTTTTTATGCTCACTAAAATAAGGAAAATGTTAGAGTTACAAACTTTTTTTATAACTTGTTGATGTAATAAATAGTTATTGGTAAGTATAAAAATGATGAAAGTGGTAGGCCCAAATGCGAACCAATAAAAATTTGCTATCAAAACAGTTTGTAAAAATATTGTAAAAAAGTTTGTGAGTATAGCATTATTTAAAAAAAAAAATCAATAATATTATTTAAGGGGAGCAAAATGTAGTTTTATAAAATAAAATTGCCAAAATTAGTACACATATATATAATTTTTTTTTTTTTAAAAAAATTAGTTCAACAGTGGCTTTGTCCCTGTCCACATCCAGTGCATCTTCGAGGAAAGGAACCAAGCGGACTTCTTTAATCTTTAGTACTGATAGCTAATTTTGTACTCACACCTCCCTTTCTCTATTTTGTACCTATTATTTTCGAATGCCTTGGGTATTTCATGCACGCTAGACTTTGTAATTTGTAGTTTTGTTTAATTATATTCCCTTTTGCCAAAAAATGTAAATATTAATTTTTGAGCTTTTGAATAATTATTACTCAAATGAGGTGTTTGCCAATAAAAAATTTGATAAAATTGTTTCTAAACCAAAATTAAAATAAAATTATGCTACGATTTGTTTTGGTATTAATGCTATATAGAAAATGAGATACTCTTTGGAAAATTATCTCATTTAAATTTAATAGTGGCCTTAAAATGAGATAGAAGTGTATTCAATGGTACTTATATTGACTCTTAACTTCTTTTATTTAGCATGCCGTGAGATAAATTTTTTTTCCCAATATTAGAAATAGAAACTAATAAAGGTATAAATAGAAGGAACAAAAAAAAAAAAAGGTTTGAGAATGGGTCTCGGTCAAAATAAATTGAAATTTGAGTCGAGATTTAAGAAAATGATTAGTTGTTTCAATTTATTGCATGAAACAAATATTTTGGCCATTTTGACTGTAATAGACTTAGAATTGATGACTATGTAAATTTGTAATACATAAACATTGAACCACCTAGATAGATAGATAACACTCAAAATTGAGTGAATAATTACATAAGTGATCTAACATAGCAATAGCTTTGACACACACACACACACACACACACATATATATAAAAATATATATATATATATATATATATATATAGAATATATCAATTAGTCATGAGAGTAGTAAGTATTTATTTTTGAGTTTTGAATAGTTATTACTCAAATGAAGTCAAGTGACAATAAAATTATGCTATGTTTGTTTTGACATTAATGTAATCTAAAAATGAGTTTTTTTTTTTTTGAAAAACTATCTCATTTCGTTATATTTGGTAGTGGCCTCAAAATGAAATAGAGTTATTTTTAAAAGGTTTCATTTGTTTTTTAACTTTTTTTTTTATTTAGTATTGGCGTGAAATAAAGTTGTTTTTCAAAAAAATTTAGTTGAAAACTGTCTCTAAAAAATAAATCATATTTTTAATAATATTTTTCATTAGTCAAAGATAATTTTCTTTTGAATTATTATTTTTATGTTACTTATAAATATAAAAAAACACGAAAAATTATTTTCACAAAAAAATTTCCATCGAGAATTAGCTTGAAATTGTAATTTGTATCATGCATGCAAGTTTGCAAATATTATGTTTGCATTAAGTCCTATTGTATTACGTACGTGGATCGTACTTGCACCACTAAAAGTCAACATATTTCATGTTATGAGGTCATAGTTTCGCTTTGAGGTAGTTATAAATATAAAATATCTACTATGAAAGGCTTGTAATTAACTAATTATCATCTAATACAACACACATTTTATTCACTTTGTTCTATTGCAGATCCACTCTACAAGCCACGAGGAATATAAATTGAAATATTAATGTGAATCTTAGAGCTTAAAATTTTCAAATCTTTCTGTGTTATGGCAGCAACGAGAGTAGATAAACATATTTAGAGAGGACCGCTAATTTTGATAAACTTGTTTGTTTATAAGTTTTTAATCCTTTATAAAATTGAAATCTAATTTACTGAAAAATAGATTACATAATTTGCTTTCCAAATTACATGGAAATTCAATATTCATTTACACAAGTTGGCCTAGTCAGTACATCAGAGACCTAAATAAGGGTTCCACCCTTAACATACTCGGTGAGGGCTAGAGCAACCAAACCCAACATGGCAAACCTCCCATTCCACATCTCAGCATCTGAGGTCATCACCCCCTCTGACTTGGACTCCACGCTGATTCCCTTAAACAAAGGAATCAGAGATGCAAGAGTAAGCACAATGCTAGTTCCTAAGAACCATGGGATTCCACCATTTGATATCTGGGCAAACACATTCTCGCCACTGGATAACTCCACTACCATTGCAGAAACAAAGCCTATCATTGCTAGTCTGCCATTGATCCTCTCTGGTGCAGCCCCACTGAATGCCAACAAGTCTAAGAAGTTTGTGCTGACCTGTCAATCACTGTGAAGCACCCGTCAAAAAATACTCTTAACTAATGTTATACACGTACATAACTATTAACAATTTTCCATAAAGGTTGACATGACTTACTTTGCTTGGAGCTTAATAAAAGTATGATTATTTAGTAGAAACAAGTAAGAATTATATTACTTTCATCGGAACAAGTTATATTACTAGTTATAATTGTATCTCTAGTATTACTCAAAAAGTAAAAAAATGAATAAAATTAACAGACAAAAATTTCACAAAATCAAAGTGACATATTTTAAGTTGTGCATAATTAAATTTGGATTAATAATAAAATTATGTGAAAATAATTTTGCTCTAATTATAATTTGCTAAGTAAGTTGTGAAAAAAATTAATGAATAACTTTGTGTGCTTAAACAAATTGGTAAAAAAAATGGATCTTCAAGAAATATTGTTATTGTATATCTAGGCTTAATGAGGGGGAAAAAAAAAAGAAAAAAAAAGAGAGAAAAAAGAGGTGAAGTGTCTCTGGGTTCAGGGTAGTTACCTTGGGTGTTGAAATTGTCACAAACTCTGGGTGCTCTTTCTGCAAAGTGCAAAGACAAAGAATCGCACGGTCATGAACTTTACTTATAAATCAATTAGCATATCATAATAATATGAATGTTAAATTATTTCTATCAGATTTTGAATTTTCCACAAAAATAAGAATAAAAATATCATGATGCATAGATTTCATCAATGTTATAAATATCGTTTCGGACCCGTTTCGGTTTGTTCATTAGAACGGAATAATATTTCAGTACTGGCTTATTTTCTCGTACGTTTCGGGCTTACCACTATTTTATATATATATATTTTTTTTTATTTTTTATTATTGATAAAAAAAATCCATGTAATAAATTATTAAAGGTTTTAAAGTTATAAGTAAATATTTCAACTAATAGGTTATCTTTAATCTCAAATATCAATTCAACAACAACAACAACTATTAGTACAATTATACATAGAATATAATGAGGGTAATAATATGAAAGGAAAAAAGAAGAAGACAAAACTAGATGTTAATTTTAAGATTAGTTGTAGGATCATAATTATTTCACAACTTTTTTATCATAACTCTGACATGGCAAATTATGTGGTTAACCATCAATCAAATATTAGACCATAATATTTTTTTCATCAATCACACTCTCTCATAATGATGTGACAAAAAGTTGTAAAATTTTTTTATAGTCGTATGGTTTTTCTAATTTTAGTGACTGGAATTAAAACGCTGAAAGTTTCCTTTTTATTATGAGTCACGTGAGGTTCACAAAAACAAAACAAAGAATTTTTTTTTTTAATTAAATTCAAGTGGACAAAACAAAAGAGCTTGTAAGGAAACGAGTATTACGCGGGGCTCACAAACACCACAAAATAAAGAATTGCTTTTGTTGTTCAAAAAACAAAAACCAAAGAAGAGGTAGTCAGGTAGTAGACCGAAACCAGAAGAAGAAAGAAAGAAAGAAAGAAAGAAAGAAACCCAGAAGGAGAGGTAGGAAATCTTTTTTCTTTTTCTTTTTTTCTTTTTTTCACGATGAGGTAGCATTTCATTACCTTTGCCATGCAACGCACTCGCATGCTGCTAGTATTTCTTGGCACAGGTGACACATAACTAGTGGGAATAGTTAGAAACTGGTTTACCCTAGTAGACCTGTTTGAAACTACACGGGTCAAAGGGCTTGCCAAGATGGATTGCATTGCAGATGAGGCTGCCATTATCAAAGAGCTTTTATATATGGAACTCACTAATAGGCTATGAGTGATCAAGTAGGAACTAGGTACGTAATAGAAAATGAAGTAGTAAGTGGTTGTGGCACTTATGTTTGGTCCCAGAGAGTGATATATATAGAGAGAGTGTCGGAGGATCAGCAAGCCGAGCAGTGGATATTTAGGATCCACGTCTCGCATATTATGGTAGAGTTTTGTTTTTTTGTTACAATAGGCATCATGTGTTCTTGAAAGGTCATTGATTGACTCGGGCTCAGTTGTCGACAAATGGGTGTCGGTACGTACGTAATGGACGTGGCACGACTTTAGGCTCATCAGAACTTTCCACCCGCTGTGAGTTTACGGCCCAAATGGTTCGAGATTTTCACTCGTTGATTTTTGAAGGGACGATGCATGCCATTCCACATTTCTTTGTTCTTCGACTCACCTCTCACATTGTGCCACGGTTGCATACTTTGATCACTACCAAAGTTTGATACGCAGTTGATTTGATTAGATAATAGCAACGTTTTTGTTTGATGGTAAAAGTTGGTAATAACTCACAACTTTATAAATGGGAAGCAGTTACTAAAGTAAAAAAATAATAAAAATAGTAAGTTTATATGTAAATTAATAAGAATTTGTTATTAAAATAGTTTGTAAAAAAATTGGTGAGTATAGCATTATTTTTTTTTAAGCATCAATGATATTGTTTAAGGGGAGTAAGATGTAATTTTATGAAATAAAATTGCTAAAATTAGTGTGTATATATATATATATATTTTTTTTTTTTTTAATTAGTCCAACAGTGGCTTTGTCCCTATCCAAAACAGTTAATTTATAAAAGTGTTGTAAAAAAATTTGTGAGTATAACATTATTTATTTTTAAAATCAGTGATATTGTTTAAGAGAGCAAAATGTAATTTTATGAAACAAAATTGCTAAAATTAATACATATATATATATATATATAATAATAATTTTTTTTTTTTAAAAATTTAGTCCAACAGTGGCTTTGTCCCTGTCCACATCCACTGAATCTTCCAGGAAAGGAACCAAGGGACTTTTTGGCAAAGGAAGGGTCTCTTTGTAGTGATAGCTTTACTTTGTACTCAAACTCCCTTTCTCTATTTTGTATTATTTTCGAATGCTTTGCGTATTTCCTACACGCTAGACTTTGTAATCTATAGTTTTGTTTAATTATATTCCCTTTTGCCAAAAAAATGTAAATATTAATTTTTGAGTTTTGAATAATTATTACTCAAATGAGGTGTTTGACAATAAAAAATTTGATAAAGTTGTTTCTAAACCAAAATTAAAATAAAATTACCCTACGATTTGTTTTGGTATTAATGTTATTTAGAAAATGAGATACTTTTTGAAAAATTATCTAATTTAAATTTAATAGTCACCTCAAAATGATATAGAATTGTATTCAATAGTATTTATATTGATTTTTAACTTCCTTTATTTAACATGTCGCGAGATAAAATTTTTTTCCAAAATATTTTAGCCAAAAACAATTTTTAAAAAATAAATTATATATTTGCGAAATATGATTTTCCATTGACCAAAAATAAAATTTTTTGAATTTTTTTATATTACCAAATATAGAAAAAAAGCAAAAAAAATCATAAAAGGTTGTAAGGATACAATTTGTACCTAAACCCAATATAGGGAGGGAATAAGCCCAAATAGCCCAATACAATGAATTTGTAGAGAGTGGATTTGAAATTTAGGTTCTAACAAATTTGTATATCAATTATAATGGGCCAAGATCACAATAGAAACAAGTTTATGTAAGGTAAATCATCATTGGACTCAATCCAAGTAGGTTAACTCTTCTTTATATGTATCCCTCACTTAATAACAGATTACAAATATTATTCCTCAGTCTAAAGTGTTTTTCTTTCCTTCTTCCCGATCTCCCTATCCTGAGTGTCTCCTCTCCTTTTTATACCAGCCTTTCTCCTCTCCCTAGCTTCCACATATGGATCAAATTGTTGGTTTGGATACTTGTTCCACTAGTACCTTCCTGAAACCTTTGGAAGTAGCTGTAAGGCTGAACAGTGATACTCAGGCATCACTTCCTCATTAATGCGGCTGGAGAGTTAGCTACAATGCATTCAATGCGGTGATAGTAACTTTCTCTTAGATATTTCATAGTTTTTCTTTGCCCTATATTCTCACGAGGTTATCCTTATCTACAAGATCTCCTAGAACGTTGCATTTGGGTGGCAGACTGCACCTTCCGACCTCAGCTTTGCTCAGCTGAGGAAGTATTTCTCCTCGGACCACATTCTCGGATGATCTTGATCAAACTTTTACCTCTTTACTTACTAACACGAATTCTTGAGAAGATATTTTCCTATCCTCAGATTATTTAACTTCCTCGGATTGGGTCTCTGACCTAATAAATACATAGATATGTATTCTTGGACCTATCACCCCCACAAGTTTTCCAATAAAAACTAGCTTAAAATGGTAATTTGAGTAACTTTATCCTCACAAACGAAAATGAAAGGAGAGAAAGATTGATAGATAAACTAAAATAAAAAATAAAATAAAAATAATGAAAAGAAATCAAATCTAAAAACCAAATTAAACAAATTAAAAACACATTACCAAACATATAAATTATAAATATCTTTTTTTGGCCGAATAAAAAAATTTTAAAAATAAAATTCAGTTACTATTTTAGTATTTTTGCTCCTCCTTTATAAAAGAAAGAAATGGCAAAACCGTCGACTTTTTCTTCTTCTTCTTCAATAGTCTCAATCGTACCCTTTCAATTCCAAAACCCAATTTTGTCCTTCATTTCCTTTTACCCAATCTCACCACCTCTGCTCTCTCGGACTCGACGGAGGAGACGGAAGCTGCCGGAGAGGGACATGTCGGTCGCCGTTCCGATGCCGCCGGCGCCGTCTCACCGGTGGGACAATGAAGACCAGGGTCCACTTTTGGATTCCAGAACCGGTACGTACGTTTTTTTTATTTTTACCGATTTGGGTTGTGTTTGGTTGCTGAGAAAATTATGGGGTCTTGGAAATTGTGGTTGGGAGTGTAGCCGCGTAGGCATAGACAAGAGGATTTTTTTTTTTTAATGTTTAATTTTGATGATGATGATGATGATGATGCAATTGGAGCTGATTGGTTTAGGTTGTGAATGCATGAAGATTTTGAATTGATAACGAAATTGATGTCACAGTGACACTAACACTGTGCTTGGAAGTTCACGAAGGAATAGGATGGAGTGTGTGTATGCTTTCTAGTGTGTTTGAAGGGAAGGAAAAGACATAAATACATAACTATGAGTATGTTGATTAGTAATTATATTTGTTTTTGTTTTAGGCTTTGTTTGAAACTTCATAAAAGGAATGGAATGAGTGCATTATCAAGGAAGGAAAAGAAATGGAATCTTTTTTTTTTTTTGTTGATAATTCGATAGTTGGGGGAATGGGATTTGAATGATGTGTCCATTGTCAGTTGAGTTACAGGCTCTTGGTGGAAAATGTATGGAATTAAATTGTCTTGTTTGGATGTTTTGGAAGAAATGGAATGTAAGTAACTTTCTTTGGGAATATCACGAGAGAGAATGAAAAGGAATAATTTTATAAAAACATACCTATTATATCTCTCCTTTAATAATAAAAAACAATATAAAATGTTATCATTTGTTTCAATATTTTTATTATTTTTAAATGATTAGTAGGAAAAAAGAGGGATAGTAACTTGAGATTGTTTGGTCATATTTAGAAGAGAACTATTAATGTACTAGTAAAAATGGGTGAGTGGATTTAGGTTTGGGGAAAGAAAAAGCTAGAGGAAAACCAAAAATTAACTTTAGTACAAGTAGTAAAAAATGACTTGTCAGTTAAGGAAGTCAGAGAGAATGCGACTTCAAATAGAATAAAATAGAGTGGCAAAAAAGATTTCTAACCCCAAAGGGCTGGTCTAGTGGTTCCCAATGCCTCATGAGATTTATGAGTTTTTAGGTTCAAAAATTTTATTCAGCATCTTGGGATCACTCCCAAAGGATTCCTTCCTATAATTACCTGGTGTGTTTGGGACAAGGGACAACACACGTGACATACCGAAGGGATTAGTTAGGTGCTCTGTGAGCTCTAGACACCCACCTTAGCTAAGAAAAAAGGTTAAGGATCTATGGCCAACTCCAAAAATTTGGGACTATACAAAAGGCAAACTGATCATGATGATGACTGAAAATTATAGCTCATTTTGTGTAAGACAGCAAGATCCGATTACAAAAATTAAGAGGTAGGGAAAAAAAAAAGATGTATCATTAGGTAGAATGAGGCAAATAGTAAGGGGGGGGTATTACAAAAAAAATTGTGAAAGATAAACGGGAATTATGGACATTTTAGAAAATTTCATTAAACTCCATTTCATTCTCTCCAATTTCCTTCAATCTTGGGAGAACGAAAAAATGGGCTATTTAGGAAAAGGAAGGAATGAGTGTTTCTTCCTAGCCATCCATTCCCTTTTATTTAAAATTCCAAACAAAGGAATGTTCTTTTGGTTCCCTCCTACTTAAACTCCAAAACAAGGGAATTGAAGGAATATTCTTAAAAGATTCTTTCCATTCCATTTCTTTCCGCCCATTTCCCTCCTAAATAGGCTGAAAGAATTGAGGATAACAATGTAACTTCTTATTAATTTCTTAAGTAATAGTGATAATGGATTTGTTAGACAAAATGCATGTAAATGAATGGAATGGAATTGGCATTCCCTCCTTGCCAATTCATTCCTTTCTACTAAATTCCTAAATAAGGAGATATATGGAACCCTCCCAAATAAAAGAATTCAGAATGAATCAAATCTCCCCAAGTAGGATTCAAACCTACGACTGGACAGTTAACAACTGACCACTCTACCACAGAGTTGCTGAAGCACAATGGGGAATTAGGTCTCCAAGCAAGTTGAAAGTCTTATCCAGTGAGCTCTGACTCCAATAGCATTTTTTTTTGCAGGTATAGGTGAGGTATTGGGTTGAAGACCAATGAGAAACAAGTGTTTATTAAAAAGAAAAAGTAATTTTTAGAAATTATAATTTTAGCTTTGTAACTTAAATGAGGTTGACTGGGGCCAGTGACTCTTTTATTCAACACCTATATTATTTTGTTGATTTGGTCTTTTTCTTATGTTGGAGGTCTGTTGGGTATACAGGCTAAACAGTGGGAGGCAATTCTCTCCCATCTTTTGAACCCTATAGACATTATTAACACTTCTATTTTTGGAGGGCAGAAAAGTTTACTAGCTAGGATGGCTAATGCTCATGTACCGTTATTAATTTTCAAGCTTTGAGAAATTTAAGCTGAAAATAGGTGTTACATGTGTTAATTTGGAGTGCTCATTGTGCTGGGGAATTCTTTGATTGAATACTTTTGGGCATCTTTAAGCTTATTGGAACTTAACTTGGAGACTGGGTGGTATATTTTTTGAATTAAATACTTGAGTTGATTGAGGTTGAGGGCCTCCTTGGTTGAACCTTATTGATTATTTTCTAGCTTTCAGAAACTAATCTTGACCAGGAGTGGCATTTTAGTCTTTTTCCCCATATCAAGAAACACACCAAGGTGTTATCTGAGGATATAGTTTTGGCTTCAATGCTTCCTCCTCTGCCCTTATTTCTTGCTCCTTCATTCTTACTTTCTAATTCTTAAAAAAAATATATTTGGGTGATGTGTCCTGGTTCATGGCCCCTATCCTGTGTTTGTCTAATATTTTATATGCATGCTTTATGCAGGTGCAGGAAAAGGGGATATGTTAGCAACAGATGTGGAAGGAGAGACATCCTCTTCTAGTAAAACTGCCCGCAAGAACAAATATCAAATGGGTGCTATAAAATGCTTTGGGGTGGATTTATCCCCAGATAATGTTGCAGTTGCTATGGTTTATTTTGTGCAAGGTGTATTAGGCCTTGCAAGGCTTGCTGTCAATTTTTACTTAAAGGACGATTTGCATCTAGATCCTGCAGAGGTATGTGATTTTGATTAGTTCTGTTGATCATCTTAGGAATTTTAGATTAGATATCTAACTTACGCATTGTTCCTTCCTTTAATGGTGTGACTGCAAAGAGTAACTCATGACCCTTTCCAATGATGTAATATTATGACCAATGTTCTCAGAGGCTTTCTGCTTATACTTTAAAAAAAAAAATAAATTCTGTTTATACAGCATTCTTTTAAAGGTTAGAAATGTATGCGAGGAAACTTTATCTTTTCTTTAAGCTAACTAGTTAATTTATTTTTATTTTTTATTGAGAGCACTGACAAAGTATATGTGGTTGACTAGACAGCTGTCATATCTGGTTTTTCTGCATTACCATGGCTTATCAAACCTCTATATGGGTTTATTAGGTGCGACCGTCTATCTTATATCTCTCCCCAATTTTCTTTCCGGTTATCTAGGAAGTGTATGTATTTTTGTCTGTATTTCATTTGAGGAATTGATTGGTTACTGCAGTGATTCTGTTCCACTTTTCGGTTACCGAAGAAGGTCATACCTCATTCTATCAGGACTTCTTGGTGCACTCTCATGGAGTTTGATGGCCAGCTTTGTTGACAGCAAGTATGATGCTGCTTTCTGCATACTTCTAGGATCACTTTCTGTTGCCTTCTCTGATGTTGTAAGTATCCCTTATAAAACGCTGCGACGTTAGTTATTGTTAATGAATGATTGTGTGTTATGCAAGCTATATATTCTTATGAATTGCATATCGAGCTTTACAAATATTTGCTACCATAATGTAGGGTTCACATATTTTTCAGTTTTTCATTGTTGGAAGCCAAGGGTTTACATATAGAAATTTCTTAGATGGAGATGTCATTGCATCTACAGTGCCTTAAAACATTTCCCTCTACGTGTGAACCTAGCACCTGCACTTGCTATTAATGATATGCTACCCCAAATCCTCAGAGAACAAAGGCAAGGCCTGGACTGAGATCATCTGTAATAACTTATAAAGTTGGAAAGTAACTGCCTACAAGCTATGACCACTCTAACAACCAAAAAGACAAAAATTCCTGTATTTCTGGATAAATTATTACCACAATCCTACCAATCCATAATTTCCAAAACCCTATCCTTATTGCTAGTCTTGGGAGCATTTTGCCGAAGATCTTACCATTACAGAATAGGTCACAGGAAAGCAGCAAGCCCAGGACTTTTACCTTGTAAATGAAGGCTTGCATTGATGTCTAAATAACATGTGACAAAGTATATTAATTGGTTTCCCTTAGGACGTCCATCTCTATTGGATGTTTGACTTCCATCTAATGTCAAAGATAGACAAGGAAATTTTTTTGCTTGATTTTGGGTGTCTCACTATTCATTTTTGTGGCATACTTTACAAATTATGTCAAAAACTGAAGTACATTGTAGGTTGTAGATTCCATGGTTGTAGAAAGGGCTCGTGGTGAGTCACAAAGCATGTCAGGATCACTCCAGTCTTTATGTTGGGGATCCTCAGCTTTTGGTGGAATTGTGAGTGCCTATTTTAGTGGCTCCCTGGTGGATGCTTATGGTGTAAGGTACCTAAGGTCGATTGTGTATGTAGATAATTTCCTATGACTGATAATGATCCAAAGCAATCATTTTGGTTACAATTTTAATTTCTCAGGTTTGTTTTTGGAATCACGGCTTTGCTACCATTGATTACTTCTGCAGTTGCTGTTCTTGTAAGAGAACAGCCTGTGCGTGGTCCAACAAGGGGAACAAATCTTCCTTTGGCCAGTCTTAGCTTTATTGAAGGTTCAAAGCAGAGCATAATTCAGTTGTGGGATGCTGTCAGGCAGCGCAGTGTACTTCTTCCTACTTTGTTTATATTTCTGTGGCAGGCAACACCGCAGTCAGACTCTGCCATGTTCTACTTTACGTATGTCCAATTTGTGAATGTCTTTCATTACTATTTGTAACCTTTCAGCTTTAGCATTTACATTGAATCTGCAATAATCTTATTCATCTATTGACATTTTAAATTTGTCACAGCACAAATAAGCTTGGTTTCACCCCAGAATTTTTAGGCCGTGTGAAGCTTGTTACTTCAGTGGCATCACTGCTCGGTGTTGGACTTTATAATGGATTCCTAAAGAATGTTCCACTACATAAGATTTTTCTTGTAACAACCATTTTCGGTTCAGCTCTTGGGATGACTCAGGTTTACTTCTAAGGTTATTTGAGATGATGTACATTTTTGTTCAAGTATGCCCAATGATTTTTTTCGTCCTTTTTTTAATTGTTGTTTTTCTATTGTTGGTTTTTGGTCAGGTTTTTCTTGTAACTGGTTTGAATCGGAAGTTTGGTATAAGTGATGAGTGGTTTGCTATCGGGGATTCTTTGATTTTAACAGTTCTTGGTCAGGTGATGTACATGTTTCTATTTGTGCCGTTTTACTTTGCTGCACATTTGGTGAAAACCATTTTTTGTGTTAACTCTTGCTGTGACTGTCCTAAAGTATGCATTTGACTTTCCTTAATTTGGAAGGCAGTAGTTTCCATAGCATAATGGCTGGAGACTTGCCTGGCTCCGGTCACTGCTTACTAGGAAGGTCTTTTAGTTTCCTTGACGAAATGTTTAATGCATATTTGGGTTGTTTGGTTTAAATCTTGTTGGAGATAGTTTTGGATCTAAATATATAGATTAATAATTAAATAAAGAGTAAAATGCACTAACAACTCTTGATATTTTATTTAGTTGCACTAGAATCTTGTTGACTTTCCTGCCTTCCTTGGCTCAAATTGCAATAAGAGACAACAGCTTAGAAGGAACAACAATCCCTGAGAGGTTCCGAATTATGGGTTTGTTTGCAAGTAATCAATTTGAGTCACAACTGACTTAATGGCTCCATACCAGCCCTTCTTTTCGGCCTTCCATCTCTGCAGCAACTCATGCTCTCATTCAATTAGTTCTTGTCCATACAAGTCTCTCATTCAAAGTTCTCGTCCATACAAGTCCCACTTTCTCTGGGCACCCAAAACAAGCTTATAGCTATATTTCTAAGCAATGACTAGCTCTAAGGCCTTTTATTGTTGTTCCTGGCATTAATGCCAAGTTTCTCTGCACTGTGTTTCAAGAACATTAAATTCACAGGTAACGGGTATGAAATCAGTTGTACCCGGATCTGAAATCTCACTGTTCATGAGGATCTTGCTAGGTGGGAATTACTTGTTTGAATCCATCTTCGATCCTCTAATGGGGCAACTAGGTTTTGAGAGAGAGTGGCTTTGAATACGCTCTTGATTACTTCCTTTTTCTTGTTGACAACTCTTTTTTCCCCTCCATTTTTTTCTTTATATTTTCTCACATGCCTTGTGAGACTAGCACATGGTAAATCATTATTATCAATTTGGACGGAGTGTTGACCTAAATGAGCTAGTTTTGTCTTCTTCTTCTTCTTCTTTTTTTTTTTTTTTTTTTTTGTGTGTGTGTGGCTAACGTGGGTTTCCTGCGCTTCTTGAGTACTGTACTATTCCATTAGGTGTGTGTAGTGTCCCGTCCCACACACACCAGATAATTTCAACAAGAAATTCTTTGGGGGGTGGTCTTAAGAGGCTAATTAGTAGTTTTGAACTTAGGACATCATGGATCTCATTAGGCCTTGGGAACCAATGCTAGCTTGGTAGGAGCTAGTTACTACTTCTTGATATTTGAAGACTTATATTGGCTAAAAAAAAATTAGTTCAGGGGGGTTGGTATAACTAGATAAAATCATAAAAGTTCAAAGTTGTCGGTACTTTTACCTTAAATAAATAGAATCCCAGGGAAGTTAGAAAGTTCTATCCAAAGACATACATGGTTCCTTTAAGGAATAGACTATAACATAGGTTCTATGTTTGATATGATGAATCTAATGTAGCCACATGCATGAGATGATATATGTTCTTTTTCAGTACCATTGTTTTCTGCTCAACCATTTATTACTTCTAATGGATCTTGTCCATGCCTCTCTCTTTTTTTTTCCTTTCTTTTTTCCCTTAGAATCATTTAGCGCAAAAAAAAAAAAAAAAAACTGTTTTGTCCCTTGTTTTGCACATTGATCCTGCTGATTCTAGTATGAAACTAATTGTAAATTTATTGCAGGCTTCTTTCATGCCCGTTCTTGTGTTAGCAGCAAGATTATGTCCCGAGGGAATGGAAGCCACACTTTTTGCAACACTAATGTCTATATCAAATGGAGGAAGCGTTGTTGGGGGGCTAATAGGTGCTGGTCTGACCCAGGTCTTTGGGATTACGAAAGACAGTTTTGACAACTTAGCCACATTGATAATACTTTGCAATCTCAGCTCATTGTTGCCTTTGCCTCTCCTTGGCCTCCTTCCAAGGGATATTCCTGATTCTAACAAGGAAAGTGAAGATGTTGAAATGAAGTGTAATTGATTTCTGAATGTTTGCATCCTCCTTATCCTAGGCTAGGCGCATCACCCTCCAATAATATACTTCAAGCCCTTAGCAAAATTTTTAGCCTTTTGCTCTTCTATAGCTTATAAATGAGAGTTTGTAAATATTACGATGTATGTCCCCCTTTTTTGAGTTTGAAATGATATTTCCACATTTTATTGTGTTTGAAATGATAATTTCAAGTTGATCGCTGCTGTTGCTATGACCTTGAGAGACATTCTTTTTTTGGTGCAGAACTTGAGAGATGATCTGGATTGCGAATACCTGTAAGACAAGTTAGAGTTGATCAGGGAGCATTTCTGTGGTGCCTGCTTGAGCTCTTCAATAACATAGTTAGATAGGGTTCCTCTTTTTTTTTTTTTTCCTAAATTCAAGAGTTCTAGGGAATTATTTTGGCAAATATAAGCATATCTTTTGCTTGATGTTCTTGTGTAGCTTAGCTGTGGGCACGTCTCATGTGCTAGCTGAGCTTGTATTTGCATATCGAGGTTAGGTGCTCTTCTGCATCATCGCACTCTCTAATTAGTTTAGCTAACTTGCTTGCTATCTGAGATATGTTGTTTGACTATCACTGATCGATTAATTTTTCTTGTTTTCGTTCCTCTGTTCACTACTCTGAGTTGAGGTGAGGACTAATCTTGTAGCAAGTTCATTATGTTGTTGAATGCAATCAAGGTTTCACTACTCGGAGTTGAGGTGAGGACTAATCTTGTAGCGAGTTCATTATGTTGTTGAATGCAATCAAGGTTTCTTATTTTGTGATGTAGGATTGTTTCTAGTCCTGTGATTACTGTCTATGTTAGGACTACCTTTTTCCGAGAGAGAGAGAGAGAGAGTATGTTGCATCATTTAGGAATTTAAATGGGTCTGTCTGGGAACAGTTTTTTTTTTTTTGGAGAAACATTTGAGAATAGCTTATCTAGCTTTTGTTGAAAATTTTTTGTCGAAAATATGTTAAAATATACTTGTATTTTGAAAAAATTTGAAAAAGTAAAAAAAGACCGAAAAAAATGAAGTGTTAAAAAGCTGTACATAAAAGCTAAAAATTAAACTTACTCTTAAGGCTCGTTTGGTATATATGTTTAAATAACAATTTTTAAGTTTAAAAAGTTTTTTTAAAAATATATGTGGGTAAAAAAATGTATAAAAATATATAAAATATTGTTTAAAAACTAAAAATTGTTATTTAAAATTGTGTACCAAATACCCTCCGAATGTCTTGGTCCTTCAGGTCCAATATTCGCCCTTTTGTTTAATGCAGATGTCAATGGCTCAACCCCCATGGCTCAAATTAATTAAATTTTTTCTGGGGTGGTCAGATGTGGCTGTCACAATTCATTAAAGAAACAGTGTACGTAAACAAACGTTTTCGATTTTTGGCCTCCAATATCGGGACAAGTGTTAACACCAAAAGTTGGTGGCTTTCGTTTTCATTTCAGCCATGAACTCCACACGGTTACCCCATGCTAAAATCCTCACCCACACTCGAGGCATGTGCCATATTGTTAAATGCTAATGTCCTATAAATAATGCTTCTCAGGCCTGTTTACTGGTGTTGAAGATTTAGGTTCCGTTTAATAATATTATTTTAGTAATATTGTTTAAATATTGTAGAAATACGTATGAGTGAAAAAGTGTTATAAAAATATACGTGGGTAAAAAAGTGTTATAAAAATATACGTGGGTGAAAAAATGTTGTAAAAATACGTTTTTATTGTTTATGCAACACAACTAAATTGACCCTTAATCTCCGTGGTAATTGTGAGGCTCTACAGGTTAGTATGAAGACATTGTTTTGAGGCTAGAAAAATAGAATATTGAAATGTATATACATTGGGAGTATAACATAGTAGCGCATAACCTGGCCCAATGGGTCTGTCCCTGTAACCGGGTTGGTTTTGTGCCCATCTTTAATCTTTTGAGTTAATGAGGATTTAGATGGAGATGGTTTTAGTTAGTTCACACACTATTTTAAATAAAAAATTAAAAAAAAAACTAAATACAAACTTCAAACTTCTCATTTATCTAATTATCTTTTTATTAGATGTGAATTGTGAAAATCCACAATTAGATAACATTTTCTTTTTAAATCCTCAATATTTGCAAAATTTTCAAAAGATCAAATATCAATCATATCATTACTTAAATGTATAAATTTTAAGTTTTTATAATCTAAAATTATACATAAAAAATAAGTTTATAGATCGAATAGTAAATACTATTTGATTAGCATAAAATTTGACGTGTACCTAAACTTTATTCATCTCATCCCATCCCTTTTTTCGAGCGGATAAAATCCACGTATAAAAGAGATGTTTTTGCCATCTCTAGTTTAAAGTTCCTCTCCTAGATCTTTGTTTGTTAATAATACAAACTCCCTCCATTCACTTAATATCTTTTTGATGATTAGTTCCCTTTTCCAAATAAACCAACTCTTATCCGAAACCTTGCTCATTCAAAAATTATTGTCAAGTTTTGGTCTATAGCATGACTCTGGCAACTTGGAAATTGGGATCCATCCTGATATAGGATATGGAAGACTCATAGTCTGAGTGAATGACTTTTCATATGATTCCACATTGTGAGAATAGAGCAAAATATCATGATAGGGGCATTGGATAGAATTGGACGCAAATGGTGATCATTGCTTTTTAGAATGGAAGAATTGGAAGGGAATAGTGTTGTTTAAGGAGGATTGAGATTAGGTTGCATCGACGCAATTATAACTAATAGTTGAGATTGAAAGTTGAAAAAAGCAAATTTTAATCTCAACCATTAAATTAAATAATATTAAAAAAAAGTAATTTTTTTTTTCAAAAGTGGATTAATTGCATTAGGTAAAATACCGGCCCCATTTCAATCCGTTTAATGATACAAAGATTATAGTAAACTAAAAGCAGTGGTTAGATCATTTTGGTAAATATCTTACCTAAACTTTTTAATTACAATGCTAGACAAGAGGAAAATTTAACCTTGTTCAGTTTAGGATTAGGATTCGAATATTATTTTACTTCCTTGTTCAGATCATTGTTGGTAATCCAATTTTAGGATCAGGATTCAACCTTGTTCAGATCATTTGTTATTATTCAATTAATATATGTCTTGATCTATCTTTAAAAAATAAAATACAAATAAAAATCCTAGCCGGCTAGCAGCCTAGCCAACACATGAGAAAGCAAGGAAGACTGATAATAGTCATTGGACAAGCTGATTGTGCAGTCCACGTGGGTGGGTCCTACAAAGCCATATTGTCCAATGTTGTGTTGTGTCATGTGATGTCTTCTGTGTTATATATAATTTCTTTCGAGAATGGAAAAAAAAAACTATTTTTCCATAAAGACAATCCCACTTCTTACATTTTTAGCTGCTAGCTAGGCCACCTCACCACGCATGCAGTTGATTGTTTTTGGTTTGCCTACGTGGCATTTTTTAAAATTTATTCCGCCAATAATAATATGAGACACGCTCATTTTCATACTCAATTTTATAATTTGTTAATTTAGGTAATTGTGAGTGGTTAATAAAACGTAATGAGTTTATATAAACAATAGTGAACAAAAGATTTCAGTTCATAATCGCACGGTTCAAAAAGTTGTGAAATTAAATATATTGGTAGATTGTTTTTGGTTTGCCTATGTGGTAGTTTTTTTTTTAATTTGTTTAATTGTGAGTTATCAATAAAATGTTATGGATCCATATAAACAACAGTGAATAAAAGGTTTCTGTTCATAATCGCATAGTTTAAAAAATTGTGAAATTAAATATGTTGGTAGATTTATTGTTTACCTTGGTCTAAGGAAGAATTCATGCTCCAATTTTACTTATTTATTTTTTATGAATAATTCATGCTCCAATTAATGGTGCAATCATAACCTTATGCAATGCGGTCATATTAAGACAAAGATCCTATCACTATTAAAAGAAAGACAAATATCCTGTCATCCATCTTGCATTTTAGATGGTTTGTTTTTATTAGTTTATTTTATTCAAAAATAAATTATGGAAATGTATAATTTTAAAAATTATATATAAATTAATAATGAATTTAAAATTTGGATATTTTGAGTTATATATATGCTCAACTTGCACAATTATTAATGCAAATGTGGATAGAATACCAATTATTAAGGTGCATAGAAATAAAAATATGTAGATAAAACATATAAAGCTATGTCTCAATTAATGAGTAGCCTTGTAATTTAGTGATAAATACTTATAAATATTTTTTAAACAAATGCTCTTAGGACATTCGTTTTGATCATCATGTTAAATGTGAGAATTCATTGTATTATTTTATACGCAGATTCACACGTCGTATGTAATTTTATTTATTTATTTATAGTGTAGATACCATGGGCGACATCCTAAAAGCTTTCATGTGATGTGGGAAAGGAGTTGGGGCTGACTATGATGTTGAGACTCATATATATGATTGAAGCTAATTTAATAAAAAAAAGTTCAAAAGTAGCTAAATATAATAATTGACGCACCCCACATAACAAAATCTAGCAACACTTCGCAGAAACCAATAAATTCAACATATATAATTATATATATACACACATAGCTTTCAAATTTATAAATTAATTCATTTGTGATTAGAACTACTACTGATTCTAGGTGGGCATTAAACTTTATAGGGTATCCTAGCTTCAAAGGTTCGTTTTGCAGTTGCTCTTTTGCCATATGTGCCGGTAAAAATAAAATCCTTTTTTTTTTTTTTGCCTTCTTGGTTTCATCTATTAGTTTCATCAATTAATATTGTTCTTATTTTTTTGAATTGATACAATAGAATTTGAAATTTATAAGATTTCTTTTAAGATTTCTATCATCAAAAGTTCAAAACACACATAGTAGATAATAATAATGATTGGTTAGAAGTGAGAGTAATGTAAAGTTGTAATCTACCAAATGGCACAGGCTATTATTGAAATGTACTTGTATATTATAAGTGTACACGAGAAGAGAAGAAGAAGAAAAAAAAAAAAAAAAAATATATATATATATATATATATATATATATATATATATATATATATGAATTCGGCTATATATTAAAAGTTGAGGTGGTATGTAAGTGTCAAATGATTGATTGGGAGATGAGATTGGTTGAGTGGGAGAGATGAATCCAAGTTTGGATAAGAAAAGTACTGCATGCGCAAAGAGAGTGAGTGCATGTGGAATGCCATGTGAAGAGCATTAATTTTTGAACAAACTCCACTATACTTGAACATACTTCATATTTTATGATGGGGGAACCGAACAAAGTACCATGTGAGAAATCATTGACCCTCTGAACTCTGGATATTTAGGTTAAAGCAATACTGCAGGAAAAATAATGCTGCAGAGGTTGCAGCTAGTTATTATTGTTATTACAATAATAATAGTATATATAGTACTAGTGCTATATATATAGACAAACAATTAATAATGCCATAGGATTTACTAGACAAACTTTTTTTTGTTTTTTTTTTTGTATGTTTTTGTTTTGATAGAACTAGTCAAAGGTTAAAACAAGGTGAATTTGGTTGCTCCTCCTCAGTTTACATCCAATACATGCATATTATGAATTCCTAAGCCAACTCAGTGAGCTGAGAAGCCAGACTTGAAACTGTGATAAGCTTTTTATGGGATTAGACTCATCGGTCTTATTTAATTCTAGAATCTTTTTTTCTTAGAGTATAAGCATTTGGTGAGTAAAAAATTGCCATTTGAGCATACCAAAAAACTATGTATAAAAACATTAAAATAACTTTTATCGTGTATTTAAAAAAAAAAAAAAAAAACCCAACCCAATAACCACCATTGTGAACACAACCCAACCACCAGTGTAACCAAAATCCAACCACCACTATCACCAATAAAGTTGTCACCATCCTCACGCCATCATCATCGTTCGAGAGAGAGAGAGAGAGAGAGTTGCATTGCTACAATGAATTGCTACAAGCTACTAGTAGCAAATCATTGTAGTAAATGCTAAAAAATTTGGCAAATAGCAGACCAGATGGAGGTCATTTTCGATACTTGGCGTGCTAAAATAGAATTTTTGGTGTTTTAGCACACCCAATGCTAGCTATAGTAGCTTAGACATTTTGCATGACTTATGTCTTGAAATGGCAATGTATTAGTCCAATATATTATTTTGTTCGTGGGAGCACTAGACGAAAGCTTTATCCATAATTTTAAATCTTACTTGGCATTTGTAACTTGCACTATACAGTAGCCAAGGAAAAATTGACTTTTTTACTAAATGAAAAATCAATGTTCAAAAATAGAAAATATTAAGGAAAATTCTTAGTTTATATTGTACTAGCAATGACAATGAATGTGGTTTGTATTAGATGAATAATAAAATAAATAAAATTTTAAATTTTTTTTTGTATTTAAAATTGATACAAAAATTTGTATAGTTTAAGTAGTAAATTTATAGTATCTATAAAAATCACTTGAAAGAAAAACAAATATTTGTTTGAAAAATATTTCGATAGTTATAACAATAAGAAATGATGATAAATTCAACCTCTATTCTCCTAATAAAAGAGAGCATGTTATGTCGTGACGAAGGTACAAGAATCTTAGCAAAAGAAAAACTAACCTAAATAGTTAGAATGAAGTCATACACTAGCTGATGCTATAATAGTTTGGCAAAGTAGGTCAAATCTATAAACATATCCAATGACATTAAATGGTAGCAGGAGTATTTAACACAATAATTATAAGATATTAGTGTTTGGACCAGGTTGTCACCTTTCAGACAGCAATAGGGAGAGCACCATTGTGGCCACTGGAATTGCCGTACATCTACCGGGCAAGCACTCACATGTCGGGAAACCATGACAACGACGGGACTTTTTTACGTGGTGATCAAGCTCTTCAAGCTGAGGAACCCCACATGCTTGGCCATGACTTGTCTCTGGACTATAATACTTTAGCATAGTCCTTTATCTATGGAGGACAATGCATATATAAGCTTGACTACTAAATAATTACATGGGAGAAGACAAAGTCTAGGTAATTGTTGATGCCGTAAGCTGACAGAAAGTAGGGTTTGTATCTTTTCTATAATATGGTCCACTTATAATGTGTTTGTTTTAAGTTCAAAGAGAGCATGATCTTTGTGACTTAATCAGATTGTTTAGCCCAAATTAACATGAAAACTTGTCTGAATTTAATGTACTTGTTAATGCGATAAGTACGATGAATTAAGTAGCTCTTTATAGGCCCTAATTGTATTATCAAGATGCTAATGATCATGTAGAGCATATATAGTCAAAATGTTATTATTATGTATCAAATTGAGAAGAATTTGGTCAATAATTTAAGTTGAGTCTAATCAACCAACAATCAAGTTAGGTGTTAAATATTGCCTAGGAAAATTATTGAAGCAAGCTTGTGAATAATTCACCAAAGTGGTGTGAGTGGTTTTGAAGGGTGAGGGAGCCGATAGACATTTTTGGAAAAATTTTACCTTCAAACTAATTTAAAAGAAATTTCCTCAAACTCACCGTGTGACAATTTATAAACTTATACATATGTACTGTTTGTCATATGATCTATTTAGTTGTATAACATTTTAAAATAATACATGTGTATGACATTATAAATTGTTATGTAGTGAATTGAAGAGGATTGCTCCAAACCAGTTTAGAATTAAGAAAATATTATCCTTATTATTTCATACTCCCTTATTCACACTAGTTTACACAATATCCACATTTTTCAAAGTTAAGCATCTATATATTTCAAGAATGTCCACACTTTACTGATAATGTAAAAGAATTTAAATTTTGTTAGAGGTAAAACAATCAAAACCCTAAATGGAATTAGCCTATGGCTTGGATAAGAGCAGAATGTGAGAAAAGAGGGATAAGGGATGATAATTTTAACATTTTTGGAATGTAAAATTGGAGCATAATACAGAAAATAGCAGAACATTTAATGGATAAAACATTTTTATGGTAGGGATTTAAAAAAAAAAAAATCAATAGACAATGGAATTAAAATCTATGACGTTCGCTTAATGTTAATTGCCTTTTATTGTCGGCTTAATAAACCAATGAGGTTTTTTTTTTTAAAAATAATTTATGTAAACAGAATATGCCTATGCAGAGAGCTGTACCTGTACCTTTGCGAAGATATGTTTGTAAAAAGCCATTTACTCCTTAATTGGGTGCAATTGGTAGTTTTATTTGTAGCTCTAGCTTGTTGCGTTTAAAGTACAACCATGTCAGTCATCCTTCAATTCAATTTACAATATTTTCCCTCTTTCATAGTTCTTTCTAAGTATCTTTGTTGTATGATATTTAATCTGTGATTTCAGATAGCTGACAAAAATTCAAAAATAGATATAAATTATATAAAAATTAGGTACTGATTTTACATATATCTGTACTAATATTATATTACATGCCAACAATATTAATTATAGTAACATGTCTGCCGTTTATTCTCAAAAAAATTATAGTAACATGGACGTGGATAACATTTAGTATTTCACATTCATATTTCATGAAGATATGTGGGCCGCACATACAATATCATATAGCCTTCTCTCTCTCTCTCTCTCATGATTAAATTGTGAATTTGTGATGAGATGTATGTTTGGGTGCACTCTTGCATGTGTGTTTGTTTTATTAACACACTTCTGTAGTGTAAATAATGGTTTTAAAATTTGAACCCAACCGTCCGGTATTATTATATATTGGGTGTGGTCCAAAATGTTTTTTTTTTTTTTAAGCCTTAGAAAAGTGGACAATTTATGCAGTATTATTAAAATGGTTTCTACTTTTTTGAAAACAAAATGGTTTTTACTCTTTTATTTTTTATTTTTTTTATATTGATCTTTGGGTATAGGGTTTAGAAGAGAAGGGTCATGGGTGGTTGAAGGGCTAAGTTGATGAAATCATTGGGTTTAGAGAGGGGCAAAAATGGTTTTTTCTTGAAAGATAAAGAATACAATATTTAATTATGCTTGCTTTTACTTTGTTATTTTCTATTAACCTCATAAAATTTGTGTAAATACCTTTCAAAGTTATTTAATATCTCATTTTGTATTTTAATTAATTATTAAATAATGATATTAACATTGTTTGATAAATTACCTATATTCTCAAAAGTTTAAACTGCTAGAAAATTATAAATTTACTTATTTTACCATAATTCTAACACTCTCATTTATGTGTAGACTCTCATTTATGTGTAGGCTCAAATTTTCCCTTAATAAGTAGGACCCAACCCAATACACAAAATTTTTAACTACTTAAATTAATGAGAGGTAAAGTACAGATAAATGTTAAACTATTTGACCATATACTTCAATACCATGATAAATTACTAATTATTTAAGTTAAATGGCATTTTCTAGTGTAAGTAAAAATAAATTATAAATAATCAGTAAAAATAGATTAGGTCAAACTATGATTAATATTTGACTCTTGAGAAGGTAATTATGTTTATTGGGTTAGTTTGTTATTTAAAAAGTATGTTAGAGACTTGTTCCAATTGTGTATGCTTATAATAAATTAAAACAATTGAACTCGCTTAATAATGCTCAGACTGGTAGATTGATTCCATAGCCATCACACAAGAATATTTCTACATGCACCCTAGCCTTGAGAAGATTTTGTCAGTATACTCTTTAATGCTATGATGGGGTTAATTAGGATTTTAACTTTTAAGTACTGGCTAATTTCATAATAAATTTACTTGTAATTTTGGACAATGTATCTTGAATTACGTATATGGGTGTGATAAGCGTTGAAATTTGATGATTATGTTCAAAGTGCAAGTGTGAAGACCTTGCTTGAGCAAGAGTCTTGATTATATTAGTTGTGCAAAGCTGGGATTTGGACAGAAACTTTCATCAGAGGCTTGAGTATATCTTATTGTGGAAAGCACCAACCTGCTTTCACAAGACAGATTTTTTTTGGTGACATTCTCAACCTTAAATCTTACACCTCTATAAGCCAAAAAATAACCCTAATCACTAGAGAGGAAGATGACAGCCAGCACTTTCAAAATCACCATATGTGCGTTGGACGATGTTGTTGAAATCACAGAGACTACATCAAATTTTTAAGGAGTCTTGAAGTAGTCAAGAGATTGGCTTGAAAGCCACATATTGTCTTACACAACAGATAACTTAGAAGGCACAATTTTCTATAAAAAAATAGAAGGCACAAGATAAGAGTATGTAGTTGCTAACAGGAGTTTGGACGGTTTGGATATATACCATAGCTTGGCTACATGTATGAAAATTCATGTGAATACTGTACATGACACAACAACTTTCTATACAGTTTAGGGTTTTCATTCTATCAACATATGTGGTCTTTATGAGTTTGTTTGTGGTTGATGTGCACTATTCTTTTGAATGTGTTTATCAATATAAACATTGTGATTTAAATCTTGACAAATTAACTATTTGGATTAGTTATGAATCAATTCACTAAAACTGATAATTCATCGAGAAATGATATGTCTACAACATTTTTACAATATTTTTACAACAAATCCTAAGTGGCAAGTTGTTACTGGTTGTTATTATTGGAACAAAAAAATAATCTTAGTGTTAGATTCAAATTTGAACCTATAACAACTAACCACCTATAATTTGTTGTAAAATTATTATAAAAATATTGTGGACGTAGCACCTCTCTAATTCATCAGCCGATTAAGGGTTTAAACATAATTTTCAGACATGCTTTAATTTCTTCGCGTTGGACAAAAAATTGAGACTAATGGATTTCGTTTCTTCGTGAGTTTTCTTTTATAGAGCAAAAAGTCTAGTAGCTGGTCGTGTAATTAATGTTCTATAATACAGTTTTTTATTAGGATTTTGGTTGAAGAAAATTTTAATGGTAATGTACAAAGCGACAAACTGCCGAAAGTGAATTTTTAGCCCGAGAGTAACGTCGACTCGATAGTCGATAGTCATCAACTTGCCTTCAGTGCGTAATTAAATATAATATATATATTATTTGAAAAATTGCACCGACTTTCTTTGGTATTGTCTGTTATTACATTTACCTTCCATTTTGAAATAAAACATCCATCTCATCTAAAATATAAATTGGGTCATGTTAACTATTACAGGTATATTTAAGGCAATTGTTAATAAATTATATTATAAAAATTTTAACACTACTTTCATAAATAAAATAAAAAAAAAATTCCCATCAAATGTTTCTAAAAATAGTTTCTAAACCTAAAAGTATTGGTTAACATTTCACATGCAAATTATTAAAAGAGTTGTGTTAATGAGTGTTCTAAGGCAATTGTTAATAAATCATATTAAAAAAGTTTTGACATTATTTTTATGAAAAATATAAAAAATCATCAAAAAAAATTAAATGTTTTGTTTTACTCCCATAAAAAAGTTTCTAAAAATAGTTTCTAAACTATTGCTCATAAAGATGAATATAAATATAGTTTTACATTGGATAAAGTTTAAGTGTAATAAACTAATAATAATGAAAACCCCATAGTTCAATGCAATTTTCTCGTATCCTATATTCCTATTTGCTAGGCAAGCTTCAATGACAAAAATCCTTCTTAATTACCTTCTATTTGTAGTAAGTAATGTTAGGATATATTTTTTCCATAAATTTTATTTTTCATTTAGTTAAGGGGAAAATATAAGTGTTTATTGATATGCACACATATATTTATATAAGGGTCTATTTTGATACCGCTTATTACTGAAAACTGAACACGTTGTATCAAAATAATTTTTAAATGTGTGAATAGTGTTGTGAGACCTAATTTTATTGAAAATTTTACTGAAAAAAGAGGTTTGTAGGTCTCACGAACAGTGCATTGGACCCACTAACAGACGCGTTCTTCAGTCTTGGGCGTGATATTTTAGCTACTGTAGCAGTGGGTCCCACGAAATACAAATGCCAGCCACAGACGTTGATTTAAAACACAGTATCCAAACGAGTACTAAGTCTTCGTTTAGATAGTGCTGAAATTTCTACGTCTGCGTCTGCGTCTGCGTTTCACGTTTTTTTTTTTTTTCTGAGAAGAGCGTTTCACGTGCACTATGGATCCTATGTAGGAAGAAAAAGCAAAATTATGCTTTTCTAGTGGATCTCATGCATTGTTCACAAGACCTGCAAATACTTTATTATAAAAAAAAAACTTTAAAACTAAAACCTATAATACTATTCACACATTTAAAAATTATTATGTTACAGTATTTTGAATTTTCAACAAAATAAACAGTATTCAAATACACTTTAAATCTATCTTTAATACCACGTTTATTATGATATATCTTCTTCTTCTTCTCTTTTATTTATTTATTTATTTATATATATATTTTTTTTAATATAAACGTTTATTATGATACATCAATCACATCAAAATAATTGTAAAACATTTTCTTTTTCCAACCAGATCGATGGTTCTTCTTGTAAACACCGTTCGAATTGTCAATTCATGCCAATGAAACTGACCGATTGTAATCCATCATTTGTCTGAGTTCGTGCCTAGCTAGTTAATGTTTCCGATACTTGAGTCAACCTGACAAAAATACTACAGTGCAGGTGAAAGAAAGGTCCTTGAATTGATTATCAATAAAAGAGAGAAAGGACCTTGTAGTTGTATTATAGCATGAGTGCAAAGCTGGGTTTAACCAACCACAAAATCAAAACCAAAACCAAAATACGTGAAATTAATGAAAATGATTGCTTCCCTTTCAGTGATGCTCACACACTGTCAATATAACGTCATGAGGAAAATAAATTAGCAAAAATAAAAAAAATGAATTATGGAAATCAAAGAAGATAAAATGGGTTTTTTTTTTTTTTTTGGGATAATGAATCTGCAAGTTATCATGAAGGAACATTATAAAATGCTCTGAATATTAAAGAAGAAAAAATGCTCAGTTTCTGTCACCAAACGAGTTGCAAAATGCTCCCAACTCTAAAGAGTTTTCAATTGAGTTTCTTTTATCCTAAAATTCTACTCCATTATAATGTATCACATGCTCTAAATATGTTAAAGAGGTTTTTAGATAAACCTTTTATTACAAAATCTTTACAGTTTAATATATTATAGTTTCTATTTACAATTCCAAATAAGCACTTAGATCGAGCTCATAAACTTTGCATGTAAAGACAAGCTTCGGAGGACAGGATTGGACAAAGCAACACCCATCATATATCGAACTTTTTTTTATGTCCATGTCTTTTTCTCATTTGCTCTGGTAAACAACTTCGTAGACTAGAATCACATAAACACCAACTTCTCTGTTGAAAAACATGTTTGATATGCCAAAAAGTTTGTTTGCATTATTGCAAAGAGTACTACGTAATAATCAAATTTAGTGGTCAAGTTGTCAATTTTCTTGTTTGTCCCATACTCAACTTTCTAAGATCACAAGCTATATCTATGTATTATTTTCATACGACCCAATATAAAGTAGGGGGAAGAGACTAAAGTGAACTAGATTTTCAAATGAGCGTAGAAAACGTGGGTTCTCACATCTCTATATTACGGGAATTAATTAATATTGTTCATTTTTCTCCATATCCTTGACAATTGCAGGAGTTTAAAAGTAGTTAAAACTACAAATGTAATGACAATAACCTTTGACTTTATTAATTTTTAGCCTTCATCGCCAATCTTCAATAATACCGTCTTTAGATCTACTTCATGAAGTCGAGTATAGTAGTATGATGGCGAAATGGAGAAAAAAGAGGGTTTGAAATTTAATTTGTCTCAACCCTAATTTGTTTTGGTTATCCTAAATGAGTTCTTAGTAGGGCACAAATTAGGGTTGAAACAAACGACTTGTTAGGACTTTTAAGAATCGCGGTGTGCAATTTTTAATTGATTGAAAAATGTTTCAATATTCCAAAAACTACATATTCCTTGAACTAATCTTGGGGTTCTTTTTTAGACTCAACAAAACTTACAATTTGTCATGGTTTACCGATAATAAACCTATTGGACCTAACAATAAATATGAAATTTTGAGGTTTTGCTAGTTAATTTATTTAGATAGTTCTTTTTTCTTTTTTCTTTTTTTTTTTGAGAATTTGAGATTGTTTTGCCTTTGGCTAGAGAAACAGTACAACTCTTGCACAAAAGTCCTAATATAGAGTGAGGAGATCAAATATTGAGGTTCTTTCTTTCTTTCTTTCTTGAGAGAGAGAGAGAGAAAGAGAATCCACAAGTCAATATTGGAGGCTTATGCATGAAATTGTATGCAAGACTAATTCATCTAGAATTATTGCAGATATCCGAAATATTAAAAATATACATATATATATATATATTTGTGAATATCACCTCCTTAATTAACTATTGAATACATGGTTTCATACTTCTTAGATAAATACATGAATAAGATGAATCTCACATCTTTATACATGGTGTGAATTGTCAAGAAAAAAAAAATTAATGACTTCCGTTTTGTGAGTTTTGACTTCCGTTTATAAAGAAAAAAAATTAAATTTTTTATTTTTATAAGTGATTTTTGAGTCTAATAATAGTTAATGACTTCCATTTTGTGAACATGATCCTTAACCAATTATAGTATGCTTTAGGATTTTGTGTGCATAAATTTTGTACAAATTATAGTACCCATATTTATATTCACAAATATTTTTAAAAACTTTTTTGTACTAACATAGAAACATCAAAGGACATACATCATCTTTGCACTATAACAATTACCCAGTAAAGTCATTTAATTTTTTTTTTTTTTTGAGATGATTAGAAATGCTATTTACTAACATTGTAGCCTCGATAGCTTCAACCTATGACATTGTCCTTAAAACCCCCCAAACACTTAGTAGGGAGGTACCAACCGCCTAAAGGTGTGGTTACGGTGGTAATCTAAATCTATTTTGATCATTCATTGTTCAGTGAATTCTTTCTTTGGATTTAAGAGATAAGTTTAGGGCTTACATTTATATTAGAGCAACTGCATCAGTTCGGCCAAATTTTTCCATCTAGTTTACACTAAGAACTTACTTTTTCTATTTTACACTACCACTTTTTCAAAGCACCTACATCAGTTCATTTATTTTACAATCTTTTTTATTTAAATAATATTTTTATTATTATTTTATTAATATCTATCTTTTTAATATCTTTTTCGTCTTAACCTCATATCAAGTCTCAACCGTATGATTATCAAAAAGTCTTAACCGTCTCTCTCTCTCTCTCTCTCAATTCTTCTCTACCTCTAGGACTCCCTCAATTCTCTTCCTCTCTCAAGTCTCAAACCAAAAGGTCTGGTACTCTCTAAACTCTCTTCCTCTCTCATATATCAAATCCAAAACTCACACATGGTCGAAAATTCGGCGGTAGAAGCAAGCAGATCCGGGCAGATCCGGGTAGATCCGCGGTGGCAACATCAAGGCAAATCCGGTGGCAGCAACGGTGGCCGATTCAGTGGGTTTGGCTTGATTTTGAGTTTTGTAATCTGATTGTTTGGTTTGATTTTCTGTTGATTTTGGGTCAATTTTGTGGTGGATTTTGAAATGGGTTGCAATGGTGGTGATTGGGTGGTGCTGGGTTGGTGGTTGGGTGTTTCTCCTCCTCTTCTTTTATTCTTCTTTTGCTGGATTGCGATGTCCATTGGGATGCTGTGTTTGTTCTAGGTATCTTTTGCTGGGTTGGTGAATGTTGAAAGAGAGAGAATGAATGGTGAGAGAGAAAAAAATAATAAAATATTGTTATACACAGCTACAGTAACCATGTGTATTTACACGGTTATTATAGCAAGTGTGTAAATAAACACATCTTTACACCTACTGATATAGGTAGTTTTGGAGAAAAATTGTGTAAATTTGGACACTTTGTATTATACACATCTTTATACCCGCTGATACGGATGCACTTATATGCTTAATCCATTGATCTCTTTTAGCTGCTTAGCATAAAAAGAAACCTCCGACTCCTGTGTGCAAATCTTACGTTATTAAAGAGCCAATAAAAATGTAAACTTATAAATTCTTAAACCATATTAATCAAAGATTAGAATATAATTTTGTAGTTGAGTTTAAGATTTATACTTATCAGTTTCATCTCTTCATTTCTTTCGCTTATTAGGAACCCAAAAAAAAAAAATCATTGCCTGTTGAACCACTCAAGGCCACTTGGTCAATAAAGCATGACTGTGATGGTGACCCTTTAATTATATAAGCTGGATGCATACTATGGAAGTCAATTAGTCAACAGATTCATGTAACCAAGATATTACGTAACAAAAAAGCCTTAACCCAAGCTCAGCCAAAGTTTGAGCCAGTTTATATAGCCAAGTGAAGTGAAGCCAAAAAACTAGTCAATTCAACTGTGTTAACCGAAAGTAACTGCCAATCAACTAAAAAGAAGGGGAAAAAAAAACTACCATAAAGAAAAGAAACAACATGCGCAGTACAAAAACAAACAAGACAAAATAACCCAATTCACTGACTCCCTAGTTAAGAATTTTTGTTCTCTTATTGCCATTGTTATTATTTTGGTTGAGAGAGAAAGAGAGAGAGAGAGAGAGGTGGAATGAATTAAGTTTTAAAGGCTTTGAAGGGCCCATCAAACCACCCTTGTCTCAATTTCCACTGCCCCATGTCCCTTAGAACATGGAGGAAATTATGGCAGATTCAATCATCTCTCTCTCTCACCCAAATTCCCAACCATAAAAGCTCTCAAACCACCGGCCCCCAAATACTTCCTAGTTCTTGAAGCAACAAAACCATCATGCCAAGTGAGAAGCCACAACCAAAAAGAAAGTGAAAAAAAAAAAAAAAAAAAAACCCCACTTTCTATACCATCATTACAATCAAATCCAACAAGAAAAAGCAGCCATAATTAGAACTTCTTTACTAATCACTTTTCTCAAATCCATTCACACACAATAAACCAAAACACTTCCTATCTTTCCCAACTCTAAAAACAAAGAAAAATGGAGATTGAATCAGTCAAGTGTGAGTGTTGTGGACTCAAAGAAGATTGTACACAAGACTATATAAATGAAGTCAAGGCCAAGTTTGATAACAAATGGCTATGTGGGTTGTGCTCAGAAGCAGTAAGTGATGAAGTTAGCCGAGGCAAAAAGTCATTTGATATGGAAGAAGCTGTGAAGGCTCACATGTCATTTTGTCGTAAATTCAAATCAAACCCTGCAGTTCGAGTAGCCGATGGGATGAGGCAGATGCTAAGAAGAAGGTCAACTAATTTATCATCATCATCACCATCAACATCACCATCTTCTTCTAATAAGAAGTATTCAAAATCAGCAAGCACTTCACAAGTGAGCGGTGCATCAACTTTCTCATTGTACTAATTGGAAAAGAAAAGAAGTAATTAAGGGAGGCCTATTCTATGGTTGGAATAATAAAGTTTCGACTTGTCTTGTACAGGGGATATTTTTCAAGCGGGGGCTTCTCTTCTTGATTTTTCTAGTTATTCCAAGTGATGGATATTAGTATGTTTTACTGTTCTTTTTTCTAGCTAGAAGGACCACAATTTTCAAGGGAAAAATCTTAACTTTATTAACCTTTATGGAAGAAAAAACCTTCTACTTTTCGTATCCCAGAAATGAAAAACATTCACAGAACACCCACCATGTATTCTCTCTCTAGTTTTCTTTTCATTTATATATATATATATATATATATATATATATATATATATATATATATGTATATGTATGTATAAAAACCATTTATGTTGAATTTTTGCATGTCCTTCAAAAAATTTTGAACATGGGTACTCGGAGCTGAGATTTTTTTTTTTCCTTGTTAATTTTACTTTTATTTTTCTTAATGAATGATCTATTCTTTTAATGACTTGAAGTTGCATAATTGAATTAGAAAAGGAATAACTTCAATTAAAAAAAAAAAAAAATTTAAATAGCCAATTTTAGTCTGCATGTCCAACGACTTTGAAGTGCTATTGGAGGAAAGTAGAATTATTAGGTTGAAAAGAACAAAATTGAACACCCTGGTTTTCTTGATGCCAAAGATATTTTTCAACTTGGCTCACTTATTATATTGTGACAAATAAAATCTTTTTCTTTTTTTGGAGATGAATGTGACCAATAAAATCAATAACATATCTGGGTTTTGCAATATTAAACTGCATTAGTTAAGGGTCAACCTCCCACTCCACATTTTTTTGGGGGGGAGGGAAGGGGGGTGGGGGTTAATCAACTAGAAAGGACAAGTTGAACATTGTTACTTGAGCTTCAATTATTTTAAGTTTTAAAAAAGGAAAAAACTCACTCCACTAGAAAGGACAAATTGAACATTGTGCCCTAAGCTTCAATTATTAAGTTAAAGTATTGATTTTTTCCATTATTAGCAGTGGTTGAGACAGGGAAACATGTTTATCTTTGTAACAATGGATTTGTAATGATAAAATGCAAATGGGGTACCACTGAGTTTTTTGCAGGACCCAAATTGGATTTGTGGACAATCAATCAAATTCTTGTTTGAGCTGCCTCTGTTTCTGTTGCTTAGATAAGCTTGACTCCTTTAATGAAGACAACTTCTCTCATAATACACCCCAAATTAAGCTAATAGAGGTTAAAAGATGGATTGTCCCTAAAGCTATGAACATAGACTAAATTCATATTCTAGAAAAAAAAAAAAAGTTTAATATGTTTTAGTGTACAAGTTATTGCCAATGACCCTAGCTTAAAACTAGTACTTCCAGTTATTCTAACAAAAATGTTCAAGGTTGGAATTCCCAAATTTACAATAATGATGGTCAAAGAGGATGTATACAGGTAATCGATAAAAACCAAAATTACAATAATGATGGTCAAAAATCTCATACGAATATGATAATGATGTTCTTTTGAAATATACTTTCACCTAAGAAATAGACTATTTCCAGAGAGAAAGAAAGTTGTTCCAATAATCAAGTGCCATGCATGTGTTCAGTTGGAGTGCTTATTCATGGGGTCAAAGCATTTTGTTTATTTGGTTTTTTTTTCACTAAGAAACTGAAGGTGCCGTGTCTGATTCGAACCATGAACCATCAATAGCACCTCGAATTGGATTCCTGAAATTGTCAGGCAAATGCAGTTAATGAAAAGGCATTCAATTTTGGTAGAGGGTACTTGTTAAAGTCTGAGCCGTAAGTCCTTAGACGCCTTCCCTCTTAATTCGGGCACATATATAATAATAGAGAATGAAATCTAGGTGCTTAAACCATCTTTCTACGATTCTATGGGCAGGAGGAAAATGCAAGTCCCCATCTACAAACCAAGCATCTTAATATATCTTATATCTTATATGTTGTGTTGTCGTACCCTCCCAAAAAGTTTGACTACTACAAACTTTTCATTTTCTTATTAGAGTGACTATTTTTACATCATGATACAATTACTTGCTCGGAATAATAATGCAGAATAAATGTAGAGAGATTCCTCAAAAAAGCATATAGCACCTACTTTTTGGAAGCAGCTGAAAATGCCCATTTTTAAGTTATTGTGTATGCAACGCATGTATATAATATCCGTATGCAATGCATGTATATAATATCCATCAACATCGAGCAAATTAGCTCTAGTTCAACAAGTACCTTCTTCCCTTATAAGCGTTAGGTAGAAGATGAGATTATGGATTCAATATATATTAAAAATATACTGTATAATGTCCGGACGTATGTGATTCATGTTAGGAACATATGTCAATATTTTATGTAATTGGCTAATTCTTTGACAAAACACACTTTACTTGTATTTGGGTAGATCTAGGATGTGTTTAATGTTTCAAGAAACAAGGTTTCAAGTTCAAGTGTTAAAACCATGCAAGTCTGTCTAAGAATCAAGTGAAGAAGTATTGTTCATTAAATCTCGACAACTAGCTCGATAGCTAGTGTCTATCGAGGTTTAAAAGCTATCTAAACATGAAGCTCGATAGCTGCTCGACAGATAGAGTATCTGTCAAGGTTTATGAAAAACAGATTTTCAGTTCTAATTTTCATTCAATCTGTGAGTATTTGTTTGGGCTTTCTTTTTTCACAACCTTAAACATATAAAAGGATTATTTTAAGAGTCGTCACAAGGAGCATAATTGCACAAGTGTAAGGCAAAGTGTTATTCATGCAAATTGTGACCGGAAACCTAGTTTGCCCTAGTTCATCTTGAAGAAGCTGTTATGTTTGTATACCGTAGGGTTTTGTGACCAAGCAACTTCATGATCTTCATCGTATGATGAACTAAAGAACTTTGCAGCCAACATCCTTCTCAACTTGGTGATCAAGTCGCGTACTGGGATCCGCGCATCGATTGGTTAGTCACATACTAGGAGTCATGCATTGAAAATGAGAGATTAACACTACAGAACAAGTCCAATTATGTATTCGGGTAAGGATTCAACTGTAAATTGGTATAAGGTACTAGGATTCCTTTACTTGTTACCGCTTGTTGTGATAATAGTGGATTCTCGGGAGTGGTAACCTTAAATTCACCCAATGGGGTTTTGTCTCAGTAGTTTTCCCCATTCGTAAACAAATTACCCATATCAAATTTATTTTCCATTGTATTTAGTTATTTGGTGATTTGTTTGTACTATCACGCGTTTTGCATGTTAATTGGATTAATTAACTAACTTGACTAATTAATCAATTAATATATCACAAGGGGTCAATACATTCTTCGCCTATCATATATTATTACAAATCTCACATTCATGTGAAAATAAATGAAGCTAACTAAAAGTTGTGGAATGACTTTTGGCTTTTGGGGCCATATTGCCATGGTTCCCACAAATTTAATAGAAAAAAAATTATAATACTGTCCTTTTTAAATCCCAAAAAAAATGCTAGAATAATGTTGGTCCTTTTTAGTCTTTTTGTTTTCTCTCTCTATCTTGTCAAGTGAGCTAAGGTTGTTTATGTCCATATAGGGGTTTTTTTTATTTTTTTAAAAAAATTATCTAGCAATTATTGCTCCTTTTTAGTTTTTTTTTCTCTCCCTCTCTCTTGTCTAGTGAGTTATGGTTGTTGATTCCATGTAGAGAATTTTTAATTAAAAAAAAAAAGATGCCATATTGCACCTTTTACTTTGAATCAATCTTGTGATTTATGTTTTACTTTGTATCATCCATGGGTTGGTACTACTTGATTAGTTCAATTGGAATTTTCTTTTATGTACTTTGTACTTATGAATTATAAGTTTGATTTATTCGTGTGTAATATATGGAATTCTACATTATTTGGAACCATAGCTTTTGTTGTTATTATGAAGTTTTCAATTGTATGTCAATGCCTGATTAAGATTAAAAAATTTGAAATTTAAACATGGTCTGAATCTTTTAGAAAGTAGACATCCTGAGCTGGAACTTAAACACAAATTTTGAATTTTTCCAACACAAATCAAGTGAATTATTATCATTTGAATATAGCCCATCAAGCTACCTGAAATTCCAAATTCCACCTATGCACCGATAGAAGGGCGTAAAACTGGAAGTTTAATGCTTTGTTGACAAATTCAGTTTCAAAATATCTTTTCTATAGCGCGTAGCCAATCAATACAAAATAAAATCTTCGGTAAAATATATGTTAATAGCTAGTTATTCACAAGACTTAATCACTTAGAAAATGTAATGAAAAGTGACCTTTGTTCACCATTTTGTCAATAAGTTTTGAATGAAAAGGATTTCACAGATGTGGTCCGAAGCTTTCAGAAAGTAGACATCCTAAGCTTGAATTTGAACAAAAATTTTAATTTTTTCGACACAAATCAAGTGAGTTATTGTCGTTTGAATATGGCCCATCGAGCGACCCGAAATTTGGATTCCACCTATGCGCTGATAGAAGGGCATAAAACTAGAAGTCTAACGTTCTGTTAACAAATTTGGCTTTAAAATATTTTTTCTATAGCACTGGTAAATCCATACAAAATCAAATCTTCAGTAAAATATTTGTTAGTAGCTAGTTATTCATAAAACTTAATCGCTTAGGAAACGTGTTGAAATGTACCCTTTGTTCACCGTTTTGGCAATATATTTTGAATGAAAAGGAATTCGTAAACGCGGTCTCAATCTTTTAGAAAGTAGACATCTTGAGATTGAATTTGAATACAAATTTTGAACTTTTTCGACAAATATAAAGTGAGTTATTGTTGTTTGAATATGACCCATTTAGCTACCCGAAATTCTAATTCCACCTATGCGCCTATAAAAGGGCGTAAAACTATAAGTCTAACGTTCCGTTGACAAATTCAATTTTAAAATATATTTTCTATAGCATGTGATCAATCTATATGTTAGGACATATGTGATTGGATGTTAGGAACATATGTCAACATTTTATGTATTGGCTAATTTTTTGACAAAACGCACTTTACTTGTATTTGGATAGATCTAGGATGTGTCTAATACTTCAAGAAAAAAGTTTCAAGTTCAAGTGTTAAATTCATGCAAGCCTATCCAAGAATCAAGTGAAAAAGTGCTGGATTTTAAAACTTGATAGCTAGTATCTATCGAGGTTTAAAAGATGCTAAAGTCCATGGCTCGACAGCTAGCTCGACAGATGGTTATCTATTGAGGCTTATGAAACTCAGTTTTTCAAGACCGTTTTTCATCCAATCCGTGAGTATATGTTTGAGTTTTCTTTTTTCACAACCCTAAACATATATAAGGATTATTTTAAGGGCCGTATCAAGTTACACAGCCAAGAGCACAATTGCACAAGAGCATAATTCCTCAAGTGTGACTAGAAACCTAGTTTGCCCTAGTTCGTGAAGAAGCTACTGTGTTTGTACACCGTAGGGTTTTGTGACTAAGCAACTTTGTAATCTTCATCAGTTGATGAACAGAAGAACTTTGCAGCCAACATTCTTCTAAAGTTGGTGATCAAGTCGCGTACTGAGATCCAAGCATTTTTTGGTTAGTACCGTACTGGGAGCTATGCAATACAAGGAGAGATTGTCACTACAGAACAAGTCCAATTGGGTATTAGGGTAAATGTTCAACTGTAGGTTAGTATAAGGTACTGAAATTCCTTTACTTGTAACCGTTTATTTTAATAATAGTGCATTCTCTAGAGTGGTGACCTTAAAATCACCCGGTAGGGTTTTTGCCGTGTAAATTTTCCCCATTCGTAAACAAATTACCATGTCATTTAATTTCCACTGCATATTTTTTGTGATTTTTTTGTGCTACCACGCTCATTGCATGTAATTGAACCTAATTAATTCATTTGGCTAATTAATTGGTTAATTCATCACAAGGGGTCAATACATTTTTGGCCTATCAAGTGGTATCAAAGCAGACACACTCTGATTAGGGTTTAATCTTTGCTGTGAGATCCATTGACCCCTGTTTGTCATGGATGGAAGACAGTCATTTATTGTACCTCCGTTATTTGATGGAACTAACTATGAATACTGGAAAATACGCATGAGAACTTTCTTGCAGTCCTTAGATGAGAATGTGTGACAAGCTGTGGAGATAGGTTGGACCAAGCCGAAGGAAGTGCCGGCCGACTAGGATGATGCCAAGGTGAAGGCTGCAAACTTCAACAGTAGGGCATTGAATGCTTTATTCAGTGCGGTCACAAATGAGGAGTTCAAGAAGATCTCCTCTACTGAAACTGCAAAGGAGGTGTGGACCATTCTCTAGAAAACCTATGAAGGAATCAAGGTTGTCAAGAATTCGAAGCTTCAGATGCTCACTACTAGCTTTGAAGAAATTAAGATGGAGGAGGATGAGTCATTCAATAAGCTCTATGCCAAGCTTAAAGATATAGTGAACTCAGCATTTAATCTTGGGGAAATCATTCCCAAACCCAAGTTTGTAAGAAAAGTGCTCAGATCTCTGCCCGAGAGATTCCATGCTAAGATCACCGCGATTGAGGAGTCAAAAGATATTGACAAAATTTCATTAACAAAGCTAGTTGGAAATCTACAGACCTATGAGTTAGGATTGTCTAGGCTCAGGAAGTCAAGCAAGAGCAAGAGCATGACACTAAAGGCCAAGAGCAGTGACACGGATGAATCTTTCGACGATAAAGATTCCAAAATGAAATCCTACATTACTCGGCAATTTAAGAAGTTTATGAAGATTGCCAATGCAAAGGGCCTCGACAAGGACTGTAGGCAATCAAGTTCTTCACTGTCTAAGAGCCAAGACAAAGGGAAGAAGGATGCTAGGGATGGTGGACAATATATTGTTCCTTCAGGGCCCACGTGTTTCGGGTGTCAGGGATTCGATCATATGAAACAAGAGTGCCCCACTTACCTCAAGTCTATTGGGAAAAGCAAGGCACTTGCTGTTACCTTGAGTGACACCAAACCTGAGGATGATTCCAAAAATGAGGATAACAGAATCCTAAATGCCTTCACCGCCACTGTCAATCCTACTGAAGAGATTGTAGAAGATGTGGATGAAAAAGAAAACTTGGTGGGGTCAAAATTTTAGAAGATGGATGAGTAAGATGACATTCACACAGCCTATGCAAAGTTGTACATGGTCTCAAAGAAACATGAGAAGCTATATAGGTTAGTCACCAAGAAGCTCAGTGATGTGGAGTTTGAACGAGAACAACTCTCCACAAAGTTTGATGAAGCAAATCAGACTATTGGAGTATTGAGGTTCGAGAATAATTTCTATGTTGAGAAGATCAAGAAGCTTGAGGCAGAATTGTTCCAAGTGAGAGCTTAGTTAGAGAGGACCTTTAGTGCAAAGCTTGATGAGATGCTCAGCATGCAAAAATCTGCCTCTGATCGTTCCGATTTAGGGTATGATTTTTCTTCTCCTAATATTGCTTCTTCTAGCACTACTGTTTTTGTTTCTCCTGCTAACAATATTGATTATGAGAATAATGATGTTAAAAATGTGATAGCTAGTGAGAACATAGACAATGATAAATATATCTTAGGAGCACCCTCTAAGCTTGCTCAATCGAGAAACTTTCTGTCTCCACGATAGCTTTCTGATAGCTACCTCGATCCATCAAGCTTCTTTGTTGAGAAACCTCTCGTTTGATCCTCGATAGCTGGTTCGACAGTTGAAAAGCGTCTCTTTAATGCTCGATAGCTCTCAATCGATCGAGCTTTATGAAGATTCTATATAAAGAGCCATCGCGATTTCTGCACTCATTCCTCAATCTCTCTCGACACTTTCAGACTCTTCACCTCCCAAAACCTCTCTCACTGACTTTAAACCTCTTCCCCACTCATTTTTTTGGTCTCAAGATCTTCTTTCCTCTCTGGTATGATGCTTTCTATCTCATTAATCATGCATTTCATATCTTTTGACCTAACTTTTGGGGTTTTTGAAATCTTTTGGGATTTTTCAAAATTGTTGAGGTTTTTGATAAAATTTTGGGATGGATTTTTGTTAAAATGATCTTTATACTTCATGCATTGCATCACAAATGCATTATAATAATGTTTCACGCATTTTAGATGTGTGTTTCATTATTGCTATGTTGTGTGCTGGTAGGTTTGGATTGGGTTGAGCCCATGATGAATTTATATTAGCATGTAATATGTTCATGCATTCTCATGCATACGTACCTTCAATTATATATATTTTGATATATGTGTTGCTTGGTACTTTCCTAATTCTCTCTCTCTCTCTCTCTCTCTCTCTCTCTCTCTCTCTCTTACGTTAGTTTCATCATGGCACCTAAGCGTAAACCTGTTCCATCTTGGAACCCTCTTCATTCCGAGGCATCTTCATCTTCTTCTCCTTCTGACCCCACTCCTTTTCATGTATGGTTCTGTGATGAGAAGGCCAAATTAGACTTCTTTGAGAACTTTTCATGATGAGGCATTCATTCGAAACGCCAAGTCATTCTGTCCGATTTTTCTGACACCGATCTACCCACTGTCATTCACAGTAGGAGTTAGGAGTCACTTTGTGGTATTCCTATCACGTGTCCTTTCATGATCATTAAGGAGTTCTACACCAACATGCACGGATTTGACACTTCTATACCCCAGTTTGTCACTCCCATTCGGGGTATACGCAAACTAGTAACTCCAGGTATTGTATCCAAGGTACTACACGTTCCTAGGGTAGCACATCCTGGCTATCTTGGTTGTGAGCGTCTGAGGACAATGTCCAAAGACGAACTCTCGTCTCATTTTTGTGAGACAGTTTCTTTTTGGGGTGATCGTTAGTTCACTCATTGCTCGGCCTTTACTAAAGATCCGAGGTTCCTTACATGGTTATGACTTTTGTTCTACACCCTCTCTCTCACCATAACACTATCACAGAGCCTCGTGCTCGATTTTTGTTATCCCTCATTGAGGATCTTACCATTGATTTCCCCTCTCACTTCATACTCTCCCTTATAGATGTCTATAAGGATACGGCGACCCGTGATAAGCTCATCTTCCTTTTAGCTATCAAGCGGCTCCTTCACCATTTCTCTGTCTCCTATCTTGAGTCTCCCCACTTCTCTTTCATGTGTGTCATTGATGCTACTACCGTTAAGCGGAGTTTTACACAGCTTCGCTCAAGGCGGACTCAGACCGAGATGGCTGCTCCTCTAGTTTCTACTGCTCCATCCACCTCCGCTCCTTCGTCTTCAATGGGTGGAGTGACTCTTAAAGCCATCATGGCACAGCTTGTGCACATGGATGCTCACCTTGACACACTTAATGATGAGTTATGTCAGGTGAACACTGGTGTAGGTCGTATTGCTCGAACACAGGCTGTTATGGGTGGTTTCACGGTTGCTTCCTCTCCATCTCCACCGGCGTCCGAGGATAAGAGTGACGATGGCTTCGATAGTGATGAGGATGCGGATGCTACCTAGCCTAGTGATGATGAGATGTCTACTTGATGTACTTGCCCTTTGCCACTCGTAACAAAAAAGGAGAGTAGTTTTGATATGAGAGTAGTCATACTCATAGGGGGAAGGATAGTTTAGGAGATAGGGGGAGTATTCTTGAGTGTTCATATTTTTGAGGGATGTAGTGAGGATTTTAATGTATCTTTTTCTTTTCTTTTTTTTTAGATACATTGTTCATGTACCGTAGATCTTGTGATCATATTGTGATATCAAACCTTGTACTTGTTGATATATATACATTTGAGGTTGTTATTACAGTTCTTTCACCTATTTTTACATGTGTTGCTTCTTTTCTCTCTTTACACACATGTTTCTTATTTATTGTATGCAATCTTTTATTTCTGTTTCACACAAAGATGTCTTGATGTGTTTTGTTTATGTGTTTTAGAAATACAAGTTGTTAATGTCTTCCTTGCCATAAACTCTCTTCTTGCAAAGTTTTTCAAGAGTTTGTGTTAGGATAGATTTTATTGTATTCAACAAGTGAGTATGAGTTGAGTGATTTATGACTTCTCTCATATGTTTATTTATTTGTTGTGGTTTTTTCATAGATTGCCAAAGGGGGAGATTGTTAGGACATATGTGATTGGATGTTAGGAACATATGTCAACATTTTATGTATTGACTAATCTTTTGACAAAACGCATTTTACTTGTATTTGGATAAATCAAGGATGTGTCTAATACTTCAAGAAACAAGGTTTCATGTTCATGTATTAAAGCCATGCAAGTCTGTCCAAGAATCAAGTGAGAAAGTACTGGATTTTAAAACTCAACAGCTAGTATCTATCAAGGTTTAAAAGATGCTGAAGCCCATGACTCAACAGATGGCTATCTATCAAGGTTTATGAAACTCAATTTTTCAGGATTGTTTTTCATCCAATCCGTGAGTATGTGTTTGGTCTTTCTTTTCTCACAACCTTAAAAATATATAAAAATTATTTTAAGGGTCATATCAGGTTGCACAGCCAAGAACACAATTGCACAAGAGCATAATTCCTCAAGTGTGACTAAAAACCTAGTTTGCTCTAGTTCGTGAAGAAGCTGCTATGTTTGTACACTGTAGAGTTTTGTGATCAAGCAACTTCATGATCTTCATCAGTTGATGAATAGAAGAACTTTGCAGCCAACATTCTTCTAAAGTTGGTGATCAAATTGTGTACTGGGATCCGCGCATCTTTTGGTTAGTCACATACTGGAAGCCGTGCAATACAAGGAGAGATTGTCACTACAGAATAAGTCCAATTAGGTATTGAGGTAAGGGTTCAACTGTAGGTTGGTATAAGGTACTAGGATTCTTTTACTTGTAACCGCTTGTTTTGATAATAGTGGATTCTCGGAATTGGTGACCTTAAAATCACTCGGTAGGGTTTTTACCGTGTAGGTTTTCCTCATTCGTAAACAACTCACCGTGTCATTTAATTTCCACTGCATATTTAGTTATTTGGTGATTTGTCTGTACTGCCACGCTCATTGCATGTAATTAAACCTAATTAATTCACTTGGCTAATTAATTGGTTAATTCATCACAAGGGGTCAATACATTTTTGGCCTATCACTATACAAAATCAAAATTTCGGTAAAATATATGTTAGTAGCTAGTTTTTACAAGACTTAATCGCTTAGAAAATGTGCTAAAAAGTGACCTTAGTTCACCATTTTGACAATAAATTTTGAACAAAAAGGATTTCCTAGACACAGTCTGAATCTTTACAAAATAGACATCCAGAGCATGAATTTGAACACAAATTTTGAATTTTTTTGACACAGATCAAGTGAGCTATTGTCATTTGAATATGACCCATCTAGCTACCCAAAATTCAGATTCCACCTATACGCCGATAAAATGGCGTAAAAAAGGAAGTCCAACGTTTCGTTGATAAATTTGGTTTTAAAATATTATTTCTATAGTGTGTAATCAATCTCAATAAAATCAAATCTTCGGTAATATATATATATATATAGCTAGCTATTCACAAGACTTAATTGCTTAGGAAATGTGCTAAAAAGTGACTTTTGTTCACCGTTTTGACATTAAATTTTGAACGAAAAGGAATTCGGAGATGCAGTTTGAATCTTTTAGAAAGTAGACATCCTGGTCTTGAATTTGAAAGCAAATTTTGAATTTTTTCAACACGAATCAAGTAAGCTATTGTCATTTGAATATGGTACATCAAGCTACCCGAAATTTGGATTCCACCTATGCGTCGATAGAAGGGCGTAAAACTAGAAGTCTAACGTTCCGTTGACAAATTTGGTTTTAAAATATTTTTTCTATAGTGTGTGATCAATCTCTATAAAATCAAATCTTTGGTAAAATATATGTTAATAGCTAGATATTCACAAGACTTAATCGCTTAGTAAATGTGCTAAAAAGAGACCTTTGTTCACCGTTTTTACAATAAATTTTGAACAAAAAGAATTCCCAGACACAGTCTGAATCTTTACAAAGTAGACATCTGGAGCATGAATTTGAACACAATTTTTGAATTTTTTTGATATAGATCAGGTGAGCTATTGTCGTTTGAATATGACCCATCTAGCTACCCAAAACATGTATTCCACCTATGCGCCGATATAGGGGTGTAAAACAGGAAGTCTAACGTTCTGTTGACAAATTTGGTTTTAAAATATTATTTCTACCGCACATGAAAAATCTCTATAAAATCAAATCTTCGGTAAAATATATGTGAATAGCTAGTTATTCAGAAGACTTAATCACTTAGGAAATGTGCTAAAAAGTGACCTTTGTTCACCGTTTTGAAAATAATTTAAAAAAAAAAAAAGGAATTCGCAGATGCAGTCTAAATATTTTAGAAAGTAGATATCCTAAGCTTAATTCAAACACAAATTTTGAATTTTTTCGACACAAATCAAGTGAGTTATTGTTGTTGAATATGACCCATCTGATTACCCAAAATTTGGATTCCACCTAAGCACTGATAGAAGGGTGTAAAACAAGAAGTCTAACGTTCCGTTGACAAATTTGGTTTTAAAATATTATTCCTATAGCGCGTGATCAATCTCTATAAAATCAAATCTTCGGTAAAATATATGTGAATACCTAGTTATTCACAAGGCTTAATAGCTTAGGAAATGTGCTAATAAGTGACCTTTGTTCACCGTTTTGACAATAAATTTTGAACAAAAAGGAATTCGCAAACACAGTCTGAATCTTTTAGAATGTAGACATCCTGAGCTTGAATTCAAACATTGATTTTGTATTCTTTCGACAAAAATCGAGTTATTGTCGTTTGAATATGACCCATCTTGCTACCCAAAATTTGGATTCCACCAACGCGCCGATAGAGGTTTGTAAAACTCAAAGTCTAATGTTCTGTTGACAAATTTGGTTTTAAAATATTCATTCTATAGCGCGTGATTAATCTCTATAAAATCAAATCTTCAGTAAAATATATGTTAATAGCTAGTTATTCACAAGACTTAATCGCTTAGGAAATGTGCTAAAAAGTGACCTTCGTTCACTGCTTAGACAATAAATTTAAAAGGAAAAACAATTCGCAGACGCGGTCTTAATCTACTAGAAAGTAGACATCCTGAGCTTGAATTTAAACACCATTTTTGAATTTTTTCGACACATATCAAGTGATTTATTTTCATTTTAATATGGCCCATCAAGCTACCCGAAATTTGGATTCCACCAATGCGTCTATAGAAGGGCGTAAAATTAGAAGTCTAATGTTTCGTTGACAAATTTGGTTTTAAAATATTCTTTTTATAGCGCATGATCCATCTTTAAAAAATTATTCGGAAAAATATATGTTAATAGCTAATTATTCACAAGACTTAATCGCTTAGAAAATGTGCCGAAAAGTGACCTTTGTGCGTCGTTCCGAAAATACATTTTAAACAAAATGGAAATCATAGACGCAATCTAAACCTTTTAGAAAGTAGACATCCTGAGCTAGAATTCAAACATAAATTTTGAATTTTTTCGACACAAATCAAGTGAGTTATTGCCATTTGAATATGGCCCATTGAGCTACCCAAAATTCAGATTCCACCTATGCGCCAATAGAAAGGCCTAAAACTGGAAGTCTAACATTCTGTTGACAAATTCGGTTTTAAAATATTTTTTCTATAGCACAGGGTCAATCTGTACAAAATCAAATTTTCAGTAAAATATATTTTAGTAGCTAGTTATTCATAAGAGTTAATCACTTAGGAAATGCACCAAAAAATGACCTTTGTTCACCATTTTGACAATATATTTCAAAGAAAAGGAATTCGAAGATGCTATCTGAATATTTTATAAAGTAGACATCACGAGCTTGATAAGTTTTTCTTGTAGGCCTACTGGCTATCAATCTTGTCATTTCAGCCTATTAAGCTTGTTTCCTTATTCCCTTACCGTTTTCCCCTTCTCACCTTCTCTATTGTTGGGCTCCTTTTACTGTTGGGCTTTTTGTCAAAAATGGGCATCAACAAAGTTTCTCAAAAAAGAAAAACTTATCAAATAAAAAAGTGTGTGTATATATATATGTGTGTGTGTGTGTGTGTGAGGGGGGGGTGTCTTGATAGATATATTAGTGTCGCAACTTGATCCCCCAAACAAAAATTTCTGGCTTCGCACTTGGTAATTGCTGCCTAAAAGTATATAGCAAAACTTTTCCCAAGGAATTTTTATAACCTAAAATAGCTTTTAGAAATAGCTTTGCTTTAAGATGTACTCTACTACACGAAACCATACAAAGAAATGATTTTTGTTGTAATATAAAGTTTTAAACTATGTAATATGTAAATAGGTAAGATATTGATTCTTCACTAATTCATGTAAATTTTGGAAAAGACCTACCCTCATATTTCATACTAGCTTTGTTTAAATACTATAAACTTATTATTATTATTATTATTATTATTATTATTATTATTATTATTATCATTCATAAAAAATAATGCGACTCAATGAACTTTGATGAGACATTGTTTCATCATAGTTTTTCCTTTAACTAAATGGTTATACAAGTGATTACGTTCAATGAACTTTGACGAGACATTGTTTCATCGTAGTTTTTCCTTTAACTAAATGGTTATACAAGTGATTACGTGTATATATTCAATAAATACTCTCAAAGGAAAGAAACAAGCTAAAACAAGTTATCCCACAAATAAGCGTGCATTTGGATTAGGATTAAATTTTAAAATTAATTCACTATTCACCTTATTTTTGCTACTATTTATAAGTTCTGTTACACTTTTTGGCACTATTCATAGATCTCATTGTACTATTTCAACTAACTTTTAGGTTTATCTACAGTACTTTCAGCAATAATTTTTCAATTCAGCAAAACAAGTAATATCCAAACACACCTTAATAATAAGCAAGTGATTAAGCTGAGATTTTGTCTACAATTTTGCAACTCTACTTTATCAACAAAAAAAAGTGGTTGTAAATCTTCAAATGTAAAGGAAACATATACCATTGGCATTGCCTTTCGAAAGAGGAAATTGAGTAAAACCACTAAACTACAATTATTATTATTTTTTAACCTTTTTTCTATGTTAGTATATTTTATAGTATATGTATATGCATTGATTATCATACCTAAACTCTACTTATATGTGAAAATAATATCACATATACTCAACAATAATCTTCTAGTTCGACTAACATTTTCAAATACTTCGAATGAAACTATCCAAATTTCAATCGTCATTTTTCTCATTATAATTGTCGAATAAAATAAAATAAAATAAAGAAGCACATATACTCATTGTACAAGGTACCACCTCAGCTATCCAAAATTTTTATTTTAAAAAAATAAAATAAAAATCACCCAATTAATAAAACAAAGGCCATGAAGCAAAAATATTAGGGTTATTTCAGTCATTTCATAAGAAACCTTATCTGTCCCTCCTTTTAAAACCGAATCTTAACAGGAGCACAAGGCTACAACCCCAGAACAAATATGACCGTTGGGATTCAAATTTTGAAACCCCAAACTTTCTCACATAATTAATAAAAGACTTCAAACTGACCAAAACCGAGTCCCAAAAGAAAACCCAACGAAAGACGCCATGAAAACTGTCCTTTCATCCTCATCAACAGCAACAACAACCTCTGCGAAATCCAGCACCACCACCGCCACGGCCACAGCCGTAGCCATGGAAGACGAGCGGTCTGAAATTCGAGACAGCTGCTACTACCCTGGGTGTAGAAAAGATGCAAATTGCAACTGTGAGATTTGCTTGGCTAGCATCAATGCCACGCTTGATCTCATGCCCGTCAGTGTCCACAAAACCACACTCACAAAGCTCTCATCTTCTTGTGCCCAAAACAACGACGTCGAACGCACTCCCATCTCTTTCAATGCTTCGATTCTGTCCACACCCAGGTCGAGTTCTCGCCCTGTTTTGGCATCCCCGGTTCTCAAATCGAGTGCGAGATCGAATTTGATGGTGAGGATGGAGAAGAGTGAAAAAGAGTGGGTTTGGAAGGGTTGGTTTGTGAAATTGGTGGTGGGTTTGTGCTTGATTTTTGTGGTGGAGTTTGGTTTTTCTAGTGGGGTTTGTGGGATTTTAAGGCCAGTGTTGTCGCCGGAAATTGTTAAGCATGTTGGCGAGAAAGCTTGGGTGGTGCAAGATTTGAAGGGAAAGCTGAGGTTTGTGCAGAGAGAGTTGCAAGGTCTTGTTGTTGATGGGGAGGTTTCAAATTGCAGCTATGTTAATTCTATTTGGGAAATTGATCAGGTACCATACATCTAACTCTTTTTAAAGAAAGTCTCAATCTTTGTTGTTTCAATTCTATGTGGGAAATTGATTAGGTGCCATATATCAAACTCTTTTTAAAGAAAGTCTAGGTCTTGGTTGGAAACCACCTTTGGTATTGTTGTAGGAAGTAGAGCTTAGAGTGTTAGTAGTAGAACTTTGCAATATAGAGCTTTAATTGGAAGGTTTTTTTGTGTTATGAGTGTTTGGTTAATTACAGTGAATAGTGCTATAAGTTTTGGATTTATAAAACATATATAGTGAATTGTAGAGATTTATTTTTTGTCCTTAAAAGCTCCAAATTTCTGCTTTAGCTTTAAAGCTGTTTTAGTGGGTTGCCAAACACGCGAAAGCTCTTTTTGTAGTTGTGTTAACTCATATATAATTGCATTTCAGGATGGTTTGCTCTTGAATTCGCGTTGTACATTGTACAAGACAGCAATGGAGGAGGTGAGCATATGGGGATGGCCTTTGCAGACTGCAGGATTGCTGACAACTGGTTTTTCTTCCCGATCTTTCACTATCTTATCTGGCAGAGTCACAGAGGTAAACACAAATCACAACACTCTTCATATATACTTAAACTACGTGTGGCCTATCCTGACTAATTTATTGAGAATCTATGGCCAACCTCAAAATTTTGGAGATTAAGGCTTGTCGTGGATAGTTTCAGTTAGTAAGAGTCTGATCAGTATTCATATATGTATCACTAGCCATCGCAACTGACAAGGTTAAAATGTACACTCAAAAATTTCTTCTTTTGTTTATACAATAGATGCTGTTTCCTAACTCCAATTCATGATTTTATTTTGTGTGTAAAAGTGGTCCGATGGAAACGTGGGGTATTTGACTCGGAAGGGAAACACTTCATGGGTGCACCGGAAGTGGGGTGCCTCAGTCGTGCAATTAAATCCAAATACCTGGGTTCTTGAGTACCGGCGGAGCTCAATTTTGGATAACTCAAGATTATCTACAGCAGCAATAGAGTTCTTGAAGTATAGGATTTCAAAGAAGGTTGGAAAGGTGAAGCGAGGGTTTTGGCTCTTCTCTGCTTTTAAAAGCAACCAGTTCAGTCAGTTTACAGCAAATTATGATACGAAGATCCCAACTTGAAATAGAATGGATGGATATGTGATGTGCCTCAACTTCTCTCAGTAGTCTTAGTTCTCATTTCTTGTGAGAAGCTTATCTTTTGTAATTTTTTAAAAATATATATTTTGTACTAGGGAAGCCTTTGAACTATAAAGTGTTATTTTCTTTTGTTAGTCATAATGCCAGGAACTAGATATTTTAAGATGTGAAAGTGTATATGTTGCATTTCTATTTACCAATGCTATTTAAACAAGAGATTCTCATGGTATTGTTTTTTAGAGATGGATAGTGGAGGATGGGGAGGTAGGGTTCAAACTACAAATATGAGGCAGTACAAAGAATGCCTATACTACTTGGCTATCAATTGAATCTTGTCTCTCTTGGTATTGTTTTTATTGCAAGAATCTTAATTCCTCTCACCAGATGCTCAGGCTTCACTTTCTCAATAAATAAATATATATATATATATATATATATATATATACACGGTCTCATTCTTGATAGATTAATTACATGAGGATATAAGAATGTGTTATAATCTTATAAAATAGCATTATGATTACCAATAGTCTTTACAAGAACAGTCACCATTCTTGCAATGGTGAAACCTAGTCCTATCTCTAACAACAATCTCTCTCCCATACACTTTTGATACCAACTTCATAAAAGTATGACAATCCTCACAAATCCTAAGATTTTTCACTATGCGAATGCAAGACCCTTTTGCATTACTAATCAGTCCATAACAAAGTGCCAACTTCTCACTATGGCAGAGAACCATTTCTTGCTTTTCTTCCTCTTCTAGATCAACCATAACGCTGCAGGTCTTTGGAGCATAACCAACCTGCTTCAACTCGCTAACCACCTCATCTAATTTTTCATAGATTTGTTCTGCTTGTTTATGATATCTATCTGCCATCAAAAACTCATGTACCTCATTATTTAATTCTATCCTACTATGTCCTCTCTCCTTGGAAATACCTCTATATTTCATGAGGTTCCTCACCTCACCAACATCGTTCCATCTTCTTTCTTTGGCATAAATATTTGATAAGACGACAAGGGCACCATCATGATCTGGCTCCAGCTCAAGAAGCTGTTTTGCAGCAAATTCTCCTAATTCAGTCTCACCATGAACCTGACAAGCAGCCATCAAGGATCCCCATATGACAACATTAGGTGCCAAAGGCATTGTTTCTACTAGATCCAGAGCTTCTCTCAAGAGATTGGCACGGCTTAAGAGGTCAACCATGCAACCATAATGCTCATGTTTTGGAGTGATATTATGCTCATTAATCATGGATGAAAAAATTCTACGGCCCTCCTCAACTAAGCCTGAATGACTACAAGCATAGAGCACACCAACAAATGTAACCCCATTAGGCTTAATCTTTTCATCTTGCATTTGATAGAAGAAGTTTAATGCATCATTTGCATTCCCATGCATGGCAAAGGCACTGATCATACTGGTCCAAGATATCACATCTTTTCTTCGCATCTTCTCAAATACCTGTCTTGCTCTTTCCAAGCTGCCACATTTGGCATACATATCAATAAGAGCATTGCTAATGGGCAAAGCTCTTCCAAATCCATTCTTGTCAACAAATAAATGGATCCATTTGGCTTGGTTCAATGCACCAAGATGAGCACAAGCTGAGATGACACTCAACATGGTAACTTGATCAGGTTTCATTCCTAACACTTGCATTTCATTGAATAATTTAAGAGCTTCTTGAGGACGATCACTCTCAGCATAACCAGATATCATGGCACTCCAACAGACCAAGTCTTTCTCAACCAACTGATCAAAAATCATGCGAGCATTTTCAACCTGTCCAAGCTTTGAATATGCACAAACCATGGCAGTGGAAACAATTAAGTTTTTTGTTGACATCTTATTGAACAATTCCTGAGCAAAATCTATAGATCCACAACTTGCATACATGGTGACAAGAGCACTCTGTAAATGAGGGTCTACCACAATATTATTTTCGGTAATGAACTCATGGATTGCTTTCCCATAGCTTAAATTTTTGGCATGGCCACATGCAGAAACAATTTTAGAAAGAACAATCTCATCTGGTTTCACATTAGATGCCTTCATCTCTTCAAAGAGCTGCAATACATAATCAAAAAGGCCACTCTGGCAGTACCTGTTTGCACATGTTATAAAGGTCAGCATTTCCATTATAGAGAAGAAGAAATTCTAAAAGTAGAATTTCACAGTTGATCACTATCTTAAATGGAGTATCTCCAAAAGATATGAGCTGATTTAAATACTTGTGGCCAATGCTAACTAGTATGTTTAGTCTCCATAACTGACCCCAAAATTTTAGGACTAAGGGTAGTTGTTGTTGACAAATGCACGTGATCAATTTGAATCCATGACCTTAAACTTGTTCTTACAAAAGGAGGAGGTACCCTTTGAGCTAAAGCTTATTCTTGTCATTAATCAACTTGTTACAATACAGGGTAACTTAAAACCAAAACATGACTGGTGGAGAATGTGATGAAGTGGTGAGTGTGTATGTGGTGGTGTTTTAACTTTTAAGCAGTAGTAAACTCTATAAAGCTGCAAAAAGAATGTCAACCATGACATGATTATGTAGTCTGTTTTCCATCTCCAAATTTTACATCTTTCAAAATTCTTTTGTTCTTCTCCCTCAAAAATTTTGTTCCTTGAAATGTGCAATGGTATTGGTGCATATAGCAAGTGCACTACTCTCAACATTTCCCTTCCCTTCATGGGTACAAATGAATCCCAAACAGGCTCCAATTTATCTCAAAGCAATTCAAATAGGAGTGAAGGAAAAATTACAAATGCTACCACTCCAATCAATAAAAAAATACCATAAAATCCATACCCATCAATCATAATACTCCACGTAACAACATCCCGGTGAGACATTTTATCAAACACCAACCTTGCCTCCAAAATCCGCCCACACGCAGCATACATCCCAACCAAACCCGTCTCCACAAAAGGGTCCGAATCAAAACCCAACTTTGCCGCAAGCCCATGAATCTCCATCCCCTCAGCCAAAGCCGAAGCCTTTGACACTGCCTTCAGCAATGGTGGGAAGGTGAACCTGTCCACACCAAGTCCCTCTTTCCTCCTCATCCTCTCGTACACCAAGAGGGCCTTTTTGGGCTCAGCCTTGCGTGACAACTCGCGCAGGAGCGTGTTGGAAAGATGGGTGTGAGGGGTGGGAATTTGTTCGAACACATGGAGGGCATAGTCGAGGTGGTGAGGGGATAGTGTGAAAGAAGAGAGGAGAAGCTGGAGGAGGAGGGAGTTAGAAGGGGGGTTGAGATTGGAGCGGCGGAGGATTTGGGCGTGGACTTGTCTGAGTTGGATGAGGGTGGTAGTGGCGGCGGCGGTGGTGGTGGTAGTATTGGGTTTGGTGGGGTGGGGAGAGAAGGCTAAGGGGGTTAGGCTGAGGCTTGACATGATGGTGTTTGTATAGGTTGAAAAATGGAGGGAAATATAGTTGGAGAAGTTTCAGTGCTCAGGTTGTTTTCGCAGTTGACTCAGACATCTGGTTTGAACTTGAACTTGAACTTGGAGCAGAAAATTTGGAGGGAAACATAGGAGTCATGCGTTTGTTAACAGTTAGGTTCTTTGTGATTGTGTGTGTCGCTGACTTACATACCATACTCTAGTCGCTGTTGTGGGTGGGAAAAAAGACAACCATGAAATTCTTATCCTAATTTTTGATGAAATGTTTTTGCCCTTGGTTAAAATATTTAGAACTTCTGATTTAGAGTGATAATAGTATTTGTTGTGACCTTATTTTTCTATTGCACATAGTGTGTACCAAGTATACAATAACTGAAATTGTGATTGAAGTTATGATTTTAAACTTGAAAAATCATGACTTTAAAGTCATGATTTCACAAGGTACATACATAAAAAGAGGTTTGAATCCAGTATCCAGTGGCATTGAACTCTTTGAAATTATAACACGTGTCTATTTTTGGATATGTGTCATCATCCAACCAATACACTGGAAGCAGTGAACTTAATCCGGACTGTAGACACTATGTGCAGCAATCCGTGTTCGAGTAGCATGTTCCTTTAACTCCGCCCTCCCCTCCCCTCCCCTCCCCTACTACTACCTATAAAAAAAATAAATGTCTAGAACTATTTTGGAGGGAGATGGGCCGGCTGACCCAAACGAGATCACTCTAACAAAGCAATCCTATCACAAGTTTCAAGTTACTCTTCATTTGTTTTCATTTTGCTAAGAAGCTAACGAGTTCCTCAATTCATAACAAAAATCAGTGATGGGCCCATTCTCCACAAATTGTTTTGCTGCTTTATTTGGACTTGATCCACAACTTGGGACCCATTTGATCCACAAACTAAACATGGGCCAGGCCCCCCATTCATCATCGCTTTCACAAATTAGGTCCAGTCAGTGTCACTCTCATACTGCACTTGCATACCATTTACCACTACCACCACCCACCAACACAAAGCTAGGATTTTGCAGCTGCTGGTGGCCAAAAAAGACCCATAAATAATAATAAATATTCTTTCTTTTTTTCTTTTTCTTTTATTTTTTGATCCATTTCATCGGTGAGTCCCTCTGCACATTTGAGGAGCTGAGCCAATAGGTGAAAGCTGAAGAGTAAAGATCAATGGGTGAAGCCCTATTCGAACTGGAACAAGTTCTCAGGTCCAAACAGGTACTACTTTCACACCCACCTCTCCAAACCCTTCAATTTTTTATCTACTTTTTTTTCCAAGTTGACTTTTTTCTGTATCTGATTCTATTTTCCTAGCTCTCGTTTGGTTAGAGGTTTTTTTTTTTTTTTTAAATATAAATCTGTGACTTTTATCGGTAAGAATTTCATTTTTTGCATATCAAGCACTTATAAAATACTGAATGGAAAAAAAAAATTGCCTTAGAAATGTGTTTTCATAATGATATCTTAAGAGAAATATTAGAATTTGTAAAATACTATTGGTTAAAAAAAATCCTTAAAAGAGTTTGTAAATTTTAATGAACCACATTGTCAGTTAACGTGTGTGTGTGTGTGTTTCAGGACAAAATGACGCTTCAAGAAGCAAATGTTCTTCTATCATGCAAGTCAACTGCTGTAAGGGATTTTACTATTGGCGCTCTTATGGGTGCCACTGTTGCGTGGGGTGGTAAGTATGTGGTTCTGCTTGTGATTTGTGTGTGACCCTTTTGAGATAACACTTGCTTGAGTTGTATTTTACATTTATTGACAAGATATAAGACATAGGTATTGTGTATATATGCATAAAGTGTACTTGTCTACACTTTCTTTTTTGGTTCATCATTGGTGTATAATCATATTCATTGAATACATTTGGCCGTCTCTGGCTAATTTGTATAGGTGTATAATCATAATTATATAATTTTTAGAGACATGTTGACTGCAGCGTATGTCCATGGCTTTTCACTCAAATTGAGCAATTGAATCATTAGTTTTTCCATATGAAGACGTATCATGTTGAGTTGTGGATTGTGTTTGTTGTGTTTTGTAATACAACATCCATGTGGAAAGCCGTTTCTTGGAACTGTCGTCGTTGGTATGATATGAAAGTTCATGTCAACCTCAAAGCTAGATTTTTTAAGCATGATATTAATGTTGTTACGTTCTTCATGTTTCAATTAACAATAAATTTGATTTTGATACACTGCAGATCATGGAGAACACAATTTTGATACCAGACATTTTTACTTAAGTGTTATAAAAGAATTTATCAATTTTGCACATGGATTTACAAGCATTAGTTTTTATGTCTATCAATCAATTTTCTGTATGATTTGGAGTTTTGGGAACACGTAATTGTCTTGGTCTGTTGCAGTTAGTTATGATGTTGGTTTATATTTCTAGCAACCAAACAGGCAGGTCACATCAGTTAACTTCCTAAAAATGGTTTTGCCAAAAGGTATGTGAATTTTTTTTTTCCACTTGCAACAAGTGGGGGAAGGGGGATTCGAACCCACGTTCTACTCATATAAAAAATAGGACAGTGCCACTGAGTCATATGGCTCTTGGCAGATACATGATATTTGATAGCTTTGCATTCTTGCAGCCTCATGGAGTCATGGTCTTTATGTAAGTCTTATTAACTTGAAGGATCTTTGGAGGAAAAAAAAAAAAAATTTCACCCTGTATTTTAGCATAAACACCTTGTAATCTGTTTTGTTGTAGATTATTAACTTAAACCATCCCCTCAGTAATTCCATACATAAACTATATGGGACAAAGTCTAATGAATTCATGTAGCCTCCCTCATTAGGAGAATAAAGAATTTATTCAGTTGGGTCAGCTTGATATCAGTTCTGAACACAGAGTCAAATTTGTAGAAGAATGTGAAGCTAAAGCATTTTCTGAAGGTTTTAGAAACCAGTGATTTGTTGATTTTGTTCTCTTTGTTATGGGACTTGTTAAGTTGAGCAAAGGGAATGTTCCTCCATATGGTAGAATTCCTCAATAAATGGTCAGCATGAGTAATATTTTGCTTTTTAACTTATATGATTAAATGATAGGTTCATAGCTGTCTAAATATGGTTTGGCCTTTTTTTATTTTTGGCATATTGATGTTGTTGCTCTTGCTTTATATATATAGTTCGCTTTATAATTTCTGTCTTTTCCTGACAGCAACGCGGAGACTGGGTAGGTTTTCTCGAATCAATCTTGCAGGAGGTAAGATAAACCAATTCTCTCTCTCTCTCTCTCTCTCAACATCAGTTTTGCTGATGTTATGCATCTACAAGTCTTTCCCCCACTTCTCTATTTTATCAGACCTTTCTTTTTGCAGGAGCTGCTGTTTGCTTTGGGTTGTGGAGGTTTGGTAGGTCCCTTGATTCATGTGTTGATCATGTTCTTGCAATTGATGGAAGTCGGATGCAGAAGGAGTTGGCAAATATGTAGGTCTCCTCATCCCATTTGCTTTTTGGTTGTGAACCTTTCCCATTTGTGCAATATGCTGGTTAAACTGATTACTGGTATCTGTTAAGACGTGTCAACAGACTATGGTTGCTGTCCTAACTAGTTAATGAGCCTTAGCCAATGTAGCTTAGATTTTTTAGTTTTAGAAATTTATCTTCAATTATTATCAATATCCAGTTCAATCTATTCTTTAGTTAGAACTAAACCATTAATGGAGTATCATGGGGCTGAGCTGACTGCTGAGTTTGTATGAAAGTTGGACAGCCAATGTTTTCAACTAGCTCAGCTAGTAAATAGGTGTGTGAGATAGTGTTGATTCTATGTTTTGATCTTACTTGTAAAAGTAAATAATAAATATTTAAAATAGTCCAGTTAACTCAGGGGAGTGATCTAGCCTGTAACTAAGTGGTGGGCTGGCATTTAAGGTGATTAGTTATTGTCAAAGTATTTAATAATGTTTTGAACTGTTCACTTCATTCAAACATCCTGATTCTCTAAACTTTCTTTCAAACAGTTAGAAATTTCAATTGTATAAATTAGTATATATGACTTATCCAAAAAAAAAAAGTTTATATAATACTTTTTACCAGTATCAATATCTTTAGATTTTAAACTTAATGTTTCTTATGTAAGATAGATTTTAAAAAAATAAATAAAAAGATATTTTACTATTATTTCTTCTTCTCTCTTGCATCCTAGCCCCCGCTCCCCTTTTTTGTTTCTCTTCCTTAAAGTCGTCTATCATCTGTTTATGGCCCATAGACTAGACAGGAATTACATATAAGTTCAAAGTGGTTTATATCACATCACAGCATCACCCTTTTCCTTAAGGTTTGTATACACCTAAAGTGGAAAGAGTGCCAAATTTGCCTAAAATTGAATTGATATAAATTCAATTATCCTTTAATGTATTCTAGCAATGCAAGAAAACCTGTCTACATCATGTGTGCATGCAGATATCTGTGCGGCTAAACTTGCATTGAATATTATAGTTATGACATATATTTCAATTGACAGAATAGTGACAAAGTATCGGGATGATCCTTGGAGAATGCAGCTTATCTCTAAGCATTTCTATTCTGAAGAAGTTTTTGATGATACAACGGCTGATCGGCCAAAAATAAGGTGGCGTTATAGAAATTTCTTTAGTGATAATGTTGTTCATGGTCAAAGGACGAGTGAGAGTGACTCTCCCAGCAACTCAGAACGTAATTCCCACGAGTCCTATGGTGACTCACACAAAGATTCACACAGTGATTTCCACGACCAAGAGCATAGTGACTCCCACAATGACACTGACAGCAAAAGGACTAATTTTGAGTCCAAACAAGTTCTTGTAAGTATACTCACTAAGTTTTTTTTTTTTTTTTTTTAAATCTTCATAGAATTATTACACTTCCAATGGAATTTTTCTTAAAACTAATGATTGAATTGCGAAAAAATTGGTATTAGTTATGGTGCAACTAACCTTCTGGTGCCTGCTTTCAAATTTCTTGGGAATGAAAATTGAATTGTCTTTTTGGGTTTGACTATAATCATATGTTTGGCTTAGCTGTAGATGTTTGTCACTTAAGGCTATTAGCTTGATGCTTAAGAAGAGCTTGACAATCTTATTAAGTGAGAAGGCATTTTGATTTTTAATAGAAATGGAATCACTTGTTTTTATCCTTGGAATTTGGGAGGAGTCCCTCCATTTCTTTCATGGCATTTAATATGACTTTCCTTTTTGCCTGACCTATTTTATTGTTATAGAGGAACCCTGGCATTGATGTGATGGCAGACCCTTTTGATTGCGTTTTTGGTAATCTGGCTACTAGGGATGAGATTCATCTCCCTAATACCTCAAGCAAGCCAACGCCACCTAGGGGACATACTCGTGGCCATAAAAGATCTCACCGTAGGCGTCGCATGCATCATCAGGATGTCCCATTAAATTCTCAACATGTGTAATACACCTTGCATGTCATGATGTCAATAATCAGCAGGAGAATCAGAGAAGAACTGTATAAAAGAACTATGAATTGTACCTAGCAAAAAATAAAAGGAACTATGAATTGGAATTTGAAAAGAGGTCTATTTTCTAGTTTGAATTTTAGCAATGACAGATGTTCTGAAGGACTTTATCAAACTTAGGGTATGTTATGACCATTTCTTTGTGCAATTGTAGTACAATTGTTGAATAAATCAAATAGTATGCACACAATTAACCTGTCTCGACACTATTTGTTTATATTACTGTAAATGCTCCTGTGCATAAAAACACATTTGGTTAGTTCCTTAATTGTATTTTGTGACTTTACTGGGGAAGGCAGTGGAGGTGTGGTAAGGCATTGTAAGCAATGCTGGTGACTGTGGTGTTAGTGAGTGCTGAGGACATGGTGGTGGAGATGGCACTTCTTGCTGTACGAGAGGGTGCAGTACTGCATTCATTATGAGGTTATCCGAAAACTTTTGACCTAAGTGGTGGCAAGCCTGAAACACCTCTTTTTCTAAAGTTGGCAAGCCAGTGGTTCCATTGATCTGATACGTTGAAAGTCTGTGAACACCTTTTTTATGGCTATAATTCCACTCAAGAAACTTTTGTTAACTCTTAGCCCTGTAATTTTGCTCTAAGTAAACTCTGAGAGAGCTACATAGCTAAATTGAAGAATGAGCTTATAGCTAAACCGAAGCATTTTGAAAGTTTTAACAGACATTTTTAGAGTTCAAATCCTCCTACCCTCAATTATCAAAAATAAAATTTGCTTGAAGTAAACTTACCATGTGTGTGTGGTTGTGGTAGAAAAATCTATTCAGAAGGGATTCTTGCAAAGCTCAATGGGAAATTCGCATGATAATCCATGACATTGAACCTTTGATTGACTAACGAATGAATTTGTATTTTATTCAACTGGGTTAAAAGAGCTTGTAAGTTGTATTCTTTAGCCCATGCATATAGTAAGTGGGCTCTAGCTCGTAGCAGTACTGGTTCTGTACTTCTGTTGCTCCTTGTTTTGTATGGGGAGTTCTTTCTGGGATGGTCTGTGTTTGCTACGGTTGTTGAGATTGAGGGTCTATTTAGATAACGAGTATTTGTTAAAAATTGAAAATTTATTGCTGAAAACACTATAACAAAATAATTTTTAAATATGAATAGTGCCGTGTGAGACCCAATAAGATATATAATCTGCGTTTAAAGTAGAGTTGGCTGACAAGTGCGCAGTTGCTATGGGACCTACCTTTTAAACACCAAACGCAGATATGCTGAGGGAAACGCTTTCCAAACGGTTACTAAGTCTGCGTTTGAATTGGCGCTTTTCAGCAAATCCGTGCCGTTGCGTTTTATTTGTGGGTCCATGGGTATTGTTCGTAGACCCACAAAAGTCAGCAAAACACAGTTCTCTCTCTCTCTCTTTGGGTTCCACAGCACTATTCATATATTTAAAAATTATTTTGTTATAGTGCTTTTAGCAATAAGTTTTCAGTTTTCAACAAATAAGTAATATCCAAACACACAAGCAAAAGAAAAAACTCGAGCCTGCTATACAGTGAAATTTCAATTATTTCACTAAAAAAAAAAACATTAATTATAACAACCTAATTTTTCTCTCTTTCTTTTCTGGGAAAGTAACAACCCAAAAGTTGGGTCTACATGCACTTGTGTTTATGCCATGTAATACATTATAATTATTTACTCTGAGTGAAACTTTATTATCGAATTTTATATTAAATTTAAACAATTATAACTCTAGTACCAAATTAAAAGTTTTTAAGAAATTCAAAAGAAGTTTTATTGTATACTTTAAATTGAAGTTTCACTATTTATTTTAAAAGAATTTAGTTATTTATCATTACTTTTTGTTTTGATAAAAATAGCTTTATACAATTTGTTTGTTGATAAAAACTTTATAAGTTTTTTTAATTTTTTTTTTCTTTTACAATCTTTCTATTTAATCTTTTTTGAAAACATTATGAAAGTTTTTCTGATTATGCTTTTTAATTAACTTATTCAAAAAGCTATTCTAAAAGAATAATCATTCTCAATAAAAGTAGTAGTTTTTTTTTTTTTTTTGATAACACAATAAAGCAGTAGCTATTTTTGTGAAATAACCATTGTATTATAAATTTATAGGGACTATTCAACATGTTACATGTGTCCTAACTTTTTGTTTTGATAAAAAGAGCTTTACACAATTTGTTTGCTGAACAAAACTTTTTAAGCTGTTTTTTTTTTTTTTACAATCTTTCTATTTAATCAATTTTGAAAACATTATGAAAGTTTTTCTGATCATTCTTTTTAATTAACTTATTCAAAAAGCTATTCTAAAAGAATAATCATTCTCAATAAAAGTAGTAGTTTTTTTTTTTTTTTTGATAACACAATAAAAGCAGTAGCTATTTTTGTGAAATAACCATTGCATTATAAATTTATAGGGACTATTCAACAAGTTACATGTGTCCTTGAAAAAGAAATATGTCCCATTTTTGGGCCAGAGAACACAGTATGCTAAATGGTTTGGTAAGTGATAACACATAAAATTTGTGGGGGCCTTCAAATGCCCCCACCTATCGTTGCAACGAAAATGTTGCAGAAAACAATGTCTGCTCCCACACCTAACAACTCGTGAGTCGTGACGCCACAAATGAAACAAGGACAAAACAAAAGCCATGTCCATGTCCAAGTTTCAGAGTTTATTGATTGGTTCCCATGCATTATAAAAATGCACCCTTTTTTAATTCTCACCCTTTCTAGGAAGGATCGTAGCAACTTCCATCTGTGTCTCCAGACTTTAATAAGTTAGAATAATGCATGACCTCAATTTCTTGAATTTCTTAACTTTATTCAAACAATTATGCAAAATCATTTAAATTTTCACAAACCTTTTATTTCAAACCACCACAATTTTCTGGTACCTATGGTGATCTCACTGTAATTTTTTTTTTTTTTAGCTTATTTGAGAAGGGAGAGAGGAGCAAGTCAAAACCTCGTTATAGAGTTAAGTGCCAGTTGGACTACAAGCTTATTAATATTAGCATTGGTCACTGTAATGTTAACTCAATTTATAAAGTTTCTTATCAAGAAGTAAAAAACACTAAATTGAATCTGTCTACATCCAAAAGAAATCATTTGTTACTTTGACATATTGGTAAGAATAATTATTGAAACGAATGCTATAAACTCAAATATTATCCTACCTAAACAATATGAGGTTTTGAATATTATTACACATATAATCATTCATAAATTATGTGCATTGGCAATCCAAGAGAGTTAAAGTTTTAAATCTAGAGTAAAATACAGTTAACACCCTTAAAGTTTAGGCTAATACTAGTCAAGTTTAAAACTTTTCAAAATTAACCAACCTAATTCTTAATAACTTCGAGAGAGAAGAAAAATGAATAATGATTTAGGGTCTAAGTTGGGTTTCAGAACCAAAATAGTAAGTTTTGAAAAGTCTTGAATCCGACTGGTATTAGCCCAAATCTCAGAGATATTAATTGTATTTTACCCTTAAATCTATAATTATTTTGCCACAAAACTCCAACCAAGATATTCATTCTTCCCCTCAAATGCCTTGTCATTAGAAGATGTATTAGTAACAATTAGAATAATTTAATTTTGTCACTTACTGAGTAGTGGTGAATGAGATACGATCTTCTCAAACTTTCTTTTCCCTTTTTGTCTTTCTCCTTCAATCAAACTTTTTTTTTTAAACAACAAATTAATTCTTTGAATTGTGACTTTGAACCCAACGCACACGCTTTATGGAAAAGTAACGGTTTATATTTTAAGGAGACTTTGGCTAACCATGGTGGATCTTGCAGGCAGCTTTCCTCTAACGTGTTCTAGGTTGAAAACAACCGCGTAATTGAAAGTCTACTCGTTTTCCGGTGGTTCAACTTCGAAGTTAGATGAACTTCTGAGCAGTAACAGCATTCTCATTAGCTCGCGCATAAATTTGTATTTATTTTAGTATAACAACCTACTTTTTTTTATTATACCTACTTACTTTTTAAAACACTTATATTTGATTATCTATTTTAAACCACATCTTATTAAAATATCAATATATTTCTAAAATTGTCTCTCTTTCTTCATCCGCAATAATCATGCATCATCTACTCTCTTCTTTCATAGTCAGAGTACATACCAAAAGAATAAAAAAAGTAAATGTAAAATAAATAGTGTAAATTTATAAAGTTATTGTAACAATCATGTATTATTACACAACTTTTCATAGTTTGATATAGGTGAAAGTTGGACTTGATTATCTAAATGTGATACTTTTTTTATTATACAAACACTTATGCAGGTGTTCTAATTGCTATCAACATTAATGAAGCAAAGTTTAGAGAGGTCGTTTAAAAGTCTAATTAGTACTTTCTCTTTTTTGACTTAGAAGGAAAAATGACTGTTAATGTTATGATTTCCCATATTGCTAAATTATTTTTGGCAGCATCAACTTTCTTAGGCTTCATATTGCTTTTGTAAGAAAAAGCAATTTCTTAGACTCACGCTAACATGTTAGAGAAATAGAAAGTTAAATCTGTAACATGCCGATTTCTTAGACATTTCCTTTTTTTCTTTTTTCTTTTTTGAGAAGATTCTTGGACATTTCCTATATAGAGGGAAAAAAGAAGATAAAATCAATCTCCATTTTTAAAATATGCATCTCAAAATATCCTCATTTTATATTGAATTTATTTTATAAAAAAATACTAGGCCAAAAAAGTAAATTTTCAAATTCTTAAATATTAGAGCCTAAAATAGGCGGAGTGTAATAATTTGTGACTAATTGTCAGTCAAAGTGTAATTTCTAACTGTCTGCAACTTTGAAGATTATCTAATAAAAACCTGTTATCCAACTTGTCAGTTAATCTTTAAAATTTGAGTAATGCTAGAAGTATGATGAATTTTACTATAATAATCTTAATAATCTTACAAACCAATTTGTTACTAATGAGACAATTCAAATTTTTAGATATATGGTGGTTAAAGCTTGTCAATCACATTTATTGTTACATCAGTTTGTCAATTCTATGTAGTAAAAGTTGATAATCTTTAGCATTTTCCTTTAAATTGGAGAATTTGTTGAACTTCATTAAACACAAAAACTTATATCTATGAGGCAGGTTTTATTATATTTTAATATTTCAAGTTCATTATTTTCCTTTACAAGGTACTGTTATTCACATGTGTATACCTAACACATTATAGACCATTACCCTAAAATTTAACTATAATTACAATTGAAAAAAAAAAATATATGTATATATATATATATATATATATATATATATATGAATTGTCGCACACATCCGTTTGTACATTATTTATAACACTAGTTACAATTTAAAAAAAAAAAATCAATAGTTATAACAGGAAAAGAGAATTTTAATCTCAAACATATCCTTTGGAAACATGAAGTGGTGTTAGAATTTTTTTTTTATGAACACCGCTTTGTTCATGAAGTGGTGTTAGATGAACAATAAGACTTTTACCAATGATATAATATTAATTCAATAGGTTATGAGTTCTCATAAAAACTTTTTGGGGAACCCCAAAAAATAAATCAAAGAAATACTACTTCCACAATTGCTTTTGTTAATATGTGGTATTGGGAGAGAAAAATAATAAAAAGAAGAAAGAAACTCCAAATAAAGAAAATTCACACCCTACACGCTACATTTTACTCTGTTGAAGATTTTACAATCCCTCAAGAACAAGATATTGTTATCTAGGGGTGGAGTAGCCCATTGTTTTAGATTTGATGCATGCGATGTATTTTTGACAGAAAATTATTCACAAGGTCGTTGTCCTTATTCTTGAAGCTAAAATACACAATTATTACTCTCTCTTTTTTTTTAGGTAACTAAGGATATAGATTAACGAAATAGTAGGTACAAGGCCGATGCTAACATCTACCAAAATATCAAAATCAACATAAGTCTTAATAAGTTAATACTAGGGGAACAAAGTAAAACAAAATAAAATCCTTGGACTATGCTCTCCGCCAAAATAGGCTATGCATGAGTGCATCTATTCCCTTCCTTGAACACATGTTTAACTTCCATATGAGGAATCTTCCTCAAATGCAACCTACAATCATCCACAAGAGGACTCAAACTAGGATGAACTTTGTCCACATTAGTATGAAAAGAAACCCATAGAAGATGCAAGAGATAACTCATCTCGAGAATCCACGTACCCAATTCCCCTAATGATCTCTACTCTCAAGTATTGATCTAACCACCACCTGCTTGGTTTGAATTCTCTAACAATGGGTCATGCGCATTCATTTTAATCATTAGCTTGCGTACGAACACATTTAATTTCACAATATGTTAATATTAACTTGTAATTGAATTATATTACTTCCACCTGAAATTACCACAAATGAAATTATCGTACATCAATAATAAGTTGACATGTAAACATATTACAAAATTGAGTGTGCCCAACTTTTCCTTAACCACCCTTTGTCCGTATGCTTGCCACTTAACAATGGTATAATTCAAATTATAGGGCTTGTAGTCCAAACCCAATGAAGAAAAGAATTCAATGAAAACAATCATCCAAAAGCAAAGCTTTCAACCGTTTCCTTTTCAAGAATAATGCCCAAATCATACACTTTTGTTTTCACATAAAATCTTTCACATTTATTACTTGATTTGTATAAAAGAGTGATTAGTATATTTCATTTAAAATTTTGTTCAAATGGCAAGGGAGGGTCATTGACTCATTGAATTTTTAAGCCAACATGATTAGGAAAAAAACAACCTTTGTTTAAAAATTAATACTCCGTATACGTAACAAGATTTATATATCATATGTTCATCTATTTATTATATAAAAGAAAAGCATGTGGTCATGATGAAATCACTGATGTGGCATTAATATTCAAACCTACTTTGGTTTTGAAGATGCGTTGCAGTATTTGCTTGCTTGGACACCCATGCAAACCCACACAAATTGAACAAACCCCTATAATTTGATAGTAACAGTAACCAAATATATAAATAATAAAACAAAAAAATATGGCAGCTCTTGTAATTTCCTGGAAAAATAGGCCTATTATACATTCCTTTCTCCTCTCCTTTATCTCTGCAGTGATTCCCATTACCATTCTGCACAATCCCAAAAAAGGAGAGGTTTCCATTAACAAACATCACCCCTTTTATTTTTTCCTTCTTCCATTGCCTCCAGAATTTCATTTCCAAAATTTCCAATTCCCAGTTCTTCAAATTCCCCATTCCTTGTTAAAAAAACTCCAAAATAAATCTCACACCCACAAAGAGGGAATTTGTTTTCCTTGACTCTTGTTAGGCCCTTCTTTCATTTCCAAAATTTCCCAATTCCCAGTTCTTCAAATTCCCCATTCCTTGTTAAAAAACTCCGAAATAAATCTCACACCCACAAAGAGGGAATTTTTTTTCCTTGATTCTTGTTAGGCCCCTTCTTTTGTACCTCTCTTTCCATTAGGTTTTGTCTAAATTCCCATCAAAACTCAACAAACCCATTATTATTTCCAATTCCCCTTTTATGATTATTCCTTTTCCACATCACAAGCTGATGATAAAGTCTTAAGATTCCCATCCAAAACTGGCTCTCTTTTTTTCTTCTTCTTTTTCATAAAGACCATCTTTTTTCACTTCTAGTATATAAAAATTCAATCTTTCATTACTTTTTCTCTCTTATTTAAGTATCAAATCCTTAAGGGAGAAGAAAAAACGCAAAATTCTTCAGCAAACATGAAGGTCCACCCTATGCCAAAGAAGCGAAACATCACAATCCAATACAACCTCAATTCAAGAAATCCACTTTCTGAAGCTCAAGCTCTTCTGGGTCTCTCTTCAAAGAAGCTAAGGCGCTTACCCCATGTGTTTAGCCGAGTTCTCGAGCTTCCATTTCGGTCCGATGCAGATGTCTCGGTTGAGGAAAAACCGGATTGTTTCCGATTCACGGCCGAGACGGATGAGAATATCGGTGAAGTGAGGGCCCACATGATTGAAATCCATCCTGGGGTGATAAAGATTGTGGTGAGGGAAGGTGGGTCGCTTGAGTTGTCTCTGGATAGTTTGGAGCTTGATATGTGGAGGTTTCGGCTACCCGAGTCGACTCGGCCCGAGTTGGCTAGTGCGGTTTTTGCTGATGGAGAGCTTATTGTGACTGTGCCAAAGGGTGATGAGGAAGGTGTGGAAGGTGGTGGGGGAAATGGAAGTGATGGTGGAGATGATGAGATTTGGAGAGATGGAAATGGCAGTGGCTTTAGAGGAGGTAGGCTTGTGCTTGTACAGAAATTATTATAATAAAAAAATAAAAAAAAGTTTTAAATTATTTGCTCTTTTTTTGAATTGGGTTTTTAGTTTTGAAGTTAGTGGGGTTGGTGGTGGGACTAGTTTATGTATGCTTCTATTTCCTCTGTTGTTGAATCATGAAATGTTGTTTTTGTCACATGATAGGTGTAATGGCAATGGCAATGGCAATGAAGAATGAATATGATCGTTGAGTCTTATTATTGTTATTACTTTTTATAGAGATGATAGAATTTGAACTTGTGGCGACTGCTTTATGATGATTGCCCATTATCAATACCTCAAAACATCAATTGGTTTTTGGTATAAGTGGAATTTGAATCAGCTGAGCTAACTATCCACTTGAGTGTAAATTTTGTACTAGTTCATTGATGTTGCTTTACTTTGGCATGTTTTTGTTTTTTTTGTTTTTCCCACTGACATTTTGTTTTGTAGGTTAGATGGTTATTGATGTATTGTAGGATTAGTTAATTTGGCTAGAGAGTGGTGTTGAAAGTTGAAGCACTTTCCTTTGTGTGTTTACTTTTGAACAAACAAAACCTTATTGTTGTCTGATGATAACTTTGTCTTCTTCTTTCATCCTTTCTTAGGCCTTTATGCTGTTGCTAAGTAAAAAAATAGAACAGAGGACATAGTTGTGTCAGGTATTATGTTGTTTGGCTTTCTAAGGTTGAAGATTCTTAGTCAAATAGTGGTCATTGTTTGAATACAATAATTGTCTTTGTGGGATCCCAAAGAAGAAGGTTTGAAGTTTTGCGCGTTTCTACTTTTTCCCCTTGCAATTACTTGGGAACATTATAGTCTAGTCTGAATTTCTATGCCAATCCACCAGGTAGGAAAATTCACTTCATAGTTCATGATAAAGCAAATGCATTATTTTATTTTATTTTTTCCGAGAATTGGTTCCGTAGTTGCTTCATGCATTGTAATGAATATATGCTTTTAGCCCATTAGTAGAAAGTAATCTAATCTTAGTCCTAAGCATTTCATTTTGCCTTTTACTTTTAGTGATTAAAATATCCCTTTTAGCCTATCTAGATGTCACTAAGTGATGTAAATTTACCTTATATTACAAAAGGCCACTAGGTTCTTTTATTTCTTTATTGTTTTCCTTAAGTTGTTAAGGTCTACTTTTCCTTTCGTTTTCTTTTTAGTCCTAATTGGCGTGATCCCTCCTGTTGTGTTTGTATTGCAGTCTTGGTATTTGAAGACTTTTTTAGTGGGTCCACCACATCCCCTTAGTTTCACATTAAAGATATTCATTGGCAATATTATGACCAGATTATCTTGTTCCTCCCAAATCCTGCTTTATGTTGCTTGACTTTCTACACGCTTTCTTTGGTCTACCAATTACAATATCATTTTTCTCTTTCTTTTCTAAATTACTTAACTATCAGTGATAGTGCAGCAGTCTCAACAAAAGTTCTATCTGATGCTTGAGCAAAGATTTTAATTTAAATATTCTGGAATGAGATTGGAGGAAGAATAATTTTTCTGTTTGATACGTTGTTTGCCACGAGAGATTTCATTATAGTTAGATTCCTTTTCAAGCATTGGGGATTTTGCTTTCTTTGGAAGTGAAAGACCTGTTCTTTGGGAGAGTTTAGAATTATGGATCACTTTAGAGGTCTAATTGCATTTCCCTACATTACAACTTTTAATACAAGTCCTCCTGTCTTTAGCAATAGAGCTATTGTAGGGCTGTCTAGAAATTTTGAGTTTTGATATATGGTGTCATTCAACAATTCTAACTTAAATGAGATCTTTCATAATTCTCATGAATCCTGTCATTCTATTAAGTAGTATTATGCATTTCTAACTTAAATGATATTTTTTATAATTCTCATGAATTCTGTCATTCTATTAAGATATCTTTCATTATGCATTTAGTGCTCCACTTGATTAAGGTATTTCATTATGCCCGTGTGAAATTTTTTCCTGAACAAGGATGGCCCCTTATACCATGAAATTTTTCCTTGTCCTGGGATAGTTACTTACCTCATTACAATGGTGTCATTCGGTTTCCGATTAATTCAGAGGAAAATTAATGGTAGTAGTGCTGTGTCATGTTTGACTTGCAGATCAATAAACAATGTAAGTTGAATGCTTCCTTTATGCATGTTAGTGACTTGAAAAACTTCTTCTGGTATACTGCAAATTAAGGAACGCAAACATTTGTTTAAAAGAAAAGGTAGATGCAGAAAAACCAGAAAGGAGTCATGCACTGATGATCTTTGTTTCAGTTCTTGAAAGGTTTATTTTAGAATGAAGTTTTGTTTTTGCAGTGTTTTTTATGATTAACTCTGTATTTTGTCTATTTTAAACGAACACTTGAGGCACATGGCCCAGGTAAAATCTTGAATTAATCAACGATGAATTTTGCAGTCTAGTCATTTTGATTTGGGAAACGAGTCTTTTCTTGAATGTTAGTCTTTTCTTGAATTTTGTAGTCCAGTCATTTTGAATTGGTACTTACACTTCAAATCAATCAAAAAAAAAAAATTATATATATATATATATATATATATATATATATAAAAGCAGGGACTTCATGTAAGAGAGCATAAGGTTCTGTCAAGTGGCGCATTGTATGACATTTTTTTCATTTAGGCTTCCACTTCATTTAAATTTAGCATTCATGTCAGATACATTTATTTCAATGTATTAATATAATTCAAAAAATTTATATATATTTATAACTTTAAATGCTTTGAGTAAATATGAATGGATTTAAAAAGTTATAGGAAAACAACGAATTAAGAAAACTTTTCAATTTTCTGCATAAGCTAACTTCAATGCAGAATTGCAAGAATCAGATTTAACAAATTTGGTAACATGATTATTTGTCTTCACATTTATCCAATATAAATCTTCATTTTCTTTGGACTTAAAAATTAAACTTGCATAATTTCTCTTACAATATTTTTGATTTCGTTTCTGAAAGATGCACTAATTTCCAATATATTATGTTCGTCTTATATATTTTGTTTATATTTTATGTATACATTTTTACTGATGTAGCATTCTAATGTGATTAGGCTGCTTTTTTCATATTATGTGTCAATTGAGATTTTTGGTTTTCCATATGATGCATATACTTGGTAAGGGCTTGTAGTATTTTTGGGTATTTCAGTTGCTTTTAGTTTAATTAAAATTTGGAGGTTAAATTGTGATATTATCGCATCATTATGGCATTTTTTTTTTCTATTATTGTATCATAAAAATTCTAGCATAGCTAATTGATTAAGATATCCTTCTATCAATTTTCTCTCTATTATAATTACAATCTTTGAAAATCAAATTTTCTTCAATTTAAATGTTAATGCGCCTTAATTTTATCTTTTATACCAATTTTGAAATCAATGAAAAGCTACTTTCATTGACATAAAAATTGTAGGTGTTGATATAGACTTTAGTGGCATAAGAAATGTAGAAATTAATACTATAAAATTTATATATAAAGCATAAATCATACAAGAGAGACATCTAGGAATCAACAGTTTGTAGGTGATAATGTGAACTATAATCTAATGACATTGGTTGGTTGCATATATAGGAGGAATTTTTTTTTCCCAATGTATTTAGTTTGAATTTAGTTTTATTACAAAATTTCAAAGATTAACTATGACTAATAATAATAATACTATTCATGAATGGGTCATAAATAACTTCTTAAAAAATTTATCAAAATGCACCATGCATCGCACAAAATATCAGCTAGTAATGCTAAAATTTCCCTTCCTACAGTAATGGTTGGAGGGTGAGATTATTAGTTTAAACGAGCATTCAGCTGTAGTATTTTGTTTATTTGCTAAAAGTTGATATAAGTATCAACTCTTAGGTATAGTTATACCTATGAGGCCTTAAAAGTCGTATAGATAAGATAAGATAAAAATTCGAAGAACTATTACAGCAGACATTGTGTAATTTGCTAATTAAAAAAATAAATAAATGATGTGATATCGTATATATCTTTAATCAACACTTTATCATATCTTTGTCATAGATTCCATCCGTTTGCTTTATTTCAAAAGAAAATAGAAAGATGTACCTTTACCTCGTTTTTAAATGTTCATTGTTACAGATGCATGCCTGGACCTTAAAACACGTATAAAAAAGACAAAATCTGGTAATCCATTCCTGGCCTCCATCGCATAAAGTAAATGCAGGAACGAATTTGTGCTTGCGTTTCCGATTCCCCTTATTAGGTATGGAATTGCATTGCACTCTCATTAGTGATAAAAAGTTATTCCAAAATTGTAAACTCACTGCCGTAAAAATGTTTGCTTTAATGAATTCAGATCAGATTGCAGGAATGATTCCTCTTGATGCTATAATTAATCGTATCTTCTATATTCAGCTTACATCAAAGATCACTATTTGCATACATATACAAAGAATAAGAGTCTCTCTTGCAGGAGTGCTTTGAATAAAACTCATCTTTTTCCCATTTTTTTTAACAAGATCTAAATTTTCAATTTCTGGTAGTAGTAACACAGCTCCTGAGGTTACTCTATCGGAGACTTTTGTTTGGTAATCCTACCAGAGATATCCCATTAATAATTGTGCACCAAAAAGGAATAAGAAGGGGGAAGTCGAAATCATAGGAACAAATTGCAATTCATTTGATAAGTTGCTCCTAAGAACACGCATCCATTCCTCAAAATATTGTTCCATCGGAGAAAATTTTTCTTTTATGAGACACCATCACAGAATGTGGATCCCACAAGCGTGTAAGACCCACCAAACGTGAGAACGAGTTTCATGAGATGGTCTCATGAAATACTTTCTCGTTCCGTGGAAGCAAAGTCGCAACCCAATCTAATGCATACAGATACTTCCTATGGCCACCACAAGCTGTTTACTCAAGAACAATGGTGACTAGTTAAACTGTGAGGGAAAAATTCATTGAAAGTCTAACATGGCCATAAGGATTTGAATCCAACCGGTTTTTTAATCTAAATGTAGCTTTAATATGCCCCAGGCAATCTTTTCACAATCTCTTTGCCAACTCTTACACTTTTTCTGCGGATCCACCACTGTTTAATTCAGCATTAGGGTAGTCAGAAGCTCTAAACCGAATTCTCATCGCTTTGATGTGCTGTTATCGCTGCACGAGCAGATTCTGTGGTATCACTGCTACATGACCCCTCCAAAAACGGCAGGGTGTATGCTCTCCAAATATACAGGTGATCAGTTCAAGATCAAAATTTGATGAACAGATGGCAAATTAAACTGTATAGTTTTGAGGGTTTAGTTCTGAGTTTCCAAACCAAAGTGTTCCTTAAGGATTCCTTTAGAAGTCTTCCCGAAGCCGTTGGCCACCCTTTCCATATCCTTGAGTTTCCTCAGTTCCCGTTTTATCTGATCTACTCTATTCAAAACAGCATCGAGCAAGGCATTTGGGTCAGCTGATGATGCGCAACGTGCTAGTTCAGACCTCTCTTTCTCAAGTTGCTGATACAGATTAAGAAGAAAATTCTTCTGCGCATGAAGCCTTTCCTCTGCCATTTTATATTCAGTGTCCTGTGATTTTCGCAGTGCCTGTAAAACTTGTTCAATCTCGTCCTCAAGCATTAGAGATTCTGATCGATGGTCAAAAGCAATGGACAAAGTGTGCCCTGAGCTTGTTCTGACATTTAAATCGTCATTCATAACTTCCAGGGCAGCATTTCCATGATCAAAGGCACCTGCTTGTGAACACAAAAATCCAAGGCTGAGAGAAGTAGAATGGTTTAATGAACATTTGTATTTATAATAACAATGTCAGAGACAGTGGTATGACTTGATTCAAAGCAAAACTGTTTCCAGGTTGAGAGACGTGCATGCATCAGGCATTAAATTCACGGATCAACAAATTTCAGCATTTGCAAATATGGTTTTCTAAAGTTTGGCCAAATGTAGGTAGACTTATTTAATAAGAAATAAGTTGAAAAAACCTACCATTTCCATAAGAGAGGGAGATAGAGAGTACAAAACTTTGGGAGGCCATTTCTTATACTTGTATGACTATATGCCCATAGAAAAACCTTGAGCAGAGTAAACCTAATACATTTTCATGCAGTGTCCAGCCAATCTTAAGTTGTTGGTAGAGTTTGCTGACTAATTTGAATTATTTAAAATTAAAAATCACCTGTGGAAATTGCTGAGAAGCTGTCTTCCACTTTCCAGATATCTTCAAGAGAAGTCCCACTTTGAAGCTGATGTAAATATCAAATTGTCAGACTGCTGGTTCGTTTTACACACCCTGAAAGAGGGCCGGGATAACTTCTTTAGAAGAAAGCTAAAAACTTCAATACCTAGAGATCAGTTTTACCTTTGCAATGGCTGATTCAAAACGAATCAGCAACCTCTTTGCACTGGTTTTCTGTGAACCACCCAAGATGCAGACACCGACACTTAAAATCTTCTCTATGTCATCACGAGAATCAATAGATTCACAAGTTTGTAAAAACCTCGCAGCATGTGAAACCAGATCTGTTCTAGCATCACAACGACGACAATAGTACTCGGCATCTAATCCAATGCTTCCTCCTACTGTCCCAGCCATGTAACATCGAAGAGCACAGTCAATGTGAGCAATATGCCCACATATATAACCCTCATCCACCACTGCTTCACATTTGATGTGACTGTAGCCTCCATGCTCTAAATTTATAAGCTTGCTACATAAGATACAACAACAATCATGGCAGAACCGAGGTTCACTGCAGCAAATATCACAGGGCATGGCAGCTAATGGTGGTTTTTCTGATTGTTCCAAGATGCTGCTGCACATTTTATTGCCAGCCTTACAACCCCCAGTATCAGTTGGGGAATCAGACACAGCATATTCTGCCATCTCTTCAAGAGGTATAGTCAATAAATTTCGCCGTTCCACATAACCTGTAGCAGAGCAACATTGTTAAAGAAGAACAAAAAAGATGAACAAGTGTTAAACCTAGACATCCATATTTACAGTGGTATAACTTAACGCATTTAACATTATTCTAAATACAGTCTCAAAATTACTGCATTGATACTGATCATAACTGATGTACTTTCAAATAATTACAGGCAATAAAGAAATTTAGAAAAACAGCAAAAAGTTGACGGAGGTGTAACAGAGGGGTCAACTTGGTCAATTTCTGTATACCTAAGGGGTTTAAAATTCAAATGGACCCAAACCTCATGGGGTGTTTTTGCAATTTTCCTTTAATAAACCAAAATAAAATATTATAAAGAACATATATAAGAATCCATAATCATGAAACAGTCTTGAAGATAATTCAATATGAAAGTCCATGCTAGACTGCCCAAAAAACATGAGTAAAAATCCTACAGGCAAGGTGACAAATGATTTCTGAGTTATCAATTCTGTTATCTAATATATAAAGTACTCCATGAACAAAATTGAAAATCTGGAAGTTTATTGATGTTCTCAAGGATCCTCTATGTAAAGTCAAATGGTTGCATGACATTTTGAAAACTGGCATCACTCAACTATTCACTAAATGTGATTATCACAATGACTTAATATATAGAAGGTGAGAATTTAATCAACCATTGGCATAACAACAATAACAACTAAGCCTTAGTCCCAACATCTTAGATCAGATATGGATCATCAGCAAACTAATTAGGATCGGCCACATGTATTCTTTTCCTCCATTCTATGATATCCAAAGTCATACCCCCCATTATCTCTGTTATCTCCTTAACCTTTGCCATTCTCCACATCTCTACCTTTTCTTGTTCCCCCAAACTCTTCCATCACGTTTTACAACCCATTCGTCTTTATTTCTACTTTTACCAAACCTACATTCCGTATTTTGTTTAATTTCTACTCAGCCAAAATCCTTCAAATTCTAGAACATCAGTCCAAATTTCTAACTTAACATTAACTCCACTTCTAGTTTCATCAACTAAATCTAAAGACATCAAGGAATAATTAGAAGAAGAGCAAACTTTAATCATTTGAATATTGATGAGTTTTTTGATAGGCTTTAAATTGCAACTAGCATAAAATAGAAAACACCAGTCCAATCATGAGCTTTAGGACACTGATCTCATGGATTCAGAATCAAGATGCCAATCATATGTGTTGCCTAAAGACATATAACCTCTGGAACCAGTGCTCACCACAAGCCTGTTTGGTGCAACTTATTTTTTCAGCTTTTTGAAATTGGACTACTTGAAAAAATTGCACATATAAATAAGTGAAGTTTTAAAAAAACGTGTACTTTGAAAAGGTGTGGTTTTAAGAGATTGTACTTTGAAAAAGCGCAATGTTAAATGGCTACACCAAACGGGCACCTAACCAAACTAGAAAATGGCTCTAAAATCATGATTCAGCAATGCTGGCGACACTAGCAAGTAGCAACTACTAAATTGTTCCATGAACATAACAAAGCAAATGTAGTATAAAAGTATTTGTCCAGGGGAAAATGCAAAAGATGATATTTAACAATATCAAACCAGAAATCTCAAGTTTACAACAATAGAAGTGAAAAATAAATGTTTGATAAGAAAAAGTTTTGTTAATTACAGCTGACCATTTGTCAATGCAGATTTCTTTGCCGGGATCTTCCAGCTGAATGAGTTGAAAAATGCTTCAATGTCAGCACTAGGGAATGCCGCTCGGATATACCGTTCAAGAGAAAGTTTGCTTGCAAAACCATGTTTCCTACGTGATGAGTTTGATGAGCTCTCAATACGACGGCAAAGGCGCTTTGGAAGATAAATGTACCTATCCAAATAGTGTCCAGTACTAGCAACTCTCTTCCCCACCCTCCAAGTCCAAGTGTCACCTCGATTGGGCCAATTTACAGGAGCATATGGCAAACCCTCACCAGACTCATCAGGTGAAACCGGCATTAGAAGAGAACCATTTTCATTTGTCCCTGTTGTGCTTCCGCTGTTTTCATCATAAAAAACAATCTCCATTTGTATCTTTTCCAGCTGACAACTGGCTGTGCCTGCTGAGCTGCTCAATGCCATTTAGATATCAGTGGCAGTAAAAAAATTACAAAACCTACTTAATTGCAAAAGTACAAAGCCATTTTGAAGGCTCCAGACCTTACTGGTTCTGACTTAAACTTCACACACACACACACACACCAAAAAAAGGAGAATGATGCATATATTCAAATATAAACTTTGTACATTGAGGAATATTAATCAGAAAACACTAAAAAAGCAACTTGCTCCTCGAAAAGAAAATAAGACACTATAAAGATAAGTGCAGTGGTGCAGCCACCATCAGTGTTGTTAAAAGTGCACTTAGGCACACATAAGCTCAAAGCCCAAGGTCTAAGAGCTTCACTTGACCGAATGTGAATCTCATTTAATGGAGTATCCTTTTCTTCCTTCAGGTGCTTTTTGAGGTTGCACAAAGCATTCCTAGGTGTGCTTTTTAAATCTTTTGCTAGATATATATGAGTCATTAAATTTGATCGATGGATCTCGAAAGTAAAAGCATGAACCATTCATTTATTATCCCAACACCATATATAAGGTGTTGTACTACACAAACAATTTTTTGTTTACACATAAAAAGACACAAATAAGGATAATTTACTATTCTTGTGCTTTTTGATCTTTGTCTTTTGGGAAATATTTTGATTAAATCATATACTTCATTTTGATCATATCTATAACACTTATGTATTTTTATAATGCACAAGAAAATTATATAATGATTTTAGTTTAAACTTTATATTACTGGTTTATCATATTGTTTAATGATATTTGTTCTCAAAAACACTTTGTACTTCCCTTTTTCATTTCCAAAACTCTTTAGGATCTCCCGTCTAATTATTTGTAATTTTTTAAATAATTTGCATTCATCATCATGAACATGAAGTATTTCCCATTTTTAAAAAAACTTTCTACTTACATGTCAAAAAAAACAACAACAACAACGTCAACAACACTAGTCATAATTGACCGATCACAATTATGGAACCTAAAATTCAAATCTATATTTGCAATGCATAGAATCTTAGGTTTCTACTCTTTTCCCCTACTGATAAGTTATACGTGCATCCAAGGGAAACCCACAACCTATTACACCACCCATTTTTTGTAGGAGAAAGTGCCATTTGAGGCAGAGTTCATTGGCTTCCAAGGATTCTAGTGTTAGTTCATCTCTGCAACGAACAAAGGTTGTACTCCTTTTCACCTATCCCAAAAAAAAAAATCCTACTTCTTTTCTTAGAGATATTTTGTAGATGATATAAGAAATACTAATTAGTCAATCCCATTTAGTTATCCCATAGGTACTTAAATTAGCCCATATAACTTATATAGATTTCTACCAATTATTCATCAGGAATGGGACCCATTTTTGAAATGGAAGCCCATTTACATACTTGTTAGTAATAGTAACTTGAAATAAAAGCGGATCATGAAATCATTAAATCTGATCCTGCAGCATGAATTTCCATATAGCCTCAATTTCCTTTTCTTTTCACACTACTTCGCTCTCCACCTTGCTCTTACAAAGGGAGAAACGCGCCATTTTAAGCTAGAGTAGTCGCGCCTCAATTTACCCAAACAAATAGATACATTCATTTTCTTCAAATCCCACCTTGCTCTTACAAGGGGAGACGGAGAACACGCCATTTTTAAGCTAGAGCAGTCGCGCCCTCAATTTACCCAAACAAATAGATACATCCATCTCTTCAAATCCCACATAAATTAAACAGATCTACGCAAATTACATAAAATAACAAGAGAAATTCACATCACAGGTTTTCTTTATCACACCCGTACTCGCAAAAGACCAACCAAGAAATAAAGACAACATACATTACCAAAAATTTAAACGCCGTAAAAATTACTATTAGCCATTAAAAATTACAATTCTCATTCAATTAAAAAAAATTACATTTTTTGTTTTTTTTTGTTTAGTATGTTCTGGAAATTTCTAGGTTCCAAACAACAAATAAAGTCAAACATAAATACTAATCCTACGTAGCTCGAAAAACTCCCAAACACCCAAACGAAAACGATGTTATCTAGAAACGCCATATACATACATTTTAATTATCGAATGAATCCAAAACATTGATTTAATTTTAAAACACAGTTAATTAATTATAATTATTACAATTTCAAATAATTTAACCAAAAAAATAAAAAATAAAACATCACCTGAAACTAGCTGTGTTCCTCAGATTCACAATGAAAATGTTTCCGATCCCAACGAATCAAGCTCGTTAAAGAACAACGAAGCTAAAATGAAGTACAACGAGGTTTGGAAATGATTTTTTTTTTTGTTTTTTTTTTTTTTGTTTGATGTGTTTAAGAAAACAAAATTTCTGAAACCGAAATCAAAGACACAGAAATAGAGAGAGGAAACGTTGTTGTTGTTTAGGTTTAGGTTTAGGTTTAGGATTTAAGGAACAGAACTGAAGGATTTGAGAAAACAGAGGTGAAAAAAACAAAGGTACAAGAAGAAGAAGAAGAAGCGAAGCCCTAACTAAAACCCCAACACAGAATTTTAGAGAGAGAGAGAGAGAGAGAGAGAGAATCTTAACAGCAAAGATCGTCGTTGTGGACATTTTTGGAATTTAAATGGATGACATGTGGGATTGTGGGGGAGAGATTTTTTTAATGACGCTGTTGCCCACTCCCATCAATCATCTTCCAAACCATGTTTTGTATTTGTCTAAATTGACCTGATATATTATATATTTCCTTTTCTTTTTTTGGTTCAAATATTATAAAATAATTTTAAATATATTTTTAATAAATTTTTATTTAATTTTTAGTCATATAGAATTATTTTTAATTTTTTAGGTGACTTTGGTTATAGAGTTTATTCTTATGGTCCGTTTGATTGAAAGAGTGAAAAAGTGGGAGTATAGAAAATTGTGAGAGGATAGAAAATATTTGGTTTTCCCTCTTATGTGTTTGGTTGGAAGAGTGAAAAAGTGAGATAATGAAAAACTCTTTTATTTGGTTTAAGAGAAAAATGGAATGATAGAATATGTAATTTATATAAATTAACTATTATACATTTATTATATAATATGTAAGAAATAGATTTATTTGTACTCATTAAATAAAATCAAATTTACCACATCATACATATAAATTTATATTATTATAATGTAAAAATTACAATAGTGTACATATAAATTTAATTGGGCAAAAGACTTTAAAAAAAAAAAAAAAAGAACTTGGACGTTGGTGTGTTGCGAAGGTAAGGATGAGAAGAGGCAAAAGTGATAAAGATGAGAAGAGAAAGTCATCACGTCATGATAATGAAAAACTCTTTTGTTTGGTTTGAGAGAAAAATGGAAAATGTAATTTATATAAATTAACTATTATACTCTTATTATATAATATGTAAGAAATATATTTATTGGTACTCATTAAATAATATAAAATTTACCACATCATACATATAAATTTATATTATTATAATGTAAAAATTACAATAGTGTACATATAAATTTAATTGGGCAAAGACTTTGTAACCAGCAAAAACGTGGATGTTGAAAAAAAAAAAGATTTTGTATTAACTTAATCAGGTCACGTTGAAAAAAATAATAATAAAAATAAAAGAACCTGGATGTTGGTGTGCTGTGAAGGTAAGGATGAGAAGAGGCAAAAGTGATAAGGATGAGAAGAGAAAGTCATCACGTCATAGTAATGAAAAACTATTTTGTTTGGTTTGAGAGAAAAATAGAAGGATGGAAAATGTAATTTATATAAATTAACTATTACATCTTTATTACATAATATGTAAGAAATAGATTTATTTGTACTCATTAAATAATATAAAATTTATCACATCATATATATAAATTTATATTATTATAATGTAAAAATTACAATAGTGTACATATAAATTTAATTGGGCAAAAGACTTTGTAACCAGCAAAAATGTGGATGTTGAAAAAAAAAAATTTGTATCAACTTAATCAGGTCACGTTAAAAAAAAAAAAAAAAAAAACCTGGACGTTGGTGTGTTATGAAGGTAAGGATGAGAAGAGGCAAAAGTAATAAGGATGAGAAGAGAAAGTCGTCACGTCATGAATGGGGGGTAGGTGAGAGTCTTTGTGTAAAAGTGCTTTCACAGCACTTTTCTCTCCACATTTTCCTCCCAATTTGGGAGGATTAAAAAAGTGGGCCCAGGAGAGAAAACTTTCTCCCTTATTTTCAGTCTCTCCTTTTTTTCTTTCCTAACCAAACAGTGGAAATCAGCATTTTTCACCCTATTTTCCTCTTTCAGTTTTCACCCCAACCAAACACACCCTCAAAGTATACTGTGTTAATAATTTTATATTGGTGTGAGAGACCATGCCCTCGGTCCTGTTTTTTTCTTTTTTCTTTTTATGTTGGGCCAAACCCATATGAATAGGTGAATTTGTGTTATTGCCTCTCAAAATGGAGGTTCGATTAATTACATTTCCCCCTTTAGATTAAGGGTTTTACAATGGAGTAACCACTTATTTAATTATTGGAAAAAATAAGAAAACTAAAATTGCAAAATTCCTCATTTTATTAATTTGAAATTGAATTTACATTGACCATAGTAAATTACATGACTTTGGTCCTAAATACAATCTAAGATAAAGTACATAACTTTGTTTCCTAGTTACGATTTAGAAATTGAAAATTACATGGATAAACATTTGATCTACTAACCCTTGATCTAAGCTTGAATGCTATGTTACAAGGTGGGAAGGTGTTAAGCACCCGTCTTGCCCGGTGAAACTGGTCTTCTAGACTATGGTAGTCAACATTCATATCATATCATCCAATATGTCAATTAGTTTGCATGTTGAATTTAATGTATGTGCATGTGATAAATCCTAATTCAATCTATTAAGTATTGCATTTGGATTGAAAAATAAATTCTAACAAATGTGTGTGGATTGCGATATCCTAGATTCAAGGATTTGAAAGACTTATGAAACAAACATGTTTGTCATATTTTTGACGTGGATTTAAGATTAAAACTAGTATTATGCATGAACATGTGATGAACAACCAAAAACATGTGAAGAACACATAAGAACATTTAAGAACGTTCAAACATATTCAAGGGAATTTAAATAATTACTATCATGCTTTAATCTTAAATTCTCATTATGGTAACATAAAAAACCAATTAGAGAAAGAGATTATACCTTCATGCAAGATCCATACGGTGAAAGAGGAGACTCTTGGTGGAACTCCTAAGGGTGGAGGAAAAGAAGAGTTAGGAGAGGGAGAGTGAGTCTCACTCAAAACCTTGAGTCTCAAGAAGACCAAGATATGATAAGATTACTCAACTTCACTAGAACTCAAGGGAGGAGAAGAGAGGAGATTTTTGTGTCTTGGAATGGAGGAGAATGGGGTTTATATAGTAATGGTGGAGAAAATATGAGTGGAATGTCATTTAATGAGGGTTGACGATGAATCATAAACTTAGACTTTATTTTAGCTTTTGAGAAAATCGGGTGCATTAAATTTAGAGATCGGTGGGAGTGAGGAGCAAGCAAAATTCGATTGTCCCGTAACTACTGTAACAGCTTGTAGAGCCACATTCAAAAAATCACATCTTCCTTATTTTTGATTGTAATTGTCTCATTCTCATGCTCAAATTGAAGCCCCGGATGTCTAGTTTCTGGTAAAATTAACCTCATTCATAAATTCAAAATATTATGAGAGATATTAACAAAATGGTGAGCATAGGTCATTTGTTAGAAAATAATTTCAGCACAATTAATATTAATAGGTCCCAAATTAGTTTCCAATTAACATTAATAGACTCCAATCACTCCCATTTTAGACTTAATTAGTTCCAAATTTACCTTAATTAAAAGATAATTGCACAAATTACTCATTGAATAATTAATATTTAACTATCTAATTAATTAAGCGTATGCAACCTTACCATAAAATATAGTCATAGCCAATCAAATTATGACATATCATTAATATAATTATAATTAATTGGAATAAATTGTTTATACTCACATATAGTTAGACTCAATTTGTGATAGTGCTTCTCGGCCATTAAAACTTGATTTGATGATAACTTTCAATCTGATGGTCGGATCAGGGCTCATGACCAGTCGATTTAATCATTACAACATCAAGATCATTTTGGTGAAATGAGATTAAGGATCTAATGACCAGAATCAAGATGCATATTTTCAAGGTGAAATTACCCTCTTACCCTCCATGTGAGGTTAAATGAAAGTTGCAAAATAGAGTGTCAACAATTGGCTATTAGTGATCTTTTTTAGATGTGCTAAGGTTTTTTTTTTTTTTTTTTGTGTTATTAAATATTACTACATTCTTAAGTTGCAACGACAAGTCGTTATAATTTAATTGTAAAATATATGTTCTAGTCTTATGAAATTTGGTATTTTCTTTTACTTTTACTATTTTATAGTTTTTTATTCTTTTTTATATTTGAATGAGAGTATAATTTGATGGATAATTTTGAAAATCTCAATTTACCTTTATTTTTTTAATATTTTTTATTCTTTACTCATTTTCAATTAGGCAATAGAATTGTTTTTAAAAGTATAGAAAAGCAAACACTAAATATTCTATTCCAATTATAAATTATGTTGTATAACTTATAGTACTTACGTTGATCTATTTCATGCAAATATGATGTGTACTACTCATCTTTTATTATTAATAACAAATAAAATTACCAAAATATTACAAAATAAAAAATGAGGCCTCTCTGAAATTTCTATGAACTCTTGGTAATATAATTTTAATTTAAGCAGCATTTTTTAAAATTTTTGAAAATTTACCTATAGAGTTTCACTTAAAGCAATTAAAAATTATAATGGTTTTAATTAAAAAAATAAATAAATTTTATTAAGAAAAAGGTAAATATGTAATTAACCAAATTCGTTATTGGAGTACAGCCACTAGGCTCAAATAAAGTGTAACCACTTGCCAACAAAAAAAATAGAAAAAGCATTTGGTATAACCGCGTCTTGCTCAAGAAAGTGTAACCACTTGCCAAAAAAAAAAAAACATTTGGTATAGCCATGTCTTTTGGTATTCAACTTTTAGGTTTAATGTATTATTTTATATATATATTTTTTCCTTTTTTTGGTGTCATCTTTTATTCCACAAGTCATTCAATCTATTTAGATATGAACATTTTCGTTTCTTAAAAAACAAAAGATATGCTTATTTTTCAACTTATTTAGCCTATTTGATTTATGTTCAATTTTTAAAAGTCTTACTATTTAAAGTACGTACAACATATTTTTATCTAATTCTCACACTCCTAGCATAGCTTACAATAAGTGTTTTACATTACGCACATAAACATACATGCATGTGCATGAGTCGCATTTAAGTTAATTACTTGAGGATGGATGTAATTGGTGAATGTTCCATTGCTTAATTAATAAATTTTAATTAAATGTGTATTAATAAATCAATAATCAAAGAGGGGTGCTACGTCCACAACATTTTTACAACAATTTTACAACAAATCATAGGTGGTTAGTTGTTATAGGTTCAAATTTGAATCTAACACTAAGATTACTTTTTTGTCCCAACAATAACAACCAGTAACAACTTGCCACTTAGGATTTGTTGTAAAAATGTTGTAAAAATATTGTGGACATATCATTTCTCATAATCAAATTACATTATTCTTTTAGATATCCTCTATTACTTACAAACTTTCAAGATGATCATTGTCAATAACTTTCTCATATGTAAAATGTGGAATAACCATATACAAGATCCTAAAGGTACGTACTCTTTTATTTTTTTCACCCACAATGCATGATTCAATCATAGTTAAAACAATCTCCTCTCATTACTCATAACCCCAAATCATCTAGAAAATTTCATTGAAATTGAGATGATTACTGTAGGGGTATTGGGCCCAATAGTATATGAAGGATGGCCCAACGAAGTATTTTGGGCTGGAAACCCAAAATCCGAAGACATCAAAATGGTCGTGGACTATTTACATATCCAAACACGTCCGAGGAGTAGATTTGTCCTCGGATTTCAAGGCCGAGGACATAGAAAGAGAAGTTTGGTATCCCTGGGTTATATTATAATGAGTCCTACAATTATGGGGATGCACGGTATACGTGGAGGGCGAGAGAAAGAACGGTGGAATGTCTAAAAATAAAGCTGCTACCACCGCCCATACATTAAAAGCTCGTAAATTGATACGCCCTTGTATAGATGGAAGGATGGGACCCGAACATCGAGCTTGGAACTTGGTCCCTAATCCCGGCCGGGCTTTAGGGAAGAATGGATGGGACAAGTATCCAAAAGGGGGATTGCAAACGAGAAAAGTGGAAGGTGATGAAGGGAAAGGAAAGGATATAAATAGGAGGAAAGGCATACGAAGAAGGAGAGGACTTTTCGAGTAAAAGAGATAGAGCCAATAGTAAATGATAATCAACACTTGTATCCAAACTTGAGAAATATCATTAGAAACCATCCTCGGACACAATCCGAGGACGATTTCTCGATCTTACTCTTTGCAAACGATTCTTTGTTCGTTCTATTGGGCCCAAAGCCCGTTCTTTTTGTAATTGTCTAAACCATCCTTGAAATCTAAATTACAAGCCCATCCTCTACAAATTCATTGTAAAGAAAGGCCTTTCAAGCCCATTTTTCTCCCGGTCCGTAGTTTGGGAACTTGAATTGTGTCCTTACAATTGGCGCCGTCCGTGGGAATTTAGTCTTTAAGGAAGTTTAGGACATCATGGTAGGATCGGGACCACAACGCAAAGGCGGAGTCGAGTGGGCTCTCGGCGTGAGGATCTCTCCTTGCATCCCGATCACGGAGGAAGAGAACCGAGAGGGAAGTGTACATACTACACATACCATCGAAGTGCAAGTCATTCGCAAGGAGGAAGCGAGCTCCTTATGAAAGAAATGCCAGGGCCATGCGAAGGAGATTGACGGCCTAAAGAGGAGATTGCGCCACGAGAGGCGAAGGAGAACTCCTCCGACCTCGACCCCTCTTCGGAAGGATCCCGAGGATGACAATTACGGCAAAGATCCGAGAACTCCCCGGTGAATATGCCTCTTCCGAAGAAGACAATCTGCATGGGAGACGTGGCGAGAGACTACCCCAGGGGCTTAGGAAATGACGCAATGGGAAGAGCATTGCACCAAATCTCCGGAGTCACCCTTCGCGCGATTGGAAGAAGGAAGGTTGCCTCGGCGCTTCACACAACCGGCCTTCACTCTTTACAATGGTCGGACGGATCCTGTAGAGCACGTAAGCCACTTCAGCCAGAGAATGGCAGTGCATTCCAGGAATGAAACTTGGTATGCCTGGATCCTCGGACCACATACCTCGTCTAAATTGATATTCTTTACTAAGTGTTAAACAGAACCTAAGTTACGTCTGGTCCTCAGATCATCTACTTTGGGAAAATTAACATTTTAAATTTATTCATCTAAGTGTCAAGCTGAAACTTGGTATGCCTGGATCCTCGGACCACATACCTCGTCTAAATTGATATTCTTTACTAAGTGTTAAACAGAACCTAAGTTACGTCTGGTCCTCAGATCATCTACTTTGGGAAAATTAACATTTTAAATTTATTCATCTAAGTGTCATGCTGAAACTTGGTATGCCTGGATCCTCGGACCACATACCTCGTCTAAATTGATATTCTTTACTAAGTGTTAAACGATGTAACCTAAGTTACGTCGGTCCTCGGATCATCTACTTTGGGAAAATTAACATTTTAAATTTATTCATCTAAGTGTCAAAGGCTGAAACTTGGTATGCCCGGATCCTCGGACCACATACCTCGTCTAAATTGATATTCTTTACTAAGTGTTAAACGAGAACCTAAGTTACGTCCGGTCCTCGGATCATCTACTTTGGGAAAATTAACATTTTAAATTTATTCATCTAAGTGTCAAGCCGAAACTTGGTATGCGGATCCTCGGACCACATACCTCGTCTAAATTGATATTCTTTACTAAGTGTTAAACAGGAACCTAAGTTACGTCGGTCCTCGGATCATCTACTTTGGGAAAATTAACATTTTTAAATTTATTCATCTAAGTGTCATGCTGAAACTTGGTATTCCTGGATCCTCGGACCACATACCTCGTCTAAATTGATATTCTTTACTAAGTGTTAAACGGTAACCTAAGTTACGTCCGGTCCTCGGATCATCTACTTTGGGAAAATTAACATTTTAAATTTATTCATCTAAGTGTCAAGGTTGAAACTTGGTATGCACCGGATCCTCGGACCACATACCTCGTCTAAATTGATATTCTTTACTAAGTGTTAAACAGAACCTAAGTTACGTGCGGTCCTCGGATCATCTACTTTGGGAAAATTAACATTTTTAAATTTATTCATCTAAGTGTCAAGCTGAAACTTGGTATGCCTCGATCCTCGGATCAATTACTTGGGAAAAATTAATACTTGTTCTTTTTTTTTTTGACATAAACATCGATATTTGCATAGACCATATGCCTTATCTTTACATAGTTCAAACTAGAGATCCAAAATGAAGAATCAAATACTCAAAAAAAACATCACTTAATGCGATTCCCGGCATAATTAAACCCTCTTGGATTATAAAATTTAAATTCAAGTTGTTTATAGTAACTTTTGTAAAAGACAAGAAGATGATATTTATGGAATGATATGATCAGCATAAAAACAAAAAAAATATATGTATAAGAATCATCTAAAAACAAACATTCATTCTTGTATTAAATTCCAAAAAAGTACTTTTGCACCTATACTTAGGTATTACACTTGGAGACAACAGAAAAATAAAGAAAGGAAAGACAACAAGCAAGTCTGTTTCAGCTTAATCTTCGAGAGGGCCTGTGGAGTCTAGCGGAGATGGCAGCCGAGCCGACGACTCAACGGCAAGTCCTTTGCCTTTGGGATCATCTCTCAAGGGTATTGGGTTAGCTGGCTCACCCAACTCATCCTTTGAAGATTCCCGAAGATCACTTGAAGGCTGTACGTCTTCAATTGCCTTTTCTTGTGCAGGGGTCAAGTTGTTCGGGGGCATCTTCGGGAAGAGTTGAGTCTTCGGCCAAATCACCCCCTTATCCTCGGATGATCCACAGGCGGCTTCTTGTGCGGTGTCGGGAATGGAAGAAGCGCGAATTGCGGGAGGATAGTAGACACTCTACGCTTTCCAAAGAGTGGAAGAGGCATCAACCCCCGGCAAAATTGGAAAGTGCCTCATTCCACACTTGGAGTGCGTAGTGCCTACATACCTCGGGAACCCCGAGCCTTGAAGGTTTCGGACCTCCTTCACGCCTATATCATAACCGTCTTGTTCGGCTTGGTCCCTCGAGTTCTCGGCCTCTTCCTTTGCTTTCTCGGCCTTTTTCTTCTCCTCAATGGCTTCTTCTTTGCCCTTGATGGCTTCTTCTTTGGCCTTCTCGGACTCGTGCAGATCTTTCTTAAGATCCTCTACGAGCCTTCGTGCTACTAAGAGGTTATCCTCGGCTTGGCGAAGCATTAGGCACCGATCCTCGGCTGTTTAGTCGTCGTTTTCGGATCGGCCTCTAAGCCCGCCTTGGCACTCTCAACCTTAGCCAATTTTGCTGTGACCTCCCGAGTTTCTTCTTATGAAGGTCCGAGATCTTTTGAGCGGTTTCACGCCTGGACTCCTCGGCCCTCGAGAGACTTGTAGGAATTAATGGCAATCTCTTCCGCCACATGGGCGAGATTGAACGGCCTACAAACAAAACATATAAACCTTAGACGTATAGATATATATAGGAAATAAAAACAAAAGTCAAGGTTTTAGAGAAAACTCACCATTGCAAGCTCCTTCTTCAAAGTCATGAAGACGGTGTGGTCCCTTTTCTTTCTCGGCTCAATCATATCCTCGGGAGTAACGGTGCTTGCTCCAAAGCATCCGCGACGCATGCCGCCGTCCCTTCATCGGAATTTCTAATGGGACGCATCCACGGTGATGACCTCATCGTCCATAGAAAGGTCGGGGAAAAGCCATACGGGGCGCGTACGACCGCCCGTTGGTCGGTTCTTCTTTCCGAGGCCTAGTACGTATGGTGCGGGCTTGCTTTGCACCCTTTTCAACCTCGGGCTCCTTGGATACGTAAACCCTTTCCTACCTCCACAACTTCCTTCCCTTTCGGCTGATCCCTTTTTCTTTTGAGATCAGCTATGTTGGCACGTTGAGTTTGGGAGGATGGAGGAGGAGGAGGAAGCCTAGCTTCGGGGCGTTTGTCGGCACCCTTTTCTTGAGTCCGAGGGCGCACCTCTTTTGGAGGTTCTTGGACTCTAGGTCCTTGTCGGCGCCTCAAGGACATCTTTCGGGCTGGGTTTAATCTTTCGTTGAATGCCCATAACGTCAAGTTCTTCGGTAGTAACCTTTGAGATTTGGGTAGAAGTGCCGAGGATGGAAGTTGAGTCTTCGGGAGAGTAGAGTTGATTAAAAACCTCGAACTCGTCCTCGGAATCCGGTACGTCAACTTCTTCTTCTTCTTCTTCTTCCTTTCTGATAAGAAGGTAGGAAGATGCGCCTTCACGAGAGGTTAAAATTGTGGAGAAAGGAACTCGTGGGAATCCCAATCGGAACAAATGGTGGCGGTTGGATTGGTTGGGTGACCAAGGTACCTTGAGGAATGGTAGTCCCCCGGTAGCAAAAACCCTCCACAGGCAACGCTAATCCGAGGAAGACGAGGATCGCGGGCTTTAATCACGCACTTCGGCGCACGAAAGGCTTTTGATATTGGAGTGTAGCCGAGGATCGATGAGCCGCACGGAGTTGACCGTCGGTGTGCACGAAGATCTCGGCTTGTAGGATCCTATCCAATCGCCCGAAATCCACAAGGTTAGGATGACGATCCATTGCCGTGTGGATGCGCAGAGTTGTCCAAGTAAAAGTGGGTAAGAGTAAGTAAAAAGACGAAAGATAAAAGTATGTAAAAGAAACTTCACACGGAGTCCCTTCCCTTGTCGGACGGGGGAGGCCGTCGTGCCAATTTCCCGATATGATCGGGAAGTCATTTTTTAGGCTCCTTATTTGATTCGGGCGTGACATTGAATTAGCTCGACTTCGGGTGTCTAGACTTTAGGTAATATTCATCTTTTTTGCTTAGGTGATGGAGGTTATAAACCCGGTTCACGTCGTGGTGAGTGAGCCCTAGGTTCATCTTCTCATTTAAAGCGTCTATGGAACCTAAGATCCTAAAGACATTTGGGGCACACCGGGTGGGAGCCAACCTAAAAGCCCTAAGATAATCCCTAGTCACAGTTCCCATGGGGATTTTCATTCCCCTTCGATGAACGCAATCATCGGGATTACAACTTCCCCGTTTTTCTTTTTGTATAAAACTCTTCCTCGTTACGGTACCTAATGGATACATCCGAGGGAATTTTGTACTTAACCTTAAACTGTTCTATTTTTCGTTTGAATCCACCAGGACGCAAATCTACCCATTCTTTTTGAAAAAAGGGGGGTGTGGAGAAAAAATAACTATGCCGAGGATGAAAGACACGGTGAAAAAGAGAAGATGGGAAAGAAAAGAAACAAAAGAAACAAAAAAAGCCGATAAGGAGGCGCAGTATTGAAGAACTTACTTTTAAAAAGGAAGAAAGCACGGTCACCTCGGACGGGGTACTTGATAGACGAGAGAGAGAGTACGGGGAGATGAAAAGTGTGGCAGCTACGTTATGAGGTTTCTGTAGTGTGAAGAATTTTGAAGAAAATTAGTATTTATATTTCAGAAGATTTTTTAAAGCGGGCGAATTCACGCCTCAACCCAGGAATCGCTCTCGACCGTTGGATATGTGTCATATTAATGAAACGTGGGGGACATAGAAGCGCCAACAATCAATTCGGGGGCGTTTCGCATACCGAAGCATTGGGAACACGCGATGGGTGATTCGGAAGTTATTTCGTCAACAATGTTGCCAAAAGTACGGGGAGTAACGGGGTCTTTTTAAGTCGAGATTCTATTTTTCTCCCTAGTTGAATAAATAAAGAAAATCGAGTTGCTATTTTAGTGTTATTGTGCCCAATAGTATATGAAATATGGCCCAACGAATTATTTTGTGCTGTAAACCCAAAATCCGTATACATCAAAATGGTCTTGGACTATTTACATATCCAAACACGTCCGAGGAGTAGATTTGTCCTCGATTTCAAAGGCCGAGGACATAGAAAGAGAAGTTTGGTATCCACAGGGTTATATTATAATGAGTCCTACAATTATGGGGATGCACGGTATACGTGGAGGCGAGAGAAAGAACGGTGGAATGTCTAAAAATAAAGCCGCTACCACCGCCCATACATTAAAAGCTCGTAAATTGATACGCCGACCGTATAGATGGAAGGATGGGACTGAACATCGAGCTTGGAACTTGGTCCCTAATCCCGGCGGGCTTTAGGGAAGAATGGATGGGACAAGTATCCAAAAAGGGGATTGCAAACGAGAAAAGTGGAAGGTGATGAAGGGAAAGGAAAGGATATAAATAGGAGGAAAGGCATACGAAGAAGGAGAGGACTTTTCTGAGTAAAAGAGATAGAGCCAATAGTAAATGATAATCAACACTTGTATCCAAACTTGAGAAATATCATTAGAAACCATCCTCGGACACAATCCGAGGACGAGTTCGCCTTACTCTTGCAAACGATTCTTTGTTCTGTTCTATTGGGCCCAAAGCCCGTTCTTTTTGTAATTGTCTAAACCATCCTTGAAATCTAAATTACAAGCCCATCCTCTACAAATTCATTGTAAAGAAAGGCCTTTCAAGCCCATTTTTCTCCCAGTCGTAGTTTGGGAACTTGAATTGTGTCCTTACAATTACTATGGGGGGAAAAAGCATTTAATTGAAACACATGAAATGCATTAGTTCTAAATAACATTGTATTTGCATTCTAATATAAAATTAGTATATATATATATATATATTTTTTTTTTTTTACGTTTTAACTATTTTAATCATAATTATACTACATTGTCTGTGAGGTTAAAAATGCCTTTACAATATGGCTAGGCGTTTATCATGAAAACCTTGGCCTTCTTTGCCTCAAGGTCTGCAAGGTTGAGTTCTTGATGAGTAGAGTGAACTACTGAGCTTTAACATTAATTTTTTCTAGGAGTTCTGATTGTACATAAGCTTCAAATTGAAAGCCCACAGTTTGGTTCTGTGTGTAGATATTTTGGAAGATATAATGGAATAATCTATAAATATGTTAGCCACTAGCTTGTGTGAATATTGATAATAAAACCAGAAACCACTATCAACAAGCACCAGTGGTCTAGTGGTAGAATAGTACCCTGCCACGGTACAGACCCGGGTTCGATTCCCGGCTGGTGCAACCTATACTTTTTTCAACCCAAGTTTTGTCAGCCGAATATACAAACTGCTAAATTAGGACTTGATGCATAGATTTGAGATTCCTTGTCATCTAACTTCTTGTCAAAAAATAAAAAAATTCTTCGTTTTGCATCTGATTAAGATTCTAAATACAATACCAAATAAATTCAAATGAACATAACATACTAAATTCTTTATTTTTGGTAGAATACTAAATATTTCAATTGTTAACCAAACCAGTTGTTTCTAAAAAAAAAAAAAAAAAAACCAAACCAGTTGGAAAAGATTAAAGAGGGATTGAGCACCATCTCAATCACGTATATGAAGTAGAGATAATGACCAAAAAAAAGATATATATGGATAGGTGGAAAACATTCAAATACTTTTCGTTGGGAAGAAAACAATGACCGAAGTAAAAGGTTTTCCGCTTAAATAGTTCTCCATTCTACTTGTATTATATAAAATAGATCTCTCTCTCTCTCTCTCCTTTTTGATAATCTTCCCTAGTGTCGTAAACCCCTAATTTAGATACAATCTTCTTTAAGCTTCAAAAGTTTATCTACAAATTGTACAATTTTACTTAACTTCTTCTTCAACATCAAGCTCAGTTGAGGAATTCATTGGATCTTTACTAAGGTTAGCCTAGATATGATATTTTTTTCCCATGAATGTGCTTTATTTAATTAGTTATTATTCTCATTTTTATACCTTACATAAGTTATTATCCATGTTAATTATCATTATTTGTTATAGGTTAAGATCCTCAAGCTCATTCAAATTTGTTTATGATAACAAACAATACCAATCAAGAACAAGGAATTTGGGATACGAACACCACTTGCATTCAAAATCAATTGGTGTTTGTGTCTTAAACTTTTTATTTTTATTTTTTGAGAAGATGCATGGTATCTTGAACTGATGATAAAGAGAAGTCATTATAAAGCATATGCCATAAAATGAAATTCTATCTAACCTATCAAAAAAAGATCTAAAGAATCTACGGGTGATGGATCTTCTACGGTTTGTCTCAAGAAACTCTTTAAGGTATGCAAGGCTTATGGCTTAAGTTACATATCAATGCAGCGAGTGAGCCTGTTAAGCTGCGATTGAGCCTAAGTCTTTCCAAAAAGGGTCAATTTATTGAGAAGTTCACATAATAATTCCTTTCTCATCGAGAATTTACAACAACTGAATCTTTGATGCATCAAGCTCAGCTGAATGAAGAGGACGACAGAAGTAAAATGGTATCGCAAAGTGTAGGATGGAATTAAAGTCTCAGTTGCGGCCTTGTTTTTAAAAGATTAAAGTAAAGACATGCAGGAAGATATCAAGGAATGTGAAATATGGAAAATTAGTTTCATGACTTGTTCATGTGTTGTGAACAAATAAAAATAAGATTATGGCCTGAGGGCTAAGACTAGATCAGATATTTTCTTTAGTCTTATTGAAACTTAGCAGTTCCATTGCTTGAGAATGATGAAAAGAAAGTTGATACAGGAAATTAATCTCATCCACTTTCCATTTCCTTTTTAACGTGTTTTCCCCATTTTCATTCAATAGATTAAAGAGAGTTTATGTGACCTCCATTCAACAATTTTGTTATTTCTTACCATTTTGCTTTCTAACACATACATTAAAAGATGTAGAGTGACAAGAGTGCACAATTTGCATTGGCATGGGATGTGGTCATTACAGGAATAATGAATGAACCAACACAAAAAGTAGCAAATTGAGAGTCTCTACACTATAAGAGCTTGATCTTCTAGCTGACCGCTTTTGGACAAGACCTGAAACTTTATATTTGAAATGGAAGACTATTCACGCAGACATCTCCTACAAATGCTGGAATACTCTTTTCATTCCTTGTTGAGACCATTCTTATTATCTTGAAACCAAACAAGATACATGATGCATCAATTCCTCTTTGAAAATCACTAATAACCATCCAAAAGCAGCTCTTTGGATTTAGTATATATCCATTAAATAAACACTATCAGCTCTGGATTATCATAATTGTTTCTCCCATTGGTATGATATGGGAAGATACATTAAACGATTCCAATAACTGATCATAGAATAGAGATGCTGCACCATATATAGGACTCACACAATAACGCTGACTTCACTGGGAAATAAGATGCAACCACATATAGGTTACGCGAATGTCATTATTTTGACATAACTTGTTTTAGCTGCTGGATTTCAGAAATTTTATTCGCTTAATTCTCGATATCATCCAGATCTTGTAATACGTAAAAGGGAAAGAAGCACTTAGCATAGAACATTACACATATGTGCACTTCAATATTGTCAGTAGCATGTGGATAAAATTCCTACTAAATAGTATGTTTACCAATGTTGGAATGTCAAAATACCAGGGATTGAACACAATTTAGTACATTTCAGTAAAAAAAAAAAACAAAAAATTGGGTCCTAGGCATTTTGAAGTAATTCCAATTGTTCTTGTTTCAGCAGTAGGCAATTAGCTACCATCCATCTCTGCTTGTGCAGTTGTGCTGCTTCACTGATTATCTAGGCTTCTATATGTTGTGCTTGACCAAAACTTATGCACCAAATTTCCACTTTCAATACCTTACCCCTCTTCTCCCATCAAAATTTCTTCTGAGCGCCTGATGTATGGATAAGTATAGAATATATTTCAATTCAAATCCTTTTTTGCAAGTAATTCAATTCATATCAATTTTATTTGGATGCACATGGATATCATTGAAATAAATAAATTTTAATTATAACACTTTCTGAAATCAAATATCATGTTCAAATTTAACTTATATTGATTCATAAAGTATCATTCTATCCATTATTATATTTTTCTGTTTTAAGGGCATGAATTTTATCCGTCTATCTCACATGTGAACTTGTGTCTTTGTCTGTGCAACACTGATGGCACATATTCGCACATGTAGAGGAAATATTAAGATAACATATCCTACTTATATTTAGCTGTTCAGAAAACATTACTGTGGTGTATCAATAAAATAATTTCAGGGATCCTTTTATGTTACATAATTCATTCCATGCATCAATTGCTATCTCTTTCTATACGAAATTATAACCATAAGTCTACAACTAACATGGCATCAAAAACTTTCTTATTTTTCTTAACATTTATTACTAATAAAGGTCACTCTTGGGGGCGGGGGGGGAGGGGGGAAATAAGAAGGCTTAAATATGAAGAATGAAGCACTACTCCATATGGCATGATAAGAGCATTGACAGACATGAAGCAAAGATTTATTTAGGCTCATCGCTATAACCATGGTTACCTGTCTACTTTGAGGAAAAGCTTCTGACTCACAGCTGAGATCCCTTTAGATATTATGTCTATTGAATCATATACATGTATTCTTCATGCATAACCATCAACTGTTCTGCCACCTGCTTAATAGCAATGATTCAATGTATCATATAATATCCAGAAGATTAGGGGCTTTTAAAGCTTAAATTCAAGTTGTTAATAAACAATCGTTAGCCAAAGAAATTCATTTTAATTTGCATTAAGAAGTCACACCCAATTTCAGATGAAATCTACCTTTCTTAAAAATAAACTCGATAAAAAGTATAGTTATACCTAAAAAAAAGCTCTAAAAAACTGTAGCCTGTCAAAGCAGCTACATTTGGGGTTTACTCAGATATATAAAATTATTATGTTAAGCAAATATGCATTCCTAAATCCTTATAGACAATTAGTGTTTGCAAAAAATTATAATTTCTTTGCGATATAGTAATTAATGTTAATGCCAAGCACAAAATTTAAAGCTTAAAAGTTTTCACTGCTATTGCTAAATGATCTAGATATTTTGACTCCAGTCCTAAATTAATCCAAACATATCAAACATGTTCTTCAACCGTATCAATGGCCATCTAAGAAAGCCAACATGAAGAGGCCAATTGGGTTCAAAATTCAAAGGGTTTATATGGAACATTACCTCCTCAATACTACCATCTTCAATCTCCGTGTTGAAGGAGAATAGCATGCATTCATGGAGCAAGTTTTCTAAATCCTCCACACAAAGCAGTGCTGCAAATCAAAAGAGACATATATAGGATTTCAAGAAAAGGGCCGAGAGAACATAGATGAATCATGGTGTGAGCAAATGTAATAATAATAATATGTGACCTTTGGATTGAGAGAACCAGGAGAAGATATCGGCTTCAAGCTGGCGGGATTTCTGGAGAGAGTCATGGCCACCCCACTGGTTCTGGATGGCCATTTGGAGACCATTCCATCGAGAGAGAAGCAACGAGATTGCCTCTAGCAGATGACGCTGCTGCTGTTGCTGCTGCTGATGATGATGATAATGATGAGGGTGAGGAGGAGAGACTCCCAAAAGGGACTTATTGTGCCGAGCACTAGTAGGAGAAGGTACCATGCTTATCGACTCCATCAAGCAAGAATTAACTTTTACTTTTGAAGGACCCTGATGATCAAAGCCTCCTCTTCTCTTCTCTTCTCATCTCATCTCTCTACAGAGAGGACAGAGAGAGTGAGGGAGAGAGAGATAGAGAGATGGGAGGAGATAATTGGGTTTTTGAAGATGTCAGCATGGGGAGAGACAAGTACGGATCAGAGGAGAGAGTTTCGGGGAAGATTTTGAAAGAAAGCTGTTGGCTTAGGCGGTTCTATTTTTGCACTTTGTTTTTTTTTGTTTTGGGATACATTTATGATTTAACTCCGATACTAAACATACAAAGTTGTCACGTATGATTAAAATGGTCTCAAGAGATTAGCCTAAATTTGAAATAAAGCTAGTGAAATTTTATCTGGATTCTTTCTGCAAAACATATTACTGACCATCTCTTTCCAAAGTTTTTTCTTTTATGAATCCCATTTTGAAATTTGAGTTTACTAAACTCAATTTTCACTTTACTTCTCACATAGGTGGATCATTTGATATGATATTTTCAATCAGACCGTAGTTATTTGCTTAGAATTCGAGTTTATTGAACTTGATTTTCACTTAAGCAAGCTTAAATCCCAAAATGTGCTATACAAAATGACTTTCTAGTGAAAACTTCTCAATAATATTTTTTGTAAAAATGAAGTATTTAGCAAACCAAAATTTTTTATTCTACTCATAGTTTTAAAAACTAAATCGAACTTATCAGTTCAACAGAAAATCAAACCCCCAAGCCTTAACTGAATGAGTAAAAACCATAAAAATTGGTGATTCAAGTAAAAATTAGAACCGAACTATTTTTTTTAAAAATTCTTTTGACCAATTTTTAAAACCATTAAAAAAATAGTGTGACTTTTATTCTGTGTCCTATGACACTGGACCAATTACAATCATGTGTCATAATCTCACTGAGTTCAGTGCTGTGCCACGCCCTTAAAAAAAAAAAAATCAATAAAGCCGTTGGCCCATAAAATAGAGGCGCGCGAGAAACAAATTTAAAAAGAGGAACATTCTTTTCACTTTTCTCAGACACTTCCAAATCCCAAAAAATTCACCGAACAGAACAGAACCTCTTCTCTCCATTTATGTAACACTGCAAAACCTCTTCATGGTTCTTCAACAACACCACCAACAACACCACCAACCATGACTACTTTAATTACCAACCAATACCATGCCTTTCCTCGCTCCCACCTCGCTCGCCGCCTTAATCGAATCGTCGATCTCGACTCGCTCCTCTCTCCTCGGCCGTGCCACCCATGCCCAAATCATCAAAACCCTCCTAACCCCTTTCCCTTCCTTTCTCTCCAACCACCTCATCAACATGTACTCCAAACTCGACTTACCCAACTCGGCTCAGCTCGTGCTCTCACTCACTCCGTCTCGCTCTGTAGTCACCTGGACCGCTCTCATTGCTGGGTCGGTCCAAAATGGTCATTTTGTTTCTTCTCTCATCCACTTTGTTAACATGCTCCGTGAAAATATTCACCCCAATGACTTCACTTTCCCTTGTTTGTTCAAAGCCTCGGCCTATCTTCGAATGCCCTTTGTGGGAAAACAGGTTCATGCCATTGCTGTTAAGGATGGTCAGATAGCTGATGTCTTTGTGGGGTCTAGTGCATTCGATATGTACTGTAAAACGGGGCTGAGAGAAGAGGCTCGGAAGGTGTTTGATGAAATGCCTGAGAGAAATTTAGTGACGTGGAATGCGTATATTTCTAATGCGGTGCTTGATGGGCAACCGAGAAATGGGGTGGAGGCGTTTATTGAGTTTCTACGTGTGGGTGGGGAGCCTGATTCGATAACGTTTTGTGCGTTTCTCAATGCGTGTTCTGATGCTTCGTATTTGGAGCTTGGGCGACAAATGCATGGCTTTGTGATTCGGATTGGGTTTGAGGAGGATGTGTCTGTTTCGAATGGGCTGATTGATTTTTATGGCAAGTGTTGGGAGATTGGATCATCTGAGATGGTTTTTGAGGGAATGGGTCTGCGAAATGATGTTTCTTGGTGCTCTTTGTTGGCTGCACATGTGCAAAATGATGAGGATGAGAAGGCGTGTATGGTCTTCTTGCAAGCTAGAGAAGAAGGCATGGAGCCGACGGATTTTATGCTTTCGAGTGTTGTGAGTGCTTCTGCTGGTCTTTCGGGTCTTGAATTGGGCAGGTCAGTTCATGCACTGGCTGTAAAGGCATGTGTGGAGGGGAATATCTTTGTTGGGAGTGCAATTGTTGACATGTATGGGAAATGTGGAAATATAAATGATGCAGAGCAAGCCTATCATGAAATGCCTGAGAGGAACTTAATCACTTGGAATGCAATGATAGGAGGGTATGCACATCAAGGGCATGCAAACATGGCTTTGGCATTGTTAGAGGAGATGATGTCTGGTGGCAATGAGGTGGTGCCAAATTATGTAACTTTGGTTTGTGTATTATCGGCCTGTAGTAGGGCAGGAGCAGTGAAATTGGGCATGGAAATTTTTGACTCAATGAGGGCAAGATATGGGATTGAACCAGGGGTAGAGCATTATGCATGTGTTGTGGACTTATTGGGGCGAGCTGGGATGGTAGAGCGTGCCTATGACTTTATAAAGGAAATGCCAATTCGGCCAACAACATCAGTTTGGGGGGCTCTTTTAGGGGCTTGCAGAGTGTATGGGAAGCCTGAATTGGGGAAGATTGCTGCTGATAACTTATTTGAACTTGATCCAAAAGACTCTGGCAATCATGTGGTGCTTTCTAATCTTTTTGCAGCCACTGGCAGGTAATAACACTATATGAAAACAAAGCCAATCATTTCTTTTCATACTAAGCAGTCAAGAGGTTCCACAAAATTACTGCTTCCTCAAAATTTGATTAATCAAATTCACTCCCATTGACATCCATGAAATCCTTAGGCAGTGTTAGCTAGATAATAAAAGAATTGGTTTAAAGATGTCATCTTTCATACTAATATGGTTGATCAATGAACTAGAGACAATGTAATGCTTTTGCTTTTGTGCACATATATGTTTTGTTTTGCGGAGTTCGAGAGAGATAATTGGTAGGCAGTCTTAACCCCAATTTAGTAAACAGATTATATTTAACAAATAATTAATGCAGGTGGGAAGAAGCCACTCTTGTGAGAAAGGAAATGAAGGATGTTGGTATCAAAAAGGATGCAGGCTGCAGTTGGATCTCTGTAAAGAATGCAGTCCATGTCTTTCAAGCAAAGGATACTTCCCATGAAAGGAACTCAGAGATTCAGGCAATGCTAGCTAAACTAAGGAGGGATATGAATGAAGCTGGCTATGTACCTGATACCAACTTCGCTCTCTATGATTTACAAGAAGAAGAGAAAATATCAGAAGTTTGGTACCATAGTGAGAAGATTGCCCTTGCATATGGCCTCATAGCTATCCCTCCTGGAGTACCTATAAGAATCACAAAAAATCTTAGGATTTGTGGAGACTGCCACAGTGCCATCAAGTTCATCTCTGGCATTGTTGGCAGAGAAATTATAGTGAGAGACAATAATCGGTTTCATCAATTTATAGATGGCCAGTGCTCTTGTGGAGATTATTGGTGATAACTTAATATTTTCAAATTTCAACATCTTCATATCGGACAGAGGTTTCTGACAAAAATTATTGAGATTCTTTCTATACAAGACATGGTAGTTTTTAAATTATTGGCGGGTAGAATATGACTCCCAAGTGTAAAGGATTTAAGTTTTATTTGCCACCTTTTGAGTCACTTTGTTCTATAGTGTTGTTTGGTCACACTTGTATTTCAAAATTTTACATAGATGTATAAATCACAAGTAAGCTGTACTTTGAATGTGTGTTCCCCGCTACTATTCTCTTGAGGACTAGTATGTACCAAATCATAACTGTCCATAATAGTTATTACACATTTCCATTCATAAGTCGTACCAAATTAGTGTTAAGTAGCTTGGTTATTACGTTTAGCAAAAAAAAAAGTAGCCTGCATATTACACCATTTACTTACTATGCAGTTGTTTTGTTACTCAAAATCATTAACCTACCACAACTCGATCTGACTTGGATTGGTTTGGGTTAGTTACTCATGGGGAAGGTCTCTTGTTGACAATTTGTTGGGGAATGGGGCCACAAAAAGTGGGGTTAATTTTTTTCGGTTGAATAGAGTGATCAGGATTCAGCTATAACAATTTAAAAAAAAAATATTATAGGTAAATGAAAAAAGAGGGAGATGGGTTCGAATCCTAGACATCAAACACAACTAAGGATGTTAATACTTAATACTAGCACACCACTGAGCTATAAATTGAATCGGTAACAAATTTACCTAAACAACGTGGATATTAATAGTGCTTTCAACCCCACTAGGTGTCAAATGCTGAGTAGGTGAGATTTGTTTTACACGGATACACTGGACCTACGCTTAATCCGTTTTGCATAAATAGCATATACGATAACAATAATATAACTATTTATTTCATATCAAAATCTAACATTGGTACTAATTCAGTTCTGGTACTTTTCCTATTAAACAATGAGGATATTAATAGTATTCTCAACCCCATTAGGTGTCAAATACTGAGAAGGTAAGATTTGTTTTGCATTGATCTATTGGATCTAAGCTTAGCCCGTTTTGCATAAATAACATATATGATAACGATAACATAACCATTTATTCCATGTTAATAATCTAACATTGGTGCTAATTCAGTTCTTTGTAATTTTTCCTATGAACTAATAAACCATGATTATCAGGAGGACGGTTGGACCGCTTGGTTGGCCACAAGGACCAATGGCAAAACTCTTTGACTACGACCTCACCACCAACTGATAGCTGACAAGCACAACAATATATTCTCTACATACCACACATCCTGGAGGACCCCAACAAACCATTCCTAACCTTTGCCTCAAACTCAAAGCCCCTCAACTCCCGTCTCCATTTTCCACAACCCCACCAAAGTACTGAAACAAATACTACTGAAGTGAACACAAAAAAAATGGCAGCATCAGTGGCCACAGGAGTGTCCCTCAACCACATCTCCAGAGAATCCTCAGATATCAGACGCCTTGCCAACTTCTACAAAGAGGTCTCCCAAGATATTTGATCCCCCCAAAAAAAAAAAAAACCTTTGTTTCAATTACCAAATCTCTATCTCTGTTTTTTTTTTTTTTTTTTGGTTTCTAAAGTTTGATTATGTTTTTGTGCAGATTTTTGGATTTGAAGAGATAGAGAGCCCCAACTTTTTGGAGTTTAAGGTAATATGGTTGAACTTGTCCTCAGCTTTCCAACTCCACCTCATCGAGAGGAACCCCAGTAACAATCTCCCAGAAGGTCCCTGGAGTGCCACGTCACCAGTTCTTGACCCCAGCCATCTCCCTAGAGGTCACCATATCTGCTTCACTGTCTCCAATCTTGACTCTTTTCTGCAATCTCTTAAGGTAAATTTTTTTTTTCTTTCTATTTTTACCCTTCACTTATTTAGGATATTGCTGTTAGTAATTCTTTTTGGGGCAAATTAGGTTGTTCTATATTAAACAAACTAGGTTGTCATCCTTGTTTACGCATAGAACATTCAACAGTAGTGACAATGAGTTGATCTAATCTATAAGTAAGTAGGGTGGTCATCTTGATTTTTATGCTAAATACTATGATTTGGTAATACCAAAATTAAGACAATTAAAGTGGACCTTAGGCACAAAATTAGACTACAATTATAAGCTAATTTGGATTCTAATCGTGCTTTGATTAGAAGTTTTAAATTAAACCATGAAGTTTAATGCGGTTGCAAATTGAACCTTATAGTTTCATGATGTTTAAATCGAATCATGGACTTTTAAAGTCGTATCATTATAAAGTTGAGCTTTTTTTGTTCTGATTGGGGTTTGATGGATAAAGTTGATTGCTTTGGTCCCTTAAAAGTGATCCTTTTTGGTACACAACTATTGAATCTGCAAGTGATTGTTGTTATAGGTGTCAGTTTTTGGTGGACTAAGATTATACCTTTATTTTTACCATTTTATGTGATTAATTAGTTGGTAATTTTAGTGAGAGTTTTACCTGGATGAGCCGATGAGGATGTTGAATTGGGTGGGTTTAAAATTTTAAGAAAATAAGCTTAGAAATGTAGGGCTTGAAATTAGTTCTTGTATCAATTATTAATACTCAATGGTTAAGACTGATGAGCACAGTTACTGCCTCTGACTAAAGGGTAAGATTGTGAAACCAAGCGTATGGTGTGCTTGGAAAGTTAGGTGGTCACTGGTCAATAGAAATTTATACCTTGGAAAGTGGCTTTGTTCATTGGGAAGTAAGCAGCATAAATGTGTTTTGGGGCACCAATCATACGCGTAATGTGTCGTGAGCTATGTGATAGTGTGTGTGTGTTTTTGTTTATGGTGAGGCAGTGTGTCTTGAACCCATAACCTCACTCCCACCATATTATTGTGGGAAGAAAGTACCATCTGAGTTGGAGCTTATTGGCGTTATGGTTAGTTTTGGAGAATAAATCTATTCTTTGAATGAGTTTATTTGAGACCTTAAGAACTGTATGCTCCATATATTGGTGACCTTGTTTCACTGTTAGAAACCTCTTGTCCCATTAAGCCAAAAGAATTGAATAGGGGAGTGTGAATTGAAATGGTTTCTGATGGTGCATTCTTCATTCGAGTCTATATATGGCAGAAAATGAGAAGTGACTGGAAATGCTGAAAATTTTAGCAAAATTTTTGAGATACCCTGCTTGCTCCAGCATTAATCATCATATAAGAGTGGTGCTTATTTATTTATTTATAGTAATTGTTTTTAAATATTAATTGCTGGCTAAAGTTTAGTTGGTTCTGCAGGAAAAGGGAATTGAAACTTTTCAAAGGTCCCTTCCTGATGGGAAAGTTAAGCAAGCCTTCTTCTTTGATCCCGATGGTAAGCTTTTATGTTGACAATGTATTGCCTAAGGGGTTTGGGGGAAAAATAAAATTTCCCCCAGACACACACTAATGTTAGGGTATTACAAGTTTTACTATATAAGCTTTACAAATTGAAGTATCAATTTTAAACACAGAGCAAAAAAGAAGAAGCAATTAAGTAATTAATATTTTGTTGCTAACCTGGCACCAATTACATAAGTTGCCATGTTAGTTTGTAAATATTTTGTAGTAAAATTAGTATCTTTAGTATTTTCCAAATATTTTAGTATTTCAAGATGGCAGTTGTCATGTGTCTTGATTGCTGTGAATCCTCATCATACAACATAGCAACTGAAAGTTGTTGCACTTAGGAATTAAGGATATACTTTATTAAGACCAAGAAAATGAATGTACATTTGAAAATTGTACTGTAATGTTCAGGTAATGGATTGGAGGTTGCATGTCCGGTTCCGCAGCAGTAAATATGATGGCTTCTGATCAAACTGGAATTTCTTTTCTGACAATAAGCTACAGTGAAGATCTGGGTTTACTCTGTCATTAGTTAATCCTTGCTAAAATGGTGTTATGTAACAATAATATTGGATATGTGTGAATATACCTCTCAGTGCTGTTTCGTTGAAAAACATCACTTGGCATCTTAGTATGGCCATTATATCAAGTCCCTGATGTGTCGTTGAAAAGCTGTAGCATGGTACCCAAAGGATGAATAGTAAACATGTTACCGTATATGAAGTAGTAATGGAACATATGAGATTCTTCCTCTCATGCTCTTTTACATAGATTGCATTTTTTCCATACTGCTGAGCATAAAATGCAAATAGACAGGAGTTAGTCACAGACATGATATATGTCCAAAAATCATAGACAGTTGTCCTATGGATGATTCATGACACTGATTCCTCTCAGGGCCGGCCCTAGGCTTAGGCCACTTAGGCAATCGCCTAGGGCCCCTACTAGAGAAAGGCCCCCAAATTTTGGGGCAAAAATTGAGATATATATATTTTTTGAGATATAGGGGAAAAAAAATTAGTTTTACATTCTTATTATACTTTTAAGAAATACCAAAGAATTGAGTAATGTTAAAGATATTACCATTTTAAATACATAGGGCTTACAAATATGTGTCACTAATTACAAGAAATCGTTTAGATAGGAAAATACTATAAATACTATAAATTTTACTTTAAAACCTTTATAAAAATTAATGTAACAATTAATATGATTTGTAAACGTCAACAACCTAATAAATGCATTTTTAAATTACTTAGTAATATATTTTTATAAGCATCATGTTGTAAAATTTATAATATCTCTAACATCATTCATTCAAATACTTGTTGTAAGTGCACAATTGTACCCGGACCCAAAAACAAATGTGGGCTCAGGCCCAATGAGCCTTATACAATAAGATTTGTAGAGTGTGGATTCGAAATCTAGGTTAGGGACGTTGGAAGCTTGATTAGCAGGTCAAAATGCCGTAATCTGTGCAAATGATAAACAAATATGACAAAGAGACCTTTTCGAACGTAAGTCGAAAACGATTTGTATATATATTCTCTTTCTATGTCCAAGTTTACAATTCTTAGTTCTTTTTTTAGTTCAGGAATCGATCCCTCTCTCTTTCCTCTCTCGTCTCCTAATATACTTCTTCCTCTTCACTGTTCATCCACGTGTCATACAAATATTTCCCTTAGATACTTGTCTCATCTACCACCTTCTTGAAGTCTTTAAATAATAGCAGGAAGGTTAAATTCTATTGTTCAGAGGTCATTTTCCCATTAATGCGGTTAGGGAGGTAGATGCAGGGTCTTTAATGTGGAGGTAGCAGTCTTTTCCTTAGATATTTCTCTCACATCCTTGCGTCTAGAGGGTGCTTGGATCGCCCTCTTACCCATCAGTTATTTTCAGAATTCTGCCTTTAACCCGTTTAGCAAGCCCCAGGATTATTGCTAGGCATGTCCGAGGATGCACTCCTCCTTGGACAGCTCCTCGGACCTTTATAGTGCAGACTGACTTGTGGGCTTGGAGGCCATGATCAAAAATAAACTGGTACCAGCCAATCAGGACCAAAGCCCAAATGTTTATTCAGGAGCTTTTACCTCCCACACTTGTTTATTATATTCTTGAAGTGTCATTAATCACCTTCATTGCTACAACATTTATACATTTTTTTTTAGTAAAATTTGTTATAGTTTTAGCATTTCTTGAAAAAAAAAACATATTACAAGATAAAAAGAATGTATTTTTGTTATATAAAGATTATGATATTGAGAACTAGTTTTTATTTTTATTTATATTATTTATTTTTTTTTGCATCAATATTGAGAACTAGTTAAATATTATTTAATTAATAACAAAAATGTCTCATTTAAATATATCACCTTAGACCTTAAAGTTTGTTGGGCGGCCTCTGATTCCTCTCATGCTCTTTTACATAGACTGCATTTTTCCATACGATTTTGCAGAAAATGCAAATAGACAGAAGTTTGTCTTGTATCCAGTGCTTTACATGTGACATGAACACTATACTTGTCCAGAAATAGGATTCATGCATATGTGCGGTTCAATCAATGAGCAGCTGCCTGCTACTATTGCTAGTAGTCCTCTATCTTTCAAATCTGTTGAAGGGAAAGTAAAAGGACATTCAACAAGCAACTCTCAAACAACCTCTGAGTGTGATCAGACTTCTAATGTTAAACTACTTCATTGCTTATGGCTATAGAGAATTAGTGTTTCATGAACTAAGTTTAGTAAAGGATATATTGCTAGGCATTGTCATTGCATTTTTTCCGTTTGGCTCTTAAAGCCTATTTTCAAGATCATTATAATCCAGAGCTGGCAATATGAATCGTGGAGGCTGGGCGAGAAACAGAGACATCCCTCATGCTAAATTCATCCCAGTGCGTTATGGCCTATGGGGATCTCAATAATGAACCATGTGTTATGTATGAAGTACTTTTTGTGACATTAGATTACTTGCAGGCCTTTATGTGACATATATCGCTGTCGCAAATAAACCAATTATGATGTTAATTTGACCGTTCTTCTACATATATGCTTTTTAACGCTTATTGAAGTAGTCAACAACTATGAGTAATATATGTTCACTTTTATGTGAACTCAGTAGTCGACTATGAGTAATAGACAATCACTTTCACATGAATTCACCATATTTTATTTTTATCACTCACGATTATTCATTTCTAGCAAGTTGTGGCTTTAGATTTTATCTTAATTTGATGACCGAAGGGCCACCCCTGGGCTCAAACTAGTGAGCCCATGGATACCCTCAAGCCTTGGCAAAAGGAGATACCACATCACACAACATGAACCGTGGTAAGAAATCTAGGTTTCTAACACACTAGGACTCATATCACTATAATTGTAGCTTACCGACCTACAATCGAATTAATGAAAATTCAACTTGTCTTTAGGGGGAGGCAACAGTTGCTGCCTAGATAGAGATCTCATTAGCCAATCATCAAATTCTTTAAGACATCATTAGAAAAGCTGGATTTCAAGGAATCGGTGACTTATGTCATTTTCCACTGAGTGGACCTTTGACATTTCTTTGGGATGTTTTTGTCAACCACGATTAGAGTGGCAAAAACAAGGACCTAGATGGAGATTAAAGGATCTTGAAACCTTGTTCTTAGGGAGAAGTTATACTATGCACTAGTAATATGTTTTCTCTTGGTGGGAACATATACCTGATACAGGGTATATTCTTCTATTCTTAGGGTGATTTCCATCCTTCCAGAATCCATCCATCCATAATAATCATTACAATGACAACATTTTCCCAAAAGATGTTCAAGAATGACATAAATATACATATATACGGTATGTGTACTTAAATTTTTTTTTTAAAAAAAATCTACTTTCTCTTTTAGTCTCTATTGTCTTTTAATTGACTTGTTAACTTCTTCAATCTTTTATTTGTTTGTTAATCTCCCATGCCATTATAAGTTTTTTTGAATCACTTTGTAATTTTCTGATGGCAAATGCACACATCACTGGATTCCTTTACATGGTTGTCACCGTGAATTTTCCCCATGTTTTAGTTTCCTTTGGTTATTTGTCAAAAGATCCATTAGTCTTTTATGAATTTTCCCAACTTCAAAGCTTGTTTGTAAGCATTTCAAATTTACTTCATTATTTTATTCTATTTTACATTTTTATTTTTTATTTTTCTATTTAATTTTCTTTAATTATTAAGCTCTAATTATTACACTTATAATTTTGGTGTTTATAATTGATACATCTAAAATATTTGGGTTATACTAAAATTTGAAAAACAATCGAAAAGTTTGTTTTTATAATACTTCTAAACTAGTTTGTTGCACAAACTAGTTTCTATAATTTTTAGAAGAGAATGATGAAAATCTAAATGTTCACACCTTGTTAAAAAGGTTTCACAGTAACTTAAGCTATTCCTATATAATATAAGCTGAATTTTTGTTTATTCTCTTCAATTCAAGATTTGTTAAGTAGTTGAATGTCCCGTTTTTATTTGTCAACAAAATTATCTGTTACTGTTTTTGACAGTACTGTAATCAAATAAATTAAGATCTGAAACTTAAACCATTTGCTAATACAAACCATGAAAAGAAACAAAAGAAAAGAGTAAAAAAATAGAGAAAGCGATTGACTTAGCCGAGAGAGTAAGGCTAAGAAGCTGGCACGTGTAAAAGCAAGAACAAAACTCATACATCTCTGATCTCACCAACGCTATCTAGCTGCCATTTGTACCACTAAACTCAAACTCTGTCACACTTCTTCGACAGCCACGTCTCCCAAAGGCCACGTCTCCATTCTCTTCCTAACTTCTACGACCCATATATATATATGAACACACTCGTTTCCGAAACTCCCACTAACTCAAAAGATATTCCAAGTTGTTTCAACGTATATACACAATCAAGATGAACCGAGAACAGCCGAGGAGGACGAGTCAAGAACATGAGAAACAAGAACAAAAAGAACCCATCAAATACGGGGAAGTTTTCAAAGTCGTTGGGGAGCTGGCTTCCAAGCCTATTGCACCACAAGACGCAGCGATGATGAGGAAAGCTGAAAACATGATTTTGGGTCAGACCCAGAAGGGCGGACCAGCTTCAGTGATGCAAGCCGCGGCTACTCGAAATGAAAGAGCTGGTGTTGTTGGTCACGAAGATTTCACTGATGTTACTGGAGACCGAGGCGTCACTGTTACTGAGACTGATGTCCCTGCAACTCGCTTTATCACTGAATCAGTTGCTGGCCAAGTAAGGAATAGAAATACTCTTACCTATTTTTTGTGTTACAGTTTATGTTTCACCAATTGAGCAGTATGCCAAGTGTTTAATTTTAAGCTTTGTACACTTTGAGCACTTTTTCTTGTATTTTACACGTTGCTAGTGGTGAACATAAATCAAAATAGTTTGTAATGCTAGAGTTTTTGAGAATTGATTTGGCAAGAATATGATTATTATAATTTAAATAACATAGTAAATAAATGTTGATTATACATTTTTATATGGTAAAATTTGTAGTTTCCTAGTGTCATTTATTGATAATTTTATAAATATTTTGTGTTCGTTTGGTAAAGATTATTTTTACCAATTTTTATTATTATTCAATTTATTTTTGCTACTAATCATCATGGTACTTTTTGATACTATTCATGGGTCTCACTGTAATATTTCAATTAACTTTTATCTTTATTTATAGTACTTTTAATGAAAAATTTTCATTTTCAGTAAAATAAGTAGATTTCAGACAGACCCTTTATAGTTTATACTAAAATTAACAGCATTTTTAGCAATTTTCATAGAGATTTTGTCTTAAAAAAAAAAAAATCCTTAAGGTGAAGCTAAAATAGTTTTAGATATATGGACCTATGTAACAGTGACGATATATTAATCACAACTTGAAAAATAATTATTGATTTTTTTTTTGGGTATATCTATTGTGGGGAGTAAAAGGACCCAAGTGGGCATATGGGCTTTTGGGCTGTAGCAAGGAGGGCCGACCTGCTCTTGAGCTAAGAATTTGTTAGTATTGCGAATCGGCCCATACGCCGAGGATCCGAGGACACACCCGAGGGTAAGTTTCTCCTCGGATAGACCAGGAGAACTAGGAGCTTCATTATGAAGGCCAAGGCAATATTCTGGAAAGACTGTTGGTTAAAAGGGGGGAAACCTTGAACCTTCGAGGTACACCGGTGTTAGAAAGATACCAAAAGCAAAGGCTGCCACCTCCACATTAAAGACTCTGCACCTACCTCTCTGGCCGCATTAATGGGGAAGTAATCCCTGAACAGTAGAACTGAAACTTCTGGTCACTATTCAAAGGCACTAAGAAAAGAAATATCGATGAGGGAGTGGGTTGGAGCAACACGTGGATAAAGCATCAGGAAAAGAAGTATTTAAGGGGGTTGAACGCCAAAGAGAGGGGGGGTCGGTAACAAAGAAAGAAATTAAGAATTGTAACCTTTGAGAAAGAAAGAGAAATAATACAGAAGTAGTCCTCGGCTCACGTCCGAGGAGGTCTATTTGCAATTATCATTTGTTATTTACAAGTGTTTGTAACTCTTAGCCTGTTATCAAGTTCTCAGTACTTCTAATCTAGATTTTAAGTCCACACTCTACAAATTTCATTGTTTAAGGCTCATTGGGCCTGAGCTCGTGATTGTCTTTGGGTCCAGGTGCAATTGTGCACTTACATCTATCATTGCTGATGAATAAATTCTTTTGGGTAGGTTGTTGGACAGTATGCAGAACCAAATCCAGTACTACAAACATCATTTGAGGTTACTCAACAGAGTGCACTTACTATAGGGGAAGCACTGGAAGCCAGTGCACAATCAGCAGGAAACAAGACAGTGGATGAGAGTGATGCGGCCGCAATTCAAGCAGCAGAAGTGAGAGCAACAGGTAGCAATGTCATAATCCCAGGTGGGCTCGCGGCCGCGGCTCAGTCTGCAGCTACTCACAATGCCCGAGTTGATCGTGATGAATATAAGATCAAGCTGCGTGACATTTTAGTGGTAAACCATAAATGAGAAGGGTTTTGGTTCGAAGTTTTTATCAATTAATCAGTTAAATTATTTTTGTTTGTGCACTGTTTTTTAAAACTGCATCTACATTACAGTCACTTTCTTTCAAAGGGAAAAAAAATTCAGCATAAATATTTGTGAACAGCTTTTTAAAACTTCATTTTCAAAATGAGTGAATTGAATTTTACCAAATACTTAAAAGTAAAATAAGGGTCCGTTTGGTATTTGTGTTTAAGACAACAGTTTTCTAGTTAAAATTTTTCTTTAGAAATACGTGTGAGTGAAAAAATGTGTAGAAATATGTGTAATGTTGTTTAAAAATTGAAAATTATTGTTTGAAAATATATACCAAACACCCCATAATGTGCTAATTTTAAGATTATAGATCTTAATTTCATATAATGTGACAGGATGCGACTGCGAAGTTGCCAGCGGACAAAGCGGTGACACAGCAGGATGCTGAAGGAGTGGTCAGTGCCGAGGTAAGGAACAATCAGAACTTGGCGACTCACCCGGGCAGAGTGGCAGCTTCAGTGACCGTAGCTGCTAGACTTAACAAGAATGTGAACGTATAAGTTAGTGGTAAACTGGTAATTAGGGTCGACCGGATGCTAAATAATGGTTTAACTCTGCTAGCTCCAGAGTGGAATTTCCTATCAGACAATGAGTTGCACTATGTACTGTGTAATAAATATAAGTGTACAAATTTTGTTTATGTACACTGAATTTGGCTAAACTATGGGCAATTTTAATGAATATCCTTTTAGCAATAGAGATGTTCCAGCCGGTAAAACATTTCAAAAGAGTCCAATCCACTTTGAAGGAATGAACCAATTTTTGATTGGATGCGACACTTTTGTCACATTACCTTCCAATATTCTTGCACGATTGAAAACAAAGATAGCAGCCATAGCCTCCCCCACAGTGCATCCCTTGCGTTTGTTGCCCTCACCTAATCACGAGTACATACATCTTCAATTCATTTTTACATAAAATACATACATCTCCAATGCATTTCCACAAAAAATCATTTAATACATTATTTCTTTAGTCTCATTTGTGTACTATTGATTTCTTATATAAGGTTTTCTAAGGTTTATGTTTACTTTTAGGTGATAGGATTTAAAACATTATTTCTTTAGTCTCCTTCGTGTACTATTGATTTCTTATATAAGGTTTTCTAAGGTTTATGTATCGAACTATTAAACAAGAGAAAGTAAGATGGCATGAAAATTGGTTGTTAATATAATTAAAAATTACGATAATTTTGTCTACTTAAAGAATTATTGATTTTCACACTAACGCATCAAAGTACCAAAGAATGTATAAAAGCAAGAAAGTAGTTGTTGGTAGCAAAGCAAGAAAGTGGTACTACAAGAAATTTTGCTATTATGCGACCGTCTTTTTCAACAATTATTAAACATTAAAGTATTATTAGAAGCTGTTGAAATATATGCACATAAATGTAAAAAGTATAAATAATATGCTTATTATTTTTATTCACATGCACCCAATAGTGGATAAAAGTTGTCTTAAGATAAATTTCAACCGTTTGTAATTGTTGAAAAAAGTTTTTTTTTATATAAAAAAATAAATAAATTTGGATATACTCTTTCAAATGATCAAAATTTAATAACTTGATTTAAAATATAATCATAAACACAATTGTGCAATTCCAAATTAAACTCCATTCTCATACAAAACTAAAACACTAGCCTAATTTTCAAGTATTCAAATAGTTCCAAGTTTTCAAAATGACGAATTAAAAGGAAAAACAAACTAAGAAACTAAAACTAAAACACCAGTCTAATTCTCATATTCTTACATCTTAACTTGCATTAATACCTGCATGCTTGCAATAAAACGGAAATATCCTATAATTAGACAATCTGTCTACAATAAACAAATGATGTCTTGAAAATAATGCTAAAGGAGTATCCTAGAGCTTTTAAATTTAAAGAAATAAATGTTAATGCATATGTATGGTCCTTATATAACAATTATAGAAGTTTAATCTGGCAAGTTATGCATGTTATTGTTACCAGCCCATCATTGCTACTGCTAACTAAACATACCAATGCATTTTGAGACAACATCTAAATTTCCTTGGGCCAAAAGAAACAACAAATTCTACTGCTCCACCCTCCACAATGATGAACACGATGATGCTCATGATGGAGTCAAAAGAGTACTCTATCCACTAAGATATTAGCGACCCGCATATAGGCCAATAGAAATTTTGGGGCAGTTAGGTATGGTATTTTAAGCAATAGTTTTCAGTTTTTAAACAATATTACATGTATTTTCACATATTTTTTCAATCACACGTATTTTCAAAAAATACAAATAATGTTACTAGAACAACGTTACCAAATTGACCATTTGTTTCTAAAGCAAATTTGTACAGGATAGCAGGTTTCAATTGTGTTGCTAGATTGAACATCAACTTGAAAAGAATTCTAAATCTTGCTCAAATGCACCTAGGGAGACATTGCTGACTTTCACTGCAGGTGGCCCAAAGTATTGACAGTTTTTTAGAGTCCTATTAATATAAAATTGACAAGTTCCCTTAAACTAGGTAGATGTCCATCACATGCACACAAGCAAGAATGACAAAAGGCAGGACCTTGACTATATGGCATACAGGGATGCGAAACCGATATCGCAAGCTAAGAGAGAGTTCAGAACATGTTTGATTCAAAAATTCGAGTGAAATTGCTTTTTGAGCTTTAAAATTAATTCAAGTACAAGAAAAATTGATTAGAAAATAAGTTTTTTAATCATTCAAGTAGATGAGAAAAGTGAGAGAAATCGCATGGAATTTAGAAATCTAACTAGAAATAGAACTACAAAAGGTGACAATGTATGATAGGCCAAGAATGTATTGACCCCTTGTGATGAATTAACCAATTAATTATCCAAGTGAATTAATTAGGTTCAATTACATGCAATGAGTGTGATAGCACAAACAAATCACCAGCTAAATTATATTTCAGCAGAAAATAAAATTGACACGGTGATTTGTTTACGAATAGGGAAAATCTCTGAGGCAAAAACCCCACCGGGTGATTTTAAGGTCACCACTCCTAAGAATCTACTATTATCAAAACAAGCGGTTATAAGTAAAGGAATCCTAGTACGTTATACTAACCTACAGTTGAACCCTTACCTCAATACCTAATTGGACTTGTTTTGTAGTGACAATCTTTCCTTGTATTGAACGGCTCCCAATACGTGACTAACCAATTTGATGCGCGGATTCTAGTACGCGACTTGATCACCAACTTGAGAAGGATGTTGGCTGCAAAGTTCTTTTATTCATCACACAATAAAGATTATGAAGTCGTTTGGTCACAAAACCCTATAGTGTACAAACACAGTAGCTTCTTCAAGAGAAAGAAGAACTAGGGCAAATTCTATCTCTGGTCACAATTGCATGAACAAGACTTTGCTCAATACTTGCGCAACTGTGCAACCTTTGACGGCCCTTAAAATAATCCTTATATATGTTTAGGGTTGTGAGAAAAGAAAACCCAAACGTACATTCATGGATTGAATAAAAATCAGAACTGAAAATTTACTTTTCATAAATCTCGACAAATGCCCTATCTGTCGAGCAGTTGTCAAGCCTCGGGCTGAAACAACTCTTTTTGTTGGGAAAAATAGATTCCAGTTGATAGAATTAACAAGTTTTAAACCCAAGTTGTTAATTAGATTTATTATGAATAAAATTGTTAAAACAAAAAAATATCAATATCATGTCAAAAATAAGTACAACGGAAAAATAAATAAGACAAGATATGATGACCCAAGAAAACCAATGAAGCAAACTAGTTTCACAGTAAAAAAACGTGGGGGAAAACCTTCCCGAAAAGCATTTCACTATAGTAAAGAGAAGTTTCAGATCTAGTACAAAACCTTTGTCCCTAGACTCTACAATCCCCGTAGATGAACTTATAGCAGAAACTTTCTACCATTTCAGAACCTCCGAATTCTTCAATATATGACCGCCACCCTTTTGATGCACATATCTCAGTGCATGACTAACTCCTTTGCACGAATCCCAGAATGTGACTCATTTACCAACTTAACGAAGAAGAATGTTGGCTGCAAAGTTCTTTACTTCATCAACAATGAAGATCAAGAAGCACTTGGTTACAAAACCCTAAGGCGCAAAGATGCAGTAGGTTTTTTTTAGAGAAAGTAAGGCTTCGGTTACCTTTTCATATGTTCTCTTTTTATTCTCTTATGTGACGACCTTCAAAATAAGTCTTATAAATGTCTAGGGTTGTGAGAAAAGAAACCTTACACAAATACATAAGCATGGGCCGAAAATCAGATCTGAAAATCTGAATTTCGTAAAGCTCAATAGATACAGCTGTCTAGCTAGCTATTGAGACCTCGATAGATAGCTGTCTATCGAGTAGCTGTCGAACTTTAATGAATCAGTACTTCTTCATTTGTTTCTTAGACAAATTTGTATGGCTTCAATACTAGACTTGAACTCTTGTTCTTTGAAGTATCAAACACATCCTAGATCTACCCAAATACAAGTAAAGTGCATTTTGTCAAAGGATTAGCCAACTACATAAAATATGTCCTTAACAATCTCCCCATTTAGCAATCTGTGACAAAACCACAACAAACAAATAAACATATAAGAGAAGTCATAAATCACTCAACTCATACTCACTTGTTAAGTACAATAAAATTTATACTAACACAAACTCTTGAAAAACTTTGCAAGAAGAGAGTTCATGACAAGTAGATTTTGACAACCTGTATTTCTGAAACACTTTAAACAAAACTCATCAAGGCATCTTAGTGTGAGATAGAAATAAAAGATTGCATACAAAGAATTAGAAACATGTGTATAAAGATAGGAAAAAACCAACACATCTAGAGGTAGGTGAAGAAAACATACATCAACATATAAAGAATGTAAGTACAATGTATGTCAAAAATGGTCACAAGACCAATGTACAAGAAAAAGAAGCTAAAAGTAACTCCTACAACAACAAAGAGGTAAACACTCCTCCTAACAAGATGAAACACAACTCCCCCTTACTAGGGCATGTATTTCTACCCCTAACTTGTAGAATCTTAAAAAGAAATCAAAATTTCTCCAATTTCTCCCACTTTTTGTCATGATTGACAAAGGGTATAAGAAACTATAAAGTCTTACCCGAGAAACATAAAGATGATAAAATATGATCAAGGGGGCACAAGGAATCCATAAAAATGCATGAATATAATGAAATAAGATGCTATGGATGACAAGATAAAAGAAAAGTGCAAAACATGTGAAAAAAATGCATGTAAGAGAATCTCGATCGATCGTGAGGTGTCGAGAAGCTATTGAGTAGACCTCGATGGATCGAACAACTATTGAGAAGCTATCGAGGAGACATGAGATATCTCGATCGATCCACCTAGCTATCGAGAAGTGTCGAGATTGTGATAAGAAAAAGATGAAGAGCTCGACAGATAGCCAAGTGTTGAGGAGGTGTCAAGGAGGTGTCGAGATTGCTTAAAAATAGTTTTTCAAAGAAGAGAAAAATACAAACATGAATGCAATCAAGCATGCAACTTAACTAAAGATCCAAACAATATTTTAACCTCTCAAAAACATCTCTCAACAACAAATTTTAAGCACATAGATCCCAAAAACACACACACACACACACACACACACACACTAAACAAGTCTAATTGATTTTATATTTTAAAAACAAGTCAAGAAAGTTTAGTGAATATACATTATCACGTGTAAACTTTGTGATGGCCAAATTACATTGTACCTACACATGTATCAAGAGTAGCAAAGAATATTGTGTGTTGTGTATGAAAACATCACAAGATTGCATAAGTGTCTCTATGTTATGACGATTTGAGGTATGAGTAAATCAATTTTAACTCACACACGATCATAACTGTTTGATGGGGATTATCACCTTTGAGGTACATCCTATAACTCCCACATCTCTTAGAATACAAGCTTGCAATCATGTTTTAAAGCATTTTGCTCTTTTTGCTTTTATTATCTTTGCATATTTTTCTTTTTATTAAGTATATCATGCATTGGTATATGAAAGAGAGAAAAGAAATACCCAATTATGTTACGCTTTTTGACATTGCACTTTTGTTATGCCCAAGCATACTGATGTCATTGACATTACATTTTTGCTATACCAAAGTATACAGATGTCATGTCATGATTGGCAGGTAACAGTTGTAAGATGGTTATTTATGTCTTTCTCTTAGGACTTTCTAGTCCTTCCCGTCAAAAAGAGTGATACGAGTGTTAAGTACAAGAGATCACTTAACCTTACTCATCATAAACAAAGAGCCACAAAACTTACTTGCTTAGTTGTGCATAGAGATGCTCATCTAAGCTACAAGAGATACAAAGTTTAGAGAACTCTGTTTCAATGACCATTTTAAGGTTTACAAGAACTAATGTACACATATAGACACTGTTTTTGTATTTTTTTGATTATTCCTTTTTGTTTTTTGAAAACAAACAAAATAAATCAATTTTAACTCACACACGATCATAACTGTTTGATGGGGATTATCACCTTTGAGGTACATCCTATAACTCCCACATCTCTTAGAATACAAGCTTGCAATCATGTTTTAAAACATTTTGCTCTTTTTGCTTTTATTATCTTTGCATATTTTTCTTTTTATTAAGTATATCATGCATTGGTATATGAAAGAGAGAAAAGAAATACCCAATTATGTTACGCTTTTTGACATTGCACTTTTGTTATGCCCAAGCATACTGATGTCATTGACATTACATTTTTGCTATACCAAAGTATACAGATGTCATGTCATGATTGGCAGGTAACAGTTGTAAGATGGTTATTTATGTCTTTCTCTTAGGACTTTCTAGTCCTTCCCGTCAAAAAGAGTGATACGAGTGTTAAGTACAAGAGATCACTTAACCTTACTCATCACAAACAAAGAGCCACAAAACTCACTTGCTTAGTTGTGCATAGAGATGCTCATCTAAGCTACAAGAGATACAAAGTTTAGAGAACTCTGTTTCAATGACCATTTTAAGGTTTACAAGAACTAATGTACACATATAGACACTGTTTTTGTATTTTTTTGATTATTCCTTTTTGTTTTTTGAAAACAAACAAAATAAAAACTAAAAAAAAAGAAGAAGACAAACAACATGAAAGCATAAAAGAAAGATGCATATGCATGAAAGCAAGAAAAGAAAAAAAAAATGCAGATGCATGAAAGCATGATTCCAAAAGCAGATAAGAAATCAAGCAAAGAGAGTCCTACTATAGATAGAAAGAATTAAAGCTGAGGACAAACAGAAAAGACAATTAAGTTTAAAGGCTCTTTTCTCACCCACACAGCACGAATCTTTGGCCGTGAAGATGAAAAAGGCACGTGTCCTAGTATGTCTACTAAAGAACATAGAAGAATTAGAATTCCTCTGAAATTGAGTTAAAAGGTTCAAGACTTTTAATAACTCACCAAACAAAGGTGTAGGCCCTTGTGAGGAAACCTGTGACCGTTTAGACACTTGCTTTTGAAGATCCAACTTAAAGCAATTAGGACGAATGTGTCTAGAAACACCATAATAGTGACAAACATAAGGCCTAACAAAGGATTTAGAATTAGCCAAAATAGTTTTGAATTTCATACCTTTATCACCTTTCTCAGATTGAGGCACAATGACAGTCCTTGGTCCAGAAGCCGTGGAAGAGGAGGGGCCAGAGGAAACAGCATATCCTAAACCAGTCTTATCAGAACTAGGCTTTTGAGCACTTAATACCTCATCAAGCTTTGCACTAGACATCCCCTCTATTTGAGTTCTAGCTTGACTAAGCTCAATCTCGAGATTCTTGACTTTCTCTTTTAATGAGGTGTTCTCCACAATAAGAGTCTCAACTAACCTTGTTGTTTCATCTAGTTTGACTAATAGATCAGCTTTTTCAGTTTTTACCTCATTAAGCTCTTTTCTACAAAGATGAGAAGTCTTTTAAGATCTTATGAATTCAGTGCATAGCTTATCATAGGCTTCCTAGAAGGTCAACTTCTTGGGTACTTCCCCATCAGAAGAGTCCTCACTGTCACTAGCACTCTCCACAATCACCTTATCGGTTGAGGCAGTAAAGGCCATAACGTGACTACATTCATTCACATACTCATCAGAAGAGTCATTATTAGTGTCACTCCAAGTAGCAACTAATCCTTTATCTTCTGACTTCTTGGCCTTTTCCCTTATAAGGTAGTTTGGGCACTCTATCCTCATATGACCAAAACCCTTGCACTCATGGTATTGGATGAGGGGCTTACCCTTCCTAGAGGATTTAGATTTCCTAAAAGGTTTTTCCTTATCCTTGTTCCTAAATTGAAAAGGCTTGATAATCTCATCAGTTATGTAAGTTAGATCATTATCCTTATCATTATCTTCATCTTCATCTTCACTTTTATCTTCATCTTCAAAGTCCTCAATCTCTTCCTCTATACCCTTAAGAGCCAAGTTTTTACTCTTTCCACATTTTTCCATTGAGCCAAATCCCATCTCATAGGTTTGAAGGTTCCCTACAAGCTCAATCAAAGGAAATTGATCAATGTCCTTCACTTCTTCGATGGCAGTGATCTTGGCATGGAATCTTTCAGGTAAAGACCTAAGGATTTTCCTAAGAATTTTGGATTCTGCTATAGATTTTCCAAGGTTGAAAGCAGAATTCACAATATCCTTAAGCTTAACATAGAAATAGAAATCATCAAAGCTCTCATCCTCCTCCATCCTTATTTCTTCAAAACTACTAGTGAGTTTTTGGAGCTTCACAGTCTTTATAGCCTTGGTACCTTTATAGGTGGTCTCAAGAATAGTCCATGCTTCTTTGGCAACTTATGTGGATGATATTTTCTTGAATTCCTCATTGGTCACCCCACAAAACAAAGCATTCAAGGCCCTACTGTTGAAATTTACCACTATGATTGTTGCATTATCCCAATCCACCGGCGATTTCTTTGGCTTAATCCATCCAACTTCAATAGTTTGCCATACCTGTTCACCTAGAGCCTGCAAAAAAAAATTTCATTCGAACTTTCTAGTACGCATAATTAGTGCCATCAAATGCAGGAGGAATCAAAAGAGATTGTTCACGATTTATGACAACGGGGGTCAAGGATCATACTCAAGAAATTAATCCAATCAGAGTGTACCATTCTAATACCACTTGTTGGGAAAAATAGACCCCGGTTAACAGAATTAATAAGTTTTAAACCCAAGGTGTTAATTAGATTTATTATGAATAAACTTATTAAAACAAACAAACATCAATATCATGTAAAAAATAAGTACAGTGGAAAAGTAAATAAGATAAGATATGATGACTTAGGATAACTAATGAAACAAACTAGTTTCACAGTGAAAAACTTGGGGGGAAACCTTCCCGAAAAGAAATTCACTATAGTAAAGAGAAATTTCAAATCTAGTACAAAAACTTTGTCCCTAGACTTTACAATCTCCGTAGATGAACTTACAGCAGAAACCTTTTACCGCTTCAGAATCTCTGAACTCTTTAATATATGAATGCCACCCTTTTGATGCACGGATCCCAGTACGTGACTAACTCTTTTGCATGAATTTCAGTACACGACTTACTTGCCAACTTGAGGAAGAAGAATGTTGGCTACAAAGTTCTTCACTTCCCTAAGGCGCAAAGACGCAGTAACTTCTTTAAGAGAGAATAAGGCTTCAGTCACCTTTTTCATATATTCTTTTTTTATTCTCTTATGTGACAGCCTTCAAAATAAGTCTTATATATGTCTAGGATTGTGAGAAAAGAAACCCTACACAAATACATAAGGATGAGCCGAAAATTAGATCTAGAAATCTGAATTTCGTAAAGCTTGATAGATACAGCTGTCTAATTAGCTATCGAGACCTCGATAGATAGCTATTTGTCGAGCAGCTGTCGAGCTTTAATGAATCAACACTTCTTCACTTGTTTCTTGAACAGATTTGCATGACTTCAGTGCTAGACTTGAACTCTTGTTCTTTGAAGTATTAAACGCATCCTAGATCTACCCAAATACAAGTAAAGTGCGTTTTGTCAAAGGATTAGCCAACTACATAAAATATGTCCTTAACACTTTTAAACCTCGATAGATACTAGTTGTCGAGATTTAAAATCCTGCACTTCAATACTTGAATCTTGGACAGACTTGCATGGCTTCAACACTTGAACTTGAAACCTTATTCCTTGAAGTATTAAACACATCCTAAATCTACTCAATTACAAGTAAAGTGCATTTTGTCAAAGAGTTAGCCAATTACATAAAATGTTGAAATATGTTCCTAACATGAATCACATATATCCTAACAATATAATATAGAGAGTTTTCATATAATTTATTTTCTTGCAATAATTTTGTGTTAGAGTTTAAATTTATTAGTTTTTTCCAATATCTTATTGGTCGTATTCTCTAAACACTTCTTTGCAAAATTATCATTTTGATATTTGTATATTTTTAACAACTTTAGCTTCATTTGCACTGGTTTCTCTGTACTAATACAATATTGATTATGCCAAAAATATGAAATATTAATCATATTTTTAAATGGCTATCATGCAAAATAAGGCCACATTGCTATAAAGATTTTTTATATGCATAAAGTATTTTAAATATGAAATAATTTTGTTTTAAAAAAAAAAAACTAAACATACAAATTCTGAATGGTATCATTTCTATTGAATAACTAGTCTAGGGTCGATTCAACACACATTTTAAAGGCTTAAGACAAGGACAATTTTAACTTGGCCACATTGCTATGAAGTTTTTTCATGGTTTAGGATTAGCTCAATATATATTTTTTTGGGCCTAAGGGTTTGTTTAGTTGGAGAGGTGGAAAAAATAGAAGGATAGAAAATAGTAGAAGGATAGAAAAGATTTTAATTTGCCTCATTTTTGTTTGGTTGGGAGTGAAAAAGAGGAGGGATGAAAATTTTTTTTTTTTTATAAATTTACGCATATACCTGTGTTAAAAATTGATGCCCAATTAAAACCAAAAAAGTGATAAACAACCAAAAAAAAAAAAAAATTCTATCACCTAAATTTATTAAAAAATAAAAATCATGTCCAGGAAAAAAAATCACATCTAAACAAACTCACACACAAAAGAAAGCAAAAGAAAAAAAATGGAAAAGAATATGAGCACTGGACAAGGCTGCCTAGTAAAAAAAAGATTAAAAAAAATAAGAAAGAAAGAAAGAAGTAGAAGAAGCAACGTCCAGAGGAAGAAAAAAAAAAGTGAAGAAGAGGGATTTTTCGTCCAAAAATGATGCCCAATTTTTCCCTTCAGTTTTCTCTCCATTTTGAGGACAAAACTTTTTGGTGGATTCAAGAAGAAAACACATGAGTCCCACCATTTATTTTCCTTCCTCCCCACCCAACCAAACACACTACAAAAAAGTTTTCCTTCCTATATTCTCTCCAAAGTTTTTCATCAACCCTATTTCACCTCCAAACAAACACACCCTTAATATTACATTGGATGTCATAAGTAACTCACGCCTTCGCTTTTGCTGTGTTTTGTTAAAGACAACACGAAACCTTTCATATTCAGGTATTCCACGAAAAAAGGTCTACTCGTTTTATTTCTTTTAATACGAAATACATACATTGTCCAGAATTATTAATCCGAACCACTCACAATCACAAACCAATCCATTACTTGATCCACACCATACATAAGCTTGTAACAAAATGGTATCAAAGTCATACTTTTTTTTTTTTTAAACAAGATAGAAATTCTACTCTAACTTAATCTAAGTGTATATGTGTCTGAAGCTCCCTCTTAAAGACTTGAACCCCGGTCTTTGCCCCCCACACCTTACAAGCACTATACTTGTAGAGTGATCATCACACCAAGGGTGTACAATTCAAAGTCACACTTGATTTGAAAGGGCAATGGTTAGAACTCTTGGACAATTCAATGAGTTTGTTTAGGTTTTAATGACATGAAAAAATATATATATATATTTTTTTTTTGTGGAAAAGAAAATGAAAATATTCTAGAACATGAAAGAAACTACTTCAGACAACTCAATCGTTTCATACTTCCCCAAAATTGTGAAGTGAGCTTTCTCTCATTTTAATGTGATTGAAGACCACACGACATAAATTGAAATTTTAAAACCTATATTATCTTTGGAGTAAGTGGCAGCTCCAAATTTTTTTTTTACAGAGTGGTCATTAAAAAAATTTAATAAAAATAAAACTTGAATATATTAACATCACAAAATAAAAACATATGAAAATACATAAAATTTTAAAATTTCATTTCACAAGATTTCATATTTTGAAATTGTTATGTGATATGATAATTTCACTATCAATGTTGTCTGTTACATCTTTTTCAATGTACACAATCAAGCCATTATTAAGCTACTGATCTCCCATTCAATTACCACCATATTGCCAAAACGAGTAAAAATATAAACAAAATGCATTATCTTTTTGAAAAAATGTATCACAAAATACAAAAAATTCAGCTGAAGACTAAAGCAAGCACTAACAAACTAGATATTTGAAAAGAGTGCATTTTTTTAAATAAAAAATAGCAATTTTAAAATATGCCATTTGAAGACACAATTTAAAAAATCACAATTAAATGTTTGATTTGGGTTTTTAGGCTAATTTGTTTGTTTGGGCAATTTTTGAGAAGTGCTATGTCCATAATATTTTTGCAACACTTTTACAATAAAGCCTAGACGGTAAGTTTTTACTAGTTCTAATTTAAACTTACCATTGAAATTATTTTTTTGTTTACTACCAACCTGCTACTTAGGATTTATTACAAAATGTTGTGAACATAACATTTCTCATAATTTTTTGATTCAACATTCAACAGACCAAAATTTTGGAGAGGTTGAATTATATTTTTGGCGAAACTACAATGTTGGTCCCTCACGTTTACTCTATGTGCGCAATTGGTCCCTCAAGTTTCAAGCGAGCACAATTGGTCCATTAAGTTTTAAAAATGAGTTGTATTACTAATGTAGCTAACAGAACAATAACTTGACATTTTTTTAAATGACGTGACATTTTTTTATTGAAAAATTAATTTACACTTAAGAAACAATCTGACTCGTCATTACCAAATTAAAATTAGTATTTGCAATCTGATTCACAAAACCCACCCACGAAAAAGAAGGGGAGAGAGTGATTGAAGAAACCCAAGCCCTAGCTACCACCAGCGACTTTGTTGCCGTCGACGACTCTGCTGCCCTCTGCTGGAGATGGTGGCCTCCTACCTCACACACAAGGTTGTCAAAATCAGGATCCTACGTAGGATGGTTAAAGGTAGGTGAGATTGTAGATTGTAGGATCAGTTCATGAATAGTAAGATCCTACATATTTTCAGATTTAAAGCAAAAAATACATTGATAATGACTTTGTATGTTGAATAATCATGTAAATTATATATTCATCCATAAAAAAACTAAGATTTGCATCATATGATATAATTTGCATGTCATACATTACTTAGTTTATACTAATGAAACAAATATATTTAAGTTTTTGTATGTTTTTAGACCCCTTAAAATATAAGTTGTTTAACCTAATTAATTAATCAAGTGATTAACTTACGTAAATTATTTACATCTAGGTTAAAACAATAACAGTCATCTGATGACCCAGGAAAATCAAACCGGTAAAAAACTTGGGGAGGATTTAACCTAGCTATTCTCAAGATAAAACAAGATCCACTATGAAATTATTGAAGTTTTACAATAGTGACTTAGACCACTAACATTCTATTGCTACCTTGAGTAGAAAACTTACTACCACGACCAAGTAATAGCTCCAAGTCCACGGACTACTTCTTTCTCAAATCCACAGCATCCACATGTACACCACTTGTATTTCTTGAAGTTCTTTATGCAGCAACTGAAATAATCACCAAGGTCTCGACATTAATCTCAATCTTGATAACTCTAAGTGTATGTGAAGACAAACACCTCTAGATCTCACAAGAGATTCACACACACAACATAAACAACAACTTTAGAGAGCTTTCGGTACAAAACCCTAGATCTACAAAAGAGGCACACTCTTCTCTCTCTAAAAAGCTCTATTAAAAACATGCTTAGAGTTTCCTTTATATACTAGAAGAAGTAGATCTGAAACCCTAATCCTTAATGGGCTTGAATTGCTATTTGGGCCAGCTTAAAATTCTGTAGAAAATTCATGATCCACGATTCTCAAACGATCGAGTCTATTCTTCAATTGATCGAGCCTTGCAAAAATATAATAGTAATTTTCTGCAATTACTCAATTCCAAACTTATATTAAACCAAACTTTGAGCGAGTCTAAACCTAGACTAAATGTTTTGATCATGGTTTACTAACACAATACACATTGAAGTTCTAATACATTAGTCTTTAAAGTCTTAGAACTTAACAGTTTTGATCCAATATATCTAAAAAGTTCAATAAATGTTTAATTAGCAACCAAATACCAAAATATTTATCAAAACATATGGAAAATATTTTTCAAGTTCTAGGTTTAAAGTTTGAAATCCAAAATAAGTTAGCAAATGAAAACTAGATAACTACAATATGAAATCCCAAAGTAAGATGAATATTAAAGTGAAGTGGGCATTTAATTATTCCCATTCTAAGGTTCTTATAACCAACGTCCCGAATTCCTAATCATCATCATTCATTTCATCATCTATGTAGACATTATATATTTGTACACTAGAGTTGCAAAAGACATCATGATACAATTTCACACTCAACTATTCAAGTTATACCACTCAACAACAATTAAAGAGCATACTCAAAAAAATAATCAATCAATCAATATACAAATCCAAGCATAATTGATAAAATTATATATAAAAAAACATTTTGATAATATTAGAACACAAATTAGTATATTGATCAAACAAATTTAAAAATATTATAGCTTAAAAAACAGCAAAGCCAAGATCAAATTCTTCATTTAGAAATGATGAAGCATTTCTTCATTTTGAAAACAAGTGAACTAGAAACTAGAAAATGTTTGCTTAGGTTAACTTAATTTTACAAAAATAAAATAAAAAGTCATACTATTACGACATGAAAAAAAACCCTTAAAACTTCATCAAAACAAAAAATTTATCCCAAAATAAAAAAGCAAAAATTTATGTTCTTGGTAGGATCAGTAGGATCCCATACGATCCTATGTATAATCTTAGTGCGATCCTAAACATTTTGGTGAGGTGGGATCGTAAAATCGTGCGATCTTACGATCCAGATCGTGATTTTGGCAACCATGCTCACTCGTCTTTCTCCAAGCGACAGCCACTGAGCTAGCTCGTGAATGTAGGTCTTTCGACAACCTGTCCCAAATATACAGTTATATTTTCTTCCAAAGCTTTCCGTCATAGCACCACCAACTGGTACCTTCAGAAAACATACATACAAAGACAACATAATCCGCAATAAGCTCGTTCTATTTGCTTGGTAAAAAAAAGCATTTTATGTTAAGGAAAGAAATTGCCAGCAAAGCCAAACACAACGGGCTTTTTTTTTTTGGGTAAGAGGTAGAAATTTTATTGATATAATACGATGTACAAAAATATATGTACCCTATTTCAGCATACCAAAAATAGGGGGAAAAGAAAAGAGCAACATAATCCTATAATCGAGGGACAGAAACTGCATAGTACTGGCTTGATACTCCCTGTGCATCAAGATGAAGCTTCAGCATCTCTGTCATTCTGTTGTGTTGCCATGAATCTCTAGTATTCTTGCTAAAAACCGAGGGCTCCCCTCAAAATATCTTTTGGATGAAGTTGGGCCCGTTCAAAATAGTAATTGTTGAGCAATGCTTATATGTTATGAAAATAAAGCCATAAGAAAGCATAAACCCCATAATTATGTCACTCGTCCAATTTCTATGAAAAATATAGGATAAGATAACAAAATATATATGTTTCATAGGGAACCCAGAAAGTTGAGAACTCAAGAACAAAGTCTGGCACAACTATTTCAGTCCATATTAGTCAACATGGAGGCGAGTTAGTGGCTATCGCTTGGAGAAGGATGCGTGAGGTAGGAGGTAACCGTCTCCAGCGGAGGGCAGTGGCATTACTGGCAGTGGCTAGGGCTTAGGTTTCTTCAATCACTCTCTACCCTTCTTTCTCGTGGGTGGGTTTGTGAATCAAATTGCAAAATACTAGTTTTTATTTGGTAATGACGGGTCAGATTGTTTCTTAAGTGCAAATTAATTTTCAATAAAAATACACGCCATGTCATTAAAAAAATGTCAAGTGATTGTTCTGTTAGCCACATAAGTAACACCACTAATGACAGTCAATAAAAGGGCTAATACAACTCATTTTTAAAACTTGAGGGACCAATTATGCTCACTTAAAACTTGAAGGACCAATTATACACACAAGGTAAATGTGAGAGACTAACATTGTAGTTTCACCTATATTTTTAATGGATTCAATTGTTATTAAGGGTGTTCAAGGTTTTTTTAGGGTGGTCGAGTTTTTTTTTCTAGGGTGGTCAAAGACCTATATTACTTTAAAACTCAATTTTTTTATGATATATTTAAAAATAAAAAAAATTCAGGGTGATCACATATTAACCCTTCGCGCCACCAATTGGAGTTCAATGGTGTTTTCTTAGAGGAAAAGGAATGTTACATGGCTTATTTGTATTAGTTAATTATTTGTATAAGCAGTGTTTGAAGTCAGTTGTGATTCATTCAAATTAGTTAGATTAGATTAGGAATATGTTATGACATATTCAAATAAGTTAACTTGCATTACAATTAGTTTTCTTGATGATAAATTATATGTAGCTAGTGTTTTTTTTTTAAAAATTTTTTAAGTTGGAAGTTAGTCTTGTATAAATTCAAATGTAGACAATAAATCTCTCTAAAAAAATGTGGACAATAAATAAAGATCAATTATGATTTTCCAAATTACGTAAAAATATAGATGTCTATAAGGATACGACGATCTGTGATATGCTTATCTTTCCTTCTACAATCACAAGAATCATTTCCCTATCATGCATGCCATTGATGCTGGGACTGTTCGACGAAGTGAGGCTTAGCTTCGACCAAAGCCGCCATGGACCAAGACGGCGACTCCTCCATCCACCTCCGCTCCTTCTTCTTATCCGGGTGATGTGACTCTCAAGACCGTCATGGCTCAGCTTGAGAGCATGGATGCTTACGTTGATACTCTCACTACTGAGTCGTATCAGGTGAACACTCGTGTGAGTTGTATTGCACGACGTCAGGCTAAAATGGGTGGTTTCGTTGCTTCTCCCTCTCCACCTCCACAAGCTTCTGAGGACGAGGATGATGATGATGACTCCGGTGATGATGATGATAAGGATGAGGATGCTAGCTCTTCTGGTGATGAGGAGATGACTGCTTCACAGTGACTTGCCCTTTGTCATTCGTGACAAAAAGGGGAAGTAGTTTTGGGTATGAGAGTAGTCATATATCTAGGGGGAGAGTTAGCATAGGACCTTTTTGTTAGGAGGAGTGTTTATTTCTTTTGAGGGATGTAGTGAGGATTTTATGCATCTCTTCTTTTCTCTTTTAGATACATTATCTTTTTGTACAGGTCTTGTGACCACTTTGTGATAGCAAACTTTGTATTTATCATTGACATATATGATGCTATTGTTATCACTTTCACCTATCTCTCCATGTGTTGTTTCTTTTCTCTCTTTATACACATGTTTCTTATGTATGTAATCTTTTATTTTTCTGTTTCACACTAAGATGCCTTGATGAGTTTTGTTTAAAGTATTTTAGAAATACAAGTTGTCAAAATCTATCATGCCATGAACTCTCTTATTGCAAATTTTTGTTAAGAGTTTGTGTTAGGATTAGATTTTATTGTATTCAATAAGTGAGTATGAGTTGAGTGATTGATGACTTCTCTCATATTTCATTTTTTTGTTCTGGTTTTGTCAAATATTGCCAAAGGGGGAGATTGTTAGGACATATGTAGAAATTGTTATGTACATATGTCATTTAGAATTGGCTAATCATTTGACAAAACAAACTTTACTTCTAATTGGGTAGATCTAGGATGGTTTAAGTCTTCAAGCAACTTTGTGTTCAAGTCAAGAGTTAAATCTATGCAAATCTGTTCAAGAAACAAGTGAATAAGTGTTGTATTTTAAAGCTCGACAGATATCTCGACAAATTGAATCTATCGAGGTTTAAAAGAAGCTTTTAGCCTAAAACTCGACAGCAGCTCTACAGGTAGCCTATCTATCGAGGTTTACGAAAATCAGATTTTTAGATCTGTTTTCACGCATATCCAAGCTATTTTTTTAGAATTTCTCTCACAACCCTAGACATATATAAAGATTATTTTAAGGGTCGTCTTAGGGTTGTTGCACTTGTTGTTGCACGCATATTGTAACTGAAGACAATTTGCCCTAGTTCATCTTTCTCTTGAAGAAGCTGAAGAACTTTGCATCCAACATCTTTCTCAAGTTGGTGTGTAAGCCGCGTACTGAGATCCACTCATCGATTGGTTAGTCACGTACTGGGAGTCGTGCATTGAAAGGAGAGATTGTCACTACATCATAAGTCCAATTAGGTATTGGGGTAAGGACTCAACTGTAGGTTGGTATAAGGTACTAGAATTCTTTTACTTGTAACCGCTTGTTTTGGTAATAGTAGATCCTCGGGAGTGGTGACCTTAAATTCACCCAGTGGAATTTTGCCTCAGTAGTTGTCTCCATTCGTAAACAAATCACCTGTGTCAAATTTATTTTTCGCTGCATTTAACTTAGTTAGTGATTTGTTTGTGCTATCACGCATATTGCATGTAATTGAATCTAATTAATTCACTTGGCTAATCAATTGATTTAATTTACCAAAGGGGTAAATACATTCTTGGCCTATCAGTTTGATCTCAGATATTTTACTTTCAAATTTGTTTCTATCTCAATCATAGGAATGGAATCGGATCGAGTTTGGGCTAGTTTCTTTATACTCGAAACTACCTCAAGGGCCCGTACCCGTTACCCAAACTTGGCCTGTTTAATAAACGGATTTTTTTCAGGCCCCAAACTCACCCTATCTGGCCCAACAGACTTCATCTAGCTAGGTTAGATTTGGGTCCAATCCGTGGCCCAATAAAAGAAAAAAAGATTGAATTGAAGCCTATACTATGGCCCAAACAAATATATATATATATATATATATATATATTTTCCCAGATTCAAATCTGAGCAGCAAACACGATTTTCCAACGAAGGAGTCATTGATTAGCAAAAGCTTGAACAAATAATTGCTAAAAAAATAATTTAAAAAATCCAAAAAATAGAGAAGAAAATTAATGCATGTGTTGAAAATAGAAAAGTATGAGTGGTGTTTGAAGAGAAGGAAAATGAGAGAGAAAATGATGGACTTACTATTTTTTACTCATGATTGAAGGTTTGGAATTTTTTTTTTGGATTGAAATGGAAAAAGTTTATGAAAAAATTGAATATTCGTGGGGGGGCTGATGGTATGATCAAGAGATGGCAAGCGGTTATAAAACTTGAGGGTGAGTGAGAGTGGGAAAAGAGAGTGAGGGAAATGGGATGGGGCGGCTGAGTGAAATGAGAGGGTGAAGGTAAGGTTTATAAGTTTATATATATATATATATATGATACCACAAAGGGTAAGTTACAAATATTCGAAGAGGCTGACTAAGGCCATATGGTTACATGATTGAAAAAGATTGAAAGAAGCCATATGATTACAAGATGAGGTATGTTCCTAATACAGGATTACTAAAGGATTATGTAAGAGCAAATTATCTAAGTTATCTTCAAAACCAAGCCTGCCTCGGATTGGATCTTGAGCTTCCTTAAATAGGCTAAAGGGAGCTTTGGATTCTCTGAATATTGTTGTGAATTCCAGAAGGTGAAATGCTTTTACTAAAGTTGAATACTTTTCTTTCACCGAAAGCAAACGAGAATCCTGGAAAACCAGCGGAGGAACTGTTCATGAATAGTGACCTGTTGGGTCATTTTTTGTCTTCTTGTGTCGACTGAAGCTATTCTGAATAGTGGCTGGTGCTAATCAGAAGGTACTAGGGACTATCTAAATTGTGACCTTTGTAAAGGTCCTACAAATCATGGAAGGGGTCAAAAGGGTAATAAATGGAAGATGCTTCTGAAGAGGTAGGAGAAACTTTTTCTTCTTTCTCTAACTATGAAGCTTGTAGGAGTAATTGGTTGGCAAGATCTTTTATCTCCTTGCTAGATTTTCCAGCAACTGAGATAGATTCTAAGCTTGATTGAGATATTGTCTTTTGGGAAATAGGCCTGTGAACCTGAGGAGGGAATTTTAATTGACTGATGATTGGATCAATCTTAAGGCTATCCCACCATTTAATTGAGAAATCTCTGGTCAAAATGTTGTTGCTGATAGAATAAGATCACAAGCTAATCCAATGGATCTTGTACTTTGCAGTCATATGCAAGATTGCCGAGAACTGGGAATTATGCTAGTTACCTTGAAACCTTGAAGAAAAATACTTGAGGGCATCTTGGAGGGCTTCTAAAAAGATCTAGGGTACTGGTCCAAACATTTCCCACCACTTGAAGAGCCAAATAGGTATCTGGCTACTGAAATTCTTGTCAAACATCATGAACCATGAATGATCAAAGTTCTTGTTCTAATAAAATAAATCCTTTTCAAAGCCATCCATGTAGTCATAATAACTATACTGGATTACTGAGCCTTCATTTGTCTAGAGAGATCTGAGAAGGGAGGGATGCTGACCCCAATCCTCACAACTAATGAATCTGGTGATGATGAACTTGTGATTTAGGAATACTGAGGGGTCCCTTTTTGACTGGATTTTTTCTATTCGAGTAGACTTTTTCTGGGTGAGGATACCCTTGTAGAACTTAATGGACTTTGACGGATCCTTTGGAAGGAAATGCCAATTTGGAGGCAAGACTTCCATCGCAAGTGCTAGGGGATCTTTTATGTGAGCTAGATGGGGTTCTATGTAGAAGATAAAACCAAGGAAGGGCTTCTTAACATTAGGAGACCTTTCTATTCTAAGATGGTACTAGAATGTCCTTTAGGATTAAAAGGGGCCAAAAGGATCATCAATTGAGTATGGGGTTATTGCCCTAGGGGCCGAGGATGCTAGGGCAGAGCTGTAACTAGGGTGGCCATGGGTTGGTCTTTCATAATTGGGTTTAGGAGTGAAACTAGAAGTAGCAAAACGATTGACCTAGGATACTGGGGATACCGGGACTAACTGGCCAAGGTTCTTTGCTTGATTGGGTTGGCTAGGGGGAGACTGTTTAGGTGCTTCTACCTAGACATTTTGGTTTCGATTCTACAAGAATTCATGAGTAAGGAAATCAGGGGTACTATTTTGGATTCCTTTTATGAACTCCATATCAAAATCAAAAATTGGAAGAATGGCTTGCCATCGTGCAAAAATCCGTTTTGATGCAATGTTTTGAACATCTTTTTGTAAAACATGTTTTGTAGATTTGCAATCAATTCTTATTAAAAACTTTTGATTTAATAAATCACTTCGAAACTTTGAAATTCATAGTACTATAGATAAAATTTTCTTCTTTAATAGTACTATAATTAATCTGAGTAGGAGTCCAAATTCTTGAATGGAAACAGAATATCTACTTTGCGGATTCAAGATTGATACGCTGAAGGAGAATGCCACCGTAGCCAATGTTAGAGGCATCAGTTTGGACAATCTTTAAGGATCTTACTGTGAGAATTCCTAGACAGGGAAGGGTCTTGACATATTTTTTTATTTCCTAGACGACTGAAGTATGAACTGGAGTCCAATGAGGTGGATTGGTTTGAAGTCTATCAAAAATAGGTTTGCATTGCTGCTTGAGATTTTGATAGAAATCTGAATTGTAATTGAGAGATTCTAGAAATATCTAAACCTAGGTTTTATCTAGGATTTGATCTGGAAACTTATTTGTAAACTGAATGGCTTTATCCATAGGTTTGATTAAACCATGATGGATGTCAAAACCTAAGAATCGAACATATGTTTGGAAAAGTTTGATTTTTGGGGTTGAAACAACAAGATCATTTAACTTGACTGTATTAAGAAACATTCTCAAGTGTTTCCAATGTTGTTCAATAGATTCTAAGAAAATGAGTACATTATCGATGTAGACAATGGAGTGACAGGAGAATGGATTGAAAAGCTGATTCATGATATTTTGGAATTCACTAGGCGCATTCTTAAGACCAAAGGGCATCACATTCCATTCATAATGTCCAAAGGGTGTGGTAAAGGCTTGTTAGGAGTTGTGCCTTTAAATCCTATTGTATGATGCTATGTATGACATTATGTATGAGTTAATGTTGTTATTAATAAAGTTATTTTATTATTATCTAAAATAATGGTAACATGAATATTTGGACATTATTATATAGTCCATGAGATGCATAGTATGTGATTTTTGTGAAAAGTCACAGAAGATATAAATCACAAGTTCTTTATAAACTTAGAATTTTAGTTCGTAGTCGGTGATGAAATTGGGTATTTCATCTGCAAAGAGTATAACATATCAACTAAGATTATTTGTCTTAATCATGGAAGTGGAGACTTCTAGTTGATGTATTTTAAGAGTTAAGACATATTAAATTGGACCGCTGTGAGATTTATTATTCCCCTAACAATTGTCAAATGAATAATAAATTTCATGACTTCTATTTACATGAACTCTTAATTCTGAGAGGATAATGGACCTGATCATGAAGTGTAGGTTACTTTGATATATCAAGAGTAAGATCTAAAGTCACGATCAAAACCTCAGTATGTTGGGTAGCAACATTTAATGTTGATGGAACATATATTCTCAAGATAGAATTCATAGTCTCTTAACGGAGATATAAAATATTCACTTGAGATAAGTTTAATGAGTTTAGTTATTTAGAGAGTTAGGCCCAACCACTTTAGTAAAAAGTTACTAAAGTATATATTTATAGAATTGGATTTCATAAATATATGATGAATAATTTACAGGATTAAACCAGGTACTTAAAGAAATTAAGATGTAGTAATCTTTAAAGTGATAGTCTATTTTCATGACTTTGTATTACTACGAATATTTTATGAAGGGGTTGCATGCACAATAAAGTCTTAGGATGTAATTTATAAATAAGGCTTAGAGTGTAACTATATTTATATAGTAGTATTAAATATAGTTAATGGTAACTTTGGACTTGTCAAGAGTTGAGAGAAAAGCCCAAGGCTCATTGGAGCTAATATCTTATTGGTTTTTTTTTGTCCCACTCCAAGCCACACACTTAAGCCCAATTAGGAAGGCCCAAAAGGGTAGCCCAATTAGATAATCAGTTAGATACAAGGTAAGAAACATACAGAAAATTATGAAGAGACATTATTATGAAATAGTGTGTATGAGTGAGAAAAAATTATTCTTTTATTCTCCCTTGAACTGATTGAGAGACCACACTTCTTGGGCGTTAGTGGAATTGGAGTGAAGATTAAAAGTGTTCCCAAGTGCTTCTGATCTTTGTTTTCGAATTTCACCGCTTTAAGGTACGCTTTCTTTTTCTTAAATTCTGAAATTTACACAGTGCATGTTATCAATTGCGAATGAAGTAGATCTGTTAATTTTCAGTTGCATATGTTTTGTATGAGATACAAACCCTGTTTTTCCAACAAGGCTGTCTTGTACCTATCAGACTCTCTGATTTGTATTTGCCAAAAACCACCATTCATATTAAACTTACTGAAGACTACTGCTTTATCAAGCCTATTGACTAAGTCTTCTTTGTTGGGGATAGGATGCCTAACCCATTCTAAGACCTTATTAAGGGACTTGTAGTTGATGACTAGTTTGGGAACACCTCTCTTAATCTCAGCACTTTTCAGGACACAAAAGGCTGGACATGACCATGGTGACTTAGACTTTCTGACGATACCTTTGCTAAGGAGATCCTCTATTTCATTTTTACTAAAATCCATGAGTTCTTGGCTCATTGGATAGGTCGAGCTTTGGTTAGGACTATGGGAGGGCTGCCTCATGTTTATTTTTGTACCAAAAGGCTGTGGGAAGATCAAAGCAAACTTCCTGCTTGAATTTTTCTTCAAACTCTTTGATCTTGGTTTGGATAATCTTACAAGTTAATTGATCCTCGATTTTATTGTATCTTAGATAATTTTTTAGGTACTTAAGTTGTTGGGATTTGCTATTGATTAAGTTAAGAGTCTTGGAGATAGAGATGTCTTGGAGGCTGCTAATCTCTCCGTTTTTTGGGCTCCTAAGAAACTTAAACTTAACTGGATGACCAAAAGCATAGGTAGTGATTCCTTCACTATCTGTGATAAAGGGATATAAGAGACACATGAAAGGATTTCCAAGGATAACTCTGTTTGTCATATTTTTGACTAGAACAAAAGATGTTTTAAAGAATGTGTTATCTTGGCACACATGGGCTCTTGGAATCCTATACTAAATATGCATCTTGCTACCATTAGCTGAGGTTAATCATCCCTTGGTTTTCTGAAAGTATTGTGAGGGAATGATTCCTTCTTGGATGCAGTTAAGATCTTCTCTTGAATCTATGAGGACTATGACCTCAAACTCAAAATCTTTACTGATGATAATCTTGACTTTAGAATGCCATTTCTGGAAATCAATCTTATTGATAGTTTCTAAGAACTTTTGGGTTGGTTCTTCAAAAATCATATTGGTAGTAAGGTTGGTTGTTTCATCAAAGATGTTTTCTACTTCTTCATCATCTGAAGGATTCTGATATGAAGGTCCTACTTCATCAACGCCTTGATGAGAAGTACTATTATGGTGCTTCATTTTTTGGTTAAGGAAGTTATGGTCAATCTTAAGAATAGTTAGGGTTTGATCTAGCTTTCTAACTTCTTCTTTAAGGGTTTTGACCTCAGATCTGGTTATTTGATTTCTAATTGTAGGTCATTAACTGTAACTTCTTGGCTTTGGTAAACCTATTGAAGATTTTCTCTAGGTTAATTGGAGGTTCAGAAGGTTTGGTTTAGGTTCCTTGGTTACTCTGACTAAGGCTTTTTGAAACTTACTGAGGTATTGGGCCTTCATAACCAGGTCTTGTACCTTTTCTATTAAATCAAGGAGAATTTCTTCTTGTTGGCTAAGAACATTGATTGATTTGTTCTTTGCAACAACTGTCTTTACATCCTAACCTAATGTCTGGACCACTAAAGGTGCTGGAGGTTTCTCTTAGGAATGGCAATGGGTCGGGTTTGGGGCGGGTTTTTGGATGCCCGGACCTGACCTGCGGGTCTTCCCCTGTTACTCAGGCCTGGCCCGTTTAATAAGCAGTTCTTTTTTTTAGCCCCAAACCCGGCCCTTCGGGTCTTGTCGAGCCCTGCGGGCTCCGACAGCCACTTCAGGGCATCCATTGGACCATTGCAAAACAATCTTAAAAAAAAGAGTTTCCCTTTCAAACATAGATTCACAAACATATATTCACATATTACAAACACAAACTCAGATTTTAGAGAGGACATGAACCCAAAAAAAAAATTGGAGAACTCGGTCCACCAAGGCTCTACTCTATCTTCGATCTCGGCCTCTCTCTATCTTAGACCACCAAGATCTCCAATAATCAGCAGTGGTTTTGTGGGGGTTGTGGAGATTTTTGTGGTGCTTGATTGTGGCTAGGCTTGTCTGCGAGGTGCTTGAATGCTGGGCTTGTCAGTGGAAAGTGGAGTTGAGGCGTGGCTAAGGGCCTGATGCATGGCTACGTGATGAGGTGTGGTTGAGGGCCTGAGGCATGGCTACGTGATGAGGCGTGAGGGCGTGATTAGAGGCAGTGAGGCGTGAAGGCGTGATGAGAGGTAGTGAGGCATGATGAGCACTGACTGAGGCAGTGAGGCGTGAAAATGGCAATGAGAGGCGGCTGGGTTAATGAGTAGTGACTTAGGGTTTCAAAATTACAATGATATATATATAAGAGGGGGTTTTAGTAATCTCACCTAACCAGGTTATATCCGGGCCGGGTTTCGGATTTTTTTTTTAAAACCTAGACTCGACCCAAACCCGCTTCGGGTTTTTTTTATTATAAAAACCCATACCTGACCCTATTCTTTATCAGGCCAGGTAAAATCTGGCCCATTAGTGTCGGGCTGGGCCGGGTATTCGCGGGTCGGATCTAAATTGCCATCCCTAGTTTCTTTAGAGGAAGATGACTGGTTTAGCTAGAAAATATCATGGTCACTGGAACTACTAGAGGGCTCACTATCTGTGTTTCTAAGTTTTAGGATGTAGACACTCAATTTCACACCCATAATTTAATCAAGGAAGATGGCTAGAGTGACCATTCATATACCCAAAAAAATCATGGTTGCATTACATGCATTAATTCATTTATTTCATATCATAAAAATGATCTTGAGACTCTAACGATTGCGTCAGTATGCCCAATTTCCAAATCGGACTGTCGGATTGAAAGATATTGAATGATCAAATTTGCATGGTCTACATGCATTTTGTTTGGGTGGAACCAACCACACATGATTAATTTAAATTAATTTTGATTGGTTAGACAATTAAAATTAATTAAATAATTTTGTGATTGGTTATTAGTTAGTGTAAAAAATAGACTTGCTTGCATGGGAATAAATGGAAAATCAGATAACAATGAAATTGTGGATAATCAAGACATTTTGGAATATTTACCTACAAGATAATCATAACTTTAGAGATTTGAATATCCAGAAAAGGGGTTTATTTTTAGAATACAGATTAAAAATGCGTCTAAGTACAAGTCCCGGCTAAAAAAACCTCAAAAAAGGAGTCCAAAGTGGACCAAAACTCAAGCACGGGTCCGACACCTAAGAGGGCCATTCGGCACTCTTGGAGTGCTGATTGGTACAAATTTAAGGCCCAGCTCGAGCATTCAGCTAATTTGAGGCACGCATCCCAATTCGTATCTGATCATTCGACTAATATTTTGAAGCATTCTCACCTCTATAAATAGAGGATGCCTCTTAAAATTTAGCACACTTTTTTCACGCTTTCTGACCCCCCCTCTTTCTGGCCCTTCTCTTCTGAATTTTCTTTCCCCCCTTATGTTAAAGACGTTCTAGAGGCTCTTGCCTTAGGAATTTCTTTTTTGTAAGTGAAATATTTTAGACTTCAAAAGTTGAATAAATTTCTTTGAATCCTAAAATATCATTTCACTAAAAAGAGCACGCTTATGCAAGAGGTAGTCTATTTCTTTTCTTTTTCTAGTCTTCTCTATTAATTTTGTTTGATGATGTTTGATTTTTTTTTTTTTGTGATTTCTCTCTTGAATCTCAAAATCTACTAATTGTCAAAGATCTCTTTAAACTAAAAACTGCTTTGAATTTTTCAGATCTGATTTTTAACACACAAAACTGATTTGTATTTTTATTAAATGTGGACCTGATTTTTTTAGCTCTAAAAACTGATCTGTATTTTCATTAAATGCATATATGATTTTTTTTAACTCTAAAAACAGATATGTATTTTCATTAAATGTAGATCTAATTTTTTTCAGATTCAAAACCGATCTGTGTTTTCATTAAATACAGATCTAATTTTTTTAGAAAAAGTTTTCTTTGACACAAAATTGCAGATTTTGAAATTTAAAAGAAGAAATTAAAAATTAGGTTAAAGTCTTTTCTTTTTCTTAATATGTGATGCATGTAAAATAAATTTATCTCATAAGTGTGAATCCTCTTTCAAAAGTCTTTTTTTATGTTATGACCAACAATAGATCTCATTTTTTTTTTATATAAACCAAAAATCATTTTTTTAACTGTTCAAAATAGATCTGATTTTTCTTGATAAAATCACATTTTTTTTTTAAAAAAAATTACATAAAAACAAATCTGATTTTTCTTTACAAATCTTAATTTTTTTTATTCACAAAACAGATCTGAATTTTTTCAAAATCATTAGAGTCTAGAAGACCATAATTTTTCTGGGCGGAATGGGTGCTTAACACCTTTTCTTTCCATAACCTAGCCCCCGAGTTTAGGATTTTTGGATAGGTAGATTAGTGTATTATTGTTTTTTTTTTTTTTTTAATTTTTGGTAGATTGTAACTAGGAACAAAAGTTTTGTATTCTTTTATATAGATTGTGACTAGGACTCAGAGCCTTGTAAGGTTTAATTTACCAAAGTTGTACTTGTCTTTATTCAATCAATGACAATAAAGCATTTTATCATGTGTTTTGTATTTTATTTTTTCTTATTTTTTTGTATAAAAAATAAGTGGCGACTCCACACCACTTATCCAAAAAGAGAGGTGCCCTTAAAAGCACCCAAATCTCTTTTTTGAGAGCACCCTCCCAAGAAGTTGTGGTCTCTCACATAGGACTTTGAATAACTCATCTTTGCTAGTTTGATCAATTTGAAGGGAATTGATTAAGGCTTTTACCTTGGATCTACATTTTGACCTAAAGTGACATTTCTTGCCACACTTGTAACAGTCGGCTTTCTTTTTGTCAAATGTTCTTTGTGCGGGGTCTTTCTTTCTACCATTGTCTTTATGGCAATCTCTGGTTTTCTTGCTTTTCTTATAGAAGTCATTTCTGCTGAAGTTATTAGACGATGATGGGATTTCCATCATCGTCTTTTTTTATTACACTTTTGATCTGCTCTTTGGATACTTCTGTAAGGTATTTGTCCCACCATGACAAAATTTTTCCCATTAATCCTATGACTAAAAGATCAATCACTTCAGCATGGGTTAAGCCATTATTGAGGTTGTTATTTGCTACCATGGTTAGGTGTTGCATCTTATTCATGATCTCTTGCTCTAATATATTACCTGTTCACATCATGTTACCTGTTTTGATATATATGAAACATGTTACCTGTTTACACCATCGGCTATATTAGCCCATTGGAAGAAAGGACATAACTTCCTGCACATAGGTTTAGTCCAAGTTGGAGTCAAACCTTTAATTAGAGAAGGGTTGAACTCTTCAATCCTTATTGCCCTTAGAGATAATTGTCATATCAAATTTGACGATAGCTTCTTAGGAACCATCCAAAGCGGCCTTAGTAGTGGACCAGCTCATTTTGACTACTTCCTTAACTTTACAGTCTACCTCCATGTCCCCCATGTCATGAAAGCCCTTACCTTAAATATCAAGACTTTAGGAACCCTCATGGTTGCAAAAACCAAGCAATTGGCCTTGATATACAGAGTATATTACAAATGCCTAAAAACAAACTTGAATGTCCAAGCCCTTAGAAAGAATCCAAAAGGAGAGACTACCCTTATCCAAACCAGTGCTCCTGGAGCTAAGATAAAATTACCCAGAACCCTTAAATGGAATGAGGTCTCATTTCCAGCTAATTTGACTTTGGAAAATGAGAATCATTTTTCCCAAAGACAAAGCCACACACAGGCTTCAAATTAGACTTTTTTCCAGTAATTAGTAGATGGAACTGTAAGACTAAGTTTTAACCAGTCTAGTCTAGGCTCAGCTCTCCTTTAGATCTTCACCAACCCAAGATAAGATCTCCCATTCTTCTCAGAGATAGACCCACATATCAGTGTAGCTCATCCAAACCTCCACCTATCAAGAGAAACTTGGAATAAGAACTCCAAGGTATTAAGACCCAATCACAAGTTAGTACACCATGCTACACAGCTAAACAAGATTCAGTAGTTGATGAAGAAGAGAATTAGTCTTCTTATTCTCTCCAACACCCATAGATTTTGAGCAAACAGAAACCCCATAAGTCACCAGCTCAACGTCATAAAAAAGGAGTTCATTCCAGACCTAAAAGCCTTAGGAAATGAGTTTGATTCAGAGAAAAACAGAGTCAAACGTTAAACCTATAGAGCAAACCATACCTTAGAACAAAAGAAAAAAGTGCTCACCAAATGGCAAGAATTCATGAAAGACATATTAGCAAATACACCCTTCTTTGAATACTTTGAGAACCATTTTGAGTGGCATGGGAAATCTTGTGTTCTTACCAAAACAAATTGGACCAGAGAAAATCAACAAGTAGCCCAATCTAGCCATCCAACCTTAGAGATTATAGTCATCAAACACCAAGGATTGTAGCTTCCCCATTTAAGAGACCATTTGAGGAACAAAAACCAATTAGGAAACTCATTGAATAGAACAACTATACCAACCAATGCTTAGATGTCATAGGCAAACAACTAGACATGATAGAGGATAGAATTGAAGCCAAGGATATTCCCCAATCCAGTAACTTTGTCAAACCTGTTCAGTCCTTAGAAAAACCTTTAGTAAAACTTCTAGTCACTAGACAAGCCAATCTTAGGTCTAAGGATAAAACAGCCTTAGAAATAGTAAACCAAAAGCTAGAAGACCTAGTCAAGAAAGAATATAAGCCTCTTCAACTAGTAAAGACCCCAGAGTTCAAGTTTTAGATATCCATACAGCCTCTAGTAGTTCTAGCTATACCTCTTTAGAATCTGAAAAAGAAATAGAACAACTGGAAAACCAGTTTTGAAGTCTACAAGTGAATAAGCTTCACTATCCCAAAGCAAACCCAACTAGACTTACCAAAAATTGGTATCCCAAACTAACACCCCCTGACGTCCATTTTGAGGAAAGGAATGTTAGCAACCAATTTTCAGTATCTTCTGATAAACTTTATGAATGGAATATAGACGGGTTATCAGAACAAGAGATCATGAATAAGATGCAACACCTAGCCATGGTAGCAAATAAATACCTCAATAACGGCTTAGCCCATACTAAAGTGATTGATCTTTTAGTCCTAGGATTCATTGGAAAACTTCTGTCATGGTTGTTAGGACATATGTGTTTTACTTGTTAGGAACATATGTCATTATTTTATGTAATTGGCAAATGCTTTGACAAAATGCACTTTACTTGTATTTGGGTAGATTTAGGATGTTTTTAATACTTCGAGAAACAAGGTTTCAAGATCAAGTGTTAAAGCCATGCAAGTATGTCCAAGAAACAAGCTGAAGAAGTGCCTGTCATTAAAACTCGACAGCTAGCATCTATCGAGCTTAAGAAGCTGTTCCAGCCCCGTGGCTTGACAGCTTCTCGACAGATGCTATCTGTAGAGGTTTAAGAAAAAAAAATTTTTGATTTGTTTTCTTCCAATTCGTGGATATGTCTTTGGGCCTTCTTTTCTCATAATCCTAAACATATAAAATGATTATTTTAAGGGCCGTCAAAGAGTACACAAGTTGCACAAGCATTGAGCAAAGTCTGTTCAAGCAATTTGTGACCGGACATAAAGTTTGCCCTAGTTCATCTCTATTGTGAAGAAGCTGTTGTGTTTGTGCACCATAGGGTCTTGTAACTGAGCATCTTCTTAATCTTCATTGTGTGGATGAATTGAAGAACTTTTCAGCCAACATCTTTCTCAAGTTGGTGATTGAAGTCGCGTACTGGGATCCACACAGTTAGTTAGTCATGTACGGGGAGCCGTGTATCAAAAGGAGAGATTGTCACCACAGAACAAGTCCAATTGGGTATTGGGGTAAAGGTTCAACTGTAGGTTGGTAGAAGGTACTGGGATTCATTTACTTGTAACTGCTTGTTTTGATAATAGTGGATTCTCGGGAGTGGTGATCTTAAAATCACCCAGTGGGGTTTTTGCCTTAGAGGTTTTCTCCATTCGTAAACAAATCACTGTGTCATATTTTATTTCCACTGCATTTAGTAATTTGGTGATTTGTTTGTGCTACCACTCGTTTGCATGTTAAATTGATTAATTAATTAAACTTAGCTAATTAATCAATTAATCCATCACAAGGAGTCAATATGTTTTTGGCCTATCAATGGTGGGACAAATACCTTACAGAAGTATCCAAAGAATTGATCAGAAGTGCAATAAAAAAAAAGACGATGATGGAAATCCCATCTTTGATGAAACCATAGGTATGGGTGACCCAGAAGGAGTCAACAACCTTATCTACACTATCCTAGATCACTTCATAGGAACCCCTATCAACATCATAACCAGAATACAAGACCAGTTAAGCAACCTCAACTGTCCTACCCTTAGCGACTTTAAGTGGTATGAAGATATTTTCACTACCAGAGTCATGCTCAGAGACAATTGTAACTCTTCATTTTGGAAAGAAAAGTTTATCAATGGTCTACCCAGCCTCTTTGTTCATAAGATTAGAGAAACCCTCAGTAGCCCTTCAGGAATCATAGATTATGATAACATGACCTATGGAAACATATCTAATGTCATCCACAGGGAAGGCCTGAAGATGTGCATAGATATGAAAATCAGTAACCAAGCCAACAAGCATAAAAAGAAAGTCAAGTACGAAGTAGGAAACTTATATACCCAGTATGGTTTACATTTCATAGCCCCATCCAAGAGAAAACCTAGAGAAAAATAATACATTTGGAAAAGAACAGCCTCCAAGTACTATAGTCATCATAAGAAGTCTAATAACTTCAGCAGAAATGACTTCTATAAGAAAATCAAGAAAACCAAAGATTACCATAAAGACAATGGTAGAAAGAAAGACCCCGCACAAAGAACATTTGACAAAAAGAAAGCCGAATGTTACAAGTGTAGCAAGAAAGGCCACTTTAGGTCAGAATGTAGATACAAGGCGACGAAAGCCTTAATGAACACCTTTCAAGTTGATCAATCCAGCAAAGATGAGTTATTCAAAGTCCTAGAACTTAGAAACACAGATAGTGAGCCCTCTAGTAGTTCCAATGACCATGAGATTTTCCAACTAAACCAGTTGTCTTCCTTTAGAGATTGAATGGACATTCATCATGGTTTAATCAAACCTATAGATAGAGCCATTCAGTTCGCAGAAAAGTTTCCAGATCAAATCCTAGATAAAACCCAGCTTCAGAGATTTCTAGGATCTCTCAATTACATTTAAGATTTCTATCAAAATCTCAGGCAGCAATGCAAACTTTTTTTGATAGACATCAAACCAATCCACCTCCTTGGACTCCAGTTCATACTTAAGTCATCCACGAAATCAAAAAATATTTCAAGACCCTTCCTTGTCTAGGAATTCCCACAGTAAGTACCTTCAAGATTGTCCAAACTAATGCCTCTAACATTGATTTCAATGGCATTCTCCTTCACCGTATCAATCCTGAATCCCCAGAATAGATAGTTTGTTTCCATTCAGGAATTTGGACTCCTACTCAGATTAATTATAGTACTATTAAAAAAGAAATTTCATCTATAGTACTATGCATTTCAAAGTTTCAAAGTGATTTATTGAATCAAAATTTTTTAATAAGAATTGATTGCAAATCTGAAAACATGTTTTACAAAAAGATGTTCAAAACAAATTTTTGCACGATGGCAAGCCATTCTTTTAGTTTTTGATTTTGATATAAAGTTCATAAAAGGAACCCAAAATAGTATCCCTGATTTCCTTACCTATGAATTCTTGCAGAATCTAGACCAAAATGTTTAGGAAGAAGCAAGTCCACCAACTTCAACCCACAAAAGCACCTAAACAGTCTCCCCCTAGCCAACCCAGTCGGGCAAAGAACATTGGCTAGTTAGTCCTAGTATCACAGGTCAATCGTTTTGCTACTTCTAGTTCCATTCATAAGCCCAATTATGAAAGACCATCCCTTGCGTAACCCAGTTACAGTTCTGCCTTAGCATCCCCAACACCTAGGGCAATAACCCCATACTCAATTGATGATCCCTTTGGCCCCTTTCAGTCCCAAAGGACATCCCAATACCATCCTAGAATAGAAAAGGTCTCCTTATGTTAAGAAGCCCTTCCTCGGTTTTCTCTTCTATATAGAACCCCATCTAGCTCATATAAAAGATCCCCTGGCACTTGCGATGGAAGTCTTGCCTCCAAATTGGCATTCCTTCCAAAGGATCCGTCAAAGTCCATTAAGTTCTATAAGAGTATCCTCACCCAGGAAAAGTCTGCTCAAATAGAAAACATCCAGTCAAAAAGGGACCCCTTAGTAATCCTTTATCACAAGTTCATCATCACTAGATTCATTAGTTGTAAGGATTGGGGACAACATTCCTCCCTTCTCAGATGTCTCTAGACAAATGAAGGCTCAGTAATCCAGTATAGTTATTATGACTACATGGATGCCTTTGAAAAGGTTTTATTTTATCAGAACAAGAACTTTGATCATTCATGGTTCATGATGTTTGACCAGAATTTTAGTAGCCAGATACCTATGTGGTTCTTCAAGAGGTGGGAAATGTTTGGACCAGTACCCAAGATCCTTCTAAAAGCCCTCCAAGACACCCTCAGGTATTTTTCTTCAAGGTTTCTAGGCAACCAGCATAATTCCTAGTTCCTGGCAATCTTGCATATAACTGCAAAGTACAAGATCCATTGGATTACCATGTGGTCTTAATCTATTAGCAACGACATTTTAACCAGAGATTTCTCAGTTAAATGGTGGGATAGCCTTAAGATTGATCCAATCATCAGTCAATTAAATAAGGATTTTCCAAAAGACAAGATCTCAATAAGCTTACAATCTGTCTCAGTCACTGGAAAATCTAGCAAGGAGATAAAAGATGTTGCCAACCAGTTACTCCCCCAGGCTTCGCAGTTAGAGAAAGAAAAAAAAAGAGTTTATCCTACCTCTTCAGAAACACCTACTAGTCATTACCCTTTTGACCCCTTCCAGGATTCATAGGACCCTTACGAAGGTCACAATTGAGACAGTCACTAGTACCTTCTGATGAGCACTTGTCACTATTTAGAACAGCTCTAGCCGACACAAGAAGACAAAACATGAACCTACAGGTCACTATTCATGAAAAATTCTGCCGCTGCTTTTCCAGGATTCTTGTTTGCTTTCAATGAAAGAAAAGTATTCACCTTCAGTAAAAGCATTTCACCTTTCGGAATTCACGACAATCTTCAAAGAATCCAAAGCTCCCTCTAGCATATTTAAGGAAGCTCAAGATCCATTTCGAGGCAGGCTTGGTTTTGAAGATTACTCAGAAAATAGAATCCCTTAGTAATTTTGTATTGGGAACATACCTCATCTTGTAATCATATGGCTTCTTTCAATCTTTTTCAATCTTGTAACCATATGGCCTTAGTCAGCCTCTTTGTATATTTGTAAGTTACTATATATATATATATATATATATATATATATATGGTTTTTTTTGGGTAATTTTAGTTTTAATTGGGCAGGGTCCGAGTTCGAGTTCGGGGCAGGTTTTACTAAAACCCAGACCTGACTCGAACCTGCTTCGGGTTTTATTTTAAAAATCCAAACCCAACCCTATTTTTTCCATAGATCAGGTAATACCCACCCCATGAGGGTCGGGTCGGGTACTTTTTTCCATCCTTACTCAACCCTAGCCTTCCAATTCTTAAAAGTCTCAAATACATCATATTTATTTTTCAAAAAATAAACCTATACTTTTCTACTTGAGTCATCAATGAAAGCGATGTAATACCTTGAACCTCCAAGGATGCAACTAGAGAAGGCCCCCACAAATTAGTGTGTACTAAATCCAATTTTCTAGTCTTTGGTGTCTTGCTAGTTTTCAAGAAGCTCACCATTTTCTGCTTTCCTAAGATGTAGCTTTCACACATGTCAAAATTAATAGACTTCTATTATGGTATCTTTATCCCTTTATCACTCATGTGACCAAGTTTGCGGTGCCATAGATTTGCATCAATACCTGCTTCAGCAATTGCAACTGTGTCTCTTGGACTAGAGGTCATATACAGAGTACTAGTTTTCTTTCCACGAGTCAATACCATGGCACCCTTTGTAACCTTCTAGGTACCACTAACAAATAGTATTACATGTCCTTCATCATCAAGTTATCCTACAAAAATCAGATTTTTCTCCAGGTTAGGAATATGTCGAACCTTCTGATGTAACCAGATAGACCCAATAGGCAGTAGAATTTAGACGTCTCCCATACCCACAACATCCAAGGCTTCTCCATCAGCCAAATACACCATACCAAAATCACCTTCAACATAGTTCTGCATGATTTTTTTTTTTTGGTGTGGAATGGTATGGAACGAAGCTCCTGAGTCCAAAACCCAATCATCAAGTGGACTGTCTACTGCAAGAAGTAGTGCATCCTATACCTCTTCTGTTACAGTAGTAGAATCATCTTCATTCTTCTTCTTAAGACTTTTGCAGTGCTTCCTAAAGTGGCTAGACATTGCACATGCAGTGGGAGCTATAATTAGATATACGAGTAAGCTAGGAAAGCAATATTGGGAGGTAGTTAAGTGGATTCTAAGAGGTTCATTAGATACATGTCTTTGCTTCACAGGTGTAAATATGAATCTGCAAGGTTATGTAGATGCTAAATTAGCAAGTGATATTGATAGTAGAAAGAGTACTACTGGGTTTGTATTTACTCTGGGTTATACAACTATATCTTAGGCTTCAAATCTACAAAATATTGTTGCTTTGTCTACTACAGAAGCTGAGTATGTTATAGTGATTGAAGTTGGAAATGAGATGATTTAGCCACATAGCTTCTTGGATGAATTGGCTAAGAAGCAGGAGATGGGCATTCTACACAATGACAATCAGAGTGCAATTTTTCTCGTTAAAATTTTAGTTTTTCATTCAAAGTCGAAGCATATACAGATGCGATACCATTTGATTCATTACCTTATTGAAGATAAGTTGGTAATACTTGAGAAGATTTGTGGATCTAAGAATCCAGCAGACATGTTAACAAAGGGTGTCACTATTGAGAAGCTGAAGCTGTATGCAGCTTCAGTTGGTCTTCTAGCTTGAGGACAGGAAGATGAGTTATAGGTTTTGAGGGATTATCTTGGAGGATTGCAGTTGATGTTGATGATTGAACTAGTCTCCAAGTGGGAGATTTGTTGGGCTTTGTAGAGCCTAGTTGTGTTTGATCCAGATTATGACCCGACTTGAAATAATATTGTTGCAGTTTTTAATGGGAGATTTTTTTAGGCTTAGTCCATGTGTTAGGACATATGTGATTGGATGTTAGGAACATATGTCAACATTTTATGTATTGACTAATCCTTTAACAAAACGCACTTTACTTGTAATTGGGTAGATCTAGGATGTGTTTAATGTTTCAGGAAACAAAGTTTCCAGTTCAAGTGTTAAAGCCATGCAAGTTTGTCCAATAAACAAGTAAAGAAGTGTTGTTTATTAAAGCTCGACAGCTAGCATCTATTTAGGTTTAAAAAGAGTTGTTTAAGCCCGAGGCTCGGTAACTACTCTACAGCTAGGGTATCTATCGAGGTTTATGAAATTCAGATTTTCAGTTCTGATTTTCATCCAATTCGTAATTATGTGTTTGGCCTTTCTTTTCTCACAACCCTAAACATATATAAGGATTATTTTAAGGGCCGTATCAGGTTGCACAGCCAAGAGCACAATTGCACAAGAGCATAATTTCTCAAGTGTAACCAAGAAACCTAGTTTGCCCTAGTTCTTGAAAGAAGCTGTTGTGTTTGTACACCATAGGGTTTTGTGACCAAGCAATTTTGTGATCTTCATGGGGTGAAGAACAAAAGAACTTTTCAGTCAACATCCTTCTAAAGTTGGTGATCAAGTCACGTACTGGGATCCGCACATCTATTTGTTAGCCACGTACTGGGAACCGTGCAATACAAGGAGAGATTGTCACTACCGAATAAGTCCAATTGGGTATTGGGGTAAGGGTTCAATTGTAGGTTAGTATAAGGTACTGAGATTCCTTTACTTGTAAGCGCTTGTTTTGATAATAGTGAATTCTCGGGAGTGGTGACCTTAAAATCACCCGGTGAGATTTTTGCCGTGTAGATTTTTCCCATTCGTAAACAAACCACCGTGTCATTTAATTTTCGCTGCATATTTAGTTAATTGGTGATTTGTTTGTGCTGCCATGCTCATTGCATGTAATTGAACCTAATTAATTCACTTGGCTAATTAATTGGTTAATTCATCACAATAGGTCAATATATTTTTGGCCTATCACCATGGAGTGGCCCAAGTGGAAAATTTTTTGGCCCATTTTGTGGCCCATTGTAAATCCTCTGCATAAGATAGAAAAACTGTTGTTTTGAAGATTAGGGTTCTATGTTGTATTTTAGAGAAAAAATTGTACTGCTACATCTTGTACTTTTCCCTGAGAATAGTGAAATCCTTGCAACTCCATGGATGTAGGCAATTTGCCTAACCACGTAAATATTGTCTTGAGTGATTATTTTTCTTTAGCGTATATTTTTGCTCTATTTTTGCATTTTACAGATCTGGGAATTTCGTGGATATTCCCTTCACTTTAGATATGAAAAAAAATAGATTAGTAAAATATTTTTATTAATTTTATGACATCAAATACTTACATATGTCATTATATCTTATGCTACGGTGTGAACTAAGGCAGTAAAATAAAAAATACAAAGTATATCTTATGCTACAGTATGAACTAAAACAGTAAAATTAAAAATACAAAGCATAAAATATTTGCTTCAAAAGACTACAGAATTACTGATATGAAAACAAAATATTGGAGAAAAGCCCAAGGAGGAACCGTGGTTGAAGAAGATTTTGCACAGGTCTCATTTTATGCTTGTTGGAGGGTTTACATTCCCCAATCACTTGTTGCTTTTTCCATGGGATAAGACTGGCGTAAAATCTACTACAAAAATGTGTTCAACCTTGGGATTGAAATTCAATGAGAATGAAAATGCTAGTGGAAGTCCTTAATTCTATTTCATCCTTAGGTAGCTGAGCAATGGTTTGTGTGGAACAGGTATCCACTTGACAATACAATCAATTGGCCAAGATGCTATTCCAATTCCAATGCACACACCCCATTGCCCCCAGTTCAACCTTTCTGTATCTGCAAACTTTTTCAAAAATTCCACCATGACCACCTGAAGGACTATGGTTATGGCAATGATCCCCAAAAACAACTTGTTCTTATGTATCCCTTCAAACACATTCTTCTTCTCAAGATTTCTTGCATTGAATTCATTGAACACTTGACAGAGAACGAAAGTGTTAAAGATCAAGGTGTTTTTTACCTTCTCGGTCACACCGAAGATTGATTCACCTTTGAATTGCAAGGTCAAGAGAATGATAATCTGATACAAAGCTTGAGCTAAGAGATTTCTCCACATTATGTTGGTAATAAGTGGTTCAGTTCGACATACTGGTGGCTTTGTCATCAACTCTTCGGTGGGCTTTTCTGTTGTAAGAGCTAGAGCACCCAATGTGTCCATAATTAGGTTCACCCATAATAATTGAACTGTTGTTAATGAGACTTTTCCAGTTGAGACAGCTGCCACAAAGTTTATCACAAGAGCAGCAACATCCACGGTGAGTCGGAACTGAATGAACTTTTGGATGTTGTTGTACACACATCTTCCCCACCTTAAGACTGTGGCAACGGAGGCAAATTTGCTATCCAAAATGACAATATCTGACTTCTCCTTGGCCACTTCAGTGCCCTGAATTCCCATTGAAAGTCCTACATTAGCTTCTTTCAATGCTGGTGCATCATTTTTGCCATCCCCAATGACTGCAACAACGTGACCTTTTTGTCTCAAACATTTTACCATCTGTTGCTTGTCGAAGGGAGAGGACCTTGCCATCACACAAATTTTATCAACTCTCTCCATTCTCTCCTTTGGTGTGTAGTTTCTGAATTCGACACCCTCTACCACCGCTCCACTCACGTCTTGATCAAACCTCAATATTCCACATTCAGTGGCAATAGCTTTTGCTATGAAGACATTGTCTCCAGTGATCATTTTGATTTTCACACCCGCATTTTGGCAATCTTCCACGGCTTTCTTTACCCCTAGACAACAAGGGCCCTTAATACCCACTAGTCCTAATAGGGTTAAGCCATCTTCTTCTATCTTTTTTTGTTCGGAATCATGTTCTTGATCTTCTTCTGAAACTTGCTTATGTGCAAAGGCAATGCATTGGAGGCTACTGGCAGCCATACCTTGAATAATTTGATCAAATTTCATCTTTTCACCATCATCTAGATCTTTCATAATTCCAGAAGCGTCATAGTAACTTGAACACATTTTCAATATCATCTCTGCAGCCCCTTTCCAATGTACATGGATTGTGTTGTCTGCATATCTCCTTATTAGGACTCCACTTCGTTTCTTTTGAGAATTGAATGCTTCAACATTAAGAATCTTGCAACTTTGCATCAATTGTTCCATTTCCATGCTAAGCTCCAGAACAGCCCATGAAAGAATTGCTTGCTCAGTGGGACTATTTGAGAACTCAATTTCAAATCCTGAAGCAGGCTTGTAAACACTACCAGTTGTGTTTAGAGAAACTCCTTCTTGTAGTAGTTTGAGAAAATATGGAGCAATTGATGAGGAAGTAGCTAGTACAAAATATTCTTTCCCTATCCAAAACTTAGTCACCTTCATTTTATTCATAGTGAGGAAGCTTGTCTTGTCTGTACAAATAACGTTGGCAAATCCCATGGTCTCATAAGCAGATAGCTTTCGCACCATAGCCTGATTAGCCATCATTCTTTTTATGGAAAAAGCAAGTATAAGCATCACAGCCAGAGGCAAACCTTCTGGAATTGTAAACACGACTATAGCAACTGAAGCAGCTACAGTCCCCACCACAGCATTTAGTATGCAATTAACCTTGGTGCTGCTGCCATTGAACTCTTTATTTCCATTCTCTATGAAATATCGCACCAACAAGAAAGTAACTGCCAAACCAACCTTGCCTATTGATGAAGTTAGCTTGTTGAGCCAAACTTGCAAAGGTGTTTGTTCATTGGCATCTCGGCTGATTGAGCTCATCATCTCTCCCCATATCGTGTTCATCCCAACTGAAGTGACTAGCATCCGAACATAACCATCAACCACCTTAGTACCAGAAAACAAAAACGGATGATTGCAATTTACTTCTACATGGTCACTTTCCCCTGTCATGCTAGATTCATCCACTTGCAATGAATGCCCGTCTAAGAATAGCCCATCTGCTGGAACTTGATCTCCAATCTTTAAGCAAATGACATCTCCAACGACAATTTCAAATATTGAAATTTGTTGATGCCTCCCAGCTCGTACTACTTCAATTTGGATATTGTTAATGACTTCGGATAACTTGTCAAATTGTTTGCTTTGCCGAAAGTTACTTATGGTGGAAACAGCAATGACTAGAAATACAGCAACAAATATGCTTCCACCATCATACCATCCCTCTTTTATTCCATTTTCTTTGATGCCAAATACAAGAGAAAGAACGGCACAGCCTAGAAGGATGAGAATGGTAAGATCCTTGAAGGCTTCCACTACAAAATGGAAGAAGCTCTTTGTGGGCAGTCTTTTGTACGTGTTTGTGCCAAAAGCCTCGTGTCGGTGAGCAATGTCTTCCATATTGCCTGGAATCCCGCTTTCAACATTGGATTTAAGACCCAATGCCAGTCTTTCAACTCCTCCAATAATTTGGAGCTTTTCAATGTTTTTCTCTTTCACAAGCCCTGTGAGAATTTTTTGATCGATTTTTGTGACACTTGCTTGATCAGTTTTCAACCTGTTGTCTTGATTAAGATCCAAACTTATGAAAGAATGGGAGGGTGAAATCTTGGTATTTTTCTTCTCTGATAGGGAAGTCTTGAAAAGAGATAGAAAGGCTCTATAATAATAGATGGAAACAAAAGCCGAGCGCCATCTCTTTTTGGGTTCACTAAGGGTGTTCGGTACATCAAGTAAAGATTGAATGGACTCCAAGTTGTCTAGGAGAATACTACTAGTAGGCATGGTTAGGGAAGCAAAGGATAAATGTACGTAAATTTAGTAGCTTACTATAAAATTATCTCTTTAAGAAAGCAAGGAGTTGACAATGTAGTAATTAGAAGGCAAGAAAAGCAAAAAAATATTTTTCACGAGTAAATTATAAAAGGATGAATGAGCAAAAAGGTTTTTAGGAAATTAAAAAAAAAAAAACAAAAACAAAAGAATTACTATAGAGATTTGGTTTATGAAATAAGGATTTATTTGGCTAACTTTATTTTATTTACTTTAGTAGGTATAACTTTTTAAAATCTGGCTTTAATTTGGTTTCGAAAATAAAATAAAATTATACAAATTTTTTTTTTTTTAAACTTGGAAGTTGGAATGGAATAGGAGTAAACTACTATAAGAGAATTGACAATATAGTAGTAAGAAGAAATAAAATTATCGTATTCTACGTACCCAAAATGATATAATTATGACAGAGAATGATATTATTAGGAAATAAAAGGAGCAATAATTAATGTATGTAAAAGAGAATGGAGATAGCAAATAGTGTTTAAGAAAGAATTTGGAGCCGAAACTTGAAGAAGGAAATGGGAAACAGAAGTAGTAGATGATCTCTGGGGCAGGGGCAGGGGCAGGGGGCTATCGGAAAGCAAAGGAGTTTTGAGTATTTAGGTGTCGTATACTTTTTAGAAGGCAAAGAATTGGAGCTGAGATGAGTAGACGTGTATATATATATATATATATATATATGGTGGAGATGAGTTCGCTCCGCTTGTCGGTCAAATTAAGCCCGTTATTATGAAACTTCTTGGCTGATGCGTTGCTATTTCACTTGACCATCGAGGGTCCCTTCCACTGCCAATCCACTTAAGATTGGATGTCATAAATAGTTCACACGATACGATACGCGCTTTCGCCTTTGCTTAGTTAAGTCAACACGAAACCCTTCATATTTGGGTTACCCACGAAAAAAGGTTTACATTGTGACAATTTATTTGTTTAGGTCGCGAAGTGAGAGTTCTCTCATTTTAACGTGATTGAAGACCACGCGACACGAGTTGAAATTTTATAAGTATTAGTTAATTATTTGTATAAGCAATGTTTGTAGTCAGTTGTGATTCATTTCAAATTAGTTAGATTTTGACTACAAACAATGCTTACACATATTCAAAAAAAAAAAAATCAGTTAGATTAGATTAGGAATATGTTATGACATATTCAAATAAGTTAACTTGCATTACAATTAGTTTTCTTGATAATAAATTATATGAAGCTAGAGTTTTTTTTTTTAGTTGGAAGTTAGTCTTGTATAAATTCAAATGTGGACAATAAATCTCTCTAAAAAAAATGTGGACAATAAGTAAAGATCAATTATGATTTTCCAAATTATGTACAAATGTTTAGCTAGTCTTACTTGGATATTTAGATTTTTCTTTAAGAAAGCCTTACTTTTTCCCCCTCTTAACTAAAACAGAATAAACAATAGATTTGTCCAAAAAAAATTAACATAAGACTCACAAAAGAATAAACATATTACTCATTTTATTAAAAGTAAACTCAGACCTTTACTCTGAAACACCCATAGAGCTTAGGTTGGGGCAGGAAGGATCTTCTCTATTTACCAATTTTTTTCTAGAAAACGATACGATTACTTCCTTTTATGCCAATAAGAAAATTATGATTTTTTTAATATTTTGTCACTACCTAGAAATGTTTGAATTTGTTGAAAAATATTGCCGTAGTAAGGTTCACACAAATAAAGTGGTCAACGTACGGTAGTTCAAAAAAAAAAGAACAAAAAACAAAAAACTTCCAAATTCAAGAGTAATAACTTCCGCCAACTTTCGAAGGCACCAAATTTCAATATTTGTGAATTATTCTTTTACCCTTCTTATTATTTAAATGTCATTTGGTTTGATTATTTGTTTATGGTGCTATGCTTTGAATTTTTAAAAGATGGCATAAGGACAAAAAACACTTGTAATATAGTTGGTTGCTGTTGTTCTAATGCTCATTTTTTTTTAATTAAAAAAAAATTGTCAAATTCGGCTCATATGGATTGAGTTGGACCCATGTAATAGGTTGGATTCAAAAAGCCATTCAACTGGACCATGCACACCACTTCCTTCACGTTAGTAACATTTAGAGTAAATTGCGTATTTGGCCTTTATTCTTTACACTATATTTTAATTTAGTACATAACCTTTTAATTGTGTTAATTTGGTCTCTAACCTTTCAATTTTGTGTCAATTTAGTCCTTGTCTGTTATCTTTTAGATGGAAATTGCTGCTTTCAATTGTGTCAATTGGTCCCTAAAAATTAAAATTAGTTTCCGTTGATGTGTCAATAAACTTTTCTTTTTTTTTTTTTGTCATTTGCCATTTTAGTAATTTCCATTCAAAACATAACGGTAAGAACTAAATTGACATGATACAAAAAGTTATGGATTAAATTGACACAATTAAAAATTAAAAAAAAATTAAAATATAACATAAAAGATAAGGAATAAATACGTAGTTTAGTCGGCATTTTTTTTCCTCACTTCTTCTTTTCACAGAGTAAGGGTATTTTACAACCAAAATGTTCATAGAGTACAGATATAGGCCAACATCATCTGGATCTAATAAGTAAAAACCATGGATGTTCTGTGCTGTCAAAAAAATATTGAGCAAGAAAAACAAAATAAAACAACACAAAGTAAATATCCTTTAAATAATACTGCAGTATAGAGTACAGACAGAAGAAGAATAGATATAGGTAGGCTCATATAGGCCAACATCATCCGGATCTAAAAAGTAACAACCATTGATGTTTTGTGCTGTCAAAAACAAATTGAGCAAGAAAAAAAAAACAAAACAACACAACTGTCCCTCATTAATGGTTGAAAGCTCAAATTAGTATTGATAGGCCAAACATGACTCTTTATGATGAATTAACTAATTAATTAGTCAAATAAATTAATTAGATTCAATTACATGCAATGAGCATAGTAGCACAAACAAATCACCAAATAACTAAATATGCAGCAGAAATTAAATGACACGGTGATTTGTTTACGAATGAGAAAAACCTACACTGCAAAAATCTCACCGGGTGATTTTTAGGTCACTACTCTCGAGAATCCATTATTATCAAAACAAGCGGTTACAAGTAAAGGAATCACAGTACCTTATACCAACCTACAGTTGAACCCTTACCCCAATATCCAATTAGACTTGTTCTGTAGTAACAATCTCTCATTTTCAATGCACGGCTCCCAGTATGTGACTAACCATTAGATGCAAGGATCCTAGTACCCGACTTGATCACCAACTTGAGAAGGATGTTGGCTGCAAAGTTCTTTAGTTTATTACACAATGAAAATCATGAAGTTGCTTGGTCACAAAACCTTATATCGTACAAATACAACAGCTTCTTCAAGATGAACTAGGGCAAATATTGTCTCTGGTCACAATTTGCATGAACAAGATTTTGCTCAATACTTGTGCCACTCTAGACGGCCCTTAAAATAATCCTTATATATGTTTAGAGTTGTGAGAAAATAAATCCCAAACACATACTCATATATTGGATGAAAAACAATCTTGAAAATTTGAGTTTCATAAACCTCGACAGATATCCTAGCTGTCGAGCTGCTGTCGAGCCTCGGGCTGAACAGCTTTTTTAAACCTCGATTGATACTAGTTGTCGAGATTTAATGAACAACATTTCTTCACTTGATTCTTGGACAGACTTGCATGGCTTTAACACTTGAACTTGAAATCTTATTTCTTGAAATATTAAACATATCCTAGATCTACCCAAATACAAGTAAAGTGCATTTTGTCAAAGGATTAGCTAATTACATAAAATGTTGACATATATTCCTAACATCAATCCTATATGTCCTAACAAGTATGAAACACTAATGGTTGTTTAGACCCCAATTTTAAAATTACGGCTAGACTGCTTTTACTCTAACTTATCAAAGTGTGAAACAAGAGTAAATATGCGCAATAAACTGGTAACACTACTCTAAGCCATATTCAACCACAATGAATAGGAAAAGAAAAGCTTAAAGAGTAAGGAAGAGAGATGCAAACACAAGATAACACCAAGACGTGTTATCAAAGAGGAAACCGAAAAACTCAGCGAAAAATCTCTCCGTGACCCTTCAAGTTGAAATCAATCCACTAGCGAACAAGTTGGAGTACACGAATAACAAAAGATTCTTCAAGCCTAGTTTACCCAATGTTCTTGAGCCCTCTAAGCTCCTGCACCAACAGACTTCTCGAAGTCTTGTCTTCATTAGATTTTCGGATCTTGTAATACTACCCGATTGCATCCATCAAGCCTTACCGGCTTCTTTTGGAAAAATCTCCAAAGCTTCTTAAGCTCCAAAACACTCTCTACACTCTGAATAGATGTAGGTTGTGTTTGGGTACAAATCTCCTCTCAAGGTATGACAATATGAGAGGGAAAGAGAAAAGACAACAATGATTTCTCAATAAAGGATGAGTAGCTCTCTCTCTAAAAGTTGGTTGTGTTGTGTTGTAGAAACCTATCTAGGGTCTCTAAATAGCCTCCTTTACTTTTGTGGGTAATGAGGGTATATATAATATGGGTGAAAGGTAAGAAAATTCAACTTGTCTTTAGCGGGAGGCGACAGTTGTTGCCTAGATAGAGATCCCGTTAGCCAATCGTCAAATTCTTTAAGACATCATTAGAAATGCTGGATTTCAAGGAATGAGTGACTTATGTCGTTTTCCACTAAATGGACCTTTGACATTTCTTTGGGATGTTTTTGTCAACCATGATTAGAGTGGCAGAAACAAGGACCTAGATGGAGATATTAAAGGATCTTGAAACCTTGTTCTAGGGAGAAGTTATACCATGCACCGGTGATATGTTTTCTCTCTCTCACAACTGATGGGTCTCACACATTAGTGGGACCTGATGAAGCACAAGTTCATCAATTGTTGTGAATTCGTCTAGATGGAGCCGGAAGTTTTCTTGTGTCGCAATGGAAGTAACAATTCCTTTTAATGGTCACCAGTGTGGTGCCTGCCACAACACCTCCAATGCCAAAGTCAGTACAAGGAAGTTTATAATAATAGAATGTAAGAATGATTAAGTGTATCTCCAAAATTGTCTCTGTACCTTGTGTTGGCAGTGTGAGGGCTTTATATATGTTGTTTTGGATTCTAGCCGTTATGGTAGTTATTGTGGCTTTAATGCCTCTTTTAGTAACGCCTCCTGGCCACTGATATGAACTTTAATGGGCTCTTAACGGTCCATACAGCTGTCATTGTAACCGCCTGAGGTATTTATTTAGAGTGCATTAAGTGGCCTCTTTCCCTTCGTCTGTGATGGAGCTGGAATCGGCAGTAACATCTGATTGCGTCGTCTGTCAATGTCACTTTGTTGGTTTGGATGACTTTGTCCGTATAAGTTTAGTTCATCAATCCTATCAGCTACCCCTGGATTCTGTGGTCGTCATGACATGTCGCTGACGGTCACATAATTTGAAAGGACTTTTAGGATTTTGCTTTGCATTAACTGTGTAATGGCAGCACCACGCATGTTGTGGCCACGTGGCTTATCCTAATTAGTGGAGTTAATGCTCCAGTCATGTGTCCCTTGGGTTTCCTGCTGATTTTCAGTTTTTTGGGCTTTGTTTTTAAAACTTCATCTTTCCTCCTCCTTCCTTATTACCTTTTCAAATTCCCTATCATTGCTCTGAGTATCTCCTCCAATATCTTTCTCTACGACTTTCCTCTGAGCTGGTGCGAGGCGGGGTTTTCTACGTTCTCCACTTGAGGTATGTCCCTCTTCTCTTCTTTTGATTCTTCTCTTTTTACAGTCATATATCGTGGTGAATTTCTGATTTCCTCTCCTTCTTCTTCTGTGTTTGTTTCTGGGATTTTTTTTTTTTTTTTTTGGTTTTTAGGATTTGTCTTTTGGTTTGGTTTCTTTGGTTTTTCCATGGTTAGTAGTTCTGAGGTTCGGACAACTTGCCCCTCAATCTCTTTTCTTTTTGCGTGTTTAGAAGGGTCTCTAGGGGTTTTTCCCAATCTTGAGAATTTTGTTTTTGAGGTTAACGATCTGAGCGTTGCCTTGGCTGATTTGTTGCCTTTGCTTCATCAGTCAATTGTTTGCTTCGAGAACTTGGTGAAGGAGCAGGCGAGGAATTCTGAAGTTAGGTCTAGTGAGCTTGAGACTGGGTTGTCGTCTAGTGACGACCTAGTGGAAGGAGATACGGTTGTTTCTACTCTTCGAGAGGTTAGGGCTTTTCACGCCCTCAAGGAGGTGTGTGGGCTAGATGTTGACACATTAGGTAGATTTAAGGATAGGTTCTAATTCCCGGAGCGGGTTAGGGTCCGTCTGCCCAATGGGGAAGATCGGGCATGTCATTTCTTTCTTGGGGAGGTCTGTTTTTATGAATTTGCTTTAGTTTGTGGGTTGAGGTTTCCTGTCCATCCATTCTTTATGGAGCTGTTATTACTCCAGGGCAGCTCATGCCCAACTCTTGGAGGATAGTGGTCAGCTGTATGGAGATATGGCTGGCCGCTACTTACGGTGGCAAGCTTAAAGTAGATGAGCTCATCTATTTGTACCATTTGAAAGAATCCAAGGAATACGGGTACTATAAGTTGGTTCCTTGGGAAAGGAGGACCAGGATCGTCCGGAATCTACCTTCATCTTTCAGGTATTGGAAGTCCAAGTTTTTCTTTGTGTCTGGGGACGACTTTGAGACTTCCTACGGAGGGGTTTGGGGTGAACTCTCGAGGTTGCATCGTCGATGGGGAACCCCAACCTTAGGTGCGTCATTATTTCCTCTTATTATTTGAGTTTTGTGGTGTTTGCTTCTTCTGTTTTAAATTCCTTTATCCATTGTCCTATGCAGTTAAGAAACATCCCAAGCTTAAGAGCAGGTATAGAGAGCGGGTGGAAAAAGAAATTGAATACGCAAAGATAATCGAGGATTAGGACGATTTGGTGGACCCGAGGACTCTCTCCTTCCATTGTCTCGGCCCAGAGCCTTCTGCTTTTGTCCTGCGCAATCTCAAAATTGAGGGAAAAAAGAGTAAGTGTTTGGCTCGTTAGTGTTGGTTTTCTTTTGCATGTTTCTTCTCTTCTCTCTCTTTTTAACAAGTATTTTCCTCTTCTTAGGGATGACAACCAAGTTCAACAAGGATTTGTATGCAAAGATGAGGTCAAAGAAGGATGAGCCATTGTCCAACATCGGGAAGAAAGTGGTGCGTGTCACAGGGAAGAGTTCCTCCGTCACTCCCCTCGTCTTGGGCACTGAGACAACGAGGACAGCTTCTCCTGCAACTTCGATTGAAGAGATCCCCACTCCTGTGTCAAAGAAGTCGCGTTTGTCTAACAAAGGGAAGAAGAAGGCTAATTCTCGTTCGTCTACCGTATGGGATGACAAGAAGATGGCGGTGGAAAGGGCGCACAGAGTCGTCACTCCTGAGGACTTAAAGGTTTTTTCCAGCATGCCTTTCAACGAAGTTGCAACTCGCCACATCCACAAGCTTGTTCAGGTAAAGACTTCGTGCAATTTTTAGCCTTTTCTTCCTCTTTCCTTTTTTTTTTTTTTTTTTTTTACTGGCAGTTTCAATTTTCTTTTCAGGTGTTAAGGGAGAGCCTCCATATCACCGTTGAGTATCTCACTCAAGAGGCTAAAGTGGCGTCGCTAGAATCCAGGATGGAAGCTCTGGAGTTGGAGAACTCTACACTGAGGAAGAAGCTCATTGAAGTTATGGACTAGGCCACCACCTTGAAGGAGAAGGCCAAAACTTTGAATGACGACCTCAGAGCTGAGCGTCAGCTGACCTTGGAAAAAGACGAACAGTTATTGGGCACCAAGGAGAGGATCAAAACCATTACTGCTGATGTCGTCGAGGCTTTCCAGCAGACGGGCAAGTTCAATACCGTCCTCTTCAGTTGGTATTTCAAAGGTTTTGAACTTCTGAGGAGGTACCTTGTCAAACATCCCTCTGCAGTGGACCTGGAGAACTTAGACTTGGAAGAAGTGGATAAAGAGATGGCCATTGACGAAGCTACTCGGTCCTCAGCTCCTGAAGGTGATGTCCCCGAGAATGCCCCCACTGGAGATGATGTTGCCGTTGGTTCCTGAACTTATCACTTAAGAAAAATTCCTCTCTCTTTTTTTTTTTTGGGTGCCCGTAATGTTTGTGGGCTTATTTTGAGAACAATATCTTCGCCTCAGTGTTTATGGGCCTTTGGTTTGGGGAAAAGTAACGATATCTGCCCATGGTTTTTGGGCTTTAAACTAAATTGACAATTGCACATTTACTTACTTATGATCTGTGTTGCTATAGTTTTCCCTTTTGAGCCTTCTTAAACAGATGCTTTTCCTTAAACACACTTGCTACAGGGTTCTTGTCTTTTTGTTTTATCAGTAGCCTGCATCTTGATGGAATCTCGTTAGTACCTTTACACCCTTCTAGGTGGAGTCTCATTACTCAGTTATATTTGGAGTTTTGTTGTGACCTACACCCTTTTAGGGATCTTATCACTTATCTGTCTTCGTCAGTAACTTACATCCGTCTAGGTGAAATTTTGTTACTTAGCTATTTTTTGGGCTTTGTTGTGACTTACACCCTTTTAGGAATCTTATCACTTATTTGTCTTCATTAGTAATTTACATCCGTCTAAGCAGAATCTTGTTACTTAGATTTTTTTTTTTAGAGGGATTCGTCAGTAATATACATCCGTCTAGGCGGAATCTTATTACTTAGTTTTTTTTTTAGAGGGATTCGTCAGTAATGTACATCTGTCTAGGCAGAATCTTATTACTCAGCCATTTTTGAGATTGTCTTTTGGCTTCGTCAGTAATGTACATACGTCTAGGCGGAATCTTATTACTTAGCCATTTTTTAGATTGTCTTTTGGCTTCGTCACTAATGTACATCCGTCTAGGCGGAATCTTATTACTTAGCCATTTTTGTTTTTTGTGACTCACAGTTGACCAGGCCTGTTTACACGAAGACATTAGTCGAACGATTCTTTTATCAATTTCAGGAATGAATACATTTGTTTGTTACATCTGTTGGTGGTACTTCTTCAAGTGCTCAATGTTCCATGGTTGTGGGAGCCTCTATCCGTCTAGGGTTTCCAAGTGATAGTTACCTTGGCTAGAATAGTGGACGACTCAGTAGGGCCCTTCCCATGTGGGGTCAAGCTTTCCTTGGGCAGAGTCTCTGGTTGCCGTAGTGACCTTTTGTAGGACGAGGTCACCCACGCCAAGTCGTCTGAGTTTTACCCTCTTGTTGTAGTATTCGGCCATCTTCTGCTGGTACTTCGTCATCCTGCTGGAAGCTTTGTCTCTTACTTTGTCCAAGTAATCCAGGATGATTCGTAGCTGGTCGTCATTGTTTTCTTCGTGGAATACTTCTCGCCTGATGCTAGCCACTCCTACCTCGACTGGGATTACTGCTTCAGTGCCATAAGTAAGCCTGAAAGGGGTTTCTCCTGTTGGGGTTCTCGCCGTGGTTCTGTAGGCCCACAAGACATTAGGCAATTCTTCTGGCCAGGCACCCTTCACATCGTCCAGCTTGGCTTTAATAATCTTGAGCAATGTTTGATTCGTCACCTTCGTCTGTCCATTCGCCTGTGGATGCTCGAGGGATGAGAACTGGTTCTTGATGCCCAGGCCCAAGCAGAAGTCCCTGAAGCCTTGGCTGTCAAACTGCCGCCCATTATTTGATATGATTGTCCATGGAATCCCGAATCTGCAAATTATATTCTTCCACACGAAGCTCCTGATTCGTGCTTTAGTGATGGTCGCTATCGCTTCTACTTTGACCCACTTCGTGAACTAATCAATAACAACTAGTAGGAATCTTACCTGGCCCTTACCCAAGGGCAGTAGGCCGACGATGTCGACCCCCCATTGTGTGAATGGCCACGGGGATGATATCATCATCAGTATTTCTGCTAGAAGTCGTTGGACATTCCCAAACCTCTGACACTTGTCACACTTCTTGACGAGTTCTACTGTGTCCGCCTGCATAGTTGGCCAAAAATAACTTGTTCGAATGACTTTGCTTACCAGGGATCTTGGGCCAGCATGGTCCCTACAAACACCTTTGTGGATTTCTTCCAAGATGTATTTGGCTTCTTCTTCTTCGACACACTTCAAGTAAGGCATTGAGAAGCCTCTCTTGTATAAGGTGTCATTTAGGATCGTAAATCTGACTGCCCCTCTTCCTGATCTTCTTGGCTTCCTTGGTATCCTGAGGGAGGTGTCCGTCTTGGAGGAACGATACAATTGGCGTCATCCAGTTGTTTATGTTCTGGATTGCAAATGTTGGAACTTCTTCGATGCTGGGGCGTTTTTGTATCTCCATATCTTCCTCCACACTCATTGACCCTTCCTCTGACGAGGCCATTTTTGTGATCTCGTCTGCTGCCATGTTCTGGCCTCTTAGGATCTGTACAAACTCCAATTTATCAAACTCCCAGGCTAGATGTTTCATCAACTTGAGATATTTCTGCATTTTTTCCTCCTTTGCTTCATACTCTTCTTTAATTTGCCCTATTACTAATTTCGAATCGCTCTGGATGAGCAAGTTCTTGGCCCCGAGTGCCTTCCCAAGTCTTAGCCCCGTCAGTATTCTTCGTACTCAGCCTCGTTATTGGTGGCTGGAAATTTTAGTTGAACTTCATACTTGAGTTTTTCTCTGTCGGGGGTCACTATGATGACCCTTACTCCCCCCCCCCCTCTTTTGAGCTAACGAACCATCAATCTAGATCGTCCATTGTCCTGTCTCGTCGTTGGGATTGTCATCTTCTAGAAGGGTGAATTCAGCAATGAAGTCTGCCAGAGCTTGTGCCTTGATGGCTATTCTGGGGTGGTACTCGATGCCGAACTGGCTAAGTTCAATTTCCCATTAGACCATTCTTCCTGCTACCTTAGGTTTGTTCATAGACTTCTTAATAGGTTGGTCTGTCATCACCAAGATGGGATTTGCTTCAAAGTATGGTCGTAGCTTGCGCAAAGCTACTATTAATGCGAATGCAATCTTTTCAATCTTGGGATATCTAGCTTCTGCTCCTTGGAGAGCTTGACTGACGTAGTAAACTGGGAGCTGTTTCTTGTCCTCTTCTCGAATCAGGGTTGCACTCACGGCCGTGGCTGATGCTGCCAAGTATAAATATAGATTTTCTCCCTCCTTGGATGGACTTAAGAGGGGTGGTAACGTTTGAGTTCCTAAAATGCTGTCTCGCATTCGTCAGTCCAGGCAAAAGCTTGCTTCCATGTCTTGAAGAAGGGTAAGCATCTATCCGTTGCTTTAGAGACGAATCTATTGAGTGCTATAATCCTCCCTGTGAGTTTTTGTACTTCTTTGACGGTCTTCGGCGATGTCATGTTGAGTATTGCTTGCACTTTCTCCGGGTTTGCTTCTATCCCCCTTTGGGACACCATGAATCCCAAGAACTTTCCCGAAGCTACCCCGAAAACACATTTACTAGGATTCAACTTCATCTGATATTCTCTGAGGGTGGCAAATGTCTCTTTCAAGTCGTCTAGATGGGAAAGCTCTTCTCTACTCTTGACGAGTATATCATCCACATATACTTCCATATTCCTGCCAATCTATTCTCTAAACATCTTGTTCACTAATCTTTGGTAGGTTACTCCTGCATTCTTTAGCCCGAAAGGCATCACCTTATAGCAATAGAGTCCTTGGCTCATGATGAAAGTAGTTTTTTCTTGATCTTCCTCAGCCATTCTTATATGGTTGTATTTTAAAAAGGCATCTATGAATGTCAGTAATTTATGTCCGACAGTAGACTCCACCAGCTGGTCTATCCTCGGCAGTAGGAAATTGTCCTTTGGGCAGGCTTTGTTTAGGTCCATGAAATCCACGAACATTTTCCATTTCCCATTTGTTTTCTTCACCAGTACGACGTTGGCCAGCCATTCAGGATAGTAAACCTCCCGAATAAAGTCTATTAATAACAGCTTGTTAACCTCGTCAGTGATCGCTTGGTTTCATTCAGGGGGGAAGAATATTCGTCTTTGCTGGACGGGTTTTTTCTCAGGATCCACGTTTAGTTTATGCTGGACGACCTTAGGGGATATACCGGGCATGTCCTCGTGACTCCACGCAAAAACATCCACGTTTTTCCTGAGGAATTGAACGAGTTTTGTCCTCATTTCGGGGCTTAAGGTCGTTCCTATCTTTATCGTCTTAGTCACTTCTCCTTTAACTAGCCCTACTGTTTCCAAGGCTTCCACTTTATCTTCTTCTTTCTCCTCGATCGTCCATGTATGGTTCTCCCTTGCAGCTAACACGGTCTGGTAGCATTCCCTGGCTAAGACCTGATCTCCTTTCACCTCGCCAACGTCGTCCTCAGTTGGGAATTTCACTTTTAGGCAATAGGTGGACGTAGCTGCCTTCCACCGGTTAAGCGTAGGCCTTCCAATGATCACATTGTAAGAGGAAGGGTAGTCTACTACCAAGAAATTCATTTGACGGGTCAACTTCCCCAGGTAGGTCCCTACTATGACTGTCAATGTCACTAAGCCCTTAAAATATACCTTGTCCCCACTGAAGCTGATGAGGGGGGAGTCAAATGGGCGCAATCTTCCAGGATCTAACTTCAGCTGCTGGAAGGCAGGTAAGTAGATGATGTCTGCAGAGCTACCATTGTCTACATGGATCCTCTTGGTATTGAACCCTTCAATCATGAGCATTATGACCAAGAGGTCATTGTGTGGCTGCTTCACTCCCCTAACATCCTCCTCGTTGAAAGACATGTCCTGATTCGTCCGTCTCTGCTTGAACGGGGGTATCATGTGGACACTATTTACCTGCCTCTAGCATGCTTTCTTAAGGGATTTGAATGATCCTCCCGCAAATGCCCCCCCCCCCCCCGGGCGATCGTCTTTATCTCCCTGATAACATCCTGTGGTGGCTGGAACGAGCAATCCTTATTCTTGGACGAGGATTCATGTTGGCTTTTATTGCCGTCTCTGAACCTGTTGGGCTCCCCCTTCTTCACATACTTCTGCAATTTTCCTTTCCATATCAACTCCTCTATTTGCTCTTTTAGGTCCCTACAATCCTCCATGTAGTAGCCGTGATCCTTATGGAATCAGCAGCATTTGTTCTTGTCACGCACGTTGAAGGATGAATGTAACGGCCTTGGCCACTTGAGGTAGTGCTCATCCTTAATCTGTGTTAAAATCTTATCAACATGCATAACTAAAGGAGTGAATTTTACCGTTCGTGGAGTTCTTTCGTCTCTCCTTTTGTTCCCGTCAGTAGGCTGACGATCTAGATGCTCCTTCTTTCGTCCTTTACGGTCGTCCTCCCTCTTTCCCTTCTCTTCTGTTTTCTCCACATCTTTAATGGCGGCTAGCGCGTCCTCAGCATTCATTTACTTCTGCACTTTAAAGAGCATCTCCGCCATCATCTTGGGAGGATTCTTTGCGAGTGAGACTACAAACTCTCTAGATTTTAACCCAACTTTAAATGTTATCAACTGCACTTTGTCGTCAGCTTCGTCCACCTCCAGTGTTTCCTGGGTGAAGCGTTTCACGTACGACTTCAAGGTCTCTTTCTCCCTTTGCTTGATGGTGAGCAAGTGGTCCGCTGGTCTCTTCTGGCATTGTCCGCTGACGAAGTGGCACAAAAAGCCCCTGCCCAACTGTTCAAAGCTATCAATAGACGATGTTGGCAGTTTTGTGAACCACTCCCTTGCAGCTCCTTTAAGAGTGGTGGGGAAGGATCGACACAGGATCTTGTTGGGGGGCTATTGAAGGCCCAGAGTCGTCTTGAAGGTGTTGAGGTGATCCAAAGGATCTTTCAAATCATCAAACGGTTCAAGCTGAGGTAATCGGAACTTCGATGGTACAGGGTACTCCAAGACTGTTGAAGTGAAGGGCGAATTTGTCGTCCTGACCATTCTGTCCAAACTCTAGTCCGTTTTCCCTCTGATGTCATTTCTCAGCTCATCCATCTCCTTCCTCATTTCTCGAAGGGGATCCGAGCTCAATTCATCCTGAGTGGTGGGGCCTCGACGGTCGCTCCTTCTATGGCTATCTCCCACATCCTCGAAATTAGTCTTGGACAGATCCTCCTCCTGTTGAAGTCTTTGCCTTATTTCCTGATTTTGTCTGGTGAGCTCCTCGACGGTAGCCACAAGAGCCAGAATTTGCAGAGCTAGGGCTGCAGAATCTTGGTTAGACTCCATCTGAATGTAACAGCTAATTGGAAACTACGTACTCGAATCTAGATATGAGAATGTCGTTGTCCCCACAGACGGCGCCAAACTGATGAAGCACAAGTTCGTCAATTGTTGTGAATTTGGCTAGATGGAGCCGGAAGTTTGCTTGTGTCGCAATGGAAGTAACAATTCCTTACAATGGTCACCGGTGTGGTGCCTGCCACAACGCCTCCGATGCCAAAGTCAGTACAAGGAAATTTATAATAATAGAATGTAAGAATGATTAAGTGTATCTCCAAAATTTTCTCTGTACCTTGTGTTGGCAATGTGAGGGCTTTATATATGTTTTTTTGGATTCTAGCCGTTGCGGCAGTTATTGTGGCTTTAATGCCTCTTTTATTAACGCCTCCTGGCCACTGATATGAACTTTAATAGGCTCTTAACGGTCCATACAGCTGTCATTGTAACCGCATGAGGTATTTATTTAGAGTGCATTAAGTGGGCTCTTTCCCTTCGTCTATGATGGAGCTGGAATCGTCAGTAACATCTGATTGCATCTTCTGTCAACGCCACTTCGTTGGTTTGGATGACTTCGTTCGTATAAGTTTAGTTCGTCAATCCTATCAAGACCCACCAAATTGTAAGAGAGAGGAAACATATACCCGGTACATGGTATATTTTTCCATTCTTAAGGTGATTCCCAAATTGTAAGAGAGAGGAAACATATACCCGGTACAGGGTATATTTTTCTATTCTTAGGGTGATTCCCATCCTTCCAGAATCCATCCACTCATAATAATCATTACAATGACCACATTTTCCCAAAAGATGTTCAAGAATGACATAGATATACATATATCTGTATGTGTACTTACTGTGGGGAGTAAAAGGACCCAAGCGGGCATTTGGGCCTTTGGGCTCTAGCAAGGAGGGCCGATTTGTTCTTGAGCTAAGAATTTGTTAGTACTGCAAATCGGCCCATACACCGAGGGTCCGAGGACACATCCGAGGGTGAGTTTCTCCTCGGACAGACCCAAGAGAACTCAGAGATTCACTACGAAGGTCAAGGCAGAATTCCGGAAAGACTGTTGGTTAAGAGGGGGAAACCCTGAACCTTCTAAATACATCGATGTTAGAAAAATATCATGAGCAAAGGCTGCCACCTCCACATTAAAGACTCTGCACCTACCTCCCTGGCCGCATTAATGGGGAAGTGACCCCTGAACAGTAGAACTGAAACTTCTGGTTACTATTCAAAGGCACTAAGAGAAGAAATATCTAGAGGGGAGGGGATTTGAGCAACACGTGGATAAAGCATCAGGGGAAGAAGTATTTAGGGGGGCCAGTATGTAACGAAGAAATAGATTAAAAAATTGTAATCTTTAAGAAAGAAAGAGAAATAATACAGAAGTAGTCCTTGGCTCACATCCGAGGAGGTCCATCTGCAATTATCATTCATTATTTACAAGTGTTTGCACACCATAGCCTGTTATCAAGTTCTCAGTACCTCTAATCTAGATCTCAAGCTCACGCTCTACAAATTTCATTGTTTAAGGCTCGTTGGGCCTGAGCCCATAATTGTCTTTAGGTCCAGGTGCAATTGTGCACTTACACTTTCAAATTTTTTTTTTAAATCCACTTTCTCTTTTAGTCTCTATTGTCTTTTAATTGACTTGTTAACTTCTTCAATCTTTTATTTGTTTGTTAATCTCCAATGCCATTATAAGTTTTTTTGAATCACTTTCTAATTTTCTGATGGCAATTGTACACATCACTGGATTCCTTTACATGGTTGTCACCGTGAATTTTCCCCATTTTTAGTTTCCTTTTGTAATTTGTCAAAAGATCCATTAGTCTTTTATGAATTTTCCCAACTTCAAAGCTTGTTTGTAAGCATTTCAAATTCAGTGATATTTCAAATTTACTTCATTATTTTATTCTATTTAACATTTTATTTTTTATTTTTCTATTTAATTTTCTTTAATTATTAAGCTCTTATTATTACACTTATAATTTTGGTGTTTATAATTGATACATCTAAAATATTTGGGTTATACTAAAATTTGAAAAACAATCGAAAAGTTTGTTTTTATAATACTTCTAAACTAGTTTGTTGCACAAACTAGTTTCTATAATTTTTAGAAGAGAATGATGAAAATCTAAATGTTCACACCTTGTTAAAAAGGTTTCACAGTAACTTAAGCTATTCCTATATAATATAAGCTGTATTTTTGTTTATTCTCTTCAATTCAAGATTTGTTAAGTAGTTGAATGTCCCATTTTTATTTGTCAATAAAACTATCTGTTACTGTTTTTGACAGTGTAATCAAATAAATTAAGATCTGAAACTTAAACCATTTGCTAATACAAACCATGAAAAGAAACAAAAGAAAAGAGTAAAAAAATAGAGAAAGCGATTGACTTAGCCGAGAGAGTAAGGCTAAGAAGCTGGCACGTGTAAAAGCAAGAACAAAACTCATACATCTCTGATCTCACCAACGCTATCTAGCTGCCATTTGTACCACTAAACTCAAACTCTGTCACACTTCTTCGACAGCCACGTCTCCCAAAGGCCACGTCTCCATTCTCTTCCTAACTTCTACGACCCATATATATATGAACACACTCGTTTCCGAAACTCCCACTAACTCAAAAGATATTCCAAGTTGTTTCAACGTATATACACAATCAAGATGAACCGAGAACAGCCGAGGAGGACGAGTCAAGAACATGAGAAACAAGAACAAAAAGAACCCATCAAATACGGGGAAGTTTTCAAAGTCGTTGGGGAGCTGGCTTCCAAGCTTATTGCACCACAAGACGCAGCGATGATGAAGAAAGCTGAAAACATGATTTTGGGTCAGACCCAGAAGGGAGGACCAGCTTCAGTGATGCAAGCCGCGGCTACTCGAAATGAAAGAGCTGGTGTTGTTGGTCACGAAGATTTCACTGATGTTACTGGAGACCGAGGCGTCACTGTTACTGAGACTGATGTCCCTGCAACTCGCTTTATCACTGAATCAGTTGCTGGCCAAGTAAGGAATAGAAATACTCTTACCTATTTTTTGTGTTACAGTTTATGTTTCACCAATTGAGCAGTATGCCAAGTGTTTAATTTTAAGCTTTGTACACTTTGAGCACTTTTTCTTGTATTTTACAAGTTGCTAGTGGTGAATATAACTCAAAATAGTTTGTAATGCTAGAGTTTTTGAATTGATGCGGCAAGAATATGATCATTATAACTTAAATAACATAGTAAATGAGTGTTGATTAAACATTTTTATATGGTAAAATTTGTAGTTTCTTTGTGTTATCTATTTAAATTTTAATCATAGATCAGTTTATAAGGTTTATACGGTAGAATTTGTAGTTTCCTAGTGTCATTTATTGATAAGTTTATAAACATTTTGTTACTATTCAATTTATTTTTGCTACTAATCATAGGTCTCATGGTACTTTTTGATATTATTCATTGTTGTTGTATTTTAACTAAGTTTTACCCTTATTTACAGTACTTTCAACAAAAAGATAAGTCGATTTCAAGCAGATTTTTTGTACTAAAATTAATAGTATTTTTAGCAATTTTCATACAGAATTTATCTTTTAAAAAAACATCCTTAAGGTGCTAAAGCTAAAATAGTTTTAGATATATGGACCTATGTAACAGTGACGATATATTAATCACAACTTGAAGAATAATTATTGATTTTTTTTTTTTTGGTATATCTATCATTGCTGATGGATAACTTCTTTTGGGTAGGTTGTTGGACAGTATGCAGAACCAACCCCAGTACTACAAACATCATTTGAGGTTACTCAAGAGAGTGCACTTACAATAGGGGAAGCACTGGAAGCCAGTGCACAATCAGCAGGAAACAAGGCAGTGGATCAGAGTGATGCGGCTGCAATTCAAGCAGCAGAAGTGAGAGCAACAGGTAGCAAAGTCATAATCCCAGGTGGGCTCGCGGCCACGGCTCAGTCTGCAGCTACTCACAATGCCCGAGTTGATCGTGATGAATATAAGATCAAGCTGCGCGACATTTTAGTGGTAAACCATAAATGAGAAGGGTTTTGGTTCGAAGTTTTTATCAATTAATCAGTCAAATTATTTTTGTTTGTGCACAGTTTTTAAAAACTGTATCTACATTACATTCACTTTCTTTCAAAGGGAAAAAAAAAAAAAAAATCAGTATAAATATTGGTGGACACAGCTTTTTAAAACTTCATTTTGATAATGATTGAATTGAATTTTACCAAACACTTAAAAGTAAAATAAAGGCTCATTTGATACGTGTGTTTAAACAACAGTTTTTAAGTTTTAAATTTTTTTTGAAAATAGGTGTGGTTGAAAAAGTGAGGGAAAATACGTGTAATATTGTTTAAAAACTGAAAATTGTTGTTTAAAAATATGTACTAAACAGCCCATAAATTGCTAATTTTTAGATTATAGATCTTAATTTCATATAATGTGACAGGATGCCACTGCGAAGTTGCCAGTGGACAAAGCGGTGACACGGCGGGATGCTGAAGGAGTGGTCAGTGCCGAGCTAAGGAACAATCTGAACTTGGCGACTCACCCGGGCGGAGTGGCAGCTGCAGTGACCGTAGCTGCTAGACTTAACGAGAATTTGTAACGTATGAGTTAGTGGTAATTAGGGTCGACCGGATGCTAAATAATGGTTTAACACTGCTAGCTCCAGAGTGGAATTTCCTATCAGACAATGAGTTGCACCATGTACTGTGTAATACTGTGTAATAAGCGTACAAATTTTGTTTATGTATACTGAATTTGGCTAAACTATGGGCAATTTTAATCAATATATCCTGGTAATGTTAAACAATAGTGATGTTCTAGCCATTAAAACACTTCAAAAGAGCCCAATCCAGTTTGAAGGAATGAACCAATTTTTGATTGGACGGGACACTTTTATCACGTTACATTCCAATATTCATGCACAATTGAACACAAAGAGAGCACGAATACATGCATCTCCAATTCGTTTTTACATAAAAATCTCTCCATCAGGATTCAGGCTGATATGATTATAGCCCAAGATTCAGTATACATGCAACAAATGCTATTAATTTCTCTCATAACTCGTTCAAACTTCAGACTCTCATTTAGGATTAATAATAATATCCCTTACATAAAATTAAAGCTCATATTGTTGGACTAAGTGGTAATATAGAGTTTTCCTAGACTTGGACAGTAATTAGTGCATTAAGTGAATAGGTGAGAGGTAGATTCATTTGGAAAGAGCAATTGTTATTTCCTAATTGGAAGGGGCTAGGATTCATCACCGACTCAATTAATTGGGCGGTGATTTGGTTGCAAGTATATATGCATGTTTAGAGTGAGAATTAAGGAAATACTTATTATTTTAGTTGTTAAGTTTGTTTTATTATAAAAAATCTTGGCTTGAACGTGTAAACTCTTATTTCTTTAATCTGAGTTGAAGTATTGATTTCTTATATAAGGTTTTGTACTATTAAACAAGAGAAAATGAAAGTAAGATGGTATGAAAATTGTTTTTCAGTATAATTAAAAATTACAATAAACAAGTGGTATAATGGATGAAATTGGGTTAATAAAATTTTGTTCCGTTTGAATTTCCTTCATCTGAGTATATTGAAATTCCTTCCTTTCGTGTTGCGGGCTGATTTTATGGGAGTAATGCATTATTAACAGAATTTTCATATAATATATGATACCTAAAACTTTACTACCATCACTATCACGATGAAAAAAAAAAAAAATGTTTTAATTTTTCCTTTTTTCTATATTTTTTATTAAAAAAAAACTCTATTTACACCGTTTTTATTTACCAAAAACAGCGGTTGGTGGATACAATAAAAAATTACAAAAAAAATATTAAGATACCTACCAGGAAGGAGCCAGGACTTGGAGTTAGGGGGTAAAAGTACAAACAATTTTTTTTTTTGAAACTTCAAATAAGTATTCATTTAGAAGAGCAATGCAATGTCCATAATATTTTTATAATATTTTCACAAAAAATCTTAAGTGGTAGGTTATTGTTGATTGTTATGAGTGGGTAAAAAAGTAATTTAAGTTGTGAATTCAAATTAAAACCAATAACAACTTACCACATGTGATTTGTTATGAAAATGTTGTCGATGTAGCACTTTTCAATTAAATTTTTTTTTGGGTGTCTTGTGTGTTGTCAAATGTGTGTGGGTGTTTACTTAGACTAGTTAGAATTGGCTTAGGAATTTATTTTATTTTTTGTTTGTGTCTTGCCTGGGTTTGTTTTGGGGTGTTGTTTGGGTTTATGTTTGTTATTAGTAAATTTTGTTGTTGAGCTTGTTAAATTTATTTCAAATTTTAAATCAATAAAATTTTTTACAGCCTTTAAAAAGATCAATAATATTGTTGAGAGGGAAAAGTGCAAATTTATTGAAACAAATTGCTAAAATTAATACATATATATACTAAAAAAAATTGAAAAATTTTGGGGGTGGGCCACTGCCCCCAAGTTTAAGTATAGTTCCAAAACTGATCTGTACTAAGATGATAATTTAAAATTATACAAAGCTGATAATCTAAAATAGGGAAATTTCGTATAATTAATTTTCTTTAATAAAAAGGAAAATTTCAGGAGTTAAAATTTATTAGTTTCTTCCAATATCCTATCGATGCTCCTCTCAAAACAGTTATTTGCAAAGCCATTAATTTGACACTTGTATATTTTTAACAACATTAGCCCCAACTAAATTAGTTTCTTTGATATTATTTGTGTATATAATTTTAACAACTTTAGTCCTACTTGAATTAGTTTCTTTGTATTAATAACAATGTTCATCATGCCAAAGTTATGAAATATTAATCATATTGTTGATATTTTAAATGCTTATCATGCAAAATATGGTCACATTGCTATAAAAAACTTTATATGCCTACCTAGAGTATTTTTGGCTACATTGTTATGAAGACACTTCATGGTCTAGGGCCAGACCAACCCACATCTTTTGGGCCTAAGACAAAGAACTATTTTCATCTATTTATAGATTGTATCGTCCAAGATACAACAGCCATGCAGAACTCCTCATTTCACCCTCCCCTATGTGCATGCTTAACCCATTTTATCATGCATTACACTTAGACACAATAAATGTCCACAATTATAAATTAATAATGACTCTCTCTCTAACATGGGATTTCGTTAAACATATTAACTCCTCACACACCACATAAAAACTCTGGTATCTTTTCATTAAAGTTGCCAATTTTTTATTAATTTATTTATTAAAATAATTTTTTAACATTAATATGCTCCAACAAAAGTAATAAGTATAAGAAAATTAAGAATCGAGAGTGACAAGTAAAAGTGAGTCTAATGTTCTAAATATCAATAATATTTCTCTCTAAGTAATATATAGGTTGATGTCAATCTTATATTATAGATTGTACAGATTAATTTATTTAGTCAACAATGTAAAATTTATATTGCTAAAATAATATAAACTAAAAATTTTCCTTTTTTTTTTAAAGAGAACTTGTCTGTGTATTTGAATTTGGTGAGATTACAAAATATTTGAGTAGGAAAATACTTTCCCTTTTAGTGTTGCCGGGTCGTAATAAGTTTAAGTCGCTTATGAATTTTCAGCATACATGGTGTGGTCTAGTCCTCTCTGCATAGCACAAAGTTGTTAGAGAATCTTTGAGCTTACTCTAGGTATAATAAAAAAAAACACTTGTAGCCAAATAATTTTATCAACCAACCCTTTGATGTCATGTCATAAAAGATGGATATTGAGGATAAGAAAAATGGGTTTGAACGGGAAAAGAAGGGTTTAATTTACCTCATCTCTCATGTTAATAATTTGCATTCGCCGTTTACTTGCAAAGCATATTTAAGGTCAAATAAAACTAAGAATTCTTTTGCGGGGAACGATTAAAACCGTTAAAAGAGAGGGTAAAAAAAAATCCACAATTCATTATAACAATTAGGACTACCCACACAAACACTCACAAGCGTTACAATTAACGTAAACTAATCCAAATCTCTAATCACGGAAAGACGCATTTACACCAATACATATTAGAGCACTTGCAGCAATGGAGCTAAATAGCTATATAGCTATTTTAGCTCCACCAAAACACCAAAAAGAAGCATGCAACAGTGGAGCTAAATCTATATTTTTTTAGCTTATTGCTACAGTGCACATCTATAGATAGATGTGCACTGTTCATGAGAGCTAAAAAAAAATTAATTTTTTATTGTGTTCACATTACCTTTTTATTGTGGTGTTTTTATTGTAGTGAGATGTATTATTTTATTATGGTAGATATATTATTTTATTATGATGTTTATATTATTTTATTGTGTTGAAAGCTAAAATAGATCCACTGCTACAGCATGTGTGTAGGTAAAATAGATAAAGTAACTTTTGGTGAAGCTAAATTGCTAAATTTTTAGCTCCACTGCTGTGAATGCTCTTACAAGGTAGGTAAAGTTTGGACTAAAATATTGCCTTTGTCCGGCATGAATTTCTCTTTTTTACCTAAACTTTAATAAATAAAAAATTTCTAAATTTTGTGAAAATTTTTTTTTATCATTTAAGAACAAAAATAGCTTGTAATAAAAAATAAACTTTTTCAATAGCTTAAAGATGAATAATACTTTTTTTTTTTAGATTAGGGACATAGAAACTATTGCAAACTTAGGGATGAAATCAATATTTTTGCCTAAAGTTTTTTTTTTTTTTTTTGGTTTTTTTAATTGAAATGTTGGATAAAAAATACCTATATTCATGTCCGTGAATAAGTTCTTTATTCGTTGACACAGTTTATCCAAATAAAGAGAGAGAGAGAGAGAGAGAGAGAGAGAGAGAGAGGGAGAGAGAAGTGAACACTCAGAGAGATTGACTCAGCTGAGAGAGGAGTTGCCACGTATAAATGCAGTGCAGGTGTCGCCAAAGCTTTGAAATGGTTGGACTAATGTCTACTGTCTACCATGTCTCTCACCACGAAGCTAAAAATGCTGACATTTGCACCTCTATAGCAATCAAACTCTGTCACAATTCTTCACTCGCCACGTGTCCACTATGCCACCTGTCACTTCCCTTCCAAACTTCCATACCTATATATACATACACATAACCATAGTTGTCAGTATCATATAATACATGATATATATTATATGATACGTATTGTATTGTGTACCAAAAGTTTAGTATCGTAAGTGCTCGTGAATCGTCTGAAATATGAGTGTGTATCTAATGCGGGAGATGCAAAAAAATTATTATTTAATATTATTTATGTTTGCAAGTTAATTGTATTTTTATGTTTTAGGCCCTAGAAGTTTACTAGGCTATTAGTATTTTAATTTGGAAGCAATGTTATTTTTGTAATAAGACAATTAGGATTTCCTAGCCAATTAGAACTAGAGTTTAGCAATCCTTTATAAGCAACCTATTGTATTCCTTAAGGAATTAATTGATATTTTAATGAATGAAAAAATGGTCGTTTGGTCTTTATTTGGTCTGGTGCTGACTCCAGATCTACCCTAGATGCTAACTCCTAGTGGTTTCCCCGCTTAGTGCTGACTCCTAGGTCATATCCCTTTATTTTATTGTTGTTTCAATTTTGTTCTGATTGTCCTACGTCAATTTTGGTATCAGAGCAAACACCGATTTGTTGAAGCATTGCCGCAAGAAAGAGCTAGAAAATATCACCAAAAAAAAGAAAATCCCTCACCATTGTGTTTTTCTCTGCCAGAGAGTTGTCTCTGTCAATTTTCTACTTGGTGCAAGAAAGTTGTCATACAGTTGTCTTTCCTATTAAAAAAAAAAAAAAAAAAAAAAAAAAAAAAAAACCCCTGATTTTGAAGCCAACCAGAAACCTCAATTTCAGAACCCACAATCAAGTCTCCTGATCCCTTGCAACCACAAAGAGAGAAGAGAGATAAGAAGCCCTATTGCCATTGACCTGGATCATCAATTTTTGCCCTTCCTCGAGACGGCGTTGCAACAACCCTCCATGAGCACCTTCCATCCCTACCTTGTGCTGCCATGACCTTCACTTGCTCACTATCGTTTCGCCGCAAGTACCCATCGACCCGATCTCAAAGGTAACCCAATACAACCCCCTTTGCGTTATCCACTTTCTAGCCAAAAAAAAAAAAAAATCTAACTAACCCATTTTAGAAACAAACCATTGCCCGACCCATTTATTAACAAGCCCAAAGCCCACATTTTACAACACCAGTTTTCTTTTAAAAAAAAAATTTTGTTATACCCACTATCATCTACACATTTCTTTGTGGTTTTTTCTCAACTCTATCTCTCCATCTCTACATCCTTGAGAGGTTGATAGCCCAAACACTTACCACACCCATTCTGAGTGTAAAGTAAGATTTTTGTGCTATTGGGAAGTATTGGAAAGAGTTATTCATTGACGGATGCAATCAGGCTAAATTGCAGGATCTGGTAAGCTAGAAAAGACATGATTCTGAGAAGCTAGTTGGTAGTAGGAGCTTGAAAGGCTCAAGTACATGGAGTAGACTAGGCTTAGAGGGTTTTTTGTTATTTGTGTACTCCAATTTTATTCTCTAGTGGATCAATTTCAACTTGGAGAGTTGCAGAGAGGTTTTTCACCGAGTTCTTCTATTTCCTCTTCAATAACACGTCTCGGTGTTATCTTGTGTTTGCATCTCTCTTCCTTACTCTTAAGCTTTCCTTTATATTGTTGACAATAGATTGATATGGCTTAAGGTAGTGATAACGGTTATTTGTGTTTCTTTACTCTTGTTCCACACTTAATATAAGTTAGAGTAAAAGCTATCTAGCTATAATTTTAAATTAGGTGTCTAAACAAACTCGTGTATTTACACAAATCCGAGCTTTCAGATTTAAACAAGTTGTTAGACTTTTTAACACAAAATTATTGGAAAACTTAATTGAGTCTAATTCCCATGAGTTTTTTTTCCCTCCCTTCTCTTTCTCCTAAAAAAATTTGGACTATACTCGTAACACTCACTTTCACTCATACAAATATATTTTTTATGCTATTAATAATAAAATGAAAATATAATTATTTTTTTATTTTGTTATTATTATTATGAGTCTTAAAAGCTAAAATGCCAAGAAAAAATATATAGAAAAAATTATTGGAATATAAAAACAAAAATAAAAATAGTAAATGTTGATAATAATGAAAAAAAAATGTCTATGAAAAAATGATTTTGCAAGATACTGAACATGATGATAATATTGATTTAGATGGAGTTAATTCGATAAGATGATGAAAAGATATTATATTTTAGCTCCTATATCATGTATTTTCACTTATGAGTTTAATCAATTTGAATGTACATGTTATACACATTAGTTAATTTGATTTATTTAGTTAGCTTTGTTAAAATTTATTGCATAAGTAACGAGTAAATTGGTATTTAATTGAATATATTTCAAATTTATAATGAGTATATCTTTTATATATGTATATCTATATAATTATTTTATAATTTTATTAGATGTTTGTGTATCTTATGATTGCATACTTTTATATATATATATATATATATATATATATATATATATATATATATATATATATATATAATTGGATACTTTTTATTATTATTTATAATTGGATACTTATACTATAAGCTCTGTTTTAATTTTTTTACACACTTGAAACTAATATTAGTTTAGATATTAGAGTTTTCTAATATAATTTTTTCATTTTAATTGGTATATTTTGTTTAAAAAGTGTACTTATACCTTTAAAAATATAAGGTTGAAAAAGGATGTATTTTTTATCTTTTATAATGAAAATAAATTAAACCAAATATGTTGGTAGTATCTTTCAATGTTCACATTTGTTAATTTTAATTTCTTTACAAATTTTTCAAAAAAATGGTAAAAATTCGTCCAAAGAAATTAGAAGGTTCACTTAGATATGGCATTTTTGAAGATTTTACTATCCTATTCTTCTAGGGATTTAAAAAGGATTTTATATATATATATATATATATATATATATATATATATATATATATATATAGAAGTTGTCTAAGAATTTAAAAATCTCGATTATATATATATATAGCGTTTAAAATCTCAATGTTCTAAAGAAAATTTGCACTTTTTTCCCAGCTTAAATTTTTAAGTAAAATATCTCAATAGATATAGTTTGATCCAAACTCACTCAAATAACGCTTTCCTTTCTTATAGATTTATATAAAGTAGTAGAAATGAGTAGCATATATACTAAAACTACTCTCATACCCTTTTAATTAGAAATTTGAGAAGAAGTCGTTCTCTGTTATGTATTACTAATTGTTTTGTTTTGCTTAGGTTGTTGGGCAGTATGTGCAGTCAATGCCCACCCAAGAAGCAGCAGTAGGGATAGTGCAATGTCCAATTACTATAGGAGAGGAACTAGAAGCAACTGTACAATCAGCCGGAGCCAAGCCAGTTGATCAGAGTGATGCTGCTGCAGACATTAACAAAATGACACTTAACTATATTAGGCAAGCATAACATATTAGGTAAATTCAAAAAGACACGGATCAAATTCATTGAAAAACAACCATCTTCAGTTGGGATGATATTTTTCCAGTTTTCTTTCTCTTATAGAATATTTTGGCAGCTAATGAACTGGAATAGTATTAATCCCTAAGTTTAGTTGGGATGATATTATGGCTTAGGGAGAATCTGAGTTCAAACGTAAAAGCTTAAAGGCTATGGTTTGCAATTGCTTTGTGGGCTGCTGTTTATCTCATTTGATGGCGCATAAATGATGTAATAGTGTAATACACAATGGCAGGCTTGAGACTAATCAGGTTGATTAGATGGGAAGTTAAGAGCAAGGTGGAAACCAAATGAGGCTTTTGGTAAAAAATAAGAGGACAGTACGCAAAATTATAAAATTTCTTGAGCAATCGAAATCCCAGGTAAGTTAAAACTCTAAATACGTATTTGATTAATGACAAAGTTACATGTATTATGTACTAATAAAAAAAATTACTGTAGGAAGCGATTTTCTATTGTATGGCAAAGAATGGATGAAAGAACCGCTCTAAGCATCCTTAAACTTATGAATAATCACTTATGCCACACCTCATGCAAACATATGGAACACAGTTGCTTCAAACTAGATATTATACATAAGATTGCTGGAGAAGTGCAAAATATATCTAGAACAAGACCAATAAATGTTCAAGAAACACATATTTTTTAATGATCTAACAGTGCTACAAAACGAGACCTAAACATATTCAGCAGAGCCTTTCCTACATATATTATTATATAGAAATCCAGATAGGGACTATTCAGAAGTCTAGAAATCACATGTTGAGAGACTGCCCTCAATCTCGACTGTTTTGGGATTCTATTGCAACTCCTATTCAGCCTGATCTATTCTATGGTTCAAATCTTGAAGAATGGCTTCGAATCAACTGTGCTTCACAGCAGAAATCTTTCTCGGGTTTGAACTGGGGTACTGTCTTATCAACTGTACTCCTAGGTCATATCCCTTTATTTTATTGTTGTTTCAATTTTGTTCTGATTGTCCTGTATCAATTTTGGTATCAGAGCAAACACTGTTTTGTTGAAGCATCACCACAAAAAAAAAACTAGAAAATATCACCCAAAAAAAAAATCCCTCACCATTGTGTTTTTCTCCACCAGAGAGTTGTCTTTGTCAATTTTCTACTTGGTGCAAGAAAGTTGTCATACAGTTGTATTTCCCATTAAAAAAAAAAAAAAAAACCTAGATTTTGAAGCCAAGCAAAAACCTCAATTTCAAAACCCACAATCAAGTCTCCAGATCCCTTGCAACCACAAAGAGAGAAGAGAGATAAGAAGCCCTATTGCCGTCGACCCGAATTGTCAATTTTTGCCCTTCCTCGAGACGGCATTGCAGCGACCCTCCATGAGCACCTTCCATCCCTACCTTGTGCTACCATGACCTTCACTTGCTCACTCTCGTTTCGCCACAAGTACCCCCATCGACCTGATCTCAAAGGTAATCCAGTACAACCCCCTTTGTGTTATCCACTTTCTTTAGCCAAAAAAAAAAAAAAATCTAACTAACCCATTTTAGAAACAAACCGTTGCCTGACCCATTTATTAACAAGCCCAAAGCCCACATTTTACAACACCAGTTTTCTTTATAAATAAAAAAAATAAAAAATAAAAATAAAAAATAAAAATAAAAAAGATTGTTATACCCACTATCATCTACACATTTTCTTGTGGTTTTTTCTCAACTCTACCTCTCCATCTCTACATTCTTGAGAGGTTGATAGCCCAAATACTTACCACACCCATTCTGAATGTAAAGTAAGATTTTTGTGCTGTTGGGAAGTATTAGAAAGCGCCAATCATTGACGGATGCAATTGGGCTAAATTACGGGATCTGGTAAGCTAGAAAAGACAAGATTCTGAGAAGCTAGTTGGTAGTTGGAGCTTGGAAGGCTCAAGTACATAGAGTAAACTAGGTTTAAAGGGTTTTTTGTTATTTGTGTACTCCAATTTTATTCTCTAGTGGATCGATTTCAACTTGGAGAGTTGCAGAGAGGTTTTTCACCGAGTTCTTCTATTTCCTCTTTAATAACACGTTTCGGTGTTATCTTGTGTTTGCATCTCTCTTCCCTACTCTTAAGCTTACCTTTATATTGTTGACAATAGATGGATATGGCTTAGGGTAGTGACAACAGTTATTTGTGCTTCTTTACTCTTGTTCTGCACTTAATATAAGTTAGAGTAAAAGCTATCTAGCTATAATTTTAAATTAGGTGTCTAAACAAACTCGTGTATTTACACAAATCCGAGCTTTCAGATTTAAACAAGTTGTTAGACTTTTTTAACACAAAATTATTGGGAAACTTAATTGAGTCTAATTCCCATGAGTTTTTTTTCCCTCCCTTCTCTTTCTCCTCCAAAATTTTGGACTATACTCATAACACTCACTTTCACTTATACAAATATATTTTTTATGCTATTAATAATAAAATGAAAATATAATTATTTTTTTATTTTGTTATTATATTATGAGTCTTAAAAGCTAAAATGCCAAGAAAAAATATATAGAAAAAATTATTAGAATAAAAAAAAATAGTAAATGTTGATAATAATGAAAAAAAATGTCTATGAAAAAATGATTTTGCAAGATACTGAACATGATGATAACATTGATTTAGATGGAGTTAATTAGATAAGATGATGAAAAGATATTATATTTTAGCTCATATATCATGTATTTTCACTTATGAGTTTAATCAATTTGAATGTGAATGTTATACACATAAGTTAATTTGATTTATTTAGTTAGCTTTGTTAAATTTTATTGCATAAGTAACGAGTAAATTGGTATTTAATTGAATATATTTCTAATTTATAATGAGTATATCTTTTATATATGTATATCTATATAATTATGTTATAATTTTATTAGATGTTTGTGTATCTTATGATTGCATACTTTTATATATATATATATATAATTGGATACTTTTTTTTTTTATTTATAATAGGATACTTATACTATAAGCTCTGTTTTACTTTCTTTTTTACACACTTGAAACTAATATTAGTTTAGATATTAGAGTTTTCTAATATAATTTTTTCATTTTAATTGGTTTATTTTGTTTAAAAAGTGTACTTATACCTTTAAAAATATAAGGTTGAAAAAGGATGTATTTTTTATCTTTTATAATGAAAATAAATTAAACCAAATATGTTGGTAGTATCTTTCAATGTTCACATTTGTTAACTTTAATTTCTTTACAAATTTTTCAAAAAAATGGTAAAAATTCGTCCCAAGAAATTAGAAGGTTCACTTAGATATAGCATTTTTGAAAATTTTACTATCCTATTCTTCTAGGGATTTAAAAAGGATTTTATTTAAATATATATATATATTTATATAAAAGTTGTCTAAGAATTTAAAAATCTCGATTATATATATATATATATATATATATATATATATAGAAGTTGTCTAAGAATTTAAAAATCTCGATTATATATATATAGCATTTAAATATCTCAATGTTCTAAAGAAAATTTGCACTTTTTTCCCAGCTTAAATTTTTAAGTAAAATATCTCAATAGATATAGTTTGATCCAAACTCACTCAAATAACGCTTTCCTTTCTAATAGATTTATATAAAGTAGTAGAAATGAGTAGCATATATACTAAAACTTCTCTCATACCCTTTTAATTAGAAATTTGAGAAGAAGTCGTTCTCTGTTATGTATTACTAATTGTTTTGTTTTGCTTAGCTTGTTGGGCAGTATGTGCAGTCAATGCCCACCCAAGAAGCAGCAGTAGGGATAGTGCAAAGTCCAATTACTATAGGAGAGGCACTAGAAGCGACAGTACAATCAGCCGGAGCCAAGCCAGTTGATCAGAGTGATGCTGCTGCAGACATTAACAAAATGACACTTAACTATATTAGGCAAGCATAACATATTAGGTAAATTCAAAAAGACACGGATCAAATTCATTGAAAAACAACCATCTTCAGTTGGGATGATATTTTTCCAGTTTTCTTTCTCTTATAGAATATTTTGGCAGCTAATGAACTGGAATAGTATTAATCCCTAAGTTCAGTTGGGATGATATTATGGCTTAGGGAGAATCTGAGTTCAAACGTAAAAGCTTAAAGGCTATGGTTTGCAATTGCTTTGTGGGCTGCTGTTTATCACAATTGGTAGCGCATAAATGTTGTAATAGTGTAATACACAATGGCAGGCTTGAGACTAATCAGGTTGATTAGATGGGAAGTTAAGAGCAAGGTGGAAACCAAATGAGGCTTTTGGTAAAAAAATAAGAGGACAGTATGCAATATTATAAAATTTCTTGAGCAATTGAAATCCCAGGTAAGTTAAAACTCTAAATACGTATTTGATTAATGACAAAGTTACATGTATTATATACTAATAAAAAAAATTACTGTAGGAAGCGATTTTCTATTGTATGGCAAAGAATGGATGAAAGAACCGCTCTAAGCATCCTTAAACTTATGAATAATCACTTATGCCACACACCTCATGCAAACATATGGAACACAGTTGCTTCAAACTAGATATTATACATAAGATTGCTGGAGAAGTGCAAAATATATCTAGAACAAGACCAATAAATGTTCAAGAAACACATATTTTTTAATGATCTAACAGTGCTACAAAACGAGACCTAAACATATTCAGCAGAGCCTTTCCTACATATATTATTATATAGAAATCCAGATAGGGACTATTCAGAAGTCTAGAAATCACATGTTGAGAGACTGCCCTCAATCTCGACTGTTTTGGGATTCTATTGCAACTCCTATTCAGCCTGATCTATTCTATGGTTCAAATCTTGAAGAGTGGCTTCGAATCAACTGTGCTTCACAGCAGAAATCTTTTTCGGGTTTGAACTGGGGTACTGTCTTCCCGTTTGGAGTTTGGAGATTATGGCTTTGGCGCAATAAGGTGGTCTTTAGAGACACTTCCTCCCAAAGACCCCTCAAGTCAGATACGATTGCTAGAGCTACTGAATTTGCTTTCCTTGGTGTTAATGGCAAGGTAAAACGACCTGTTGTTGCAGTTCAGGTTCGGTGGCACCCTCCTCCAGGGAATTGGTACAAGCTGAATTCAGATGGCTCTTCATTGGGCAACCCAGGCAGGGCTGGTGGCGGTGGCCTTATCCGCGATGCAAATGGGGCTTGGGTGAGCGGGTATGCCAGAGCAATCGGTCACACCACCAATGTGGCTGCTGAGTTATGGGCCATCCGTGATGGTATCAACTTGTGCATTCATTTAAATTTGACAAATGTGGTTTTTGAGCTTGATGCGAAGATTGTTGTCGATTTGATTTTGAAAGATGAGGGAAACACGAATGACAATGATGTCATCATTGCAGATTGCAAAGAAGGCTTGCGAAGAATCCCAAGAGTTCGAATTCAAAATTGCTTTAGGGAAGCAAATAAGTGTGCCGACGCCCTTACTAGAAGAGGCGCCATTAGTCCTCAAGATTTTGTAATTTATCAATCCCCTCCAACAGATGTTGCCATGTTGGCTAGTCTGGATGCAGTGGGAACTTTGTATGAGTGTAACCGCTCCTTGTATTCTGTTTTCTAGTTTATGAATTCCATCTGTTTAACCCAAAAAAAAAAAAAAATCAATGACTAAGGACATGAAGAAATTAAAGAGCATTTATTTATTTATTTTGATGAGGAGCATTTACTATAACTTGGAACTATTCGAAAGTCTAAAAATCCAGATAGGGACTATTCAAAAGTCTAAAAATCAGATAGCATTAATGACTAAGGGTATGAAGAAAATCAAGAGAAAAAACAGAAGGCATTGATTTGGTAACTTGATTTGGCCCTGAGAGGCTTATGCTGTGAGCCTGTGACATTACACCACACAGTGCGCTCAAATATTACATATAGCTCCTCTTATCCCAAAGTTTAACATTGCCAACACATCATAACACAAGTTTAAGTGCTCTCTTCTAAGCAGAATTCAAGTTAGTAATTGAAGTGTGCCCCAATGTGTTATACAGACACAGAAAATTGATAAGATCAATCATTTAACTGCCTTGCACATCCTATCAGCTTAACTAAAACAATATTGACAGAAAAAAAGGTTCAGTCATCCCACATTCAGGAGCCACAACATAATTGTTCTAATGCTCCATAATATTGCATGGATGTTCAATGAACACCTTTGATAGAGCTTTAGGGAACAAAGTACCATTTATTAAAAAATCATACACTCTATGGGTCTGGTGCATCTGACAGGCTCAAGCGGTATGATTTCAGTGAGATATCATATAATAAAAAAGGCAAAAATCTTTCTTGTTGGTTCAGTATAACTAGCCAAGCTATATACTTATGATGATCACCTGTCTAAGTCTAACATACATTCTTTAGTTTTGCTTGTTATGCTTATGCATCTATTTTGTACCCAAAAAATCTGAGTTAATGGGCAATTTCTTAAGCCATCTTCTCCTAAAGCCATTGCTCCAATCAAAGAGCCAGTGGCCAGGCAAGCTGCCTATTTTGGCTAATCTCACACATGTACTGACAGCCACAGCTATTATACACAAATTCTACGATTAATACCATATAAACATTCAGAAGGCTTACAAGTAGACTAGCAGCACTAGTTCCACCAACCATAGTAAGATTTGAACCTAGAGATCCACTGCAATTCCAGCCCACCCCTTACCACTTGAGACATCAAGCCCCAAGTGGCAGGACATGCTCAGGTTGGTCATGGTAATGTAGTAATTGGTATAGGGCTTTGTTCAAAACTTACCTCACGCAAAATAAAGATCACACAAGTCTGAAAAGGAAGAAACCCAATAGTAATTAAATCAATTTCAAGCAATATCACCCTTATTTCCTTCATTCTATCCTCCACCCAAACAGAGCTTTCCACTCCATTTCTTTAAAAGACAATTTTTCCCTTCTTTAAACAAAGTGTAAAGTTCTTTCCTTTTACTTTTCCCCCTAATCTTTTAGTACCTCCTAACACCAAAACAAACAAAATGGGATCTTTCATTTTCCAATGAACAATTTACTAAGAAACAAAACTACCCATTAAAACAACCCCCCCCCCCACCAAAAAAGAAAAAAACTTCAAGCATCATAGAAAAACAAGCAATAATACCAAAAATATCATAGTCACTCAAGGAAATGCATCTAAACCCAGCTCAAAACCAAACCAAACAAAGCTAAAACAGCAACAATAATAATGAAGACGAATTAATGCAAATTATGAATTTCAGGCAAATCCAAATCAATGCAAATTAGGCAAAATATAATAGAGAAAAATTAAGAAGCCAAACTCAAATCAAGAGTACATGCACAACGCAAACTTAAGTCAGATTAAATGCACGAGCCAAACTTAACTCAGATTAAATGCAAAGGCAAAAAAAATTGAACTCAGAATTTAGAAATTACCTTAATGCGTTTCTAATCCTATAACTCTGAAGATGGATTGGGTTGAACTTTGGCTATGGTGAGAGTTATGGTGAGAGTTGCAGGTGTGGATTTGGGTTGAGCTTCGGCCTACGGGTAGAAAGAAGACAACTTCAAAGTATAATGAACTTGGAAAGGGTGTACTGAACAAATGGAGGGAGATAGCTAGAACAGACTGAGGAAGACACGTCTGAAATTACTGATCGGACTGAGGGAGAGAAATTGTTTTGGAGACGTTACATTCAAAATTCTATTTTATTTGGCATATAACTCGATTTCATTATTGCCGAGTTTTAAACAATCCAACTAGAATATCTTATTGCAGAAAAGCCACGGTGGCGATCTAGCGTGGCAAAAACGTGATAAGAACTCGGTTTTAACATTATCGAGTTCCTTATATAACTCAATTATTGGATGATCAAGTATCAAAACAGGGACACACCCTTAAATAGTTTGGAAAACAGGACATATTACTAGTTTTTTGCTGGGCAAAAGCCCAATTTCTCTACCTATATACAGGGACGGAGCTAGAGTTTTGAGTTAAAGGGGGAGGCTTTATTGTTGGTTGTGTGCGTCAATTTCAATCTTTGACTCTGCTACTACTTAGCTGCTGAGGATTTTTTTTTTTTTTTTTTGGTGTTGGTAAGAACAAAATTAATTTTGTTTATAATTTTTTAAATGACAAGGTTGTTTATTTTAATTAAAATTGGTTAATTGAGCTTAATTTTTAAAAAAAAAAGTTTTACTATTGGTAATTTTTATTGTTGAGCTATTTTTTTTGAGCTTGTATATTTTGTTTTAGATTTTAGATTTGTAAATTTTTTTTATAGTCACCAAAATGAGGAAATAAGTGGTTACTAGTAAGTAAAAAAATAATGTGAGTGGTGGTTCATGTGCAAACGAATAAGAATTTGCTACTAAAATAAGTTGTAAAAATGTTTGAGTATAACATTATTCTTACAAAAATTAATGATATTATTTAAGGTTAAAAAATGTAATTATATATAACAAAATTGCTAAAATTAATACACATATATAATAATATTTTTTTTAAAAAAATTTAGCGCTAGCCACGTCCCTGCCTATACATATATAGACACACACAACACATCCATCCCTGTTCAACAAACCCCAACTCTATCAAAGTTTCTCACACACTTCGTCATAATCTCTGTTCAACTCGATACATATAAAAAATGAGCCAAGAACAGAAAGACCCCATAAGATACGGCGACCTTTTTGAAGTCTCAGGCGAGCTAGCATCGAAGCCCGTTGCACCCCATGATGCAGAGTTAATGGAGACAGCTGAGAAGACAGCGTTCGGAGAGACCCAATTAGGTGGAACAGCCACAGTGATGCGAGCCGCTGCTAACTTGAACGTAAGAGATGGTCTTCTTGATCGGGAGATCAACGATGATCCCACTAAAGTTTCAGTTGCGCAAGGTGTGAGTGTTACTCAGACCGATGTTCCTGGACGCCGCATATTTTCTGAATCTGTTGACGGACAGGTACTACTTTTTCCAACCTCTGGTTTAATTTTTACTTCTGAATCCCAAACAATTTGATTCGGGGTCAATACACAAAGATTTAAGGTCATTGCTTCAATTTGCTGTACAACTTGGTTGGTTTTGAAAAGTATTGAATGTGCTTAGTATTATTATCTTCAAGGGTATTAACTATATTTTATATTTTTATTTTTATATAATTGGATACTTTTTCTATTTTTATAATTGGATACTTATTCTATAAGCTCTGTTTTAATTTTTTTTACGCACTTGAAACCAATATTAGTTTAGATATTAGTGTTTTGTAATATAATTTGTTCATTTTAATTGGTTTATTTGTTTAAAAAGTGTACTTATACCTTTAAAAATATAAGGTTGAAAAAGGATGTATTTTTTTATCTTTTATAATGAAAATAAATTAAACCAAATATGTTGGTAGTATCTTTCAATGTTCACATTTGTTGATTTTAATATCATTACAAATTTTTCAAAAAAAATGGTAAAAATTTGTCCAAAGAAATTAGAAAGTTCACTTAGATATAGCATTTTTGAAAATTTTACCATCCCATTCTTCTAGGAATTTAAAAAGGATTTTATTTTAAAAATAATATATAACTTGTCTAAGAATTTAAAAATCTCGATTAATTGGAGCACCTTGTGTGAATCAAAATCCGTGGGAGGAATGGGTTTTCGAGATATCCAGAGGTTTAATGATGCCATGTTAGCAAAGTAGATATGGAGACTTTTTCATCAAAGAGACATCTTCCTATTCAGAGTTTTTAGTGCCAAATATTTTCTCTATGGTAACATCTTGGATGCTTCTGTCCACCCTAAATGCTCCTATGCTTGAAAGGAGTATTTTGCAAGCACGTGAAATCATCAATAGAGGGGCTGTCAGCTGGCGAGTGGGTAATGGTCACTCCATTGGTATTTGGGATCAAAGGTGGCTGTCCGAATCATCACCTGGGCTGATTGTGTCTCCTAGAATCGATGAAAATCTTAATAAGGTCAGTGATTTGTTTCTTCCTCACTCTAGACAATGGAATTTCGACCTCATAGATGCTGTATTCTATCCATGGGAAGCTGCGATGATTAAAGGGATTTAAGTCAGTGAAGATAGTAATGAAAATGTTCTTATATGGCCCTTAACTCCAAGCGGTGTGAGAAGAAACATTGCACATTCATGGATCTTTTTAAGGGTATATTGATGCTGAGTTCAAGTTTCCATATTGCATGGTTTGCAACCATTGCGTGGTGTTTATGGCAGAGGAGAAATAGGTTACGGGAGCACCAACCCACGTGGCCATTGTTGGAAGTTGGACAACGAGCTCAAGTTCTAGTGGAAGAATTTTTTGATGCGCAGAAGCGGCTCTCGGTTCCGTCCTCTAGTAATCTCCCAGTAAGATGGAAACCACCACCAGAGAATTTATATAAGGCCAATTTTGATGCAGCTATTTTTGAGAACTTGGGGCTAGCTGGTCTGGGAGTGGTCTTTTGGGACTCAGGTGGCAATGTAATTGCGGCATTGAGTCAAAAGACTACGCTGCCTCAAATGATAAAATGGCAGAAGCCTTGGCAGCTAAGCGAGCAATTAGCCTTGCAGCAGAGCTGAGTGTTTTCAAGGTGATGTTTGAAGTGAATTGTATGCGGGTTGTACAAGCTTTGAACGCCAATGGTAGATGCCTCACTATGTTTGGTCATGCGATAGAGGAAACCCGTAGACTAGGCTCTTGTTTGGAGCTGTGCAGTTTCCATCATGTCAAAGGTAGGGTAATAAGTTAGCACATTCCCTTGCACGTAGAGCAGTTGTATATGCAGATATGGATGTTTGGGTAGAAGAGCTACCTGAGGACCTAGAGGATGTATTCCAAGGCGATTTTGCACTGTAACTTTTGGTTTGGATTAATAAAGTCTCCCTTACCTTTTTCTCAAAAAAAAAAAAAATCTCTTACCTTTTGCACTGTTACTTTCCTTTCTTATAGATTTATATACAATGAGTAGCATATATACTAAAACTACTCTCATACCCTTTTAATTAGAAATTTGAGAAGAAGTCGTTTTTTGTTATGTAGTACTAATTGTTTTGTTTTGGTTAGGTTGTTGGACAGTATGTGCAGTCAATGCCCACCCAAGAAGCAGCAGTAGGGATAGTGCAAAATCCAAATACTATAGGAGAGGCACTAGAAGCAACTGTACAATCAGCCGGAGCCAAGCCAGTTGATCAGGGTGATGCTGCTGCAATTCAAGCAGCAGAGGCTAGAGCAACTGGTACTGATACTATTAATGAATTCAAGTTCTATTCTTTATCTATATATTTGAGTGATAGCAACTTGAAAAATATATCCTTTGTAGGAGTAGAAGTTCAAATGGTGATACAATATAATTCGAATAAAAGCTAGTTCTTCATCTTTATGCACACACAAAATGTTCTAACTCTACCCTTTTTTTTTCTATGTTTAAAATTTGGTTAGAACAAGGATTTTGATTCAATTAATGTAACCTTTTTGAATACGTAATAAACATTCAATGAAATTGAAATAGTTCATTGTATTCATTTCATAGTAAAAAAAATTTCTTGGACTTGATAAGATGTCACATGTATGCATGGGGTAGGGTGCACCAGCAAAGTTACCTGCTGATAAGGTGGCGACCAAGCAAGATGCTGAAGCAGTGGGGAATGCTGAGTGGAGGAATAATCTGAATCAGGCTCCTCATCCTGGTGTCTTGGCTGCATCAATCTCTGCAGCTGCTAGGCTCAACGAGAACTTAAATGCATGAAAGTAGTTGTAAAATTATGGTTAATTTGTATGGTTTTATCACTCTGTAGTAATAAATATATGTGCTTGTACCTTTTTTTTTTTTTTTTGAGAAACATATGTGCTTGTACATGATCGAACCTTTTGTATAAATAATGCAATCTATAATGTTGGCTCTATAATAATATTTCTCTTCCATATTCAACATTGTAATTGCATCTTTACCCTTTTAAACTTTAAACTAGCTTTCCTTTAAAAGATAATAGAGCCCATGATGTTTAGGTCTCTATGGACCTTTGATGGGCCTCAAAATGAAAGTAGTGCAGGTCTCTAGGACTTGATTAGATGTTGTTCTCCAACAGTAAGATGGGCTACTACTTGGTGATTGCTATCATATCATGAGACTGATAGGTTACATGATATAGGAAGATGAGAAATGATGGGCCTCCGTGGGTTGAGCTGGGTTTTGCATATGGACCGGATCTACAATCAGCCCTATGTTAAAGACATTCTCAATTCATAATCAAGTCCAAATCTAATCTTACTTTACGTAACAAAATCTTAATTTCACTAAGTATCCTAGTTTATATATCAGTTTAGGATTAGCCTTTCATAAATATCTTGTTATGAGTTTGTTGAATATGGCTCATAAAGATCTCTTGCTTCTACTTTTATATATATATATATATATATATATATATATACTACTAAATATTTTCACATTACATTCCAAAATGTATACCGACCAGGACCATTTTGCAGCAGAAGGTGTACAAGGTAATTCAATATTTCAATTGCAGTAGTGGCCCTTTACCTTTGGGTGGCCTGGGGCAATTAATGGACGCATGGGTCCATGACAATTAATGATTCAAACTAGCTGTTTATGGCTAGTTGAAAACCAGAGTTCTAAATTTATATTGCGTCATTGCGTGTGGTTCGATCCTGTCCTTTGGGAATTTCAATTGTCCATATCGATCATAACTATGTATAGCAGTACCTTATGTGTAGGGGCTTGCTTATAGGCCATAGCAACAGGCTCCAAGATGGTCAAACAAATCCTGTCAGAAAATATATATGCAAGAAAAGAAGAACATGGGTGGGACCTAAAATACACTATGACTATGTTATGAGATCAAAGCCACAACTCACAAGAAAACCTGTCAGCTTCATAGAAGAGGAAGGACATGTTCCCGTGAGCCAATTTTGAGGGACAATTATGTGTAAATGTTTCAAAATATTCATAACTTTAATGTTTTAGGTAAGTTAATGTTTCTAAATAGCTAGCCCATTAAATATGGTGTCTTGCTGCTCCTGAGAAGGTAAGTTAGATGCTAGTCTTTCTATGCAGCAGGAAACCTGTGTGTGTGATTTTGCAGTTGGGCCAATAAATTTGTAGGGTATTTGCCCATTTCTTGAAATTGCACGGTGACAATTTTAATTAATGGTTGATGTGATGATTGATGAACTTGTGGGTCATAGTGAATGGATGGGTAGGAAGGTGATGGGCACCTTTGTGTTCTTGTACAAACTGTTAACACGCGTCAACCATACTTGATAAGAATCAACGAGGTGCGAGATAAATGTGGAAGACATTTGAAAATGGTGTATATTAATTGAACATAGGGTCATTGTACAAAGAGAGATGTCTATATATATATAAGCACAAAATCCTTTGTCTAATAAAATTAGCACAAGCAAGTAAAATGATGGATTTTTTGTCCATTATTTTGTTTTCACAAACTTATTTATTATATGACATCAAACGAAACATATTAGCTATGTAGCCTCTGATAATCAAGTTTCAATGTGAAGAATTCAACTCTTTAAAACTCGAGTTTTACTAGAAACTTATAAAAAATCTCAACTCAAATTTTTTATTTTTTCATAAAACTCAAATTTCAAAGACTCAAGTTTCAAAATGAGACTACATAACTAATATGTATCGTTTGAAGGCGTATAACAAATAAGTTTGTGAAAATGGGCAATAAAAAATTCGTAAAATGATAGTACAAAATATACCACAGGAATGGATTGGGGGAAGGGCCTCTTACATTGTGGCTATTGTTGCATGTTTGGAATTTCTTGTAAAAAAAACAAAAAAAAAAAACCAAAAACAAAAACTCAATCTCAAATTTTTCATATTGGAAAGACGCGTGCTAGAGGATTAGGGTTTTATGAATCAAGAAAGGATTACAAGATTCAGGAAACAAAAAGTTCTATCATTTGGATGAGTATTTAAATGTGGACACCACCCCGTGATAGCCCCAAAAGGGTTTTTAGAAAATAGATGGATTTGAAAGTTTTGTCTTGAAAATCATGAGTTTTTGAAAGATTAGAAGTCGTCACTTATTTTATTATTTTTAAGAGAAAACATAATTAAAACCATATTTTATTAAGAAATAACTTCATAGATAAAATTTGCTTATGTTCCACCAAGATGAGTTTGGAGTCATGTTACATCATAAGAGAGTGTGAGGCACCCATGCACAACTGAAATATTTACGGATCTCAACTAAGTGGGTATGTAAGGATAGTTTTAGTGCTTTGCTCATTATTTAATGGACATGGAAATAATATTCAAAATTTATTACAATAACTCAAAAGCAATGAATTTTATTTGAATGACATGGTGGTCTAAAGCTCAATCATGTGACCGGATATGCAACAATAAAAAAGACATGATAATAATGAAATTATCAGTGAATGCAAAAGGGGGAGGGGGGGCCAAGAGGGGCAATCCCCCCCCCCCCATCCCCCCCGGCTTCTTTAAAAAATGCCTTGATACCTACTATGTGATATGCATTTAAGTAGTTTGCCCCCTATAAGTGGAATAAATAGAAAAAGCACTCCCACTATTATGAAACAACCCTGACACCGAAAAGAAAGATGAAAGAATAAAAAATAAAAAATAAAAAAAGGCTTCCCAATTCTCTCACACAATCACACTTTCACCTATTTTACTATTCTTAAATAGTATTTATTTCTAGTTTTGATCTTGTCCCATTCATTATACTGTTTATAGTACTTTTCTTCCCTATTCTAATTTTTCTTTTCTTTTCCTATTATAATTTTATAAACATAACATTTTTCACAATAAATTTCACAATTGTGAAAATAGTTAACTGTGAAGGGTGAACAACTTACATTGATGAAGCCACCACGTTATTTCCTTCACAACTCACAGTCCACTATTTTAACAATTATAAAATTTATTGTGAAAAAATTGTGTTTGTATGACAATTCAATTAGTAGGTTCTATAGTTAACTTTTGTAGATTGATTTATTTATTTTAAGCAATCAAATTATGTCTAAATTTTATGTATTTAAATTAATTTCTCACTTTGGTTGTTAGTAACTATGATTGATTATTTTTGTTTATTTGTTTTAATAATATGAAATATATACTTGTAGTTACAATTGCCTATTTATTTTGTTATTATTATCGATTAATATTTTTAGATTAATTTTGTTTTTAGTATTGTTTTTCAATTTTGTCCTCCTAAACTGAAATTCTGGCTCCGCCACTAAATGCAAGTGCCAAAATTATGAACAATTTTATTATATGAAGCATACCTAAAATTAACCTTTTTCAATTTTAATTGTTATTTTAACAACAAGGTTAAATTCATTATTGTCTTGGAGTCTGCATACCAAATTTCAATTTGTGGCAAACTTCATCCAACAAATCAAACAAGTCAATGCAATTAAAAATGGAATTCCGTGAGTTTAAGAGTTTACCCCCAGCCCTCCTCAAATGCATTTTGCAGTGAGTCACGCCGCAGCTTTACTGACAGCGACGGTGGAGCTCTAAAATGGTGCTCGTCAGGATGAAAATCTCTCTCTCTCGTTCTCAAAACAGTTTTGAAATTCAAAGAAACAAGAAAAATAAATGCATGCAGAAAAGTTGAAATTCTTTGAAAGTTTCTTCTAACCTCTGCTCTATTTATTCCCCAAATCCTAGCAGTTGCATTGTTTTTTCTATCTAGTTTCCAACAGCACAATTCAGAGTTCAAACAGGGCATGCTTTTTTATTTGTTTGATTTTGCAGGATCTCATACAGTTACACTGTAAATGCAACAGTGCATGCAGCGCTGGCTGAATGTTGTAAGCAATAGATGGGGTCGCCTAAAGCTTCAAGTAAAGAAAAGCTCCCAAATTTTAACCAGTAGGATTATTTATAACTAATAAATAAGATAATAACTTTTTATCAAATAAAAAAAAAAAAAAATGTTACGCCGCAACATTTTTCACAATACTTTTATAATAAATGCTAAGTAACAGGTTGTTACAACCCGTTATTGATGGCAAAAAATAACTATAGTGGTGAGTTCAAATAGAAAACAAGAAGCAACTTAACACCTAGAATTTATTATGAAAAATATTGTGAATATTGCACTTCTCAAATAAAAAAGCAATACACAAAATAAATAAAAAAATTATACGTAGTTTATATTAATTAGTAATAATTTTGCATCTAAAACAAAGTAATCAGTTTTCACCTTAGGCCCTGGCCCAAATACATCAAACAGTACTAATTTTTGTATATATATTTTTCACTTTTTTTTTTTTCATTCTTTCTTAATCACTAAAATCAAAATTTGGAAAAAAGGGTGGAAAATTCATTAGATATTAAACTTAAAATAAAAACCCAATTGGTTTAAATAAACGTATGAGATTTGGACAAGGAACGAAATAAGAATTTTTGCCTATTTTTTGAAATTGAGAATTTGATAAAATAGTGGTGAAAATGATAGAATGCATGATAAAAAAAAATTCAAAACCATAAATCAAAGTAGAACCAAAATCAAAGCTAATCAACACAATAAATGAGAAAGAGATTGAAGAATTTATGTGCATCCTTTAATTTGTTCATCATTGTGGGACACACACATAAAAGAGTTTGTATCTAATTGAGGAATGAAATAGGGTATCTACATTAATTAAAACTACACTATATTTTTATTTGACTGAATAAAGCTTTCACTATTTAACAAACTAAATGATGTTGTAGCAGCAAATATATTAAATGATCTCGTTCTTTTGATTTCGTTTACAAAAATCTTCCTATTTAACACTTTTGCCAGTCATATGATCCACAGCTTTCAATATAACAATGACTTTTAAAAAAAAATTAATAAAATATCAAATTCTATTTTAAATAAAAAATAAAATCTATTAAAAAAAAAGCACATATTTTGAAAGTTTTCTTTTGGTCCTGACAACTATGACTGCTAGTACTTGGTAAAAAAAAATCCAATTACCACTTGATGCATATACAAATTATGCCAAATTGTGTGTTAAAAAATGTGTTTAGAATTTTTGTTCTAAAATTGTTGAAGAGTTGGAAAAAGAGGTATTAAAAAGGATGATTTGAATGATAATACCACGCATGATCCATCATTGATTGTCCAAGACAACTTAAAAGAGTATCTCGGGGTAAAAATAAAAAATAAAAAAAAAACCATTTTAGGAGCTCAGAAATAAAGTGCACGAAAGCTTAGAAGTACTATCTTTTTAGCTTCTTAACATCTTCTCATTGTTTTTTAGCTGAGCATGCCTGCAACATCTCATTTCAATGCTTGCAGGTATACCATTTCTGGCATAATATACACCCATCCTTAGATACATTATAATTAATTTAACCTGTATACATCTACAAAGACACTTTAAAAAAAAAAAAAAAACCCTAGAGCATTTAAAAATGGGGCTATAGGTTAAAGGCTTTTAAAAATGCGGTTATAGACCAATTGGGTCTATTGCTGCAGAGTATAAACAATACTACAAAACACAACTATAGAAAACACGAGTATAGCTTAGATGGACCTATACTCAAGTTTTTAAGAGCTACAATTACGCTTTAAAAACATGGCTATAGAGTTTTTTTTTTTTTTATAATGCACATACTACTTTCTAGAAGGGCTAAAAATATATATAATGAAAAATATGAATAAATAAAGCTCTCTCAATCTCAATTATTTGGAGGAGAAGTTTTTCATGCTTTCAATGTGTTGATAATTTCTCTTGTATGGGTCCCAAACGATTATAAGGTTCATATACTGTAAAAAGAATGATTCATACATATAATAATTAATACTAGTTTACAACTCGAAAGAAATTTAGGCTTTTTAGGTCATCAAATTAATAGACAAATAAAAAGCCTACTCTCCCAAACGAACCACCCCCTCCCTTTTTTTCATTTTTTATCCTCCACTAATATGAGTCACAATTCACAACAAAAGTTCCACAACACATTAACACCATATATAACTTTCCAATTGTTCTTACTTGCTTACTCTCTCTCTCTCTCTCTCTCTCTCTCACCCAAAAGCTGAAAATGTCAAACCACTTTTGGAAGACTGTCCACCTCTTCTTCTCCAAACTCAAATGCCTACCCACAATCCAATCCACTCCACCCTCAGACCAAAACCAAGACCATCACAACCATCCCTCCCTCTCCACATCTTCATCAATCATCATAAAAAACTTCAACTCCTTATACAACCTCACCTCATCACAAACCCACTCCACCTCCCTCACCTCCTCCACCACCACCACCACTACCACCACCACCGAATTCTTCTCCTCCTCCTCCGATGACTCCGACGACACAGACTACTCACCCCCACCACCAGACTTCGCCGCCGTCTTCGCCTCCCAACGCTTCTTCTTCTCCACCCCTGGCCACTCCAACTCCATAGTTGACTCCACTCAACACCCTCACCCACCTGATGATGATCATGATCATAACAACACGATGTTTTTAGTCAATGAAAGCGTCAAAGTCCCCACGTACTCACTCGATCCTTACGTTGATTTCAGACGCTCAATGCAAGAAATGGTTGATGCAAGAAATCTCAACAACGACTTCACAGCTGAATGGAAGTATTTGCATGAGCTTCTCTTATGTTATCTTACACTAAATCCGCAAAACACCCACAAGTATATTATTCAAGCTTTTGCCGACCTTGTTGTTTGCATCTTGTCATCATCTTCGTCATCATCATCATCATCGGCTGACAATCACTGTAGTGAATCTAAGAACCGGCGGCATCAATATATTTCACAGCAATTGTTGTAACATGTATCAAATATGTGGTAGCATCTTTTGTGGGTGTGCTCTGTCATTGAAACCCCTTCTTTCCGACCCCACTATCTACCAATCAAAAAACAAAAGAAATTAAGTCTTAACCCCAAATTTTACAGGGTCGGATCTCGTCACATTAATCAGGTCGGCCACATGTATTCTTTTTTGGATTGCTGTAAAATGTATCTTCTTCTTTTTTTTATTTCTTTTTAATAGTATAGGAAGAATATGTTGGCTGTTGTTGCTTTCTTTTATGGGATTTACTTTGTCTTTGATGAAAGCGGATGCTTCATGTTTCAACAATGAAGACAAAGAAAAAATTGTATTTGATTATCACAAAAGCAGGGAGGCGTGGGAGTTTAATGTGTCTCGATGCGTTTTATATTTTTATATGTTCTCGTTTTTGTTATGTAAAAATTAATGTATTTTTTTTTCTTGTTCAGAGTTCCTTGGTTGATTTACATGTAGTAAATAATGGTGGCTCAGCAAACAAAAAAGAGATAAAGGACGATGGTAATTAACAATGTGGTAACAAGGAAAGTTCATTGATTGTCTTTGTTTTTTTTTTTTTGTGGTCCTCCTTGCTGTCTGGCAATATTTTAGTATGAACATGCATGTTGGGGCGTTTTGCACACAGAATCACGAGGATCCTAGCTAGTTTTGTTGGGCGTGGTACAACTGGGCAATAGGGCATAGTCGCTTTCTTGATAGGGACGTATACGTATTGGGATGCTAGGTATAATCGTAAGTTTTATTGTCATTCAATCATCATCATGCATGCATCGAATTGTACTAAGCACAGTTCTTTGGTTTCTGGTATATCCAACCTTAGCTAGGCTGCAGTGAAGGAGTGGAATGGAAATAAAGTGGTACATTTCTCATTCAAATCTTACCTAAGAAAAAAATGGTTATTGATTTCGAAAAAATTGCACTTGAGGCTTCAAGAAAATGAGTTTAGGAAACAAGATTACAGTATCCAAATTGGAGTGACTATTAGGACTTCATATGCAGATTGGGTCAATATACTTGGAAATTTGGGGCTACTCAGATTTCAATGTATACAATCATATAACAACTTTCACAATTACCGACATGATCAATTATAACTGAAGTAATATTATTTGGGTTAAGTTAATGAGTGCTCTTAAAATAATGATTAACAATCTATTTTAAGAAAATTTTGACACTACTTTTGCGGTAAATGAAAAAAGATACCTAAACATTAATTTTTTTTTTCTTTTTTCATAAAAACTTTCTTTAAATAGACAGTTAACCATTACTATAATGGCATCCGTTAACCTTTTCGTATTATTTTTATTTGGATCTATCAATTAATGATATTATCTGTATTATACACAAATTATAATAAGGTTTTTTTATGAACAAATTACAATAGGTTATCTCAACCGTTATGAAAAATATTATATTCCTAAACTTGTAATTGAAATGTGCTTTAAGTTTGTGAGCAATTTGGGTCCTTAAATAGAGACTTTGGCTTTCAAAGCTTAGAGACTAAAAAATTCACAAGGTCCAACGGTTTGGAGGGTGTCAGGTGCAGTCTCCAATCAGTCTAAAAAATACTGCGCAAAAGCATTGGAAAACCAAAAATTTGCATGGAAGAGAACAAGGTTGGGATGGTATATATTAAGAATAAAGTATATGATTAATTACTCTCATATATGACAGAAAACGGAAACAGACAAAAGGGATCCAAATTCCAAAGTGAGCTAAGAACCGCTACAGTAAAAGGGTGAGATGCTTTTGTATTTTATACTGTTGATTATTTGTGAAGTTAGTTGGTTTAGGTAAGGTTAATACCAGACCATTTGTCCTCTTGTATCTGCAGTATTAAATTGCGGAGTTTTTTTGGGCAACAAGTTATGAAATTCGGTGGGATGAGAGACTAATTAAGTCCAATGTCCCAAGTTATTACAGTTTACAGATTACAAAGGGAGAGCATTACTTAACTTCTAATTTCAGATTTCATCAATTATTGACAGTTACTGATGAAATTAACATACCAATGATTCCAAAACATATGTGGGAAAAAAATTTAGCAGTAGAAGTAGAAAAAAAAAGGACATGAACGATTCGGACTCATATGAGGCCAAACGCGCAAGTGGGACATATGGATTTAAATAAGTAGGCCCAAATAGAAGAAAATGGTTCAGAGAATCTCAATATTAGTATAATGATCTTTTAGTTCAATGGAGGCTACTTTATTTTGTAATGAATAGGATAGGAACACACACTCTCTCTCTCTTTCTCTGAATAATAAGAGAATTAGGATAAGATATTTTATACCTCTAACATATAAATTGTCTCCCTCTCTTATAAGTCTCAAACAACTAAAAGATTCACATATGTGAGAGAAATAATGTATAATTGTATGAGAACTATATGTAATGAGAAAAACAATGTGTATATATACACATGATACATAAGAAATTTATCGAAGAAGTAACTAGCTAGTCATGATTACAATCTTAAGATGAAAAAGAATATACTAAAGTGTCTATCTATGGGTGCTTTTGTATAAGTTATTACAAACGACGTTTTGAATTTAAAATAAGCATTTGTAAAAAAAAATTATGAATTGTTATTGCAAAATGATTTTTTGGATTTTAAAAACGCACTTTTAAGTTTCTAAATTGCCTAACCAAATTGACTATATGTCACTTAGGTAGATAGTAATAGATCTGAGTATGGAAACTGCATCTACTCTAAGAGATAAGAAGAAGCTATTATAGGGTGGCACAAGTGTTTGCACTTTGCAGTGATCCAAGATGTTATGTATTTTTTAAGTTGAAAATTTTGACATTCATAATAATTATATATCCAAGAGTTTTACTTCACCCAATCATGTATATCATCATATCAAAGAGAATTCAAGCAGGACTTTTGTTTTGCTCTTGATTTGCTGATTGTCAAAACAAGAATTCCAGAGCAAACTAAAGGACTATGGAAGTTTCGTGCATCATTATTATGTTCAGCCAACAACTACGTAGAAAAAATCACTTGGCGGTGGCTCCTAGATATCAGAATAACCAAAAGAATGTGTAAATCCATATCTTAACGACAATGACTTCTTAGGATTTGATTTGAGTCTTAAGGAGCACCTTAAATTGACAGACAAGACACTATTGAAGTACTATATTATATTAGTAATCCACTACTGACTTTTCTAGAATTTGATCACTACCGTAATTTCTAATTTGATGATGTCTGGTTGGATTGTCAAATTGATAGCAAATTGTGGTAGAGCCGTAGAACACGATACGACCTCTTGAGTATTGACCCTCAAATAATTGAAAAAATAATGCATATATGATTCATCACCGTAACACATGTCCAAAAGTAAGGATTGTCAGATTATGGATTGTTCATCTTCAATCAAATCATATCTGATTTTTTTGGACATGGTGAGTTTCTCTTAAGACCCCACCAAGGTGTACCATTCAAAGTCATTTTGCACACTTGTAACTCCAAATTATTTATATAATTTATTAATCCAAGGCAAAAAAAAAAAAAAAAAAATGCCGACGGGATGGATCATGATTATTATATAATAAAAGAGTTTGGATTTATAGTTATTAGAAAATAATAAAGTAATTTAGGGTTTATTAAGTATACGTGTTTAGACACATATTTTTTACTTTTAAATAATATTACATATATTTTTATACATTTTTTTATTCATACATATTTTTAAAATAATGTTACCAAACGGCTCCTTAGTTAATGAGTTTCGAAATATGTTGATAAAAATTGAATTTTTTATTGCAATCAATTAGTTTTTTAGTTCAGCTAATGTATGCTATTTAATCATTTATTTTATGAAACTTTTTATAAAAAATTAAAAAGGTTGTCAAAAATAGCTAGTTACTTTTTTATTTTCCCATAAAAATAATTTCAAAATAATATATTAACTTATGTCCTTAAGGCTTAAGGCTTACGTTAATAAAACTCTTAATTTTTTTAAATAGTGATACAGCATTTAACTAAAAGAATGTTTGTTTATTTATTTTTATTACTTCTCAAATTTTGTTTTTTAACTGATGCAAGCAAACACACCATTAACCTATCTCATAATAAGAAATTAAAAGGTAATATCAATGTTTTGTGTTTTTTTTTTTTTTTTTTTTTGGAGAATGGATCAATGTTTTGTGTTGATTACTCATATTCTATAGCATCTTAAAATTCCAATTTTATTCAAACCCAATACAGACACAGACTAATGCAGGTTTTGGCAGTGAATACTGAATAGGGGGGCTCCTTCTTTCACAGACTGCAACAAATGTATCAAAGTTTGTTTGATTCTACCGTCTGCTGCTTGGCTAGAAAAGGTTAAGTCTGGAAACTGTTCTCAGCTCCAGTTTCATGGGTATTTTTACTCGGGAATGGTATAGTAGTCAGTAATAGTACTTTGTTTTTGTTTACTATAGACTTGTAAACCCCAGGATCTTGTTTTTACGCATGGAGACAATGCAAATTGCACGCTATATTTTTAAAATCCTTTGTTGTTTGTCTTCATCTCATGACCAAAAACAAAGTTCCTCAATATTTTTTTGAGAAAAAGGTAAGCAAGTCACAAAAATTAAATGCAATGCAGAAGATAGAAATTGATATACAAATCTTATCATCTTCTAAAGTAGTTTAATTGGTCAATGGTCACCATGAATAGTGCAACATTTTTATTTCGAGAAATGATTCAGAAGCATGTGCTTCAGCATTTTATTTTTATTTTTATTTTTTTTGTCTCTCAACTAATATAGCTATAATCTTGTAAATCCTACATTTGTGATCCATGACTGGTTGATCTCCAAAACTCCATTTTCATAAATTAAAAAGATTAAAAAAAAGATATAACATTAAACTACCCAATTATCAAACTTTATTAAAAAGTAGTTCTAGATTTTATTCTGTAATTTAAATCCACTATAAATCTTTCAAGGATAAAAAATAAAAAAAAATTAAAAAAAACAGCTTTATTAATCTCAAAATTATCGTTAACTAAAGTTAAACCATGAACTCTTCCTACAAAGGATTCTATAAAAATAAATAAATAAAAAATAAAAAACTAATTTGAGTACCAGAAAAAAAAAAAAAATATATATATATATATATATATATATATATATATATATATATAGGTTTATCTATAGTGGTGGAAAAAAATAAAAGAGCAAACTTGAATTACATTAAAGACCAAGTTTGTGGGGAAACTAAAAAGGTGGAAGGTAAGGTTACTTTCATGAGCAGGGATAGGTCTTGTTGAAAGCAATTCTTCAAGTCATCACTACTTTTGCTATAAGTTGTATAGATTGCCAAGAGGTCTATGTCAGAATATTGAAATGTTATCTCGAAAGTTTTGATGGGATCAAAGAGGAGATAGAAGGAAACTTTACTGGAAAAAATGAGAATTTTTTTAATTATCAAAATCAACTGGAGGTTTGGATTTTAGAGATCTTGGGAAATTTAATGAAGCTATGTTGTCAAAACAAGTATGACACCTTGTTCATGATATTGATTCACTTTTCTATTGAGTCTTTAAGGCAAAGTATTTTTCAAATTGCTCTATTTTTAGGCAAAATCCTCCTTGGATTCTTTTGCTTGGAAGAGTATTTTACGATCTAGAAATGTAATTTCTATGGGGGGCTAGGTGGAGAGTTGGAGATGATAAGACTATTCTGATTTTTTTTTATGATCCTTGGCTACTTAAGGAGGGTGGTGGTAGAGTGATTTCTCCTCCTCCTACTTTTCTCTCTACTAAAGCTACAATTGATGCTATTATCAATTCACACTGGATGGTGGAATTCCTATCTTATAGACTTAGAGTACTTGTAGCAGTGGAGCTAAATAGCTAAATAGTTATTTTAGCTCCACCAAAACACAAAAATCAGCCATACAGCAGTGGAGCTAAATGTATTTTTTTTACCTTCATTACTACAGTGCACATCTATAGATAGATGTGCACTGTAGCTGAGAGCTATAAAAAAATAAAAAATAAAAAATAAAAAATTTATTCCTCCAGCCGGATTAAAATATTATTTTTTCCTTTTTTTTTTCTTTTTCTTTTCTTCTCAGAACTCTCACGATCTCTCAACTCTCTCTCTCACCTTTCAAACCTCTCATGCCATTAACCCACGCTGCCACAGACCCAGCTCCAACCACGGCAACCCCCACCACCACCACCACATCAATCACAAATCCAACCATACCCACGCTCATCAAACCCACCACCACCAATATCAATCACCACCTCCACCACCACCACCACATTAGTCACAAACCCAACCACACCCACACTCATCAAACCCACCACTATCAGGAAAAAAAAGAAGAAGCAAACATCGGCAAAACCCACGGCCAAAATCCATCACTAAGAGAATCACAACCCATGAACCATAACCCCCTGTTTCGTCTCGCCCATTTCGGCCATTTCGGACGAAAAATGTATTTCAGTCCGAAATGGTTTCTTCTATAATTTTTTCATTTGAACCAAAAAAAAAACAAACAAACAAACAAACCATGAACCAGAGGTTGATAGAGGCGTGGTGGTGGACCTAGTGGCGTTGCTTTAGTTGGGCTGAGCGGAACTGAAGCTCAGTTGGACAGATCGTCATTTTATGGAAGAAATAAAGAGAGAACAGTTGAATAAATAGAGAAGAAGATGAGGAGAAAAAGTAACAAAAAGATAAAACAATAAAAAATAAGAAATGGTTGAAAGTTAAAAGGTGTGGTTGAGGGTGGAGGAGATAAGAGGAGTACGTGTGTGGAGGAGAAAAACAAAGAAGGGGAAAAAAAAAAAGAAGAAGAAGAAGAAAGAAACGTGTATTTGGATGAAACCAAATAAGATAAATAGGATAAATAAAATAAAGAATAATAAGAAATTAAAATTAAGTAATGTTACCATAATATTTTTGCAATAAATTTTAAGTGATAGGTTAATAGTATCTAATATTGGTAAGAAAAAAAAAATTTGATGGTGGCGATTGCGATGGTGGTGGCGGTGGTGGTAGTGAGAGTGGTGGTGACAATGGCTGTGATTGTTGTTTATTGTAAAGAATATATTATTCTATTATATGAAGGCGGTAGCGGCGGAGGAGGTAGAAGAGTTGGCAGTGGAAGAGTCGGCGGCGGTGGCATTGGCGGTGGAAGAGTCGGCAGCGGTGGCGTTGATGGTGGAAGAGTCGATGACGGCGGTATTGGCAGCGGTAGCGATTGCGGTGGCGGTGGAAGAGGCGGTGGCGGCAGCGGCAGCGGTAGTGGTTGCGGGTGGTTGTGATTGTTGTTTATTGTAATGTATATATTATTTTATTGTAGTGAATATATTATTTTATTGTAGTTGATATATTATTTTATTGTGATTTTTATATTATTTTATTGTGTTAAAAGTTATCATAGATCCACTGTTGCAGCATGTGAGTAAGTAAAATAGATAAAGTAACTTTTTGTAATGCCAAATAACTAAATTTTTATTTCCACTGCAGTGGATACTCTTTTGTTTCAATACCCCTGATGCTCATCAAATGAAGTCCATTCCTCTATGTACAACTCCATAACCAGGTATTTTGATTTGGCTGAAGGAAAATAATGGGGCTTATTCTGTTAAAAAGGCTTACCAAACCCTTTGCTCATAATCTTCACGAGATCAAGCTTCAACCATCAACTTAGCAGCATTCAGCATAAATCTTTCAAGGCTAAAAAACAGCTTTATTAATCTCAAAATTCTCATTAAGTAAAGTTAAACCTCGAACACTTTCCTTCAATATTTTTCATACACGCTATACCTTTAGTTTATACTCAACCCAACTTTACATGCATTATGAATATAAATCCTCTTTCCCACTTTTTGGATCTCACTTTATATTTCACCAATAACATCTTATTGCATTTTTTTTTTTTTACTTTTCCTTATAAAATAACCAAATTTTAAAATGAAAACAAATCATACACATGGCATACTGGAATTAGTGAAACATAAAGTAAAACAAAAAAGATATGGAATAGAAAAATTATATTAAATGAACCATGGTTATTTATCCCTCTTTAAAATAAATAAATAATTATGTATATTGGTTCAGTTTATACCTGTTATAACTAAATAAAAATTACACATTTTTTAAACCATAGATCTTTATAAAATCTAATGATTAGAGGGAAGAGCTTGTGTCTAGTATCCAGTTCCACTTGACATATTGGGATGTGAACACGTGTCTAATTTTAGACACATATCTACATTCCAATGTGTCCAATAGAACTGGACACAGGACAAAAGTAGTGTCCATATTTAGAAATTAGAAATACACTACTATTTATATCATCATAAAACCTCTAGTAGTTTGTGGTTTTTATTTTTATTTTTTATTTTCCAATGAATACTGTATTTTGTGTTGTGTCTCTTTTAAGGCTTAGCTTCATTACTAACTTCTAGTCATCCTATACTAATAAATGCTATCTCTCTCCAATCAAACGCATTATGCTCCTTTACAAATATTTCCATGGAAAATATCTTTCTTTCTTTCTTTCTTTCTTTCTTTTTTTCTTTTTTGTTAAGACATGTTCGATTTATGAGAATTTAAAATCTCGAAATTTTAAAAAAATTCTTAAAAGTTTTTTTTTTAGAATTAAACATTCTTAAAAGTTTAAAGTCACACAATAAAAATCTAGAAGATTGTGAGTTAATAGTTCACATCTTAAATCCCTCCGTAACAAATTGAATTTTATGCATGTACGTGCAAGTTAGATTATCAAAACTATGTAAAAGAATGGGTGATGCATCTAACAATACATTTAAGTGAAAAAGCCTAAGGACACTAAAAATGAAAACTTTAACACTTTAACATCGAGATAAATAGAAAGCATAACATAGAGAGTAAAGAAGGCATGAGATATACGTAGAAAACCTTAGAAGGGATGAAAAACCACAAGTGAGCAAGGGGGAATATCCCTCAATCTTTAGAGCTCTCTATTATGTAAAAATGAAGGTCTTTGTATAATGATGATATTTTTTCCCAAAGAAACTCTTTTCTGTCAACCTCACTTTCCTAACCAAACTTTTTGCTCATTCTCTTAGTTTCTCTAGGTTCTTGCCCTAATTGTCTAGAAACATGTTTCTCTTATGGTACAAGGAATGTTGCTGGGTACATAAGGACAAGTATCAAACCGTGATTCCTCCATTTGAATCTCAATACAACTCTTATACTATGTTGAAGCTAGAGGAGAGAGAAAACACGCCGATGTCAAGGTAGTGGGATGGAAGGTGGCTCTATTACAGCGTGGGGAGTAAGCCTTAGACAAGGAAAGGGACATCAGGGATACCAAGAGTGATACACGTGTCTTCAACAGTGGTCCAACACAAGCTCAACCAATAAGAGGTGTTCTATAGCATCCGACCATAGGAGGTCGCTATCTCCGTTTTGTGCTAGTGTTAAGTGTCCATGTCAGGTGCAAATCTCACTCTTTTCCAAGATAGTCACACCATTAGCACGAGCCAAAGATCATATCCTTCAACTAACGTTTCCTTTCTTTTGCTTGTAGCTGCCCCACGTGTAAGGTCCGGATCTAGCCACGTCAGCACTCTCATGTGCCTTGGTTGGTGGGATGTACAATGCACACAATCATTTATTTATGAATCCCTTCCCAATCATTGTTTGCCTAAAACCAAAACTTTAAGACCCTTGCTCTTAACAAAGTCGATACCATTAAAACAAGTAATTGTCATATGTGCTCACTTTATGGAAAGGGCCTCTCAAATGTTGTAGACTCAACACATCTATTAAACTCTCAACTTATGAGAGGCTTACTTCATGGAACAGACACAAGAAATATATCTCCCTTAATACAACCCAAAAAGTCTTCTGTGCCCTCTTTTTTATTGTGAGAATTAGAGGTCTAACCTCCTCAACTTAAACTTACCTAGAATAATAATAATAATAACAACTCAATGATAATTAATAATTAATAATCATTATACACAATCATTTTACAAAATGATAAGAGTTAAAATGGGCCATGGCAAGAAAAACAGGCCCAAAATAAATACAAATCTGGGTTTGGGCTAGAATTGAAGCCCAACCCAAATTGACACCCAAAATTAAAGACATAGCTGTGCTTGCATAGTGCATTACTACCGTCATCCAAATTTTGAGACTCACCACCACACAGGAAAAAATGGCGCTACCAATGTCCGTACAATTCCCGGTAACCTCTCCATTCCCGTCACCCACAAAAGCCGGTCACCCACGCACGTCCGTACTGCTCAAACCGCCACGTGTCGGTCGCCTCTCTCTTTCTCACCCCAAACTCAAACCCCTAAACCCAATATCTCTCAGACTCAGGCTCAGGCTCAGGCTCAAAGCCATTGAAGAGACCCGAGAATCTCCCGAGTCCGAGACCCAGCAAACCGAGTCGGAATCGGAGAGTCAACCCGGCGGCGAGGTGGGATCGGAGATCAAGGAGGCGATGCGGAAGAGGAAGGAGAAGGAGCAGCAGGAGGGAGAGGGGGGTTTGTGGAGCGGAGTGGCGGAGGAGATCGGAGAGATCGAGTGGCCGCCGTTTGGTAAGGTTTTGGGCACGACGGGTGTCGTTTTGGGTGTGATTGCAGGGTCGAGTGTCGTTTTGCTCACTGTGAATGCCGTTTTGGCTGAGCTCTCCGACCGGGTTTTTGCCGGTAGAGGAGTTCAGGATTTCTTTAGCTGACAAAAATAGTGGTGTTAAGACACGTGGGCCCCCAGCCCAGTAAAAAAGGAAGGAAGGCCCATTAAGGTCAGAAGATGTACGTGCCACATTTTGTGACTTTGTGAGTGAGATCATATAGTGTGTTCTAGGATAAGACTTTTGGAGAGTTTTTGAATGAATTGTGTAAATCTTGCTAGCAACCTTTTTTTTTATGCACATTGAGAAATTGTAACTCATGTTGTTTATAGGCTTTGGTGCCTACTTAAGAAGATAAGGCAAAGTTTGGATCTAGTGTCCAATTATACAAGACTTATCACAAAAGTGACGCGTGTTTACTTTTGGTCACGTGTCATCATTCTAATGGGTTCAGTGCAACTGGACACTGGATCCAAACTAAGTCTAAGAAAATATATATCTCAAGAGTCTTAATTGGTAAATTCTTTGCTATTAAATAATGAACTAAATTTAGGCTCAAATATGAAATCTCATTTACACTAAAAATCAAATGATGTCTTCATTCTAATGTTGAGGATATGACAAAGTTTGGATCTAGTGTCCAATTATATGAGACTTATCACAAAAGTGACACGTGTTTATTTTTTATTACGTGTCATCATTCTAATGGGTTCAGTGCAACTGGACACTGGACCCAAACTAAGTCCAAGAAAATATATATCTCGAGAGTTTCAATTGGCAAATTCTTTGCTATTAAATAAGGAACGAAATTTAGGCTCAAATTTGAAATCTCATTTATGCTAAAAATCAAATGATGTCTTCATTCTAATGTTGAGGATATGGCAAAGTTTAGATCTAGTGTCCAATTATATGAGACTTATCACAAAAGTGACACGTGTTTACTTTTGGTCACGTGTCATCATTCTAATGGGTTCAGTGCAATTGGACATTGAACCCAAACCAAGTCCAAGAAAATACATATCTCAAGAGTTTCAATTGGCAAATTCTTTGCTATTAAATAAGGAACGAAATTTAGGCTCAAATTTGAAATCTCATTTACGCTAAAAATCAAATGATGTTTTCATTCTAATGTTGAGGATATGGCAAAGTTTGGATCTAGTGTCCAATTATTTGAGACTTATCACAAAAGTGACACGTATTTACTTTTGGTCACGTGTCATCATTCTAATGGGTTCAGTGCAATTGGACATTGGACCCAAACCAAGTCCAAGAAAATACATATCTCAAGAGTTTCAATTGGTAAAGTTTTTGCTATTGAATAAGGAACGAAATTTGGGCTCAAATCTCATTTATACTAAAAATCAAATGGTGTCTTAACCTAAAAATAATAATCAATCATCGTGAACCCACAACTTCAAATCTCTTCGTATCTTTTATATATATATATAAAAACGTATCTCCACTTCTTCTTACAATATACTTCAAAAGAGTAGAACTAGCTGAGCCATCCATAGTTTCAAAATTTATTTAAAAATTTAAAAAAAGAAAAAAAGAGAGATACATATCTCCTTTGTTATTGTAGTACTTCAAAGAGCAAATCTATCGCCAAAACTTAAAGGTGAAAATATATATCTTGAGATCATGAGCGAAGGATACCATTGAATCAAAGGAATAGGGTTTCTAGAGTAGAGCTGAGATTTTTTAGTCCATAACAAGTGATCAAGCCGAAGGCCTATTTTGTAAAAAATCTTTATTAGACATTCCCGACCTATTCAACTTCTGCTCATAATAAAAATATGGGAATGGGAATGGATTAGACTTGAGACATATAGAATGCTCCAAACCCAAACCATTTAAATATTTTAAATACCAAACCCTATTAAATTTTAGGAATTCCATCCCAAAATTTGATCCATGGACATCCCCATAACCCCATTCAATTGCTTTCAATTGGTTGAACTGGCATTCAAGCATGACCCATAAGCCATAATGATGTTATGGTCAGATTGTTCACTTCTAAGCTGTGGTGGTGATTGACTCAACTCATATGCAGAGGGAAAATTTCTCATAACCAAGAGATTGCAGCCCAAAAATCGAAAGTTCAGGACTCAAGAATATCTACTTGTCTTTCATAGATGCTTTGGACAGAATCCCTTGCAGCAGTACCTTTGGCAGTAATACTGTAATAGCCCTGTCTCCCACATACATACTTCATCGCATAGGATAAAAAAAATAAATGTGTACCTGGAAGATCTTTGCCTTGCAGCATTTGCAAAAGATTTTATAATTCGTTAATATTTACAGGTTTTTCTATTCATTTTTTGCCACTGCCAAAGCAACATGGTTTAGATATGGTTCAACCAAAAAGAACAGCACTGCCTTGGATTTCCTGATATGTCTAACAGCACAACTTCAAGCAAGATCCTTAAGAGGGACTTGATGATCAGAAATATTTGATAATCCTAAATACAGACCTAGATTTTTTAAGTCTAGCAGTCAAATATAATAGAAGACACCTGTTCTCATGCTCAAAATTTTACCTTGGCCTCATTTGCATGAGTAAAACACCAAAAGCCCTCCTCTTCACACACAAGTAACAAACACAAACATTCAGCAATAATCTTAACAGTCTACTATCCTCCTGATCAACCAAACACCAAAGTCTCCAACACCTAGCTCAAAACTAAAGAAATTTTACATAACAATATGAAATATGAAGGGGCAAAAGATACAAGACCTATCATTCGCTTCCACCAGCAGGGCCAACGAGAACTCCCTGAGCAGAACCTTCCTTCCGGCCAGCATCATCCTTGGTCTCACCATCAGGCTTTCTTATCCTAATTTTGTATTTAGCCTCAAAGTCAGAAATTTCCTTTTTCTTCTTTTCCAAAGCCTCATTGAGCCTAGCAATAACCTCCTCAAGCCCCTCTTTATTGCGCTGGACAGCAGGTAGGACTTCTTGGATGGTTCTCTCCACCAGAACACCTCCAATCATCCGGAAGCACCGTCTTGATGGGTCAAGTGGCTGGATAGCATTAATGACCAATGAGTGCTCACCCACTTCCATCTCTAGTTCAGTGATTTTTGAGTAAATTTGGTTTAGTTCAGTCCTCATAGAAGCATACTTATTTGCAACTGCTTGTTCATTTATTGGTTCCCTTTGTTCATCTTCAGCTCTGCTGGCCATGATTCTCTACAAATGAAAGGGGAAGGGACTTTTAAAAAGAAATAAATAAAGAGGATAAGTATATAGGATAGAAGGAACATTCCATATAAGCACAGGTATCCCCGCCAATTAAACCATTATTGTAGGGGATGGGATAGAACCGCTCCCCACCCCCCGGCCCCAAAACAAAAAAAAGAAGAAGGAAATATGATAGTAACTAGGATATGTATTCTGATAGAAAATTCTGATCCATTACAATATCCACAATCAGGGATAAATTTCTTAGTGAAGGGACTTCAATCCCATATGGCAACTCAGGTAATTCATCAGGAGGTTACAAAGTTTTAGCCTGAAGAAATAAGCCCTGTGGTTGGTAGATGCTTAATATTAGCTTTAGCAGTTGCAGGATTTGTCCACTTTAGATAAATCCATAAATCCAAAATATCCAAGAGATTTTTTTTATTTATTTATTATTATTTTTTTCCAGTGAGTTACACACACAAGTGCCCACAATCTCAGCCTCCATCCCATTACTATGGGAAGAGGAAGTGGCATTTAAGCTATAGTTCATTGGAAAGACAATGTTTTCCCTTTCTGTTTTCCCCTTAAAAACCTAATTTTAATGAACTTAATTCATCAATCCAGTTTTTAGTTTTATGCCAATGAGCACTAGCTCATGAAAATTTCTTCTCCCACAAGAAGAGGGTGGAGAGTGAGGTCATAAATTCAAGACTTGGGCGGATGTTTATGAAAGAAAATACAGTTTCAGTTTATATCAAAGCAAAAAAAAAAAATCCGTAGTAATCTACAAACTGAAAACCACCATATAGAACTTGATACATTTATTATGGCATTGCTTTTCCTTATAGAAAAGTGACTCACGTACCAGGTAATATTCCTATGGTAAAACATTTAATTCAAGGAGCCTAATATTATTGTATGCCCATCAGCATTACAGCAAAAAACTAGATTTCTTTGGACCAAAGAATGAAAACAAGCAAAACAAAGCATGGTGGGCAAAATCAATGAAGAAGACAAAATACAACCTTGAGAAAAATCAGTTAAACAACTCAATGCCCCTAGTTCTTTTAATTGTTAGGGCCTAAACATGAATTTAAATATTTTATTTGCACAAGAAACATGGTTTTAAACGACTTGAAGCTTCCATGGATTCCAACTACATGAACTTCATTGTTTGAATCTAACAATACGCTTAAAAACATTATCAATCACTGGATAACTTGCACTTTGTAATAAGATAACCAACAAAATGTCTCCAAACTTTTCTCCTTTAATTTTGGGACAGAAAACCTTGCTAATCACTTCTCAAATATATAATATCCTATTCAAATAACATTTAAAATCCCAAACCCAAGCTATTGCCACTAAACCCTATGAAAGAAAAGAATCAAATTTTAACCAAAATTAAGCAACAAGACCCACAACATGCTTAAAAGATCAAGAGACAAGAATGAAACAATTACATAGTTATTAAAAGCATACAAATTCACTACATTACTCAAGCAACAAAACTACTCTCAACGAAAATTGGATTTGCAACAGAGTAATCTGACAGTCATCAAAATTTAAAAATAAAAAGGTTTTGAAGATGCAGCTTCAACACAGTAATTTCATTTTTCCTTTAACAATAGCCTATACCAATCCTTGTTAAATTCATACATGATTGGCATCTCAGAATTTTTAAATTGCCAACACATTTTATAGTTGCTTTTGGATTTTGATTAAATCCAATAGCATTATGAAATACTTTTTTTTTTATAGGAAAAACAAGAAAGTATATGCCGGCATTCAATTCAATCCCAACAGTGAAATTTTTCGTATGAAATACAAAAAGCAGAATTAAATTCCAGAGTCAAAAATCAGAAAATCTGAGTTGACTTGCATTTACAAGTTCATGACCAGCTTCATTTCAGACAGTGAGACCTGAAGCCATGAGACAGTAGCTAGCAAAACCAACTCTAAAGCAATTGATACATAAATCCATATTCATATAACCTAATAACTCACTACTTTTTGTGATTATATAACCCTTCCATCGTTTTGGTAGTAATCCAAAATCAGCCAATCTTTAATATTTTTTTTAAGAAGTGAGTTTTTGGCCCAACAAGAGCCTTATAGTTCAACTGGCACCTTTTGGGGTGTCTAACAAAGACATCATTCAAACACCCCCTCCTCATTGTAACTATCGAATTTATCAAAAATTAGTGAGCTTTAGGCCTAAGGGGAGGGGTAAGGGGAGAATCGAACTAGTAACCCCAATGTTTAATGATGCAAGGTCCCAAGCAGATTCTGCTACCCCTTGGGGTCTTTTAGAGTAACCCATTATTCCACAGACCTAAATCATATTGGTATAAAGAGCAAAGTTGAGGGCATGTTTGGATCACCATGATTTTGAGTGATATCACTCAGTTTTCATTAGTGAGTTTCCAAAACGCATGGGTCCCACTAAAAAATCTTGTTTGGCTTGGTTTTTGGGTGATGTTTCCATCACTCAAAACTCAAAAATTTGAGTGATGGATGATGGAAACTAAAAATAGAATTTTGGTGTTTTCAATATCTGAAATATGAGTTATGGTGGCAAAAGGTGAGTTATGTGACCAAACAAGAATTTTGGAGTTTTTGAGATAAAGTGAGGTTTGGGTTATAATTTATGGGTTTTGAGTTTGAATTATGAGTATTAAGTTATGAAAACTGAGTCATGACCAAACCAAATAAGCCTTGAAACTCTTTAAAATTACAGTTGAATAATATTTGAAGTTCATTGTGTAAAGCGCTAATAATTATGTAGCTATAATAACTAGCACTTCTTTTTACTTTTTTTTTTTTTTTTTTTGGACCTAAATAACAAAGCTTTGTTAAAAAATCTGAGTTTCAATTCAATAACTGATATAACAATATTTGAACATTAGTAGATTCATTAAATTATTCTATACATAAAATCCCTAACCAAAAACAAAACTACTTATTCAAATTAATATAACCTAGCACAAACAAAGAATGAAAACCCAAGACCAAGATATCTCAGAAATCCCCATTATTCAGATCAAACACTATAACACCCTAAAAACACCAATTACTTTGGTTCAAATGAGACAGAAAAAAATCATAGGAAAAACCAAAACAACGTTATCATTCTTATTCAGATTTCTCATACACCAAACAAAGCCCTGGACCTCCAGTTTAAGAATGCATATATAAGAGGCACAAAAATAAAACAACAACAACAACAAGAAATAGAGAGACAGAGAAAAGGTACCAGGTCGATTAGATGAGGAGCAAAGTGGTGATGGCTTAGCTAAACTGAGTACTATGTATTTGACAAATTGACGCTGTGTTGTGTTTAGAGGGAAGGGGACGAACGAGGTTAAAGAAAAGGAAAAACAAATGACTAAATTGCAATTTAGTCCTTGTCAAAAAAAAACATTACAATTTAGTCTCTTCTGCGAGTTTCAAAATTAAAAAGGCTAAAATGTGAAACAGAGTCTCTAACTTTCTTTAGATTTCATTTTAGTCATTTAACTTTACGTTCGTCCATTTCAGTTTTCTAAATTTTAGATTTATTCAATTAAGTCATTTTTGTTAATTTTTTAGTCCTTGTCAAAAAAAAAATTACAATTTAGTCTCTTCTGCGAGTTTCAAAATTAAAAAGGCTAAAATGTAAAACAGACCCTCTAACTTTCTTTAGATTTCATTTTAGTCATTTAACTTTACGTTCGTTCATTTTAGTCTTCTAAATTTCAGATTTATTTAATTAAGTCATTTTCGTTAATTTTTGTTAAAATCTTTTGAAAAAAAATAATTTTTAATCATTAATTAAATTTTTTTAATTAAAAAAGTATATATAAATTTATAAAATTAAAAAATTAACCACAGCATATGATAAGGGTTGATAAAAAAATTTTAATTGAATAAACTTGAAAGTTAGAGTACTGAAATGAATAAATCTAAAATTAGACAACTGACTTATTATGTATTTTATCCGATTAAAAATTAGACACGTGACTCGCTTGTGCGACAAAACTTTAGTTCACACATCTGATCTGAGTAGCTCTAGTCTCACAGTGACATCTACCTAGCGTCGCTACACGGTTCTCTCTCTCTCTCTCTCTCTCTCTCTCTCTCTCTCTGCGCACCCATCACCGGCGGCGGCGGCACCGGCGGTAAGCTCTTATACCATCTAGTGTTATTGCTTACTGTGTTCACCGATTTCTCTCTATTTGAACCTCTTTTTTTTAAAATACATGTAACAATTGAGACCCCAAAGTGTATTCATGCTTCTTACCTTAGAAAAATATTGCACCTAGATTATTGGGTTTTTCAATTCTTATAAAATACTCAGAAATGATGAAATGCATATATATATATATATATATGTAATGTTGTGGTTCTATATGACTCTTAGCTCTATTTTTGAACATGCCCGTGTTATTCATCTTTGCGGATCATGAAGTACGCTTATTGAAATTGACCTCTCTTAAAACAAGTTCTCAACAAATTAATAATCTGTTTGGGTTTTGAATTCCATATAGAGTCGGGTTTAATTTTTTATAGGAATTATCGACCTAACACGGGTCACACGACTACTCGAAATTGTGTAAGTTCTAGTGGTTCTCAAGGAATCATGAGAGATTCTGTGAAATCCAAGATTCAAAACTTCTAATCAATGTTTTTGTGCAACTCTTAGATGAGGGACTATACACAGTCCAAGGGAATTATCAAATGCTTGAAGAAAGCTAAATATGCACCCACATTAGAATTTGCTTTTTTTTTGGTCAATTGAAACTGGCTAAGATTGATCCAACTAAAAATGATGTATGTGAGAGAGAGAGGGGAAAAAAGGGGGACTAACACCAATAGCAGCTTGACCATTGCTGGTGCCAACATCCCAAGCTAAAGATTGGTGAGGGGTGACAGCAGCAAGCATCGAGAACATGTAGATTGGATAAGTTGGCCTAATATCCACATAAATATCAGCTTGCTTACCAAACAAACTGGCCATTTTTTAGAGTCTAGGGTAACCCGATTTTTGTAGTTCGGAGGTGGGTTGGTTGATTCAGGGGTTGGCTATGAATATGGGGCTTCGATTTATGTTTAGTTTTTACTGTTGGTGCTTGTTTTCTTTATGTCTATGTGAATCATATCTATGATATTTACTGGTGTCTACTGTCTAGATTTTTCGGAAGTGATATTTACAAGTGTACCTATCACATTTATCTTGTCACTTGGTGGTACATTGTATCATATTTTGAGCTGATTGTTAGGGCTTGGTTGTGGAGTATATATTACATTAAAATTTGCTGTTTCTTTTTTCAGACAATGTTTTCATGTGATTTCTGTTGTCTTTATGCCAGTGATTGTTTGTCTTCCATGTGATATTTCTGTTATATTTATGTTAATGATATTTCTGTTATATTTATGTTAGTGATTATTTCCTTGTGATTTTTCTGTTTTCTTAAGGTTAGTGGTTGTTTCCATTTGACATTGTAATATTATTGAATGACTTAGGCTTAGAGAAGTGGCTTGTCAACCTATTATGATGTTGCTAGCACTGATTAATAAAGCGAACTGGTATACTGTTAGTGAGTCTAACATAGAGCGTTTGATGCCAGGCAATTGTAAAAGTCAAATTACACATACACATACACATACAGATTGAGCACCAGATGTCAGACAATCTGAAAAGTATTAGAGTGGATATTGCACTCTTTTTTATTTTTTTGATAAGTAAATAACTTCATTGAAAAAGAAAAGAGAACAAACAAAGAAAGAAGAAAAAACAAAGACAAAAAAACATTAACTACAAAGAAAAAGAGAGCTAAGGAAAAAAGGAAAAGAGTCACTAGATGTGAGTCCCCAAGCCCTAGCCCAATCAAATAGGGAACCAGAAAAGAGAGCAAGCAGTTGGTCCTTAGATTTATCCAAATCCTCAAACGTCTGCCGATTGCGTTCCCTCCAAATACACCACATCAAACACAGTGGAACTAGGTTCCAAATGTAAGATGAATGCTTCCCCAACCAATTCCACCAACTAAAAAGAAAATCTTGCACCGTACAAGAGGGAACCCATGAGATCCCAAAAATCCTAAAGACAAAACACCACAACCGATAAGTCTTCCCACAATGTAACAACAAATGATCCACTGTTTTACCACAGTAATGACACATTATGCAGCAACCAACGAAATCAATGCCTCTAAGTCTCAAGATATTACTGAAAGTGAATTTGTTTCTGGGTGAGATAATCAGACATGGTCCTCTTAAGGTTGACCATAACTTTATAAATATGCTGAATCCCAGCCAAGGATTTAATGTTAATACTTTCCAATAATCAGCAATAACTTTGGGTTTTTTAACGATATCAAAGACAATTTTATGAAAGTTCTCTTTCTGGAATTCATTAGGGCAATTTTTTTAATAAAAATAAATAAATAATGTTTTGGCCTCATGGGGAGGGGGAAGGGGAGATTCGAACTACCGACCTCTGCTTTATGAGGTATGGTTCCCAGTCAATTGTGTGCATTAGGGTAAAATGACCATACCATTTGTCTTCCAAAGAACTATAGCTGGTCTAAAACTTTTCTTCTTTAAAACTCTATCGGACTGGATGTCTATCATAGGAAGTCATTCTATTTCTTTGATCTATGATTTGATGGGTGCTTGTAGTTTATGTAATTGATTATGTTGGTCCCCGGCTGTATACTTCCTGTATACTCGGGTGACTCGTTATTAAGTTCTTGAATCAAATTTCCTTTACTTATCAAAAAAAAAAAAAAAGCTACTCTCCCAAGTTAAATCGATTCATCCTCCTCACCTCCTTAAAGAAACCCATATGCAACCTGAATCTCATAGGAGAGGAAGGGAAAGGGGAAAGAGAATCATGAAATGAGGTGATAGGTATGCAATTTGGCAAAGGCAAGGGTGATCTCAAGTTAACTGCAGTATGATGGCTAGCCTGTCACTCAACCATGTTGATTAGGGAAGAAAGAAACCCATTGCCTACCAACGCAAATCTACTTACCAACCGTCTGACCAGATTAGGCGATTCCATCAATTTGGGTAGAGATCAAAGTCAAGGCCAGCAATCCTACCCAATCTCTGCAAGATCTAATGAAGATGGAGTCAATCTTCATCAGATCTAATGGATAACAAGAAGAGAGGCTGGCAACTAGAAAGGGGTGATGCTGGTGAGGTTGAGGTTTAGGAGGGACAATGACAGGCAAGGTGGGCATTGTATTTTAGTCACATTAACAGTTAAATTCAAGTAGTTTAGCAACATTGACATCATCCTAATATAATGGCTTAATACTTATGTAACTTATCCAAAAGAGAAAAGAACTCCAATATAATTGTGTTGAATTCAACTAAAAAAAATTTGAGAAATTTTGGATTTAAATATGAGTTCTATAGGAGTAAAATATGGGTCTAGAATCTGATTAATGGAAATTCTTGAAACAAGGCTTTGCTGTAAACCTGAAAGATGTTTCTTGGGTTAGTAATTGAAGTGCAAGCAACTTGCTTTTCATGCTAGAGTGCAATCTCCAATCTAAAACTTTTCAGATTCTCTGGTATTCTTTAGTGGATTTATCTTGCAATCAACAGAATGGTGCATGCTCCTTGTCAACGAGTTTTAGCTCATATGGCACCTCCTCTTCCTATAAAAACAAGGGTGAATGGTGCATGTCTGACTTAACTAAAATCAGTGCATGCTCTTTGTTCCTTAAATGGAAATATATCTGGTATATATGTACTTTGAAATGTCAACAAGTCTTGCATTGTTTGTGACGTGTTCTCTTTATTCTTATTATTTTCTTGAATATTGGAACTCTTTTAAGTGTCCTTGTTTTTTCCAAGTTGTTGAGTCTACTCTGTCTTGTTGGGCATGTGCAGTTTAAATATAGGATAATGGGTCGGAAAGCTGGTTCGCTTTATATTAACCCAAAGAAATTTAGCTCTCTTCACAAACCTTGCATGAAGGAAATGATTGCATTTCTCAACTGCTTGGCTGTCAACAACAACAGTAATGATAAGTGCGTCCGGCAGAAGGAACTTTTGAGTGTCTGTATGGACTCTCAGGTGATATGACTTTTCTGATTTATTGCAACATATTCTTCTCCTATCTTTTTACAGGGCTTTTTACTCCTAATTTTTCATCCCAATGTTTTTTGATATTTTGATTATTTTCTTCTGGACTGTCCAAGGCAGTATATATCTCTAAAACTTTTGAATGCCTTTGTTACAGGCAACCAATAAAAGAAAGTCTTGGGGAAGCATTAATTACCACCTGCAGAGGCTTAGTAGAGGAAGAAAGTAGTTTGGGCTTATAGAGAAAGAATGTTTTATTAATGTCTCATCCTTCAAGTTCAGTTGCAGAGCTTTAGCATGGGAACTAATTTGGTTGGATCAGAAAAAAGTTTAGAAATCATTTCCCAATTTGAATTTAATGCATCCTATGAAAACATCTATTGTAGTTTATATTAATTCTTGTTGCAGTGAAGAATTTTACAGCAACTCTACATTCGGTAGAATGAAATTAGACAAGAAGGGCATCAGAGTTATTTCTTTTCCATGTTACTCAAAGCTTCGACATGTTATTGATAAGTGATGACCTATTTTATTTTTATCTGCTCACATTTGTCCATGCATCAGTTACCCCCGCCAAGTAGACTTTATTTTTCCTCTTTTTGTATTTCAGTTGCCCCTACCAATTCTTAGTTCCATGGCTTTCTTTTTGAAAGTATGAAGGGGAATTGAAACCTTTCTATCAAAGTAATGGAAGATAAATTGATCAACAAGCTAAAAATTTAGTTATTTATGTGATGGTTTTTGTTTTTACATATATTTTGGTGATCTTTGCTAAACTGACTTGAAACACCCTGGAGATTTCGAAGCCTAAAAGGTTAGCCCAATGGGGAAGAAGTCTAAAATTTACAAACTTCTCAACCTGTGTCACCTATTATTGGGTAAAATTTGCTTAATAGTACTTGTTTAGAAAAAAATTGGGTGAATAGCATATGTTTGAAGTTATTTAATTAGTTAGATTGTTTTTAGAAGTCAAGTTTGGCAAACTCGAGTTTAGACTGGAAGTCAAGTTTGACAAACTCGACTTCCAAGCAATATTGATGCATCTTGCTTGGAAGTCGAGTTTGACAAACTCGACTTCCAGCCCAAACTAGAGTTTGCCAAACTCGACTTTCAAAAACAGTCTAACTAACTAATAACTTCTTTCATGTACTGCTTTCCTAAAATTTTTCTAAAAACATACTATTTGGCAAATTTTGCCCCTCATTGTATCACTAACTTACTAACTTAGCCTTTCTATTTCAGCTCCCCCTGATTTGTTGAGTTTGGCTAGAAAACATAGAACATAATTTTTATTTATTTTTTAATCCATGTAAATTGACACATAGGTTCCATGTTAGCAAATATTTTGAGTTAAATGATTTCCATTTCTCATGTGATCCATTTCCATATATCAGTTAATAGCAACGACCTTTTGAAACAATATAATAGTATGAGGCTAATTAAATATTTTAAAATATAAGGTCCATTTTGAAACATGAGACAAATGTTGAGGACTAAATATATATAATATAACCTCAAAATTAGTAACATAGTTTATTTTTAAGTAAAATACTATTACCATTTTTTTTTCAAATTAAATTATTACTCTAATTAAAAGTAGATGATAAAAAGTTTTAAGAAATTTAATAGAAGCTTCGTTATTTGTTTAAGGTACCTAAGCTCCCTTGAGGTTTTATCACTTTATTGAAATGGCAATCTCCCGAAATGTTAGTATAAATGACAATTCTCATTGAGGTGTTTGTAAATATGTCAAATAAGTGTGCGTTTGGATTTCAGCCCAAATTATACAAAGTTTGCATTTTTGGTTGGGTCTCACAACATTGTTCACAATCCAACCAAAAATGTGCATATTAATGCATTTTTGGGTTTCACATCACTATTTACACCTTTAAAAATTATTTTGCTATAGTGTTTTCAGCAATAAGTTTTCAGTTTTCAACGTATAAGCAGTATCCAAACAGACCCTAAAATTATTTCCTCTTATATTATTACCTTCTTAACAACATATTCCATATTTTTTTTAAATGATTATTGTACAAACCTTGGGAGACTATAATCACTATATATATCTTAAGAGCACGATGTTTTATTTTTTCTATAGTTAAGAAAATCAGACATAGACTTATCTATCCCATGTATAGAAAGAAATCTCGAAAGGGAGTCTAATGTAAGACATTTCAAGTAGTTGCATACACTTGTAGTTTATCGTAAAAACTAGTAGCTATATTTAACAAAGTTAGCAACTCAATTTCAGCAGCAATCTATTAGTTCAATGCCAACAATCCTCTTGTGATTAATTAATTAGTTAGATTACGATTTAGCACTAGCCAATGGGATTTAGACACTTGTTAAAACTAATGCCAACAATCCTCTTGTGATTAATTAATTAGTTAGATTACTATTTAGCACTGGCCAATGGGATTTAGACACTTGTTAACCATTTAGAAGGCTACCAAGACCAAATAACTAGTATAAGACTATAAGTACCAAATAGTATTTATTTTGTACTCATGTTTGTATATGATTGAAAATAAATCTTGTGAGCTTTTTTTTTTTTTCTTTTTTAAGAATTTTGTGTTTTCTTTTTATCTAAAATGCCTAATCACTTAACTTAACAGTTTATTTTAAGCAACTCACATCCCATTTTAGTTCTAAATCATATCACGGCCTATCATATTTATCTACATCAAAACTTTTTTCAATAAATCTTAAGAGAGGTTGGTCTAATTTACCCTTTACTTAATTTTTTTTGTTTTGTTATGTTTTATTATTATACAACTTAAAGTAATTTTTATTGTTTCTAAAAAAAAAAAGTAATTTTTATTTTATTTTGACTAATTATCATATTGTCTTTATTTTAAATAAACTAAATTATCCTTAACCCTTTAAAAAAATTTGATCCTTTAAATTTGGAAATTTTCATTTGGCTCACTAAGTTTGATTATGTTTTCAAAATGATCATTCTATCCATCTTTGTAATTGATCTAGTTGTTAAGTACCAACAAAACGACACCTCATGGATGGAATGATCACATATTGAAAACAAAATTTAAAACAAAAATAATTAAAAAAAAAAACTCAATCGTTTAATGGACCAAGACGAAAAAAACTCCAAACTTTCGGGTACAAATTGTAATATAGACATTTTATAAAAAAAAATGAATTTTGAGTAATCAATAATCATCCTTGTCCCGCGAGTCGAAACTAGAAGAAGAGCTTTTCCTTTTCTTTTCTTGTATTGCTGCTTTTACACAACGTCGTCGATACCAGAAAGTTTTGCTTATACAATTTTCTCGGCTCCCAAACAGAGGGTAAGCTCATGTAATTTTCCGAGAATTTTAGTTTGTGAACTTACTTTTTACTTCTATATACCTCTAATTATTCTTTACACTACTTTTTAGGCTCATTCGGTGGATCTCTCATCTCTTTGTGTCGAAACAGCATCAATTGATTCGTCAACAGTACTAAACAGGTACAATTCTCTCTCTCACAGTGTGGTTTTTTTTATTATTTTTTTTACCTTAGGGTTCTAAATTTCTGATTGCAATAAATTCGACACAATATCGATTATTGCTTTATTTTCCGTTTGGTTCCCAAGAAAATTTATATGAGTAGATATATAAGCGTTATTTTGAAGAGTATCGTGTTTTTCTTGTTTAGAACTAAACAAAGTATTTGAATAAATAAACGAAGCTAATTATTTAGTTTTCGAATCCATATTCGGTTTAATTTTTGTAATTAATTGCTCACAATATGTTTGATTTTCAGTCAAAAACCTAATTTGAGCTTAAAAAATTTATGTACTATTGGCAATGCCTAGAAATGTTGAATTATTTGTATTTATTCTGATTCTGATTCTGCTTTTATTTTTGTTGTTTTTGTTTTTGAAGTTGTAATGGACATGGAATGGTCTGATTCGAAGTATGAACACCGCGAAGAGAGGGATGATGAGTCTCCAATTCGAGAACATTATGATGATTTAGAACAGGATGGGACTGATAAATCGAGCAAGCACCGAAGCAAGGATAGGAAGAAGAGTAGTCGAGGAGGGGAAGATAAGGAACATAGGAGTAAAGACCGAGAACGATCAAAGAGAAGTAGCGATGATGTTGTGAAGGAAAGAGAGAAAGAAAGCAGTAGGGATAGGAGGAAAGACGATAGAGATGAGCGAGAGAAGGATAGGAGCAAAGATAGTAAGGTGAGGGACAAAGAATATGATAGGGAAAAATATAGAGAGAAAGAGCGTGATAGGGATAAAGATAGAAAAGATCGAGGGAAAGACCGCGAGAGGGAGAGGGAGAGAGATGCAGAGAAGGATAGTGATCGAGGACGAGACAAGGAGAGGATAAAGGAGAAGAACCGGGATAGGGATAGAGATAAAGAAAGAGAAAAGGAAAGGGATAGGCCAAAGGAAAAGGAAAGGGAAAAGGAGAGAGATAAATATAAGGATCTTGAAGGAAGCAAATCTAAGCTGGACCATGAAGATAATAGGGATAGGGATGCTTCCAAGCAAGGGAGGTTATCCCATCATGCTGAGACTGAAGAAAATACTGAGGGGTCATTAGGTGGAGCGCACTTGTCGGCATCAGAGCTTGAGGAGCGAATATTGAAGTAAGGAAATCTTTTTGTATGCCTTCTTTGTTGCATTTTGATATATCAAATCAATAACTAGTATTTGAAACATTAAGTTCTTGAAACCATGTTGACCATACTTTCCTACTATCTTGGTTTTGCTTGTGTTTTGCCAGTAGCTGCTTTGTACTTAGCACTGTATTGGTTATTATTTAAGTTACTTTCTTTTCCAGCATTCCCTTGGATTTTGTGTCTAAATTAGTTTAGCTGAATGGTGATTATTTGGTAGAGTGATTTACATCGTATTTATCTCTTCTAGGTTTTTTTTGCATTCTATGTTGGCGGTGTGACAATTCTTCCAGAACTTTAAAAAGCCATTTTTCCAAAACATGTTTGATGTAATGTGAATATGTTTCTTTACACCTCTTTTTAACCTTTTTGTTCAGGAAAAGAGAAGAAAGATTGAACAAATCTGAAGGTGTTTCTGAAGTTTTGTCATGGGTTAGTCGGAGTCGTAAGCTCGAGGAGAAAAGGAATGCTGAAAAGGAGAAAGCATTGCGACGCTCAAAGATTTTTGCGGAACAGGTTGTGTTTTAATTGTGTTTCTTTTTATTATTTTTCTCAAAATGATTGATTTTATGTAGGATCTTTTATTAATATCAGTGTGAATTTTCTCAGGACAATGTTGGTCAAGGAGACAGTGAAGATGAGGAAGAAAGCCATGGTACTGCACGTAAGGGTTCTTACTCCATATGATTTGTCTTGTAAAATCGAATTCATGTTGTGACATGATTTTGAATCAGTCCATTCTGCATTTTATTAGATTTTGAGTGCATAGATTGGACTGATTCAAATACCATACTCATCAAGTTCTATTGAGTAGTCATGAAATTTCCTAATGACATCCAAGCTCCATAATAGAACTAAATTTGTGTGTGTGTGTGAATGTAGTTAATTATTCTTATGAGTTTGCACCAGTTTATGATTTATGGCCCACTAGTGTGTTCTTCTAGAACCTGATCTGTAAGCCAGTGGTTTTGTTTGATGTGTTCCTACATCACTGATCAATACTGATATTGTTTCTATTTTGAATACTTTATAGATAATCTGGCAGGAGTTAAAGTTCTTCATGGCATTGACAAAGTAGTGGAAGGTGGGGCAGTTGTTTTAACGCTAAAAGATCAGAATATACTTGCAGATGGTGACATCAATGAAGGTAAACTATTTTGGTGATACTTTTTGTTTGTCAGGGCCTTTTAAGATGAGTCGACACATTTATATAATAGAGGTTTTTGGTCTGGTGTGACAGAGATTGATATGCTTGAGAATGTTGAACTTGGAGAACAAAAGCAGCGAGATGAGGCTTACAAGGCTGCAAAGAAGAAAACGGGGATCTATGAGGATAAGTAAGATGGAAACTTATATAATTTGTTAATTATACCCATAATTATATGAAAAAAAATGATTGACATATGTTATGCATTCTGATGTTTTAGGTTTAATGATGATCCCAGTGCAGAGAAGAAAATGTTGCCACAGTATGATGACCCCACTGCAGATGAGGTTTGATTTTTGGTTTTTCCCATCACTCTTTTTTTAAATATTAGTCTGAGAAATTTCTTTTCCTTTTTCAATTATAACAAGAAATGTTGTGCATGGGGATTGGTCATGAAATTTTTCACTTAATTTATTCTTCTTTCCAGGGGTTAGCTCTAGATGAAAGAGGACGTTTCTCTGGCGAAGCAAAGAAAAAACTCCAAGAGGTAATTCTTTCTCCAAAAAATAAAAAAAAAACCCGGAAAATGTAGGAGAAGAATGGTTGTGTTTGAGGATGAGGAACTGTGTGCGTAGTCATTTCATTCTTCTAATTATTGTTTGTTGTGACTTCCTATTTATTCAAGTTGTAGTCCCATTCTTTCTACTTTCTGCTCTTTTTTTATTGTACTGAATTTGTAGGGATAGGATTTTCCCATTTGAAATGAATTTTTGCTTCTGTTGGTGTTTGAATGCATTTTAATTACTCAACTAGTTTTTTTCCCCCTAACTTATGAACATTTTTCCCCTTTATTGCCAGCTTCGTAAAAGGTTAGAGGGTGCTTCCAATAACATTCACTTTGAAGATCTCACTGCAATTGGGAAGATCACATCAGATTACTATACTCAAGAAGAAATGCTTAAATTTAAAAAGCCCAAGAAAAAGAAATCCTTGCGGAAGAAAGAGAAGTTGGATTTGGATGCGCTTGAAGCAGAAGCTCTCTCTTCAGGCTTGGGAGTTGGGGATCTTGGCTCTCGGAATGATGCAAGGAGGCAAGCCATGAAAGAGGAGCAAGAAAGAGCAGAGGCTGAATTGAGAAAAAATGCATACCAGTCAGCCTATGCTAAAGCTGATGAGGCATCAAAATCACTGCGGATGGAACAAACTCTTCCTGTTACATTAGAGGAAGATGAGAATCCTGTTTTTGTAGATGAAGATGATGATCTTTATAAATCTTTAGAAAGAGCAAGGAAATTGGCTCTTAAAAAGCAAGAGGAGGAGGCAACATCTGGTCCTCAAGCAATTGCACGTCTTGCCACTACTGCCAGCAGTCAAACTGCAGAAGATCTAAACCCCACAACTGGAGAGTCGCAAGAAAACAAGGTTGTCTTTACAGAGATGGAGGAGTTTGTCTGGGGTCTCCAGCTTGATGAAGGTATTTTCCTTTTAACGTTCATTCATGTGTTTGCATAGAATGAAATTTGAGCTGGCTGTGCCCTGCTTGAATTGAGATTTCTTCATATTTAATATTTTTGACTGCTTTACTATTTCTGGCCATTCAATATCTTGTGGTCAGTTGATATCCATCTTTTTATCTGGTCAAATTCAAGTTTAATTATGACCATTTTTCTTTGGAAGTTGTCCTGATCTTGTGCCTATTGATTTCCTTGAGCTTTCATTTGTACCCCATTAAAATACAATTTCATGTCTTAGTTTGCTACAAGTTTTCAATTCCTCCAATGGTTTTATAAAAATAGAAATAACTTGTACTTTTGTGCTCTTTCAGAAGCCCGTAAGCCTGAAAATGAAGATGTTTTTATGCAAGAAGATGAAGAGCCAAGAGCTTCCGATGAAGAAGTAAAAGTTGAGGCTGGTGGATGGACTGAAGTTAAAGATGATAGTAAAGATGAGCACCCTGCTGATGAGGACAAGGAGGAGATAGTTCCAGATGAAGCTATCCATGAAGTTGCAGTTGGGAAAGGGTTATCAGGTGTGCTGAAGCTGCTTAAAGATCGTGGAACACTTAAAGAAAGCATTGAGTGGGGTGGCAGAAACATGGACAAGAAGAAGAGCAAACTTGTGGGTATTGTAGATGATGATGAACCAAAGGAGCCTCGTTCATCCGCTCTGGTTGATTTTAAAAAGGAGATTCGCATTGAGCGGACAGATGAATTTGGGCGAATTGTAAGTGCTTCACTTAACCAGCCAATCATTTCTTATTTTTTTTTCTTTAGCACAAATGGCCTCTCCTTCCCACACACACAGATACTGATGTCAGTTACATAAACAATAGCATTATGGTTGAGTTACATTCTCTATTTAATGGTTTAACAGGACATCTGCTTGTGGGATATCATATTCTGCTGGTTAATGAGGGAAATTATCAGAAAAGGAAAGCGCAATTAAGGGCACAAGCCTAGTACACAGAAAGTATACTAGAGAAACACCCCAAAACAAAAGCTAACGTCTCCCACAAATTTGAGATGGAAAAGTAATTTGCATATGATGTTCAATTTTAGTGAGAACCTAAAAAATAGAAACTTCAACTTCATCAAGGGAAATCCACACCCCTCAAAATTCTTCACATTCCTCTCTCCAAATATACCATTTGATACAAAAAAGGGAACTACTTTCCAAATTTCACCACTACCAGGTCCTCCAAATTGTCTGTTCTAACATGCTGACAATGAACAACTGTTTTAGGTTTAACCCATAAAACCTTGGATAGAGCAAACATCAATGTCCCCGATTCTCTGGCTATGTCACAGTGAAGAAGTAGATGATCTGTTTTCTCTCCACTTGATTTAGACATACATACAACAGTAACAACACCAATGCAATAGTATTATTTGATGCTTTCTCTAATTATTTATTGTTACTCTTTCTTACTGCTGTTGTCCAACTAAAATGTGATTCTAGGTGGTGTTCTAACCTTCTAAGGGTATATACTGTTATGTTATTTGACCATTTGGGTGGATGATGCTTATGCTTATATAGAGAGACAATTTACATATGGCGTGAGGTGTAGTTTTTTGAGTGAAACCAGTTGGGATTGTGGTTCTTTAAAATTGTGTTATAATCTACTCGGCTGTTTGAAAGATTATTGTATAAATCTCACATCATGTGGGCTACATTACATATGTTAAGGCCTGATTTTTCATCTCATGGAATTGAATCATCTCTCTCTCTCTTCTTCCTTCCCGCCACTTTAATTGGTACAAAACACATCCATGAGTGGAATTGAGACAAAACTAACTGGGTACAACATAGGTTATTTTTTTACACCATTCCACTTCATGCCACTACGGTTTCATATAATGGTTGTGAAGGGTGCATGCATTTAATGCTAATAAAAAGAGTACTCCAAGAGGGTTGCACTATTAGATGGGGACTATACCTATATAAAAAATAAATAAATAAATAAAACAATTAGATGGGGACCACACATTATGAAGTGGACTTATTTATTCAAAAAACAAAATGTCATGAAGCAGATATCACCAGTTTGAAATTCCCATTCCCCATCCCCTTGGGGCGAAAAATTAATTACAAAAAAAAAAAAATAATAAGGCCATAAAAAAAGTAATACCATTTTAAATGTATTGAAACTACATTGAAACTATTTATTGTGTTGTATATTGAATTGGAGTCACGATTGAAGACAGGTGATGTCATGAAAGCTATTTGCTACTGCTCCTGTTCTTATGTAAAGAGGAGATAGACATGGGTTAGATTATCAGGATAGATGTGGTGTGATATGCAGTGACTTCTTCTCCTATAAGAGTTAAAAAAATTGACAACCTCAAGGAAATTTAAAATTAGAGACTGTTTCTGCATGACCATGTCATAACCTGCTGTGTTGTCTGTGTGCTAGTCCAGTGTTGCAGAAGAACTTACTCAGATCTTTATGAAAATCACAATATGAGCCAACTTTTTTCTTTTAATCCTAGTTTATAGTATAGGGCAAAGATTCCTATGGACCTGTGTTATGACAATATGGATTCAATTTGGTGGTTGATTTTTTTAAAAAGTTGTCCATCCATGAAGTCAAACTATACTTTCAATGGTATTTTCATTCCCTGCCTCCCACTTCTATAATTGGCCATACCTTCTCTGCATCTCAAGGCACTTTTTTTTAAAAAATTTAAGTGACATTTTAAGACAATTTCTCATGATCCATCTTGGATTTTTTTTTTAATACTAAATAATACCTTTATTGAAAAAAAAGAGAGATATTATGGACACAAGGTGTATACACAAAACTCTTTTAAAGAATGGTACAGAACAAGTGATTGCCTATCACTATTGCCCAAGCACTGAGACCACTGAAACAGATATCTCAAAAACAAGGTTTGTAGTTTATGATCTATCTTCAAATTGGATAGAATAGTTTGGATATTCCACTTTGGAGGAGGAGCGGCGGGTTTAATGAGTATTATTAGTTTGAAGTAATAGAGAACATGACAGTGGATAGAATAGACTGGTAGGAACGAATACATGTGGCTGGCCCTAACCACTCTGGTGAGGATCCATAGCTGACCTTAAAATTTGGGGACTAAGAATTGGCTGTTTTTTTTTTTTTTTGTTGTTAGCTGAAGACTTTGAAACTCAAAGTAGTTTAATGGTCTTCTTCTTTCACAAACAAGATGAGAGCATCTTTGGTTCATAATTGAATTCTGTAGCTTCTTAGGAAAAAAAAAAAGATTATGTTATAGCTTATTTTGTATTTTCCTTTTTAGTGTTAGTGTGCATTGTTGACTTATGTCCATGTTTTTACCAGATGACTCCAAAGGAAGCCTTTCGTATGATTTCGCATAAGTTTCATGGGAAGGGTCCTGGCAAAATGAAGCTAGAAAAACGCATGAAGCAATATCATGAAGAATTGAAGTTGAAGCGCATGGAGAATTCAGATACACCATCAAAGGCTGTGGAGAAGATGAAGGAAGCTCAAATGCAGTTAAAGACGCCCTATCTTGTCCTTAGTGGTCATGTTAAACCAGGGTATGCATCATCCATCTGTATCATATGTCTACTTATAATTCTGACCAATTATTGCCGAATTTTTTTATGAGGAAAAGGTAGATGAGAAGCATATTCCCTGTGTGATTGGGGTAGATAAGAGATGGACTGGCATGATACATCATGCCACTATTTTTTTTTGGCAAATGAGGGTATCCAAACCTTTTTGAGTATCTGACCATTCCCTTGGGTGTGTGCAATCCCCCCGTCCCACACACACTAGGTTATTACGAAGAGAAATTCCTTAAGGGTGGCTCCAAGATGCTAGCAAGAGGTTTCAAACTCAGAATCTCATGGATATCATGAGGCTTTAAGAACCACTAAACCAACCTCTTGTAGGGTTAGATACACTTGGACACCTTAAAATATGTGTGGAAATAATATGCATACAAAACTTTAATCCTCAATAAATATCATTGTAGGAGGTTAAATGATTAGTTAGAGCATTGCATAGCTTCTTTGGACGTTCAGATATTGCATATGGTGTCTTACATTTATTCCCCTTTCTATGTGAGTGCTGGTAGTGGTGCAAGCATTTATTGTCTGATGATTATGTCTTTACAGTTTTGGTGTCATGGCAAAGAATCTTAATTTCTTGTTGAGTCAGTTGGGGAGCTTGATGGTTAGGTTCTAATCATTTGTTGAATCATATTGTTATTAAAGACTATCTAGATTAAAGGGGATTTTATCAATTGGGTTGTAGAACCCATGTTGGTTTGTATCAAATTGGAGTCAATACCTGCTTAAAGGATCATCATCAGATTAAGTTTTGGATATCTAGAATTTTGTTATTTTCAAAGATAAACACATCTTGTGTTTTGCATCCCTCCTAGGAAGGCTTACTTCTTAATCAAAGCTTTGAATTAGTGAATCATGATTAGTCTCTAGTTGTATGCTCTAAATGGCATTTTTATTCTTAACATCTGTTTACTCAGTTTATTTACACTTTTCTTTTTGTATGTATTTTATTACCAGGCAAACTAGTGATCATAGAAGTGGATTTGCTACTGTCGAGAAGGACTTTCCGGGGGGCTTGACGCCAATGCTTGGTGATAGAAAGGTCAGTAACACACTAAACTTTTTGTGATATTATCATTGTGTATGTTATATGCATGTGCACGTGTAGAATGTTGAACTTTTCTTTTTTAGTCTTATGGATATGATCTGAGGAACTATCTTGAAATATATCAGGCCTTCTAAATTTCATATGTTAGTACAGTTTTAGCGGTGGTGGTTGCAGTTTTCTTTAGTGAAGGATTTCACAGGACTTGCTTCATTAAAAAATAAAAATAAGGTATCTGTCGAGGTGCAGCCTAGTGGTTGGAGGCTTGAGATGAGTTGCAGGCCTAGACATTTTGGGTTTGATCCCCACTAGGGGTTCCCCTAGATTACCTTATACATGGTTTTGGTGGGTGGGTTGTGTATCCGTGATTAACTTCCTTGGGGGTGGGTTTAAACGGCCTTGCCTTGGTGAGGTTCCACGCCATCAAAAAAATTATAAAATAAGATTAAAATAAAAATAAATAAAAAATCTTTCAAGAGATGCCTAATGTACAACAAAAAAATTACTGCTAATGAGCTCTTGCCCAAATGGCGCCTTCTTCCCATGTAAGAGCAACGTGGTAAATGAAGTTGGGGTTTAAGACCTACCAGCTGCCATTGTATTACAACCAATTAAAAAAAGGAGGGAAATTTTTTTATTTTATGTCTTTTTCTTGAGGATAAAAATCCTTAGTTTTTTAATATCGATCCTGACAAGGTTAAGAATCACATGATCTGCTCAATAGCATTCCATTTAAGGTTTATGTATCATTTAATTTTATTCACTCTGTCCGCATTGCGTGCCCTGATTACGAAGGTGTATTTTCTGTTCATCTTTTAGGTTGAGCATTTCTTGGGGATAAAGCGTAAAACTGAGCCAGCAAATTCAGCACCAAAGAAGCCTAAACCTTGAAGTTAATTTTGGGTGGAATATAGAAGCTGAGCTAGTGTTCTTGCTCTAAAGAGGGTGCCATCAGATGACATTAATGAGTTGGTTTCCTGCCACTATAAATGCGGCATTGGAGTGTGTTAGGCGAATAGCTGGCCGACATCTGTTATGGCCATGGAAGGAGAATAGAGTAGAGTTGGTTGGCATTTCTGTTAGGTGACTATTATTTTTTTTTTCTTACAGAAAAGAGCTATGGCTTACCGAAATTTTGCTCATTATTAATACTACACATCACTTTGCTTGAGCAGTGTTTCATCCCCCCTCTCTCTATCTCTGTGAACTAACATGCTGAATTAACTGGATTTTACCATCAACAGCTCAAGTCAAATATGAAAACTGCATTTTGTTAATTAAGTCGTTGGACTGAACCCCGATTCTTTAACAGAATCCGCATAGATTGATGTAATATTTGCCCCGCTGATACTTGTGTGCATGCTTGCTTCTGTTAAGAGATGCTTTCCATTGTAAAGCCAGACCGAGATACAGTTGCTCAATTTGAGCTTGGCTTTCAATTCAGCCCGACATCCTATGGGTACAACCACTTGGTTGTATTGCAAAAAATCGACTTTATATATATATCCTTTTATTGAGCAAAAGTATTATGTCATGGTAAAATATAAGTTATGCACTTATACTTGTGTACCAACGTGAAGTACTAATTTATTTATCAAAAAACACAAAAAAGAAAGAAAGAAAGATAAAATCATCTATATAATATCTAAAAGTTAAAGCATAGCATTTGGTCTAATTGGTTCACATTCATTCATTTGCTCCATTTCAGTCCACTTTGGTCTCAATCTGTCCATTTAGCGCCACTTCAGTCCATTTCACTACACTTGATTCAATATGGTCTACTTTGATCGATTCTGGTCTAGTTCGGTCCACTTCAGTGTGTTCCTTCCATTTGGTTCACTTCAGTCCCATTCGGTCCTTTCGGTCCACTTCTGTCCAATTTGGTCCATTTTGGTCCAATTTTGTCTATGTCGGTTCATTCGTTCCTTTTGGTCCACTAAAATTACTTAAAAATAAGAATTTTTAAAATGTGATTTTCGTTAATTTAATTTTTATTTCATTAACTTATTTAATAGTATATATATATAAATACACACTGCTTATTTATTTATTTGGGTGATAACTGCTCTATATGTACTTAAATAGTCATAGTTACCATCTAACCTTTTTTATAGTTCTTATTTTATAATTAAGTTTTTATAATATAGTTATTAACAATCTGTTTACTCAAAAAAACTCTGTTCATTTTGATGTTATTTTCTATGTTTTTATATCTTATTTAGCTTACATGGTGGTTGGTAACTTAATTTTCATTTTGAATTTACTTGTCATGACTATAAAATCAATTACAAATTCATCTAATAATTTGGTATTTCAAGTCAATGTGTTTGTTAGTTTTATTTTACGAAGTTGTTTTAAGAATATGATCATGACTGCAATAAAAAAAATAATAATAAATAAAAAAGCTTGTGATCATGACGATAATTGCCTTTTACTCGATGAATATATGGCAACTATAAACACTAGCAATTTTAAACCATTACAAAACCTAACATTTCATTTAAATTGTGTTTATTTATAGTTTTTTTTTTTTAAACTTATTTCCAACATTGTTTAATAAAAATATGATTGCGTTAATGTAATTGACAAAGAAGAATTTTAATTTGAATATAAAAAACTTTTTATTGGTTAGTAATAGCCTAATAGGTTAGTTGTGTTGTTTTCACATAATTTGGTAACCTATGAATGATCGAGGAAAAAAACACCAACCGTTGGTAGCATAGCAATGACTAAGAAATTCATTGGTAGCAAAAGGAGCAATGACATCTACATCATTATATAGAATGTCAGTAATCTTCATAATACGAAGTCTTCCTTTCGATCCATTTTATTTTCTAGCCTTTAGGTTCCAAAGTTTTTATTGGTAAAAAGCTTCAATCTATCAACTCATTAGCTATTGTAGATTATGAAGTTTATTTATATGATTGACCATCAAACTATGATAAGGTTTATCTTTTCCTCCAATTAGAACTAACGCATTTTTACATGACCATAGGAACCTAACAATGAAGGAGTTTTGTTCACATGGAGACCACTAATGAGACTTTGATCCACAAATGAGAGACCACTAATGAGACTTTGATCCACAAATGAACAAAGACCTTGGGGCCTTTCCTAATCAAGGATTCTCCATCTAAGACATTGCAATTTGCCAAGAATGGACTCACCATGCATCAACAAGAAAACTAACACTTTTATGTGATGAGAAATATGGTAGAGACAAGTAGTAGTTTAGATTTCTATGAGATGATTGTAACAATCATCCGGTATGCTCACATTGAGAGCTAATCATAGAGTTTACTAACTGGACCTTTTTTCGGTTCTTTGACATTGGGATTCAAACACCACTAATCAAGAACTCAAATATTCTTTATTACCTAGGAACTTAAGTATCCTGTTCACTTTGTTTTGATTAAGGAATTTAAATGTTATTAACCAATGAAAGTAGGACGTTCCTACTTCCTAGTACTAGGGGAAGAAAAAGAACGGAAATTTTAAAGGGACTACCATTTGAATCCCTTGTTTCATATACCTAATGCTAGCAACAGGTCAAGCATAATTTCCGATATCCTACAATTACTTTGTTAGTTTGTTTCACTTGGTACCTGTGAAGTAATCAGAAAGTCCCTTGCTAACCTTTTGAATCATGAATAGGAACCAGACCTCTTGAGAATTGGGTTTAGTGAGAAGCTTAACTGGATTTTTAACGCACTCAAAATCTGAAACATAATAATTGTTAACCTGAATATTTTCAATTCATACTCACTAAAATGACACGTAAAAGCTCCAACAGTTTTACTTCATTCCTGCTGGAACTTAGCTTTTGAAAAACTCTAGATGGGGGAGACCAAAATAAAATTTTCCACATCAATACTAACGCTAGCATAGGTCAAGCATAATTTCCAACATTCTACAATTCATTTTGTTTCAGTTGGTATGTGTGAGATAATCAGCGTGACCAGAACCTAAAATAACTTAATGCGGGCTCTAAAGAAGGATTAATATAACAAAACCTGGAATTATCGTTATTACTATTTGGTAAGTCTCAAAACCTAGCATTGTACAACGATGTTTGAGCACACAACAATTAGAAAGTACTTCAATATACTTTAGTTCCAGGGTTGGTCCTGGAATCCCTTCTGCAATACAGAGATCAAGTAGTTCAAGACAATCTTATTGACAAAACCATAAGGAAACCAAAATACTGACCCAGGCCCCATACACCTCTTACCGAAACACCATGATCTATCTTCATATTAAATTGTCAGAAGGTTGCAAGTAACCTGGAACTGGGGAACAGCTTATGGCTCAAAAGTCATGCTTTCAGCCTCTCGTCTCACTGAGTCAAATAGCACAGAGGACAGATACCTCTCCCCAAAGCTTGGAAAAATCACCTGCATAAACAAATAAAGAAAGGAGAGGTAAATGAAGAACTGCAAATAGTGGTTGATAGAGTCAGAGTTCAAGCATGGCAATGCTATTTGCCAAAATAGACATAAATGTGCCATGTGAAAATTTGGTTGCCCAATCTGAAGCCCTGAATCAGTGAAGTTAATGCCATTTGCCATTGTAATAGTTGTTTAAAAGGCTCTTAATTTAAAAAGAGAAAAATCAAGACTGAGGTATTCAATTACTAGTCTTTACTTGATTAATAGTAATAAATTCATGGGTAAGAATGAAGCAGAGATAATCAAGCTACAACATCAGCCTAGGACATTTGAAAATGACTTGGACAGTCTTGAAAAGTGACTAAAATTCTACCTTCCATTATGAGTCACAAGTCAAAATAAATGTGCTCATAGACACTTTTATTGTACTCTAATCACATTCTTATCCAAAAAAAAATGTACTCTAATCACATTCTACGTGTTATTTGACCTGGCTAGATGTCTACAGGTTGATACAACCACTGTCCAGTAAAAACTGAAAGCAACTGCTTATAAGAATTTCATGTTGATGGACACAGAAATTTCATTCAACTTCTTGAGGTGGGATGAATAAGGGAAGTTATGCCAAAACCAATCTGCTGCCAGCAACACATACACCCATATCAACAGGGAGCTTAGGACCTATTTGGTAGATTTTACTTAGAAAATACTGGGATTGGCAGCTGTGGTATGCATCTAGGACCAGGATTGTAGAGGGCTGACTTCCGTCTTACACCTGGGAAGGCATTTGATTTTTCATATAATCTAATGGGTCTTATCTCCAAGAGCCTTGTAGTTCAACCAGTTGGCTTGTCTTGGTGTTCCCAAATGAAATATCCAACGTTCAAATCCCCTCACCCCCAAATATTTATTTAGAAAACAATAATAATAATAATCTAATGGGACTTGTCTTGACATGGATCAGGACAAAAGACGCAAAATCTTCCCAGAAGATATGGTATGTGTTGACTGTTAAGTGACACCCATAAGTACACTATGTTATCAGTCAAGAATAAATTGTAAGTGCACAATGTTATCAGTCAAGAATAGTTCTCTACTGTGTCAAATAAAAAAATATACTCTAGTATACCTTGAAAATTACAATATCCTATAGTTAATATACATGAAATTCATAACTGACTCTGTTAGGGTGAAATTTTTTTTATAGTTTCACTCTCTCATATTAGTTTATTGTAATTTATTAACTCTAGGAGAACTATCTGGCTATCCAGATTGGTTATTTCACACGTAGTTGCGAGCATACTTACAATTAGCTACTAAGTGCTTTTAGTGCCTTGAAAAAAATAACGTTACCATAACATCCAAGAGTTCAGAGGTGAATTTTGTTATTCAGATTAAGGGAAATGTCATAGCATCATTCTTAATTCAAGAGTTCAGAGGTAAATTTGCCATTCAGATCAAGGGAGATGTTGCGTCATCATCCTTGGACCATTGCCTATAGCCTAATGCTAGAGTATATAGGACCCAACTAGAACACTAATAAAGTTTAATATTTTCAGATGGTTTAAGGAGAGAAAATGCCATAGACTAATCGTGTCAATAATGTGATCCAAGTTTAGATTGATAGATGGATAAAAAGTTACAGGAAATTAAATAGTTGAGCTGGAACATTATCAAACTTCTATGCAACTAGACACTTCTAATATGCCAATTCTAGGTTTACTAGAATTTGGAGGGGAATGATCAAAACTTACAACAATTAGCTTTCCAGCATTCTCTGGCCTCTTTGCAATGTTAATTGCAGCAGCAGTAGCAGCACCAGATGATATTCCCACCTGGAACGGATGACTCCGAATCAAAAGTGGTACAAAAAAAGATTTAAAAAAAAAAAAGAAGACGTGCAATGACAGTGATTTGTATATGGATAGTGATGCAGGATGCACAACCAAAACTACATCAGAATCTATTATCATAGATTTGTTCTAGATTTCATTTTTAAATGTTAAATTAGATTTCATTGTGAATTTTGAATTTGGGTTTTTAGTTGTGGTGACGTAATTGTGCCCTAACGTAATGCCTGAAGCATATTAAAAAGAAGGCTCAAGAATGGTTTGGTATAGTGCAATTAGAATAAAAATTTTCTGATTAGAGATGTTTCTCTAAAGCTTGGTGATGATTCTAAGCACCCTCAGGTGGTGAAGCCTAAAATTTGTCTTGTTTCTCTTTCTTCCCTGATATTTTTATTTTCCTACCCATCCCATTCTGCATCACGTATGGGACAGATTCAATAAGATGACTCAACAAGGTTCAGATCTTACAAATAAGCCTTCTTTCAGGGCAAGACGCTTTGCAGTTTCAATTGCTTCATCACTTGATATCTGCAAGATTACAAAAGTCAGACGTAGCAAATGGGAAACAGTTTTGGCCATCAAAAGTGATTAATAATAAACCAGGGGAGAAAAATAAAAAGAGAATTGTGGTGCATTACAGATACAGCACAACAATCAGATTTAACAACTGGAAAGAGTCATTAGAAGTGGTTAACAATCTTATAGAACAAAAACAAATTGGAAATGAGGACACGTGAGATTACAAAAATTAGCTTCAGTAACGTAATATAATCAAAATCATACAATTTATCATATAAGCCTTCACCTGGTCATTTCTATCAAAGGTTCAATAGAAATTAAATTCATATCTATATTGTATCAATATATGTGATTATTATAACAATTTTAACAATGTATATGTCATGTAATTATATACATAATAAGGGAAGTTTTATTTATATTAATTTCAATCTCTTCCTTGCATTCTCTAAAACTTTGACGACAATTCTGTAGCAGTTTGAAACATGTCCATTTTTTGGCCAACTGAATAGCACCCTCAGCATGGAACTAACCATGTTTGCAGTCTCTAACAGGGCCACTGCAAAAATAATGATGGATTAACCTCACTATTGTAGAAAAAAAACGTCTGAAGAACTGTTATAGCTGCGAAGAGCTCTTTTCTTTTCTTTTCTTTTTATCTTGCATGTAAAAAGAAGACGAGAACCCCATCTATATCATCAAAATGATAAATATGAAGGAAAATGGCCACTATCAGCTTGAAAATCTATAAATTTAAATTGTTAATTGTGAAAAGCAATTTCTGCACATACTAACAACCAAACCCTTTTTATGATATTACCCATTATTATGTTTTCTAACTGTGCATCATACTTTTGAATTTTTTATTCAATAATAGCAATATAGTGAATTAAATAATTTAACTTTTTGCACTTTGAAAAGTACACAGGAGAGTCTCTCTTAGATTTTCTCCTTTTGAGACTTTGTAATTTTTGACACTTTGAGTTCATCATCGTGACCACAGAGTTTATTTGATTTTTAATGAAATCCATTACTTATTTATCAAAATTAATAGTAAGAATAATACACAGGCGAGTCCTGAACATTTTATGATTTTATGTACTTCTATAAACTGTAAAATCAGTCAAAGACATTCAGCCCTTACTTGAACTACTTCATCAACAATGCTGACTTCCAATACGCCAGGAACAAAACCAGCACCTATTCCTTGGATCTTGTGTGGACCTTGACATTTACACATGCATAATATCTTTAGTTAGCAATATCTAGAAATCCAAGATACTTTAGAAAAGCAGCATTTAAGTTCTTACATTTGAGGAAAAAGCTAAAACCCTTTTTTTTAATAAGCAAAAAGTGGCAAAAAGCTAATATAAAATAGAATCAATACTAAATAAAAAAGACTCATCAAGTAAAATGTGAGGTTATTTAATATATAATCTCAAGGGGAACAAAAAATCATTTGTATGGGATCAAATATTTGATGAAAGCCAATAGGTGTTTGTAATCTTCCTTGATTTCAGGTTTGAGTGGATACTATACCTATAACAACTATAATATGTCATAGAAATGGAATTGTTTGGAAAGCTATTCCTCACTGTTTGATGTACTGTATTTGGAAGGAGTGGAATTCCCGAAGTTTTGAGGATATGGAACAAAATTTGCCAGACCTAAATCTTCCTTTGAACTTTATTAGATTGGATGTCAGTTATGGGTTGTTCTTCTTTATGTTCAGTTTGTGATTTGATTGATCATTGTACTTTGCATGATTGATTGTACTGTCCCCAATTGTATACATCCTGTATACTTGGGTGACTATTTTTTGGTATCAATTAAATTCCTTTTTTTTTTTTTGATAAGTTATAAAATTCCGTTATTTATCAACAAAACAACTATAATATATCAAGGCATTAGGTCCCTAAGATTAAAGCTTAGAAGAGCTACCACTTGCAAATATTGTGCAGACAAAAAAATTATGCAAGTAGGGTTAATTATGTCATGAAGAATAACTCTACATTGGTAGTGGAAATTTTTTTTAAAAGCATAGATAGAATAACATTTTTTTTAAGTAATAAAAATTTTATTAGAAAAGAAAAAGTACTCTATGTTCACAATGGTCAATACATAGTACTTAAGACAATAAAAAATAAATCAAATAGAAAATCTACCAGTGTGTTGGAAATCAGAAATGGAGGTACAATGCGTAAAACCCCAAACCCGAGACCAATAAAAAAAGTCCGGATTAGCAAGGACTTTAAAATGGTCAATAACAACTCTTCATTATCAAGAAATTCTCTTTGTTTACTTACCAGGAGGGAAACCCCTCTTTGACGAAGCACAACAGCCAAAACTGAACAACTCAGTAATTTTATTCTAAAAGAAAGTCCACAACAGCTGTGGCAGAGAGTAAAAGATTGACCATGCCTCTGGTGAGTCTGGTCTATTGCAGCTAGCTACATTTTCTTTTATCTTCTTGACAAGGAAGTGGCTACTTTGTTCAAGTGATTGCTAAACACAAGATTTAGACATTAAAACATGTACATCTTTATTAAGATCCATTTGTTTCCTGCTAGTATAGATTTTGCAATGCAACCCACTATAATCCATTGTTTCCTGATGTATTGATTCCACAGGAGAAAAACACATGTTACAGGGTTTAACTTATTCTTTTTTAGGGTTTTCCTACAATTATAGTAAAACAGGAATGAGAATATCACAGGTTCCATAAATGCAATGAGTAATGAATATAAATTATCTCAGAGCAGCAGTAAAATCGATACAACTCACCGGGTTTCCCTCCAGATAGAACAGGACTTTCAACTGGTTCCACACCATACAACTAACATAAATGGGGGAAAAAAAAAAATTTGTTAACAAAGAAGCAAACTGCTACGGAAGATACAAGTTTACCATTATAAAAAGTCATACCCAATGCACAAGGCTTCTGCTTCTGCAGGGTCTAAGAAAGATTGTCAAATAGACACACTCGAACCCACAACACATTGCTTGGGCAGAGGGCACTTGGCATCACACCAAGGTCTGACCTCTTAAAATGAGATCATAAACAAAAATTACATAGAATTGATGTTCATATTAAAAGCTAAAGCTAACCTTTATATCAGGGTTCTGCTCTTTAAGAAATTTCCCAGCCCCTGTTATGGTACCGCCTGTGCCTATCCCAGAAACAAGTGCATCAACTTTTCCTCCAGAACCTTTCCATATCTCTGGTCCAGTGGTTTCGTAATGTATCTACGATAACAATAATACAGATCACTCAACTTTGGCAAACCAGCCTAATTTAAAATGTATTATTGAGTAACTATACCTTTGGGTTGGCAGGGTTTTCAAACTGCTGAAGGATGTAGGCATTGGGTGTCTTGGCCAGTATCTCTTCAGCCTTCTGAACAGCCCCTTTCATGCCTTTTGCAGGATCTGTGAGAATTAACTCAGCTCCAAAAGCTCGAAGAATGATTCTTCTTTCAAGACTCATTGAAGCAGGCATCGTAATGATAAGCTTGTAACCCTTAGCTGCCGCCATGAAGGCTAACCCAATGCCAGTATTGCCACTTGTTGGTTCAATGAGAACACTCTGCAGCAAACATTAATCAATCATAGAAAAAAGCAAGTGAGATTTATCAGCTCAAAATTCAACCAAACAACAATACACGATAAACATTCTTTCATCATGCTAGTATTGGATATTGTAATCATCTTTTCTTTAGTTCTAATTCAGTCATATCGTTTTTTCATCAACAGAGCAATACCAATCACGAGCATGCTATAGGTAGTTTTAAGTACGGTGTATTTCTTTATGAGACTATTGCCAAGAGGGTGACCACCATTTTGTCATGTGCGTATCCTACCCTAAAGGCCTCTTCATGAAAAATAAACAACTAACCTGCCCAGGTGTGATATAGCCCTTTGCCTCTGCATCCGCAATCATACTATAACCAATCCTGCACATTAGAACACGGTAGTCAGAAGCTAGACAAAAATTAGATTACAACCTCTAAATCGAGCATTCCCTTTTCTCCCTTGAGCAGCATACTTTAAAACAAACAAACAGGGCTATCACAAGTTCATAAATCTGATGAGGGTAAGAATGAACATCAAAGAACAAAGAATTAACAAAAGTAATAGTTAACCATAATACCTGTCTTTCACACTTGAGCATGGCTCCATCATTTCTAGCTTGGCGGCTACACGGGCCACACAACCATCCACAACATTATTGAGATAAACCAGTGGAGTCTGACCAATTAACTATACACAAAATTAAAAGCGCGTATCACAGTTAGCAAACCATTCTAAGCACTAGATAACACAAAGAAATATACATGTTTTTCATTCACAGACACCAATAGTGGGGCAACTTACTTCAGTAACATCTTTGGCGATGCCAGACCTTTCAACTGCCATATTTTCAGAGTGCTGCAACCAGAAAGCAGAATTTAAATATTTGGTAATGAAATATATCTCCTAAATTATTAAAACTTTCACTTCTTTGTACTCCAAAACACAGTAAAATGGAATCAGAAACATATGGTTTTAGAAACAATTTAGGAAAACTATCATCATTTCCAAAGCCTAGATATTTTATCAATTGGGACCCAAGAAAGCAGGAAGGACCTATACTTGACAAAACCCAATTCATCTCTTTTAGCTTATTTGACTTAGGGTCATGTTAACAGTGTCTTAAGGCAATAGTTAACCATCTATTTTAGAAATGTTTTGACACAATTTGTATGGAAAATGGAAAAAAATGTTTTTTCTTTTCTCATAAAAACTTTCTTCAAATGGACTATTAATCATTGTCCTAAGGCATCTGCTAACATTTTCCACTTATCTACGTGTCCTGAAGCCAATGAAAAAAAAAAAAAACTGTAATTTTCAATTTTCCATTTTTTGTTCCCCTTTTCCAAAAATTTCTCCATAGCCAAACAGCTAATTCAAATTTCAAAAAGCTCTAAACTTTACAAACCCCTCTAATTCTAAACCACTCAAAGTGCAAATACTGTTCTTTGTTTTCTCCATTCTCTAAATTAACACACTTACAAATGGATTTTGAGTGATGGGTAATCACAGAGAAGAAAAAAAAAGGATAGAAACAAACGTAAACTATATAGAAGAATTGTGGGTTATGAACTTACTTTTATTCTAATCTAATTATGATTTGAAGAGAGGAATGAAAAGAAAATACAGAACTGTAATTTGTAAATGAATGAACAGCTTGAATAAAAGACAAAATCACCTTGACAAAGACAATAACAATAGTACTAATCGATGGGTTACTGAGCAGTGAGGATGACTACGTTAATATACAAGAAGTCAAGCATGGACTATTTATATGGTAGTTTTTAACTATGTATGATGTCATAATTGGCAATTGTTGATTTGTTCTTTTTCTTTATTCTTTTATTCTTTTTACTGTTTCTTTATTGATTTTTGGGGAACTGTGTGGCTAAAAAAAAATAGTAATAATAAAGCACAAAAAAATCGGTTGTTGGCTGTAAATTGGGATTTGGGTGGTTGAACGTGGCCTCTTTTTAGGGTAAATGAGAAATAACCAAAATGATAACAAATTTGGTTTAGTCTTAATTATCTAGAGTTTTTAGCCTAATTTCATCATAAAATTTGTATTTATTATGAATGGTAAAAAAGAACCTAGCCTGTTTCCAAGACAAATGAGAAAGAAAAAAAAAATGAAAACAGAGCTGGTTTAGCTTAATAGGTCTTGATTATCCAGAGTTTTAAGGTAATTTACTAATTTCCATAAAATTTATAGAAGATATATAATGAAAGTAAAAAAAAAAAAAAATGAAAAAAGTTTGGAGAGAAACTTTTCAAACTTTTCATATATTTTTTTTTTGTGAATTTTGAAAATCTAACCGTTAAATTTCATGTTCTTTATATTTTTAACATACATATCAAATTTCGTTTAAATAAGATATTATTTACTATTTGATCAATTAACTTATTTTTTATATACAACTTGAGATTACAAAAACTTGAAATTATAACATTTATTTGATGACATAGCAATTTATCTTTGATTTTCTTGAAATTTTGTGAGCATTAAAGATATAATAAAAATATGCAATCTAACAGTTAGATTTTCAAAATTCACACTTACTATAAATATATATGATGAGTTTGTGGAGTTTCTCTCTAAATTAGTATGGAGAGAAACTTTGTTAAAAAAAAAAATCCATAAAAATATGAAAGATCCATAATTTATGTAGACAAAAGGATAAGTGTCGGTCAAATATTTGTAATGTTCAAGTATTTCACAAATGTTAATATTTTATGATGAAATTTACTCTAGGCCACCACCGGGGGTAAGCCCAATAACAATAGGCCACCACCCAAGTGGGGTATGTGTGAGTTTTTATTTAATATAAATCTAATTATATAAATATTAAATATTTTTATACCTATCATATTTACATTTTATTTTGGTACATACTCTCTCTCTCTTATATATCTTTACGTCGTTAATATTGAACCATCTTATTAGGAATGATAAAACACCTCTAATTTACTATGCCTTCAACTGGCCTACAGAGGTTTTTCCAGCTTGAAAAAATGAACGAAGGGCCCTTAATCTAACTATTCTCCACCCAATTGCCATCCCTATTAAACTTTAATATCTATCTCAAGTTTTTCCCTACATCTATTACTATTTATTACACTACTATGAGGTTTTGGTGGCTGGTAAGTCCTGAGGCCAAACCCGAAATGGGAAGCCCCTGCGATTAATTCCATGTCATTTGTCCAATGTCCACTAGTGTCTTCGGTAGGGTTGAGTCAAACTATGGCTTAACTGATTTTTTACAGCCTTGATTCAACAATAGAATGCTACTGTGATCACGCTCATGTAAGAAAAGCATATCATTTGGTCGCTCTCTCCTACCCATTGTTGTCTGTTAAAAAATATAATACTATATATGTATACTCGTTTGGATTGAGTAGATTGAACACTTGTTCTCGTCCTGAAAACCCACATTGATAGGGTGGACCTAGGACAAATAATTTTTGTGAAACCCAAAGTTTAAGTATAATGATTAAAAAATAAATTATATATATAGGATGAAAATGGCAATTTACCCAAATTTAATTGGGTGTAATTTGGATTATGATTTTTTTTTCTTTGGAAAGAAAGACTACAAAGCAAGACAAGAGTCCTTCCTTTTACCAAACATTAGTGATGAGGAAAAGACCCGGGAAAGACAAGGCTAAACCGCTAAAGACATTAGAATTCACAGCTCAATAATTCCGAGGAAGAAAGCGGCCTCATTTGTCATCATCGACAATGTATTTTTGGGAAGTTTCAAATCCTTTCATGTCAGCAAGCTCTTGGTTACAAAAATAAATATAAATAGCAGGGCCGGCCCTAGACATTTTGGGGCCTTAGGCGAGAACTAAAAATTGGGCATTTTTTATACTTATATATTAATTAAATTAATGTTTATTTAATATTTTTATATTATAATATATTTCATTTAAAATCTATTTTTCTTGCCTTTTGAGGTATAAATTGATTAATTAAATTTTTGTATTCAAGTTCTTCTAACATCTCTTTTTCAATCGATAATATAGCTAATCTACTTAATCTTTTTTGGGACATTATTGATCTTAGATATGATTTTATTAATTTTAATTTTGAAAAACTTCTTTCTACAGAAGCTACTGTAATAGGTATTGTTAGTAAAATCCTATAAGCAATGCATGTATTTGGATATGAATCTAATCTTTTTATATAATTTAGTATGTCAATTGGAGTATAATCTTTTATTTGTAAAATTTCTTTTAAAACGTTTAACTCTGAAAATAAATCTAAATCATCAATATCATAATAAACATCATGTTTGAGAAAATCTTCAAGTTTAAGACAGTATTTTTGTAAACTATCATCATCTAGTGACTTCAATTTTGTGAAGTTAAATAGAAAACCAAAAATATCTCCATATATTTGAAATTGGTCAAATCTTTTCTCAATTGAACTAATTGTTTTATCTACTATATATAAGAAATAATCAATTCTAAAAGATTCTTTAGCAGAACGTGTTGTCTCATTATGAACATTTTCATCAAATTGTTTCTTTTTATGAATTATACGTTTCTCACGAAATGCAGGTTCTATTTCTATTTCCAATGCAATTTTTTTAGATGAATTTTGCAGATGTAAATCTATTTTCTCTATATCCTTTAAAATAAGAAATGAGACCTTTTAATTGATCTATAGCAACATCAATATGCATATCTTTTGATTGTAAGTTTTTACTAACAGAGTTGACAGCAAATAATATGTCATACCAAATAGTCATACCCAATAAGAACTCAAAGCTTTCAATTTCATATGTTGCTAAACAATCAGCTTCACTTTTTATTTTAGGATCTTCACTTGTTTGTGCTAATTGTAACACTTTCAGTGCGACTTTCCCAGCGTGTTTGTGATAATGACTTAAGAGTTAAACCTGACATATTATCTTGTAAAATTTTCCATCTTTTTGTAGAAGAAGAAAACAATGTATATATGCGTTGTATAACTCCAAAAAATAATATAGCTTTTGGACAAGAATTGGCCATATCACATAGTACAAGGTTAAGACTATGACAACCATATGTTGTGTAAAGTGCTCTAGGATTTATATGAATAAGTCTTTTTTGTACCCCCTTGATGTTTTCCTTTCATATTAGACCCATTATCATATCCTTGTCCACGTATATCATTAATATCGAGCTCAAGAATATTTATTACATTTATAATTTCATCAAAAAGACATTTTCCGGTAGTGTCATCAACTTTTACAAATTCAACAAAATGTTCTACTATTTTTATTGGACTTGTTGAAATATTAACACATCATAATATGAGAGACATTTTTTCTTGATGACTTGCATCTGGTGTACAATCAAGTATAATTGAAAAATATTTTGCTTCTTTGATCTTTTTGATAATTTTACATTTAATCAATCTCATTTGCTAACAATTGTATCAATTCATTTTGTATTTTATGTCCAAGATAATGTTTATGGATTCCACCATCTTGAATACGTCTAATATGTTCTTGCATAACTAGATCAAATTCTGCAATCATTTCAATTAGTAGACATTTCTAATCAAACAATATATTTATAAAGACTAAAATAAAAAATAACATTCAAGTGTAGAGAAAATGAGAAATAGAACCTGATTTATATAAAATGTATTGTTGTAGTTTCACCGAACAATAACAAGTTTTTAGCAATCTCAACCTACATAAATAAAGACTTATTCAATATCTTACCACTAACTAAAAAATATATATATATATATACAAGATTAAAATTTTAAAAAAAGGTTAAGCACAACCATAACAAAAATTTAAGCACATCCATAACGCAAGGCTTATAAATAAGACTCACCCACAAAAAAACACAAAACAAATTGTATCTAATATCTATAACCCAAAAAAAAAATGCAGGCTTTATAAAAATTTAAAAAAAAAAAAAAAAAAACCTCGAAGGCCTAAACAAACGTGAAACATCCAAGCAAGAGGCAGACCCAATCTTATTATCTAAACAAATAAAATGAAGAGAAAGACTGAAAGCCAAGCGCCCAAATAAATTATACCTGATACGCACCATATCAGAAAACTCAAAACATAGAGCAGAGCACTGAGTAATTGAGAGAGGCGGAGAAAGCTTGCTCGAGCAGTTGAGAGAGTTAGAGAGGCGGAGGAAGCTTGCTTGAGCAGTTGAGCCAGGCAGCCAACAACAGTGGATAGAATCAGTGAAAGAATGAGAGAGGTGGAGAGCAAAGAGAACGGTAAAACTAAAAATTTTAGGGATTTGAGTTGTTTTATTTGTTTTGATTTGTGATTGTTTTGTGGTTAATCTCTTAGACCGGATTTGTAGTTTATTTTATTGATTTTTGATTTGTCTAGAGGATAATAATATTATTTTTGGAAAATGATTTTTGTTTAGAACCAATGTTTAACCAGATCTACCAAAATTTTTGTTTTTTGGTTAAAAGGATGAGTTGGATATTTTTAATTAATCTGAAACTTTTTTTTTCCTTTTTTTCCCTTACTACCCCTTCTTTTCTAAAATTTTGGGGCCCCCCTTCCACTTGGGTGCCTTAGGCAATTGCCTAATTGGACTAGTGGAAGGGCCGGCCTTGTATCTAATATCTATAAACCAAAAAAAAAACGCAGGCTTTATAAAAATAAAAAACTTGAAGGCCCAAACAAACGTGAAACATCCAGGCAAGATGTAGACCAAATCTTATTATCTTAATAAATAAAATGAAGAGAAAGGCTGAAAGCCAAGCGCCCAAATAAATTATACCTGATACACACCGTATTAGAAAACTCAAAACCTAGAGCAGAGCATTGAGCAATTGAGAGAGGCAGAGAGTAGAGAATCAGAGAAGGAATGAGAGAGGCGAAGTAAGCTTGCTTGAGCAGTTGAGAGAGTTAGAGAGGCAGAGGAAGCTTGCTTGAGCAGTTAAGGCAGGCAGCCAACAATAGTGGAGAGAATTAGAGAAAGAATGAAAGAGGCGGAGAGCAGCGAGAAAGAAGTAGAGGGAACGGTAAAACTAAAAATTTTAGGGATTTGAGTTGTTTTATTTTCTTTGATTTGTGATTGTTTTGTGGTTAATTTCTTAAACCGGATTTGTAATTTATCTTGTTGATTTTTGGTTTGTCTAGAGGGTAATAATGTTATTTTTGGGTAATAATTTTGTTTAAACCCAAAGTTTAACCAGATCTACCAAAATTTTTGTTTTTTGGTTAAAAGGATATGCTGGATATTTTTAATTCATCTGAAACTAAACTTTTTTTTGCCCCTACTACCCCTTCTTTTCTAAAATTTTGGGACCCCCCCTTCCACTTGGGGGCCTTAGGCAATGGCCTAATTGGCCTAGTGGAAAGGCCAGCCCTGTATCTAATATCTGTAACCCAAAAAAAAAAAAAAAAACGCAGGCTTTATAAAAATTAAAAATAAAAAAAAAAACTTGAAGGCCCAAACAACGTGAAACGTCCAGGCAGGAGGCAGGCCCAATCTTATTATCTTAACAAATAAAATGAAGAGAAAGGCTCAAAGCCAAGCGCCCAAATAAATTATACCTGATATGCACCGTATTAGAAAACTGAAAACCTAAAGCAGAGCACTGAGCAGTTGAGAGAGGCGGAGAGCAGAGAATCAGAGAAGGAATGAGAGAGGTGGAGAAAGCTTGCTTGAGCAGTTGAGAGAGTCAAAGAGGCGGAGGAAGCTTGCTTGAGCAGTTGAGCCAGGCAGCTAGCAACAATGGACAGAATTAGAGAAAGAATGAAAGAGGCGGAGAGCAGCGAGAAAGAAGCAGAGGGAACGGTAAAACTAAAAATTTTAGGGATTTGAGTTGTTTTATTTGCTTTGATTTGTGATTGTTTTGTGGTTAATTTCTTAAACCGGATTTGTAGTTTATCTTGTTGATTTTTGGTTTGTCTAGTTTATTATAATATTATTTTTGGGCAATGATTTTGTTTAGAACTAATGTTTAACCGGATCTACCAAAATTTTTGTTTTTTGGTTAAAATGATGTGCTAGATATTTTTAATTCATCTGAAACTTTGTTTTTTTTTCCCCCCCAACTACCCATTCTTTTCTAAAATTTTTGAGCCCCCCTTCCACTTGGGGGCCTTAGGCAATTGCCTAATTGGCCTAGTAGAAGGGCCAACCCTGTATTTAATATCTATAACCCCAAAAAAAAAACAAAAAACTTGAAGGCCCAAACAAACGTGAAATGTCCAAGCAGGAGGCAAGCTCAATCTTATTATCTTAACAAATAAAATGAAGAGAAAGGCTGAAAGCCAAGCACCCAAATAAATTATACTTGATTCGCATCGTAACAAAAAACTTAAAACCTAAAGCAGAGTATTGAGCAGTTGAGAGAGGTGAAGAGCAGAGAATCAAAGAAGGAATGAGAGAGGCGGAGAAAGCTTGCTTGAGCTGTTAAGAGGGTCAGAGAGGCGGAGGAAGCTTGCTTGAGCAGTTGAGCCAAGCAGCCAGCAACAGTGGAGAGAATCAGAGAAAGAATGAGAGAGGCGAAGGGCAGAGAGAAAGAAGTAGAGGGAACGGTAAAGCAAAAAATTTTAGGGATTTGAGTTGTTTTATTTGTTTTGATTTGTGATTGTTTTGTGGTTACTTTGTTAGACCGAATTTGTAGTTTATCTAGTTGATTTTTGGTTTGTCTAGAGGATAATAAAGTTATTTTTGGGCAATGATTTTGTTTAGAACCAATGTTTAACAGGATCTACCAAATTTTTTGTTTTTTGTGATAAAAAGATGTGCTGGATATTTTTAATTCATCTGAAACTTTTTTTTTTTTTGGTCCCTACTACCCCTTCTTTTAAAATTTTGGGGTCTCCCTTCCACTTGAAGGCCTTATACAATTACCTAATTGGCCTAGTGGAAGGGCCGGCCCTGATAAGTAAAATGCTTTGGTGATTGGGATTCACTTATCAATCAATTAATATGCATGTTTATTCATGGATGATTTTCAAAAGTACAGGGTTTAATTATATTAAACTCTTTTTTTTAGATGAGAGGATAATAAGAAACCTTCTTATAATCTAAAAGTAAGAATATCATTGTGCATGCAAAATTGACAACATAGTTTGAATCGATAGTTGCCTATAACCTTAGCCTTTTGAGCCTAGTTAGTTTATACACGTAACATACGCAAAATATTCGTGTACATTCGTAACAATAAAAATGACTCACATTTAATGTTTGCTTTCCGAAGTCACAGTAAAAAAACGCGGGTTCTTAAATTTAAAAGTTCAGTTGCCGTGTTATTCAGGTAACATAATAAATGTACAGTTAAATATTGACATCAAAATGACTTTTTTTTTAAAAAAAAAACTAAATAAAGGATAAAAGAAGTAAAGGCGATCAGTGATAAAGTGGTAAGTGATGTCAAAGAATCCATTTTCCATCTAAAATTATCGGCTAAAGTCATGCGACTCATGTCAATCCATTTAACTTCATGCATCTAATAGATTCAATAGGCTATATCTAATCTCAACCTAATTGAATATATCTTATGAGTGAGAAAATTCTTACGTAGTTCCGAAATATAGGAAAATGGTACTTTTTTCTCTCACATTAATGGTGGACCTCACCATGAACTTAATGAGCTAACCCTACCATGAATGTGAGAGGAGGGAGCACCATTCTCCGTGCTCCGAGAGTACCTAAGAATTACTCTGATAAGTGATGAGTAATTAGTGATAAACTAATGAGCTAAGGACACAAAAAAGTATACAATTTTTGTCACAACTCATCACATAACTAGCATCATTCACAACTCACCATATAACAAGTTGTGATTTTTTTTTGGTAGTGCCTAACATTTTCCTAAATAGACTGATCACAATAAAGCTCCCATGAATTGAAAGCTGCCAAAACCTAAGTGGATCAAATATAGCCTATCATACTCAAATGGAACAAAAGCTGTCCTCCATTCTGTTAAAGTGTTATTATCATTGATTTGTTAATGGTTACTGAAATAATTCCTTTAATAATTACAATTGTTGAAAATATTCTATTCGACGTAATACAGTGACTACTAATGTCATTGATTTGATAGTGGTTACTGGATTGTCAAAAAGATGGTGGTTACTATAAAATTCCTTCAATAATTACAATTGTTGAAAATATTCCATTCAACGTAATCACAGTCCTTTCACATGTCCACTTATTGGACTCTTCAAAATAGTAGAATGCCCAATCTAAATTTTTGTACTAGTATTGGGTGGGGTGCGCCAGGCCCGTGCAATAGTACAACGCATGGGCGACGCGTAAGAACCCCAGCAGCAAGCTACTGTGGTGGGCTCTTCCCCTCAAGAAATAAATTTAATATCGTGTGGGCCGATGACCCACATATCAGATATTAAACTGATAAGAACAGATACTACACTTGATCTTAGCCAAAAGGCCGAGAAAGGTATGCTTTATTCAACAGCTGATTTTCCATTTTATACCTCAGTTCTGTTTATCCCTCCTCTCACTTACACGATGTGGGACTCGGCATTTGAAAGCAGCAAGAGCGTTTGAGTGGTAGCACATCTATCAATGTATCTCTCTTAAGACGTTAGCGGATGCTATTATTTGCAAGCAAAGAAGCATTGCATTTGGTGGCCAGGGCAGGATCCTTCAACATATTAATGGCTTGCTTGCTTACTTACGGTTACATAAGTTAGATGAAACATATAGCAACTGCAACTTTTCTCTTCGTTTCCTCTTTCTAACAACTCCAGCTGCTTTTTTGTTAAAATTTTCATCACGGTGGCATTATTTTTGGTGCAAAAAATACAGGCACTGGTAAGTATATGTACATACATGATACACCCTCAATTATTCAATACTGGCATTATTTTTCCTTTTTTCTTTTTCTTAATTCGGTAGTTTTCACACTAAATGAGAGAGGATACAAACTATAATTCTCCTAATAAAGAATAGCAGAATATGACACTAAACTACAAGACTCTAGATCAAAGGTTGTTTTTAATGTGAGCAAACAATGAACTAGAATGGGACACATGGCAAAGATGCCAAGAACACTTTGTTCCCCTCTTTCATGAGCCCAATCTTCTCTAGGTCAGAGTCCATAGGCATCTACATTCCATTTGCACAAAAGGTTAGATTCACAAGGTCAGAATTATTGTCAACTACAAGGTTAGAATCATAGACCCAATCTTCACCCATCTGGATTCTAAAGTGGGTGATACTGATGGCTATGGTAGTAACCATGCCATCACCTTTGTATGAATAAGAATGGTTATGAACTAAACATAAGTCCATAAAGTAATTTCAACACAAAATAGTCCCACATGTTAGAGAAAAAAAGAAAAACCAAAATAGTTAACCATTTGCTATGTCGAAGTGGTTTGGAAGAAATAAAAAAAGTTCTCAAAACATGACGTAGGAAGTGAATAAGCTATGAATTTTTTCTTTTCTTTTTTTCTGTGTATCAAAATAACGTGTTTGGGGCTAGCTTATAAGGGCATCTCTAATAGATTCTTTATATTTTTGTACTACAAAAAGTCTATCTACTTTCTTAAATACACTTTCCAGTAGACTTTCTATATTTATCTATGACATTTAAAATAATCATTTTCATTTGTTTTTTTGATAATTTTGTTTCAACTTCTTTAAGAGAGAGAGAGAGAGAGAAAGAGATCAACCTTGTCCCTCCGCTTTGCTGTTGTTGACACCCTCAACCTCTGGCGCTGTACCACATCACCCTTGCCCATCTGTCGCATCCTTATCCCTGATCTCGTCTTCATCTTTGTGGCCTCCACATCGTCAAGATTGGCATTGCAGTTGTCTCGCTTTCTACCTAAGTGTCCATTTGAAAATAGTTCATCTAGTTTTTTGCTGAAAACTTTTTGTTAAATTGCACTAGAATATACTTGTACTTCGAAATTTTTTGAAAAAGTAAGAAAATGCAAGAAAAAATGAGGTTTTAAAAAGCTATACCTATAAGCTAAAAGCTAATGCCAAACTCACCCTAAGTCCAGCTATCCACTGTGAAGCTCCGTGCCCATCCCCTTCCACCGCAGACTCATTGATTCCAAGGCCTAGATTGACATCTCAAATATATTTTTGCCCATTTTGTTCTTATCAATTTTAAGTAATTAATAGAAAATTCTATTTTGTATCTTGATTGTGTGTTTATTATTATCATCAGTTTGATTGTCTACTTTGTACTGTTTTGATTGGATTTGGTCTGAGAAGAAAATGGTTAGTGAGGAGACATATTTGAGCGAGACTGTGAGAGAGAAGTAGATGGGGCTGAATTTTTTATTCAGTTGGGTTATATTTTTTATGCCATAAATTATTTTGCTAATGAATAGTAACACTCTAAACCTAAATTGAGTGTTGCCAATGGTAGTAACATGCCATCATCTTTGTATGAATAACAATGGTTAAATTAACCATGTGCCATGCCAATGGAAGAGGTTTGGAAGAGATTTAAAAAAAAAAAAGAAGTAATAAAAAGGGTTTTCAAAATATAGTGTGACGCTAACTTTAATTTGTTGGGTTAAAAACAATCATTGTCTTAAAAAAATATATGCAATTGTTAGGCATTTTGGGACTTCCAATGGATCAGTGATTAATAAGAGGTGGGATTAATTAGTTTGTTTGATTCATTAACACGTTAGTCAACCGTACTTCAAAACAAGGAAAAAAATTCATTAGCATATTCACTTTCACACCAATCCTAAAAGAGACAATCAACTTAAAGTTTTTGTAACTTAAAAAATAAATAAATAAAACACCATAGACTCCTGCTTGATATTTCACGTGCTTGAAAGGAAACGAGGCAATCAACCATATGGATGTGGGGCTACAATTTTGAAAAGAAAGAAAAAATCAAACATTAAGTTGAAAAAAAAAAAACATGGTTGATTGTCTTGTTTCCTTTCTAGCATGTGGGATTACATTGATGTTGAAATTTGCATTGTGGACTCATGGACCACTGTGGCACTCTAGAATTATAATGCTTAATGACTCAAAGATCTTATTCTCACAAAAAATGTTGGTATGGTTACCAGCTATTACTGTAGATAATAAAATTATAATGCTTTCGACTTTTCGTAGCCGTTTATTTTAGGTTTTAGAATTAACACCCAACAAAATCTTTGAAACGTAAATGAAATTAATATAAAATAGTACTAATGGATTGCAAAAAGTACATCGATGCCCATATAACTAAAACTATTAATTACATTACATTTACATTTAAGTGTTTATTGTTAACAACGGGACACATTAAAAAAAGGACTTGTTGTTGGACTAAAATTGGTAATGGGTGGCAAGAAAGAAAGAAAGAAAAAACTAAAAATTAAAAGTGAAAGTGTGAGAGAGATTGCCAGGCAGCTTATGTGGGAGAAACGATGGCAGCCATCAAATTGAACATGGTGATAAACTGGAAAAACCTTTGTTTTCACGGAGGAATTACAGTTTTGAATAATAATCATACTTCACTATCTGATCAGCTCATATACTTCTTTTCTTGCTTCTTGTGATCAACTAGATAACGAATCCTATCAAATAGAGAGTCTTAGCTAGCAATCACGAGATGGGTTCCCAATCCCAATCCATAATTCAAATACAAATGACAACAAATGGCCAATTCTTGCTGCAACTGTATCCGTCATTCCTTATCTTCTAGCCATTCCTGGCATTGTTCCACGTGGTTTTGCGACATAACACATTTATTTGCAAGCAACTTTCTTGTGGTCATTCGCTCATTCTCTAAGTGCATAAAAGGCCAACGCGTACCTCCTTTCTTTCAGCAAGGCTCAAATTCTTACAAACCATTGCTACAACACAATCAATATCAAGAGTAACAATGGTAGGAGGTGGAAATGAATTCACTGGTGAGATCACTCTTCGACCATTGTATCTTTCTGACATAGATGATTTCATGGTGTGGGCTACAGATGATGAAGTGGCTCTTCTTTGCAAATGGGACGCTTGCGCTAGCAAAGAAGATGCACTAAACTTTATCAAGAATAAGATTATTTCTCACCCATGGTTCAGGGCAATTTGCCTTAATGGCAAACCCATTGGTGTCATTGTTGGGTATATTTCAACAATTTACTTTTGTGATAAAGCAAAATGAACCATACACAGATCTAAGAATCAGCAGTAACACAAATAGATGTGATAGGCAAAAGTAAAAAACAAATATTGAATATATATATATATATATATATATATATATATAAAGAGAAATCTGCAAATAATTAAAACTCACAGATCAAATGCGTGAAGGATGAACAATTCAGATCAAGTCTTGTGTTTGACACAATATCCTTAAAGCAGATTTCGCCCTTCACACAATCACTGTGGTGCTTTGAAACTCACGAACGTCTGCCTCCCAAGATAAAATGATTTACAACAAAAAAGCAAAGCACACAAGGTTGTACTCTGCAAACTAGTCAATGTCTCTTTCTCTCTCTTTGACACAAAATGAAATGCACAAAATATTCTCACTGTAAGAGTTTTTATGAATGAGAGACTATGTAATAACTATTGTGCACAGACCAATTGACTCAAAAATTAAAATAATAAAATCTTATTATTTGGACAAGTCGGCCCAGTCCACATACGCCAAAAGCCCAACCCAATATTCAACTCATGAGCATATAAACTCATATATTATCTCTTTTATTTTCTATGTGGGACTTAGGATTTTTACCACTTTTAATAACATCTTTAAGTGAACATAGAAAATATCAATTTCTTATTCACTTCATGCTATTTTTCCAACAATCTCCCACATGAATAGAAACTAATAAACACAATGCAAATGATGATGTAGACACATAGAGAGTAGAAGAAAAGTTATTGTATCGGGAGAAGTAACTTGTAACTTTGAACTTTCCTTTGTAAAAGACTATCGGATATACTAACTAACCAATGAACATGATGTCTTGAACTGTTCAGCTGTTTGTGTATACCAAGACAATAGAATTCACACAGCTCATTTTTGGACATATTTCGTTCTTATAATTGTGTGCATTTCGACCCTGAACGTATCCTGGTAAATTCATGAAATGCTTTAGAGAATTCAGCCTTGAAACTTTCATGGAAGTGGTCCACTTCACACTCATATAGGTGATTCTTATTAAGAGTATCCTGTTATATCCCACTCAGAATTCCAAGATATAAGAATCATTAAAAGCAAAGTTTACCTTAAACATCGCTTACAAACATCACTATTTCATTATAGAAATGGGAGGGAAATGTTATCTCCATAGTGATAAAACTAGTCTCTATGATTCGGTTGTCCCTTTGAACCTAGATCTTGAGATCTCCCGTCAGCAAGGTTGGGTTGCCATCCCGGAGACTTTTAAGTAATAGGCTTTAAACCCATTTCCCTCGATGAGCAATTTACTTGCTCTCCACTCAAACAACTGATTACGGATCCGTTTTATAATTTGGAACAATTTTCATTTGAGAACAACTACCTCATGGTAATATGTCTCTGACGAATATGTCAAGAATTACCATAACTATGTGTACTACCAAGACACTTAATTGGTAATTACACATTTAGAAAAAGCTAGCATATTTCTCATGTTATTGTTTTGTATCTCAATCAAAACCTCTTTAAATAAGTCACTTTCTTTTTAAGAAGACACCCCCACATTTAAAGAATTATAAAAAAGTTATTTGACATTTCCATAATCCATAGTGTCTTATAAATTTTCTTTGAGATTAGAGAATATAATATTAGCAAAGGAACTCTTCCTTTTGATATATCCAACACCTTTCACACGTGTGAATGTTTTTTCTCTTATGCCTCACTTTGACACTGAACAACTTCACATGGTTTAAGCATAATAAATAATCTTACAAGTCTAACATGTCAATTCATATGCCTACACAACTTTTCCCTCTGTAATATGCCAAACTACTTTCTTTAAAAAGCAGACAAGAGAAAAGTTGAAAGAATCTTATACACAATATAGAGAAGCTGAAAAGTAATAAAGTAGTCTAGATATTTACATTAAACACATATATATAAAATAAAAGTCATCTCTATATCACACAACTACAATATTACACTTAAATTATTACAAACCAATTCCACATTTGCAATAATCCAGATTTACTCTATATTAATTTTGAAAAGCTCATTGCTCATATAACCATTTTCCCATGTACATGCCATTCTTTGTGAGTACAAACTTGTCAGATTCAATGACCAATTTGAAACCATTCTTACTCAAAAGTGAGCAAGAAACAAGATTCTTACGAATATCTGACACATGCAGCACATCATTCAAAGTAAGTTTCTTGCCTGAAGTCATCTTCAATATTACCTTTTCTTTTCCTACAACCTTAAAGGTTAAGGAATTCCCCATGAATATTTCTTCTCCATTGTCCACAGGATAGTATGAAGAAAATAATTTCTAATCTAAACATACATGGCGAATAGAATCAGTGTCCATCCATCATTCCTTAATATCTCCTCCTACCAAGTTCACTTCAGAAATCATTGCAGAAAGGTCTATATCATCCATATCTTTAGCAAGATTTTCCACTTTAGTAACGTTGGCTTGAAAGGATTTCTTGGTCCCTTGATTCTTACGCTTATGGCAGTCCTTAGCATGATGTCCCATCTTGCCACACACATAGCATTTTCCATTGAACTTTGTAAAGTTACCTCCACTAGTTCCTTGACTCGAACTTTCACTAGAGTACTTCCTCTTATTCTTATTATGCTCCACAATGTTTGCTTTAGATTCCATGTAATGATTCCCTACAGTTTTTTCTGAAGAGCGATTGTCTTCCTCAATTCTCAATCTTACGAGCAAGTCTTCTAGCCGCATCTCCTTGCGCTTATGCTTCAGGTAATTTTTGAAATCTTTCCCAGATGGAAGCAGTTTCTCAATGATAGTAGCTACTTGAAATGATTCACTTACAAACATACCCTCAGCATGTATTTCATGTAAGATTAACTGAAGCTCTTTCACTTTACTAAGCACCGTTTTGGAATCTACCATTTTGTAATCCAGAAGTTTGCCCACAATGAACTTTTTAGTTCCAGCATCTTCTGTCTTGTATTTCTTATCCAAGGAATTCCACAATTCTTTTGCTGTCTTGATTGAACCATCCACATTATACAATGTGTTATCCAATCCATTCAAAATATAGCTTTTGCACAGGAAGTCAGCATGTTTCCATGATTCTGCAGCAACAACCACTTGCCTATCTATCTCATTTTCCTTGAGTTTTGGAGCATTCTCATACAAGAATTTTGCCAAATTCAGGGTTATGAGAAGGAATAACATTTTTTGTTGCCATCTCTTAAACTCAGTACCATTGAATTTCTCTAGCTTTTCTCCATGATTAACAGGAACAGTAATAGGGGCAGCAACATGCACAATTTCATTTGACATTTTTGTCAAAATAAAACTCCATCAGATTGAATTCTCAAAATCCAGCTGAAACATTATTTTATATTACACAACAATCAAAATATATAGACATGGCGTTGCATTCAAGTATCACTTTAAAATAAAAATCATATACAATATAAAAAGCTATCTAACCTCTATGCAATGTCAAAAAATACAAAGAATTTTGATAGTAAAAGTATTCTACACAGGTATCAAAGCAATACAATCAAAATTCAAGAGAACATGAATCTGTACAAAAGACAAATCAACAACTGACAAGCACTTAGAAGACTAGACAATACATAGCCAACGGAATAACAGAGGTTCAAAGCCATGTGAATAAGAATGGTCATAATCAAATATAATATATAATATTGTATCCAACAAGTATTTAAAATACCGGATTGCAAACACGTACAGTGATTGAACAATTGAAACCAATCCCCAGCAAACAATAATTCAAGTTTCACAAATATCCTAATATAATATATTATAAGCCAACTATTCTTCAAAATCAAACACTGCAGACACAATCCCAGCAAAGATATAAATCAAAGCCAGTCAACCAAAGATTCAAGAGGCAAATATCCTAATATAATAATATAATAAGGAAGAAAGCAAGATCAAGTAAAACAAAGTTTAATAAATGCCAATCCTCAAAATTGAATTGATACCTTTTAAGTTTCTACACGGCATTGAAAGATTATCAATATCTCTAAATTTAGTCGGTGATTGAATTGCAAAGATTTCGTATGCACAAGTATACAAAACTATTCACAAAGTTACCTAACCATCCGTAACTATAAAAATTTAAACGGATAATTCTTAAACACAATCACGGTCAAAAATCCTCTTACATAATTCACAAAAAGTAAATTACAAAATCAAGAAAATCTGCTTTAACGTTGTTGGGTATATTTCAACAATTTACTTTTGTGATAAAGCAAAAGGAACTATACACAGATCTAAGAATAAGTAGTAACACAAATAGATGTGATTGGCAAAAGCAAAAAACAAATACTGAATATATATATATATAAAGAGAATTCTGCAAATAATTAAAACTCAAAAACCAAATGCATGAAGGATTAAGAACTCAGATCAAGTCTTGTGTTTGACACAAATTCCTTAAAGCAGATTTCGCCCCTCACACAATCACTGTGGTGCTTTGAGACTCACGGACGTCTGCCTCCCAGGATAAAATGATCTACAGCACGAAAACGAAGCACACAAGGTCATACTTTGCGAACTACTCAATGTCTCTTTTCTCTCTTTGACACAAAATGAATGCACAAAATATTCTCATTAGGAGAGTTTTTCTGAAAAGTAATTTTTATGAATGAGGGACTATGTAAAAATTATACGTGACTAAACAGGCACTCTGTTTCAGTAATAACTGCTGTGCACAACTGACTCAAATATAAACTCCTATATTATCTCTTTCCTTCCCTTTGTGGGACTCAAGATTTTTACCACTTTTAATAACATCTTTAAGTGAACATAGAAAATATCAATTTCTTATTCACTCCATGCTATTTTTCCAACAGCCATTTCAGTGGCCAGATTTTCAGGCTATGATGAGTGCAGATGTGAACTTGGCTATGCTTTGGCCCACAAGTATTGGGGCAAAGGAATTGCAACTAAAGCAGTTAAGTTGGTGGTTAATACTATATTTAGTGAGTGGCCACACTTGGAGAGACTTGAAGCTCTAGCTGCTGTTGAAAGTGTGGGGTCCCAGAGGGTGTTAGAAAAGGCTAGATTCCAAAGGGAAGGTATTTTAAGTATATGGTTTCCAAGGGGAAAACTAGAGACATTGTGATGTATAGTTTTCTTTCTACTGATCCCCGAAGCTAAGTACGTGGAGTAATTCTAGTACCACATAAAAGGTTATAATTTTTACTACAATTGTGATTGGTTGTCTATCACTTTCACATAGATTCACAATTTTTTCTTCACCACTTACACCTTGCCACATTATAGTTGTGACAAGAAGTTGTAAAAAAATTTGTGGTCCTAGAGTTTTTCCAGTATGTGTTCACAATTACTGTTGTTTTAATTTGTTATGTGATTTACAAATTATAAGGCACCCACAGCAGAAGACATTGTTAAAATTTTTAATTAATGTGAATGTTGTTTCTTCTTGTAATGTAGAATAATCTTAGGATTACAAATTTTATATCCACAACAATTCTATATAGAAAATGTTACTCCCTTGCAATAGACCATATTAATACATATATCATATGCAAGCAACTACAAAGGATCTAGATACCCTCTATAAATTAACACCATCAAGAACTTGATAAATACATATATATTAGCAAAGGTAAAAGAAAAAATAAAAAAACCCAATCAACCAATTTTTCCCAAAACAAACAACCCAACTCTTTAAAAAAATTAAACAAAATAATTTTTCCCTCACCCAGAAGCAGATGCACACATCAAAGACACAAAATAAAGATAAAATAAAATAAAATCCTAAGCGGCTAAGCAACCTAAGTGAGAGACGAGAAAGTGAGAAACTACAATGCGAAAGGGACCTCATTGCAATAATTAGTACAGATTAAATCATAAATGATTTCAAAGATTTTGATAATTAAAAAAAATGTCAAGTTCCCCTTTCATAAATGATTACATTGTAATGTATTAAGAAACAATGATTTTTTGTCTTTATTGACGGTTTGTCAATACTAAATTAATGTTTATTTCGAATTTTATAATTTTTTTTTATACTTCCGCCATCTAACTCCAAGTTCTAGCTCCATCCATGATTGGTTTGAGATATATATATATAAAGGACTTGAATTGTGGCTTAAGCCCACCTAGAATAGTGTGACCCAGCCCAATAAGACCAAAACAATAGATTTGTTGTAGATGACTAATCCTAATATATGATTTTATGAACATTTTAAAAGTAAATTATATATTATATTTCATTAAAAAATAATCACATATTTTCATGTATCACGCAGGGTTACAATTCGTGTACAATAATAATCACATGCAGTGGATATATACATCCCCTCTCTAAGTATGTGAATCCCAAAAAATTTCACATTAACGGAAACTGATAGATCAACCTTAGGTCATTAGTAACAAAAACAAATTTTCAACCAAACAAAACATTTAAATGATTATTTTGTCAGTTTTTAAGAAGTTGTACATTGTAACATCAAATAGTCCCTCATATTACATATAGAAACCTTCCTTTTGAAGCGCAGCCTTTTCTATAAACCCTTTGTGAGGCCTTAATGTCCACATTAACAATGCCTTTCAATCCTCCATATCTGGATCTCTTCAAACATACTAGAAATAACCATTTTTCACTGCCAATGTGGTTTTACCTTTGCCCCAATACTTTGATCCTAGAGCATAGCCGATTTGCCCGTACACCTCTAATTGCCAGTCCCTGGTTCTATGCATATGAATACAATCAACATTTTAATAGGAAAAGGAATTTCTAGGCAAAAAGGCAAATTACAGTTTGCCCAAAATCAGTTTAGTCCTTTAAATTTTAAGTTGGTTATTTAAGAGTAGTAACTTCCAAAAAGAGTTTGTAAGTTTGTAGTATTTCAAAAATCATTTTCAATCCTATAACTATTAAGTTTTTATATGTTTGTAGTACTTAAGTTGGTAGTTTTGGAGTGATTTTTGCAAATTTACATTGTGAATTTTAAGAAGAAAAAATTATTTTTTTGGCAAAAGTTATGGGCTAAAATAATCGACCTAGATTTTGGAAATCCCACTGTGATATCAACCCTTTATCAGAATAATCTAGCTCTTCTAAACCTGAATTTTAGTCAAAATTTTCAAGTACTAAAATAAATGTCAATTGTACCCACATATAGCTTACATTGAAGATACTTCCAACAGGTAAAATTTGACTAATAAAACTTGGCATAGATTTGGGTGGGGTGCGCCAGGCCCGAGCAATAGTGCAACGCTTGGGCGACGCTTAAAAGCCCCAATAGCAAGCTATTGTGGTGGGCCCTTCCCCTCAAGAAATAAATTTAATATCGTGTGAGCCGATGGCTCACATATCAGATATTAAACTGATAAGAACAGATACTACACTTGATCTTAGCCAAAAGGCCGAGAAAGGTATGCTTTGAATTGAATCTGGCTTCGCTGTTTATATCTCAGCTTGGTGTCTCTCTTATCTCTCCTATACGATGTGGGACTTCTGACTTTAAGACCAACACAGCGAACCCGCTATATATCCTGTACGGGCACTTTATGTCTCTATGCTAATGCTATTGCAAGTGATTGCCTTCTTTTTTTTTGGATAAGCAAGCGATTGCCTTCTTCAATCGCCAACTAGATTGTTTGTTTTATCATATTTCTTCCAACTGGTACTTTTTCATATCAGCAGCAAAGGCCATTCACAGTGTGGCTGGAACTAAAAGAGAAGACAACTAGAACCCTCAAGACTACAACTAGCTATATAGCACATAAATTGCTCTAGACCCTACACACCCAGGACTCTTCACTGTAACTTCTTTTAGCTTAGTAATATCTCTGAATGGCTGGCCTTAAAGTACAATTTACCTGGGGAGTAATAATAATATGATGAAATTTCTCCAGCCTCATAAAAATCCAAAAAATGAATCAAGTTTTGAGGTGATTTGCTTAGGCATTAATTGAAAGACATAACATATGAAGGCACAACTGTTAGTTTGATATTGAAATTTTTTTGGGGCTCAGTTTGATATTCAAACTTGCTTTTGTACTCTTAGATTGAATTTGCATAGCATTATATTAGTTTTGCTTTCTGTAAATGGTAGGGTATTATTTTCTGTTTGAATTCCAAGGCTGTTTAAGTGAAGAATTGTTAAAAGTAAATTGTATATTTCAATCAGTGTTTCTAAGTTGTTAGTTGGGTTTAACTAACGGTAATCAATTGTATTAGGCTAAGTTGTGTAGAGGTTTAGCTTAAATTGTAATAGCTTAATGGCCTTTTACATGTTTCATGAAATGTTTGTTTCATGCCTGGGAAAGAATACTCCAAATTATATTTTAACTAGTCGCTAACTCGTGCAATGCACAGAACAAATATTAACTTTGAAAAAAAAAAATCTAACAATGACTAAATAAACATTCTAAAAAATAATTATTAATTGAAATTAATCCAAACAAATAATTAATTAACTAAAAATATAACTTTCAATAAGAAAACAAAAAATTACATGAACCTAAATAAAAAGCATTTAAGGTGAAGAAATAAGATCAACCTATTGAGACGCAAATACCAAAAACCCAAAACTTAAAATTTCAAAATTTATAGAATCCTCAAATTTTACTTTAGAACCAAACCAAATTCAACAAATTTATATATAACATACCAAATAAAAATTTATTGTTCCCTAAACTGGAAGACATAGGTTGCATCTTTGATTTTTCTCCACAAAAAAAAAAATAGAAATGTTTTATTTGCCATGTACAATATAAAAGAATAATTAGTAGAAATTTCAACCAAAAAACTAAACCCACGATTATCAACGTGAATCTCTTTTTTAATGTTGGTCTCTTTTTTTTTTTTTAGTCCTATCATAATTTTTGTTTTTATATAGATTATCAACGTTTAAGTTGGACTTGTTAGAGAGATAGAGTTTCACTTCTTGTTAAGTTTTTATTAAAAAATAATAATTTTATTTTTAAAAAAAATGATAATGATGAGTTTGAATTTAAGTTAGACTTATTATAGAAATAGAGTTTTATTCCTAATTAAGTTTGAACTAAAAATAATAATTTTATTTAAATAAAATGATAATTTTATTTAATATTGTACTGACGTTGAAAATTGTGAGGGATTCAGAGGTTTCGATTTTATATATATATATATATATATATATATATATATATATATATAATCTTTAAGGAATAATGGGGATAAACCATTGCTGAATATTTTTTTTTCTTAGTCTCCTCAACAGTTAATTGCAATTTTAGCAATTTGAAGGACCGTTTGGTAACGTTGTTCTAATAACGTTGTTTGTATTTTTTGAAAATAGTGTGAATAAAAAAGTGTGTGAAAATACATGTAATGTTGTTTAATAACTGAAAAGTGTTACTCAAATAACCATATCAAATGTCACTCATTATCCTCAACTAAAACACTGGGAATTAATCCATTCAAGCCTTGGGGGAATTAAAAATACAAGTTAAACAATTTTTAAACCAATTTCATCTCTAATTGTGAGCCACACTTTCTCGTTTTTCAGCAAGAAGTCTATAACATTACTCTCACAGTCCCACTAATGATAGTTGTTACATGAAAAAGAAAAACTAATATTTGAATTCGAATTTATCAAACACATGATCTTTGTTTTTGCTTTTATTTATTTGCTGACTATAACTCTTTGATTTGGTGGTGAGCGCCAGGCCCTTAGGGCAACACTTAGGGGCCCCCAGCAATAAGCTACTGCGGACTCTACCCCTCAAAAATAATTTTAATTTCTATCTAATTTTTCATGAATACCTAAACTTCATTTGCTCCCATCTTCTTTTCACAATGTCAGTGTGGGATGAGATTGACGTGTATATTCGTTTAATGCTATTGCAATAAATATAATATCTTAGTCTCTCTCTTTCCAAAAAATAAAATAAAATAAAATAGTAACTTTGTCCCTTGCCATCTAGATTCTTTGTTTTGTTCTTTCAGCAAGTACTATTACATCAAAGCTAAAGGCCATTTTTCTTTTTCCTTTCTTTTTTTAATTTGATAGTTATAATTCTCCTAACGAAGGAGAGCATATTAAAGTATGGCGCTAATCTACAGGGCTCTAAATCAAAGGTCGTTTTTAACGTGAGCAAACAATGAACTAAAATGGGACACAGCAAAGATACAAAGAACACTTTGTCCCACTCTTTCATCTCCCACTTTCCTTTAAGAGTCCATTGGCATCTAAATTCCATTTGCACACAAACTGCTTCCTCACCCCTTGTCATTTCACATTGCATATAAGGTACTTGGTACTATTTGCAGGCATAGACCATTGTGGTAACTAATGTTACTTAGAGCCACTTAGAAGAAAAACTAGTCTCATCATACACACTTCGCGTGTGCGAGACTTTTCTTTTTTAGTGGTCCTATTTTGTAAAAAAAAAAACTGTATTTAATTATTTTATATATATATATATGATTTTTATTTTAAAAATCTAATTTATAAGTGAATAAATCAATTTAAAAATTAATAGAAGGATGGCCCTATTGTTTAAAATAGGTAATATTTTAATAGAAGTTGGAGTTGCATTTTTACCAGATTATCCTTTAATTTTGTAGAGGCATCTTTGAACTAAAAAAATAAGTTTTTACCAGATTGTCCTTTAATTTAATTTTGTTTCTATAAGCATTTTTAATCTAAAAAAAATAAAAATCTAAACAGATATATATGAGCATTTTTTAACTAAAAAAATAAAAATCTAAACAAAAAAAACCCAATAATAGTTCTCTTTACTAGATTATTCAAGATTAGAAAGCAATGGTTAACCGTGACTTTAGTATAAATAAAATAACGTGTTCACGAAACCAGCGCAAGTTTCTAAACTAGACATTCGATAGCATACGCTAAAATCGTGGGGCCCTACAAGTGAGCAAGCCGATAAATTTTAGAATTAGAATTGGGTGGGGTGCGCCAGGCCCGAGCAATAGTGCAACGCTTGGGCGACGCTTAAGAGCCCAAGTAGCAAGCTACTGTGGTGGGCTCTCCCCCTCAAGAAATAAATTTAATATCGTGTGGGCCGATGACCCACATATCAGATATTAAACTGATAAGAACAGATACTACACTTGATCTTAGCCAAAAGGCCGAGAAAGGTATGAGTTGGAATGGGTCTGGCTTCGGTTTTTATATACCATCCTGGTGTCTCTCTTCTCTCTCTTTATACGATGTGGGACTTCTGACATTTGACCAACTATGCGTGGCACTTTTACACTTGTTAAATGCAAATATTGCAGTTGATTGCCTTCTTCAATCGGCAACTAGATTCCTTGTTTTATTCTAGATAAATCTACCAACTGCCACTTCTTTCATATCAACAGCAAAGGCCATTCTCAGTGTGGGTTGAAGTAAAAGGGAAGACAACTAGAGAATCCTCAAGAGTCAAGACCTATCCTATAGCACATAATATGCTCTAGATTCTTGCCCCATCCTACACACCCAGGACTCTTTACTGTAGCTTCTTGTAGCTTAGTTATATTTCTGAATGGCTTGCCTTGAAGTACAATTGAATTTGATGGCTTGACTTGACAAAGCTCATATACATGACATGGACAACACGTTTCATTACTTCAGCCTCATCCTCATTTGCTCAACAAAAATCAATCAATCATCTTCAAATTGGGGGGGGGGGGTTGGCGGTTGCTATGAACTTTGATGCCTTTAATTATAAGGAAAACTACCTGGACACTGAAAAAACAGAAAAACAAAAAATCATACACTGAGGAATATCTTACATGATGGGGCTGTGTGAAGTGAGTGGAATATTTATGTGAGAATGTGTGTAACATTTTTGGAGATTTCTATTTTGTATTAACCAAAAATTCCAACCCTTTGAGGAAAATACAGCTTTTTTTTTTAAATCACCCTTTTCAATATATAGCTTTTTAAAACAGTATACATTAAAAAATCTAAACTAATAAACTGAACCAAATAAGCATTAAAATTCTAAAATAAACAAAATTGGAGATATAGATCTCCTTATCTAACACCATGTATAGGTTTTAAGAAATAAAAAGTAGATAGAAGACGTTGTTATGCACACTATAGTCCACTCATATACTTCATTATTCTGAAAATCCAAATTATTTGATCACTTGGAAGAGAAAGGGCTATTCAAGCCTTTCATAAGCTTTTTCCACCTCAAGCTTCAAACCTATTTACCACCATTTTTTCTTCATTCTTTCCTTTCCATGGAATGGCTGATCTCTTGGCCAATTATGCTATTCCTATATTTTTCTTATAGGAATAAACATTGCTTACCATTGAGATATCAACTTCGGTAGAACTATAGAAGGCTATATTCTTTTTCTTTCTTTTTTTGAGAAACAAAGGGACTATAATCGATTGCCAAGAATTTGGATATAGCCTTGTAAAGTCAAGAGTGGAGTATATTACAAAGACTAAGGGGGTGTTTGGTAATGTTGTTCTAGTAACGTTGTTTGTATTTTTTGAAAATATGTATAGGTGAAAAAGTGTAGAAATACATGTAATGTTGTTTAAACACAGAAAAATGTTGTTCCAGTTACTCTACTAAACACCTCCTAACTTGTCTAAACTAGTTCATTGCTACAGCTTTGTCCTTTTAGAAATCAAAGTAATAAAGGTATAACTAAATTGTTTCGGCATGAATCCTTCAATTATATTTGTGCGTACCCAAAATGTAATTATTGGGCTTAAACTCTATTTGGGCTCACAATCTATTTGTATTGTGGGTTTTTGGGGTTCTTACTATGGGGGTTTCGTGTTCAGTTACTCAAATACCTTCGCCTACTTCACTCTTTCTTGGACCTCTTGGAATCCCTTTTTTCTCTTTCTCTCAGTGTCTTTGTTTCTTTGAATACTCTCTCAACCTTTCCCCAGTGTTTACCCTCCCAAAAGCCAATCCTCAGTCTCGAATTATCCTCTCTTATTTATAGCTCAAGGTTAGTGGAAAAGCTATGATTATTTTCATGGTGAGTGGAAAGAAAGGTTCAATGCTATTACCCTTAAGTGGGTGTTTAGTTGGGAATGGGAGGTGGTGAAAGTGGCATTAGAACTAGTTCCACCGCTAGACGGACTACCCAGCGGCGGCACTCCCTAGGCTTTACAGAGCTCCCTAGGACCCATCTCCTCGGGAAATTGCCCTTCCCGACCAAGTAGGATCTCGCCTTCGTGGTTCATGTCATAACTAACTTCGTAGTGGTTTTCGGATTTTAGTTGGGTGTCAAGGATCACCTAAACCATGTTCGTGGACCCGATAGAGTATGTGTTCGCGCATGATACTTTAGCACTTAAGGCCCAACAATTTTTGGGCCTTGTACACGTGGCATTATTGTGATGGGTTTCGTGGGTATTGGGCCTATAGAGGAATAACGTCCTGTACAATATCCTAATAATGCTTAAAGAATAATGGGGATAAACTATTGATGAATATTTTTTTCTTAGTCTCCTCAGCAATTCATTATCCTCAACTAAAGCATAATTTTATATTAATCCATTTAAAAGCCTTGGGGAATTAAAAATACGAGGAGGCAAACAATTTTTAAACCAATTTGATCTCTATTTGTGAGCCACCTTTTCTTGTTTTTTAGAAAGAAATCTATAACATTACTCCCACTAATGATAGTTGTTACATACTTGCACGAAAAAGAAAAGCTAAATATTCGAATTCTAATTTTATCAAATACATATATTCAACTTACGGAATTAATTTCATAATAATTGCTCTCTATCATTGGTAAAATACTAATAAGTTTTTCATGCATCCAAAAAGATTAAATTGATAACAAGATTATACTAATGTAGATGAAAATATAAAGCAAAGCCTTCTTCAGTTTTTTGTTTTGAAAGGCTTTTTTTTTTTTTGGTTACCTAGAAAAATGAAAAAAAGTGAAAAACTTATTTGCAAGCTTTAAAAAAAAAAAAAAAAAAGACAAAACCTTATCCTCTCAGACAGCACACGCCTCCTTAGCACTCCCAAAGCACACAAACCCTCTCTACTTCCTCCTAAGACAAAAGCATGGCAACCCTTCACTTCACTCCATCTCCTACACTCATTCTACCAAGACACAACCACACCACCACCCCCTCTGCTACTGCATTCCATCTCAAAATCAAACCATCCCGGCTCTCTTCACCAATTGTTCGATCATACAAAGTGGTCATCGAGCACGAGGGTCAAACTACCCAGCTAGAAGTGGAACCAGACGAGACCATTCTAGCCAAGGCACTTGACACTGGCCTGTCTGTCCCACATGACTGCAAGCTTGGGGTATGCATGACTTGCCCAGCTCGGCTTTTGAGTGGCTCAGTTGATCAGAGTGATGGTATGCTTAGTGATGATGTGGTGGAGCGAGGTTATGCACTTCTATGTGCAGCTTATCCACGCTCGGATTGTCACATTAGAACTATTCCTGAGGATGAGCTGCTTTCTTTGCAATTAGCAACAGCTAATGACTAATGATTTTGATTTTTGTATTTTTTGATATAGTTTGAGGATGTTGGTTCTTTATTGTTGAATTGAGTTACTTTGTGCTTCTTACTGATAAAAATCATGTTATGTGCCGCATTTCAGTTATTATTTGTGCAATCATCTTGGTTTTCAATCCTGTTCGAATATGGCATTGATTCAAACAATAAATCTAGGGACATAATCTTTTTTTTTTTTTTTCTACGCTGATGATATCATCTATTTTGATTGGCTTATAATAAAGTTGTGTCAATAATATGAGACTATGTGAAGGCGTAACTTTAACAAGTCGTCAAAAAACGCATTGCTTTTGTTAAAATTGGCTATGGCCAAAATGCTGCTGGATCAACCAGGCAGAGGGAGGCGGTTACTCTATGTTATGGGCTAAAACTAGTGTCTATATCACTAAGTTATGGTATTTGCTATTGTGGTGGAAATGTAGATAATGGTATGGTTAGTGATCTATCCAGATAGGATGAACAAAAATATATAAAGCAATTATATTAGAAATCAAAGTTCAAAACCATGTAATGATGAATGGGCCGCAATTAAGAAAGATATGATTGTTATTCATACTTTACAAAGAACAAATCCAAGAACACCAAATGATTGTACAAGATATAATGCAAGACAATACTGAACACCCTAATAAATAACTGAAGCCTACTACAGAATCATGCAACCACGGTTGGCTAAACTCCTCTCGTCCTGTGTTTAGTTGTGGAGCAGAGAGAGGTTAACAAAACTACACTCAGAATATTACAACCTTTGGGGTTGGAATTGTATTGTTGTAGTTCCTCGTCTTCTCATCAAAGGGTCTTCACTAAAATTTTCTTCTGCTGTGAACTGTCTCATGATGGTCAGATCAAACTACAACAGTTCACATCAGAAAGCAATCAGAGCCCGTTTCAAATAAAGTAGTAAAATTAAAAAGTAAAGACTCCGTTGGCAACAGACTAGACTAGCCATATAGAACAAATTGAACAACCTTGCTTCTAACGTCTAAGGTGTAGATGACAGACCACCTCTTATGGGTCTCTTTTGCTTAAGCTTCGACTTCACATTAACACCATTATCAATGATAGATTGAAGCACAATCTAAAGCTTCCCTTCCAATCTGTAATCCTTCCTTGGAGTGTAAACCACATCATGAACATCATCAGCCAATGCTCTCTGAGCCAGAACCGCCCCCACAGCACCACAAGCAGTCACATTCCTAATTGAAGCCAGGTCAAACTTCATGTCTTTAGAAATGGAATGTGCCACAGCAACAACCTTAGTTGTCACCCTGTGAACAACACAGGCACGAACAGAAGCCTTGGATATGTAAATGTCCAAGCAAAAAGGTTCGTGGTAATGACCCATAATCTGATTATAAGTCGGAGTCCTTAGCTTCTTACCAACACAAGCATTTTCCAGTTCATCAAGTGGAGACTTGACAAATTTGTTGCCTGCAACCTTAGGAATTTTTTAAACTCTTGGGGCCATGTTACCACTAGGGATTTCCTTTTTTGCTTTTCTTTCCATCATTCTCTTGATTTGAAGACTTCCTTCGCCAGAAATCAAGATTGTACTCTTCAAATTCCTCGGAATCCAGTCAAGTTTATAGAACAGATTGCCACGAATTCTCATATTATCAATGTCATCAAAGTCCTGATCACACTCAACAACTTGAGAACAAGAATCAGCTGGTTCATCAACCATAAGAGAATTTGTTCCCAATGAAGAACTACCGTCTACTCCTTGCCAAGCTTGTGTGACTATTTCTCAGAAAGTATGTTTTGTGTGTGTGAGACTATTTCTCTGTTTGGCTGCAAGGAAACTTGAGGAAAAGTAATGTCAAAGGGGTAAAAAGCTTTTGAATCCTATCTTTTCTTTTTATGTCTTCGGGGAATTGTAATGCTTGACTAATATGGGCTGAAATAGTGGTGCCAGACTTAGTTCTTGAGTTCTCAACTTTCTGGGTTCCCTTGGAAACATAGAAACTTTGTTTCCTTATCTTATATTATTCATTGAAACTGGACTGAGTGACGAAATGCTGGGGTTTATGCTTTCGTATTGTTTTGTTTTCAGAACACAGAAGCATAGCTCAAGCAAGCCAGTTGTGTTTGGCTTTGCTTGAAATTTCTTTCCTTGACATAAAATGTATTTTTTACCAAGAAAGTAGGAGAAGTTATTGTAGGTTATGTTGTTTTGTATATATGTTTTGAAGGAGAATATAATCGTTTATTTGGGGACATTTTGTGGGAAGACCCACATTGCTGTACTGCTTATACACAAGCTGCGTCACTTGATAAGGATGCCCCAAAAGAAGAACATAAGCCTCTTTCTCGCCCCTACAGTGGCTCTGGTTCGGCAGGTAAGCTACTATTCATCATATTGCTTTGTAATTTAATGTTCAGTTTTGGATTGTATTTAAGTTTGAGACAATTTTTGTATTTTATACGGCTGGTACATTGCATAATAATGAAGTGGTGTGCTTCTTGTTATGGCTGAAGTGGTAGGTGTGTGCCTGTGAGAAGGGGGTTGGGCTGTTGGTTTTAGTGCTTATGTATTCAATTTCTCATCGTGATTCTAGATTTTAAGAAGGAGCTTTCCGATTCCACAGGCTTCAATTTCACCTTGGAAGGGAGTTAATTTGGCATTTAATAAGTAGAATGAGAAGCTTTACACAAGCCTAAATGCTGATAATACCATTTTTTTTTTTTTTATATTCTTAATATTTTCGTTCTTTGCTGGTTTATTGAACATACCACAAAAAATGAAACAGCCAAAGAAAATTTGTTGCATAGAGGACTACACGGCATCAGATAGTTCTGCTTACACTCATTATGGATGTCGTTGTAAATTGGAAAATATTTTCTACGTTATGCTAATACATTGGCTCTCAAGCTGTAAAATTCAGGGGGGTGCAGATTGCTGTTGACACTGCGTCTCCTGCTGATCATGCTCATGTAACTGGGCAGATGCCAGTGGATTAACTATTATCTTCTGGAGATAAAGAGGGCTTTGCTGTTTAGTCTTTGAGGAATTCAGCTGCTATGTGGAGAAAGAGGCTTTTTATAGGATGTATTCCAATTGAAGCTAATGTTGTTAATGTGCAGTTGCATTTTAGTCAGTTTGGCCATGTTTTGGGCATGTATCTTCCCAAGGTAAAAGTAGCTGATTTGTATCTAGTTTAATTGAGAATGATGTGGATAATTAGCAGACTAAAATATTACTGCATCTTTTTCGCGACAACTTTTTTCTATATGCTTAGACCATGTCCATGCAGCATGTAATTAGATGTGTTGTTAAACCTGCTTGCTTGCTGAGCGATACTTTTACCACCTTATCTATATACCAAAATATCAATATTTTGCAACACTAGTAATAATAGTTGAAATCAAGATGTTGTAATATGACTACAATACGGAAAGTGAACACATGAACACTGAGGTAACACCAATTGGAAAACAGATGAGATATTCTGCCAAAATCATCTTGGGTGCAAATTGAAAATTAGTAACTGCTCAAAGGCTTTTCCTGGTACTAATTGATTACATGGTTTTTTCACGTTTCTATTTGCATATCATCAAAATTAATTTTGTACTGTAATTGCATATGTTGTGTTATATATTAGTAGTATTTATCACATCCTTCTGGGGTTTGCCCATATGTTATTGGCTTAACTAATATCATGATGTATTTTTCATCAGAATTAAAGAAAAACCTCTCTTAGGGGAATCGGTTTTGTGACATTTGCTGTAGAAATTTCAGCTCGAGAGTGCATTGGATACTTGGGCAGAGATGTGTCAGCTGATGTTATCGTGAGATATGATATGCCTCTTGTTGGCGTTGGGACATGTGCTTGGGCCTATTAGGCACTCATGTAGTTAGCCGAGTATCAAAGGAAAGAGACTCAGAAATTCCTTAGTCTAAGAGAAACTCAAGAATTCTTGGAGAGGTCAAAACAGAGGAAAGCATAGTGAAGAGTGTGAGAAAAGATTTCAAAATCAGGATGATCTTTGAAGGAAATGGCTTCAATTCTATCCTGAACTGAGTTCTCTATTGTAACTGGTTTGTACCTCATTCCATCTTTAATGACCTCTGCTGAGAAGTTTGCTTGTAGCTGGGTTTGTGATTGTTCTGTTTATAGAAACAAGATGTTGGGCACGATTAGTACCTATCTGGCGCTGTAGTTTAGCTTGAAGACACGAGTGTGTGTCTGTGTAGAATAGGTTGCGATGATGTAATACTGTTTCTATGTTGAGTAGGGAGTTTATGTCATGGCAGATGCCCTTGACTTGTTATACTGTACTAGCTGATGTCTCAATGTTTCAAAGTGTTTCTGATTATATTGGTTTGTTTCATATCAATAAAAATTTCTGAATTCTCAACGACCATTTTTTTTTTTCCTTGGTAGTTGCATTTGTCATTGGCTTCTCACTTTAGCACCTTCGGGTCCGTTTGGATAGAGCTTATTGCTGAAAACTGAAAACACTGTACCAAAATAATTTTTAAATGTGTGAATAGTGCTGTGGGTCCCATTTTTAATTTTAAAAAATCTGAAAAGTGAAGTTTGTGGGTCCCGTGAACAGTACACGGGATCCACAAATTTGCTGAAAGTCAACAAAATCGGCTATTGTTCATGCATAGTAGCATGAACAGTAGCCGCTTCTCCTGTGAAACGCGTGAAGCAGAAGGAAAAAAAAAAAAAAAAAAAAAACGCTGAACACAGACGCTTCTTTTTTCATCCGTATCCAAACTCAGCCTTCGTATCCCGTCACAATGTTTTACTTTTTTTCTTGGTGAAAAAGGGATTTATTTATTGAAACTTAAGAGCTAATACATCTGTCCAGAAGCTATATCAAACAGATGGCTAGTTACAAAAGGGACCATAGGGCACTCATGAGGAGTACCGATATCCCAACATAGCTATACATTACAGTGATCATATTGTTCACAATGTTTTACTGATAAGCCAAGTTTACATATCTTCTTTTCTTTTGAGGGTGAGGACTAGGGAGGAGGGGCGGAGCTATAGCAAGGCTTGGGGGGCCATGACCCCCCAAAATTTTAAAAAATTATTTTATTATGTATAAGTATTAAAAATTTTAAATATTTCGATACAAAAATAGACGTTGGCCCCTCCAAATGTTTGAGTTAGTCCAATGATACTTTTAAAAATCAATAGAATTTATCAATTGGTCTAGTATTTATAGAAACAATATAGTTTTTGTTTTCTCTAATTTGTTTTTTTAACGTGTTTAATATAAAACTAAACAGCTTTTGTATAATATTGGAGTTTAAAAGATGATAAATTCCCTTAAAAAATTATCTTGTGAATATATGTGAAAGTTGTTAATTTTATATGCAATATATCTATAAATTATGACCTACTCTAGTATCAAAATATTAATGTTTATATAACCTACTAGTATCAAAATATTGATGTTTAGATTTATGTACATGCATTTACACATGTATGTGATGGTTTATTTTGACTCAAGACTACCATATTAGTAGCAAAATTTGGCCTCCTAAACAAAAAATCCTAACTTCGCCCCTGAGGGAGGGGAAGGGTCAATGGTGGACGTTAAATAAAGGCAATTTTTTTTTTTACATGACTGCTTAAAGAAAAATAAAAAAGGGAAAAGGGTGAAAAAAAAAAAAAAAAAAGCTTTATCCAACCTTTAGAAATTGCCAGGTAATGACATACCTTTTTTCAAAAAAAAAATGAATTCCAGGTATATGATATTATTTTGTAAAAATGATCCCATAATCTTTCATTTCAAGCAATTACTTAATTAGACTTTTTTTTTTCTTTTAAAGAGTTTCAACTTATAGCGTCCGCTTCTAATGATAGCTCTTTATTGTCAGACCAAGACATCAATTAATATGTAATGTGGACGAAAAATGAATCTTAGATTTCTTATTCAACCATAAGAGACTTTACTAGTTGAGCTAACTGAAACTCACATTACTTAATTAAATTAAGAGTGAGTTTTTGTTAACTTAACTCATAAAATCTTTTATTGTCAATAAGAAATTTGAGGTTTAAACCCTACATACACAAAAACAAATTAGTGTCTTGAGCCTGATGATAAAAAGCAATCAATATAAAGAGAATACTATAGGTTAAAATTTTATTGTATATTTCTAAATAAATAAATAAATAATTTGATGAATAAATAAATAAATAATTAAACTAGGAATATAGCTTATGACATGCCACATATATCAAACCTTGTTCACGTGAAAGCTATCATTAAAAGAAGGCCATGAGCACTAGGCAATAATTATAAGAGTTGCGTTGGCAAGTTAGGGTTTCCAAGGAATTTTCTTAAACTTTAAAGAAGATAGTTGCATCCTATAGGAAAAATATTAGCTACGTGTGAGCCTATAGTGCATGTGAGTGCGGATTAATGTTGCATCTTGAGTACTTCAAATGGACAATGGATCAATGTTGCATCTTGAGTCCTTCAAATGGACTATGGATAGAAAATTTGAATAAAAACGCTAAATGCCTACATCAAGTTATAAGTCCAAAATTAAATTTTTAAATATTAAGGAATGAATTATGAATGACTAAAGTTTAGATGTAATAAATGGTTTTAGCAAAACAGAAAAGAAAAAAAACATATGTGAATGGAAATATATATATATATCATATAATCATATAATATATAATAAAAATTGGGCTTAAAAGCCATGATTGCGCTAAGTGGCTTCACCAAAATGCAAAAAAAAAAAAAAAAAAAAAAAAAGATATAATTTTTTTTTGTTCTTATCTTCTTATCTTATAATTTCTAAGTTGATTACAATCCAAATTCTTCTTCTTATCCTTTTATTATTAATTTATTTTTTACTATTTTTTTACTTAAATTATATTAGTACACATAAAAAAAAACAAGGTTATTTTAATTATTTGTTCATATTTTTTTAGATTAAAAAAATAGATATAATAGTTTGTTTTCTATCCTCTTCTCCTATAATTAATTAAGTTTTACATATTATTGTTTTCCCTTAATTGTTAATATCAACTTCTCTTTCTTTTTTATTTCTCCTCTCCACTTACAATTTTTTAATACTTGATTTTTATCAACTATTTTAAGTGTTAATTTATCCACTTTTAAAATCTTCAATAGACACACGTGACTAAGTTTTAAAAAATACTTTCTAAAAAAAATAATTTTAAAAAGTATAAAATTCTATTTCAACTAAAACTATGATTATTGTTTTTGTATATATATATTTGCTACATTAGAGTTAGCCAAATGAGCAAAAGAAATTGATACAGATGTAATTTGTAATAAAGGAGACTCCTACATTTGTTGAACAATTAATTCCTCCAGTTTTATAATTCCATACGAATAAAACTTCTATTGTCTCACTTGAAAAAATCCTACTTATATAGTTATATTCCTTTGGAAAAGGCATTAGCTCCATCAATTTTGGTGGCTTCTTTCACTTTTTTTTTTTTAGTTGAGAATATTTATCACATTAAATTTCTGCTAGTTATATGTTCTACCTCTTCTTTTGATAAACAAATTATATGTTCTACCTTCAATCATGTTATGGTATTCACTTTAATTAAAATTATTTTCATGTTACAAGTTATCCTGAAGCTTTGAAGCCCAAGTTATGAAGTTTCAAGATCTTAAAACTTTACCCTTCAACATGCTATCTTCAATGCAAATTCCACACAGATGCTATTATATGATTATATCTATTCCATTGAAACTTCAAGTGACTTTAGGTCTAGATGCTACTTTTATTTTATTTTTTTATATGTGGATCTCATATTTATGCCACAAATTTTTATTTTTATTTTTTTCATTTATTTAGTTCATTATTTGTTTTGTAAGGGCTGGCTTTGACTCTTAGGCCCAAAAGATGAATGGATTAAGGCCCAAAGAGCCCAATACAATAAATTTATAGAGAGTGGGCTAAAAAGCTAAGCTTCAATAAAGTGGACCATGCCCTCAATGGGCTAAAGATGGTAAGAGAGCAAGGAAAAACAGTGAATAGACAAATGTGGTGCACATAAATTCTTCCTCGGCAATGTCTGAGGAGAGTAATTCTTGAATATATTTCTCTTCGATTTAATTAATGTTACAGTTCTTAATGCTACCGTGTTTTCTCTACAGATTTTCTACCCCCTTCTTCTTGGAGGGTCTCTCACATTATATAGCTCCCTTCAGGCAATCTTGGCTCTCCATTTGTTGATCGTCCAGTCCACCACTTGAGTGTTTGTCCCGAGTCCAAATCTATTGTCCCACTTTTCGTGCTCCACTCTATACTCCACCAATAAAAACTTGCCACGTATTTACCTAATTAATTAAATACTACTATTAATTAATAATGGTAGCATTAATAAGTCAATAAATGTAGTATTTAGTTAATTAAGTAAACACGTGGCAAGTTTTTATTGATGAAGTATAGAGTGGAGCACGAAAAGTAGGACAGAAGATTTGAACTCGTTTGTCCCATCAAACATCTTCTCAAACCTCTCGGGAATTGCGGCGGCCAAGGTAACACTATTTAGTGGTATTCTCCACATAAATGCAACCAGGAGGTTTGGTGGGATGCATTAAATATAGGGGCAGCTACCATCCCTTCAATCATGCCAGAGCTAACCCCATCTCTGAAGCTTTTTCTCGATAGTAGGACCTCCTCTGGCAATGTGCCATTAACGTGGCCTTACTGTCCGAGTGTGTGGCCTCCTCGGCACGATAATGGACTCCTTGGCCATGGATACGACATGTGGCACAGGTACCTTATTTAAATTCTTGCACCCCACATGTTTTATTGAGATTTGTAAATATTTAATTTTGTAAATTATTTATAAAAGGGTTGTATGAAACCAAACTTACATAAAGGCTTTTCCCCATTTTTGTAGAATAAAAAATGTTGCTGACACCCATTCGGCATGGCAGTGATTTCTTAGAATTATAAATGTTGGTGGGATTGTAGAGGGTGGAAGATAGAATTTAAGGTGAAGAAAGCTTCTATATGAATATTAGAATTTATGTAGACAACTTCTATATGAAGATTAAAATTTTGTTAGATTGGCAAAAAAAAAAACACTTTAATTATTAGCTTTAATATTTTATAGTAATTGTTGTGGAACGTGGGTGGATTTTTTCCTTTTACTAAAGCATGTGAAGATCTCATATTTAATCATCTCAAAAAAACTTCACTCCACGCATAAGATTATCAATTATTCCCTTTTTGCTTACATAATGTCAAGAAAACAGTGCTCATAACCTCTAATGATGTGTTTTATCTCCTCGAAATGCTTATTTCTTTTTCAATTTTTTCACTTCAAAATAAAGTGTTTTGGTCATAGGTGTCATTGGTATAGCTCATTTTAATTAATTATTCAATACTCCGGACATACAATTATAATACTAGGTCATACTACTATATGCATAAAAATATTTTACACTTTCATTAATCATTAAAATAGTTATTGTACATCAAACTCTTTTACCAAGAATTTACTATAAATGAATATATATTTCTTAAGTTATAAGAAATTTAAAACTCTAATTCACTTAAAATTAGATCAGCAAGAGTTTCAAGTAATATTTATTTTGATTATATATAATTATTTTATGTTTTAATATGTAAAATTTATATTTACAGACCAAGTTTATACAAAGTGACTTAATATATGTATATATATATATATATATATATATATGTGTGTGTGTGTGTGTATTATATGTCATAATATTAATAGGTTTTATCATGTGGCTTACTAACTATTAATATAGTTTTAATTTTTTACATATATCTTTTAAATTAAGCCGTGCATCACATGTGCATAATACTAGTGTGTGTGTGTGTGTATATATATATATATATGTATACACACACACACACACACACACACATATATATATATATATATATATATATATATATTAATAGGCAAAGCTAAGAGAAAATCCAATTAAATTCTAAATTAGAGTTTAATTGGATTTTCTAATAGGCAATGCACTACGTGTCTCATCTAATTTTTAAATTTGTGTGTCAAGTAAATTATTAAATGCAAAAATCAAAGAGTATAAATTCAATTAGATTTTAAATTAAAGTTCAATTTTGCGCCATGTGTCCCATCTAATTTTATAATTTTTGTGGAAAATGAATTATTGGGTGCAAAAACCAAAGAATCTAGATCCAATTAAATTATATATATATATATCTAATTGTGATTGTTTTTAAATGTACTCGTGCATGTGCAGAGGGTTATACACTAGTCTCTCTCTCTCTCTCTCTCTTCTCTCTCTCTCTCTATAATAATAATAATAATAATAGATGAAATTATATATATCTAATTGTGATTGTTTTTAAATGTACTCGTGCATGTGCAGAGGGTTATACACTAGTCTCTCTCTCTCTCTCTCTCTTTCTCTCTCTCTCTCTATAATAATAATAATAATAATAGGTGAAATTGAGAGAAACTCAAATTAAAATTCCAAATTAGAGTTTCAATTTCGCGTCATGTGTTCTAAATTATTTATTCTTAAAGAGTTTTATTTCTTAATTTTAGAATTAAATGTGGGACCACATCATAAATATTCATCCAAGTGAGTTATTAAGTACAAAAACTAAAGAGTCTAGAATAAATGAATAAAAAAAAAGTGCTTCACAATAATTAAAAAAAATGAAAATTTTACATTTTGATACCTAATAATATCAACACAAATTTTTTAAAGAATTAACAAAATATAAAAATGACTATCAATAGTATTTAAATTATATATATAAGAATTATATTACGCATTTTTTTAATTTTTATGTCAAATGAATTATTACTTGTAAAAATTAGAGAGTCAAAATCTGATTAGATTCTAAATTGGATTTCAATTGGAGTCCAATATTGTGCCATGTGTCCATCTAATTTTTTTAATTCTTGTGGCAACTGAGTTATTAAGTGCCAAAATCAAAAAGTCTAAATCTAATTAAATTCTAAATTATATATATATATATATATATATATATTTAATGAGAAATCACTACATATTTTAGAAATGTACATTTTTAAAAAAGTGTAAGCTAATACTATGTATAATTTGAATATCTTCTCAAAAAAATGTACAATTCGAACCCTATAATTATGATTGTTTTTAATTGTATTCGTATATATGCATGAAATTACACTCTAGTTTAATCTTAATAGAAAGGAAGATAGCTTTGTTGACTTTTTAAAAAATTTGAGCATTAGCATTGGGGTGGAAAAAGTAAAACCCTACAAATTACTATCTTACACTCACACAAGCCCGAAACATGCAACAACCATGTTTCAATATCTTATAAATTATACAACTCAACTACAGTAGATTGCTACATTTACACATTACTAATCACTGGTTTTAAACTTAAAAATCAATTATTTATTCACTCCACGCTCTCTCTCTTTTCTTCCCTGATAATATTTTACTGTTGATTTATAATATTTTATCGTATAGTTATCGTGCGTACCTAGATGGAGCTCTTAGGTCCAATTTCTATTTGGGCTCACAATCTATTTATTTTATGGGCTTTTGAATTTCCTACAATGGGTGGTCCTGTGCTCAGTAGCCCAAAGCGCTTGCTCTCTATACTCTCGAAATTGTTCTCCCTTTCTTTCCCAGAACGATCACTATCCTTGCTCTGCCTTTTTCCCCTCTAATTGCCAACCCCTTTTTCAAATTCCTATCTATTTTTTATAGCCTAAGGTTGGTGGAAGGATTATGATTGTTTTCATGGTGAGTGGGAGAAGAGGTCCAATGCCATTACACTTAAGTGGGTGTTTAGTTGGGAGTGGGAAGAGGTGAGAGTGGCATTGGAACTGGTTCCACCGCTGGATGGACTGCTTGGCAGCGATACTCCCAAGACTTCACTGTGCTTACGGGGGACTCATCTTTTTGGGAAATTGCATCCCCCGAGCAAACAGGATCTCACCTTTATGGTTTATATCATAACTAGCTTCATAGCGTTTTTCGGATTTGAGTTGGCTGCCAAGGACCATCTAGATCGTGTTCGTGGACTTGATAAAGTATGTGATTTTGCTCGTGATATTTTAGGACTCGAGGCCCAACGAGTTTTAGGCTTTGTATGCGTGGCATTATTGTGATGGGTTTTGTGAGTATTGGGCTTACAAAAGAATAGCGTCCTGTACAGTTATATTATTTGATTATGTTATATTTTAAAATAAAAATTGAGATATTGAATGTATTGTAAAACTAATGTAAATACTCTAGTTTGTAGGGGGACATTAACATACTTTCCCGACTCTTTTTTATTTAATTTTTTTTCCTTTATAGAAGATAAGAAAAGACTTTGAGATTATTTTGTAAAAAGATATCAAAAAAGAAAAAAAAATTATAAAAAGATTATCTAAATCAAGAATGTATTTTGACTAAATTTTGATTAAAAAAAATCTTTATACATATATATATATATATATATATATATATATATAAAACTAAAATACTCTCTACAATTTTTCACGTTAACACAATATTTAAAAAATAAAATTAAAAACTTTATTTTACTAAAAAAAACAGGATTCTTATCTTAAAAAAAATAAAAAACCAAGCTTTCGTTTAGATACAGCTTATTTTGCTGAAAACTGAAAATACTATAACAAAATATTTTTTAAATATGTAAATAGTACTGTAGGACCCATGTTTATTATATTTTTTTCTAAATAAAATAGTTGTGGATCCCATGAAGAGTACATGACAGTATACTTTGTCTCCTAAAAGCTAAACGAACGCGTGCATAAATAAAAAAGTGAATTACAAAATGCCAATGCTGGAAAATAATTCCTATCCAAATGTATACTTAATCTGAAAACATTAAGAATTGAAAATAATATAGTAAAATAATTTTTAAATATATAAATAGTCCTGTATGACTAATTTTTTATGAAAAATTTATTGAAAAGTAAAATTTGTTGCTCTACAAACAATGCATGGTACCTACTCATGTGCACTGTACCATGAGAAAAGTCAACTGCGGCTTTATTTTAAAAAAAAAAAAAAAAAACGTGGAAACGCTGCCACCGTTTCCACCCTCTTCTATTTAAGAACGTAGCATATGATCACTCCAGAACGATCCTGCAATCATTAACAAAAATACGGAGACATATCATGATAACGTGACACTCTCTAAAACCAACCATCCTCTCTACCTCTCTAAGCTCTTCTTCTCTCTCTATATCCCCGATAGTTTCTGAAAATACATTCCAAACGCGAAAGTCTACTCAAAGGCACAGAGAGAGAGGACAGACACCCATGACGGAGCCATAGCTGCCGTTACCCATCAAAGCCATCACAAGATCTCCATTGTCATAACAAGCAGGCCCAGTTACCAATGCTTCAAACTCTGGCCCCAGTTATCCAATCAGTTCTTTTACTGGTGTTGTTGGCATATAATTGGTACTGGTAGTGCTACTGTTGATTTGTACTCCTGTTTACTTTCAAAGAATAGTTGGTTGAATCAAAATCCAAATAATTGGTGTTGGCTAAATTACCAACCCATGAGTTGTGTTGAAATTATATATAAACAAACAAAAGAAAACTATTAGATTATTAGATAGAAGCTTAAGGATAAAACATAAGGATGAGACATTTGAATTTAAATAAAATACAATAGTTGGAACCAAATCCACTGCAAGTTTATCTGAAAGTTGTAGAAGCATTTGAATTGGAATTTTGATTTGCAACATGATCTGTAGAGGCAACGTGAGCTGTAGATCAAAGGCATTTATCTTGACAGGGTCTAGAGCTTACAAGTAAATAAGTAATCAAATTCAAATAGCACATTATGCATTTCTGTATAAACAGAGAAATTGTATCCTTGAATCATGTACCTATGTAAAAATTAGTACACTGATCACACTCCACACAGATTGAGTAATGAATTTTACTTTTGATTTTGGTGAGTGAGTGATTCTACTCTAGGTTCTGATTTTTAGTTTTCTGAAATTTAGCTGCTGTTAATTATTAAACAAAGAGTTAGAGATGGAATTTGAGAAGTTGCTTAATTAAATTCTTTGTTAGTGCTCTTTGATTCATCTTTTCATTTTCTGCTCACAATTTGTACATGGTTTTTTTCCTTAATGAATTTGTATAGCTATTTAATTGATTGGTTTAGAATTGTTATGGTTTCAATGATGTCCAGTGGTTATTTGACTTATTTCTAACTATGATGTTGCTAACTAATTGTCATGTAAGCCAAATCTAAGTTTAATGTTATAATTTTCCTCTGCCATTCAAAGATGTTGCATAATAAATATATTCAAGCCTAATTTGTAGACTGTCCAATCCTCTGGCGTAATCTCAACATGTTCTATTGACAGGCTTATATCGATGATAATTGAGATGTTATGGATTGGAATCCTATTTTAATTTGATTGATATTTTCCATTCACTAATTTAATGTTTCCTATGAAGGATAGGAATTTCTGACATTGAAATCCTAATGTACAATTAAAGAGGAAGAAACAAAGAATTTTTTAAATCTTCATACACAATAGTTTTTCCGTGCATCGCACGGGTTGACGACTAGTAATATATATCTTTATGATTGAAAAGAATCCAACGATCTCCTTTTATCATTTGTCTTTCTTTCCCTTCTCTCTCCTGCAATGTCATCGAATCCAATGCTAATCTCACTTTAACTCTATTCTTCTCCACTTTCTTTGCAGCTGAATGCTGGTGATTTTTTCCGGGGAACAATTGCTTCCATGACCTTCCATGGCCACTCAAACAGCCTGATTTCCTTCTTCTTCTTCTTGGAAATACGATGTCTTCCTTAGTTTTTGTGGTGACAACACCCGCAAGAATTTTACAGACCATCTCTATACTGCTTTGAAACAAAAAGGCATTACCACCTTTAGGGATGATGAGGAACTTGAGAGAGGAAAATATATAAACTCAGAGCTCTTGAAAGCAGTAGAAGAGTCTAAGTATGCAATCGTTGTTCTTTCAAGAAACTATGCATCTTCAAAGTGGTGCTTGATTGAAATAGCAAAAATTGTCGGATGCATGAAAGACAATGGGTTGACAGTTTTGCCTGTCTTTTACCATGTGGATCCCTCTGATGTACGGAACCAGACGGGGAGGACTTTCATCGAAGCCTTTGCTAAGCACTCAAGAAATCCCAAGATTAACAAAGAGGATGTGCAAGCATGGAAAGCTGCTTTGAAAGAAGTTGGCAATATCTTTGGATGACATTTACATGATAGGTAACATTTTTCTTTTCTTCTTTCGGTGTCAACATAGATTACTTGGAAACTTGTGCATAATCAATATTTACTTTTTCTAGTTGAATCCAAACAGAGAAAATTTCAGTTTGTCACCTGTATGTATTATGAACTTAGGAAATTACAGCTCAAGTTGGACTTTGGTTCTTACTGAATTACTGATCAATATGGACAAATAAAGTCACGAACTTCGTAATCCGCGTTTTGTAAGTGGTTTGTCAAGACAAGGAAGCTTTGCCTTTTATAGTTGACCCTTAATGATTTCAAAGTAAATGCTTGCCTCTTTCAGTTCAAGATGTCTAATACAGCCAGTTCGCTCATCCGAGATTGCTAGTGCAGCAACTCCACTTCTAGCATTTGAACCTCTCAACTCACATACAATACAACCTGAAATATGCCAACTCCACTTCTAGCATTTGTTGCATACAAATACAATGAAATTTGACATGAAACATGCCAACATTAAAAAAAATCCTAGCACTTGTGATTTCTAAATGGTTACCCCTTCAAGAAAGAGCAGGGCTGCAGGGGTTGATAAAGAAAAACAAAGAACAAGAAGGGGCCCAGCCAGATGGTGAACCACTGAAATTTAAGATCATTTTGGCTTGAAAAGCAACAATAGAATTCGTACCCCCTCCTCCCAAAAAAAACCATGACATGTATCTCTATAAGTTGCTGTCCTGTATGTCAATCTGAAGAACAATTTGGGAGGGCTGGAAAATAGCCTTCATGTATCAATAAAATAATTTGAAGTTGTGTTATAGATACTTCAATCGGTCTTTTTATATGTTTTTTCTTATTGTGAACATTAAAGAAAAAGAAAAAAGGATCATGAAAATATAAATCCAAGAAAAATACTACAAGGGACTAAATAGAATTAGGCACACTCACAAAGCACTGAATTGTTATATAGTCATGATGCTGCTATAATACATTTTTTGAATTCCCCTTTTGCTATTGAACGAAGATAAGTTTGAATTTATACAAAATGCTTTGCGTCTTTAATGTGGCTAACTCTATCTCCTCAAAATGATTGTTTTACTGTCTTCTTTGTAGGCATGAATCAAAAGTTATCCAAGAAATCCTTAAAAGGATATATAAAGAATTGAATAGAAATTCTTAAGGACTGTTTCTAAGGATCTTGTTGGAATAGAATCTCGTGTGAAGGAAATGTTGGAATTTTATTTGGATGAAGGGCTGGGTGGTGTTCGCTTTGTAGGGATTTGCGGGATGGGTGGAATAGGCAAAACTACTCTTGCACAAGAAATTTATCAAAGAATTTCTGGTAAGTTTGAAGCTAGCAGCTTTATCTCTAAGGTAAGAGAAGAAACTAAAAAACAAGGCCTAGTTTCTTTACAGAAGCAACTTCTTTCTAAGATCCTTATGGAAAGTGAAATAAATTTTGGGGATGTTAGTGAGGGAATCAATCTTATAGTGAATAGAATGTGTAATAAAATGGTTCTTATTGTTCTTGATGACGTGGATGATGGAGAACAATTAGAAGCACTTGCAGGGAAACATGATTGGTTCGGTGTAGGAAGTAGAATCATTATAACAAGTAGAAATAGCCATTTGTTGAGAAGTCATGAAGTGGATGATGTATATGAAGCTAGGGGGTTGAACAGAAATGAGGCTTTGGAGCTTTTTAGTTGGAGAGCGTTCAAGAAGAACTATCCTGAAGAAAATTATGTGGATTTGTCTATGAATTTTGTGAGTTACGCTAACGGCCTACCTTTAGCTCTTAAAGTTTTAGGCTCTTCATTATTTGGTAGAAAAACTAATGCATGGAGAAGTGCTTTAGATAAACTAAAAGTAGGACCTGATATAAAAATTATGAACATACTTCAAATAAGTTTTGATGGGCTACTGTATACAGAGAAAGAATTGTTCCTAGATATTGCATGTTTCTTCAAAGGAGAGAAAAATGATCACATAAGAGATATATTAGAAAGTTTTGGTTACTACCCAGACTACAATATTGACATCCTCATAGACAAATCTCTTATAACCATTGATAATTGGGGAACTTTGTGGATGCATGATTTGTTACAAGAAATGGGTCATGAAATTGTTCGTTGTGAATCACCTAAAGAGCCCGGTGGACGTACGAGGTTGTGGATGTATGAGGATGTCCTTCATGTATTGGAGAATAATACTGTAAGTTGACTATAGTCTAAATCTAAACTTTGAGAAGTATATATAATATTACAAAATATTCTAAGAATTTACGAATTATTCTAATTTCATTGTTTTTGGTTATTAGGGAACAGACATTGTTGAAGGCATAGTCCTAAACACACATGTGGGTAAAGTGGAATACTTGAAAGCCTTCTCAATGATGAAAAAATTGAGATTGCTTAAAATTGGAAATATGCAACTTCGACAACACCTCATTGGAGGTAATTAGGAACTTCCAAAAGGCCTCATTTATCTTTCTAATGAGTTACGGGCTTTAGAATGGCATGGATATCCTTTAAAATCCTTGCCAAACAATTTCCAACCAAATAAACTTGTCGAACTCAGATTGCATTGCGGTTGCATCAAATAACTGTGGAAAGGAATTATGGTAAGATTTTTACTTATGTAAATGTGTATTTCTACCTTTTGAAGGCTTGAGTTTATCTAATTATTTATTGGTTTATAACAGATTTTAAAAAAGTTAAAACTTATTGACTTGAGTGACTCTCAAAACTTGACTGAGACCCCAGACTTTAGTGGAGTCCAAAATCTCAGGCAATTGATTCTTCAACGTTGTACAACATTGTCTAAGATTCATGAATCTCTTGGAAATCTCAAACGACTTATTCGATTGGATCTAAAAGGTTGTGAACGCCTTGAAAGCCTTCCACACAAGATCAACTTGGAATCTCTTGAAGTTTGTATTCTTTCGGGATGTTTAAGGTTGAAGAAATTTCCGGAAATTGTGGGAAATATGTCACATTTGTCGGAGCTTTATTTGGACAATACTGCCATTGAGGATCTATCAGTAGAGCATTTAATTGGCCTTGTTAAATTGGACATAAGAGATTGCAAGAATCTTTCAAGCTTTCCTAATGTTAGTTGTAGTTTGACATCTCTAAAAACTCTAACTTTATCTAGCTGCTCAAAACTTGATGAATTGCCAGAGTACTTGGGAAATGTTGGAGGCCTAGAGGAGTTAGATGTAAGTGGAACTGCTATAAAGAGAGCTACCTTCCTCCATTATTCTCTTGAAAAATCTCAAATTCCTTTCTCTCCATGGATGTGAAGAACTCCTCGGCTTTCCTTTAATGCAACAAAGAAGTCCAAATCCCATGGGCATATTAGAGCATTCTTTGACCCAACTAGTTCTAAGTTATTGCAATATTCGGGAAATTCCGGATGACTTTGGCTGCTTGTCATCTTTAAAACAATTAGTTCTAGAAGGAAATAGTTTTGTTTTCCTTCCTAATAGCATCATTGGACTTTCTGCATTGAAAAGTCTTCGTTTAAATGGTTGCACTAGTCTTCGATCATTGCCAAAACTTCCATTAGGTACCAACTTGATTGATGCATCAGGGTGTGCCTCATTGGAAACATTTGTATTATGGCCAGAAGATAGTATTATCCCGAATCTCATTCTTTTAAATTGTGACAAATTGAGTGAGAATCAAGGCTACGGTGACATGTTGTTAACAATTTTAAGGCATCATTTGATTAAGGTATCTCTCTCTCTCTCTCTCTCTCTCTCCTTGTGTATATGTGTGTGTGTGCTGCACTTGCATGTGAAGTTCTAAGCATCATGATTTGTATGTTTCAGATGTACCATATCAAAAATCAGCTGCAATATGGTCCCGTGTTTCCAGGGAGTGAAATCCCGAAGTGGTTTAGGCACCAAAATGCGGGGGCTTCCGTGAATCTACAAGTGCCTTCAGATTTATGTAACAAATTCATGGGGATCGCTGTGTGCGTTGTTTTTGTATTCTGCCCATATCATCCATTTATAAGACAAAATGATGAGAATACGCTTTGGTTTTCTGTTAAAGCCAACGGAATTCTGATTCCAGGTACTGATCGCTTTAAAATATTTGGTAAGCTCGAATTGTATCAACATCACCTTTACATGAGATATCTTCCCTCTCCATTCTTCGGAAAGGACTGGGAAGAAGCATTGAGTCAAAGTCATGCTGTTGCTACTGGTTTCAGTCATCAGATTGAGATTACATTTGAAATCAGAAATCCAGGCATGAAGGTTACGACATGTGGGGCCCGTTTGGTATATGAGCAAGACATTGAAGCTCTGATTCCAAACTTTATACGCTCTAATCAAGACATTGAAGATGCCAGGCAAACTAAAGCTGAGTGTAGCAGTAGCATCATCAGTATCACTCATAACTATGATGAGGATGTGAATCGGGCTGTACCTTGTGGAGAAGGTACCTCTAATGACGTAGACACACCACACCCAAAGGGGATACAGCTCCCTAATCTAATTGAAAGACTCATGCTGTGTTTGGGAAAATGGATTGGCAATTTATGTACACAAGGACAAGGTGACTCTGATTATGAGTAAGAGGCATCCCAGTGAAATTGGTAGCTTTTGATGAATCTGCACAGCTGATCAACTTCTTCTCTCTGATTTTTTGTAAGTCACCTATTTTTCCCTCTTATGGAACTTGTTTGTTAGTGGCTGTAGATTTCTTATTTCTTCTTTAAAAAATCATTGGCATTTTTTTTATAAAAAAAAACCTGTGACAAGGGCCATACTGGATGCAAATTGTCACATTGATAGCTGATGAGAAAATATGTGCAACTGATTGTATGCCACGGTAGCCGTTTTTGTTCAATTATGTTGGATGTTATATTCGCCACTCTTGTTGTTGCTCTCTTTCTAAAGTGTTTATTAATTTACCACAAGTTTGCATAGGGGAAAGCAATAGATGCATGCCACTGCAGTGTGGTAAAATAAAAATAAAAATTTAGGCCTAATTCCCTGGGAGGTTGGCTTCTCTCATACCATCCTTTTCAAAATTAGACTCAAGAGAGAATTCCTATTTGTTTCTTGCAGGTCCTATTTCCCTGGCGAAGTTAAATTGCAACAAAGGTGATAAAATTGTTTGCAAAGTTTTCTTGTTGAGTATAATAGAAGTAATGCACCTTGATGGCTTATGTTTAGAGATCTGATTTTTTTTTTTAATCATTTAAAAGTGGGAAAACTATTCTAAGACTTCAGGGTCTGGAACAGAAGGGGGATGGAGGGAGAGGAGAGGGGAAGTACCTGTTTCCAGCCACGTCACTCTCTCCAAAGACTACACTTCAGTGAGCTGGTGCTTGATTGAACTAACAAAGATCATTGAGTGCATGAAAACATCAAGAGCATTTCAAAGATATCATAGACAATGTGTACATGTGGAGAGCTGCTTTGAAACAAGCTACTAATATTTCTGGATGGGAATTACACCATAAGAAAGATTTTCTTTTCAAATAATGCTACTTTTATCATTACTTTAATTTCACTACAGTCCAAATTTGGTACTTTTTATATTGGTAGATGAGTTTCTGGTATCATTGATCAGGTTGGAATTATTATCTGGAGCTAATAGGTTGCTTAATGTGTATTTATAGGGAACAAAGGCAAATTTAGGTGTAATTATCTCTCTTTTTTCCCTGGAATAATTAGTGTAAATTTTAATCCAACAGAAAAACAAGCAGCTTAAGCTGCTGAAAGTGACTATAACAATAAGAGACAAGGCTGAATCTTATGGCATCCTTAATGAATTTGAAAATGGCTTCTTCATCTTTAAAATTGTGAGCATAACATCTCCGATTTTCTGTCCATATATGACAGATTTCATCCGAGTAGGCTACTTTTAGAAGTATAGCACATTTGAACTCTGCTTCCCAATGATCAATTTGTCTACATATATAGAAACCGTAGGCACAAAAAAAAAAAATTGTTTTCTGCATTGTCAGAAGATTTGCAGAACACACAGTATTTCTGTATTATTACCTCTGAACTTGGCTATCCTTGGTAGTTGATTTTTAAAAAAGATATGGTCAACTAAGCTATAAAAGAATACTTAAGCATTTGAAAACCTTTTATTTTATTTTATCTTATTTTACTAATCTAGGATTGGAAGAGAATTTCTGATTGCCTACTAAGTAGCTATACAATTTTCTTTATAGTATTGAAGCAGTCCCACTGAGCATATATGCACGTTGATATATTTGAATCTTTACGCATCTCTAGTGATTCCAACTGGAATCTTTGATCTGGCAAAAGTTGAACAATTGCATCGTTGTTTAAGATTTGGATACTTTGGCTTTTGCGGAACTAGAAGTATCATGCTACACTCTGTACATAAGTTTGCAGTAGTGGCCAATTTGGATGCCTATGGTCATGCCATAGAACATGTCCTTCATTTTTCCTCCATATCCAGTTACACACCTCCTTAATATTCCAAAAGGCACAACCTCTCTCTACTTCCTCCTAAGACAAAAACATGGCAACCCTTCAATTCACTCCATCTCCTACACTCATTCTACCAAGACACAACCACACCAACAACCTCTCTGTTACTTCATTCCATCTCAAATTCAAACCATCCTGGCTCTCTTCACCTGTTGTTCAATCATACAAAGTGGTCATTGAGCACGAGGGTCAAACTACCCAACTAGAAGTGGAACCAGACGAGACCAGGGCTGTCTATCCCACATGACTGCAAGCTTGGGGTATGCATAACTCGCCAAGCTCGGCTCTTGAGTGGCTCAGTTGATCAGAGTGATGGTCTCCTTAGTGATGATGTGGTGGAGCGAGGTTATGCAGTTTTATGTGCATCTTTATCCATGCTTGGATTGTCACATTAGAACTATTCCTGAGGATGAACTGCTTTCTTTGCAATTAGCAACAGTTAATGACTAATAATTTTGATTTTTGTTGGTTTTTAATATAGTTTGAGGATGTTGGTCCTTTATTGTTGAAATGAGTTTGTTTCTGCTTCTTACTCATAATAATCATGTTATGTGCTGCATTTCAGTTAATATTTGTGTAATCATCTTGGTTTTCAATCCTGTTTGAAAATGGCATTGATTCAAAGTATAAAACTAGGGACATAATTTTTTTTTTCTACACTGATGATATCATCTATTTTGATTGGCTTATAATAAAGTTGTGTCAATAATATGAGACTATGTGAAAGTGTAACTTTAACAAGTAGTCAAAAAATGCATTGCTTTTGTTAAAATTGGCCATGGCCAAAATGCAGCTGGATCAACCGGGCAGAGGAAGGCTGTTGCTCTATGTTATGGGCTAAAACAAATGTCTATATCACTAAGTTATGGTATTTGCTATTGTGGTGGAAATGTGGATAATGGTATGGTTAGTGATCCATCCAGATGGGATGAACAAAAATATATAAAGCAATTATATTAGAAATCGAAGTTTAAAACCATGTAATGATGTATTGGCCGGAATTAAGAAATTCATACATTACAAAGAAGAAGTCCAAGAACACCAAATGCTTGTACAAGATATGATGCAAGACAATACTAACACCCTAATAAATAACTGATCCTACTACAGAATCATGTGATCACGGTCAGCTAAATTCCTCTCATCCTGTGTTTAGTTGTGGAGCAGAGAGAGGTTAACAAAACCACACTAAGAATCTTACAACCTTTGGGGTTGGAATTGTATTTTTGTAGTTATAGGTCCTCATCTTCTCATCAAAGGGTCTTCACTAAAATTTTCTCCTGCTGTGAACTGTCTCATAATGGTCAGATCAAACTATAACAGTTCACATCAGAAAGCAAAAGGTGTCAGTTTCAAATAAAGAAGTAAAATTAAGAGTAAAGACTCAGGTGACAACTGACTGGACTAGCTATAAAGAACAAATTGAACCATGCTTCTAAGGTGTAGATGACAGACCACCTCTTATGGGTCTCTCTTGCTTAAGCTTCACCTTCACATTAACACCATTATCAATGATAGATTGAAGCACAATCTGAAGATTCCATTCCAATCTGTCCCCCTTCCTTGGAGTGTAAACCACATCATGAATATCATCAGCCAATGCTCTCTGAGCCAGAACTGCCCCACAGCACCACAAGCAGTCACATTTCTAGTTGATGCCAGGTCAAACTTCATGTCTTTAGAAATGGAATGTGCCATACCTATCAAAAAAAGAAAAAAGAAATGGAATGTGCCACGGCAACAGCCTCACTTGTCACACTGTGAACAACACAGAAGCCTTGGATATGTAAATGTCCAAGCAAAAAGGTTCATGGTGAGGACACATAAGCAGATTATAATTCGGAGTCCTTAGCTTCTTATTACCAACACAAGCATTATCTATTTTGTCAAGTGGAGACTTAACAAATTTGTTGCTTACTACCTTAGGAAGTATTTCAACTTTTGGGGCAATGTTACCACTTGGGATTTCCTTTTTCTCTATCTTTTTGCTTTCCTTTCGATCATTCTCTAGATTTGAAGACTTTCTCTGGTGGAAATCAAGATTGTACTCTTCAAATTCCTTGGAATCCCGATCAAGTTTCTAGAACAGATTGCCACAAATTTTCATATTATCAATGTCATCGAAGTCCTGATCACACTCAACAACTTGAGAATAAGAATTAGCTGGTTTATCAACCATTAGAGAATTTGTTCCCAATGAAGAACTCCATCTACTCCTCACCAACCTTGTGCAACTATTTCCTAGGAAGTGTAACACCCACCTCACATAAATTTCATTTAATTGCTTCTAGAGTGAAGTTGATAAATTATTTAATTTATTTTTTAGGTGATATTATTTTATATTATGATCACTACAAAGAAAATAAATAAAAGAAGATGTGATGTAAGAGTTATTTTTGTGGATTATTCATATTTAACTTTTAGTCTCCTTATCAGTTAAGGAAATTGATAAGAGATTAAAACCTATTTAGATTAAGAGTTTAAGTGTTATTGGAATGCTTTAGAGTTCTAAACTATCTAAACAACCTTAATTTGAGGTTGGTCTTGGAAGTCTTGGGAATTAAAGTCTTGGAAGCTTATCTAAGTTTTAGTAGGCCTTAAACTCTAGTTCATGTAGGAGTGTTATTTAAGAGTGCCAATTAGAGTGAGATTGGTCTTCCTAGACTGAATGGGAGCGTTATTTTAGAGGTATATATATACATACTGGATTTTTTTAAGTCAGCCAAGTGAAAGGAATTTTTCTTTTATTTATTTTGGGAGCAACAACTTGCTATTTCCCTAATTGCTAAGCTTCACTAGGACGAAACTGTAGAGGTAATCCTTTATATGTTGAAGTTGATCATTCAGTCTATTATAGCATGTTAATATAGATAGATAATATCCTTAATGGGCTAAGGTGGATGATTGTTAGGGAATATCATAATGGGTCCACGTCCCATAGAATTAATTCGATTGAATAGTACATTGAACTTTTCTTGAGTTTCTATATACATGTTTAGCATGTAACGAGGCTGTATTATATTGGTTACCTGTTGGATTTGAAGACCTTTGGTCTAACAAAGGTTGATATATATATTAGATTAATATATTAGATTAAATTTCTACTAGTCAGTACATGCTATAGATTGCTATACGGGTAGAGATTTCTATGGATGCTATACATATATTTGGATCTTATAGAGTATTTCATGGTGGCATTGAAGTGTTATATGAAACCTTAAAGAAAATATGAATCTGACACTTAACTAGACAATGGTTGTATTGATATTAACCTATTAGGACTTGATGAAAATCTTGGTGAACCGCCAGCATGCATATTCTCATTAGATGATATCCTTACGGGTGGTAATACCTCTATTAGCCTCAAGGACATAATAGTAGCGAGGAGAAGTAATATATTATGGAGGATTGTAGAGATGTTTAAAGGCTAGTAAGTTATTAGGAAGTGTCCCTTACATCCTTATGGTATATGTCAAGGTGGATTAATTATATAATTGTGGAGGAAGAGCTCATTTGATTTTGGATCAAGACTACGAGTATTAGCAACTAGAGGTAAGTGGACTTCAGATCATAATGTCTCTTAAGACGTGTATACTTATATATATTTTTGGTAAAAATATATTTATATATACATAATTGCAAAAGTGAAGTTTCAAAAACTTATACCATTATCAATGCGTTATACATACCTAAATTTTACTATTTCTTTGTGTGCGTGAGACTATTTCTCTGTTTGGCTGCAAGGAAACTTCAGGAAAAGTAATGTCAAAAGGGTAAAAAGCTTTTGAATTCTATCTTGTTTTGATGTTTTAGTTTCGGGTAATTGTAATGCTTGACTAATATGGGCTGAAATAGTGGTGCCAGACATAGTTCTTGAGTTCTCGACTTTCTGGGTTCCCTTGGAAACACACACACACACACACACACACACACACATATATATATATATATATATATATATTTTTTTTTTTTTCTTTTTTTATTATCTTATATTTTTCACAGAAACTGGATGAGTGAGAAAATGCTGGGGTTTATGCTTTCGTATGGCTTTGCTAGAAATTTCTTTCCTTAACATAAAATGTATTTTTTTTACCAAGAAAGTAGGAGAAGTTATCGTAGGTTATGTTGTTTTGTATATATGTTTTTTGAAGGTACCAGTTGGAGCCATGCCAGAAAGTTTTGAAGGAGAATATAATCGTTTATTTGGGGACATTTTGTCGGAACACCCACATTTCTGTACTGCATATACACAAGCTGAGACACTTGATAGGGATGCCCCCAAAAGAATATACGCCTCTTTCTCGCACCTACGGTGGCTCTGGTTCAGCAGGTAAGCTACAATTTATCATGTTGTTTTGTAATTTGATGTTCAGTTTTGGGTTGTATTTTAGTTTGAAACAATTTTTGTAGTTTATACGGCTGTTACATTGCATAATAATGAAGTGGTCTGCTTCTTTCTTGGTATGGCTGAAGTGGTAGGTGTAGGCTGTGAGAAGGGGGTTGGGCTGTTGGTTTTAGTGCTTATGTATTCAATTTCTCATCATGATTCTAGATTTTAAGAAGGAGCTTTCCGATTCTACATGCTTCAAGTTCAGCTTGGAAGGGAGTCTGGCATTTAATAAATAGAATGAGAAGCTTTACACAAGCCTAAATGTTGATAAAACCATTTTTTTTTACATTCTCAATTCTTTGCTGGTTTATTGAACATACCACAAAGAATGAAACAGCAAAATAGAATTTGTTGCATAGATGACTACAAGGCATCAAATAGTTCTGCAGCTTCTGCTTACACTCATTTTGGATGTCCTTGTTGTAAATTGGAAAATATTTTCTACGTTATGCTAATATATTGGCTCTCTAGCTGTAAAATTCTGGGGGGTGCAAATTGCTGTTGACACTGCATCTCCTGCTAATCATGCTCATGTAACTGGGAAGATGCCAGTGGATTAACTATTATCTTCTGGAGATAAAGAGGACTGTACTGTTTAGCCTTGGATGAGTTCAGCTGCTATGTGGAGAAAGAGGCTTTTCATAGGATGTATTCCAATTGAAGCTAATGCTGTTAATGTGCAGTTGCATTTTAGTCAGTTTGGCCACGTTTTGGGCGCGTATCTTCCCAAGGTTAAATTAGCTGATTTGTATCTAGTTTAATTGAGAATGATGTGGATAATTGTCAGACTAGAATATTACTGCATCTTTTTTCACAGCAACTTTTTTCTATTCGCTTACATCATGTCCACACAACATGTAATTAGATGTGTTGTTAAACCTGCTTGCTTGCCGAGCGATACTTTTACCACCTTATTTATGTGCCAAAAATTCAATATTTTGCAACACAATAATAGTTGAAATCAAGATGTTGTGATATGACAAGAAGACGGAAAATGAACGCTTAGAGGTACACCAATTGGAAAACAGACAAGATATTCTGCCAAATTCATCTTGGGATACAAATTGAAATTAGTAACTGCTCAAAGGCTTTTCCTGGTACTAATTGATTACATGGTTTTTTCACGTTGCTATTTGCATATCATTGAAATTAATTTTGTACTGTAATTGCATATTTTGTGTTATATATTAGTATTATTTATCACATCCTTCTGGGTTTTGCCCATATGTTATTGGCTTAACTAATATCATGATGCATTTTTCATCAGGATTAAAGAAAAACCTGTCTTAGGGGGTTTGGTTTTGTGGCATTTGCTGTTGAAATTTCAGCTGATACGCTTCTCAGAGAGTACATTGGATACCTGGGCAGTGGTGTGTCAGCAGATGTTATCATGATATATGTATGATATGCCTCTTGTTGGCGTTGGGACATGTGCTTGGGCCTATTATGCACTCGTGGTTAGCCGAGTATCAAAGGAAAGAGTCTCAGAAATTCCTTATTATCTAAAAGAAACTCAATAATTCTTGGAGAGGTCAAAACAAAGGAAAGCATGGTGAAGAGTGTGAGAAAAGATTTCAAATTCAGGACAATGTTTAAAGGAAATGGCTGCGACTCTATCCTAAACTGAGTTCTCTGTTGTAACTGGTTTGTACCTCATTCCATCTTTAATGACCTCTGCTTCAAAGTTTGCTTGTAGCTGGGTTTGTGATTGCTTTGTTTGTAGAAACAAGATGTTGGGCATGATTAGTACCAATATGGTGCTGAAGTTTAGTTTGAAGACTTGAGCGTCTGTCTAACTGTTACAAACCATGGATAGAACTCACCCTTGAAAACCGGCTTGCAATGGGAGGGTGCCCAAGAGGGTTAAGCTTATACTTAATCCATGTGGGACACTAGAATCATAACAAGAACTGGGTTAGGATGATGTAACACTGTTTTTATGTTGAGTAGGGAGTTTATGTCGGGCAGATGCCCATGTTGTAGTGGACTAGCTAATGTCTCAGTGTTTCAAGGGTTTCCCATTATATTGGTTTGTTTCAAATCAATAAAAATTTCTGAATTTTTTTATTGATGGTTGCATTTGTCATTGTCTTCCCACTTTAGCACCTTCGTATCCCATCACAATGTTTTACTTTTTAATTTTTGGTGAAAAGAATGATTTATTTATTGAAACTTAGAAGCTAAAACATCTGTCCAGAAGACATATCAAATAGATGGCTAGTTACGAGAGGGACCATAGGGTACTCACGAGGAGTGTCGATTTGAAAAAGATCTCACACATAGCTATACATTACAAAACAGTGATCATATTCTTTCACAGTGTTTTACTGATAAAGCCAAGTTTACGTTTCTTCTTTTCTTCTGAGGGTGGGGACTAGGGAGGGGAAGGGTCGATGGTGGACGTTAAATAACAGCAGATTTGTTTTTACTTGACTGCTTAAAGAAAAAAGAAAAAAAGAAAAAAAAAAAAAAAGGAAAAGGTGAAAAAAAAAAGCCTTACCCAACCTCTAGAAATTTCCAGGTAATGACATACCTTTTTTTCAAAGAAGAAAAGATTTCCAGGTTTATAAGACACTAGTAGCAGGTGCGGAAAAATTTAATATAATTATTTTTTATTGGTAATTATTGAATTAATAAATTAGATTGTGTATTTTTAAAAGTCAATATGTGTTATTTGAAATTATGTTTTAAATTAGAAGTTTTTTTTTTTGTATGGTAACAAAATATATTTTGTAGTTGGGAATTATATATAGTGAGATATGTATAAAAACACAATGCAATAATATTTTTTTTATTTTAAATTTTATATTGTAAGATCTATTAGACTAAGTTGTAATCATGTATACTTTATTTATTATTATACAAAAATATGTAATTCAACTCTTATAGGTATATTTTCCTCAAAAAAAAAAAAAAAAACTCTTATGGATATATTTTTATCCAAAACATAGATTCATGTCTCTATCTTCTTCACAATTGAAACTAAAGTGAAAAAGTAAATGAAGATAAATATGCAATAGATCATAATCAATAAACAATATATCATAAAGTGGAAATATAAAATAAAATAAAATGCAAAAAGCAAAAACAAATTTTCATCATATGAACATATGAAAAAATCCAGTAATATATATCTCTTCAAATTCTTAAACCACATGATAACTTAGATTTTATAATAAATCAGACCGACCCATCCATCATGACATTGTAATGTATTCTAGATATATAATCATATAAAAATCACGTTTTGTTTTGTCTCATAAACCAAAAATACTATCTATATATCTAATAAGATCTTTAAAAAGCAACATATGACGAAGAATTCTTAATTTGAACAAAAGATTATATATATATATATATAGAGAGAGAGAGAGAGAGAGAGAGAGAGATGGTGGTGGAGGGGAGATGGAGGGGTTTTGAACTACAAACATGGGACACTATAAAGAATGTCACTAGGCTATTACTTGAACCTCCAAAATTTAATCTAAGAGGCTAGATGTGAGGATATTAGGAATTCCAACAAAGAAATTGTAAGGGCACGTTTTGCTTCCCAAGCCCAAATGGAACGGACAAAGAGTCCAAAACAATGAATTTTTAGAGAGTGGGATAGAAAATGAACTTCAATGAGTTAAGTGGACAACGATCACAGTAGGCTAATTGGTTACTAGAAAGCATAACAAACAGTTTTGAGTAAGGAAAATCCTCCTCGGCAAAGTTCGAGGAAGGTTATTCTTATATATTTATCTTAGACTTAAACACAGGGGCGGACCTACACTAGGGCAGGGGGGCCCATTGCCCCCTCCCCCCACCCAAAAAAAGCTAGTGTATATATATGTGATGAAATTTTAAATTTAGGTCTTAATAGCCCCCAATTAAATAAAAAAAAAAACTGGTATACATATGTAGTTTGAAAAATTAAGATTTTCCCTTATATATATATATATATATTTTGGATTTCTTCTGAAATAGCGTCAAGTTCCATTTTGATAAATGTGTTGAAATGTTTAAAAAACACTTATTTTATATGTTATTTTGTTGACATTTTTATAATATCAAATGTGTAAGAAACACTTATTTTATATGTAGTATTTTGTTGAATATGAAATAGATGTTAGTTTTTATTTTCATAAAAAAAAAATTTGTTTTAAGCTTTGGCCCCCCTAGGTCCGAATCCTGATTCTGTCCTTACTTTAACACAATTACAGTTCTTGAGTGTACAATGTTTTTTCTACAGATTATTTGATGATCCCTTTGTAATGAAGTTTTGCTTCTTTTTATTCCCCTTTTCTACTCCATCTCAGCCCTCCACATGTAGATCAGATTATTGGTTTTGATACTTGTCCCATCAGCACTTTCTTGAAGTCTTTGTGGGTAGTTGTAAGGCTGAATGTTACTGTTCAGGTATCATCTCTACATTAATGCGGCCAGGGAATTAGCTGCAGAGCATTCAATGCGGTGGTAGCTGCTTTCTCCTCAGATATTTCTCAACTCTCTTTTGTCTTATCCTTATCTGATGTTTATGCTTGCCAACATGATTGCTTGTTGCTTTGATCTTGATGAAGGGTCAGACCTTTGACCCTTACTTTGCTTAGCTGAGGAGGTGTTTCTCCTCGGACTACACTCCCAACTCCTTATGACCAGACTTCTTCCATGGACCATTAACTTATATGTCTCCATTAGTATTTACCTGTTATCGGACTATTTAATGTCCTCGGATACAGCCCACGGCCCAATACCCATTTTGGGCCCTTCATCCCTACAGAAATAATCAAGTTCCTTAAGTATTTATACATAAAAAAAAAAAAAAAATTAATAGCATAATGTTGCTCTAGAATAAATTATATTTTGTCTTATTCTCTTTTTAGTCATTTCCTTAAAAGATGATCAACTAAACATAGTAAAAGTTTATGAAGAAAGCTCAGATCAACTAAAAATTTAATGGTGAAAATGCCGATTATTTGTAATAGAATGACTAAAATAAAAATAACAAATGGATTTGAGAAAAGCACATTAGATTTATAAAAGATATTTTACCAAACAAATGGGATGCAACAATAACAAAATTACTACATTGAATACTTTTTTACTCTTTTGATACTCTACAAATAAAGACAAAAAATGTTCATAATCAATATGTTTCAATACACCAAATAAAATTGCATTGACAATGCTAATTCAATTAAGAATAACAAAAGCCAATATCATTCAAAATTTTGGGAAAGAAAACAACAAAATCACATCACAAAATGTAAGAATACTAAAAAGAAATGAAAAAAAAAAGTCACTTTTGAGTGTATATTTTGTTCACCTCAATGGTCTTCCTATTGCTGCCTTAACTAAGAAAATATCTAACAAAAACAATTGATGTCTTCTCAAAATGGTGAAAACTAAAACTTGATTAAAAAATATAGAGAACAATTATTATTGCGCAATTTTTTTAATTTTTTAATTTTTAATTTTTAAAATTTTTTTTTTGTAGATGACGGGGTGATTGTATCTAGAATGTGCATTGGTATATATAACATTATAAAACTTAAATAAATAATCTGAGGGCCTGTTTGTTATGATATCTTAAACTCACATTTTTACATTTTAAACAATTTTACACACATTTTCACACACATTTTCACCCACACAAATTTCAAAAAATTACAAAAATCTTATCTCAAACTACTCTACCAAATACTCCCTCAATGTGTGAGTGAGAGAGAGATAAGGTTGTGAAAAACTAAAATTTTGAAAGAGGAAACACTATAACGGTGGATAAGAAAAAGACACTAAATGCAACTCTAGGTTGGAGATTCGAGTGCTAAAGTTTGGTTTGGGTACTTAAAATTTCAATTGTATATAATAAAAAGATAATGAATTATTCAATTTTAACAATTACTTGAAATTAGAAAGAATAAAACAAAAAGTTGAAATTAATTTGAATAGCTGGATAATCAGATATTTGTATCCAACGAATAGTAACATTTGTAATTTGGAAGAAAAACATTTGCATTTTTTTTTTTTTGCTGAATGAAAAACATTTGCATTTAAGACAATTGAATAGAAACTATTGAATAGTAATAAAGTATATTAACAGGTTTGCCCATGATCTCTATTTAATTATTTTATAGAAAAAAAATAGAAAAATCAAATATCATAAACAATTAAATTATTAAAAAAAAGGAAGAAAGTATAAAACGACAGATGACATGGCTCAATAAAAGTATAACAATGTTAAATACTACGTCTAAACTTTTAGATATATATAAATATAGATATAGATATAGATATAGATTATTTTGTTTGTGTTTCAATTAACTTAACTGATAAAATCTCTCGTACTTATATAAGAGATCGGGTTCGATCTCCACGTACACAAGATGTCGATGATAATAAAATAATAACTTTTATTGAAACCAAATGCTCCTGTGCATTGACAATAACATACTTTCCAGACTCTTTTTTATTTAATTAATTAAATTTTCTATTTCTAGGTAAAGAATCCGATGATCTCCTTTTATCATTTGTTTTTCTCTCCTTTCTCTCGCCTGCAACCTCATCGAATCCAATGTTAATCTCCCTTCAAACTTTATTCTTCTCCACTTTCTTTGCAGCTGAACGCTGGTGATTTTTACCGGGGAACAATTTGCTTCCATTACCTTCCATGGCCACTCAAACAGCCTGCTTTCCTTCTTCTTCTTCTTCTTCTTCTTCTTGGAAATACGACGCCTTCCTTAGTTTTTGTGGTGTTGACACCCGCAAGAATTTTACAGACCATCTCTATACTTCTTTGAAACAAAAAGGCATTACCACCTTTAGGGATGATGAGGAACTTGAGCGAGGAAAATATATAAATTCAGAGCTCTTGAAAGCAATAGAAGAGTCCAAGTATGCAATCATCGTTCTTTCAAGAAACTATGCCTCTTCAAAGTGGTGTTTGATTGAACTAGCGAAAATTGTCGAATGTATGAACAACAATGGGTTGACAGTTTTGCCTGTCTTTTACCACGTGGATCCCTCTGATGTACGGAACCAGACGGGGACGACTCTCATCGAAGCCTTTGCTAAGCACACAAGAAATCCCAAGATTAACAAAGAGGATGTGCAAGCATGGAAAGCTGCTTTGAAAGAAGTTGGCAATATCTCTGGATGGCATTTATACGATAGGTAACATTTTTCTTTGCTTCTTTCGGTGTCAACATAGATTACTTTGAAACTTGTGCATAATCAATATTTACTTTTTCTAGTCGAATCCAAACAGAGAGAATTTCAGTTTGTCACCTGTATGTATTATGAACTTAGGAAATTACAGCTCAGGTTGGACTTTGGTTCTTACTGAATTACTGATCAATAAAGTCACGAACTTCGTAATCCGCGTTTGTCAAGACAAGGAAGCTTTGCCTTTTATAGTTGACCCTTAATGATTTCAAAGTGAACGCTTGCCTCTTTTAGTTCAAGATGTCTAATACTGCCAGTTCGCTCATCCGAGATTGCTAGTGCAGCAACTCCACTTCTAGCATTTGAACCTCTCAAGTCTCAACCCACATACAATACAACCTGAAATATGCCAACTCCACTTCTAGCAATTGTTGCATACAAATACAATGAAATTTGACATGAAATATGCCAACATTAAAAAAAAAAATCCTAATACTTGTGATTTCTAAATGGTTACCCCTTCAAGAAAGAGCAGGGCTGCAGGGGTTGATAATGAAAAACAAAGAACAAGAAGGGTCCGTTTGGATACAGCTTATTGCTGAAAACTGAAAACTGAAAACTGAAAACACTGTACCAAAATAATTTTTAAATGTGTGAATAGTGCCGTGGGTCCCATTTTTAATTTTAAAAAATCTGAAAAGTGAAGTTTGTGGGTCCCATGAACAGTACACAGGACCCACAAAGATGCTGAAAAGTCAACAAAATCGGCTACTGTTCATGCACAGTGCATAAACAGTAACCGCTGTCCCCCCTGAATCGTGCATCAGCCGAAGAAAAAAAAAAAAAAAAAAAAAAAAAAAAAACGCACAGACGCGGACGCAATAATTTTCATCCGTATCCAAACTCAGCCGAAGGGGCCCAGCCAGATGGTGAACCACTGAAATTTAAGATCATTTTGGCTTGAAAAGCAACAATAGAATTCGTACCCCCTCCTCCCAAAAAAAACCATGACATGTATCTCTATAAGTTGCTGTCCTGTATGTCAATCTGAAGAACAATTTGGGAGGGCTGGAAAATAGCCTTCATGTATCAATAAAATAATTTGAAGTTGTATTATAGATACTTCAATTGGTCTTTTTATATGTTTTTTCTTATTGTGAAGATTAAAGAAAAAGAAAAAAGGATCATGAAAATATAAATCCAAGAAAAATACTACAAGGGACTAAATAATATTAGGCACACTCACAAAGCACTGAATTGTTATAGTCATAACACTGCTCTAATACATTTTTCGAATTCCCCTTTTGCTATTGAACGAAGATAAGTTCGCATTTATACAAAATATTTTGTGTCTTTAATGTGGCTAACTTTGTCTCATCAAAATGATTGTTTTATTGTCTTCTTTGTAGGCATGAATCAAAAGTTATCCAAGAAATCCTTCAAAGGATATATAAAGAATTGAATAGAAAATTCTTAAGGCCTGTTTCTAAGGATCTTGTTGGAATAGAATCTCGTGTGAAGGAAATGTTGGAATTTTATTTGGATGAAGGGCTGGGTGGTGTTCGCTTTGTAGGGATTTGCGGGATGGGTGGAATAGGCAAAACTACTCTTGCACAAGAAATTTATCAAAGAATTTCTGGTAAGTTTGAAGCTAGCAGCTTTATCTCTAAGGTAAGAGAAGAAACTAAAAAACAAGGGCTAGTTTCTTTACAGAAGCAACTTCTTTCTAAGATCCTTATGGAAAGTGAAATAAATTTTGGGGATGTTAGTGAGGGAATCAATCTTATATTGAATAGAATGCGTAATAAAATGGTTCTTATTGTCCTTGATGACGTGGATGAAGAAGAACAATTAGAAGCACTTGCAGGGAAACATGATTGGTTTGGTGTAGGAAGTAGAATCATTATAACAAGTAGAGATAACCATATGTTGAGAAGTCATGAAGTGGATGATGTATATGAAGCTAAGGGGTTGAACAGAAACGAGGCTTTGGAGCTTTTTAGTTGGAGAGCGTTCAAGAAGAACTATCCTGAAGAAAATTATGTGGATTTGTCTATGAATTTTGTGAGTTATGCTGACGGCCTACCTTTAGCTCTTAAAGTTTTAGGCTCTTCATTATTTGGTAGAAAAACTAATGCATGGAGAAGTGCTCTAGATAAGCTAAAAGTAGAACCTGATATAAAAATTATGAACGTACTTCAAATAAGTTTTGATGGGCTACTGTATACAGAGAAAGAATTGTTCCTAGATATTGCATGTTTCTTCAAAGGAGAGAAAAAGGATCACATAAGAGATATGTTAGAAAATTTTGGTTACTACCCAGACTACAATATTGACATCCTCATAGAAAAATCTCTTATAACCATTGATAATTGGGGAACTTTGTGGATGCATGATTTGTTACAAGAAATGGGTCATGAAATTGTTTGGCGTGAATCACCTAAAGAGCCCGGTAGACGTACGAGGTTGTGGATGTATGAGGATGTCCTTCATGTATTGGAGAATAATACTGTAAGTTGACTATAGTCTAAATCTAAACTTTGAGAAGTATATATAATATTACAAAATATTCTAAGAATTTACGAATTATTCTAATTTCATTGTTTTTGGTTATTAGGGAACAGACATTGTTGAAGGCATAGTCCTAAACACACATGTGGGTAAAGTGGAATACTTGAAAGCCTTCTCAATGATGAAAAATTTGAGATTGCTTAAAATTGGTAATAAATTGAGATTGCTTAAAATTGGTAATAAATTGAGTTTGGTTGAAATTGTTAATATGCAACTTCGACATCACCTCATTGGAGGTAATGTGGAACTTCCACAAGGCCTCATTTATCTTTCTAATGAGTTACGGGCTTTAGAATGGCATGGATATCCTTTAAAGTCCTTTCCAAATAATTTCCAACCAAATAAACTTGTTGAACTCATAATGCATTTTTGCTGCATCGAACAACTGTGGAAAGGAATTATGGTAAGATTTTTACTTATGCAAATGTGTATTTCTACCTTTTTAAGGCTTGAGTTTATCTAATTATTTATTGGTTTATAACAGATTTTAGAAAAGTTAAAATTTATTGACTTGAGTGACTCTCAAAACTTGATCGAAACCCCAGACTTTAGTGGAGTCCTAACTCTCAGGCAATTGATTCTTCAACGTTGTACAACATTGTCTAAGGTTCATGAATCTCTTGGAAATCTCAAACGACTTATTCGATTGGATCTAAGAGGTTGTGAATGCCTTGAAAGCCTTCCACACAAGATCAACTTGGAATCTCTTGAAGTTTGTATTCTTTCGGGATGTTTAAGGTTGAGGAAATTTCCAGAAATTGTGGGAAATATGTCACGTTTATCGGAGCTTTATTTGGACAATACTGCCATTGAGGATCTATCAGTAGAGCATTTTATTGGCCTTGTTAAATTGGACATAAGTGATTGCAAGAATCTTTCAAGATTTCCTAATGTAAGTCGTAGTTTGACATCTCTAAAAACTCTAGCTTTATCTGGCTGCTCAAAACTTGATGAATTGCCAGAGTACTTGGGAAACGTTGGAGGCCTAGAGGAGTTAGATGTGAGTGGAACTGCTATAAGAGAGCTACCTTCCTCCATTCTTCTCTTGAAAAATCTCAAATTCCTTTGTCTCCATGGATGTGAAGAACTCCTTTGCTTTCCTTTAATGCAACAAAGAAGTCCAAATCCCATGGGCATATTAAAGCATTCTTTGATCGATCTAGATCTAAGCTATTGCAATATTCGGGAAATTCCGGATGATTTTGGCTGCTTGTCATCTTTAAAACAATTAGTTCTAGACAGAAATAGTTTTGTTGTCCTTCCTAATAGCATCATTGGGCTTTCTGAATTGAAAAGTCTTAGTTTAAAAGGTTGCACTAGTCTTCGATCATTGCCAAAACTTCCATTAGGTATCCAGTTGATTAATGCATCAGGGTGTACCTCATTGGAAACATTTGTGTTATGGCCAGAAGATAGTCTTATCCCGAATCTCATTCTTTTAAATTGTGTCAAATTGAGTGAGAATCAAGGCTACGTTGACATGTTGTTAACAATTTTAAGGCATCATTTGATTAAGGTATCTCTCTCTCTCTCTCTCTCTCTCTCTCTCTCCTTGTGTATATATGTGTGTGTGCTGCACTTGCATGTGAAGTTCTAAGCATCATGATTTGTATGTTTCAGATGTACCATATAAAAAATCAGCTGCAAAATGGTCCCGTGTTTCCAGGTTGTGAAATCCCAAAATGGTTTAGCCACCAAAATTCGAGGGCTTCAATGAATCTACAAGTGCCTTCAGATTTATGTAACAAATTCATGGGGATCGCTGTGTGCGTTGTTTTTGTATTCTTCCCATTCCCATATCATCCATTTATAAGACAAGATGACGAGAATACGCTTCGGTTTTCCGTTAAAGCCAACGGAATTCTGATTCCAGGTACTGATCGCTTTAAAATATTTGGTAAGCTCGAATTGTATCAACATCACCTTTACATGAGATATCTTCCCTCTCCATTCTTCGGAAAGGACTGGGAAGAAGCATTGAGTCAAAGTCATGCTGTTGCTACTGGTTTCAGTCATCAGATTGAGATTACATTTGAAATCAGAAATCCAGGCATGAAGGTTACGACATGTGGGGCCCGTTTGGTATATGAGCAAGACATTGAAGCTCTGATTCCAAACTTTATACGCTCTAATCAAGACATTGAAGATGCCAGGCAAACTAAAGCTGAGTGTAGCAGTAGCATCATCAGTATCACTCATAACTATGATGAGGATGTGAATCGGGCTGTACCTTGTGGAGAAGGTACCTCTAATGACGTAGACACACCACACCCAAAGGGGATACAGCTCCCTAATCTAATTGAAAGACTCATGCTGTGTTTGGGAAAATGGATTGGCAATTTATGTACACATGGACAAGGTGACTCTGATTATGAGGAAGAGGAATCCCAGTGAAATTGGTAGCTTTTGATGAATCTGCACAGCTGATCAACTTCTTCTCTCAGATTTTTTGTAAGTCACCTATTTTTCCCTCTTTTGGATCTTGTTTGTTAGTGGCTGTAGATTTCTTTTTTCTTCTTTAAAAAATCATTGGCATTTTTTTTTAAATAACCTGTGACGAGGGCCATACTGGATACAAATTGTCACATTGATAGCTGATGAGAAAATATGTGCAACTGATTGTATGCCACGGTAGCCGTATTTGTTCAATTGTGTTGGATGTTAAATTCGCCACTCTTGTTGTTGCTCTCTTTCTAAAGTATTTATTAATTTACCACAAGTTTGCATAGGGGAAAGCAATAGATGCATGCCACTGCAGTGTGGTAAAATAAAAATAAAAATTTAGGCCTAATTCCCTGGGAGGTTGGCTTCTCTCATACCATCCTTTTCAAAATTAGACTCAAGAGAGAATTCCTATTTGTTTCTTGCAGGTCCTATTTCCCTGGCGAAGTTAAATTGCAACAAAGGTGATAAAATTGTTTGCAAAGTTTTCTTGTTGAGTATAATAGAAGTAATGCACCTTGATGGCTTATGTTTAGAGATCTGATTTTTTTTTAAATCATTTAAAAGTGGGAAAACTATTCTAAGACTTCAGGGTCTGGAACAGAAGGGGGATGGAGGGAGAGGAGAGGGGAAGTACCTGTTTCCAGCCACGTCACTCTCTCCAAAGACTACACTTCAGTGAGCTGGTGCTTGATTGAACTAACAAAGATCATTGAGTGCATGAAAACATCAAGAGCATTTCAAAGATATCATAGACAATGTGTACATGTGGAGAGCTGCTTTGAAACAAGCTACTAATATTTCTGGATGGGAATTACACCATAAGAAAGATTTTCTTTTCAAATAATGCTACTTTTATCATTACTTTAATTTCTCCAGAGTCCAAATTTGGTACTTTTTATATTGGTAGATGAGTTTCTGGTATCATTTATCAGGTTGGAATTGTTATCTGGTGCTAATAGGTTGCTTAATGTGTATATATAGGGAACAAAGGCAAACTTAGGTGTAATTACCTCTTTTTTTTTTCCCTGGAATTATTAGTGTAAATTTTAATCCAACAGAAAAACAAGCTGCTTAAGCTGCTGAAATTAACTGTAACAATAAGAGACAAGGCTGAATCTTATGGCATCCTTAATGAATTTAAAAATGGCTTCTTCATCTTAAAAATTGTGAGCATAACATCTCTGATTTTCTGTCTATATATGACAGATTTCATCCGGGTAGGCTACTTTTAGAAGTATAGCACATTTGAACTCTGTTTCCCAATGATCAATTTGTCTACATATATAGAAACTGTATGCACAAAAAAAAAAAAAAAATGTTCTCTGCATTGTCAGAAGATTTGCAGAACACACAGTATTTCTATATTATTACCTCTGAACTTGGCTATCCTTGGTAGTTGATTTTAAAAAAAGATATGGTTAACTAAGCTATAAAAGAAAACTTAAGCATTTGAAAACCTTCTATTTTATTTTATCTTATTTTTATTAATCTAGGATTGGAAGAGAATTTCTGATTGCTTACTAAGTAGCTATACAATTTTCTTTTGAGTATTGAATTAGTCCAACTGTGCATATATACACGTTGATATATTTGAATCATTTGAATCTTTACGCATCTCTAGTGATTCCAACTGGATTCTTTGATCTGGCAAAAGTTGAACAATTGCATCCTTGTTTAAGATTTGGATACTTTGGCTTTTGTGAAACTAGAAGTATCATGCTACACTCTGTACATAAGTTCGCAGTAGTGGCCAATTTGGATGCCTTTGGTCATGCCATAGAACATGTCCTTCATTTTTCCTCCATCTCCAGTTACACACCTCCTTAACACTCCAAAAGGCACAACCTCTCTCTACTACCTCTTGAGACAAAAACATGGCAACCCTTCACTTCACTCCATCTCCTACACTCATTCCACCAAGACACAACCACACCAACAACCTCTCTGTTACTTCATTCCATCTCAAATTCAAACCAACCTGGCTCTCCTCACCTATTGTTCAATCATACAAAGTGGCCATTAAGCACAAGGGTCAAACTACCCAACTAGAAGTGGAACCAAACGAGACCATTCTAACCAAGGCACTTGATTCTGGGCTGTCTATCCCACATGACTGCAAGCTTGGGGTATGCATGACTTGCCCAGCTCGGCTCTTGAGTGGCTCAGTTGATCAGAGTGATGGTATGCTTAGTGATGACGTGGGGGAGCAAGGTTATGCACTTTTATGTGCAGCTTTATCCATGCTCGGATTGTCACATTAGAACTATTCCTGAGGATGAACTGCTTTCTTTGCAATTAGCAACAGCTAATGACTAATAATTTTGATTTTTGTTGGTTTTTAATATAGTTTGAGGATGTTGGTTCTTTATTGTTGAATTGAGTTAGTTCCTGCTTCTTACTAATAATAATCATGTTATGTGCTGCATTTCAGTTAATAATTGTGTAATCATCTTGGTTTTCAATCCTGTTCGAATGTGGCATTGATTCAAACAATAAAACTAGGGACATAATTTTTTTTTCTACACTGATGATATCATCTATTTTGATTGGCTTATAATAAAGTTGTGTCAATAATATGAGACTATGTGGTGTAACTCTAACAAGTAGTCAAAAAACGCATTGCTTTTGTAAAAATTGGCTATGGCCAAAATGCTGCTGGATCAACCAGGCAGAGGGAGGCTGTTACTCTATGTTATGGGCTAAAACAAGTGTCAAATTATGGGCTAAAACAGAGGGAGGCTGTTACTCTATGTTATGGGCTAAAACAGAGGGAGGCTGTTACTCTATGTTATGGGCTAAAACAGAGGGAGGCAGAGGGAGGCTGTCACTAAGTTATGGCATTTGCTATGGTGGTGGAAATGTGGATAACGGTATGGTTATTAATCTATCCAGATAGGATGAACAAAATATAAAGCAATTATATTAGAAATCAAATTTCAAAACCATGTAATGATGTATTGGCCGAAATGAAGAAAGATTTGATTGTTATTCATACATTACAAAGAACAAATCCAAGAACACCAAATGATTGTACAAGATATGATGACAATACTGAACACCCTAATAAATAACTGAAGCCTACTACAGACCACGGTCAGCTAAATTCCTCTCGTCCTGTGTTTAGTTGTGGAGAAGAGAGAGGTTAACAAAACTACACTCAGAATCTTACAATTTTTGGGGTTGGAATTATATTGTTGTAGTTGTAGCCTTGTAGGTCATTGTCTTCTTGTCAAAGGGTCTTCACTAAAATTTTCTCCTGCTGTGAACTGACTCATTATGGTCAGATCAAACTATAACAGTTCACATTAGAAAGAAACCAGAGCCAGTTTCAAATAAAGAAGTAAAATTAAGAGTAAAGACTTGGGTGAAAACTGACTGGACTAACTATAAAGAACAAATTTAACAACCATACTTCTAAGGTGTAGATGACAGACCACCTCTTATGGGTCTCTTTTGCTTAAGCTTCACCTTCACATTAACACCATTATCAATAATAGATTGAAGCACAACCTGAAGCTTCCCTTCCAATCTGTCCCCCTTCCTAGGAGTGTAAACCACATCATGAATATCATCAGCCAATGCCCTCTGAGCCAGAACTGCCCCCACAGCACCACAAGCAGTCACATTCCTAGTCGAAGCCAGGTCAAACTTCATGTCTTTAGAAATGGAATGTGCCACAGCAACAACCTTACTTGTCACCCTGTGGACAACACAGGCACGAACAGAAGCCTTGGATATGCAAATGTCCAAGCAAAAAGGTTCGTGGTAAGGACCGGTAAGTTGATTATAAGTTGGAGTCCTCAGCTTCTTCTTACCAACACAGGCATTATCCATTTCATCAAGTGGAGACTTAACAATTTTGTTGCTTACTACCTTAGGAAGTTTTTCAACTCTTGGGGCCACGTTACCACTTGGGATATCCTTTTTCTCTGCCTTTTTGATTTCCTTTCGATCATTCTCTCGATTTGAAGACTTCCTCCGGTGGAAATCAAGATTGTACTCTTCAAATTCCTTGGAATCCCGGTCAAGTTTATAGAACAGATTGCCACGAATTCTCATATTATCAATGTCATCGAAGTCCTGATCACACTCAACAACTTGAGAACAAGAATCAACTGGTTCATCAACCATAAGAGAATTTGTTCCCAATGAAGAAGTACCATCTACTCCTTGCCAAGCTTGTGCTAAACCAGACGAAACTCTCCACGTATCATGATCCACAAGCTCAATATCATAACTACCCGAATGAACTTTATCATCAGTAAACAATGGAGAGAGATGAAGACTACTAGAATAACTAAAAGAAGGTGCTGAACGTGTTGTTATCTCTGTCTCTTTATCAAGAATTGTTGTGGAGGCCTTGGAGCAAAAACGACACACCCTCAAAGAAAAATGAGAATTCACAACTGATGAGAAGGCGATACTTCCCCTCAAAAAGTTGAATGTCATGATTACAATATACTGGACTAGGGATGCGTACCAAGTTTACAAAAACAAAAAAAAGTGTGAGTTCAAAGAAGCAAATCATCAAACAGGTGGTGGGCGAGAACTGACTTTGCCATTCTTGTTGCCCCGTGAGAAAATTGAAAGCTTCGAACTAGAGGGAGCGAACTAGAGGGAGCGCATTAAATAATAAACCCCATGATAAAAAAAAATGTTCATTTCTGGACAATAACAACAATGAGCATGGTGATGATGATGATGATGAAGAAGAAATAATTAATGATTTTATTTTTTAGTGCAAAGGGTGAAAATAAATAGAAGGGAAGTGACGCCCCCTTTATTAATTGGATATTTGGATGAACTTAAAAAAGGACGAATTTTTTTTAAAAAAAATTTAAAGTATTAAAACGTGTATTTAGAAATCAATAAAGAACGCTAAAAATAGTTTTCAAGGATAATAATAATAATGAAAAAATTTAGCAACAAACTTTGTTGTAGTCCTAAAGTTATAACTCCACTCAATACGTTCCTATTGAACGTGAATTTTAACAAATCCATCATTTGACTATATTTTCATTTTATATTTTTCATACTTGTAAAATTTTTAGAAAATAAAAAATTAATAGCTATATCATCAATCAAATGTTTAAATTTCAAGTTTTTGTAGTTAAAAATTATGTATAAAAAATAAGTTTATAGATTGAATAGTAAATTACATCCAATTGGCTTTGACATATGTGTTTTTTTTTTTTTTTTTTGAGAAGATGACATATGTATTAAGAACATAAAGACCATACAATTCAACGATTAGATTTTAAAATATGTAGTCATGTTAATTTTCTTAATAAAAATTGTAGCCTAAGGTTTTTTTTTTTAGGGAATAGAATATGACTAAGTTTGTAACTAAATTTTGTCATAATAATACAGTACATAGTATCAAGGTGTATAATAGAAAAATGTGTCATATATACATATGTTTTATTAAAAAAGTACTCACATTACACAAAGCCAAAATTGTGTAAACATACATTGTTGCTAAAAATGTAACTAACATTTTATTTTTTATTCTTTCTTTGCTAATTGTGCAAGTGAATAGTCATTATTTTGTGTAAAAAAACCAATTAAAAAAATCAATATTTTAGTAAATATAATGTAAAATAGATGGTGTTTTGAAAAATGAGCATCTAAAATAAAGAAAATGCAAAAATCCAAAACTGATCATTTAACTTTTACCCTTTTTCATTTCAATTAGGTGGGAGTATTATGCTGAGTATTTTGTTTCACTTTTTGACTTTAGGTTAGGAGCATGCATCAAACCTGCCAACTCGACAAAACTGATCCAACCTGATGCCTTGAGTTGGTGACATGAGTAGGGTTTGAATTTTATTTTGAGCCTTTGGTCAGATTGATAGTTTTTTCAGCTTATCTTACCCAATCCGAGCCACCATGTATATAAGTTTATCTTATTATTACTCTCATTCTAATTTTTTAGTTTGATTGACTTTGGTATTTTGAGAATTAGTTTTAATGAATTTGGAATATAATTTAAGCCCATTATAAATTTTTTTTATTATTTTTTAAAACAATTAAATAATTGATGAAAGCCTATTTTAATTTCTACAAAAAATAATACATATAAGTATGCACAGCCCACGGATCCAACCACACCCAATTCGACCCATGTGAGCTAGGTTAGAAGAAGAGATTAGATGCTAATACCATTAAACCACAAGCTATTCTTCAAGTAAAAATAAAAATAAAAATAAAAAGCTACAAATTATAATGTTAGGAAAATTTTAGGAAACTAAGCTATGAAGTAACGTTCAATTTTAGGAAAATTTTATGTTGCCTTATAAATTATAATGTTAAATAGATAGAAAGAACTAGAAAATTAACTGTTTGTTTATAGTGGATTTTTTAACAGATTTGGTCCCTCATAGTGTGTGTGTATATATATATATATATTATTGAAGTGGTTAATATTATTTTTTTCACTTTGTTATTAAATCTTTCGGTGTATGCTATTACCTTCTTATTTAGAAATTTGGTGATCGTAAGGTAAAATTGTGGTTGAACTATTTATGTGCATGGATTAAATAATAGCTCGTAAAATCAATAACTAAATAACTTGTTGAATCTTAGCATATATAAATCACAAAGAGGTCAAAACAGATTTTCTACATACGTAATACAAACCAAATTCTATTAATTTGATATGCAAAATAAATAACAGATGGTTGCCATGCATGTGTTATATTTAATGTCTATTTGTACCAAAAATGTAGAAAATTGATATGGCACACTATCAAAATGGGGCTACTAAGAGTATCCACAATGGTTTCTCCCATCCTATTCTATTTTACTATTCCAAAAAGTTATTTTATCAATTATACCATACCATTTTACAATACTCTTAGCATCCCAACTTTTATTTTCCTATTCTACTCATTAAAATAATATATTTACATAATAAAATATATATTTGTTTGTTTTTTCCCAATTTTCTCCTTCCATAGGCGTATGAATCTTCCTGACCTCCATTCCTTTGCTTTTCACCTTTTTCTCCTTCCATCTTCCATCTTCATATCTACCCAATAAAACATACCCAGCAAATCCATTAAACATTCCCAGCAAACATATCCAGCAAATCCATTAAACATATCTAGCAAACCCATTAAAATACCCAACAAACCCAGCAAACCTAGTAAAATCTTAATAGTATTAGGAAAACCCAAATCAATCCACCAGCAAATCTTAATAGCAAACCCAAATCAATCCACCACCTGCCGATGCACCACCTCGGCACCACCATGATCTGCCACCATATCAAACCCACATCAAACCCATGACTCCACCAACCCATGAGACCCACTGCAGCTTAGTCACAGCGAGCACGGCACCACCCCGATCCACAACGAGCACGGTACCACCCCGATCCACAAACCAGGGCACCACCCCGATCCACCACCACAACACCACCCTGATCTACCACATCAAACCATGAACTCCACCAAATATGAGACCCACAGAGGCTTGATTCAAGGGAAAATAGAGAAAAGAGAAAAAAGAAAAAAGAAAGGGAAGACAGGGACGAGAGAGGGGGAAGAATTGAATGAGAGAATCATAACTGAAAAAAGAAGAAAGAAAAAAGAGAGAGGAGATGAGATGAGAGTACCGGTGAGAGAGTGAGTTTGATAAAACAAACAATAAATATAATAAAATATTAATATTTAGTTTTACAATTAAGGTACAGTGCGATTCTACATTTAGAATCGCACTGTAGCACAATTGTTTTTTTTTTTTTGCAATACTTAGTACTTACAGTTTACCGATTCTTATGGAGCAAGCAATTTGGGCTAAATGGCAAAACAAGCTTAACATTTGGGATTCCCACAATCCACTATTGATGCTCTAATGGAATACAACTAAAGTATATCTATATAATAATAGCAAAATGGAAGCCTTGACTTTTTTTAAGACATCCTTTGCTGACTGTTGCATAAACTTTTGAAAATCAACCTTTTTTAACATCAACGTTATAACTAAATTTAAAAAATCACCGTTTTATGAAAATAAAACAACCCTACATTGAAAAAATTTCTCATTAACCTATACATTGTCTTCTTTAAATTAGATTCTAGGCCATTTTTTTTAACTAGATTTTTTTACTGGAATTTTATTTTATTAATAATTTTAAATAATATATCGTATAAAAATATTATAAGATTTTCCATTTATTACACGAGTTAACCATTAGTTTTAACTAGCTTTTAACCTCATGTATATGTATGGATACACTTAAAGATATATAATAAGATACATAATATAATTCCTATATATATATATAATTGAAATACTATTGATAGTCATTTTTATATTTTGTTAACTCTTTAAAATTTTTTGTAAAGATATTATTATGTATAAAATGTAAATTGTCCATTTTTTTATATTATTATTGTGAAGCATCTTTTTTTTTTTTTTTTTTTTTTTTTTTAAGGGAAGCACTGTGTAACAGAACAGGGATTGTCTTGTGAATAATACATTGCTCATTCTTTTTCTCTCTCTAATCTTCCATGGAGGTTTGGTCCCCTTGAAGTGACCAATCCATTTTCCTTTCTATGCAATAACAAAGCCTTAACAACGTCAATATGTTTCCCATAAAAATACAAGTGCTTAGAGAACAAGCTAAGCTCATTAATGCACAAACCCATTAGAACAGAGGTACAAGGCTGAACATGCATGTGACAATACATAATACCGCTGAATAAACCTTTTGGATTTTATACTTTTTATGTGTTTTTGGATTTTTTGACACAAAGCAAGTAAAGAATGATTAAAAACAACAAACAACCAAAGCTTTTAAACAACAAAAACAATAAAAATATGCTGGAATGTAGAATAAGCAAACAACCAACAATGTAACATTATATAGAAAGAATTAATGCATGGACATGTTATAATGCTTATGCATGAGTACCCTTCTTCACTTACATGGCATGTGCGTTTGGGGTGATATCATTTGAGGATTGGGTACTTGAGCTATGATTCTCAAACCTTAATGTAAAGTTGGCCAAACATGAGGTGATAGTGTCAATCATCTTCATCACATCACTCATAACGGGTTCTTATTTTTGCCCTTTTGGTTGCTTGGGTTTCTCATTGCCTTTTCCTTGCCTTCTTAGCTGTTGAAGATCCGCATTCTTCAATGCTTGGAGCTTGTAGCAATTTGGTTTAGTGTGCCCTTGGATCCCACAATGATGACAATAGTGTTGGGTTTGTGGACCTCTTTGTGCCTTAGGAAGAGACTTTCATTTTGCCTTAGGCTTAGTCACAATTGGCTTGGGAGACTTCGTCAAACACAAGATAACACCGACACGTGTTATCGAAGAGGAAACCGAAGAACTCGGCGAAAAACCTCTCTGCCGCCCTCCAAGCGGTAAAATGATCTACTAGAAAATCAGTTGTGATACATCAATAACAATAGACCCTCCAAGCCTAATCTACCCGATGCACCTAAACCCTCCAAGCTTCTTGCTCCAACAAGGTTACGCCTAACCGTGTCTTCTCAAACTTACCGGATCCCGCAATTAGCCCATTGCATCAACCAATATGAATTAGTTCTCTCTTGAACTGCTTCCCAAACACCAAGAACCTTCTCACAACACTGAATTTGGTGAGGTATGGATTTGGCTTAATTTCCTCTCATGGGTATGACAATGGACAGGGTCAGAGTAGAAGAATTTGGAGAATCAAACGTATAAAATTGTGGATGAATCAATCTTGTTTTTTTTCTAGGATTTTTCTCTCAAAATTCTCTTTGGAAGCTCTCTACATTTCGTGGGTATAAGGGTATTTATTGTAAGGTATGAGATAAAATGTGAAAGTCAGTTTTCAGCAAAACAGGGTGCACTGGCGAGTCACTTGCGACTGGGATGAGTTGCGAGTTCTAGTCGCCAGTTAACAGAATGGCCAGACTGTACTTTTTGTCTTGTAGTGATCCAGCTGCCCTGACCCTTCAACTTCCTGCATGCTTCACACGTGTGCTACATTTTTGGCGAGTCACCACTTGCGAGTTAGTCCCGAGTCACCTCTTTTTACACTCTTGATCAATTTTTCACACTCTTTCACACACAACCCTTACATTATTCCCACCTAAATACAAGGTTTCTAAATGTTAATTATAAGCAAATTTGGTACAGAATAAAGCCAACACATAGTTGAATAAATTCAACTTTACAAAACATATACTTAAAATTCTAAGGATTAAAAAGCATATTATCCTTTATTTTTTGGGTCTCCTCTTTCTTCTTTTAATTGCTATGTGCCCTTAAATTCTATAACTGATATACTTTCCTTTTCTTAAAATATTGGGGGAAAAGCGCATAAGAAGGGCTGGAGGGTAGATGAAGAGAGTCTCGCGAAAGGTAGTGCAACTTTGCATAACCAGAATGGCATGCCAGACTGTTCTACTTAAGTCTGATGCAGGATGTGAAAGTGACAAGAAACATAACACGTCTATTTTAAGAAAATAGAAGCAAAACACATTTGCTTCTAAAAAATAACCATTAAAACATGGAATTCTTTGAATTCACAATTGTTTCATAGGCAGGGCCAACATTATTCAATATCAAAGTTAAAAGATCATCATCATCCACGAGTTTCAGAGCAAGAGTATAATAGAATTTAGCAATTGTTCTTCAATCCATAACTTTACTTCACGGGAAGTTGAATATTGAGCCACCGTAGAGAGAGCAAATGGGGTTAAGGTAGCAACAATTCAACAATCCAATTGTCTACAGTTTGATCTTGCTGCTTCTATAACTATTCAATAAACTCTGAACTACTGGTTTCAGTTGGTTTCCCCTCAAAATCTAGGGAAAACTTGGAAGGACACGGCTTTGCGCCCACCCCGCACATGGTGAAACCATACTTATATATATAAATTTTTTTATAGAGTGATCTTCTATATGTGTGTTAGAGAGAGAGAGAGAGATTCAACATAAATAAATAATTATTCAATTATTGAACTCGTTCATAACCCAAACATTTCTCAAGTCTAACGAAAACACACTGCACAAGAAGCACAAAACACCCAAAATACAATACATCCCCAGCTTAATTTAAAATAGGAAACACCTTATTTGAATCCTAAAGCATACCATCAAACCTGATCGATATAAAATAGTAGATATATTCAAACGAAAAAGAATGTAGAAGGAACCGCTAGAGAGGAGAGGGCTTATAGCTCGAGGGAGGCACCTCGCTTAAATTAGCCTGAACGTAATCAAGGTAGAGCGGAAGTTGTTGCAGGCAAAAACATAGTATTGGTAGGCATGTTAGTCCTGCATATACATTGAAGGTCTGGTTTTTCAGTTTATAATCAAGCAGAAAGGAATGTCCAGCACAAAAAGAAACCAATATCGACACAATGGCTATGAAGAGAGTAATTAAGGCGATCACAAGTCTCATTGGCAGCTTGAAGTGGAAATCTTTCTGTTTGCATCGATCAGTAATGATGGAAAGAAACGAGAACAAGGAAGTGATGGAGAAAAACAGGGCAATTAGCGAGGAGATGGCAAAGATGGAGAGTCCTGGCCTCTTTGTAAGGTTTGGCATACCATTGCCTGGGTTGAGTTCACCCGGGAAAGCGGTTGACGCAGCAAAGGCAACAGTGGCAATGAGTGCAGCCACAACTGAGCAGGATTCAGAGGTCTTTTTTAGCCACTCGCCTCCCTTTTGGACTAGTTCCTTGTGGGAATCATTGAAGATTTCTTCTGGGGTCTGGTTATCCTTGTTGAGCTGAAAACAGAAGTGTGGCGGCATACTTCTTTTTACAAACTGCATTAAAATATATATCGAGTGAACAGCGTGAGTTTTCGTGCATAGATGATAGATGGTCAAGTTGTTTAATAAAAATGTCACGTAAGGGCAATTATTTACAAACTATTTTAGAAAAATTTTAACATAATTTTTATGGGAAATAGAAAAAGTTGTCAAAACAATAATTGGTTTTTGTTCTTTTCCTATAAAACATTTTTTAAAATGGTTCATTAACAAATGTCCTTAGGGTATCCATTAATATTTTCCTTATTAAAATTGGAGGTCATAGCTGGTTTTGAGTTCACACCTCATACCACTTGATTTCCCACTGCATTTGTAATGCGGCCCCAGACTTCGAGTTTGGCTCGTTCGAAGAACTGAGTCCCCCTTGCTTTACTGCCGGATGCAACGCATTGTTTTCATTCATATCCACTTCATGAATTAGCTTTGCTGCCGGATGCAATGCATTGTTCATATCCACTTCATGAATTAGCTTTGCTGCCAGATGCAATGCATTGTTTTCTTTCATATCCACTTCATGAATTAGTTTGCATTTCACAAATTCATACTTGAGGAGTAGCCTTAATACTACTGCTTGCTTGTACTTTGCTGCCCAAAGCACAATATTGTCACCTTTGTACTTGTCATTAATTGACATTGGAAACTTTTTGAGTATTTGCTTGACCATTGGTGTGATACCATTGCTTGCCGCAAGCATTATGGGAGTGGGCATTTCCTCCATTTTGGCTAATAACACAAGGAAGAAATAAGTGTTAGCAACATATCATCGAAAAGTTGTTCCTTAGTCCCGTCCTAATATTTCCACCTCTCACATGAGGATTCCACGTGAATTTAATTATTGGGACAAATTATTATGTGAGAGGAGAAAGCAATACTACTAGGTGTTACTTTATATCATATCTACTAGTGTGTAGTCTTGTGCATATGCACGGGCACAATTAAAAACAATTACAATTATAAGGTTAAAATTATACATAGTATTAGCTTACATTTTTTTAAACTATACATTTTTAAAATATGTAATGGTTTTAGACTTTTCAATTTTTGCACCAAATAATTCATTTGTCACAAAAATTAAAAACTTAGATGAACACATGACGGAAAATTGGACTCTAATTAAAATCTAATTTAGAATTTTATTGGATTTGGGCTCTTTGGTTTTTACACTTAATAATGTACTTAGCACAAAATTAAAAATTAAATACGACATATGGTCCAAAATTGAGAATCCAATTAAAATCTAATTGGAATTTCTCTAAGCTTAGACTATTTGCGATGAAGGATTTGTTAGTTCTCAACGATAGGAGTGGCATAGGCCCTAGAATTGACGGGCATCAAAGAACGTTAGATCTTATAAATCTAATAGAAACCCTAATTGGTGTGACAAAAATCCTAAAATCACTAATTGCTTTGATTTGGTTTTGTTCACGAGGAAAAAGAAAATTTGATTATCTATATAAGGTTTTACTTCTTGGGGTTTTAGGAGCTCTTTTGGATTTACCCTATTAATTGGGTGTTCCGATTAGAGCACAAGTGGCTTTGTATGAGTTTTAGGGTTTGGAACTTCTAGGTGATACACATATAAGGGGATTTGGTTCTGTAGGATAGACAATGTCGATTGCCAGTGTAGCACTACTTCTAGTGCTCGAAAAGTCTTTATGCTTCCTTGGTGTTTTGCCAGTCAGTATGGCCCATGCTCAAGCAAGTCAATCTTGGTCTACTTTGCTGTTGCTGGGTCTGTGGTTCCCACATGGGTTATGTGAAACCTCAAATTAGTGTGAAAACACTAATGCTTGTTCAGACCCCAATTTTAAAATTACAGCTAAATTGCTTTTACTCTAACTCAACAAAGTATGGAATAAGAGTAAATATGCGCAATAAACCGGTAACACTACTCTTAGCCATATTCAACCACAATGAACAATAAAAGGAAAGCTTAAAGAGTAGAGAAGAGAGATGCAAACACAAGATAACACCAGGACGTGTTATCGAAGAGGAAACCAAAGAACTCGGCGAAAAATCACTCTGCGACCGTCCAAGTCAAAATCGATCCACTAGTGGAGTACACGAATAACAAAAGACACTCCAAACCTAGTCTACCCCAAGTACTTGAGCCCTCCAAGCTCCTGCTACCAACGAACTTCTCAGAGTTTTGTCTTCACTAGCTTTCTAGATCCCACAATTCAGCCCGATTGTATCCGCCACTTAATGGCTCCTTCCAATGCTTCCCAAATTCACCAAAAACTTAACTCAACACTTAGATTGGGTGAGTTAAGTGTTTGAGCTAAGAACCTCTCAAGGATGTAGAGATGGAGAGGTAGGAGTAAAGGAAAACCAAGAGAAAATGTGTAAATAACTGTGGATATAGCAATCTCTAACTCTCAAGTGTTTTTGCTAGGGTTTTTTCTCTGAAAAGCACTCCTTACATTTCATGGGTAATGAGGGTATATATAATGTGGGTAAATAATTAGGTAAAACACTTTTTCTTTTTGCCAAACAGAGAATTTCACGGGTACCTCGCAAGATGGCCTTTCTTACGAAATACTTGCGAATTTGACAGTCTAGCATGACTCTTCAGCTTCTAATCATGTGCTTCACACTTGGCCTTTCGTAGATTACTCTTCTTGTGAGCTAGTCGCAAACTGCACTAATTCTTCTTTGAAGCTTGATTCTTCACCAATCTCTTACACTCATCCTTACAAATAAACCCACATAAATACAGGGCAATGATTGAAGAAATTATAATCAAATTTGACACAGAATTAAAGCCAACAAAGGCTAGTTGGAAATCACAACTTTACATTACGGAGTCAGATTTGATTGCTTTGGTGAAGCTAGGATTCCAGAACCACAAAGGTTTTTTTTGTGAAGAAGCATAAATTGGTTTGTGAAATATTTTCTTAAATAGATTGTGAAATCAATGCATTTCATCTGTCTAAAAAAAAGCCAGTTCAAAGTTATTGTAATTAATGTGGTCTCTTTGGTTTTCAAGTTTAATAACTCATTTGCACAAATATTTAAAAAGTTAAATTAGACAGATGGCGCGAAATTGGATTTTAATTTGAAATTCTAATTGAACTTTCTCTGAGTTTTACCTATTAATAAATGGGTCATGCTAACGGGTGCTCTTACATTTTAGGAAAGTTTTGACATCACTTTTATGGGAAATAGAAAAACTGTCAAAACATTAATCACTTTTTTTTTTTCATTTCCCATAAAAACTTTCTTTATATGGGTTCACCATTACCCTAAGGACATCCGTTAGCATTTCCCTTAATGGATATATAAATTAACCCCCAAAGCACGAATTAAAATTTAAAATTGTTCATAATCGTTTATATAACTCTGTTCAATGTAATACGCAATGGTGGAGTTGAGGGCAGCAATTGTCTCCATGGCCCCACCAAAAATTGCTAACTTTACTTATTATATAGGAATGTGCCCTCCTACCAATACTAAAATTCTATCTTTTATTTTTATTTTCCACATGTATTTATTTTTCTGATGTACATTCTAACTAATAGAAATATTTCTTTTATACATCAAAGCCTAGAAACAGAAAATAAATGTTGGAAAAAATAAAGAAATAAAGAGTAAGAGTTTTAATTTAATTGTAAAGAGAGAAAAAAGAACATTGTTATTATTTTTTAAAAGTGATAAAAATTCATAATGTTATAATTATATTTTTTTGTGTGTAAATTTGTGTCTAGGTAATAAAGTATAAGAATTGATAAAACGCGATTTCGCCTCGTTAGTATGTTCCTTGTCAGTACGATGGACGGTCTGGAGATCCTGTTCACAAGAAACAAACAATGCAATGAAGACACCGGTGTGGGGTCCACCAGGGAGCCTCCGATACTTAAGTTAGCTTATTTCTCGTGAAACCAGAATGATCAGTGTGTAATTGAGCCTATTTGACTTACTTGTTGCTTCTGGCTTTATATAGCCTCTCTATGAGTAAATGCTTTATGCATTTATCTTCTCAGGCGTTATGGTTAAGCCGGAGGGTTAAATGGCTTATTTAATAGCCATTAACCTCCCCATTCAATGTCCTGTAATGGCTGTGTAATGGTTAGCTTGGTTAGCTTGAGGTGGCTGTAACAGCTGTGAGCTGGTGGCTGGAAAAAGTTGTACGTATGTTACACTTATGCCATTTAAGTGAGAAATTTATATCTGAGAATTAATTGTGTACTTTCGATTGTCCTTGGTAATGAGGATCATCCCTAGAAATGACAGCCACTTTATGGACGACCATTTTATACTACTCATCAGTCGCCCCCTTTATTCCTTTGTCGTCTTTTGTTTGGACGAGCATAGGAATATGAAAGGTTTTTGGCAATTCTATCTCTCCTTTGTGTCCCGAGATTCTCATCCCATCACATTTAATGTGAGGCAACTTTCTCGTCAGGAGATTGACATGCGCCTTCTCTTCATTGGTTGCGCGTGTGAAGTTTTCTTGAGCTTCCTGCGCACCTTGATTTTTGTTTTCCTTTTTAGAAAAACTGCTCGTTGGTTTTTCACCATGCTAATTTAATCATATGACTTACTTTCGCTTTAAGAATTTGATCGTCATTAATTATGTTTGTGCTCGTCGGTTTTTAACCATGCAAATTTAATCATATGACTTAATCTCACTTTAAGAATTTGATCGTCATTATGATTGTGTTCATTGGTTTTTAACCATGAAAATTTTAATCATATGACTTACTCTCATTTTGAGAATTTGATCGTCATTATTATTGTGTTTGTTGGTTTTCAACCATGCGAATTTAATCATATAACTTACTCTCGCTTTGAGAATTTGATCGTTATTATGATTGTACTTGTCATTTTTAATCATGCAAATCTAATCATATGACTTACTCTTGCTTTGAGAATTTGATCGTCATTATGATTGTACTCGTTCGAATTGAACCTTATGTGACAATTTTACTCTTATCGAGATTTTTATCATCTACTTGGTTTTACTCGTTGGACTTCAATGATGGGCTTTCATCTTGAATTCTTTTTCTTTTGTATGGTAAATAATACTTTCAAATCTTTCAAGAGAACGGCATTTATTCATGTGGGGAAAAATGCCCCTTATTCATTCCTGCTTAGAAAACAATTTGATGAAAGAAAATTGAAAACGTCATCTAACTAGCGATAATACCTCTTGAAGTGCTCTACATTCCACAAACGAGGTTAATGTTTGTTGTTGAGTGATTTGAGGTAATAAGTTCCTCTTCTAGAATACTTGACGATCTTGTAAGAGCCTGCATATTTTCGTTGTCATTCTTTCGACTAGGGGAACAATCCTTCTTCTCCTTCTTTTTGTGTTGGAGCTCATCGATTTCTTCCATCTTTTTCTTGCCATCTATTCCATTCGCCGTTAATGCATCCTCTTCGTTCATGTACTTCTGGGCTTTGAACAGGAGGCCTCTCATTGTAGTTGGTGAAGTCTTCCCTAGAGAGAAGACGAGGTCAGGATTATTCAACCTTGCTTGGAATCACCTGATCGTTTGCCTCATCAATTGCTAACACTGCTTTGTTGAAGCGTTTTACATACTCTCTCAAGGTTTCCCCTTCTTGTTGCTTCGCAGTTAGCAGGTATGAGGTTGGTCTCTTATGGCGTTGGCCCCCCAATGAAATGGCGGACAAAAGAGTCGCTCAACTGCTTAAAGTTCACGATAGATGCCACGGGCAGCTTGCTAAACCACATCCTTGCTGCTCCTCTGAAAGTTGCTGGGAATTATCTGCAAATTACCTCTTTTGGGGTCTGCTGGAGGTTAAATATTGTCGTGAATGCCCCTATGTGATCTAGGGGATCCTTAGTGCCATTGTAAACCTCCAGTTGTGGGAGATGAAATTTGGGAGGCAATGGGCACTCCAAAACACTGGCAGTGAAGGGTGAGTCTGTCCTCTTGATCATGCCATCAAGATTTATCGTTGTCTTTCCTTTCATGGCGTTCTTGACTTCTTCTAACTCCTTCCTCGTGTTTTTCATCATCTGATTGCTGCCATGAGTCGACTATGTGGTGTGCTTAGAAGTTTCTCTTCTGCTATTTCCTGGACTATGGGCTTCATCGTCACTATCATTGTGATTACGCTGTGATTGTGATGTACTTGTGCCCTCTGGACATGCTCTCTGCTTCAAGTCTTCATTTTGTTTATGCAATTCTTGCACATTGGCTGTTAGTGCTTGGATTTGTTGAGCCATCACCACCTGGTCTGGCGGCATAGTGTGGTTGAGTCCATCGGTTCTAAGGAACTTAGTCAGTAAAGAATTCAATGGCTTATTGGTTGATAGCCTATCGTTTCCCACAGACGACACCACACTGATGAAATGCGATTTCGCCTTGTTAGTATGCTCCTCGTCAGTACGATGGACGGTCTGGAGATCCCGTTCATAAGAAACAAACAATGCAACAAAGACACCAATGTAGGGTCCACCGGGGAGCCTCCGATACTTAAGTTAGCTTATTTCTCATGGAACCCGAACGATCTGAATGTAATTGAGCATATCTGACTTTCTTGTTGCTTCTGGCTTTATATAACCTCTCTATGAGTAAATGCTTTGTGCCTTTATCTTCTCAGGCATTATGGTTGAGCTGGAGGATTAAATAGCTTATTTAATAGCCATTTAACCTCCCCTTTCAATGTCCTCTAACAGCTGTGAGCTGGTGGCTGGAAAAGGTTGTACGTCCGTTACACTTATGCCATTTAAGTGAGGAATTTATATCTGAACATTAATTGTGTGCTTACAATCGTCCTTGTTAATAACGATTGTCCTTAGTAATGACGGTCACTTTATGGACGACCATTTTACACTATTCGTCAAGAATGATTACATAATAAAATCCAAAGTTTAATATTTTTATGTCCTTTTATAAAAAAGTCAATATATGTCCACAACTGTTTAATGAGTCTACATGAATCAAAATATCATAATTTACATGAGTTGTACATAATTGAAGTTAATTTGTAAAAAACCTCTAATAGGTAAACACTAGGAACAAACATATTTATTTTTGGCATTAAAATATCTTTTATCATTTACAGAAATCTATAGTTTATTATTATTATTTAGATTGGTCTAAACTTGTCCGTTTGGATTGAGGGGGAAAGTGGAGGAGAGTAGAGTAGAGTTGTAGAGTTAGTTGAAAATAAGCTAATTTTGAATCAATTTGACCCTACTTTACTTTATTCTTCCTCCCTCCCCTCAATCCAAATGGTAACTACTTGGGTGCATATGCGTGGATGCATGTTGCTTATAAATTTTGTTCCTCAACATCCAATCCTGACACTAGTAGCACTACTAACTAATACACCTCTCTATGTATAGAAGAAGTGGAGAATATAGCAAATTACCTATTGGTCGATGAGGTTCCCCCCCGTCTGAGAAGTTGGTGCACCGGTCGTTCTTGTTGTCGGTACATTTTATAAGTTCTTTCATGATTACAACAGACTGTACGTGCTTCCCTTGTATCTTCCATATATCTTATGATCATAAAATAGAATATATATAAGTCTAAACACACACTAGTAAGAACTAATTAAAAGTAAGCTTGTAGGCTGAAAATCTAATCCTCAGTGGCATACCGTTTAAAACACACCAAATGAACATAATGAACTGATAGCCCGATATTAAAGATATTCTATCGAGTAAATAAGAGAGAATGTCACAGCACTTGTCATAACATTCATGAAGGGATCCTGTACAAAACAAAATCAATTCATTATAAATTATAATTAATGTGCAAATAACAAGGTTTAATTAGTATAGAATTATTTTTCACCGGGCTTTAACAATGACAATAATTAAGGGAAGTGGGGGATATTAGTTTTAGCATTAGCAGTACTTACTTGAAGGTCATCAACCCAAAAATTCAAAAGATGGACAAGACCAGGTATAAAATAAACCCAATTGATATGGGAGTTTTTAACAATTTCAACTCACACGCACTTTTTATAGTATGCATTTCTCACCTTCGAGTTTTGATTGGCTGGGTTTGCTGAGGCTCTCTACATCCACATCCCGACCTTTAAAATGCAAGTTTATTCTTTTAGTTACTAGCAAAGAAAATAACTCAGTTACAGAACTTAAGAAAGAGGAGGAAAAAAAAGAAGAAGGGAAATCAACATTGCTTTCCTTTTGTTTTTGGGTTATGCTAAATATGTTGAAGTTCTAATGCATTTTTTGTTGGGCAACAATCTAGTATCATGTCACATTAAGAATTTCGACAATGAATTTCAACCAATCCCCAACAAATATTTTAACCACATCTTACCAAACCAATAAAATAGATCTAATTACACATTAATAGTGCAAAAATTTATAACCAATAAAATAGATCTAATTACACATTAATAGTGCAAAAATTTACTTGCAAAACCCTTTCTTTAGTATCAATTTTGACTAAATTCACATTATAAAATCAGTTATAATACTATGATAAATTATCAAGTGTACCAAAAGATTAAACTAGAATCTATTGGGTTATAGATTGACCCCGGTCAATTAATTCAATTACCAAGTTGATTAATTAGGTCAAATTACATGCAAATCGTGGAGGCACCAAAAAATCACCAAATAAATTAATATACAACGAAAATTAAATGACACAATGATTTGTTGATGAATGGAGAAAACCTCTCGTAAGGCAAAAACCCCACCGGGTGAATTTCAGGTCACCACTCCCAAGAGTCCACTAATCAATAATCAAGCGGTTCTAAGTATGAAGAATCTTACTACTACCTTGGCCTATCTCAAAGTACCAACCTACAATTGAACATTTGCTCCAATGCCCAATTAGACTTGATCTTGTAGTAGACTTCTTCGCTTTACACGAATCTCTAATCTGTGACTAATTCCTTTGCACAGATCCCAGTACGTAACTAACTCTAGCAACTTCATTGATTGTTGTTGGTTGCAAAGTTCTTTACTTCAAAGATGTTAAAAATCAAGAAGTAATTGGTTACAAAACCCTAAGGCATACAGACACAGTAGCTTTTCACAGAGAATATGAGTTTTGAGTCTTTGTTTCCGTACTTGATGACTTATAAATTAAGTATTTTATATGACTAGGGTTGTAGAGAGAGAAACCCTTATCATTCAAGTCATCATGAGCCGAAATTTAGATCTAAGAATTCTGAATTAGTAAGTCTCGATAGATCGAGCTTGTGTTGAGCTCCCTCATTAAACCTTGATAGATGCTAGTGGAGTTTTACTGAAACAGCTTTTTTTTACTTGTTTCTTAGATCAATCTTCATATCTTTAATGATACCACTTAAAATAAATTTCATACACTTGTTGATACATTAAACCCAACTTAGATTTACTTAATTACAAGTAAAGTGCGTTTTGTCAAAAGATTAGCCAATACATAGAAAATATGACCCTAACAGAATCCATAATTTGAGTTGTGAATTATGATAATTTTAGATTTAGGGTTATTATTTCCTTGATAATATTTTTTTAAGTCAAACTAGAATCCTATTATGATAAGGTATACCAATTAGGATATGTTTTAGAATATATTTTTTTGTTAGTAAAGTTTTATGGAGATTTTAAATTAGCCTCCAAGCTTGTAAATGAAAATCAAGTTCAATTTACATATTAATAAAAATACAAGCTTTTGTTTATCTTTTCTAGTGGATATGAGACTATCACCTTGTGAATTTAAGATTATCTTTCAAAAGCAAAAGTTTGCTTCTTGTGGCTTCCCACTTTCGTCAATAATTTTTTCTATGATTCCTTCCTTGGAGAAGTTGACCAAGAAATCCTTTCCATGAATGAGTTCCTTCAATTTTGAGAAGAAACCCAACAATTTCGTGAAGAAAACCAGTAAGTATTACACAACTTTAGCAAGCAACCGCATCCCTTCTAGATAGAAAATCCTCCCACGGATGCACCGGTCAATCTATTCAAAGATACATTCCTAAATACAACAAAATTCCATTTTTTTATGATGAGATGCGTAAGTTGGATTTTATTGATTGCGTTCTTGATTTGGAAGAATATCTTAACTATTGGAAGATGGGTAGATCTGATGAAGAAAATAAGACTTGTATCAAATAAATTGGATGATGATGAGGCCAAATGGTGGAATAACATACAATATGACGGAAAGCGTTGAGGTAAGCATAAAATTCACACTTAGCAAATAATGGAAAAAATGTTTGAATTCAAGTTTCCTCATGACTATTATGGTATGCTAGATTATACAAGTGTTGGTTATGGATCTGAAAATTCATATGAAGAGAAAAATATTCAAAATTCATAAGTTAACCACAAAATCAAGATTATCAAATCTAAGTTCATGTGTCAAGAAAAGAAAAAGGTTTGAGGGTTGACTAGACAGGGCCAATTTTTAAAAGAAAATATTGAAGATCTTGGGAAAAATCACATTTTTTCATTTCAAGTTAAAAATTTTGGGTTAAAGAATATAATTTGGATAAAATATAGTTTGAAGTCAGTGAGGAAGAAATGGATGTTCTTGATACACTTGATGACAATTATAGCAAAGCGAAAGATCGTGAGGCTGAAATATTAATTGAATAGAAAATTGTCAAAGATCTTAAGGAAATTAGGTTAAATGATTGCAAATCTCACAATCCTATTATTTAGTAAAAGGCAACACATCAAATTTTATTGATTTTACTGGGTTCGAAAGGTTTGATGCGATTGTTGACTAATATGTGATCATCGCAGGGTTGCTATCCTTGTCTAGGACCAATAGATTTTACTATCTTTAAATGATATTTTTTAAATTCCAAAATTTTCACATGACTAATGGGAGACCTCAATATCAATGGATGGAGAAGCAAGTGCAACTGCATAAGTTTGATAAACCCACAGACAGTAGTAAATGATCCTTGAAAAACTTCACTTCCTTAGCATAGGTCTTGATAACCCAAAAATGTATTGACCCTTTTGCCAAATCAATTAATTAATTATTCAAGTTAATTAATTAAGTCAATTTAACATGTAATAAGCGTGGTAGTATAAACAAATCACCATCTAAGTTAAATGCAACGAAAATTAAATTTGACACAGGTGATTTGTTTACGAATGGTGAAAACCACCGAAGCAAAACCCCACCGGGTGAATTTAAGGTCACCACTCCCGAGAATCCACTATTATCAAAACATTCGGTTACAAGTAAAAGGAATCCCAGTACCTAATACCAACCTACAGTTGAACCCTTACCCCAATACCCAATTGGACTTGTATTGTAGCGGCAATCTCTCCGTTTATTGCACGACTCCCAGTACGTGACTAACCAATGATGCACGGATTTCAGTACGTGACTAACACACCAACTTGAGAAAGATGTTAGTTGCGAAGTTCTTCAATTCATCCAACAATGAAGACCAGGAAGCTCATTGGCCACAAAACCCTTGGCGCAAAGACGTAGTAGCTTCTATAAAGAATATGATAAACTAGGACAAATTTTGTCTCCGGTCACAATATGTGTGTATCAACAATTGCAACAACCTTTGCATCACTTGTGACGGCTCTTAAAATAATCCTTATATATGTCAAAGGTTGTAAAAAAAGAAACCCTACACAAATACTCATGGATATGCGTGAAATCGGATCTAGAAATTCTAATTTCGTAATTCTAGACAGATACAGCTTGTGTCGAGCTTCAACATTAAACCTGGATAGAAGTCTTTATGTTGAGACATCTATCGAGTTTTAATGAACAATATTTCTTCACTTGTTTCTTGGTCAAACTTCCATGATTTCAATACTAAATTTGAACACTTGTTTCTTGAAGTATTAAACCCATCCTAGATCTACCAAATTACAAGTAAAGTGTGTTTTGTCAAAGGATTAGCCAATTATATAAATATGTCCCTAACAGGTCTAAACATTGTTTGAGTTGCTGAATGCTGATATCATGTTCTAAAACTGGATTTGCAAATTGCAATACCTTTAAGAGAAGTTACTTTTAAAGTTTTAATTAAAGCAAAGAAAAAAAAAAATTCATTTCATACCGGCATGAGCCATACCTTGAAAGAATTTGATATATTTTTGGAAGTTATTTGATTCAGGAAAGCCTTCAATAACAGAATTGACAAATCTTTGAGAAGCAGGTTCCTGCTTGAGGCGTCCAACGAATAGCCATGTACCTTTCACACAACAACAAAGGATAACTATGGGTGATGTTGGGCAATGGACATAAATCGAAATAAACAATTTGATAAAAGAGAGAGAGAGATGTATCGTGTATATAGAACTGGAAGTGTAACTACTATAAGACGGCTTAATTAAGATCCAATGCATTACCTTGTGCAATAATTTTGAAGTGTGGAGATTAAAATTAAAAAAAAAAAGATTAATCCCAACCATTGAATAAAAAAAAAAGTAAAAGGGTAAAAATTTTATAAAATGAAAAACTTTTGTCAGGTCGATGAGAAGTAATTGCACTCTATCTTAATTCCTATTAGTTGGGTTGCTATGAGCCTATGGCCACCCAAAATCTCTCTCTCTCTCTCTCTCTCTCTCTCTATATATATATATTCTTTTTTAAGATGAAAACCTTTAAAAATACTTAAATAGCTAGTATAAATATATAAGATCTAAAATTTTGAATACAAAGTTTATATCCGAATCATCTGACTCTCCCAAAATTGAAAAGTGGTCCTCCTAATTTGAAAGTTACCCCCCCCCCCAAAAAAAAAAAAAAAAAAGCTGCTTGACTACTTGGCCCATATTTGTCTTTCAAATGACACTTGGATTGTTTGCTATTTGGGAGGGAAAACATTTTGGGCTACGATTTTGGGATTTAGGTGCTGTACTCTTGTTGTCTGACTCCACCTAAAGAATTGTTCTGTTTTATTTTATTTTATTTTTTCATTTTTGTCAATGTTTGGGCGTATTTATTTTTATTTACTTGGCAAAACTTCTAAATGACTTCATAGACTACCGGCAAGATTTCACAAAATTGGAATTTCACTCTTATGAGTATAATGTAGTTCTATATTTTAAATTAATTTTTTCCCATATATTTATAAATTGTGCTAATGGCTGTTAAGGATCAGAAAATCAATAGCAAAGCTTGTTTATAGAGTGGTTTTCTTTTAATTACTCGTATATAGCTTCTACCATAACTATAGAATTAGCATTTTTAATTATGAATGTTGTTAAAACTAGGTTTCGCAAAAAAATAATTTTCTAACAACTTTTTAATTCTATATATATATATATTGAAATTAATTTTTTTGTGAAATATAATAAAATAAAAATCCATAAAATATTTCAAGATTGAAAAAAAACTGAGTTCAATTTTGATAAATCATAATAAATTGAGTTTAAATGTATTATGAAATACTTATTTAGAATTTTTTTTTTTTGTTAATATTCAATCGATGTTAGTTTAATTTTTGAAATTTATTCCTGAATGATTAAAATGTTTTTGTTTGTGATTTAACCCTCCAAGGATAAAATCTTTTATTTTTTGCTAAAGTTAGTGAGTGTAAATTGCATTTTTATTAAAAAATTTATGTGACAATATTATTAGAAGTAATTAAGAATTGCTTTTGCCTTTGTGTGTGTATATATATATTCGTTTTTAATTAAAAAAAAAAAAAGGAAAAGTACGTGTAATATATGTACATACATCTTGGATTTCAACAATTAAAGAGCGCTTGTAATTTGCAGCTATCAATTGAGTAAACTTACAATAATAAATGATGGTCCTCCAGTCCCACAATTGAATGAGGCAACTACTTCTGAAGACCGAAGGCTTACTTGCCAGGATATGTAGAGGGGTGATTCCTCGCTCGTTCTCAGCATAAGCAAGACTAGGTACCGCTCGAAGTATCTCAAATGCCAAATCTGTCAACCACAATATTTAAAGCATACTTCAAATTTGTATTCCACACCACTAGTTGCCCAATTTCACTAGTGTGTTACAATTTTCCAAGCATTTTGTTACAAATAAACACTTATTCAAGATGTTAAACATTACGTGTGGCATCTTCAAAAACACTAATGGAGTAATGGAAGTCGGTTTTTTTTTTTTACTGGAGTTTTAATTAGCTCAATAGTCATTGCAGATTCCATATATGAGGGATGCTAAAGTGATCCAAAAAATATTCTCCATGCTCTTTGGTTGTGTCCAGAGCAGGCAGAGCTTGATATTGTTTGGTCCAGTTCTGAACTTTGGGCGTTTCGCATGACTACTACTTTTCTGGACTCAAGGAATTGCTGTCATGGATCTTGAAAAATCATCGCCACCCGGATTTGTTTGCTATAATTGTGTGATCTATGGACCGAGCAGAGCCAAACTCGTAGGCATCAAGCCAGTTGCAATCTCCACCAAATTGGCCAAGTTAGTAAGGAACGCTTGAACGAGTTTTTGGCCGTCCATCCTCCACTGCAATCTCATCCTTCGCAGCCTCGGACTTACTGGAGACCTCCACCAGATGATTTAGTTAAGGTTAACTTTGATGGAGCTATTTTTTCAGATATGAATAAATCAGGTATTGGGGTGGTTGTTCAAAATAGTAATGGGTTGGTGTCGACTTCTCTTTCGCAACAACTATCACAGGCATACAGCTCAGAGAATATTGAAGCCTTGGCTGCTTCCAAGGCCATTCATTTTGCCTCGGAAGTAGGTTGTACTCGAGTTGTTCTAGAGGGAGACTCCCAGGTATTAATGACAAGAATGATCAATGATAGTGAGGTTCTGTCAACTAGTGGTCTGTGAATTGTAGATGTGAATTGTAGATGTGCGTCGTTTTTCCAGTTTTTTTTAATGAATTATGTTACTCTCGTAATAAGAAAAGGCAATAAGGTTGTTCATAGTCTAATTAAGTATGCTTTACACATTTTAGATTATATTATGTGGACGAAAGATATTCTACTACTGTTTTTTTTTTCCTGTATTTTAGGCTAATCTAGCCGGTTTTTCTTATTAATAGTTTCGATGTCTATCTTCTCAGGAAAAAAAAAAAAATCAATAACGTGTTTGGTCATTAAATAAGGGCTCTGAAGTTCAATAAAAACCTAATAGTGTCATTCTTTTAATACGATGATAAATAACAATCATTATGAGTAAATGTCATGCATTGAAAATCATAATAATGTAATTTTTCTTCTTTCTACGTATTTAGCATTATAACATAATATAAAATTTTTCCTAAAACAGAACAGTAAAAAAGTTAAGAAAAAAAAAATATACACACCGAAATACTCCCTGCTGATGGCACTGTGAAGGATGGTATCACCATCATTTCTTCTGTAGAGGGAAGTGTCTTTTATGTCGCGGCTGGTCTCAGGGTGGAGTGTATGATGGAGGTAAAGGAAAATTTCTTTTTTTCCATGATAAGTGGCTGAAAAGAGAGGGCTCTCACCGCGATTGTTACGAACACCACCTAAAAACCCATCAAACTTAGCAAGGAGGATGGATGTCTCAAGTTTACCTGATGATGCTGCCACATGCAAAGGGGTATTCCCTTCATTGTTTGTTACCCGTAGACCCGACTCCGATGATTTCATAATTTCAAGTAGCTTTTCAACAATACGTTGGGGCGCCATGGAAACAGCTAGGTGGAATGCTGTGTCGCCCGTCGTGTTGATCTTGGAAGTAATGGCCGAGATGCCATGTTCCTTATACAGGTTAACAACCTTTCTCCATTTTTCTGTCACTATACTAATGTACAAGCTCGAGGCTAGCCCATCATCAGTAATCTCTATCGGCCAACTGCACGCCATTTTCTTTCTTACTATAGGTACAAGGACGAAAATGTTTGATATAAGAAAAGCTTTGCATGCAGAGGTCGCGATACTGGAAATGAGAATAGCTTTCACGCTAGCTATATATCAGAGAGAGAGAGAGAGAGAGGATAAGTCGTTTTCCGTCTCTCCCACACCATCCAATAGTAAAAATCATTTATTCTACCCTATGTTTTTTACTTTTCAATTTTATTTTTCTCATATTAATCTTTTATTATCTTAAAAGAAAAGGAGAAAAAAGAAATAAGTGCCATATATTGTGATTGATGAGTATAAATTATAAAATAGAATACTTTGAATGGAATAATAATTTATTTTTTTAAAGAGAGAGAGAGAAAGCAAACAACGAATCATTATTTGAGAATAAAACCTATTACACACGTCTTGTTACACACTTATACAATACACATTTTTTTGAATTGGTTCAAACTCACTATTTCTGTTATATATAAAAAAAGGGTGTGTAATAGAAAAGTAGGAGGAATAATTGTTTTATGATGAGAACTTGTTACTTTTAATTTAAAGATGTCTGCATTAGGTACCGTTATATAAAGTTTGGACATTGGGGACCAACAGCAACATTCATCCTTGATTTCTAGTTTTAATGTATATAATTCAATTTTTTTTTCAATCAACTCATTGTACCAGATTTGATTTTACAGAAATGAAAATCAAGATTAGCACAATAAGGTGTCCAATGTTATGGGCATCAGGTTAACAATTTGAGAACCAAGACAGGGTTGAAAATTATATTGATCAACTGTGTTTCTTGAACTCATGTTCAAATTTCTCTCTCATTGTTGTACTCATTAAATTATAATAAATAAATGTTCCTTAGAGAAAATATTATGTACAGTAAGCTTTTTTTTTTATAGATAAAGGTTAGTTAATAATTTGTATCTATTATAATTTATAAATATATTTTTTTTATTTTTCAAACAAATAAAAATGATAAATTTTAGAAATAAGTAATAACTGTATTTTTTTTTAACGTAAAAGGAAAAAAATATAAAATTTAAAAATTCTCTTTTTAAATTTAAAATGAAAAAAATTATAATTTGACATTCATAATCCTATTTCTAAATGAAGTTATTCTTCATTAATGAATGTATTTTGAACCACATAAAAGTCTAGTTGAAATAATAGAATTCTCTTATATATAGTATAAATAATATCCATCCTTGAAACTGCAACTCTTCCATAAACATTAACACTCATTGCTTTCTTTCTAATGACTTTTTTCTTCACTTGATGTTGATGACAATATGTGGAAATCTAGTTTTATGGAAAATCTAAACCGGTAATAGATAAAAAAGTGGAAAGCACTTTAAAGGAAGTAATTAGAACTGCCATGAACCATCAGGCTTGGACCATGTCCAATGTTTGTTCCGTGTTATGTTTCGAAATTCTCATAAAGGTTTTGCACCATGGAACTTTTAGTTACTGAAAGAGGTTATTTAGAATCCTTTGATTATTATTCAACGGATTAAAAAATTTAAGCCAATTAACTAGTTATGTAAACAGGATTATCATAATTTTATCACCATAAGCAAGCATTTTACCATATGTAAAGCAGTCTCTTTCTATATTCGTGAGTTCACCAGGATGGAGGCTATAATTTTTCTATCTATTTGTTATGAGTTTCTACCTCTATTAAATAAAACACCCAAAACATGATAAAAAAATTTCACATAAAATGGGTCCTCAATTCTCGATCGATCAAGAGTTAATCGAGGGGTTGTCAAAGTTTAGCACCTCTCATATATGCTCAACTTAGGTCATATTCATGTCCGTTTAAATGTCCAAATATGTACTTTTTAATAAATTAAAACAAGTTTCACTCAAAAATTCATTTTAGTGCAAAAGATATGGGCAAAAGATTATCAACTCCTCGTCTTAAGCATATCGAAACTTTGTAAGTTTATAGTCTTTAACTCCATTGATGAATAAATTACATCAATCAATTTAAATTTTATTACAAGAAAATACCATAAAATGTACCAATACTAAGAATTACAAATGCTTTCACGTTATGTATTTCAAGGAGTCTTGACCATGTTTGATGTTGGATAGAAGATGAGATCAGTTTTTGCCATTAACTAATATTTGATATTTTATTTAATTTTTGAAATTTCAAACACTAAGTTTGTTCACTTATTTTGAGATTTTCTTAGTCAAACTAGTGTGTGCTTTTACAATAATAATTAGAACATGTTTGCAAATATTTTTTACTTTGTATTAAGTTTTATGAAGCCAACAACCTGGCATCCAAGCCCAAGTGAAACTTTAAGTTCAATCTTCTTGAATAAAATTTATTTTAAGATTTTTTCTGATTTTTTGTGAATTTTAAAGGTTCTCCTTAGATTTGAAGATCCTTTATAAATTTAAGTATTGTGTCCAGCCATAACAGAGTTAATTTTAACATTTTTTAAACTTTTTATTCTTCATTTTGATATGAAAGCGCTTTTTGTAGTTATTATTGATTCATTTTGCTATATATATATATATATATATATATATATATATATATATATATATATATATAATAAATTAGGTAGTGTTCTATGCTTCTAGCCTTTGGCTAGGTTATGTCATTGGATGCCCATAAAACACCCTAAAAACCTTATTGATTGATAGTGTGACAGCTAGATTGAACTTAGGACTAGGGGTGGCAATTCATGTTCATGTCGTGTCAACTCATGAGTATCTGATTATATGAATCAATACTAACCAGATATATTTATTAAACTGGTCAAGATTTCTCAACCTTAACACGCCAATTTATTAAACAGGTCAGTCGTGTTGGCTTGTTTATCAGATTTTATCAAAATGAAAAAAAAAATAATTAAAAAATAAACAAATAAATATTTTTAATATAAATTCAAAACTAATGAGTAACTGTATCACAAATAATTATTCAAAATTAAAGCATATCTCAATATCACAAATAATCAATCACAATATGTCAAAGAAAATAAGCTACAACAACTAATAAATTTATATATCTAGGGTTTAAAGGGTATATTGGTAAAATGTCATTTAATTAAACGGATCAAATGGGTTCTATGGGTTGAATACTAACCCAACCTGTTTATTAAACGGTTTAGTTGTGTCAATCTGAATATGACATAAACCCATTAATTAAGTCTCAACCCATAATTTGCTAATTTCGTGTGTGTCGTGTCGAATACGTGAATCGTGTCCAATTTTGCCACCCTTACTTAAGACCTCCAAGTTTACATCACATCTCAGATTAATGAGTCTACCACTTAAATATCCTGTGGAGTAATAATTAACTATACATATATATATATATATATATATATATATATATATATATATATATATATATATATTCTTTCACGTTACATGTGATAATAAATTTTGATCAAGACTCCTTGTTGTTCAATTTTAAATTATATGCATCCCATATTATATATTATCATAAAGAATCTTTGTTCAATGTAATCAACATTAAACCTTTATTTCACAAACTCAAGGTGAAGGGGAAGTATTTTTTTTAAGGAAAGGAGGACGATTGTACATATGTTGTACCCGCATAAGCAAATTAAGTGAAAGATCTCCCTTAGCCTAAACTTAAAATAGTTTTTTTTTTTTTTTTTTGGTCAGTAAAGTTATTCTTTTGTCGTTTTATTACGAGGTTCATTTTGATAGAAGACTTGGATCTTATTCGACCCTTGACCTAAACTTCAGATAGTGCTTTACTTCAATAGCAAGAAAAAATAAAGACTAAAATAGTTGCTAATGTCAAAATAGATACTTCGTACAGCGCATCTAATTTAGCTCTTTAATCTTCTTGCTTTTCAAGTAAAGCAATATACTTTTTCTTTTTCTTTTTTATGGTAAGTAAAGCACAATACGAAGTAATTAGAAATGTGAATGTCATGAGCCATCTGGTTAGAATCAAATATAAAACTGTCCTTCAAGATGTTTAAGACTTGGATCTTAAGTTGCTGCGTGGTCCACGTTATGTACGAGATTCTCATACAATTTTTTCACAGTAAAAGTTTAACATTTGCTCCACATAATTTATGAAAAGGAATGCTTGAACTATGATGGATTCATTAGGAAAGAATATGGGATCAGTTGATCCGTTTACTCTCTTTTTTTTTAATTTATGATTTTTTTTTATTAATATTACTAGGTTTTGTTTTGCTTATTTTGAAAGATTTTTTTAGTCTTTCTAGTCAAATTATAGTGATTTTATGATGGTATATTAATTAGAATGTGCTTGGAATTTTTATCAGCAAATAAAGTTTTATGAAATCTGTATATTGACATGTGTTGTTTTGTCAAGTAATGAATCTGTCCCAAATTCCTGAAAAATAAGTAGATCTTTAAAGTTTAAATACGTGCTTTTCAAATTATGTACATGCATTCCATATTACAAATGAATTATCACAATGAAACTAGTTAGGTTTTAGACCCCTTAACACAATATGTTTAACCTAATATTAAGCCAAGTTGATTAACAAGTTTTTTAATTAAATCTAGGTTAAACTAATATGTGTAAAACAAATATACTACGGAAATTAAAGAACACACAAATCTGATGACTCAGGAAAACCAAACCGGTAAAAATCCTGGGAGGATTAAACCTAACTATCCTCAAGATAAAAACAAATCCATTATGAAAGAATTGAAGTTTGTATAATAAGACTTAGACCGCTAACATCTTATAGCTACCTTGTGTAGAAAACTTACTACCACGACCATGTGACTGCTCCAAGTCCATTGACTACTTCTTTCCTTGATCTGCAGCAACCACAAGTTCTCCTATTTGTGACTTTGAGACTCCACTCAAAGGTTTTAGATCTTCTTGAAAGTTCTTTATGCAGCAACTAAAACAACCATCAAGTTCTTGATGTGAATCTTGATCTCGATAGCTCTATGTGTGTGTATGAAGGTAAACACCCCTCAGATTTCATAAAAGATTCAACATACAACTCAACAAAGACCTCTAAAATGTAACTAGGGTTTTTTCTTTATATTGGAGTGAAACACTTAACCCTACACGTCATATGGCTTGGGCTGGTTTAAGAATTCTGTAGAAAATTACTAATCCGCAATTCTCAATCGATCAAGTCTAATTTTTGATCAATCGAGCCTTGTAGAAATTGAATAGTAATTTCTTGTAGTTACTCAATTCCAAACTTACATCAAACCAAACTTTAAGCAAGTCTAAACCTAAACTAAATGTTTTGATCATGGTTTGCCAACAGTACAAATTGAAGTTCTAATACATTAGTTCCTAAAGTCTTAGAACCTAACAATCTCCCCTTTTGTCACTCCGTGACAAAACACATTACACAAGATAAAAAGCTCAAAGTAAAAATAGCCAAATAACATATTATTGCCCACAATACAATTCAACCTAACTACTATCTATCAGCTGCAAAAGTAGACAGCAACTTCGAATGAATCAACCTGTAAATTCTTGAAACACTAAACAAACCATAAACGCATATGTGAAAAATACAAGTAAACCAAATAAACTTCTTATTTTCACAAAACATAGAATAAAAGCCTCATAATATAAATCATAACCAATGTATCATAATGTGAAACAAGAACATAAACATAAATAAAACAAGAAACATAAAAATATAAAAACAATGTCTCCCCCTAACATATACAACTCATCATCAAAACAAAAACACATATCTCCCCCTAAAATACAATCTACATAAAAAAAATCTCATATCTCTTCATCTCCCCCTATCACTATGCACTCCCTCTTTTTGTGACGTATTGTCAATAGGCAATCAAGACTCATCAAAGGGTGGAGTCGGTGGAGAAGCACCTTTAGCATTAGCCAAATATGCTCCTAAGGTCGCAACCTCATTGAGCAAATCTAACAAAAATTTTCCATGTGCCGCCTGGATGGTGAGACACGTCTCCAACATAGTATGCATAGACGAAGAGGATGATGTAGATGGTAGAGGATCCACGGCAGCAGTAGGGTCCACAAACACCTCAGCTGTAGGATCACCAAAAGGAGGGGCTTTAGATGCATCACCTGTAGAAGACTCAACTCAAGGGTGTTTAGAGCTTGCTTTTAACTAAGCAGCCTTTTGCCTAAAAAATGTGGCACCTATGGGAGCGATGATATGAATAGGCTCAGACTCTCGGAAGTCCTCTAAACCTAAATATAATACAATCCTATGAATGAAAACCGAAAAAAACAAACCATGAGATTTAGCTCTACTCCTATGAACCTCAACAATAGAACGTATGAAAAGAGTAGAAAAACTGATAGGAGCATCAGCGATGAAAGCATACAAGAACGCACATTTCTTAATGGGAATGGTATGTATGTGAGAAATAGGCCAAATGTTGTGATAAGAAATCCTAAATAACAAATAATTGAGCTCGGTAAGCTCATGTGTGGTAACCCTAGGATTAGTATCCTAACTAATGGTAGTACCAGCAAGAAGAGACATAATGTCTTCAAGAAGAGGAAACTCTGTGTAAGGATACACAGGCTGCTGTACCAAAGGTACACCAAGAGCAGAAGTCACTACCTCAGGGGTAATGACAAACTCTTCACCCCTTATCCAAGTCTTCACATAGTGAATGTTAGAGTCATCGGAGTGGGTAGAAAGGTTTGAATAAAACTCTCTAATCAAAGTAGTCGGAGGGGGATGCTCAACATCTAGAAGAGGTAACCAACCTCGATTCTCAAAGTTCCTACGTATCTCAGGGTCAACCTCATCTAGGATAATTTTCCATTCAGCCCGAACAGACCTAAAGATATTCAGTTTCTCATAAGCCTCTAAATTTTACCTAAATTGAAACCTAGAGGATTGGAAATCGGAGGAGGAGGTAAAGGTTTTCTTAGCTCTAGTTTTCCTAACCATGACTCTAAGAGTAAAAAGAAAAAAAATAGTAAGAAAAACACAAAAATCAAGGGTAGACTGCATTAGAAAGGGTTAGACCACAAAATATATCAATAAATAGAAAATCTATATGATGCATGTAATGATTGCACATATGATGCATACTCTAATGCACAAAAAGCTTGTTCAATTTTTCAACACATACCAATAATTGACTTGAACCAAGAGTTTTAACCAACAACCCCAATTTTTGAAAAACCCATTTTTCAAAAACAAATCAAATTGAGTAATTAGACATTATACTAGTTAGAAAACATCATATAATGAATTAAGAGATCAATTTCACAAGTCAATTTCATCCATTTTAGCCCAATTGAACAAAAACCCCAATTTCTCAAAATTTCAAGCCCTAGAATTTTCAATTCTTTCAAATAACAAAATTGATCAAATTAATGCATGAGAATTATGTGTATATCATTTAAGAACAAAAACCCAATGATCAAATATGAAAAAAAACAACCCAAACATCAAAAACCCCAAAAATCTCTAGTTCGAAAATCACTAAGAAAATGCATGAAAAATGTAAATAACTTGAAAAAGGAAGGGTATTTAGGTCTTACCTACACTTGAGGACAAAAACCCTTGAAGATTTGAGGAAGAATTCAAAAAAAAAAGCTTGGATTGGATCAGTCGAGAAAGAAAAGGAAGAAAAAAAAAAGGGAAAAGTATTTGAAAAAGTGATGAACACGTGCTGAGAAAAAGACTTTTATTTTCTTTTCTTTCGAATCTCAATCGATCAAGCACCGATCGGGTACCAATTGAGCTAGACAGAATGTTTTCTTTAAAAACTTTAAAATTTTCAATCAGTCGAAAATTGGATTCGATCAATCAAAAAATAGATTCGACTAATCGAGCACCAATTGAACTAGGTAGAGACCAAGCTTAAAAATTAAGGGATTTTCGATCGGTCGAAAAACACATTTGATTGATCGAAATTCTAGAAAACTGGATTTTTTGAAAAATAGCAGAAGTTTTATGGAAAAAAAAAAAAATCAAACCAATCATGATTGAAATGCATGAGAATGAATTTAAAAGTTTTTCAAAAACATTTGTTTTCAACCCAAAACTTCAAAAACAAGATTTTCACACTTTTTGTCCCAAATTTTCAACCAATGAATATATTTTGTATCAAAATCATAAAATATATAATCTTAGATGGCCAAACCAAATTCACACACAATTTCATGTATTAAGTTTAGCAAAGAATAACTTGTGAAGTGTGTGCAACTAGTAACAGCATGAGTTACATGTGAGGTGATATGTAGATAGTAATCAATCACAATTTCTACATTATTCATCACATAAATTTGAAAATGACTATCACCTAAAGAGTTACATCCTATAATTCCCACATTTCCTAGAAAACAAGCTTGCAATCATGCAAATTTTTTTATTTTTTAATTTAGCCTTATTGTATACATGCATTTTTTTTTCTTTTTTTCTTTTTTTGTTTTTATTTTATTTTAAGGCTACACCTTATTTTCTTTTTGTGCATGTGTTACACTTTTTCGAGCACAAAATCTTATGATATGCACTAAAGTGTTCATGATTGTCAAGTAAACAGTGGTAAGATGGTTATTTATGCATTTCTCTTAGGTTTGTTTAGTCTTTACAATCAAAGGCATGTGACTTCAAAATCAAGATCATGTGATCAAAAACTATAAACAGCTCACACACAACATGCACTACATAGCTAAAACTAGCAAAGTGTAGAAAAATAAGCTCATCCAAGCTAACCAAGGTACACAGGCATGTTATGTAAAGATAATATGGTCAACCTTAACTACACATCCATTGTATGTAATATAAAACACATCCTTCCACATTCCACTTTCCATTTTTTTTTTTTTTTTGAAAAACAAAACAAAAACAACCTAATATAAAATGCATGAATGTAATGCAATGCAAATCCTAAAATCAAAAGAAAACAAAAACATCAAGAAAAATGGTCACAAAGGATTTTGAGATGAAGCACAAGGACCATGTCAGAAAGACTCAATTAGATTAAGCCTTTAGCATCCATAACCTCTTAGATGCAACTTAGGTTTTGCAGTTATTATTCATATTAGAATGATGAGCAACTCCAGCATTGGTATAAAGGTTTAAAGCCTTTATCAATTCAACAATAAGTACCATAGGATCTTGTACTTGAGGCACAAGTACTTTTTTCTTATTTGCTCACTTTACAGCTTACAACTTAAAACAGTTTTGGCAAGTATGCCTAGCTTTTCCACAAATATGACAAACCCACAAAGGTCTATCGTGCTTCTTATCCTTAGGGAGGTTAGGATTCTTAGGCTTAGACTCTTTAAGATCAATAATCTTCCTAGGAGCAAGAACATCATCTTTTGGTTTACAAAATCTTGATGAACCATGTGTATACAAAAGACATCAAGATAAAGTAGTAATGTTCCTAGTGCTTTATGTTGATGATATTCTACTCATTGGAAATGATGTAAGGGTAATGTCATCCGTTAAAGTTTGGTTTTCAAGCCAATTTGATATGAAGGACTTGGGCGAAGCTAACTATATTCTAGGGATCAAGCTTTGGCGAGATCGAAAGAATAGGATGTTGGGTTTGTCACAAGCTGAATATATAGATAAGGTTCTAGAACGGTTTAGCATGCAAAATTCCAAGAAATGATTACTTCCTTTTAGACATGGAGTTCCTCTGTCCGATGACCAAAGGCCTAAGACTCTTGAGGAAGAAAACATGATGAGACAAATTCCTTATGCTTCTGCAGTGGGAAGTCTCATATATGTCATGCTTTGTACTAGACCAGATATTTGTTATTCAGTAGGCATGGTCAGCTGATATTAATCAAATCTAGGACTTAAACATTGGCAAGCTGTAAAGCATATTCTTAAGTATCTAAGGAGAACAAGAGATTACATGCTTATTTACCGTTGTGAGGATTTGATTCTCATTGGCTATACAAATTCAGATTTTTAATCGGATCTTGATTTCAAAAAGTCCACTTCAGGTTATGTGTTCACCTTGGGAGGTGGAGCCATAAGTTGGAAGAGTGTTAAACAATCTTGTGTTGCCGAATCCACCATGAAAGCTGAATATGTTGCTGCTTGTGAAACGGCAAAGGAAGCTATGTTGGCTCAAGAAATTCCTTTCTGATCTTGGTGTTGTGAGAATTGAGCAAGTTCTTATCACATTATTCTGCGATAATAGTGGAGCAGTTGCACAATCTAAGGATTCAAGGAATCACAAGAAAGGAAAGCACATAAAAAGAAAGTACCACATCATTCGAGTTATTGTTGCTCTGGGAGATGTAGTAGTAGCAAAGATAGATAGTGCAAAGAATCTAGCAGATCCTTTGACCAAAGCCTTGCCCCAAAGGACTTTTGAGTCACATTTGGAAGAAATGGGAGTTAGATTAGTGCATAATAGTTTTTAAAGCAAGTGGGAGATTGTTAGGATGTGTGTCCTTAAATCCTATTATATGATACTATGTATGACTCAATGTTATGTTTAATAAAATTGTTTTATTATTATCTAAAATAATAGTAACATGAATAGTAGGACATTATCATATAGTCCATGAGATGCATAGTATGTGATTTAAGTGATTTAGTCACAGAAGATATAAATCATAAGTTCTTTGTAAACTCAGAATTTTAGCTTGTAGTCAGTGATGAAATTGAGCATTTCGTTTGCAAAGACTATAACATATCAACTAAAATGATTTGTGTTGATCATAGAAATAGAGATTTCTAGTTGGTATGTTAGTATGTTTTAAAAGTTAAAACATATTGAACTAAACCGCTATGAGATTTATTATTCTCCTAACGATTGTCAAATGAATAATAAACTCACAATTTCTATTTACATAAACTCTTAATTTTGAGAGGATAATGGACCTGATCATGAAGTGTAGGTTGCTTTGATATATCAGGAGTAAAGTCCAAAGTTACGATCAAAATCTCAGTATGTTGGGCAACCACATTTAGTGTTGATGGAATATATATTCTTAAGATGGAATTTATAGTCTCTTAACTGAGATACAAAATATTCCCTTGAAATAAGTTTAATGAGTTTTATTATTCGGAGTGTTAGGCCTAACCACTTTAGTAAGGAGTTACTAAAGTATATATTTATGAAATTGGATTTCATAAATATATGATGAATAACTTAAAGGATTACACCGGATACTCAAGGAATTAAGATGTAGTAATCTTTAAAGTGACAGTCTATATTTATGACTTTGTATTACTACGAATATCTTATAAAGAGGTTGCATATACAATAAAGTTTTGGGATATAATTTATAAATAAGGCTTAGAGTGCAACTATATTTATATAATGGTATTAAATATAGTTAATGGTAACTTTGTACTTGTCAAAAGTTGACAGAAAAGTCCAAGGCCCACTGGAGCTAGTGTCTTATTGGTTCCTTTTGGTCCTACTCCAAGCCACACACTTAAGCCTAATTAGAAAGGCCCAAAAGGCCAGCCCAATTAGATAATCAGTTAGATACAAAGGGAAAAACATACAGAATTTTTAAATAGGAACAACACTCTTATGAAGTAGTGTATGTGTGAGTGTAAGCCATTCTCTCTAATTCTCCATTGGAAAACTGATTGAGAGACCACACTTCTTAGGCGTTAGTGGAATTGGAGTGAAAATTAAAAGTGTTCCCAAGTACTTCTGATCTTTGTTTTTGGAATTCACCGCACCAAGATACACTCTCTTGTTCATGAATTCTAAAATTTGCATAGTACATGTTAACAATTACGAATGAAGTAAATCTGTTAATTTTTCGCTGCGTATATTTTGTATGAGATATAACATGTACTTATCCAACAGTTCTAATAGAGGAAGAGGTAGAAATAACTCTAATAGAGGAAGAGGTGAAGGAAGGTATAAAAACAATTGGTGCTCAACAACATTCTTCTCAACCTCATCAGAATTATCCTCCTTAAGGCTACTCAGGCTAGAACTCATCCTCTCAATTTGAAGGTCAGAACCTAAAGAGTGATAGACCTACTTGTCAAATGGCAAGTTTGGACATCAAGCCCTTGATTGCTACCACAAAATAGATTTTTCCTATCAAGGCTAAATCCTCCAACAAAATTGGCCGCTATGGCTTCTGCATCTAATGCAGCAATTACCAATAATCAAGACCCTTGGTTAGTAGATTCAAGCACATCAGATCATTTCATAGTCAATCTCAACAATCTCTCTATCCAGTCTCAGTACAAAGGTCCAGATTAGATCACAGTAGATAATGGTCAAACTCTTCCAATCAATCACATAATTAATGCCTCTCTTCATACCAAATACCATAAACTTCTTCTTAGAAATGCCCTTCATGTTCCCAAGTTTGCTATGAATCTTCTTTCAGTTCATAAATTTTGTTTGCATAATAACTGTTCATGTCATTTTAATGCCAATGAACTCAAAATCTAGGATATTCCTACAGGGAGACTCCTCTACATGGGCTTGAGTGAAAATGGAGTTTATCCATTTACTCAAAGTTCTTCACCTAGCATCCTACTCCTTCCATATCATCATCTCACTTACATGTTCCTTTTGCTTCAGCTTTTCTTTTTTTTTCTTTTCTTTTTTTTAAGGAAGAAAAAAGGGGACTCGCATGTGGTAGTTATTGTCCCACTCCCCACAATACATTTGGGTAAGCCCATGGGTACCACCAGCTCGAACCGAAGCTCGGAGACTCCGAACTCACATACACCCTAGGCTTTATTGGTTTTTGGGACTTACCAAAAATTGCAATTACAGTCCCCGTGGGAACTCAAACCTAGGATGTGGTGAAGCCTCAACAGTCACCTACCAGTTGTACCACACCCTCTGGTGGTTTGCTTCAGCTTTTCATGTACATAAATCTGATAAGTGGTTGCTATGGCACCACATAAATCTGTAAACCACTATAAGCATTGTCTTAGTGGGAAAATGCATCAAATTTCCTTTAATAAATTAGACTTTCATTCTTCAAAATCCCTTGAATTCATACATAGTGATGTATGGAATTCAGCTCCAATCACATCTATCATTGATTTTAGGTACTATCTTGTTCTAATTGATGAATTTACCAAGATTACTTGGATGTATTTGTTAAAATACAAATCTAATGTTGACATTTTCAAATACTTCAAGGCATATGTTGAAAATCAACTTGATTCTAAAATCAAGATTCTAAGAACTGATGTGGTGGTGAATTCACTTCTAAAGATTTTAATCATTTTTGCTCTACTTATGGCATCATCCATCAACTTTCATGTCCACACACTCCCCAACAAAATGGCACAGTAGAAAGAAAATATAGGCACCTCATTGAGTTTTTACTCACTATGCTTTCACACTCAAAATTGCCTTTATCTTATTGGTCCTATGCTGTTTCTACTACTACACATATCACCAATAGACTTCCCACCCACTAGTGTTACACAACAAGTCACCTTGGGAAACACGTTTTCACTCCAAGCTAAACTTACTTCACCTCATAACCTTTGGTTGTACTTGTTTCCCCCTTTTAAGGCTTTACAATACACACAAGCTCCAACCACACACAAAACTCTGCATTGTTCTTGGCTATCTTGCCTATTCCAGAGGCTATATCTGCCTAAAGCCTACAACTCTCTGGATTTACATTTCATGATGTGTTATTCAATGATTTGAGCTTCTTTCCTTTAAGTCAACCACTTTACCCACTGGTTTTTCTTCTAAACAATCTGTCATTTCCTCATCTCCCATAGCACATTGGTTGTCCTTTCTTTCCAATCTTCAATCTCCTGATATTAGACCTGCCTTATTTCACCACCGTTTCTCTCTCTGACTCTCTCTCTCACACTACTTCCTATTTGTTTTGCCATGTGATTTCTTCTATACAGGAAATCAAGGGACCTGTGTACATTTGTGACTCCAAACTCTTTCTAGGCAAACCTACTTCACTTGTGTTTCACTCTCTTTCTCTCTGATGAGAATCAACAAGCATTCAAGAATCCATTGCATGTTCCAGTTAGGCCTATTACAAGAGCAAGATCCAAGAAGATCAAAGAAGCTCTTAATGGGCTGATTCAAGAGATTTGGGTTGATTCTAATACAAGACATTCCAAACTTGACCCAAAGGAAGATGGAAGCGTAATAAATTAAATCCAAGCTATTGAGGGTTGATCTGGCTTAATTGGGCATGATTTATGGCATGGATTAATGGCTAATTGACTTTCTAACTCCATATCAGTTAATAGAGATTTTTTCCTATTCTGGAGCTACTATTTTAGACCAAATTTACCTGAATTTAGGGCTTTTATTATTTATAACATTTTTTTAGCTATTTTGGATCTGCTAATTTCAAACCAAATCAACTTTTATTTAGGGTTTTATTATTTAGTACGTTTTTTATATTTTCTATTTTTTAGTCATGTCTTATAAATAGCATGCACTCATTGTAATAGAGGATTATTAAATAAAAATCAGAAAAATGTCAGGCTTTGCTCTTCTTTTGGTTCTTTAGGAACTGTGAACTTATCAAGGATTCTTCCTTGTGGCATTCAAACTTTATACATTCGGTTCATGATTCAATTATAATCATTGGGTCAATGTCTGTTACTTATAATTTTGGTTCACGTTTCACTTATAAACGTTGGATTAGGGTTCTATCAAAATCTAAATTTTAGCTTTCTTGGGCAAATATTCCAATATTTTTGTTGGGTCTCAAAGCGTGTCAATTGAGGTTCGCATCACTCTCTCTCACGGCAACCCGCATTTTCATCTGCTTCTACATATGTGGAAAAAAAAAATTTTAAAAAAAAAAACCCCTCCTTTATGATCTTTTGGGCTGTAAAATTGATTTTTATATTTTAGAGTTACCGATGAAATGCCATTTTTGTAAGTACCTTGTTTACATGTATATTTTGTCTGTGGATGGGTTGTATTTTTGGATTTTGGGAAGCTGAGCGTGGTTAGTTACAAGCTAAATAGTAAAGTTTGGAATGTGACTGAGCTAGACATACTTAAGAATGATATTGATAATAAAAGTAACTTTGCCAATGATATGTCGATTTTGAAGCTCTTGAGAGACTGGTTAGTAGGTGCAATTTGTTGAAAGTTTTGAAGGTTAATAAAAATATAACCTTGAAACAATTACACAGGTTGCTTGTTCTTGCTCCAGATCTTTTTGAGGAAGTGAGGGACTCGGGGTGTTGGGATATACTGGGAGTTTCTCTCTCTTTGAAAAAAATTCACTGTTGTGTTAGAAAAAAGTGTGAAACTTTTTCTTAAAAACTCAACCTCATACCAAACACTCAATTATATTTTTGGGTATTGAAAAAACGCTATAGAAACTTGGTCCAAAGACTCCAAACACACTTTTTTTTGCATTATGAGTACTCTAAAAACAGTTTTTCAGCACACTTTGAGGGATTTTGCAGGTTACAACAGTTAGAGGAAAAAATATAATAAGTTAACATATAGTTGGAAGAATTGTGGAAACTAGCATCTCGAGTTTTAAAAACTCGAGATCAATGATGAAAATCGACACTTTCAAACTCGAGTTCTACTGCTGTCGTGGAGCAATTTAGCCACATAGATCTCGAGTCTATAAGACTCAAGTTCTAAAAAGCAAAACCAAGTCTTTGAAACTCGATTTTTGTCGACCTTGAAGAAAAACGTACCTGAAGATGCAACGCCGAAGAAGACGATCTGGTTGGAGATCCGCAGCGCTAAAGAAGCTAGTATTGAGTGGGCGATCTGGTTGGAGAAGAATGCTGGTGGACGATCTGATTTCCAACAACTAGGTGGACGAACGGACGCGAACGATGAAGATGAAGAAGGAACAGACGCGAGGAAGAAGAAGGAAGGGAAAAATAGAATGGTGGAACTCGAGTCTTAAAAACTCAAGTTCCACGTGGATATTTTTTCCACATCAACCACCCTAGCTTACAAATCGAGACTTATAAACTCGAGTTTTATCTTAGAACTCGAGATGCTAATTTTTCAGATTGTTTTGAAACATGACAACTAACAAAATTATTTAATATCTAAGGTTAATTGGAAAGAAAATTCGCACACTTTTTTGAAAACTGTTTACACATTGTTCTGAAAACAAAAACACCAACACCAAGTTGTCAAATTATCAAGCGGTTATGACTAGTTCAAAAAGGAATCAAATTGTCAAGCTATTGAGAGATAATATCCAAGTTATCACTTGATAACTTAAGCTTTGCTTATGAAAAACTTGCTTACAAACTCCAACAGTAGGTGCTTATGAGATTTTGTTGTCTACTATATGCTGCAATGATGATGATCTAAAATATTCTTCTTATATTGTAATGCTTGTGTCGATTTTTTATATATGCATTTATGTGCTTGTGTTATTATTATTGTTAGAATTGACTTAATGAGGGAGCTTTAGCAAATGGGTTGAATTGTTTTGGTGATATCTCAGGGTTTTTGTAAGTGGGTCTTATCTGCTTTTGGCTTATATGAGGTTGTGTAATGTGGGATCTTGATGGTTTTTTCCAATCCTACTTTAAATTAGTAAATTAATAATCAAGATGAGATTTTTTTGGATTCCGTGGGAATTGTGTATTGGTGTCTGTTATATGTATGCAATAATGATGATCTCAAGTATATCTTGTCATATGGTAATGGATGTTATATGGTTGAGACATCTGTGGTTTTAAATACGCTATTATCTTATCATTTGGTAGATGTCTCAGTTTTGTGCATCTTAAATGTATAAATATCAGGAAATCTTAGAATGGTATATGCATCTTCCTTTCTGTGTGCATCCAATGTTAATCTGGTACTATAAGGGTTGATTTGAATTGTGTGGGTTTAAGGTTAGGTTACTCTTTGTTTCTGATGGCTGTGGCTGATCATCTAGCTGCATTTGGACTCAGTTTCGCGGGGATGGCTCTGGCAGTCAACTGCTACCAGGAGCAGAGGATACTTCAGAAATTGGATCTCATCCTTGAGGAAGAGAAGCTGATTGGGAAACACATTAAAGAACTCCATACACACACCAAGACCTTGGAGGCAGTAGCATCAAAACTTGAAGCCAATTGCACAAAGAACTTGAAGGCACTATTGGCAAAACTTGGTGCCAAAGAAATGTAGCTGCTAGCTGGACTCGCCTGAAGACAGTCTTCCCTTCCATAAACAGGACTAGATTTAGAAGTTTAGGATGAAACTTCTACAGTAGGTGATATTTTGATGGTTTTTGTGAATAATACTTGAAATTATTAAATTTACTAATCAAGATGAGAATTTGTTGGACTCCATGGGACTTGTGTTTTGGTGTCTGTTATATGTATGCGATGATATCTCATATCAGAGTCTTTCTTGTTACATGGTAATGGATGTGTTATTGTTAGAATTATATGGTTGATACTTGATACATACATGTGATTTTAGACATGCTATCATATTATTTGAAGCTTGAGATACTAAATTAAAGAAAAATACCGAGTGTTTGAAATACACGCCTTTCACATTTTATAGTTATTTCTACACGCTTATAATGTTATACGTATGGAATATGTATCCTCATAATTTTAATGGGGTCATGCTAACGAGAACTCTTTAAGGTTTTAGTTAACAATCTAGTTAAAGAGAGTTTTTATTGGAAAAGAAAAAAAATAATTAATTTTTTGACAACTTTTTTTCATTTTCCATAAAAGTAATGTCAAAACTATCCTAAAATGGATTGTTAACTAATGCTCTAAAAGCACTCGTTAGCATTTCTCATTTTAATATTACATTTTATTCTTTTCTATATTTTTGTTTTATTTTTAAGGGTGAGTCTCTTCAGTATATCGAAATAACATTTTTCTCCAGGCATTTGTATAATTTATAAATGATACTCCTATTCAGAGTGTGACAAAGAAATCTATTTTCAACTTTGATTTATTTATTTTATTTTTATTTAAAAGAAAACTCAATAAATTTTATTAGGATGAAAAGGCCAAATCAGTTTGTAGCAATACATCTTAGAATTGCTATGGAACACTTTCCATCCACACTAATCATATAGATACCTTTAGTATATCAAGCAAGATTATAAACTTATCTATTACATTAGTGACTTAAGCTTATCTATTGCATTTATAAAAATCTTGAAAGCAAAGTTTCATTTATACAAACCATCTATATTCTAAGATGTAGTAGTACATCTTAGAATTGCTATGGAACACTTTCCATCCACACTAATCATATAGATACCTTTAGTATATCTGGCAAGATTATAAACTTATCTATTACATTAGTGACTTAAGCTTATTTATTGCATTTAAAAAAATCTTGAAAGCAAAGTTTCATTTATGCAAACCATCTATATTCTGAAGTATATTATTTATTGTTGCTACAATCCTGTTGAGCTATATCAGCGTAGCATTTTGGTCCATTTTAGTCCATTTCGGTCCACCTTGGTTCATTCGGTCTACTTTGGTCCATTCTAGTTCACTTCGGTCATTTCGATCCATGATTCTCTCTCTCTCTCTCTCTCTCCCCACTTTAGGTTGATGATTTTTAAAAAAATTTTAATATATTTACTTTGGGTTGTGTTTGGTATGTTTTTAAAATTTCTCATCTTATCACAAGTTCTCTTTCTCTGCCTCTTATAACCTTTGGTTTTTATTTGAGTTAATCCTTAATTTGGAAGTGAAAATTTGAGCTCATATCAAAACACAATCTACATAGTTATATATTTGAACGTATTTATCAATTATTTGAGTAATATATATTATTTATAACAAGATTCTCTTATTTGGACTAATCGTTTATGTGGTTCAAATATATTCCTACACCCAAAGTTTAAGTAGAAACAAAACTTAAGAATAACATGGTAAAAATAAATTTTTAAAACATTTTTTGTTTGGTTTTCAAATTGAGTAAGTGAGTATTAAAAAGTGTTTTTTAAAACAAGAAATTTTTACAATTTTTACAATTTTTTTTTTTTAATTGGCAGCAAGTTTTTTTTCCTAAATGGTTATCTATTTTATCACCTTGGCATCCAATTTTTATTACTTATCAAATTTTTATAATGAGATCATTTTTCTTTACATGATAACAGGTTTTCTTTTTCTTAAAAATTAACGTACATTATCTCTAAATTAGATATATCTCACCAATTTTTTTAAAAAAAAGAAGAGAGATATATATCCTATTCACTTACTTCAATAGATACAATAACTCACAACTTCCCATGCAATCATTTGTGTATTTACTTTGTATATATGTGATTACTTTACTGGTTGGAAAAAAAAAAATAGAGAACTTTTTAAGCACACGCATCATGAAAGCGTGATCAAATGCTAGTATCAATTATAATTATTTGATAAGCTTTTATTTTCATGATAATCCCCTTAAGAGAATAAGAAATTTGAAAATTAAAAACTTTAGTTCTAATAAAAGAAAATATAATACATAACAACAATAGTTAGAAGAATATTAATCACTTCAAGAAAGGGTAAAAAAGAGAGTTTAACACTCATAACTCTCTACCAACTTTTTTCCCCTTCTTTTCTTCTCGTAGTTGTAACTTTGTTGCAAAATGATGATAGGAGTTACGGAAGGGAAGCATTACATCCCATTGTTTAAAGATTGATTCAGCAAAAAGTGGTTTCTTCTTTGTACCATTATCAAGTAAGGCAGCTAAGGTTGGAGACAAAAACGTTCACAACTTTCTTTCCTTTTAAAAAGAAGAAAAAAAATCCTTAAAACTCTTTTTCACAACTTATTAAAATAAAAATTTGTGATTACTACAATATCAATTTCACACAATTCCATTGACATAAATTTTATCATTCACTAATCCAAATATTCCAACTCAACAGTTGGGAAACTTATAAATAAGTTTTTTCCAAAAAGAAATTTGTCATTTAACTTGGTTTTAGCAACCATTCTGTTAGTTGACATGTTTTTGAAACATGTTAACAAACATCTCAAGCCCGAGAGGATCGAGTTCAGTGAAAGAATTCAAGTCTTATAGACTCGAGTTCTATGAGAGAACACGGCAAGGAGAACAACCCAGCAGATCAGAAAAAGAAAACCCACCAGATCAGAAGAAGAAGAACCCACACAAAGAAACCCACATGGCAGATCTGAAGAAGAAGAAGCCACCACTCCCACAGGGCAGGTCGAAGACGAAGAACACCATTGTTAAGCTTTGAATTGGAAACACCATTGTTAAGCTTCGAATTGGAAACTTGACAACTCACAAAATTGTTACAAAAATAATGTTAAATAGCAAATTTTCTCAAGCTTTTCCTAATTCCTTGCCAAAATGGGCGCCTATTCAGATTTACACACCATAGACGTATACAGAGGGCACAAATTCATAGTGGGCATACAGTACACAGTTAATAAACATACATTGATCCATTATGGGAAAAAGGGGGCAATTACTCAGCAACTTCCAGGACAAAAGCTCCAGATCAACTCACTGGTTCAGTGATTCCTCTTGTCTAATTAAAGCTACGATATAGCTCATGATGGGATTAAAAGATGATTTGTTTTACTTTTTACATTGTCGTATCTGAACCACCAATGTTGCTATCGCTGTCCCATCCAACATAAGAGATGGGGCATCATCACTACCACAGAAACAAGTGGTAAAGCACATGCTCTGTGATAATGCAAATTTTCTCGCACCCATCATTTTCCAAATCAAGGAAGAAAAGAGTAGAGGCTCAGATGGAATCAAATACCATCCATTTTTGAAAAGAAAATTCAACTTAACAGATTCAAAACACAGATGGCATTTGTTTCAATTTGAAGCCACATTTTCAAGAATGGGAAGAAGACCAAGACAAAATAGTAAGAGCAGTTTCTATAACTAAACAAACGGCATTGGTAGTTCCTCAAGTCCTTGATGCTGTTTCTTGCCATCCTAATTACTTTCCACAGTCACCTAGATCTAAAGTTTGATCAACATTAGAAATACAACTTCTCACCATGGCAGAGCAAGAAGTAGGACAAATGTTACGATTAACACACATACATCGCTACCATTAAACGGTTAGTGATTACAGACAAACCATTTAGAAAGCAAATGAGATTTTGGGGTCATCATATCAGTGGTTACCATCTTCAAAGAGTAGTCATGTCTATCGGTAGTAAGCCTGCTGATAAGCTGGTGCAATTCCATTGCCATAGCCTCCATATGCAGGATAGTTCATGGGAGCAACTGGGTATGATCCAAGAGGTGGGGCTGCTTCTGGTGAGTACGCATAAGGATTTGTTGGTGGGCTTCTGCTGCCATACATGGGGGGTGGGGAATGGTATGCAGGGATGCCAGCAGGGTACTGAGCATGAGAGGGAGACCTAACAATTGTAGGCGGTGCAGGGAAGGAAGATACATAAGCATTTGTCAAACGTCCAGCCTTGGCCGGAGGCATGGGGCCACCACTGTTAGCTCGTGTTCTTTTGTTAGCAGGGACTGCTGCTGTTCTTTTGTTGGCAGGGACTGCGGCTGGTTTTCTCTTCTCTGTCTTGGCCTTCTCTAGCTGTTCAAGGCGCTTCTTAAGATTTTCTGGAGGGAACTGATCCTCTAGTTTGTACTCTTCAATACACTTGATGACAGCCCGAAGTGCTGACTGCTCCTTACGTCCAGCTAGTTGCTGCAAAGGCAACAAAGAATTACTCGTTAAATAGAAGTGAGGTGTAGATCTCCCACCCTAAGTTGCCTCTCATATGGGGAAAATATATATTACCCACTTTCTACAGCCATCATCTTCCAATTATCAAAGAGAGCCATTAAAGTAGGGGACTGCAATTGTGTTAATCTCATCATAACCTATTTGTAGATATTGTACTGTTTCAAGATAAACAAACACACACACACACCAACTACATATGCAATTCAAAACGATTGGATGCATATCCTTTTCTGCATTATCTATTGTGTTTGTAGAAAACATAACCCCCCCCCCCCCCAAACAACCAAACATTTAAAAAAAATAAAAAGGAAAGAAAAACTCAGAAAGGTTATGCTTGCATAGAGTGAAATCATGGTTCACCCAACATGGATGGCCTTTAATATCCTGAACCTATTTCACATTTTATTCCCTGAAATCCTAGCTAGATGCATATGCATAGTAGAAATTGTATTTCCCCCAACAAAAGGAGGCTTTAGTGCCCAGAACCTTTTTTGGCACAAAAGCTTGCTTCCAAACATAGGATAATGTCAAAGGCCAAAAAAGAGTGCTAGGAATGAGAAAACCTAGGACTGTAAAAAGACATCAGATTAATCACCGAGAAGGGAAGAGAGATAATCTGATTTGTCTAGACTACAACAGCCCATACCAAATATTAGGATATAAGATTCAGGATGTAATAACAAAAGAAATACCGCAGCTCGGCCGGGATTATTGGGATCATCCATAATAGAAGCTGCAGCCTTCCTTGCATCCTTCAAAAAAGCTTTCAGAAGAGGAACAGGAGGGAACTTGTTCACAAGACCAACTTCATAAGTAAAATGCACAGCATCAAGCTGCTGTCCCCTGCTGATTAATTCCTCAATCATATCTGTGCATAACAATACAGTAAAAGTATTAACAACTCAACTAGTCGAGACATTCATGACAGGCACTAGAACAAGCATGAGATGTTGACAAAATATCATAAAACAATGGGACTAAAGTAAACTTGTGTTGAACCTTTAAATATTCCATGTTCTACATGCATGAAGCATACCTCAACCAGGTTCTACCACCCACATATTATAATTCAATTACATACAGAAAATATTCTAGACTTTTATAGACTAGTAGCATATAAGTAACCAGTAGCTTACAACATTGCTAATCTTCACTAATTTGAAATATTTCAATTCCACAAAAGTTACAATTACTGATAACTATTAAATTGGGGAAAAAATGATAACTGAATCTACTCGGAAGACAGCCACAACTTGAGACAACTAGCAGGATTGCAAAATGTATCTTCACAAAAATTTGTTGTTTGCCAACAAATACTTGTTAATGTTTCAAACATTTAAATATTTATAAAAATCTGAACATATCAATGGCGATACTGCCGAGATTAAAATAAAGACCAGCCATTAACTCCTCCAAATACTTATTCTAAACAATAAAGCACCACAACACCAACAACATATAACTCATTCAACCTAACAAAATTAACCTAAGTATCTTTACCACGTGTTTAAAAGCAATATTACATTCATGTAGTAACATATAATTCAACAGATAAAGGCCATATGCTAATGTGCATATCTTATGCCAAGAGTCCTTCAGATGCAAGGAAAACAAACAAAAAACCAATAGAGAAAAGCTAACAGAGGACAAGGAACATTGATGTGGGAGCACAACCAGAAATTATCTGGATTTTCAATGGATTATTTCATATTTTAAGTATTTATTTATTTAGATAGGGATTAGTATTTTGAATTCAACTAGGATTAGTTGATCTTCATCTCCTTATTTCACGGAGGCTTTATAAAAGCTCTAGATAGTTTATTTGTATTCAAACTATTTTGATCAATAATATTTCATTGTTGAAAACTGTGCTTGTGTTTGGTGGTGATTCCAAAGCCAAGTAATCAAATTGACCGATTCCATAATGGACTTTAGAACTCTAAGAATGCATTCATTGGAAATGATATCTTACAATGAAATCATATATACAACAACAACAACAAGAACCAGCACTTAGTCCTAACATTTTGGGGTCGGCCACATGCATTCTTTTCCATCATTCTATTCCATCCAAAATCATATTTCTTCAAGCCCCCAAAAAAAAAATCATACTTCATATAAATACCAACCAAATATAAGAAAAAAAGTCCATGCTTATACTCTATAGGCACATCCTCATACTAATGAAATCACAAGTACAAACACACACAGATCTAGACACCCAAAAAGCCCATGTAACTCCTCTAGAATCTAGATATGTGCCTAACCCCATAACTCTTCCAAAGTGAAATTCATGCATCAATGCATCATTCCCAAAATTTCTTTCAATAAACTAAATAAAGCTTAACCTACAAGCTTCCAAAAATGTAATTAAACTGATACAGAGAAAAAAAAAATTCATTAATTCATTCTAAAAATAGAAAATTCAAAACACACAAAACAAAAAAGATACATATTTACCGGGCATTTTATCGCCGAGGCCGAGCGAGACGGCGAGCTTAGGCATCTGCTTCCGCCAGGCCGAACCGACAACGAGCTTCCGATACAAATTCACATCTTCCTTCTTCACAATCCCGAAGGTCACCAAGTGTTGCAAGAAGGTGTGCACGTCCGGAGTCTTCACGTTCTCGATTCCACCGCGCTCCTCCAAGCTCGCCTTCCACGTCTCCGCGATCCTCTTCGCGCGCTCCTTCACCGTCGGCGTCACCAGCAGCCTTGACTTTCCGATCACCGGGTCCACCACCACAGGTATCAGCGATTCCAGCACCAGAACACAGGCCCAGCCCAAATCGTTCCCTCGCTCACTCTTCTCCACCCTCTTGTCCACCGGAAACACCTCCGATATCGATTCGAGCACGAACCTCGCCGGATCGAGGCACTCAGCTAAAGCCAGAGGCATCTGAGCTCTCAACGCCTCCAACTCCTTCTTCTTCCCAGTCACAAACCTCCAAAACCCTAGCGCGTCCATTTTCACGCAAAACGACTTCAGCACAAGCAGCAGCCCCTCGCCGTCGTCGACCTCACCGTTCTCGTTCTCGTCGACCTCGCCGGAGACTTTCCGGAGAGCGATGAGAGCGGCTTCCTTGTTCTCCCCGAGCTTTCCGAGGGCGATCTCGACGCTGCCTTCGATGGAGACTTCGCGCTGCTCGAGCTCGCTGAGCGAGACCTTGGTTTCTTTGTCCAGACTCTGGATTTTGTTCCTGAGAGCTTCAGATTTCTTCAGGAGGTTCTGCTCCAAGGAAGTGAAGTGGTCGGAGAGCTCCTTCCAGAGGAGCGTGCAGCTCGTCATCAGTGAGGTTTGCCTCTGGAACTCGTCGAAACTCGGCGGAGTCAACTCGGTCAACTCGCCTGGATCGGGGATCGACCCCATGGTTTGCTTTGTTCTCTTTCTCACTTCAACTCGGTAATACAACTCAGAATTCACTAGAAGAGGAAAGAAGAAGAAAATCGAAACCCTAGAAAATGAAGAAAACACGAAGAATCACAGTGATAGAGAGAGAGAGAAGGTAGGAGATAAAGTTAAGTGTGGAGTGAGCAAACGGTGAGCTGACGTGGACGGTTTATGGAGAGACACGTATTTTTGGCGTCTGAAAAAGTTGGGCCGAGGGGCGGTGCTAGAATGCGCTTGGGGTGCGTAGGATTTTAGGAGGAACGCACATGGACATTGGTGGCGCGAGAAAGGTGCTAAAGTGAGCGGGTAAGGGTGCGCAGGATATGGATTGGTAAAGTGAGGTTGATGACGTAGGATGAGTAAAGTTACAGTTACACCAAGTAAAACGTTTTATGCCATTTTTGCGTTAACTATGCGCAAGTTGTGAATAGTAAAGATGCTAATCCACCATTTTTTTTTTTTTTTTTCAAACTCATCAAACGACAAAAGTTTATTATTCTTACACTACCAACTCATCAAATGCCAAAAATAATGCCACACTACCAACTCATCAACTTTTTAAACATTTTTTTTCATTGTAGATCCAATTAATAAGTGCTTTAAGACATTTGCTATCGACTATTTTTGAAAAGTTTTAATAATATTTTTTTGATAAATAAACTATTTTAGTTACTTTTTTCTTTTTTCATAAATAGTCTATTGGCAAATGACTTGAAGTCATTGGTTAACTTTTTCTTTTTTTTATTTTAGAGTGTTTCAATATATGATGTCCGCTCTTAATGATACCTCTATATCATCATACTAAAATATCAATTAGTTTCTAATGTAAACGGGAATTGAACCTTAAATCTTTTATTCAACCATCAAAAACTTTAACAGTTAAGTTAACTGGAATTCACTTAACTTTTTCCTTTCACAATAATTGAGTTAATAAGTTTTTATTAATTATTATTCTCACCGATAAGATCACTTTATTATCAACTATTAACAACTTGTTACCTCAACAATTGTGAAATAATTTGTGAAAATTTTTGTGTTCCTAGAGTTATTAAAATTTAAAACCAAAGTTAAGTGGAATGATTTCAAGAACCTTCGTTTTTATTTTAAATTAAAGCACTTGATTTAAAAATAAATATAATTCATTTTCCTATTGAATGAACTTAAGCCTGTTCACAAGTACTTAATTAATATATTCTTTTCATATATATAGTAAACACTATTAATATAAAAAAAAAATACAACTTTCACAAATTTATGCTAAGAACTAAAAAATAAATTATAGTTGAAATTATATTTTTTAATCTAATTATATAAAATGGTTCATTTAATAAACTTAAAAGAAATTTTTGAATGGCCAATCTTGCAAGGTTTTTAGACCATATATATTATTGATAAATTATAAATAGTAATTTATATCTTACTAAATTTTTTTATATATAAATTTGCACAATTTAATGTCTCTTTATATAGAAAATTCAATATCTATATAAATATACGCACGTGTGCACAACTGTACACACATATTTATATGAGAAATGCTATGTCCATAACATTTTCAAGATGCCCGTTAACACTTTAGCAAACCATCCCTTCAACTCCAAGTTTTTAGGCTACTTTTTGAAGAGTATGAACTCGATTTAATTGAGTATAATATATATATATATATATATAGAGAGAGAGAGAGAGAGAGAGAGAGAGAGAGAGAGAAGTGTTACACTATATCATTTCCACAATACTTTTGCAAAAAATTCTAAATGATAGTGTGACATGTTGTTACCAGTGTTAAATATGAATTCATTTCACTTTTTTATCTATTAATAACAACAAATAACAATCTACCACCTAAAAAGACTTTTAGGTTAGTTTATGTTGCTTTATGTCAAATTTTTTTCCAATTTTATGGGATGTAGAGCTAATAAAATTAACTTTTTGAATTTCAATTGTCGGTTTATTTTCAATCATCTTATCAATATATACAAATTTTTTATTAAGTAGACCCCACAATAAATCCTAAGTACCTATTAACATTTTCCATAAATATAATATGTATTTAAGAGCATACATTAACAAATCCGTTTTTAAAAAAATTTTATCAAAAATTGAAAAAATCTTGCAATTTTTTCAATTCTTAATAAAACTTTTTCTAACAATGGTGCGCAAATTTTTTCAATTCTTAATAAAACCTTTTTTAACAATGGTGTGCGCACACAGTAAAATCTACAAAATATTGGTATTTGTATGACTGTATCTTCGTTCTTCAAGTCAACTAAACCAAAGTCCGAGCAGTTTGGCTTTAGAGGTGTGAGGTGGGTGCAACTGTGCAGGGAGGATAAGATTGGGAAAGTAAGAAAAATGAGGTAGGATAAGGGGGTGTTTGGGTGGTGTGAAAGAGAAGAGGGGGGAGGGGGTGGGAAGAGTACTTTTGCGGAAACCGAAGTCAGATCAAGGGAGAAAAAAAAAAAAAGAGAAGCAAATAGTGTTAGAAAGGAAAAGCTGGGAAAGTTGGGGGAGGGTGGTGGTGAGGTGGGCCAGACGCACTGACCACCACATGGGTGTAGTCAGATAAAGTAAAGAGTAGACAGTACACAGTACACAGTAGACACTGCTCCTCCTGTGTTGTTGTTGTGTTAATAAGAGGAGTTTTGGTGTGTTAATAAGAGAAGAACAATGAGGCATGCGCATCAGCATCACCAATCCATGACACAACGTTTGGGGTATAAATTTGTACAAGGGTATCAATCATCTTCTAGTTTTTTTGTCTTTGTTGTGTACCCCCAAAAGAATCTTTTACTGCTTACATTCCCACATATGTATTATATTATATATATATTTTTAGTAGAAAGGAACATTCCCAATTATACACACCATACAGTTATACTTATACCAGACCAGTTATTTGGATTATCTATCTTTGCTTGCCACGTGAACACGTGGCCCTTGGAATGTCGGGTCCATGCCACGTTAGGGTAGAGATCTGTGTATGTGTTGATTGTTTGTAATATTTTATTTATATTTTTTTATAATTCGAGGAGAGAGAATGAAACTATAAATGTTTATGTTAAAAACAAAGAAATCTCAATCAATTGATATACAAGACTTTTGGTTATTTTGACAAAAATGTTTGTTTTTTATTTGACACGTTGCAAATATAAATATACACTATAGGAGGGCGAAGGTTTGGCCTATTCTGTGCCCAAGTCAAGAATTGTTAGCTTGAGGTCCAACCTTGACGTAATAAACACTAAACTGAATATACAAACCTATGTAACATCGACAACTATATTTGAACAAACTCCATTATCCCTATGCCTTGAGGAAACCCGCCGGCCAAGCACAAAATTTGACGTTAGGCACAAGCTACCATAAAATCATTTCAATAGTAGAGCCGTGGGCCCTAATTTTGATACATGATTGGACATGCTAGAATAGTGACTTAGTCTCAAAAGGCTACCAGGCACCATTGGTGGAGGAATCCACACACATACTAAATCTTCTCCCGTCTTAGCAAATCCACTCTCAAAATGGTATAAAAAGGGTAGAGGGGGGTCAGTCCAGGGAGATGGAACATTATTCTGGGGAGAGAAACAAGAGAGAAAAGTGAGAAACCAGTACTCTTGAAAGGTGATCCAATTCGGGACACCTAAGGGGAACTTCAGCTGTCTAATATTCTCCCCGAACAATCACATTTCTAGCAAATAACCATCGCACAAACGTTTTAAACCACTATTTTTCAACCAAACTTCTTTTGGAATCTCCCATTGTGGGCTAAATCCAAAACAGAATACAAATTAATTAGGAGTTTAGGCCCAACGAGCCCAAAGTCGTTAGGAAGACACAACCACATATATTAAATAAAATAATATCTTATATTAATGAGTAAAATATATAATAATATAGTATACTCTCTTGGTGCGATGACCACTTCATAAGTATAAGTATTTGTAAAGTGTGGGGGGCAAAAGTCGGGGTTCAAGTTTTCACGAGGGAGCTTCACACACATATACACTTAGATTAAATTATAATAAAATTTATATCTTGTATTAAAAAAAAAAAATTCAATTACTATGTAAGTGAAAGAAGGTAGCTACATGCTCTTGGCAGATAATTCTCCTTTTTTTTTTTTTTTTGATAAGACAGATAATTCTCCTTTGAATCAAGATGTTTTTTTTTGATAAGTGAATCAACATGTTTATTAGTTAAAGAAAACCGGCCTACTTATTAGTTAAAGAAAACCGGCCTACTAAACAAAATAATCCGTGAAACATGGGGAGGCTGAATTTTAAACTTACCCCACTTGTAATTTAAAACATAAGACCTCGGAAGCTCGGACCCCAATTAAAGAGTTATAATGACAATGATTTCATGCATGTTCAATGTCTGCTTTTAAAAAAAAATACTAGATTAATATTTTAATATGAAGGAAAAATGAGCAAAGTCCAAGATTTGTTTATCAATTAGTACTAACTCCAACTATAGGTGATAATTTGGTCCACGTCTCTGGCTATATATAAGTGGGAAGCGAATGTAATAAATACCTGACAAAAGGCAAAGCACTATATGCATCAACTTTGGGGCGGAAAAAAAGGATTGACATTGATCTTACTATTAGTTTTTCGAACCATCAGAGATTTGAGTTCTTACTATCAAGTCAAGACATCTAGAAAATAATAAGCACCACTTTTTTGAAGTTTGAATTACTATAATCCTTTCATCAATAAGCTCTACAAAAGAAATTAGTAGAAACAGGCTCTCTTGGCTCTGTGTTCTGTGGGTTATACTAACTTACATCCCCCAATACAAATAGTGGAAACATGAGCAGTATGGATTCAATCTCATAATATTTCAAAGGCCTACATGAATTCCTAGTCCTTTCTTTAATCTTAATTATTAAGATTAAATGTTTGTTTTGGAACAATATATCTAGTTTTTAAATTAAAACTTTTTATTGAAAGTGTACTAAAATGGACTCGTACCTCAAAAAAAGTATGGAAAAAATGAGAAAAAAATGAAGTTTTAAAAAGCTGCACAAAAAAAAATAAAAATAAAAACTAAAAGCTGAGCCTATAAGTTGATACCAAAGAAATATTACCATTTAGGAATAGTTTAATTAGCTGAAATTGAAAACTTGTTACTAAAAGTACGGTAAAAAAAAGCTAAAAACTAGTTGAATAGTACAATGAGACTCATAAATAGTACTAAAAAGTGCAATAAGACTCATGAATAGTACCAAAAAGAAACTAAAAACTCAAATAAGCTGAAGCCTGCATCACATCCCGAATTGGGAGCTTTTAAAACTTCACTTTTTCTCGCTTTTTTCAAATTCTTTCAAGGTACAAATATAATGTATACTTTAGCATACTTTTAGCAATAAATTTTTCAGCAAAAAGCTAAACAAGCTATTTCTAAACGAACAAAATCCTCATAGTTGAGAACCTTTTAGCCAACATATTGCCATTAACGAGTTTGTTTTCAGGACTGAGTTTGTAACCTTTTCTGAACTAATACTTCATACTAATCAATATTTGTCCTTCCCCTTTCAAGCTAACTTCTCATTTTCTGTACAAAATGGCCCTCACAGGTGGAAAGGCTTAAAGCAAGTTAATGGCTGAATTCTAAACACTCATAACCAGCAATAATACAGTCTTACTTTTTGTAGCAACTATGTATTTTTACACAACTTTACATGGCTTGATGTGGGTGAATTTTGGATTTGGTTGACTAAAATGTGGTAATTTTTCTATTATAAGCACTAATAGGAGTGCTCTAATACCCAATAAATATCATTAGGGTTGTCCAACGGGTTCAAGACCCCACCAAACCGACCGACCCGAAGCCCCTGATCAATATGATTCGGTTCCTTCTCTAAGAAAACCCAAATGTTCGGTTCGGGTAGCAGGTTAAGGGTTTGAAAACCCGTATAACTCAACTCGACCAAAAGTTTTAGGGTAAAGAAAAAAAAAATCTCTCGGTTCTTGAGGTGAGCACGTGAAACTGAGTATGATAAGACTAAAGCCCTGTTAAATTGAGAACTACATGCATCTAGAGTCTTCCACGCAAAAGCAAAAATCAAATAACCAGAAGATAGAAGCTCAGAATGACTAAAATTGAAATGGAAATCCCATCTCAAACACTGTTCCACACGCAAGCCTCAGTCTTCAATTCCATCTTAGACCTGTTCTCAGTATCTCACTCTCTCATAAATCAAAATCTCACTCTCAATCTCAGTCTCCGTTCTCTTTACTCTCAACCTCAAGTCTCTCTAGTCTCAAGTCTTAAGTCTCAACCCTTCACTCCATACCCTTCATAATCCAAACCCTAGCTGTTGTCGCCACTGCCTCATCACCACGCTCACGGCTTCGCCTCACTTTCCACCATGGGTTAAGCCTTCTCATGGTCACAAATCGGCTTCTTAGCTCAAGACTCTCAAGTATATTTTCTTCCTTTTTCATCTATCTTTTTCTCTATTTGGGAATATGCTTTTTTTTTCCCTTTAAATTTATGTACATCTCTCTGATATTTAGTTTTTTGTTTTTTGGGGGGTGTTTTAATTTGCTTTTTTCATTAAATTTCTACAAAAGCCATAAATCTGTAATGGTTATCCGATGTAATTTGGTTGTTGGTGGTATCACATATTGCCCACATATCAGGTAAATTTCTTTTTAATTTCATCCTTATAATTGTTTATTTATTTTTACCCTTTTGGTATCATTTACAGGTAGAATTTCCTACATATAGTCGTTCTATTATGTAGCAATATTACATTTGTAATAGTGATTTTTATATTTTATATTTTCTTATTATTCTTTGCACAGCTGAGGTTGTCATATTTGTAACAATATGCCCACTTATTTGAAGTATTTTAAGTATAAATAACTTGTCAAAAAAAAGTATTTTAAGTATAAATAAATGAGTGTAGAAGGTGGAGCACTTTCCCTGCACATTTTCATCCGTGCCTCCTATTTCTGTCCTGCTGTTTCATGTGCTTTCTTATTTCCTAATTTCATTCAATCTTGAAGTTCTTTCTCTATGTTTAATTAGCTCATCTTCCTATCTTTGTAGAGGTCAAACAAAAAATGCATTTTTTTGGCTTTAAATCTTCCTTGTATTATGATCACACTTATGGTTTGTTTACATGACACTTCTTTTACCATATTTAATGAGACTCATTTTCACTGGAAATTCTCAGCCAAAAGTTTGGGGAGATAGCTTTTTGAGCTATCATAGCTGATGAAAAAAGATGAACCCCTAATTTTAAAAGATGAAATCCTAACACATTTTTATTTTGTTTATTTGATTGTATGTTATTGCTAATTTGTTTGATCCATTTTGCTTTTCTAATTTAAAAAATTGAAACCCTAATTTTATACAAGAGTTGAAATTTGTTCAAGAGGCTACTCTATTTGCTTTCTCTTCAAGGTCGAATCCCTAACAGCTAAAGATTCTCTAAGGTATCATTTATCTTCAGTTGTTTCTTTTTTAACTTCTTGTTGTTTGTTTGTTACTTTGTTGTTGTTTTTCTTGCTGCTTTGACCTATTGTTGTTGTTGTGTCACTTGTGTGTGTTCTTGTTATTGGGTTAGTAGTATCATTGTTATGGTAGTTTGCTAATGCATAAATTTGATGTCTTTAGGTTATGAAATCCTCTAGTGATGCACCCCCTTCCCAAACAACACCTACTGCCCAAGCTGAACCTGTTGCCCAAGCTAAACCTATTGCCACTCCAACTAATGTTGAGGTTCCCCCACTTCCACCTAAAGGTAAAGGCAAGGTGTGTAATAATAGGAAAAAGTCTATTGCTTAGGACCATTTTGATAAAGTAGATATTGGTGAGGGTCATTTTAAGGTTGTTTGCAATTATTGTCAAAAAACTTATCTAGCTGATAGTAAGGGGCATGGTACTGCTAATTTATTGAATCATATGCCAGTTTGTGTTAAGAACCCTAATAGAGATACATTTAAAAAGCAGCAAACCTTAGCGTTTGAACCCAAAATGGATGGGGAGGAAGGGTTTTAGCTTGTACCAACAACCTTTACTGTTGAGGCTTCTAGAAAGGCACTCGCTAAAATGGTTATAATAGATGAGTTGCCTTTTAGGTTTGTTGAAGGGTATGGGTTTCAAAGATATTCGACAACCTTACAACCTAAGTTGCGAATTAGGGATATCCCATCTCGTCAAACTGTGGCTAGGGATGTGATTGGCATTTATGGTGTTGAGAGAGAGAAACTTAGGGGGGCCTTGAAGGGTCGTAGGGTGTGTCTTACTACGGACACATGGACTAGTATTCAAAATCTGAATTATATGTCACTTACATGTCACTTTATTGATGATGATTGGAAGTTGCATAAGGGAATTTTAAAATTTTGTCAAGTTGAAGACCATAAGGAGGAGACTATAGGTAGAAAGATTGAGATGTGTTTGCGTGAGTGGGGTATTAATGACATATTCACTTTAACAGTGGACAATGCTAGCCCAAATGGTGCCACCATTAAGTTTTTGCAAACTGTAACTAAAGATTGGGAGGGGACTGTTTTAGAGCATGAGTTCTTACACATGAGGTGTTGTGCACATATCCTAATTTGATTGTGGGGGATGGTATGAGAGAAATTGATGCATCCATTGCTAAGGTGCATGAAGCTATGAGGTATGTGAAGTCCTCACCAAATAGGAATCAAACTTTTATGGGTTTTGTGGAGAGATTAGGTATTGAGTTTAAGTCTCTTCTTTGTCTAAATGTATCAACTAGGTGGAACTCTACCTACTTCATGTTAGAAACCGCACAAAAATTTGAGAAAGTATTCATACGAATGGACTTTGAGGATGATAGTTATTCTTCATACTTTATGAAAAAGGAGAATAGTGGTGGTATGGGATCTCCAAGTGGTATTGATTTCCAAAATTGTAGGACATTTGTGGGTTTTTTGAAGCTTTTTTACAATGCAACAAAAAAGTTTTCAAGTTCTTTGTATGTTACTGCAAACACCTTTTTTGATGAGATGTTTGTCATTCAAGAGAATATTTCCCATTTAAGTAAATCTCAAAACCACCTCTTGAAAAACATGGCAACTAAAATGGAATCTAAGTTTGATAAGTATTGGGGGAAAGGGGATAAAATTAATCATCTCTTGTATGTGGTTGTGGTTCTTGATCTAAGAAAGAAGTTGAGCTTTTTGAAGTTTTGTTTTTTTTAAATTTATGGGATTGAAGTGGTTGATGAGATGATTGAATTGGTGAGGGATTCCTTCGTTAAGTTGTATGATTATTACTCTTGTGTTGATTTACCAAATGTACAAGTACCAAGTGGAAGTGAGAGGACACACATAGAAGGTGAGTCAATTGGTTGTAGCGATCCATATGCGATGGTTAATTCTAGGTTTGAGCGTTTCTTGGAGGTTAAGCAGTCCATAGGGTATAGCAATAAGATTGACAAATATTTGGCTGAAAATTGTGAAAGTAAGAGGGGGGGATGTGAAATTTGAGATATTGGGGTGGTGGAAGACCAATTCAAATAGGTATCAAGTGCTGTCCAAATTGGCTAGGGATGTTTTGGCTGTACCTGTTTCTATTGTTGCTTCTGAGTCAGCGTTCAGTATCGGAGGACGCATACTTGATCCATTTCAGAGTTCACTCTTTCCACTCATGGTTCAATATTGTTTGTGGACAAGATTGGCTTCAAGCCTTGGTTCCAATTTCTTTTCGCAAATCAAAGGATGAGTTAGAGGCCTTGGAAGATGAATTTCATGATTTAGGTAATATGTTAACTTCCAAACTTTTTGTCTATTAAGTGCTATTAAATGTGTCTTATGCAAATAAAATTTAATCTAATAGCCTTTATTTCTTTCTCTTTTCTAGTTATACGTCAAGCAGTAGCAGGTGGTGAAAGTTCAAGCTCAAGCAAAGGTATCTCAATTAGTGTTGATGACTAATCACTAACTGGGTAAGTTTTTGCCCTTACGGTTATTTCTATTGAGTTTGGTTCTGCCCTCTCTATTGTTTTGGTTATTACTATTCTGTATTTTTTGGTCTTGTCCTTATATTTTTATTGATAAATATCTTTTTGCCCATTTTCTTGTAGGAGGAAGGACACATTTTATATAGGAGGCAGATTTTTGAATACATTTTGGAAGTTCTTTTGGACATATTGCTTTTCTAACTTATAATTTATAAATCAACTCTTGCTTATAGGAAAGAAAACTTATTAAGTTTATACGTTTTCTTTTCTATAAGTCATGGACTTAACTATAAAGTAGTTGCTCTTTAATACTTTAGAAAAACTATTTTTTTGGAAATATTTAGGTATTTCATAATTGTAATTAATTAAAATTAGCTATTGCCTTACACACTTGCAGTAACTACCTTTTTGCCTTCTCTGACTCTATGAAAATATTGCAAGATGCTTTTATTATCTTTTGTTGCCAGACTTGTGGTGTGGTTGTGATTGATTTATTTGTTAGAATTTGATTGCTGGCTTGTGTAAGTTGTGTTACATGTATGGAATGGTTGGCACAACTTGGCAGGTTTAATAGGTTGAGATGTGCTTTTGTAGTTATTAGACTTTTCTTGATTTGTTTTTGGATTTTTAAAGTATTGCCTAGATCTTAATGCTAAGGCATTTTGAAAAAAATTTCTTTCTTGTATTGTGTGGTTTTAACAAATGGTTAGAAAGTGATATTATGTGTGTTTTTATGTACTGCCCAAGTCTTAAGGCTAAGGCATTTTTAAAAATATTTCTTTTTTGTATTGTGTGGTTTTAACAGTTAGTTAGAAAGTGATATTATGTGTGTTTTTATGTGCTTGCTAATTGCCTAGGTTTTTACTTGTTATTTACAGTATTTGTTATCATTATATGTGAGCTAAAAACATTAAGTTTGGACTGATAAGGCTTGGAGGCCCAAAAGATTCAAAGTTGTGTAATGGCATACAAGCTGAGCTTGAAGGCCCAATTTGAAATAAAGGATCTGAAAAGAGGCCCATATGATATATATACATGGTTCAAAAATATATAAATTTTTGTTAAATGTAAGCCCATTATTTTGGGCCAAAAGATTCAAAGTTGTGTAATGGCATACAAGCTGAGCTTGAAAGCCCAAATAAATGATGTGAAAAGAGGCCCATATGATATATATATATATATATATATACATGGTTCAAAAATATATAAATCTTTATTAAAAGTAAGCCCATTATTTTGGGCCCAAAAGGCCTATCAAAAATTGAGTTAAAAAAAAATTCATGCAAATTCACAAATTAGCCCAATTCGAAGCCCAAACCCGCCTACCCAACAAATCCGACCCGTTCAACCAATGACCTGAATCGCCGGGTCTAGCCCATATATCGGGTCAGTTGCGAATCACACTTTTGGTAACCTGATCCAGTCGGGTCAAGACCGGGTCAGGCCCAAACCCGAGCCGACCTGACTCGTGGACAGCCCTAAATATCATATCATCAACTCGAATAAGCACCTGTTTCAAAGAAGGCTGCACGAAATATAACATCAGAAATTGTTGGCAAATCACATTAAATCTTTCATCATCAAATGAGACCTAGGTCATCAAATGAGTCCTAAGGCTCAGATATTCTTACAGTAATAACCGAGTATAAATAAGAATACACAACAATACCATGCATGGACACCAAGAATCTACTTGGACAGGTATTCTCTCAGGCTCTCAATCGTAACCTTCTTCTTTGTGTCAAAATCAAATTTCTCCATATCAGAAGCAGTTCCAAGATAACCATAGAAGATCCTCTTTTTCTCTCCTGTCTTCTCATCCACCTTTACAAGGTTTGGGTTCTTCTCATCATCCCTGCTAAAATGTGAGGGCTGTACTCGCGCCCAAGCCTTGCGTCCATGATTTTCTTTCTCAAAGAATTCGGCCATCTGCAAGGCCTCCTTAAGGCCTGATTGATCACCAGAAAACTTAACCAGTGTCGTACCCAAATGACCCTCTCTCCCATACAAAGACCGTGACTTACCACCTCCAAATCCAAGTTCTGAAACATGAACACCAAGGAGAAAAGATAAATAAAATAACTTGTCAGAAGGACTTTGCAGTCTCATAAGTTGAGTGCGCAACAATGCCTCACGGATAATTTGCGGAAAGAGTTAAATTAACTTCAATTTTCCAACTTTTGTTAAATTTGATGATAATGGATCCAAAAAAAATAAAAATCCATAATTGATGGTAACTGGCAAATAAAAAAATTTTAAAAAAAAATACAAAAATACAGGTTCAAACATTGCTACCACCAGATGATATTTCAAGATGAGTAACAAAAACACAACATTTACAAGTGAAAAACCTAAAAGCACCTGTCTTCTTTGGATCCTATCTCCAAAAACCACCACTAAACCTTAGTCCCAACATTTATGGGGGTCATCTATGAATCCCCACCAGAGTAGTCAATGTTGGCCACATGTATTTTTTTGCATCATTCTATTCTATCCAAATCACATTTCTTCAAGAAAAAAAAAGCCACATTTCCCATAAATATCAACAATATATGAGAACCAGTACATGATCCGATACATCCCTGCCTATATCAACACATGGAATCACAGTTGTCAAAAAGCATAAGCAGCACTTATAGAATGACATTAATTACATATAAAACCCCAACGACTCTACAGTGGTCTATTCGCACACGCATCCTCATGCTGCTCATGCAATCACAATCACAAATACAAACACATGCAAATGTAGATACCTAAAATCCCATGTAACTCCTCTAGATATGTGGCCTAGCACAAAAACTCTTCCAATGTGAATGTCCTGCCCTAATAGAATGCATCATTCCCTTAACACCATTTATTTACCACCTAAAACTTACACCCAAATTACCCAATAACCTACAAACCATATTAAAGTTTCTTTCAATACTAAATAAAGCTTAAGCTGTACTCTTTTAAAAATGTGATTAAACTGATACAGAGGAAATTCATTCTTAAAAAAAAGAATTTGAAATTTTGAAATACACAGTGAAAGAAACGCACTTTTCAACTTTTTTTTACTCAGAAAGAAATTAAATATTTAGAAAATGAATTCTAATTCTAAACATCGGAACAAGTGATGGATTTTTTAATTCAAGTGAAATCATACTAATCCCTTTCACTTGGGGGTTAAATCTCCACACCCAAAAAATAAAAAAGAAGGTATATGTGAAACCAACTTATCTGCCGCAAAAAGCTAATTTTAAAATGTGCATCATTCTAAAAATTAAATGATCAAAACCAAGCACAAACTCAAGTAGATGCTAAGCAACATCTGGAGAGAGTGGAGTTGGTGGACAATAGGATTGAAGCTGGAAGTAAAGAATACCTACAAAGACTGAAAAGGGGCAAACTATAATTGAAGTAAAGAAAAAGATAATAGGATTGAAGCTGGAACAATCAAATATCAATTTCTAGGCACAAAGATCTGAAGAAAAATTCAAATATGATATTTCATAAAATTGAAGACTACCTACAAAGTCTGAAAAGGGGCAAACTATAATAGCCTTTAGTAAACCTAGAATCTTTGCAATTAAATTATAACCATCCAAAAATCACATGTTAGTCACACAGCCTGTTAAAATACTTGACATAATAATAGATAAAACATGACATAAAAATAAAAGACAATGGACTAACAGACCCCCCCCCCCTCCTTTTTTTTTTCTTTTCTTTTGGGCTTAAATTTTCCTACATACAATTTGAGGAACAAAAAGAAAATGAGGTAAAGGGGTCAAGGGGAGCCTGTAAGGAAGATCATCTGATCTTACTAGGAATCAACATACTAGCAACCATGAAAGGAGCTGCAATTGTTTGCTCTAATATCCTCTATTATATGAGATAAACTCATGAATCATGATCTAGATGCTTAGATCCCAGTTTTTAGTCTGAGACTCTTAATTGCAAAGGAAGAGAAGCTGATGAGCTCTAACTCAACCAACGCCTCGTCTACCCCATAAGAAAGAGTGGAAAATAGCATCATGGTTTCAAAACATGCTGGGTGCATTTAAACTCACCAATCAAAAATATTGCATAGGAACAGTTGCATGGGCTGTGGGAAAGACTAAGAACACTAGATTCCAACAAGCTTAAAACTGGCAACTTTCTAAGATGGATGCAAAACTCAGTTAACTCTTTCATCCATATTTAGAAATAAGCGGGTCAGGAAAATATGGAAATAAATCAATAGTCCAACTATAGGTAGGGTGGTAACTAAGTGCTTCAAGAACAGATAAGAAAGAGAAACAATATGAGAGAAAACACTCACAAGTACATTATCAATAACAATCTTAACCCTGACAACAATTATTAGGCTTAAATCATTAATAAAGAATGAGCCTTCTTGTATAGCAGTCAATCCTTGTCCGCCAATGCCATCTGCTTTAATATGGGGCCTCACATAACGTGAAGTTAACAAAAATCTAACCCATAATCACCTCCAACCATAGCTTAACAACTGTTTAGTTCAGTGACCAACCATGAGGCCCCAACCCACTTCTTCTAATCACAGCACTAGACATTCCTACAAAGAATTGTACACCCAACACCACCCTCCACCAGTGAAAGTGTTTGGACTGTGGCACCAAGTGAAATCATCTATTGGAATGAAATCCTGATATCGCTCTTCTTTTAACTTGGATCTCAACCTATGAACCTTCCAAAAGATTAATATGGTTTCCAAAGCACCCAATAAAAATTGGGCATGCTCCTCAGGATGCTTTTCCAAAGAAAGGAATCCTTGTGACATCTTTGCTAATTTTAAAAATGAGATTGTTAACAAAAAAAGAAAAAAGAAAAAAAAGATAAGAGAGAGAGAGATTCTTGTTCCCAAAAACTGAAACTTTAAATGGAGAGTCAGACATTGCTTAATATTGCATTACCAACTTTTGTAATAACTCAAAGCCAAAATATGGTTGGTAGTGGTTACAGGATTGCTTTCAACCAACCAATCTGACCAAGTTGAAGCCCTAGCTTAAAAGAGATCTTAGTCATGTAAAACAAGTATACTTCGTACCGTGGGAATAATAAACCCCTAAAATTAAACTTCAGATTGCCTCCAACTAACCAACCTAACCAAGTAGAAGCCCTCACTTAAAAAATATCTTAGTCGAGTGAAACAAGTATAATTCATAATGTGAGCATAATAAAGATTCAGATTCTGAAAGGGTAAGTAAATCCTTATCAAGGCCAAAGCCAAAAGGAGGCCACAACCAACATGTAAACCAGGATGTGAAAGTAATAAAAGTTGCATCCCAAAAGAAAAGAAATTGAGATGGTTGGATGAGAAGGTCAAATTTCGATAAACAAAGAATACAACGATGTTAATGAATCATGACAATCACAAAATGCACCACCACCAAGAGGGGCCAAAGGCATCTTGACCTAGTGGTGCCTTCTACTCCCCCAAAAAGGGAGTGAGCTTCACTTCCCCTAGCCCTAAAAAGACACCACACAGGTATTCATAATGAGAACCATATTTTTAACAAAAAATCAAGCCTAAATACCAGCCAAGACCTTTAATGACAGTCCAAATTAGAGCAGCGGAAGAAAAACTAAAAGACGAAAGCAGATGACTAAAATAATGAGTCATTTAATTTGTAAAACCATAGAACAAGAATGTAAAAACCCATAAAAAAAAAAAAAAAAAATTTATAAAATTACTGTAAGAGTTAAATTGAACTTAACCAAAATGTGATGCAACAGCAAACCATGATTTAGTGCAGAGTTTCTGCATCTTAACAATGTCCTTTAGCAGAAAATTTGAATATATCAAGTACTCTATACTACATCCCCTCAACCCCCAAATCACACTCTTTTTCAACCCTGCCTTGTATATATTGCCTGAAGACTTAAATTCACAATTATATCTTAGAGGAAACCTGGTTAATGGTTCCACAAACAAGCACATCTGCAATAAAGCTAGGTGTTTACTCTTAGCTCAAAATAAACAATGTTGCAATTGACCAACTCAACTGAGCTTTTATAATTACCCTATTATAAAATCAAAGACTAAGAGGAATAAGTACCAATAAAAGAAACATTTTTATGTCACAAACAGACTCATAAATGAAAGAATGCTCCCCCACCCCACCAAAAAAAAAAAAAAGAAGTCAAACCATTTAGCCAGAAAATGGACTCTATTGCAAATGAATAAGTCTAAAGGAAATAACAACTATAAGGCAAGAAACTTTTAGACAACAAATAGACTATAAACGTGAAAGAACTGAGTATTGATTAGATGGCAAAATAAAGTATCATAGACTAACAAACAAATTAAGATGGAGGTGGTCGTAGCACAAGAAAATAAAAAGTGAATTCGGAAGGGAAAATAAGTATATATACACTCGGCATTTGGCAAGGCCTTGATCCTAACTACCTACAGGCAAATACACACATTATATTTTGTCTCTATATAAGGTCAATTCTAAAATGAAAGAAACCCTCAAATCAAATCAATATATCATTAGAAGGGTGGTGTGAAAACTAAACTGAAGGGAGTATGCATGCAACTGTGCCCTAGAATTCTCCCTTTTACAATCCAATTACCCTTAGAAAGGATTGAAACCTTTCTTAGAGGAGATGGGTAGGATGGGGACCATTAGGATAGGGGCTATGAAGGGTGGCACAGCCTGAAGGGTTTATAATGAATTTTTCAACATGGTGCTCCTTAATTGAGACAATATAGCAAGGTATACTTCAAAAAAGGATGGTTCGGTGTAATAGAATTTGACATCCCTATTAATCTAGTAAAACTCATCAACAAAAATCTCATATGCATTCTGCATGATCTGATCTAGATGATCAGTGGCCAACCTTTTCTAAGGGAATTTCCATACAAATAACACAAAGAAGACAAATAAATGAAAGGGCGCATTATACCTCTAATCTTACTATCCATTGCTTTGTTTCCCAAACCCTCCATGCGCCCCTCTTTACCCTTTCCTGTAATTGTATTATGAATGATCACCATAGGTGGCCACATAATCAGATCGTACTGGTTCATTGCCGCTTCATCAGCTGATAGAAACTGATACGTCTTTGAGTTATCAGGAGGCTTCAAGTAGTTCCACCCCATTAAAATGCAAAGAGCTTTGTGTAAGCCCAAGTGATCCACATGCAAGTCACCATGATCTGAGTGGTAAGTGTGCATTATGAGACTATGCACATCTGGAAACTCTTTAGTAGACCTGAAATTTGGATATCAAGGGCATTGAAGAATATAATTCAGGTTTTCCTTTCAGTTATCAATATGTGCCTACAAGTTTGAACTAAAAGGGGAATGAAGACAATGCATTCGCAAGTTTAAGGGTAAATTCAAGGAATTATAATAAGGTACTAAGACTAAACAATATCATATAACAGAGCTGAGTAACAAGCATGAAATATATCAGTTGCATCACAGGAACAAAAGTTACAAGTTACAACACCATATAAACAATGAAGTGGTTCCATTGTGTACAAGATTATTTAACCACTAGAACATTTCAAATGAGTTTAGTTCTCTCACATGGAAAGATCCATTTCCAAAGTTTCATAAAACAGCATCATTTTGATATCAATACACAATTTTCTGGAATGAATCTCACCTGATATGATGGGATTGTACCTCCAAATTATAATAATAATATACGATGAAATTTTTTTCAATTATAAAAATAAAAATAAAAAAATGAATTTTTTTACAAACTAGAGTCCTCCAAATGCACTCCAATTAAAACGAACAATCAAGTTTCACTGACCTCTCAACCTAAAAGCATGGCAACATTAGCCTTGATACTAAAACAGAGTATCAGTACATACATAACATAACTTCAGAAAAACATATATCAGCATTCTTATAGACAGCACATTAATAATTCAGCATCACACCACCCATTAATTTCCAGTATCTGAGTGAATGCGACACAAGCAGCCCTGAAAAACTTGTGTACATTAAATAGCATCATTTCGATTCAAATATTGGGTGATGGCACTAATTTCTGTAATGATCTCATCTAAAAAAATGGTTTTGTGCCTTCAAATTATAATAATAACAGAAGTGGGAAAAAAATCACTAACTAGGGACCTGAAAATGCACAAATAAGATTTGCCAACATTTCAACCTTAAAGTATGGCACCCCTAAGATAAGTATGCATACATATCTAACCTAAGACAAACATATATAATCATTCTTGTAGACAGCACATTGTTTCCATTTCAAAAATTAAAAGCATCATGCTATCCATAAGCTACCAGTATCTGAGAGAATGTGACATATATAGATCTGATGAACTTACGCACCTTCACTAATGCCAACTAAAATATTGAATACATCAGCACCAAAAAAAAAATCCTTAAATGAAGGTGCAGTATGTTTTGAGACTCAGCACCATGTATGAAATTAGCATGATGGTTCTCTATGGAAATGTTCCAGATCATAGGAATCAATTGAAAATGATTCGGAACAGTTGATAATTTTTCAAAAATTGAATCAGTTTAAGGCCTGTTTTTCATCTGATATAGGCCTTTCTTTCTGTCAATTTAAACAACAAGGGCAATCAACTTTAAAACATCAGTGCATAATGGCAGGAAAATTAAAAGAAGAACAATCAGGGTGATTGAAACTATGTTAGCCAAGACAGCAATCAGAAGCCCCACGAGTCAAACTTTAAAAGAAGAAAATCTTAAAAGCCATCTTTTTTTCTTAATTAAAACAGATTTGACCGTTTAATGGATTGATACCATCTTCATATGATATTCCACATCTTATGATCTACTATTACAACCTCTAGCTTCCCCTAAATGCTTCTTTCTCATTCTATACACTTTGGTTGCCAGCTGTTCATCTTGACATCCTCATTACACTCATCTTTTAAGCACAAGGATGCCATAAAATGACTAACATAAAGCAATTTCAATGCCAGGAAATAACAAAACCAAGCACAGAAACAGAAACACACACACAGAAACAGAAACCTTGCACACTTATGATTTAACTCCAGAAACGCAAAACTGAGTAGTGCATAACACTGGAGCCAAAGCTAATTGCAATAAGAGTTAACTTATTGATTACACCCGTCCAGCATGCACCCAAATTACACTGCATTAACAGCAATGCATAATATAAGACACACACACACACACATATATATTGATTGGTAAATAAAATGTTTTATTGAGTAATCAAATGAAACAGGATCCCCTTGTACACAGGTGGTGTACCAGGGGTCAACAAATTTAACGAAAAGTACATAAGAAATTATTCCAAGGAGGAAAGAGTGGCCACTTAAGGCAGCCATCCACTCACACAGAGATCATAATAACAATTATATAATATATACACACACACACATATAATGCTACTACCAAAAAAAGCATGAAGACCAACCATTCAAATGGAGTGCTTCACAAATCTCCACCAATAAGACAACTGGCTATGAATTGGAGATGTTTAGTAATAGAATATAAAGTTTGTAGCCCCTAAATATGCATCTAATCTGTTAAAGTTAGGAAAAAGATAGAACACAAATAAATGCAACGTTAAAATTACAAATCAAAGAAGAAAAGTAGCAACTGTGTAGTTTGGGAACTAATTAATAATCAGAAAGGACATAAATGGATGCAATTAAAGACTGATAGGCCACAGTTCCATCCCATGTACTAAGTTATGCAGTACGGCAAAGAATCTTAACATGGAAGTAAAAGATAATGCCATCCAGACAGCATGACTACAATGCATCAGAACAAAAAAAAAAGGATAATTGGATACAGTCGGTGATTAAAACCCATAGATTTATAATATTTTCATACAGACTCATCCTGCACTGCCAAGAATAAAATATAATAAACTAACCTACTAATGAGTGACTTTCAAGATATTAGCTCTCCCAATCTGCCTTTTACAAAAGCACCAAACTGTGGCACTCAAGGTTCTTTTAATGCTAACCCACATCACAGGTTCCCAAAAAAAAAATGAAAGGCATACATTTCAAAAAGTAAAATGCAGTGAAAGAAATGATGCCAAAGACAACAGCAGCATAAAAACAGAGACCATCACTTTTGTTGAAAAAAAAACATGTTGGCTAGCACTATACTGATTACAAACTTGAAATATAACACAAATCCTCATTCACTAATAAATACATATTCATACATTCTATCAAATCTAGTCCGCAAAAATTAAGTCATAGTCATTAAAGCACTATTCTGGCAAGGCATAGAAAAACCACACCTAACAAATCCCATAGAGAGAGTAAAGACAAGACTTAATTAATAATTACTAAAGAAAACAAAAGTGCATACCATATACACATGGAAACTGTAATGCACATGCAATGAAGTAACTAGCCAATACATCATCCAAACTAGACTCTAACTCTCTAAGCCAGTGCTATATGTCTGGACTTCTAAGTAAGTAGTTACAGCTGCATCACAATTTTAACCATCTATAAGTAGATTAGAATAGCAAGATCTGTGCTCCAAGGTGCAGCAACTGTCAAAAAGCACATACAAAATAAATTGAACAAGTTATATCAAACTTTTGCAGCCTACAACTATAGGAACGCATGAAAGAAGCAATAACATATTTCCATCAATCTTAGCATTACAGAAATATGATAATGCTTCTTGCTCCTTCAATCCAACAATTCTTTCTTAAAATTAGATAAAATCCAAAATTTATTGTTTTCCTCTTTGTTTGCATTACATCCTGAACTATTTGACATAGAATGTGAGGGATCTAAAATAAGTAAAGATAACATAATTGAAGCAGATTTCCCCAAGTCTCCCAGATGTCCATAACTACATTAAAACCTAAAAATAAATACCTAACTTTTAATCAAACAACTGAAGGTGACCACTAGCAATATAAAAATTCAACTCAAAAAAGAAATAATACATATTAAATAGATAGATGGTGCGGTTTTGACTAGATAGATGGTGTGGATCATCTCCTCTTGCTGATTGCTATCCTGATTTATATAGGATTTGTCGAAACAAAGAGACGAGTGTGGCTGATCTAATGAGGTACTCCAATGGAGTCCTTCATTGGGAGATGCGTTTTTGTAGGGATGTTCATAATCGGGAATTGGAAGCTTTTTAGAGCTTCATTAATACCATTTATAGCACTCCCATAAGGGGGACTGGGGAGGACAAGAGATGTTGGCTACCTTGTAAGAGTAAAGGATTTACGGTTAGTGCGTACTACCATCTTCTAGTTGGCCACAGTGATCAGTTTTTCCCTTGGAAAAGCATTTGGAAGCAGAAGATTCTCTCTAGAGTAGCTTTCTTTGTTTGGACCGCTGCCTTGGGGAAATGTTTGACAATTGACAATTTGAGGAAAAGAAAGGTTTGCATTTTGGAATGGTGTTATATGTGCAAGTGTAACAGTGAAACCGTTGACCATCTATTCCTTCATTGTCCGGTTGCTCTGGAGTTGTGGAATATGGTTTTTGGTTTATTTGGAGTTTGTTGGGTTATGCCAATGTCTGTTGTTGAGCTTTTTGATTCCTGGCAAGGTCGTTTTGGTCGCCATCGCAATGGAGATATATGGATGGTTGTTCCTCATTGTTTGATGTGGTGTATTTGGAAGAAAAGAAATAGTAGGTGTTTTGAAGACTATGAGCGTTCTATGCCTGATCTCAAGCTTCTTTTTTTCAGAACCTTATTGGACTAGTTCTCAGTGTGGAGAAACCATCCTTTTTCTTCTTTTTTGGATTTTCTTGATTTATGTAATTTTTGTATTTGATTTGTACTCCCCTGTATGCTTCCCATGTACTTGGGTATCTCTCTCTTTTTGTTATCAATAAATCCTTATTACTTATCAAAAAATAATAATTAAATAGGTACTATAACCAGATATTTCAATAGCATACATAAGCCATGTCAAGATACAAGAGATGAGAAACTTTCTTGCAGAAGCACTATAACTAGCTGACACACAAGAACAAAATGCTGTCCACACACTGAAGCAACAAACAGAGCACCATACACCTATATTCAACTCTCATATAGGTGTATGGTGTTCTGCTTGTTAAAGATAGGTAACACCTATATTCAACTCTCACTTTTTTTTTTTTTTTTTTTGATAAATAATAGTCAACTCTCATATTGGCCAAACAATAGTTTCAAACGTACCTAATAGTTATATCCAGGATGCGACCAATAAGAAATAAAAGAATTCCTCAACAAAGTTGATCTTCGATAAATATGAGATAAGAAAATAAAGGCTACCTTAACAAGCTCATCTTTGAGAAATACAAATAAATCTTTTCCTTTATGACAAGACAACCAAGAGAAAGAGACTTGTCTTCATGAAAAAGCAACAAGTGAGATAAACCATTGAATTCTAAGTGCCCACACACATCTTAAGCATTGAATGAAAAGCATCTCTCAGTAATTAGAGATAATTCCTTCATGACAAAGCAACACCAGTCTTCGTATCAAAGCAAAAGAGTGAGATACACCATTGAATTCTAAGTTGGCAAGTACACAAACACACACACATAAACATCTTAAGCATTGGATGAAATGCATCTCTCAGCAATTAGAGAGAGATTGTTCCTTCATGAAAAAAGCAAGTAAACAAGACCAATCTACATAAAAAGCAAAAAAGTGATATAAACAATTGAATTATAAGTGCGCAAAAACACATACAGCCCTTAATAATTGCATGAAAAGCACCTCTCAGCAATAATAGATCCTTCCTTCATTACAGAGCAACTAAGCAAGACTGGTCTTCAAGACAAAGGAAAAAAAAAATGATATACACCGTTGAATTCTAAGTGCACCACACACATGCACACATCCATCTTAAGCATTGGATGAAAAGTTCCTCTGTATCCTTCCATCATGACAAAGCATTAACGTAAGATATACCATTAAATTCCAAGTGTACAAGGCATGCCATGCACACACATCCATCTTAGGCTGTAGGCAATGATCAATTTTAACCATCTATCGTAAAGTTTGGTTGTCAAAGTACTTACAAAATCCTAATAATGCCAGGATCAGTTCCTCCAAAGCCCTCTCTTTGACATAACATTACAAGGGTACTAATAATTAACAAACTTGCCACTACACAATTTCACGTTGTGACTGGATTGGTAAGTAATGTATGCACTCAATGGATCTTGAAACCAATACCCGCCATCTGTCTTGAACTTACAAGAGGAGGATGTGCCCTCATTGGCGAAAATTCCCATTGTAACTGGACTGACTATGATCAAACAGCTCAGTAACTAATCCCTAAATCAAACTAAACACTCAACGTTTCTAAATAGTTGCAGATAGCTAAAACACAAAATTATCACTGTACCACATCTCCCACACAAGTCCCAAATCACCTCCCTTTGACAATCTCATATCCAAAAAATAAAAACCTTGTCTTGACAATTCACCTCCATAGTAAGAAATACTAGAAGTAAAATAACTAGTGCCAACAAATACAACAACAAACAAATCAAGCCTATATCAGACATAATGAACACCTCATTAGCTCTACATATCTCTCAGCAATCACCAATACATAGACCTATGCTGAATGAATTTAAACTCTCTTTTCTTTCTTTCCTTTTCGCTAACTGGGAGTCCAGGGCTTTTCGAACATCTGACTATTCCCCCACGTGTGTACCTGACTATCTATTCCCCCCACCCTCATCTCCTTGGTAATTAAAAGGAGGAATCCCAACTTTCCAACAATGTGTAAAAACACATTATCAAAATTTGCTAAAACACACACTATTTCGAATCCTAACCTTCCAACAATGTATATGACGAGCTATGTTAAAACACACACACACACTATAAGATATGTGCCCAAATAACCTAAGAAAACAATAGCAACATTGATTATCAAGACAAGCACCCAAAAAATAAAACAAAGAAAGTATGATCATCAACCTGCCGCAAGCAAGACATGGAAGGCGGCCGAGTTTGCCATCCTCCAAGTAAGTCTTTTTCTGATTGGAAAGCTCATTAAGCAACTTAGCGAATTGAAGAAACGCCTTGTTCAAGGCGCTCTGATCGACTTGTAGATGCTTATGAAGCACATTATTTTCATTACCACCACCACCACCACCACCGAGTCTAATATACTTTGAAGCTCTATTGTTACTATATTCATCACCACCACCACCACCACCACTACGCCCAAATGGACCACTGTTTCCCGCCAAAAACTCGTTCCCAATTGGAAACCCATTGCCAATTCCAAACTGTTGCCTGTGTTTCTCTTCTTCTTCGTTCATATACTTCCTCTTCAATGATGATGGGCCTTCCATGCTAGGCCCACCAGGCCCAGGCCCACGTCCATCGAGCCCTAGCGAGTTCCAGTAATCCTGCTGGTGCCGATTAAACCCTCCTCCTCCTCCGGGACTCCCCGGAAGCCGATGCGGTGGCAGCATCGGCATCGGCGGGGGCATCGGATTGAAGTCTTGGTAATCGGGAGGGAGAGCGAAGTAGGATCGGACGGTACCGTCGGCGAGAACGAAGGTTCGCCGTTCGAGCATGTGGAACCCATAAGCCGGCGGAGGCGGTGGGCCTAGGGCGGAGAGGTCCGGGAATTGGATTGGGCCTGGGCCGGAGTGGGGAGGAGTAGGGTGAGCTTGGTGGTGGTGGTGTTGGTGTTGGTGGTGGCGCTGATTCGCCGGGCTTGGAGTCGGGGCGGGTTTTGGAGACGGGTTAGGTTTTGAGTCTCCGGGTTTTGGTGAAGGGTTTGGCTTTGAGGGTGTAGTAGTGTTGGCGGTGGCGGAGGGGTTGTTCTCCCAGCGGGATTTGCGGTGAGAGGAAGAGGAGGCGGCGGCGGCGGAGGACGATGAAGGGGGCTTATGCGGTGCGTTTTTGTTAGGGTTAACTCCGGCCATTTACACGGACCGGGTCGGGTCAGGTCGGGTTGGGAAAATTGTGATGGGGTTTCCGAGTGACGAGAGAGAGAGAGAAGAAGAACAACAACAAGAAGAAGGTCGTCTTTTGTTGTTGTTTGAAGTGAAGAGAATGAGATGCTTTTTGTTGTGTAGCTTGTACTTCGTAGGTGCTATCGAGCGTGAGTGAGTTTTTGGAGTGTGGGGCCAAATCTTTATGTTTTTTCAGCTGTTTTGGAATAAACAATGATGTAGATTAGATCTTGGAGTGTGGAATCAGTGGGTTGAAGTTCATCTCAACCGTTCATTCATTACCAAATAAGTCTAAGCTCAAACTTAGATTTATGCTTGATTATAGTTCGAGTCAAACTCAAATATTATATGTATCTATTAAGGCTGCGTTTGGTTGAATGGAAAATATTTTTCGAGTGTAAAATATTTTCAGGTGAAAAAATTTTTGAGAAAGAAAAATATTTCTTTAGTGTTTGATTGCATTTTGAAAATTATATTATAAAAAATTTTCAAGTGTTTGGTAACATCCTGAAAAATACAAATTTTCTATTGGTTTCTTACATTTTTTTGGCTATTTTCTCAGCTTTCAAATACATTTATAATAGAAAATTGCAAGATGTAAACTTTTTAAAGAAACAAAAATCAAAATAAAACTATAAACTCGGTCAAACAGAGAAGGGGAGGAAGAAAGAGTGAGAGATCGAGAGAGCTTGAAATCGGGTCAAGGCTCCGATCTGTGTGTTGGCGTTGCCGACGAGCTTCAGCGGCGATGAGAACGAGGTGACAAGGCTCCGATCTATGTTTGGCGGTGACGACGAGCTTCAGGCGGCGATTATGAGCCAGCGGCGGCGAGGATGGTATTTGTTGGTTCAAACGAGGGATGGGTCGATGGAGATGGGTCGGTGAGGACGAGGATGAGGGATGGGTCGGTGGATGGAGGACGGTGGCGCCGATGAGCTTTGGGTGGATCTAGATGGCAGTCGAGAACGAGAAAGAGAACGGCGGCGCCGATGAGCTTTAGGTCGAGAACGAGATCGATTTTGGGTGGATCGGTTTTGGGTGGTGACGATCTGGATGGCGGCGTCGATGAGCTTCCAGCGGCAACTCCAATCTCTCTCTCTCTAGTTTCACACTCATCTCTTTCTCTCTCTCCACTTTTTCAGTCCGTAAAATGTTATTTGAAGGTAAAATAACTATGGAAATAGTTTTACAGGTGTGAGGGGTATTTTTCGATCAAAGTGTAAATCATTTTCAGTTTGACCGTATTTTCAATTGGTGCCAAACACAAACAATGGTGTAAAATGCTTTCTGGATTTGGTTTTCATGTGAAACAAATGCACCCTAAAATGAAAAATGGATTCAATTATAAATAGCTTTATATAATATTTAATTATTATTTGTAGTTTATTAATTATATTCCATTCATTTTTAACAATTTATAAATTTCTAAATGGGTAAAATATTGTGTTTGTGGTTTTATTTTATGCAGGAAAAAATAAATAAATTAATTAATCAAGTATCTCACAAACAAGCTCAAACTTGCGTGACAAAGAAAATGAACAAATGCTTCAATATATAATCTTGTTTGGTAATGTACTCAAACACGCCGTGTTCAAAATAAAATTAAATGACCAAGCCTGAATTTTATATAACTCGACTTGGCTCTTCTCATTTACAGCCTTAGCTCTACTCTTTTCAGGATCAGAGTCAAGACTTGTAGTTAGGGGGTGACTCTGCTGTTGGTTGTGCCACTAAGGTGTTTTTTTTTTTTTTTGTGACTTTGATGCAAATTGTTGGGCAAGGACAATTATTTTGTTTGATTTTTTTTTTAAAAGTCAAGTTGTTTATTTTTGGTAAAATTGGTTAATTAGAAATTTTTTTTTTTTTAAATCACTATTGGTAATTTTTGTTGTTGGGTTAACTTTTTTGAGCTTGCATATTTTTTTTAATTTAAATTTATAAATTTTTTATGGTCTTTAAAAAGAAGAAAATGCTAGAACTACAATTTTTTTTTTTTTACAAATTACTGATGTGATGAGTGATCATTGGTAAGTAAAAAAGTTGTGTAGGTGGTGGGCCTAAATGCGAACCAATAAAAATTTGCTACCTCAATAGTTTGTAAAAATATTATAGAAAAATTTGTGGCAATAATATCACTCTTAAAAAGAATTAATGATATTATTAAGGGGCAAAGTGTAATTTTATAGAACAAAATTACTAAAATTAATACCTATATTCTAATATTAAAAAAAAGAAAAAAAATTGGGGGCAACGTCAAAGGCTACGTACGTTCGTCCCTAACTCTCTTATTGTGAATTAGGAGACTTGAGTTTCAACAAAATGTATTCTAACAACTAATTAGTGTCTTTTTTTAATAGGATAAAACTTAGGTACAGTACTTTAAGTGTTGTTCTTTAGGTTCCCGTTTAAATTTTAGCCAAGTGTCCAACTAATTAAATCAGCAAACACCGTTAAACCCATCCGTTAGACTGACACCTTCTTCTTCTTCTTCTTCTTTTTTTTTTTGAGAAAGGACTGACAACTTCTAGTTTGGCCATAAAAACCACCCCTGCTATTGTGTTCTTGTTGTAGCTCACCGATCTTTTTTCAGATTGCCCAAAAAACACCACCGCTTAGGGGCACTTGGTTTTAACGCTCTGTTTGTTTCAGCAATGATGTTTTCTAGAAAATAGTTATTTTCTAAAAAAAATTTTCTATAAAACTTTCTCATTTTCCAATATTTGGTAGCAATTTTAAATGAGTTGAAAAATAACCTCATAACTTCCCTTATTTAGCTTGCTGTGAGATAGAGTTGTTTTCCAAAAAAATTTAATGGAAAACAATCTCCAAAAATAAGCCATACTTTTTATGTTGACCAAAGATAGTTTTCCTTTGACTCATCTTTTTTTATGCTACCAAACACTGGAAAACAAGAAAAACTATCTTTACACAAAGTTTTCCATTAAAACAAACAGAGCGTAAATCCAATTAAAACAAGAGGTATTTGATAGACAAAATAGATCTAGCAAATGATATCATTGCGAACACCATCTCGACAAATAATTTCAAAACTAAAGGATAGGATTTAGAGGTAATGTTCACTGGAACAAATCCAGGTTAGATTTGGAAAATGGCCAGCAAGGATTTCCTTGTACCTATATTTTAAGCACATCATTCGTGGCTGGCCTCTTCTCCCATTCTTATGGGTTTGGAAAGAAAACTCAAAGGCATCGACCTCGCCACCAGTTCACTTCAGGAGCCACCGCCAGTTGTGGCGGTGGCAGATCTGAATCGATCTTGGAGTTTAGGATTATTTAGATCGAGACAGATAAAGAGTGATGGAGAGAGAGAAAAAGGGAGAGAAGGGAGAAGAGAGGTTGAGATAAAGCTAGGGCACTACCTTTGGCAGCGATGAGTGGTGAACGGCAAAGCTCGGAGCTCTCAGCCATGGTCTTCAATAGATGAGAGGAGACTGAGAACGAGAGTTTTTTTTTTTTGGGAAACGAAAACGAGAGAATTGAAGTTTTTTTTTTCCTCTCCTTTGACGTTAAAATGTTTTACCCCGTTTGTGCTAATTTAATTAATTGGATAGTGGCTAAAATTTAAGCAAGTAACTTAAGGAATATCACCTGAGTTACTGCACCTAAGTTTTGTCTTTTTTAATAATATACATCAATCATCATATCATCATAAAGTTAATGTTGTGTGTTTCAAATCATATTATATATATAACCGTGGAATTGGATGAGTTGAGATGGTTTTGATTAGATGCAAATTGGATTAGTTTGGATAATGGATTTATTTAACATATCCCGCTTGTAGTTGACCTTAACAAGGCATACCTTATCAAACTAGCTTTTGTAATTCATGTATTTTAGTATGACAGTGAGTTTGGGCCATTGGACTCTAGTACCTTTAATAAAGCAAGTGTCTAATAAATCTAATAGTCTCATCACACACGCTTTGCATGTGCGATGAGACTTTTTTTTTTAGTGGTCCTATTTTGTATAAAATAAAATAAAAACTTTGTTTTTTTATTTTATATATACATAATCTTTATTTTGAAAATATAATTTATAAGTAGATAAAGCAATTTGAAAATTAACTAGAGAATTCTTATCCCCCTTCTCCTATATGTATGTGTGTGTGTGTGTTTCTCAAAAAAAGAAAATTAATTAGAGAGTGGTCATTTTTTAGGCAATATTTTAGTGAGAGTTAGAGTTGCATTTTTACCGGATTATCTTTTAATTTTGTCTCTACTTAAACATAGGAGTGTAGGGGCATTTTTGAACTAAAAAATAAAGAATCCAAACAAGAAAAGTCCCTTAAATAATAGTATAAATACACAAACAAACAACAATAAAGATTTATTTGATTTAGATCTTGAGCCTACAATCTCAATCTCTCTTGTACTTACAAGGAGATGAGATTTTATTAAGGTTTTATTTGATTTAGAGCTTATTGGCCATATTGTTATTGGAATTGTACGAAGTACCAGCACTTGTCATTGTTTTTAAATGAATCCTTAATTTTTTTTAAGGATTAAGTTAACTAGAACAACCAATTGGATGTTTATCAAAAAGACCAATCAACTGGATTAGTAGGCTTCTTGGATACTAAATAGAGTGGAAGTGACTTAGAAAGATGATTAGAATGCTAGAATACGTTGGAGATTCATGCTAGAATAGGATATTTGTGGTAGTAATTTAGGCAAAAGTAACCAATTTATTCCAATGACTAATTATGGAATATCCATTTTTCTTCAAGGAGGAGAAATCAAAAGTTGGTAAAAAGTTAATTTTACTTGGGTCACAGTCCATTGCGAAAATTCCCTCTTTCTATATCACACCTATTCCATCTAAACTTAAACATCCTCCTTTCTAAAATTTTTGTTTTGCAAAGTGAATGATGTAAAAAAATTTGTTTTGCAGAGTGTATAATGTAAGATAGAGGTAGTCAAACCCAAAACCAACACACATGGAAACACCAAGCACTACAAAATAGGTTGAGATTGAAGTGATAGATCCTAGGTTAAAACAATTTTATTACATGATAAAAAAAATGAAAACCTTATATGATCATATTCATATATACCAATTTTTCAAGCAGTCACACCGATAGTTTTAGCTGCCATTATTGAATTTCGAGTGATTGATTGATCAATGCACTAGTGTTATGTTTGGAGTTCTTGTTTGGTTAAACTACGTATTGGGTCTTTGTCCTTTACACCATATTTTTAATTGGTTTATAACTTTTCAATTGTGTCAATTTGGTCCCTAACATTTTAATGCCATGTCAATTTAGTATATATTGTTATCTCTTAATGGAAATTGCTAACGTGGCAAACAGCCAAAAAAAATTAGTTTATTACCACATCAATGGAAGTTAATTCGATATGACACTAAAATATTAGAGACAAAATTGACACAATTGAAAAGTTATGACTAAATTGAAATATAGCTTAAAGTATAGGCACCAAATATGTAGTTTAATTAAATAAAAAACAAAGTATAAGCACCAAATACGCAGTTTAACCAAAGTATAGGCACCAAATACATAGTTTAACCAAAGTATAGACACCAGATACTTGGATACTAAATAAAGTAGAAGTGACTTAAGAAGATGATTAGAATGCTAGAATACAATAGAGTGTTAAATATCACAAGCTAAACAAGAAGATACAAATCAAGGAAAACCTTTCACGAAAACTCCAAGAAAGCTCGAGAAACAGAGAGAGAATTTCTAAGTGAGAAAGAAAATTTCATTATTGAATTTCTATGATTACAAGAACTTACTGATTTACATTGCATTGCTCTACATTTATACTACTAAATACAGTTCTGACAAGAAAGCAAAAGAACGGGAAAATGTAACTAACTTCTAACAACTTTCCTAAAAACACTCTACCAATAATAATTAGCCACTTGTCACTTAATAACTAACTAACAGCTAACTTCCTCACATGCCTTTCACATGCCTTGCTTTATTTTCTAAAACTACAAGTAGTTTCTTCAAAAAAACAAAAATGCTTCTGTCGTTTTGGTCAGCAAGGTTCCTTTGCACTTTAGCTCTCTTTACTTCAGTCTTGCTTCCTTTCTTCAATGCTACTTCACTCATTTTCGTCTGAGCAGATTTCTTAATAGATTCATGACTAACATGCTTGATCATGGCTTATTCTTGTTAATCATAGAAAGAGCTAACTGGTTGTCTAATTACATTAATTTATGAATGGTATTATTCATTTCCCTCCTCTAATTAATATACTCATAATAAGAGTAACAAAAAGAGAGGGTTCATGGTCATTACTGCTCATTTTATCGATCACACTTGAACGTTGCAAAGCCGCGTTTTAAGGAAATTCTTTGAGTTATGAATGTTAAATTTATTAAACCATATAAATCGTACCATATGTCATTGATCACAGTGTTTATTGAGTTATGTTATAATTATTCCTATTATTTTTCTAGGATTATTTATGTTCCTTCTCTACATGAAAGATGTTCTTACTAATGTCCTTGTTGATTGTTTTTTAGAGTAGAAAATTGATAAGAAGTTGTCCACAATAGCTGTTGATAATTATAGCATTAATGATACCATGATAAGACTTCTCTTGAACAAGTTTGATACTAGTTCTCTTATGTTGAGTGGGTCTGTGTTGCATATAAGGTGTGCTGCACATATTTTGAATTTGATTGTTCAAGATAAGTTGTCTCTTATTAGTGATGGTATTGAAAGGATTCATGATAGTGTAATTTATTGAACTGGATCACCAAAAAGGAGACATAAATTTGATGAAAATGCATGTTAATTACGTGTTCAATGCACCAAATAGTTGGTCTTAGATTGTAAGACACGTTGAATTTCAACTTACTTGCTTTCTACTGCATTGATTTATAAAGATGTTTTATCTCGTTTGGCTAAACGTGAAGCATTTTATACTTGTTTACCACATGATTCTGATTAAGAGGTAGCCAAAGATATTTGTGGGAGGTTGGAGTTGTTTTATAGTGTGACTAAGTTATTCTCTAGTCGTAAGTACCCCACAACTAATATGTATTTTACTTTGGTCTATGAGTTGAAAATAGTATTGAATGAATGAAATTTGTCTTCAAATGAGATGATAAGTAGGATGGTAGAAAGCATGCTTGCTAAATTTAATTTTTATTGGGTTAATGTTAATGTTGTTATAGTTGTTGCTGCCATCTTGGATCCAAGATATAAGATGAAGTTATTGGAGTTTTATTATCCTAACATTTATGGTAATCATTTTGATTTGGAGATTAAAAAAATTAATAATCTTTTTTATGAATTGCTTGATGAGTATAAAGATGTATATGAATCCTTTGTAGATTATGAAGGAAGTTCTCATGTGCTTGCAAGTACTTCAAATGAAGTGGTACAAATTAAACGTAGGTTGAGTGGAGTAATGTCATATTTTGATTTGTTTGTTAACAATAGTTCAAGTATTTCAAAGAAACATGGGAGTACTAGAATGGAATTTGATCATTTCATTGATGAGGGAGTGTTGAAAAGGAATGAGGACTTTGATATTTTGGCATGGTGGAAAAGTAATGGCCTCAAATATTCTACTTTACAAAGGATTGCAAGGAAAATTTTAGTTATTTCTGTCACAACTGTTACTTCAGAATTTGCCTTTAGCACTATTGGGAGACTATTAAGTCCACACAGTAGTTGGCTTCATCCCAACACTGTAGAGGCAATGATGTGTACTCAAAATTAGTTATGGAGTGAAATCAAAGATTAGCAATTGTATAATTTGTATTTATAAAATAAAATTAAAATTGTATTTTTATATTTGCTAGTTATAATTTGATAAAGTTTATTCTATTTTTTAATTCATTGTTGTTGTAAGTTCTTCAACTATGTCAGGAGATTGTACACTTCAATCAATTCTTGATGATGAGGAGCCTAATGAAAAGGATGGGAGTTGTGTCACAACTGTGGAGGATTACACTTGTTATATTAATTTAGTAGCTTTTTAATTTCTTGGACTTGTTGGATTAACTTCTTGGACTTGTTGGAATTATTTCTTAGACTTGTTGGATTTATTTTATTTTTATGTTTAGCAGGTAATCTTGGCTATGATTTATTGATTTATGATTAAATAGTGATCTTGGCTATGATTTGCTGATTTATAGATTTATAATTAACAGGTGATTTATTGATTTATGATCAATAGGTTTTTAATGTTCCTATTATTTGGATTGATTTGGCATTGGGTCACTTTATATGAGCTTGAATCTGGACGTTATAAGGCCTGAATTTGCCATCTGGGCAAAAATGATTTTTTTTTCCCTGTTTGGGCCACGGTATAGGCTTCAATTCAATTTTTTTATTGGGCTACAATTTGGGCCGTAGATTAGGCCCAAATCTGATAGGATGGGTTTGGGCGGGCATAAAAAAACCCATTTATTAAACGGGCTAGGTTCGGGTAATGGGTACCGGTCCGCAGGGCGGGTTCGGGTATAAAGAAACCCGTCCCGTTGCCACTTCTAGCATCATAGGTCATTGATCTTCATGTTTCTGACTTTTATTATCAAAACTTGCTTCCACATGGTGCTAATTTCTTTTATTATCAAGGGCCTTTTTTATCCCTGTCAACTTACTCTTGTCTGCTTGCCCTCTTATCTGGACGTTCTAGTCGTTAGGTCCCAAATGCTATCTACTAGGAGTCGACGGGCTAAGATCAAAGCCGTCGGCTTTGAGTGCATAGACGTTGCCTTCTCCATTAAATGTAAAGTATGGCCGACGAGTTCATTGAGCCCGACGGTTTTATCTATTGTGAATTAGTTTATTATTCCTTATATTTCGTACTCTTTCTTTAGTCTTTTAGAAAATATTAAGATTCATTATAATTTGTCTTAAATTGTTGATTTGCTTTCCTTTATGTTCTCATAAAATATATGTAGATTTTGATTAAGCTTTCTTTTCATTACTTGGTTTCTTACTTTTTAATCTTGTTTATATAGTGGGTTCCAGTTAGCTCAACTAGTAAAGTCTCTGATGGTTGTATAAGAGACCTGGGGTTCAATCTCTACCTACACTAAAAACTGATTGGTGTCTTGGTCTGATGACAAAGAGCTATTATCAGGAGCGAACGCCATAAGTTGAAAACTCTCAACAAAAAAAAAATCTTGTTTATATAATGTATCATATTAATAAATTATATATACTGTTACATGTATGTAAACTACATGCATTGCATTGATTTGAGTTTATGATCTCATATATTTTTTATATTCGGCCTTTAGTTTGATATTCATGCTTAAATGTTGAGTTTGCTTAAACTTTTGGTTTATTATCCTATGCCTAAGTTTCATTTTCCTCCAATATGCTTAAACTCTTGTTTGCTATCACATACTTGATTTTCATTTTCTTCTAACATGTTTAAACTTTTGTTTTCTGTTACATGGTTGATTTTCTTTTTTCCTCTAACATGCTTAGATGTTTGTTCTTCATCACATGCTAAATACTCGAATTCCTTTTGCATGCCAATCCTTGATCTTTCATCTATATGTTGAATTTGTTCTCATAACACATGTTTTTTAACAAATATAGATATTGAATTGTTTCTTGTAATACAACGCGTTTTCACATGAAATTAATGTAATAACATTCCCTAATCCCATAACACATGACATTCAAATTTTCTAAAGTTTTAGTGATACACTTGGATGAACACGTCTAGATATCTCATTGATGTTCCTTTTACATGCTTAGATGAACACTTCCAGGCTAATGAGCAACTTTCACTTGAAAGCTTAGATGAACATGTCTAGGTAGTTGTTTTACTCTCTTTTTTTAAATGCTTAGACGAACATGTCTAAATATTTTGATTTTCTCTAGATGAACATGTCTAAAGGATTTTTCTTTACTTTTTTTTCATAATTGCTTGGATGATAAAATATGCTTAAACGTTTTGTTTTTTCTTTGCCATTGTGTGGATGACAAATAACATGACAATTCTCAGTTTTCCTTCACGAGCTTAGATGAACACTTCTAAGTTATTATTTACTTTTCATAATATGATTGGATGAACATATCTAATTTTCTGATCTATTAAACATGTTTGGATGAACATGTCTAGGCTCAGAATTCTTTGTTTTACATTAACCTCTTGGATGAACATGACATTACTTTCATGCTTTCTTTACATTTACATTGTTATCTAACAGATTTTACTTTTTGTTTCTCTTTACATTAAATTCCCCAACACATGTTTGTTTACAATTCTGGCAAATTAATATGTTTACGTTATATAATATTTGCATTTGTTTGACATGACATGATATTGGCCATTTTAACCTAGGAGACCGATTTTATCGGGCGAGATGGGTGCTTAATCCATTCTCATCTCATAAATTAGCCTCCAAACAAAGATTAAGGGTTCTAGACTGAGCTCTTATATATATATATATGTAATTTTACATATTTTAGAATGTAACTAGGAAACATATCAATGTAATTTACTTTCTTAGATTGTATCTAGGACCAAAAAAGCATTGTAAGTTTTGTTACAAAATTAATACAAATTGTCATATATATTAATACAACAAAAACATTTTTTATAGAGAAGGTTTTCTTATTTTTCCATTTAAATTAAAAAAGTGGCGACTCCATGTAAAACCCTCGATCTAGGGGGGAGTGCATTTTACAGTGAATTCGACATTTGAAGTATCACGATTCCACCCGTTTGTGCGGTTTAGGCCGAGTTTGAGAAAAATTGGTGGGTCGGGGTCGCAATCGCTCACAGTTTATGACTGTGACTTTGCATGTGATAGAAATGAGAAGATGGAGCCGTAGTAGATTCAGCATTTTTGCCGTCCAGAGCATCCCTTGGTCTTCAATCCAAACGAGAGAAGAGGATATTACTGTTTCAGGTGTCGGGAACAAGTATATGGTCCTAGCTACAGTTGTAAAGAATGCAATGATTACTACCATCATAAATCATGTGCATATATACCCCTAGTGTTGCACCATCCCTTGCACCCAACTCGTCCTTTTATTCTCTTTGATAAAGCCAGCAAATGCGAAATCTACAAAGAATATCGTAACGAATACACTTATCGGTGTTCCCACTGCAACTTCAACCTTCACATCACATGCTCTTCTTTAGCGCCCACCATTGAGGAGCCTAAATTACATCACCACCCATTGACCCCCATTTGGAAGTGGATCACATTCGCTTGTGACCTTTGCGGAAAAAAAGATGAAGGTATGCCTTCTTTGTGTCATCCATGTGATTTCTTGATTCATGGAAGATGTACTATTTTCCCTCACAGAGTCAAAGTTATGCGTCACAAGTACCTCCTCCACCTCACCCCTTCTTCTCTTGAATTCCATCAATCTGACTCTTGATTTTGCCAACTTTGTGTTCAAAAACTGGACACACATTGTGGGCTTTACTATTGCTTCAGATGTGATTTTGTTGCCCATCTTGATTGTGCTATAGCCAAGAAAAACAGGGAGAATATAAATTTGTTAGAAATTGAAGATGAGGATTCAGAGGTTGATGAGTCCATTGACTCAGCACCTTATGAAGTCAAAAAATTCAATGTAGGGGGGATGAAAGTCAAATAGCTATAGAAATTGCACACTTTAGTCACGAGCATGATTTAAATCTTACTGGTGGTCCTAATATGACATATTTAGTTAGGAGATTAAAGTCAAGAGGCTTCACACTGAAGAAAAAAAAAAAAGGCAAATCCAAAACAAAATTACCAAAAAAATAAAAGGACAAACTACACTTTTGATCCTCCAATAATTTCAATTTCATTCTTATTCAATTATGATATATTTGTTTAAGATTCCTAACTTCCACTTACAAAATTAAATTTTATTTGTTGAAAAAAAAAGTATTTAATAAAATATTAAGTGAAATTTAAGTAGTTCGGTTTGGGGGTAAGTGTTAACAAAACACTTGGGATGTGTTCACAAAGATTTTGTTATCTTGTAAAAACAATTCAACGGATGCTCAGGGTCTGTTCGAGATAAGCTTATTTTGCTGAAACTAAAATTTTTTTGCTGAAAGTACTGTAGATAAAAGTAAAAGTTAGCTTAAATAGTACAGTGGGACCCATGAATAGTACCAAAAAGTGCAGTGAAACCTATGAATAATAACAAAAATAAGCTGAATAGTAAAATAAGTTGGCAAAAATAATCTTGCCAAACAGGCACTCAGGGTCTATTTGAGATCCGCTTATTTTGCTGAAAATGAAATTTTTTTACTGAAAGTATTGTAAATAAAGGTAAAAGTTAGTTAAAATAGTATAGTGGACCCATGAATAGTACCAAACAGTGCCCTAACACTCATGAATAGTAGCAAAAATAAGAGCATTCGCATCCCATATCTACAAAAATTTTTGTTTTACCATCTTAAAAGTTACTTTATCATTTATACCATATCATTTTACAACACATCTAATATCCCATCTTTTATTTTACCATACTACACATTAAAATAATATAAAATAATATTTTAATATTTCTCACTTCTCTCTCTAATTCTGTTTCTCTTACTCTCTCTTAACCTCTCAACCACTCACCACCACCACCACCGTCCAACTTCCCAGTCACCACCCACCTCTGCTAAGCAACATTCACACCACCCACCACCAAGAATCATTTTATATCAACCACCATGCCACCACCACACAACCACCATGCCAAACTAAACCAAACCAACCAATATATGCTAAACCCAAACCCCATCGGAATCCAAAGTCCAAAAAACAAAAATCCATAGCAAAAAATCCAACCATCCAAATCCAAAAAACAAAAATCCACAGCAAAAAATCAAATCCAAACACCATCAGAGTCAAAATCCATCCCAAACCCCATCTGAACCCACCCATCAAAACCCACTCACCTTTGCCGTGAGTCTGTGACCCACCTCGCCGCAACCCACCTCCATGCAGCCAGACCCATGACCCAGTTCACGCCGTCATACCCACGCCCACACCATCACCTGACCCACGCCGGAGCCCACGCCAAAATATACCCACATCGGAACCGATCCTTCACTAGAGAGAGGGCGATTAGACAGAGAGGGAGGAGAGAGAGTAGGATCTGGAGAAGTGGAAAGAGAAAAGAAGAGAGTAGGGAGAGAGAGGACATGAAAGGCTGAGGAGAGAGAAAGAAGAAGATATTTCAAGAAAAATGAATAAAAAATTAATATTTTGGTTTTGCAAGTTACGACAGTAGGATTCTAAGGGTAGAATACTATTGTAGCTCAATTGTATTTTTTTTTACAATTGGCATGCCAGGTGCTGGGACGTTTTTGTGTTTTGATGGTAAAATATACCTACATTTGGCATATAGCAGTCTAAATATGAATGCTCTAAGCTAAATAGTAAATAAATTAGCAAAAGATAAACTATCCAAACCCAACCTCAATTTTCCTCTCCGCGTTAAATTTTGAATAAATATAAGTTGGTTTTCACTTTTTAACTCAATGACAGTTTTTAACTCTGAAAAAGACACAATCCACATTATCAAAAAAAGAAAAGAAAAAAGACACAATCCACGTGGTCCGGCCCCATTTTGTGAAATACCAAAAATACCCTATACACCTTTCCCTTCTCTCTAAACACACCGACAAATACAAAGACCCACACGAATTTTGTTGCCATTTACCATTAGATATCTAACATTTTCGTTAGTTGTCACTGTTCAAAAGAATGTAGGAAACTAGCATCTCGAGTTTTATAAACTCGAGATCCAAGAAAAAATCGAGCTTTTAAAACTCGATTTGCAGTGGTCGGCAATACCATTACGTGGACAAATTTTCCACGTGTAGCCACGTAGAAATCGAGTTTATAAGACTCGAAATCTACACGCCCATTTTCAAACCCCTCGCTGAAACAATCACACTCTCTCAACCTCACTCAAACACTCACACTCTCTCAATCTCTCAAACGCTCTCTCTGAAACACTCTCACTAAAAATTCAAACACTCTCCCTCAAACACCCAAAGCAGTCACCCTCAACCCCTCGGCGTTCAACGGAAATCACCCTCAACCCCTCGGCGTTCAACGAAAATCACCCTCACCCTCAAACGGTCTCCTCTTTCCTCACAACCGGCTTCAGGCGATCCTTCAACGGAAGTTTGCAGGTATGTTTTTGAGCTTTTTAAATAATTATTCCATCTGGGTTTTGCCAAGTGTTTGTGTTTGATAATGTCTGTTGTTAGTGCTTTAGTTTTTCTTGTTAGTGTAAGATTTAAGTTAGACGAATTTGGTTTGTTACTTGTTGTATGATTTGGGTTGCTGGCATATTCTGTTTTTGTTGGTTTCTGGGTAATATTCAAATCTATCTCCATGAAATATTTCTATTGAGGTATTAAAAAAATATAAGGATTAGGAATTAAAACCACTTGTTTAATATGGTAAAAGTCGTTGAAATCACTCCTGTAATTGAACAGAAAAGAAAATATAACTTTGTTAGAATTTGGCATGTTTTAATGTTAGAATGCTACTATGGTCAATGGTCGTGTCTGGTGGAATATCGCCCCTGCCCATTTTTGTTTATAAAAAGCAATTGTTGTTGATTTGTTATTAGTTTCTAAGCTATTTACCTGGTGTTGATAGAAAAAGGGTTAATAGGGACATCAATAATGTTGTTAATTGAGCCATTAAAACTCAATGGCTATAACAAGAATAGAGAAAGAAGGAAGAGAAGCAAAAAGAATGAGAAGAAGAAAGAAGTTGCATAGGCCAAATCCAACTTTCTTTCTTCTTCTCCGGAGTTGGGAGCAATGTGAGATTCTGTAAGAGCTGTGATGAGTTGATTGGGGGTATTTATAAAGGAATTGAAGCAGCGAATGTCATAGCTTACGTGTCTCCAACTTAGTTTTTATGCGTATAAAAACCGTGGTGCGAAGGCAAAAACAAATAAAACGTTCAAAACGCATCCCACAACAAACATAGAGTTTTGCATGATACCATCCTCATTTGGAAACAATATCATATCTGACTTCACTAAGCTCTGCACCTTCACTTATACCACTTCATGGTCAGTGTGTGTCACCACCAACACCTCCCTATGGCCACTGTCGCCAAAGACTTTCTAGAACAGTGGCCACCGCATACATTTATAGCACTATTTACCACAATGGTTCACTAAATTCCCGTTGCAACCGCCACTTGTAGTATGCAATTGCTGCCCCCAACAACCCATCTACCGGCAGCCCTTCAAATTGTATACTATAACTTATTTTTAAGTATCAACAGTAATTGGCATGATTTCATTGTAACATAAGTGAATGGTCGATTTCATTGGCATTAGTTAACTTAAGTATTAACTCATGTCTCAGAAATATTTCTCTGGGCTAAATTATCAAAATAATCGGTACTCAAAACTTGACCCATCCAAGATCGAAGTCTCAAGTATCAACACCCAACGAGAATGTGAAATTAGTAGACCATGCCAGCATCTCAAGGAACATCGCAAATTGAAAAGACAAAAATCCATACAAAAAATTTTAACACAGAATACTAAGTTAATCCGTAAGATTTTAGCATGGTTATCAATCTCCGTGTCTTAAATGGGAAACAACCAAAAATGACAGCCTGTAGAGACAAACTCTTAAGTTCTACAAAGTCCTGAATTGGAGAAATCTTGAAACAAAAGTAACTTGATATCCTAATTCCTCAATCAAAGAGATCGAAGCCCATATCCTGCAAAAAGTAGAACAAAAGAAAAGAAGTCAGATTAAAAGGGGATTAAATTATATACGCCTGCTTGCTTTTTTTCTTTGGTAAGAACCAAAAAAAAAAAAAAAAAAAGCCATTAGGGTAAAGGTAACATCTCTAAGGAAACAAAGTTCATGCCTCTATGTGAAATAGTCTAGTCTAAAGAGAGGACATGGATTTGTCACCCATTCCCACTGGTCCCCATAGAGTTTACTAGGATCCCATGGTGCAAAAATAAGAAAGAAAGGGGCCAGACTGGTGTTGCCCCACTACCTAAAGTTACCACTTTGAATTTTGTCTCATTTGGCCACACAATCTAATTTCAACCATATTCTTTTGATGTTCTGATTTGACCAATTTTAGCCCTTGAATTTGAATTTAGCATGTTCTCTAATGTTATTACCTAAATGTGGCACCACAGCTACACATGACTCCTAAAATTGATATCATGTATATGTAAGGATACACTTAAACAAAAAATGCTAAACACAAAAATAAATATCATAATTGGAATATATGTAATCCCCTAGTCCCTAAAAGAAAATACTTGCAAAATAATTATATGAATTGAGAGGTTCGGAATATTTATTTGGTTGGAAGGGAAGAAGAAACCAAATCCAACAAGTAAATTTAGAAGGTTATGCTAATTAATCAAGGTTATTAAATTTTGTTGTAGAATGCTTACATCATCTGATTCCTCTTTCTCTTCCACCTTTTCCTCTTTCTTTGCCTCTGCTGTGAGGTTATGCAAATTTAGAAGGTTATGCTAATTAATCATTTGTGCTTTTATTTTTGTTCTTGGGTTATAATTACGAATTTTTTTTAAAAAAAATTGGGGCTTTTGAGTTTTGATACCTTATTTTGTTCTATGGAAAATTTAAAGAGAAAAAATTGTGAATTATTTTGTGCTTTTGAGTTTTGATACCTTATGAGGACATCGCTTTGTTTTGCATCAATATGAGAGTGACTACCCTGCAAGCAAATAAGAGATGCTATAAGCCATATAGAACATATTAAAATGACATTAAAACTCAACTTCCCCCTATCCACAAAATCAAATTGGTGTATTTGTATCAATTATATGAAAATTTCTTAGTATACTAGGCAAGATAATTCTAACTACTCTTTAAGTTTAACAGACAACATCTGTTAGACTGTCACACTGCTGTCTTCAGAAGATTAAACAAATCTCTTTGGATTGAAACTTTACCTTAACAATTTGACAATCACCTTAATCTATTCAGTTCATCATGTTGAGCTTGGTTTTCCGGTATACAAATGGGTGCATTGGTGTCATAAAACAGAGTTTGAGTTTCAAGGGCATCATAACATCAAAACACATTTCAATTATAAGTATCCAAAAACTCTTGTTTTAGCATTCCCATTTAAATCATTCCTCCCTTTGTCCCAACTAGTTTTTTCTGTATTCCATTTTGAGATGTTGCAATATATAGTCTTATTTTGAATGGGGATCTATCTCATGTTTAGTCACATTTCCTTGCATGTAGAATAGCATTCCTTTGCCCCCACACTATTAATGATCTCACAGTTGAGTATTTGAATGTTTGCAGTATGGAGCCTCGGATTGATGACGAGCCACAGATCTTGCACCCTGGTCCACTTGACGAGTCATTGTTGACGCGACAACGATATCATCGATCAGAGGACATTTGGAATGGCGAGGTGAAATATCTAGTTCTAACAATCGCTTTAATTTTTACGTTGTCTTTGACTTTTAGTTAGCAAGTTCTTTCAAAACACAATTTGTAGTTGTAATAACCGCTATAATTTTTATGGATTTTGCAGGACCCGGGCCCACTTACGTGCCGTGGTCGCACTAAGGAGATGGCAAGCATTCAGATGGAAGATAATCGGGTGATTGACATTATCAAGTTGCTAAGGCTGGAAGGATTGTTTAGGGCCCCTTCCAGAGAGATAGATCATTGCCTAATTTCGGCCCTAGTTGAGCGATGGCGGCCGGAGACGCATACGTTCCATCTTCCACATGGTGAGATGTCAATCACCCTACAAGATGTGGAGGTCATTTTCGAACTTCCTATAGACGGTGAGGTCTTGGTTGGGCCGACTGCTGTGGTGGATGGGGATTGGCGAGATCTGTGCATGGAGTTGCTTGGTTTTACTCCGGCGAATGACAACAAAACTTTGGTGGGGCAAAGAATTCTCATCAGCCGCCTTGTTGACGTCATTGCAGCGCCACTGCCTCATGATGCAATGGAGATGCAGATACACCAGTATGCTCAGTGCTATATTTTAGCGCTGCTAGGGGATAAGCTTTTCATGGACAAGTCGGGAGATAGGGTGCATCTGATGTTCTTAGCGTTCCTGCGTGACCTTTGTGATCTGCCACAATATAGTTGGGGTAGTGGTTGCTTGGCCTGGTTATACAGAGAGTTGTGTCAGGCAAGCGAGAAAGGGGCATCGCAGATTGGTGGGGCGTGCACATTGGTCCAGTATTGGGCGTGGGCAAGGTTGTCATTCTTGTGCCCGAGGATAGAGCCCCCACCTGGATGTGATTATGGCCCATGGCCATATGCTCCACTTGCATTTAAGTAAGTATTTTTCTAATATTGTGTGTGCAATGTACTCTTCTTAGTAACTATAACATGGGTATTATCTTATCTTATGTTATTCGCTTCTAACTGTAGGTGGGTGCGGGTGCCAAGCTCGAAGAGTAGGCCATCCGGCATGGCCTTGATCCACTATCGCGAGCAATTAGTTAGAATTCAGCCGGACCAAGTATGGCAAACAAAAATTTTGTTTGGTTATGTTAATTTTCCTTAAGAATATGATTGTTTCATCCTTTAACACATCTTTTGTTTTAATTTTTGTTTTTCCCTTTATCTATGTATTCTCCCTTGTTTTAATAAACTTGATGTTATGATAATTGTTTTTTGTTTCTATTGTAGATTGTGTGGCAGCCATACGAGGCAGACTTCGGCCACCTTCCTGACTTTTGCGTTGCAGGGAGGGATACGTGGACGGCAAGGGTGCCAATTGTGTGTTTTTGCATAGTAGAGATACACCACCCAGATCGTGTCCTTCGTCAGTTTGGGTTGGCGCAAGAGCGACCCGACCATGTTGTGTACGATGAAAGACTGTATAGAATAGACTTGCGTGGGAAGGTGGAGAAGAATTGGAGGGAGGAGCATGGACCGTATATCCTTACATGGGATGAGAGACGACAACGACTTTGCCATGCACCTCCTCAGACTGGTGAGATGCCTCGCGATCATGACTATTACCGCTGGTACCGTCCAGTCACTCGAAAGTATGTTGACCGCAACAACACAAAATTAGATATATCGGTAATGTGTTCTAATTAGATATATCTTAGTTGAGTGTTTAGGTAGATTAATAAGTACTATATTATCCATTCTACAATTGATACGTAAATGTCTCAAATCTAATTGTACTGGTTCTTTCTCGGTTTCAGATTGAAAGCCATTTAGCGCTATTGGAGATGCTTCCTGTAGGCAGCCGAGCCCACAACCATGTCCGACGCGTCCTAAATGATTTGGCTGGGCTTGGTGGTGGTCTTGCACCAAATGGAGAGGCAAACAATGGGCATGAGACTGAATCAGCAGATATTGCAACCCCAAGCACAAGCGCAGCACCTGTACGTACACTGACCCGTGCTACTGCAGCTAGGGGCCGTGGTGGGCCTGCTACAGCAAGCCCAAGCACAAGCGCAACTAGGGGCCATGGTCGGCCTGCTACAGCAAGCCGAAGGACAAGTGCAGCTAGGGGTCGTGGTCAGTGTGCAACAACTGCTCGGGTTGTAAGTAGTCCTGAGATACCTGCACCCATCCCGCACGCATCTCTCCAGCCTGAGGTCCTTCCACCCATGGTAGATGCATCTCCTCAGCCCGAGGTCCCTTCACCCACCCCACCTTCACAGCCCAGTTTCGATCTCGGTATTCATTCTCAGTTGACCCCTATGCACCCCGAGACACCCTCAAACCCATCCACCAGCTCCAGTGCACCCACTTTGCCCATAGACCCACCCCGTACTGAACCCATGACAATGATCCCCACTCCTGGCCTGTACACAGAGCATCATTACCCACCTACCTCATCCTCATCTGACCCTCTAGGACCTCCAGTTGGGATTGACACTCTTCAGCCAGATACTGATGTACCGGACGAGCATCCCCTTCATCAGCCCTCACCCCCACGAGGTCGACCGCAACGTGCTAGAAGAGCTCCCACTTGTGGGACAGGTGGACACAAAATAGGACACAAAGGCAGCTCTATGGTACGATACCATTAATTACAATGTATAGGCCTATTTTGCAGTTCACACACCTTATCATTTCACCAAATATTGATTGTATGCATCTAATGTCTTTGCAGCGTGATGATGAGCCTAAGGATGATGCCCCGCAGCCTCCTCCCCCGCCCAAACATTACACGAGGGTTAAAAAACGCAGAATTGGTGAACCTTGAAAAAGAGGTTTGTTACAGAGGTAATGTCTAAGTCTCGGGATGTAAATGCAGTAAATTGGCAGGAACTCCTGCTGGTCAATCAAAGTCTCGTGATGTAAACCATGAAGTTTTAATGCTTTCTTTTTCCTGCAATTGGTGGACAGGCTCTTGAACCCTTAGCACAGCTGATGGAGACTGCCTAATTTTTAATTTGAACACCTTCTTGGTAAGATTTTGAGCCCCTTTCATTGGTTTAAATTTATTATAAAATAATAATGTCCTCTTTATGGTATAGGAAATCATGATCATGATGTGTGTTTAGTGGTCATTGGCTGGTTTCTCAGTAAATATATGGTTGCAGTTGATTTCTAAACCAGTGTTTATGACGAGTAATGTGCCCGTTTTGATTTTGTGGGGTGTGTGTATGTGTGACAGCCAAGATTGATGTAAATGTTGATGCTTACTCCTTTCAGGTTCTTGCTCAATTCATGCTTTGTTTATCTTTTTCTTCCTTACCCAGTAATTGATTTCTCTCTCTCTCTCTCTCACTCTAATTCCTTCTAACAGGAGCACTGGCAGTCCTCTTTCTCTGGTAATTGGAAGGTAAGGTTCTGATTTTTGTTATTTTGGGTCAACATTCTCTAGATGGTGCTTTCTTGTTTTTTGGATTTATATGGGTTCATTAAATTTTAAAAGAGATGATAAATGAAGGGAAAGAGAAGATATATAAAAGTTGAAACTTTGTTTTTCCTCACTTGTTTGGCGTAAGGGAATAAAAAGCTTCACTCAACTTTGTTGAAATCAAAATTTGGCTTTGTTTTTAGCTGGTTTTCTTTTTATGTTTTTCTGGTAATCAAAAAAATGTGAAATTTGAAATTAGGAATTTAACTTCTTTTACTTAGCTCTCTAACCATATGGAGAACTATGGCATTGTCGAAATAAAGGGTTCGGTTGTTTATTGCGGTCTTTACATCAAACATCCGAACTTATTTGGTGGAAGTGAGAAGCATGATGTATCATTAGACAAGGGGCTCTATGATTCAAATGTCTTAATAGCTTATAGGAGGCCGAGACCAGAATTACTTGCTCGGCGGTCCTTTGTTATTCGGGTTTATTTCTCGCTTCATTACTATTATTTGTTGGTGAGAAAGATGGAAAAACATATTGCAATTTTTTCGATTATGCCCGTGTAGGTGGACATTTGGTGAACCCTTACCATGTACAATCATAGGTATGCCGGGTAAAGATATGCTTATGATATTCCACGCCCTAAGGTCTCGCTTATCATTCTATTAAACAAAGTTAGCTGCACATTTTGTATTGATGAATTCATTCTAATGAGATGGCTATCTGTCAACCATTGGCTGAGATGCAGTTGTTGAGAGGTATTTAGTTGAATATCAGGTTGAAAGCACCACTAGGCCAAGAGGCCTTGGGCTAGAATTAGTTAAGTTATAAATGAGTAAGTAGTAACTAGAGACAATATGTAATAAAATATACTACGCTGAACTAATTTGTCACTGCTTGCTCCTGAGTTGAAAATGGCAAATTTTTATGTAGTCTTGACAATATGACTGATTGGTAAATGTATAATAATAAGTTCCCTGCAGTTTTTGCTGGTCAATTCCTTCTTTAGAATAAAATATTTAAACATTTTTTAGTTTTTAAATAAAGATATCCTGTTTATGAACAGAGTTGGGGTATGCATCTGTAAAAGACCAATATTTTTTTCTCTGAATTTTAGTATTGTAATAAAAAAGGGTAGAACTTCAAGGACCATTCCAATTACTCCAAAATATAAATAAAATAGAACTTATGTGAACTGTATTAATGGCATAAAACTTTTTGCTTTTAAGTGTTGTAATAAAGTTTTGGGGTCTGATCTCCAAAAGACTCCAAAACTTTTGGAGTTGTATAAAAAAAAAAAAAAAGATTTAAGAATCTGTGTTTTTTTTTTTTTTTTTGTTGTAGTCTGATGTATGTTGTTCTATCAATCCTGTTAATAATTTTTGCACTAAAGGGAAAAAAAATCTTAATGGAGGAAGTAAAAACAGGAAACTAGAATGCAACAAGGAAACTAAAATGGAGACTGCAACCAATTTGCATTTGTTGTATGGCTGATTTCAATTTTGTAAGCTATCCTTTATAATGTGGTGGTTTAAATGATGTTTTTCTCAGAATTTTGTTCATTGAGGTCATTAAAATGGAGGCTTGTACTTGAGGGAAGTCAATTCTCCCCTGTAAGGAAAACTAAGACATCCTGCTCCTGCATCAGAGCATCAACATTATCAATTGAAAGTTTATTTTCAGAGTCCTATGTCCAAATCCTTTTGTCAGGTTCTTTAAAAAGGCAATGATATTGATATCTTCCTTATATGTTCTACGCTGTCAGAATCTTTAAAAAGGCAATGATATCTTCCTTATATGCTCTACACCATGATAACATGTTCCCAAAAGCTTAAGCTGTAAATGAATGGCAAGATTTCTCTAATTAACATTTTATTTTTCCTTATCTCCTGCATTAAATCTTGAATATGATCGATTGAAAATTTATCTTTAGAGTCCTATTTCCAAATCCTTTTGCCAGGTTCTTTGAAAATGCAATGAGATTTTCCTTGTATGCTCTACACCATGATAACAAGTGTTCCCAAAATCTTAAGCTTTCAATAAATGGTGAGATTTCTCTGATCCAACATTTTCTTTTTACCTAAATCTTACTCTCACCAATAAGGTCTTCATATTTTATGCCACTCTCTAGTTCCATTGGAGTTTATTTATAGCCTTATAACCCTTGTAACAAGAGATAACTACCAGTTTGAGTGAGTTCCCTCAAGTACTCTTGACTTTGTTGCCTCTAAACTGAACTATTTTCTTATATGCTAGATCTCAATAGATATTTTTAATGTGTCTCCTTATGCACCAAAAATCATTATTACCTTCTACGCTTTTCCAATATCAGTACGGTGTGAATTATTGGTGTGATATGAATGATTTGACAACCAATCCCTCATGCTTTAAATTAGAAAGCTAACAAATTTGGGTTGACTTTCAGTTTTTTATACGTGTTTTCAAATCATATTTGACGAGATTGAGCCCCAAGTTTCGGGATCACATTCAAATCATATTTGACGAGATTTGCAGTTCCCTCACAGAGAGTGGATCTAAGAGTAACTTATACTACTCTTTTAATGCCGGAGGAGTACATTTTATCATGTTGGGGGCATATGTTGACTATAACAAGATCTGGTAACCGATACTGTCACTTCTATAAATATATAAACCAAAACCACCCAGTATGTTATTTTTTAGATTGTTTTGTGTGACTGGAGTTTTCAATTAATCTTCTTTCAGGTGCTCAATATGCTTGGCTAAAGAAAGATTTAGATCTAGTGGACCGCACTGTAACCCCTTGGCTGGTAGCTGCATGGCATCCACCATGGTATAACAGCTATTCTTCACACTATTAGGAATTTGAATGCATGAGGCAGGAAATGGAAGCAATTTTGTATCAATATGGTGTTGATATTATTTTTTCTGGACATGTAAGTCAAACTTTATCCTATCCTACACTCATTGATTAGAGAGCATGTGATTGTAATCATTTAACATTTTTAGGTGCTTATTTATCAGAGGTAAAGAATTTGATGTTAAATAATTGTCCTTTTCCGCCTTCCAAAGTATTGCTTAGTTTACTTCTGTTTTGTTATTTATAACAATTATCACACAAAATGGAGCATCAATGGCCATTTGCATAAATCAGTAGACATGTGGTGGTCTGTCCTGTATTTATGATATGATTGAGTGGATAGATATAAGGAGAACTGGAAAATACCTTAAATATTTCAAAAAAGAAATTTTCTTCTATATTGAATTAAGTGCAACATATTTTCTCGCTTTGCAGGTGCATGCTTATGAGCGAATGAATAGAGTTTATAACTATACATTGGATCCATGTGGGCCTGTCTATATAATAGTTGGAGATGGTGGCAATATTGAGCAAGTTGATGTTGATTTTGCTGATGACCCCGGAAAGTGTCCTTCACTCGGAGATAACACACCTGAATTTGGAGGGGTATGTCATTTGAATTTTTCTTCGGTCCTCGCTAAAGGGCGGTTTTGTTGGAACAGGCAACCAGACCGGAGTGCATATAGAGAAAGCAGCTTTGGGCATGGAATACTTGAGGTAAAATCCTAGCCTGTAAAATTATTTACTTTTCCGATATTCCTCTCCTAGGTTTGACAACTCATACCCAAATTTTTATCCCTACTGCCTAATCCTAGTGCTACTTGGGATTATACCGGGGACATCTATAAAATTTAGTTACTTATTTGCCCTTGATGCAGAGTTGAATTTTCTAACTCAAAAATGTTATTTGAGCTCCGGTGGAAATCAATTTGTTCCTTCGTTTATACAGTTTTTGTGTATCAGTTTCCTACTACCATTCTCTACATGGCCCCATTTAAGTTTATTGTAAAATATGGGGTTCTCAAGACTCTAGATGTACACCTCACACTTCATTGACCTAGCCCTTCTTTTAAATGATCCCCAGTAACATGAGTACTCATTGGTTCAGTCAATAAATAGCAATATGTTTATCATGAATGGTAGTAAGCCTAAAGTCTAAGCTCGCCTTGGATGGGTAACTTATGTTAAGGATCTTCTCTTTTATAAATCAACTAAATGGGGCTGCTTTCTTGACCACGAGTGATTATGAGGTTCAACTTTTGTTTTTTGCGTTTGGAAAATGTATTCTTATAATAAAAAAGAGGGGTGTTTGGAACATGTATGTTGTGCATGCAAACCTTTGATAATTCTAAGCACATCATCCAGTCTGCAGTGGCTCAAATGAAAAGTTTACAGATTTTTTATCTAATTAAAAACAAAAAATGCTCAAAAAAATGAAGAGCATGTTGGTTTACATTTCCATTATGATCTTTTATGACATCTGCCTTCATATACTTACCGTTTTTAGTTCCTACTCCCCTCATTAATTGCCTTTCTATTTCTTAATGCAGGTTATGAATTCTACATATGCTTTATGGACTTGGCATAGGAATCAAGATGTATATAATGAAGATAGCCACGGTGATCAAATATACATCGTACGACAGCCAGAATTGTGCTCTAAAACTTTAAAAGTGATTTCTTCGTTCAACTTTAAACTTTATCAAACTGTTAAATTTTTTCTCTTTTCATCAAGCAGAAGTAAAAATTCTGTTCACACAATAAATGTGTAGGTCATTATAGAGTGCAACATAAAACAATAGATACTGAAAGCATAATTGTTTATCAGGGGCCAAAAAAAAAGAAGTATGCTGAAATATCTTTTATCATTTTTCTATTCATTTAAGTTGTTTTTGATGAATGGCCTCATTTTGGCCATTGATGGTAACCTTTTGCTGGCGGCAAAGTTCCTGGCAGTTAAAGAAGGCTGTCAGCGAATAATGCATTCTTAATTCTTTTTTTTTGGTACTGGCAGCCAAGCACCCTTCACTCGGGAAAGGGATACTTCCACAATGAATTTGTCACCACCAGCAAAAATTGTCACTAAAAGATTTTGCCTAAAGGGCTTGTGCATTTCTTGCCATAAATTTCGATGGGGGACTTAGAGTGACAAATGCCATTGCTAAATAATGTAGTCAGTAAATGCATGGAGCTCATTATATCTCTCTCACTTGCAGCCCTCTATCGTGCAGGCTCCAAGCTCTCTCCCTCCCTCTCCATCACTCTCTGAGGCATGTTTTCACCACCACTCTCTATTAGTAAGCTCTCTCGCTCTCTCATGGAAAAATTTTGTGTTAATAACAAAACGTTTCTAATTTCAAATTTTGTTCTCTCAGATATTCTCTCTCTACTCATTACTCATAGGGGCTCTCTCTCTCTCTCTCTGCCACTCAGGTAATCCCTTCTTTTTGCCTATAATCCCAGGTCTATTCTTCTTCTTTTTTAAATCTATATTAGAATGATGATTTTTTTTTCCTTTTTCGAAGCTTAATGGGGTCGTTAGGCTCATGCTCTTTTGCCCTTTTTTAAGAGGTAATTGATGCAAAACCATACGAAAATTGCTTGGATTTTTTTTGTAATATTTGTATAGTGACTATTTGGTTGCTTTGGAAAGGTAGGCATTTTTTTGAGTTGTGCAAGTGGGCAATTGGGTTTTTATTGATTGTTGCTGATTTTTATCATTTGTAAGATTCTGTTTCAGTTAAATGAAAGTACACAGTGCATGCTGTGTCTTGCCTTCTTTCATTAGCATTCACCACTCTTTATCTTGGTGAGAAGTTTTACAGTGTTCATGTTTCTTAAAATTTGTTCACTGCTGTTTCAGAAAGTGGATTATCCTTTGGAGTTGGATATTTATGATCTGTGTTCGGATGATCTCCGCAAAAAATTGGAAGCTCCTCGCAAGGTTTTTGCTTGCCCTTGGCTTTGATGAACTTTAAAGTTACATCTCCATTTCAAAAATATTTGATTGCTTGGTTGTGTTGGACATTTTCATGTATATTTTTTATAATTTAGATCCTAAGGGACGAGGAAGGTAAAAAGCTTGGTTTGAAAGCTAGCGAAAAGGGCTCTGGGCAGAAGACAACGATGTCAAGATGTCTGATGCAGAGGTACACAACCTATCCATACAAACACCCAAACATGTATCTCTTTCTCATTACAAAATTATCTCATGTCTCTTCTTGGCACACAGGGATCATCAAATAGAAGTGGTGAACCATCTATAGCTACATCTGAAGAAGGTATCAACCTAAAATGTCCATGTTAGCTGAAATTAGGGAGTCTACTGTAGATTTCATGTGAGTTTTTGGAAGTCCAGTGCATGTGGTCCCTCCTTTTCACTGTTTGACTGATACTAAAATGCAGGTGTTCCATCCGATAGCGGAACACAAATGACTGGAATTTATGATTTGGTTGCTGTGCTGACCCACAAGGGTAGGAGTGCTGATTCAGGACATTATGTTGCTTGGGTCAAGCAAGAAAGTGGTCAGTTTTCTAGACTTGACTATTTAGTACTTCCATGTACTTACTACCTCATGTGCATAGGATGTTGGGATGTCTACACTAGATAACCTAAAGAATTACAAAAAATGTGAACTACAATCGATGAAATCTACAATAGAAAGAGTATTAAGGATATAGAACATAGAAAAAGTGAACATAGGCTGTTAGGAACCGCTAGCTCTGTGGGGATCATCATCGCGGGATATGGTTTTTCATTTTAGTGGCAGGAGACGGGAGCCGTAGGTTAGGAACTTATCTAGATTGCCCTACGTTGCCTCAACTGATGGTCGTAAAGAAGACTTTTCCTACCGCAAATGCTTGGATAGCTTCATCAAGGGAAAGTATCCAGATGTTGCTGAAACATTCAAGAGAAGAACAATACTCCAGAGGAAACTGAGAATGAAAATAGGCAGGAAGTCCAAGGAGGGGGGGGTTCTAATTTATGTTAATTGTAAATCTTTTAGCTTGCCTCCCTCATCATGTAAGTAGTTACAAACAATTCCCGTCATCTACTATTCTGATTTGTATATGTACCGGGCGTATGTTTTTAGTTTACTTCCAGCTCGTCCACAACAAAATCAAAACCGAAGCGTGCTTCCATCTCATTGCTCATTTTTCATACAAGAGCGGATCTTATTTACCCTGTAGTTAGCTTATTTGGTAGTTTGTAACCTATACTGTGTGTATAACTTACTAATAAAAAAAGAAGAGAGATATGTGGGTTGAATTAGCATTAGTTTAGATAAATTCTTTGTTGGGCTGTATTGGTTTCTTAAACTATAGTTTTGCCACTGCCAGTGCTTTAAGTGGAATACATAATTCTCAACTTTTTTTGTTTTGACTCAGGTTGGCATCAATGTTCCTATCCCAGTTCCTTTGCCGTTCTTCTCATTTACTGGCTGTAAGGCATCTTTTGCAGGCGATCTCAATTTCTATGGTAAAATATCTTCCTTCCTTTGATCTGTAACTACATTTTTTTTTTCTTTCACTGTAGTGGTTACTTGTATTTAATTGATTTTTTTATTATTTAATTTTCAGGCAAGGCTGGTGTTAATTTTTTCACCCAAATCAAAACAGTCACTCAGCAATGGAAGGATTTGCCAAGCGGCACTGGAGCTAATCTGGCAATGCCAACTTCTAAAGTGTAATAATTTATGTTAATACTTAAGAGTTTCTATTCCAGAACTTATTGTGAACTGTCCAATAAATTAATAACAAGATGGTCTTTCTTCTAAAGCTTGTGCTCAGTGGTGAAATCATATAACTTTTTCAAGGGAGACCATGGTTGTATATTGATGTTAAAATTTTTGAAGTTAATCACTTGTCTGAATAATAAGAAATTTTTGACAATTTAAGGTCTATTGACAAGGCAATAAAATTCAAAAGCAAATTTTAACCATCATGTTTGATTAGCAAATTTTTGAAGTTAATCACTTGTCTGAATCCTTCCAAGGAAGCAGCCCTGGTGAAGCTGATGGCATTTTTGAGACTATATTTATCTTCAGTGATTATAATTTATTGGATAGTTCACAATAAGTTCTGGAATTAGATGTGTATATTATGTGATTTAGACCATAATTTTCATTCTATACGAACAAAGAACAACAAGGAAAAAATGAGCAACTGATTTCATATAAACTTAGCCACAAGCTGTGTGCAATTGTTTAATTGGATTTGCAACAAGTGAATATATGGTGACATGATTTGTCAGACATTAAGAACAACATTTAAAAATTGCACACAACGTATAAACTTTAACAACAACGTCGAATGTTCGTAGGTAGAAATTTTTGGAAATCATCATTGCTTGAATCTGAGAAGTCTGAAATATCACTTTCATCATCTAATGCAGTAATTTCATTAATAGACTTCATGGCTCGCTCTTGCGCCTTCCCCTTTAGATGCTTCCTAGCTTTTTGAACTGCATGAAAACGGTCTAGCCGCCTTTGCATTTGATTGTTCTCTTGTTCAAGGCGAGCAAGTATGTTGGCAGGCTCATCTCTAGGTAACTCGGCTGAGCGTGCCTTAGGAACTCGTAACCCGTGCCATCGACAATACACCTCCAACTCACACCTCTTCTCGTATAGGGTTGACCATGGTGGTTCTGCTACGGTGAACTCCATTGCGGTGGTATCTGTACTTAGTTTTGTAGGTTTGCCGACCATGATGTGGCTAACGCTTCCAAGACTCTCGTACGTGTATATTGGCATATTAACGAAATCTCTCTTCTTTCCAACCCATTTCCCTCCATAGTGGTCTGTGTATGTTTGTAGTTGTTGATCTGCTGGAACTTGTGATAATTCATTTCTTGAAGTAGATTGAAACTTGTTTCTACGTGTACGAGATGATGTTGAGGCGTTGCGACTCATAGCTTACTCAACCTACAAAGTTAGTGGTGTAGGAATAAGAAAAGAATTGTGGTACATTTATAACCTCATTCCACTGTGTATTCAGTAATAAAATTTAACATATTCAGGCTTGTCATGTCAATACAGGCTGGAAAACCACGATACGAATTTTTTGTTCAAATGTTCCCAATGTCATAGTGAGATTCTCTTATTCTGGGCGTAGTTGCGGTGTAGGCTATGACTATTCAGCTGAACAGTATTCATATGAAGAGTATTTAGCATGCTTGTGTTTCATCTGACATGAACTTGACAAGACAATACCGAGTTGTGTTAAATGCATCATAAACTTTTCAGGGGTCTTCTGCATCCTTGAAAACAGTGCATTGCAAAATGATGCAGATCTGTGTATTGACGTGAGTGTGAATGATATGACTAGATAGGATTCAACAGTGCCGAGCTATTGAGCAGCACATGTAGCACTATGAATATCAGTGTAGCAATGGTGGACAGCTGGCCCCCAAACTCGAGAATTTGTTTTAATAAATTTAGATTTTGAATAAGGGCTCTCAACCTAAACTTGTTGTCTCCAATTATATATGTAAGTACACAAAGATGGATCTTCCTGACCAAAATGGAACAAAGTGGACTGCATGGACCAAATTAGACCAAATGAGACCAAATCAGACCAAATCAGACCAAATGAGACCAAATCAGACCAACTCAGACCAAATCAGACCAACTAAGACCAAATAAGACCAAATCAAACCAAATCAGACCAAATAAGACCAAATTAGACCAACTTAGACCAAATCAGACCAAATTAGACCAAATTAGACCGATTTTATTTTCCACTATAACTCGAGTGTTAAAGAATCGAGATACCAAAAGAACTCGAGTCTCTAAAACTCGATTTTCGGTGGGCAAATTTTTTTTCCCCACCTGCTCTGTTTCAGGCAGAGAGGCATGCCCTGTTTCAAAAAAATTTGCCCAGTGGAACTCGAGTCTCTAAAACTCGATTTTCACTGGGCAAATTTTTTTTCCCCACCTGCTCTGTTTCAGGCAGAGAGGCAGAAAGGCATGCCCTGTTTCAAAAAAATTTGCCCAGTGGAACTCGAGTCTCTAAAACTCGATTTTCACTGGGCAAATTTTTTTTTTCCCAAGAGAAGCATGCTCTGTTTCAGGCAGAGAGCAATGCTCTGTTTTAGTGAATATAGCCCAAGGAACTCGAGTCTCTAAAACTCGATTTTCACTGGGCAAATTTTTTTTCCCCACCTGCTCTGTTTCAGGCAGAGAGGCAGAGAGGCATGCCCTATTTCAAAAAAACTTGCCCAGTGGAACTCGAGTCTCTAAAACTCGATTTTCACTGGGCAAATTTTTTTTTTCCCAGGAGAAGCATGCTCTGTTTCAGGCAGAGAGCAATGCTCTGTTTCAGTGAATATAACCCAAGGAACTCGAGTCTCTAAAACTCGATTTTCACTGGGCAATTTTTTTTTTCCCAGCAGAAAATGCTTTGTTTCAGGCATTGTTTTACAATGTAAATGCACTCAAATCACAACAAAAGTCATTCTCAATGTATCACTATTCTAAACATGTCCAACCACGCTTAATTTGCAATTCTAACCATACTACTCAAATCACAATCTTCATAGAGGTACATTGGATAGAGAATTACAAGTACATTCAACAACAATCAAAAAGTTCACATAGAGCCAATACAACGTAGTCACTTTTCCTAAGATCAGCGGTCCGCATGACAAAAACGTCGTCCATGGAAGGATGCCTGAAAAACGTAGAGTATTTACGTTAGGAGACAAGATAGTAAACATTAGGTAAACATCGAATGAACAACAATTATTTAACCGATGCATAACTTTTTGCCAACCTACCTAGTGTGGAACATGGCCGCTTGTGGAAGCACCACGGGACTGCGGACATTTTCTGCGGTTATGCCCGGAAGCATGACACAGTCCATATGTCTGCTTGGGTTGACTCTCTATCAAATCTGCGTCCTCCCTCCGCCATCCCGGTTCTTGATCCTTATTCCTCACTCCATCCATCTCATTCCTTATTCGTGACTTCACCGGTCGACCTTTGGCCCGCAACAATGCCGGATTAGGCAACCACTTTGGCCCCATGGGATCCCTCCATAATGACTGTGACTTAGGAACCACAAATGCATGCTCATAAGTGTTAAGGGCATGGTTCAAACCATAACATGGGTGAATATACGTGGTCGAATCAATATGTAAATAGTCACATACTCTAATTGCATGTGAACACGGGATCCCTATATTTTGCCATTTCCCACAACTGCATGTTTTTTCCCGTAACCGAACTTCGTAACTGTGGTTTCCCCCTCCTGCGCTACACATGTTGAGTTGGGTAACTACTTGAAATATCAGTTCTTCATTGCTAAATGGCTTGAGATAGTGTTTCTCAGATTTACGCTTATTTCCATTCCACGTGGATAAGGCATATTCACTCCATTTCTTACCCTCTGACAACTCATAATGGTATTCTTTGTGCCGGTCGTGGAAATATTGAACAAGTTTGCTCCAAGTGAACTCAACCAACGCGACAATAGGAAGGCCCCGTGCATTTTTCAGCACACCATTGAAACACTCTGATATATTGGTTGTCATTGCTCCAAAACGTCTCCCACCATCGTATGACTGTGTCCACATGTCCACATCCTCGCTCATTAGGTATGTGTATGGAAGATAATCTTGATCCTTTTCCTTACCATCCCTCCCCGTCACCTTCTTCTTCTTCCTAATGGCCTCAATTTCCACCTGCTTAATAGAGTCCATTATGGTAGCAAATTTAACTACCTGACTAGCATATCCCGCTTTCAACGCCACTGACTTTAGAGTCGAGTTCTGAAAATGGGTGTTGAAGTTGCTAGCAACATGTCGAAGACAATATCTATGAAATACCCCTGCTTTTCCATCATCCCTTCTAGGCCAGTTTGCAATGGCGTTTTTGATACCGAGATGTCGGTCAGAAATTATGCAAATGCCGTCGTCAGGTATCAGGTGGCCAATCGTTTCTCTGAGGCATCGTAAAAACCACCTCCAACTGGACCCTGACTCACAATCCACAACAGCAAAGGCGAGAGGGAATACCTTGTTGTTAGCATCGGTTGCCATTGCGACCAACAACTTTCCCTGATATTTACCATACAGATGGGTCCCATCAATACAGATAACCGGCTTGCAGTATTTGAATCCTGATAGGCATGGACCGAAAGACCAAAACACATAATGCAACAATACGGTGTGATCTTCATCGGTGGGTGTGACACGATAGCAAAACTGGGTAGTCGGGTCCTGATCAATATACGCCATTAGCAACTTTTGCAGCCTTTGGTAAGATTCTTCCCAATCTCCAAACATAAGCGCAATCGCCTTTTGTTTCGCATCCCATACCTTGTAGTAAGAAGGCTTATGGCCATTATATTTCGCCTCTATCAGAGATCTGAGATGCTTAATTTGAGTGGTGTGATCCTCAAGTACCTTGTTATGGATTTCTGCTGCAATAAAATTACAACTCATCATTCTACCATCATTTCGCACCCCAGTCGGTATACACGTGTGAGGACCCACATACACGGTGACCATCCATTGATTTTGGAGCTCGGGCTTCATAACTGCGTAGACATACCACTTGCATGACTCATGCACGCATTTCGCACAAAAATTTTTCCTCGTCGACCTAGTGATCTTAAAGTGTTTGTTTTCCTTGAGGGCACAAATTGTTAATACGCGCTTCACCTCCACTTTACTGGCAAAAGTCAACCCTTTGCACAAATTCATCCCCTCTCTCCAAGTAGACACAAATGGCATCTCAATATACGAAGGATTAACCATATTTTCCCAAGTATTTGCAGAGAATGACAACGCAGGAAGTGCGTAGGCAGGGATTGTGTTTGTAATGTTTTGGACACTAATAACATTGTCTGCATCAGGTTCACCACCGTCCAATGTCTCATCGTCATCAATGTCCCTCTCAAAGTCCCCAAAGTCCCGAAAGTCCCCTCTCTCAATCATGTCTTCATAGTCATCTTTATCGGCAAAATCTTCACCGTTAATGGCAAGATTCTCATCAACATAGTCGTCATCATCATCGTCATCATCATCATCGTCATCATCATTGTTAACGACAGTAGTCTCATCAACACAGTCGTCGTCGTCATCATCATCGTCATCATCATTGTTAACGGCAGTAGTCTCATCAACATAGTCGTCGTCATCATCATCATCATCATCTCCATCGGCATGAACAACATCATCCTCTACATGTGTAGAATACTCATATTGAGCATCCGGAAGCGCAACTTGTAAGCTTGTGGTTGTTTGTTGGATATCCTCTTGCCATCCTGCACGCGGCTCCAACTGTATGTACAACTCAATGTTACTTACTTCAATTATACTCTCCAACTTGTCAAACATGATCTTCACATGTTTGTCTTTTTCTATCAGCATATACTTGTAATTAATTCGGTGCTTCATGATTTCATTTGGCATACGATAAGTAATTTGCATGTTGTACGCATCAGGATTCTTACACAACTCTTCCATGACAAATATCTTCAATTCATCAAGGGTTTTCAACCTACGATCAACTTCGGCATAATAGGTTTTCATACCCGGCCCCTCAAATGGCAATCCCTTGTTCGCATTGGGATTCTTAAGCGGACCACCATGGTATATGATTATAACAATATCAGGCATTGTGAACCTGTTCAAGTCAAGTCCTATGTTAGTTAAATCACATAGTCGTAAAGTGAGGGAAAAAAGTAATGCAATCTTACCAATGAACATATTCAAGCCAGGTTATAGAGTGCCCATTAATATCTAAAGGCCAAGACGTAAACCTTCTAATCCTAGTTGATGGAGAGATGGAATTATCTATTACTCCATTGTGTGGTGACCTATAATGCCTAAAAGGGTTCTGAAAGAACTAGGTGGGTAGAGGAGCATGATTACATACCCATTCACTACATTCATTCACTACCCATTTCATACCCAAACCAATGATAAATAAAGTCAAAAAAACTTGAAAGATCATGATAAAAATAAAAGCCTAGAAATGATGAATAAAATTTTGATAATTACATACCCATTCCCATTCATTACATTCATTCACTACCCATTTCATACCCAAACCAATGATAAATAAAGTCAAAGAAATTTGTAAGATCATGATAAAAATAAAATGATGAATAAAATTTTGATAACAAAAACTATACAAATAAATACTCAAAAAATTAACACTAACAAAACAAAGTTCTATAATTCACAATATTGATAAATTAACTAAGTTATGTTAACTATCTACAAAATAAATGGTAAAACTCTTTAACCCACACCCATAGACAACATACCCAACTACAATGACAATCAAATTATGCAAACCCTTACCTTAGATATGAATTTGCTGAGAGGGAAGAGCAGTGAGAGTGGACAATGTGGTTTTGTGAGAGTGAGTGGTGTGAGAGAGTTATGGTGTGAGAGAGTTATGGGTGAGTGAGAGTTAGTGAGGGTGAGTGAGTGAGAGTTAGTGAGGCTGAGAGCTCTGTTTTAGGCTTTCTCTGTGTGTTGTTACTGAGGGTGAGTTCCTGTGAGAGTTAATGCCACGGGCTGAGTTTTTAAATAAACATGCCCAGAGGAAATCGAGTCTATAAGACTCGAGTTACTATCATAAAACTTGAGTCTTAGAGACTCGAGTTCCATGCGTATAACAAACATAATTTAAAAATAAGATATAGCTAAACTCGAGTTTTATAAACTCGATTTTAATCCGACTTAAAACGAGTTTTAGAAACTCGAGATCCAGGTGGCATTTGTCCACCTCAACAAGCCCAAAGCGAGCATAAAGCGAGTTTTTGAGACTCGATTTATTATGTGAATCTCGAGTTTCAAAAACTCGAGTTGTTATTTTTCTTTATAGTTTTAAACAATGCCTAACTTACTATATTCATGCCATCCACACTGCTAATCTGCACATTCCCCCAGACCCACACACTCAGAACTCTCTCTCTCTCTCTTTAGAGCATTTTGTGTATGGGTGCGATTTAGGTCTCCAATGTGTGTATTCGAGTAAGTAAATTATGGGTTTAATTTGTTAAACTTATTTTAGTCTTTTTAATTTTTGAAATGTGAAGGCTTGCATGTTGCTGTACGATTAGAAAAAATCAGATGATATTTAGAAATTGAATGAGCTTCAGTTTAAGAAATATGAGCTTCAGATTTTATAAAGTAAGCTGGTATGCTATTCATTGACATGAAATATGATCTTTGAGATTTTATACTTCTTGAAGTGATTTTCATGCCAATTTTAAGAAATTTTAAGATTTTCCTGTGTCTTTTCCTGTCAACCTATTTTCTTGTAATTTGTTAGTACTTGGGTAGTTGGTCACTGTTTTTGGGTCAGATTTTAACCAAAAGATGGTCTGAAATTTTTTTATTTTTCTGGAAATTGCCAATGCCATTTGGGCCGAATGGCATCTCCAACACCCATACAATTATGGGTGGTGACTGGTGAGTGAGGTTGGGGATTCAAATCCCCTTGGGTGCATGAGTGAATACCAAGAAAAAAAAAGTTCAGGACAGTTTTTTATTTCTCATTTTGGCTCTCAATACTTCTGTTGTAGGTGATATGGTATGAATTTGCAGCGTTTCTTTGACAAACCTGACTTGTGGTGGCTGAATGGTATGGGTAATCCTTGTACAAAGTTCATGTTGCTGTTGATGTAAGGGGATATGGAGAATGTGATGCTTGGAGCCATCTATTTGGCTTCCAAATAATTGAGAGCCGTATTGATGGTGCCACAGGTAGAAAGTATTGCTTTATATGCCTTCTAGAATTGATATTGTAGTCTATAAATTTTTTTTTTACAGTTTGTTCAAGGTCAACATACAGCCTATTTATATCTGTGGTGGTAATTGGATATTGTCAGATGGGTTACTATGTCTTTCAAAGGAATGTTATAAAACAGACATCAAGTTTCATGCTAATATGAATTTGAATATGATCCGCCGCTGGGGTGGTGGATTGGCTGAGAGGCCAAAATTCTATCATTGTTGTGATATTTATGGACTTCTGGTGATCTCTCTCTCTCTCTCTCTCTCTCCCCCCTCTCTCTCTGTGTGTGTGTGATGTGAGTGTAATCAATTTTATGGAGTGTTCATGAAAAGTAGAACAAGCAACAGCACAGGGAACATAGAGACCTTACATGGTTCAGCTTTAGACATATGTCCATGGGTGGCATTGAGGAGAAAATTTCACTAACAAAGGTGCTGCAATAGTGACCCAAAACAATCACAAAACCCAACCCCAAATTCACCCAAAGAGCTCTTTCTCACAAATAACAAAGATTAGAGCTGGAAATAGGACTAGGCAGTATTGTTGGCTATTGTAACCTATCCATATGTTCTCTTGTCAGTTGAATGAACCATATATTTATAGAATATATCAAAGAAAAATAATTTTGTTTCTAAGTACTTGACATTTGTACGATTACAGGGAAAGGAACACTGGCATATGGGTTGAGGTGTCTGTATCAATAACTGGGGTGAGCTGTATTGCAGAACTTCCTTCCATGACAATAGATTTGTGATAAACTATCATGTTAATGATATTTGTAACTCCTAAAATGAAAGCACTTGTGTAAACATTAGTAGTATCCTCATAAGCTGTAAATATGCATGGTTATGAAACATGTAGTGTAGATTTCTTCTGCCGTTCCTTATTAACTTTTATTCGTGGTCATGCCATTTTTTTCTGAATTAGAATTTCAATATTTAATGGTGCTTTTGTTCTGTTGGGAGAATTGTTCTTTCCTTATTGTAATCAGATAATTCAGATTGGATGCTTTATTATTTGATGCAGCCAGTGAGAATAATTGATCCCCACTTGGTTTCATCAATTTTTTACGATTACAAGAGGGTATATATGCATGCTACAACATAGTTAGAAAATAGAAGTGCCTGGGTTGCTGAGTGTTCTTTGAATATCCAAGTAACAACGGGAGATGGCGGGAAACATTTGTTTAGTAGAGCATCTTCAGAGTCAACACTTGTCAATCCCTGCTGCATTGCAATATAAATTTCCCGAGGTCAGTGATAGCATTCATTATTATGTGAATTTTTGAAGAATTGTCTTCTTTCAGCTTGCCTCTTTCTTAAGCCATTCAAAATTTAAGATAGTCTAGTTTTACTAAGTAGTTATCAACCATTATGAGCAAACTTGTTTTATTCGTAGTATCTTTAGCACAATTTTAAGTCTATGCCCTATTGGATTGCCCCACATGGAAAATCAAAAAACAAGATTAGACAGGCTTGGAGTTAACGTTTAGGAACTAGGCTATGTGAGCTGTCTACATCCTTATTCCCAATTGAGATGAAGAAGACTTGTCGACTTACATCTTATGCAACCTGCAATACTTATCATGGAAGTCTGTTTATTAATAGAGATTAAAATAAGGATGTGGTGTAAAAGCCCACGTTTACACCCTCCAATGCCAATATGTCACATAAGATATTTATGAATAAAAGATTAGGTCCAAGCACACAGAATCATTCTCCCTTTAAACACTATGACACAGAAAATTAAAAACCCCAAACTTCTTCTAGTACACGCAGGTGAGCCAAGAAGTTGCCGCTGGAGATGTTGTGCCGAGAAGCATCTGGTGAAGCCACCAGTGACTGTAAAAGACATCGGTGTCAAAACTCAAAATCCCTCTGCATCAACCTTGAAGTTGAAGATATTTCATATGAACCTAAAGACATTCTGTGAAGGAAACTACTAAATATTTATTGCTGTAACCATAGCTAAACTCCTTTTCTTTGGATCCCAGCAATTTTATACCCATAAAAGGTGTTGACAAAGTGGAAAATATGAACTCAAATTAAGAGAACATCTGTGTTAGCTGAAGTTTTGAACAACCATAGTGTTGATAGTAGTGGGGGCTGGAGTCACCATGTCTTCTTTGGCTTCTCTCTGTCACTGGCAGAATCTCCACCGACTTCTTTATTTTAAATGGTTCTGGGTTTTGCATGGCTGGGTTTTAGGTTTCTTATTAATCAGATTTTTTTTAGTTCTTGATAATGCTGAGGTATTGATTGAGTGTGGTAGTACTTCACCTTTTATTTGCAAAAGTCTGATGTGGCACACTGTCATTGGAGGGTGTAAAACTAACCTTTTACACCACATTCTTATTGAATTCAATCTCTTATCAATAACCCTGGCTCTTTTGGTGTTAATGAATTCCTCCTCATACTTAACACTTGGGACACCCTCCCTTTTTTACTCTAGTTCCTGTTTTTCTTTTGTCAACTAAAGGATTGCTTTTGTTTCTGTCTATTTGAGGTATAGAATTTACTGTAGTGATAGTGGTTCACCCTGTTGTATAGCTTAACCATGTCCTAAAGCTTAACCATTGTTGGCCTCTGCAGTTTTCCATGTTAGTCTGTGTGTCTGTTTTTGATACTCATTCCTTCTGCTTATGATTCAGTAAAATGGAATTTGATTTTTCATCATTTTTATTTTTCTTGTCAATATCTTACAAAATCATAGCATGATTTTGTAAATTTAGGCAATGAACTTCGTTCTTGATTCACTCCGTTGATATTGTACATTACCATTGAAGAGATGTGAAAGCATAAAAGAACCCCACGTCCCCCAAGTTAAAAAAATTGCATACTGTGCCCGAATAATGGAAGGGATATAGCCTTCATTACTTATCCGTGCCTTGAATCATTGTAATTTTTTTCATCTCTGAGCATTTGGACCACCCGATTATTATGGATTCTGATATGTTGCATTTTTATCTAGTTTTAGGCTCTCAATACTTCTGTTGTAGGTTATAATGATATGCATTTGTAGCTTTTCTTCTTCTACAAGCCTGACTTATGGTGGCCAAACGGTATGGGAAAACAATCATTGTACAATGTTCATATTACTGTTGATGTAAAGGGATATGGAGAGTCTGATGTACTTATCAAAAAAAAAAGAGTCTCATGCTTGGAGCCATCTATTTGGCTTCCGAAAAATTGAGAGCCATATTGATAGGGCCACAGGGGGAAGGTATTGCTTTATATGCCTTCTAGGACATATTACATAGGTTTTTATTTTGACATGCGATGCGTGGGAATATATATATATATATTATATTGTAATAGGGTGTAATATATAAAAAGTAATACTTACTTCAAGTATTGTCATTTTTTAAAATGATTTCTATGAGTATTTTTTTATCTTTTTATCTCTACAAATATATCATTCTACCATTTTTTTGTGTGTTTGATTAATATTTTTTTTAAAGTGAACCATACCTTTCTAACTTTTGTTGTAGTGTGTTATATTAACCTAATATACAACTAAACTTTATAAGTTTCAACTCTCTCAAGGAGATATCATGTAATCAAAACTCATCACAAAATTACAGATTTATCTTAACCAAAATTAAAATGAAACTAAAGAAATAAAAGATAGACTTCATCATAATTTATTGTTCAAACAATTGGTAGGCATATTCTAATTCATAGCCATGTAGATTGTGTTTTGATATAAACTCAAATTCCCATTTCCCAAAAAAACTAAGTATTAATCTAAACCAAAATTCAACCAAAGATATAAAAGGGAGAGAGAAAACTTTGTAATGAGAAATTAAAAAAAAAAAACACAAAATCCCGAAATATATATTTAAAAAAAAACCATCAATTATAAAAAAGAATAAAAATTCACAGAGAGAGACAGAGAGTACTCAGTTTTTTTTTTTGGTGGTAAAAATCTGGATTGAAATGGGAGAAATAAAATGTGAAATGTGAAAATGGAAAGGCTCTCCTTTTACTTTTACTTTTTCTCTGGGATTCTCATCTTGTCATATCATCACTTTTAACCCTACCAACTCAACCCAAATCTCTCTCTTTCTTTCTGCTTTAGTCTACTCTCATCTCCTGTCCCACCATTTTATTTTTGGCAAAGTCTCAAGTCTCATCTGACTCTCTCTCTCTCTCTCTCTCTCTCTCTCTCTCTCTCTCTCTCTCAATTTTCTTTTATTTTGCTTGTCCAACGATTTCATTATTTGAATTACATTGAAAAATCCCAGCTCTTTTTTTTTTTTTTTTTTCTTATTATCATCAACACCAGTAATGATTTTCTTTGGTTCTTTTCCTTCAAATAAAATTTGAATACAGTAAAACTTCAAGGACTTTAGTGTAGAAAGAAAAGATTTTCAGGGTCCCACTGCCGACTGTTCGGCCTACCACCACCATTATGCCACCGGAATCATAACTGGTTTGAAATTTATACAAATAAAATGGGAAGAAGAAGAGTCAAGTTATAGAAAAGAGAAAATGACGAAGGAAGTGTAATAGCGAAGTAGAGAGTAGTGGGAGAGGTAAAGAGGCAAAGAAAGAAGAGAAGGGTTGGAGGAAGTGTAACTGTAGGCGTGTATTAATAAAATGGCAAGAAGAAGAGTTAAGTTATGAAAAATAATGAAGGAAGTGTAACGGCGAAGTAGAGAGTAGTGGGGGAGGTAAAGAGGCAAAAATGGAAGGGAAATGTTGGAGGAAGTGTAACCGTAGGTGTGGACTAATAGGGGGAAGAAGAAATTTTTGTTTTTGTTTTTTTAGAGAGTAGGGAGAAGAAAAGTCTAAAAAAGAAAAGAAGAGATAAAAAATAAGTGGATGATGTGGCTTAATGATTGAGTAGCAAAATGTATTGTGTGTGTGTGTGTGTAAGGATAGGATGGAAAGAAAATAACACTCAATGTTGAAATGAGCTTTCAATATAGACAATAAACAATTAGAATTTATGATGGCGTGTAGTGTATTACATATGGCCACAGAGAATTAATTTTGCAAAAAACAATTAATGAAGATGGAAATCCAAAAAAATAAAATAAAATAGTGATGTGGTCACTGCTGTGGCTTAACAGGAGCGTAGTAACAATAAATGCTATGCTTTAGCTTTTAAATATATATAGATATAAATTAGGATATTTAGTCTATAAGTTTTTGCTTAACAAGTTGTTTAAGGTCAACGGACAGCCTATTTTTATTCGTGGTGGTAATTGGATATTGTCATATGGATTACTTTGTCTTTCAAAGTAATGTTATGAAACAGACATTAAATTTCATGCTGATATGAATTTTAATATGATCTGCTGTTGGGGTGGTGGATTGGTTGAGGCCAGAAGTTTATGATTATTGTGATATTTATGGACTTCTCTCTCTCTCTCTCTGTCTCTCTCTCTCTTGTGAGTGTGATCAATTATGGAGGATGGTTCAGCTTTAGACATACGTCCACTGGTGGCATTGAGGAGAAGATTTCACTAACAAAGGTGACTACAATAGTGGCACAAAACATTTGCAAAACCCAACCCCAAATACACCCTAGGAGCTCTTTTCAACAAAAAACAAAGATTACGTCTACAGAGTCGGTTTGGTGACTTCTTGTGGAGACTAACCAAATCAAAGTCAGTAACTGTTCTTAGTACATCTGTGAGGGTTGAGGGTTGAGTTCCACATTGAGAGAAAAAGTAATGAAATGAAGAACTTCTTACTAGTTAGCTTAGTGGTCTTTGCTTACATAATTAAAAACTGTCTTAAACAAATTTTCTATATATTTTCCTCAAAGCTACATCTTGAATTTAGTGAATGCATTCATTCAGTATTCTATTTTTTATTGCCATTATCAATGATTTAACAGGGGAGAAGGGGACATGGACTCTAAATAGAGCTTAATGGAAATATTGGATCAATGTAGCCAGCTAAGTTACTTTGGATAATGGCTTTGTTGAGTTCTGTTGTATTTTCTAATTCTCATTAACCTATCTCAGCATCTTTTCTCTCAAAAAAGTTATTTGACATTGTCTGTTGTTTGGTATATTGCAATCGGATCCTTTGGTACTTTTAATTTTAGGAAACTTGGTTATTTAGTAATTGAAGCTTTAAAATGTTCCTACCAGAGTGAATTCTTCGATGCCTTACTTTGAATGATTTATCCTCCTAAGACCCAAGCCCGTCTATAGGGTTAACTAAGGATGCTAATCAAACCTAAGGATTACAATGTGCTGCTTTGGATTTGATATTGTAAGCTGTTGCACTATTAAATTACTCTAGTATAACTTGATCCATGTGGGTGATTTGATTTTTGTAGGTATGGCAAGATTTTTGGATTACTAGAGATGTTGATGGGTGAGGTGAACTGGTATCAAATCCAAATGGTCCCCTGGATCATAATCCAAATTAGTAACAGTAATTTCAAAAGTTAAATTTTGAGTAAACTCCACTCAAAAGTTATCTTTTTTTTTTTTTTTTTTGATAATATCAAAAGTTATCATTTAAATGTAACATGAGATAAAATTTCATTTGTGTATAATCTAGAAAGAGATGCATAAATAAATCTTATAAATGAATGAGAAAATTAAATGTTAGTATGGATATGTTTGGAAACACAAAAGCAAAAGAAAAACAAAAAAAGAAAAAAAAAGAAAAAGAAATAGGAAATGTTAATATGAAGTATTGAAGTCTAAGTTGGCAAGTAAGCATATGCCTTGCTTACTTGCCTACTTGCTTCCTCTATTCTTTCTTTCTCTCTCTCTTTCTTTCTTTTGTTTTCTTTGTTTTGGAGCAAGAATTTATCCTTTGACACAATAACATGAAAATCCTCTAAGTTGGACAAGGTATACCTTCTTAGGCACAATGGCATGATAATTCTATATATAGTGAATGTTATAGAGGGGTTTCATATGAAGTTAGCTTTTAAAAAAAATTGAAACTAAGGATAATTTGGAAGCTTCCCTAAGTGTGCTTTGAAGCCAAAATTGGATTTTTATTGCTGTAAGTATTGATAGTTGACTTTGTAAATTTGTTCATATGCATGTGTGTTTTTTTATTGGTATTTATAAACAACAAGTTACTTTGCTTTAAATTTGTCATATAAATGTTAAATGTAGTAAGATTTTATTACACTTGCCACTATATTTTTGTGAGATATATTATTGCTAGATGGTTTTGTAACATCTAGATGGTTTGGTTTATGTTACATTTAATGCAATTTGGATAAATGGTATAATTTTAATGTCTAATCACCTTGATATTTAGAAAGAATAATAGATCACCTAAATATTTAATAAGCATGATAGTTGGAGGAAAGAAATTTAGTTCAATAATGGGATTACAAACCATTATTATGGAAAAATGGAATTGAGGAATATAACTTCTATAGAAGTTAAATATCCAAAAAAAGAAAAAAAAAATCAGTAATAGTTACCCAAAAGTCAAACTTGCACATGCCTTATCAAATGTTCATTTTATCCCATATTAATTGTAAGATAGTTTAAATTCATTTTCCAACATTATCAAATCTTTTTTTTTCTTCTTATTTGTCACATGTGGGGAAGAGAGAATTTCAACCCAAATTAAAAAAAAAAAGAAAAAGAGGGAGAGGAAGTGATAGACTCAACATTAAAAAAAATGTTTTTATTAATAAAAGAATTTTTCTATTGCATTTCTCATTGTAAAAATGGATTAACATTAAACCAAGCTTGCTTGTGTTTATGTGAAACTCTAAAAGACTTTGCTCTTTCATTTTGAATCCCCAAACCACAGGTACTAGTGAACTTCTTTTAGAGGTTTTGTTGGATTAGCTTTGTTGTTTTGACTTTTGAGTTGTACTGGCTAAATTGGGGTAAGGAAAAACTTGCATAAAGAATTGATCATATCAATATAAAGGCAAACTTAGTTGCACTCTTTATTTATATATTGAATCAAGGCAAACTTAGACTTGTGTTAAATGATTTTAAATAAATGATAACGATTGACATAAACAAAAGAAAAAAAAAAGTAAAAACAAATTGTATTTTTCTAATCACAAGAATGGAAGATAAATTAAAAACATATATTCACAAGAATGGTATCAAAACATATATTCATAACTATTTTGGTGCATTCCCTTTCACTAAAAAAATTACATTCATTATTAATGAAAATAAATTTAAAAAAAATTCCATTCCATACAATAGAAGATTTTACGCCTTCCATAGTTTTACATTAAAAAATTGAAAATTCCCACAGGCCACACCCAACCCAAGCAAGCCCTTTAAAGCTAAAACATGCACATCTAATATTCATTAACTCCAACGGCCTCCGTTACTTAACAGAACAGGCCTGGGTTTGAATGAATAAATATTTGTTAAGTAAAACCACACCTTCTTCCAAATCCCTCTTTTTTTACTTTCGCTTTTTACAATTCTAAAATTCAACTCTAAAATCCACCAATTCTCTCTCACTCTCATGCACTCTCTCTTTCTCTCTATTCTTTATTTTATTTTATTTTAAATTTCTCTGTCTAAACAAATTTGATGTTGTCTGTGATTGTCACTGTTACTTTGCATATGATAGAAAGAAGAAGATGGAGCAGCAGCAGCAGCGGCTTCTACATTTTTGCGATTCAAAGCATCCCTTGGTCTTCTTTCCAGACTTCATATTTGGATACACTTGTTGTGGGTGTCAAGAATCAATTTATGGTCCTGGCTACTTTTGTCAAGAATTAGGATGCCCTACCTACTGGCATCATAAATCATGTGCGGAACTACCCCTTGGGTTGGACCATCCCTTGCACCCAATCCATCCTCTTATTCTCTCTCCCTATCAGATAGATTATGGCAAAGACATTCAATTTAGCAATTGCCTACTCTGCAATGAATCTCGCAACCAATACACTTATCGCTGTTTCCGCTGCGACTTCAACCTTGACTTCACATGCGCTTCTTTACCGCTCACCACCATGGAGGCTGAATTCCACGACCACCCATTGACCCCCATTTTTAAGTCGTTCACATTCACTTGCGACATTTGCGGCAAAGAAGGGAAAGGTATGCCCTACCTGTGTAATCTATGCAGTTTCTGGGTTCATGGAAGATGTGCTTCTTTCCCACGCATGGTCAAAGTTGTGCGTCACAAGCACCTCCTCCATCTCACCCATTCTTCTCTTGAATTCCATCAACCTGACACCCGATTTTGCCAACTCTGTGTTCGAAAGGTGGACACACGCTATGGGCTTTACTATTGCTCCAGATGTGATTTCGTTGCCCACCTCAATTGTGCTATCGACAGCAGAAACAAGGAGAACATAAATTTGAAGGAATTTAAAGATGTGGATGAAGTTCCAGAGCTGAATGAATCGGCTGACTCAGCAACTTACGAAGTCAAAAAATCCAATATGAAGGAGGACGGAACTCAAATAGTCGAAGAAATTAAACACTTCAGTCACGAGCATGACTTAAAGCTCACGAATGAGGTTCCAATTAACCAAATATGTGATGGGTGCGTAAGAGCCATTCTCCCTCCGTATTATAGTTGTGTAGAGTGTAGATTCTTTCTTCATGAATCTTGTGCTAAATTACCCCCAAAAAAACGACATCCACTTCATCAACACCCCTCATCCTCCTCCTCCTCCCAATGAAACCAAGTAGTTATTTTAAGTGTGATGCCTGTTCTCAGCGTTGCAATGGCTTCACCTATAGGTGTGAGGAATGTAATTTTGATCTAGATGTTCAATGTAGTTTGATCTCAGACGTCCTCACCCACAAAGGTCATGAGCATCCACTTATCCTCTCCTACACCACACACGAACAGAAATGCAGTTGCTGTAGTAATGAAAGCGAGCAAGTATTCCGTTGTAGCACTTGTGAATTTGCACTAGACTATAAATGCGCTACACTACCACATTCAGCAAGGTACAACCAACATGAGCATCCCTTCACTTTATGTTATAGACCTGAAGATGACTCTGGTGAATATTATTGTGATATCTGTGAAGAAGAACGAGACTCAAAACAGTGGTTCTACTACTGTGAAGATTGTAGTTATCCTGCTCATTCCAAATGTATTCTCGGGGAATACCCAAATTACAAGTTTAGAGGTGCTTAAACATTTGACTATCACTCACACCCCCTTATTTTCATTGAGGAAGCTAAAGACCACCCTAAATGTGACAAATATGGTTATCTTTGCGAAGGGTTTATCTATCAACGTGCCCAATGTAATTTCAATAGGCACTATGACTGTGTATAGAAAGGAAAAATGTGGCTTTAAATTTTTCTTTTCTTTACTAGACTTTTTAAATAATTTTTGGTGCATGAAGTTTGTTAAATGATAGTGCAATTATTCTTTTTAATTCTCATTCATGTCATCATGGTTTAGATGGGACATCAATACATTGAATCAACTCATGGTTGTTTGCGTTTGGTTGTACCCTGCCTTGTCCACATATGTTAGAAACTTGTAGATAATATGATTTTTTTAGTTTTTAATGTTTTATGGTACTATTTTTTTAGCAATGGAAGGCACTAAGTGTGAAACATTGAGTTCAGGGATGATGAACATATATTGGAACTAAAAGGCAAACTGCAGCTATTTCTTATCTGTTATGTATACTTGTTTTTCCTCTCTTTTCTGTTTTTATGCTTTTGCTAAAAAAAGCATGCTTTTGTTTCTTTTCCCTGAATAAATTTTTATGCATTCTACTATTGTCCAATTGTGTTATTATTATTATTTTTAAACAACGCTTTGTGGACATATTATGATCATCCAACTATGTCCTCTTTTTCCACTACCCGATTCTTATGTAATTTGTTTCAGTCTCCTGATAATTGTGCAATAAACATAGCCAACATTATTTTACCACCATGAGACACAGTACTTGGCATCTCTTCAGCTTCTCTATATCCCTCTTGTTATGGTTAAATGATTAATATTCATTTTTCAAAAGTCCTTCATTGACAGTTATAATTGGTAGCAAACCTTTTCAAACTTGCCAGATACCACTTTCAAGGTACCATTTTCTGCCCTCAAATTTAAACTTAGGTTAGGTTCTTGTTACTTAGGAGTTCTTCTTTAGCACATAGGCTTCTGCATTCCGCTCAAACGAGTTCCCAGCTTCATTCAGAAAATCCACCCTAACATTTTCATTGGTCATCTTTTGCCCACACACTTCCAAAGATTTTGTTGTTAGTAGGATCTAATGGCTTCCTTGGCCATAGCCTTGTGGAATACCCATGGTGTTGAAATCAATCTTATGGGGGCAGAACCTGCAAGAAATACAGAATGGCAGAGTAAACATAATGGTATGAAATCAATCAAGGGATTTGTAAATAATATTGACAGCCCAAACATGGAGACTCGGCTTGAGGTCGTGAATAATAGAGAGCTTAAGAATGGAGGCTCAACTCAAGCTTGTCAAGACTCAAGACTAACAAAGAAGGCCTGAAAATGGAGATTCATTTTGAAAGTGTGAGCTTGATTAGATTTAGAGGTATGTTCCTTTTTGTTTTAAATGGTTTGTTGGATATCAAAGATGAAGTTCTTGAGCTTATTAGTATTGATTGGCTTAATATTAGGTAAAATTTTAAAATTGAATGAAATGGGTATATATATTTTTGTTATTATTAAGCACTTTCGAAAATGATACTACAGTTGTTTGGCACATCTAATAGTTGAAATTTTATGCTATTTTGACCCACTTTCAAAATTTTATACTATTGTTGTTAGCACAAGAATGCTATTTGCACACATTTTTGTCACTTGTTTTTCTCACCCGGCCTTTAAACCTTCACTTCAAATCAAAACAGATATCACATTTTTTCAAAAATGCTATAATTTTTCCTGTGTTGTTCAAGGTCTGTAATTGAGACAAGTTTAAGAGCCTTTCATGTTAGCTCCTTTTGTAATGATTTAGACTATATCATAATCCAGCACACATGCTATAAGATGCTACCCTTTCTTCCTCCCTTTTGTTTTCTTCCTAATTGTTTGTATTTACTTGAACTTCTTCATGTAATGGCTTCTTATGCCATGTCATCTTGTAGGTCACTACTCTGGACATTAGTAGGCACAGACTTATCATTATCCATGGCAATTCTAATTTTGGATTTAGTGTTAGTTTGATCTGACTTTGAGTCATAAGTGAAATTTATGAAATTAATGCTTTTTTCTAATGTTGTATCTTTTGAGCCTTTATTTTTTCTTGTGCCATTATTCATAGTCTTTGAGAGATGAGGAGAGGTTAAGGAACCAATTGGCATTTATTGGAACTCCAGGTATTGTATATGATTATACCACAAACTTTCATTTGCTCATACCTAAGTAACCAAGCTTTAAGGGGTGGTTTTTGAGTGATGCATTTGTAAAAATTTTGAATTTCATTCTACCTCTATATTGTAATTCACTTTTGGTCATATTCGAATAAAATTTTCCTCTATTTGAGCTACACTCTTCTTTTTTCCTCTGATGTGCAAATGCTGATAGTCTTCCATTCTTTAGTGGGGTTCATTAACAGTATTTGAATATAATGGGTGGAAATTTAGAGAAGCAACGTTTTCAACATCTTATTCTCAAGTATCTTCATTCTTACCCTCCTATGTTCTTTAGGAAGTCTTCTTTTTCTTTTATTTATTTATTTATTAATATTTGGGGGTTTTCACTTTTGGAGTTTAAAAATCTCTATATTGTGTTATTCAGTTATTGTTTGTTCATTTTCTAGCTTATACACAACCAATACAAGTTCAACTTTTAATGTCATTGTTATAACTTAGGCATAGAGCAGTCGTTACAAAATATAATAAGGTCATATTTTTTTTAATAAATATGGAGTCCCACCCCCCCTCCCCTCCCCTCCCCTCTTTTCCCCTTTAGAAGATCAAATACTCAATTGCTATGGTGATCAGTATCATGGTTTGGATCAACCTGTTTGATGAAATGGCTATCTTCTTTAATATTGCTTTGGTCGCACTTAAGATTGTGATCTATTAAAAATGTTATTTTGTTTAGAATAATGAAAAATGTGACAAGTGCAGCCTTGTCATTTGCCTCTGTTTTATAATTGTGCGAAGTGTAGCTTCGTTCTTCATAAATCATTTGATTTGTTAAATTACCTAGTAAAAATCCACACTCACTCTGTCACCTCCCAAAGACACACTATACAAGACTGATTGTAATAACTGCACTCTGCCTGCAAAGGATAAGTATTAAAATGTCCAGGCAATTTTTCTTCCAAAATCTTGTTATTTTCTCAATTAGGGGCCTGCAATCATGATAGCTCAGTTTACCAGGGACTAGAGCCATACTTAGATATCTAACTAGGAGCCTACCTTCCTTAGATTGACAAAGCATCCAAAATCTGGTTCTTTAGATCAGTAGGTACACCTGCACAATATACTTTATGTTTAAAGCATTAATCACCAAGCCAGAAATCACTTTAAACTCTTCTAAAAATTTTTCACTAACTGGATTGGGAGTAGATCAGCTTTTCTGAAATTTATTCAGTCATTTACAAAACAAAGATTAATAAGCTTCATATTCTTATGTCTGAGATGGAATTTGAAGTCCTTGCAACCAAGAAATCTCTTCTCTAGCATCTGAGCTAGGAACTCCATTGCTAGCACAAACAAATAAGGGGACAATGGATTCCTTTGTCTCAACTCTGTAGCTTCTCGAAAGTAACCAGCTAGTTCTCAATTTACATCCACAAAGTACTTAGGAGTGGAAATGCACTCTCCCTCACCCAATTGACATATTTTGTGGGAAAACCCATGACCTGAAGGCACTGAATAGTAAACCACCATTCCACTGAATCATAAGCTTTCCTAATTTCCACCTTGATGGTACACCTGCCTTGGACTTTTTCATGAACTAATAGCACACTTTCCAGGAACAAAGGCAGTTTGGTTGGGGCTAATAATATCATTCGACGATGCTTTAAATTTATTAGCCAAGATCTTTGTGATGCACTTGTAAATGAAAATTGCAACAAAAAATCGGTCTATGATCCCCTATGCTTGAAGGATTCTTTACTTTAGGGACAAGAGTAGTAATGTTGCATTCACATCTCCAAGTAGCCTACCTGAATTGAATTATGATTGGATAGGATGGACTACATCTGATTGGATTACAGGCCAACCTTTTTTGAAGACACATAATCTGGTGGATATCCAAACTTGAAACTGGCCTCTGTAATGTTTCTATATGATCTGCTGCAATATTTAAGTCTAGAACCTGTTGAAAATCTCCCCACATTTCTTGAGGCAGATGCCCCTTAGAGGTGCCTAACAGATTCTGATAGTACCCCACGGCTAATTGTTTTACCTTTTGAGGATCCTATTCCCAGGAGACTGCAACATACCCTTCTGCACAACATATAATTTCATTTTAGCATACTCCACTTGTTTATCCAAATTCCCATATATTTATATATTTTTACTCCTCAATACCTGCTTCACAGCGTTTGGCTTAATACAACCTAAACATAGGGACCCCATAAACTTCCATTCTCCAAGGCTCCAAGCTTTCTTAATCCAATCTAAGAAATTCTGATTTTTTTCCCAAAAGTTAAAAAAATGTAAAGGCTTTAGGACCAAAATTTCTCCTCTCCCTCAATTGCCAGCTTACTCTGTTCTGCTCGAAAAAAGCATTCCCCAATCTTGAATTTCAGCATCACAATACTGTTCTCTTTGGGTCCACCTAGTACTGAAGGCCCTACAATGTTCAGCCCATTCTTTCCCAGTCTAAATCCTGCTCAAAATTGACGATTATGCCGCTCTCACCCACATTCCTAACAACTTTACCTGCCAAATAACTCATCTGTACTCTCCTCACCTAGCACGTGTGCTGCACTGTCCATCCTCCTTGCAGAATACCTAGCCATTGATGAACCAGAGAAACTCACATCTTCATACACCATTGACAAGCCAAGTAAATTTACTTCTTCTGTAGCTTTTCCATTCTAAGTCTCAGCCACAACATCAGCACGATTGTGAATTGTACTGAGTTTACAATCCTCTATTAACTTGGATAGTTGACTTATCTAGTCTAATTGAATGCACTCTTGGATAATCTTTAATACCATGCTAGGTGAAAATACTACTTCAAATCCTGTTTGATAAGTTCATGGCTTAATTAGAAAATGTTAGTCAGTGTCATTGTTACATAGCACTTCTAGAATTTCAGGGTAAAAAGCATCTTCTGTGACTTAGCTATGTACTTGTGTTCAAAAAACCATACTTCGGTTTCTATTCCCTCAAGTAATTTTTAAACGTTCCAGTACTGTCCAATTGTGTTATTAATATATATATATATATATATATATATATATATATATATATATTATAAATGATGCTCTATGGATATGCCTATACCGATCATCCAATTCTATATCCTGTTTTTCCTACCCAATTCTTATGCTCATATTTGTTTCAGTCTACTGTTGACTGTGCAATTACCATACCAAGCATTATTTTCCACCATGAGACAGAATGCTCAGCATCTCTTGAGGTTCTCTACATGCCTATTGTAGTTGTTAAATGGCTTATATTCATTTTTCAAAAGTCATTTACTGACAGTTATAATTGACAGGAATCTGACACTTTTCAAGGTACCATCTTCTTTCCTCACATATTAAGTTAGGTTAGGTTCTTGTTCTTAGGACCTCTTTTAAGTGCATGGGCTTCTGCATGTCCCCAACATATATATAGGTTTCAATCTACTTCATGTGGGATGGCATTGCTTAAATAGTAATGAAACTGACAAAAGCTAACTACTGTTATCATCCAACCAGTTACATATTTCTTTATCTACTTTTTTGTTTGTGCATTACTGTTATACTCTATCTGGTTCTTTGGAAACTGAAGAGATTGTTTGATAATAAAATATGCTTTCAAATATAATTGTCAAAAATAAAAATATGCTTTATATATTTTCCTAGGGTTTATTTAAGAAAGGATCTTTACCTATCCAATTTTTGTTGAATTAAGGTAACCATTTGTTTTTTCTTATTTTTGCTAACAAAGGATATTTATCAGCTTTCAGTTGCTTGATTGATTTTTTTTTGTTTTTGTTTTTGGGTATTAAGTAAGAATGAATTTTTAGTAGGTTCTACTTCACATAAACATATTAGTTATTGATCTTAGAATGTGATTTCTTCTTCTGTCAACTTAACATGCATCTCTATGGCTAAGAAAGAAAAATATGAGGACTAAAGAAGAATAAATAGGGACTGAAAGGTTCGATTGGTGTTATAAAGGTTTCAATTTTATAGTGAATGCCTTTTCCCTTCTTATTCATTGGTGCAAAGATAGACTTAAACTAAACTTTGATTCTGTTGTTTAAATGAACTTGATTTGAAGCAAAAGTTCTTTTTAAAATTTAAGAGTAGTGGAGATGGTGGTCAAAATGGATATTTAATTGTTATGCCATTTTAGGTTTCCGGACATTATGTTGTATTATTGTATATTAGGACCATCAAAATTGAAATCAAGGAATGTGAGAATACAAATTCGGTCATGTTCTTATTTTTCTATGTTATTGTTCTCTCTGCAATGTTTTGCTTCTCTTTGCTGGAATGATATATATGTTGCTAGTATCAATAATCTTTCCAAAATTGGTTTAGCTTGTCCATTAGTCTTGTTTCTAGAGTTTGTTCTTGTATTCTATTTTGGTCCCTCCATGATACATTCACATATACTATGCTTGAAAGCATCTGTTGATGTACTGCAGGAAAGTACAAAGACTAGTTGCCCTTGTAATTCCTCACATTGGTCAGAAGCCAACTTATCCTCTCCACTACAGAATATGAAAATAATTGCACTAGTTGTAATTCTGAAACGTCCTCAATATTTTGTTGTACCATTTGTGAATTTGCTCTAGATTTCAAATGCGCTACACTAACATATACCACAGGGTACAAACAACATAAACATCCCTTCACTCTCTATTATACTGTTGAAAATGATTGTAATGAATATTATTGTGACATTTGTGAAGAAGAGCGAGACTCAAAGTATTGGTTCTATTATTGTGAAATCTGCAGTTATCCTGCTCGTCCCAATTGTATTCTTCAGAATTACACAAATATTTGGTTTGGAGATACTTACACATTTGACTGTCACCCACATCCACTTACTTTCATTGAGGAAACTAAGACAGCCCTTATTGTCACAATTGTGGTGATCCTTGTAGAGAGTTTATCTTACAATGTGTCCAATGTAATTTCTACACCCTAGATAAATGTGAGTTGAAATGGACGAAGCAATTTGAATTTTTTTATTTATATTTTTCTGTAGGGGTTTTTTTTTTGAATCAAATGTGTTATTACAACCATAAAAAATGGGTCCTGCCCATCTTTGATAACATTAAGTTGAGGCTGCTAATGAGTATTTCTGTTTTCGTTAAAACAAGTCATATTTGCATTTTATTCTTGATCTTACTTACCACACTAACTTTATTAAGAAAATAAAATGAGATCTCAGAATCTTTTTGAGAACTGAGTTTAAATTTACTACAATGTATCATCAAATCCAGAATTTTACTGATTGATCATATCTTTTTGCAAACACTTGTAGTCTGCAGCTCTAGTAGTAAGAAAAATGCTTCGTTTTAGCTATATAAAGTCATTCATTCCAGCACTCTAAACTTCCCTTTTATGTTTGTATATTAATGTTTTGTATTACACATGATTCTTTGAATAGTGTTTCCTTATCTGCACTTATATTTTACCTTTTAAAAAGATCCTATATTACACACACACACACACACACACACACACACACACACACACTAAAGCTTCCCTTTTGATGTATCTTTCTCATGTTTTATTGATAAAGTTCATAGTTTGATTAAGTACTGTTCCAAGTAATTGTTTGATTTGAAGCGGTCTGTTGTTACTGCATAGAAGAGATTAGTTGGTTTTAGTAGCTGCACTTGTAAATTGAACCCTTCCATTGTATGAACAATATATTAGGGTCAAGAAATATTTGATGGCACTGACATTTCTCCCCAAGATATATATGTATTTTTTATGTGATTGCATGTTATATAGGAGTTTTCTGGCACCTAGTATGTTTGGTGATTCTCATCATGTACGATCTGATATGGTACTAATAAAGGGATCTTGTTAATTAGATGTCAGTTTCGAATGCTTATGATGTTTTGAGGATTTTTTCTTTATGAGTTGGGAAAATTGCATCAGTTAAGTTTTATCCATGTTAGAATTGGATGAGGTCACACACTGCAGCTCTTAATTAACTGGATGAGTTTGATTGTGGCTGATTTTCTTCGGATGGTGCGTTTGGATGTAATGAACAACATTAGATAGTGGTTGGTGCACGTGTTTGATTGTTGGGCATTGGCGAGTTGCCAATGATGTGACCATTTTGGGTCATGTTTGGCGTGTATCCTACTAGTACCAGTTTGACACAAGGTCTTAGAAACATCGTCTTTAATTGCATCAATTACATAATACACAAGCAGGTAAGGCTCATAACTTTGAAATTCCAACTTTATTTTTCTGGTAAAATTGCTTATTATTTTGTTGCAACCATAATTATTAGTTATACCTAAATTAAAAATTCTTTGAAGGAATATGAAATTTATTAGAAGTAATTGTAAGTAAAAATGTAAAGCTGGACTTTTCTTCTAAAAGGTGTTTACTATTTTGCTTAATACCCAAAATACCAAAATTGTAAACTTTGTTGCATTCTAAGTATAAATAAATCTTCTTGATTGAAGGGGAAAGTTGTGATGACCAAAATAGCCAATGAAGGCAACCATGCAATCTTAAAGAAGATAAGAATTGAGACAAGCGGACTGTGAAACCACCAAAAACGGAAACTCTGGTTTTCATCTGAATAGATCAATTCCATGGCTTGCTTGCTTTAATTTTTTTCCCCAATGTGATTCATTTTAGAAAAAAGTGTGCATCTTTTGAGTTTGGTAGTGGACCCACTGGAACATTGGAGACATAATGTCACCATCCAGGTAGAAATAGCTTCTTCACCCATCTGTTGACTTGAGTAACTTTGTAAGAGTTTCAATATAATTCAAATTCTGAAAATATTCATAAGTTCAGGCCATTCCTTTAATATGGTGTATACATCTGAAACGAGTGAGATTTATGAATATTCTACTGCATGTCAGTCACTTATAATGGAAGTAAAATCATGTACTATTATTCATTTGCATTGCATACAATTTTTATGACAAGAATGTGAAAGCAGCTATTTTCTTTAACCTGAGATGGGGTAAAAAGTTGTGAACAATTCTATAATGGTGAAATTTCCTTATTACCATTAATAATAGTTTGTTACTTAACTTTCTCAGCATTTCTTTTATTGTTGCAAATGATGATAGCATGTATTTGTGTAATCTTTTAGTTCTCCACTTTATAACTGGTTAGTGAGCTCCAAAGATGCGAAAGCTAATTAAAGTTGAAATAATAGTGCAGCCCAAGGATTCATTTTATAACCCTGTTATGTGTAACAATCAAGGTTGAATTTTGACAGTTCTTCAATCAACAACTCTGGTTTTCAAGTCAGATGTTTGTGGATAATAGATTCTAATAGTACCCTCATAGCTAATTGTTTTACTTGTTGAGGATCCTATTCCTGGGGAGACTGCAACATACACTTCTGCACAATATATAATTTCAATTTAGCACACTCCACTTTTTAGCCAAATTTCATTTATATATCTATATTTTTACTCCTCAATGCCTGCTTCACAGCCTTGGCTTAATACAATCTAAACATAAGACCCCATAAATATCCATACTCCAAGGCTCCAAGCTTTCTTAATCCAATCTATGAATTCTGATTTTCTTCCCAAAAAATTAAAAAAAGAAAAAAGTACAGGCTTTAGGACCAAAATTTCTCCTCTCCCCCAATTGCCAGCCTACTCTGCTCCTCTAGAAAAAAGCATTCCTAACAACTTTACCTGTCGACAACTCATCCCTACACTCCTCACTTAGTGCGTGTGTTGCACTGTCCATCCTCCTTGCAAAAAACCTAGCCATTGAACCAGAGAAAGTCGCATCTTCACACACCATTGACAATCCAAGTAAATTTACATCTTCTTTATCCTTTCCATTAGGAGTCTCAGCCACAACCTCAGCACGATTGTGAATTGTACCGAGTGTGCTATCGTCCAATAACTTGGCTGGTTGATGGTTGAGTTATCTAGTCTAATTGAATGTACTCTTGGATAATCTTTAAAACCTTGCTAGGGGAAGAGACTACTTCAAATCCTGTTTGATAAGTTCGAGGCTTAACTAGAAAGTGTCATTGTAACATGGCACTTCAAAAATTTTAGGGTAAAAAACATCTTCGGTGACTTAGCTGGGTACTTGTGTTCAAAAAACCAAGCTTGAGTTTCTATTCCCTGAAGTAATTTTTAGGCATTCCAGTACTTTCCAATTGTGTTATTAATATATTTGTTCTAGAAAACAAATGTTAGCATATCCTGTGGCTTATAGCAGATAAAAATGAAATAAAATTGACATTTTTGTCTCTATATATTAGACTACAAAACGTGGATCATGGTCGTTGAGAAGCAATTTTGACCATCATATAGTGGAAGCATTTCTACTAAGGGTCCGTTTGGATACAGCTGAAAATTGAAAACACTGTAGCAAAATAATTTTTAAATGTGTGAATAGTGCCGTGGGTCTCATTTTTAATAAAAAAAAAAGTGGTTGAAACAGTGCATGAACAGTGCGCCACTGTGCGTGAACAGTACCTCTTGTCCCTTGGTTGAAACCCGTGTGCAGGAAAAAAAAAAAAAAGAAGTTTGAAACGTGAAAAACCAAATCGTGGACGCTGGCATCTCTATCCAAACCCACCCTAAATATTGTATTAAGAAAACCACTCCTTAAAAGGACCAGTTAGAAAATGAATGATCCTCTTCTCTTGGTTTTATATCAGAGTTGTGGACATGGAGATTTATTGATTGATACAGTATCGACTGTGTGAAACATAGTGTTTTTTTTATTTGTCCTAGCATTTTTATTTAATGGTGGATGAGGTATCAATATTTGAAATCGTGTGAAACTTTATAGTTTATAATATCACTTTAGATTTCAAAAGAACATACCTAAAAAAGAAAGTTAAGAGTCTTATGATTCAGTGATAGTGTTTGGTTCTCATCATAAGGAGACTTTGCTTTTGAATATCTCTACTCCCACTATTTGTAAGAAAGAAAAAAATACGACTAAATGAGCCATCAGCAATTTGTTGGTGGGAGACTTTCTAATGCCAAAGTCAAAAGTGTTTCTCAAAAAGCTAATTGGGAATGCACGTATTTCTTGATCTGGGTTAAGTATTTGTTCATGCTTTCTTCTTGATATTGTTTGATTAACATTACAAGCCTACAAAGAGACTCTGGTTTCGAATATCTCTACCCCATTTATTGTAAGGAAAAAAAAAACTAAGCATCACATTCACAGCCCCCTTTATATAAAAAAAAATAATAATAATAAAAAAAAAAAAAAAAAAAAAAACCTGATCTCTATCATACTCAAAAGTTACTCACTTTTTGATTAGGTGGTTGCATTAGCTTTGTGGTCTGTACCTATATATTGCAAACGGGTAAGAGAAAATGCATTGTCAACTCACTCACCAACAGCCATGGCACTAATCTTATGTTGGAACTTATGCTTTCTGATTGGAGGCACCTTCTTGAGCAACTTCCACACAAACACAATCAACCATGTCTTCCGTGAAATAAACCAGTGTGCCTGCCGATGCATTGGTTGGGCACTTCATAAGTTGTTAAGTATATTTTGTACACCTACCTACCTCCTATCCTGTGGTAGTTAATTTGCTAGCCCTTGACTTTGATAAGGCTTAGCTCTATTGTAATAGAACTTCTTTTGTTTAAAAATGTGATTTCCCTTGACTTTGATAAGGCTTAGATCTAATTGGTTTTTTACTGGTTTTTGTGGCATATTTCGTGTAATAGAATTACTAAACAAAAAATCGCATCAATTTTTGACAAATTTCTAACAAAATCCATTGCATTTATCGGTTTTACTATCTTTATGAAAATCCAATCAATTTTGATATACATTTTCTAGCAACGAGAATTACGAGTTCAATTATCAGCTTTAGAAGTGGAAATATTAGAAAGAAGCTGATAATTTTGACAAGTGAATAATTTAAGTTTTGAAAATGATTCACTATTTCCATTTATCTCCAGTTGCACAACTTAAATTGGGTTCACATAATTGTTTTAATGGATAATTAATTAATTCATAAATCCACTAAATAATCAACTTTGTGATCTAAACCAATATTCTCCATCTTAACAGCAACATTGAACATCCTAAAAAATTATTGGGGCTAAATTAATACTATATATAGTTCAACAAATCCAACTGAAATTTATAATTAAAACAAAAACAATCAAAGTGAACCTTGACACATAACTTAAAAACATGGCCAAAAAAAGTGGTCTTCAAAAACTTGAAACGATACGTTTAAAGGGTCTATGAATTTGGGGAAGAGAGGGGGCGATATTTCAAGCGCGCGAAAACGGAATTATGTCGCTTGAGATGACGTCATTTTGAAAATACAATATTGGTTCAACACATTAATAAATTGCCAAATTGGTTCATTTCATTTCCCCCAACATTTTCTCCACCACTCTACGGAGTCTTTACGGTCCGTTTGTTTCCCGAGAAAATACAATAGTAGGAAAAATTGAAACCAAAACTCAGAAATCTCATAACAACAGCTTGGACTTGAGATCAGATCTGTAAGATCTCTATTCCTCTCCTCTTTCCTTTCTATTTTACACTCCGATTCCTTCCTTTTGTATATGTTAACACTATTTGATGAATTCAGGTTTGAGTCGCTTCGTGTTACATTAATTTTATTTTGATCTAAATTCATACATGTTTATGCTATGTTCCGTCTATATTATTTGAAATTTACTCTTTTGTGTTGTTTATTATCATTATTGTAATAGAAACAGATACTGTAAGAACATTGTTGTAATAGTTTTGAATTTTTGGCAGTCTATATATTTGATTGAATTATATTCAACAAAAGAAAAAAAGGGGGAGATTTGATTGAATATAAACTCAAATTAGGTTTCCATGCTTAATTTGTTACTATGAAAAGATATTGGCATCATGCTAGGGACAACTGAATATAGAAATCTTTTGTTTTTTTTCCCACTTAAATGAAAATGAGTGATGGATCCTCCATATACTATTAGATTAACTGAGAAAAGTCATATGATATTGATTGTTTAGGTGATGAGTATGTTTAGTGGCTGATTGAAGAAAAATGAGCATTTTGAGTGAGCATGATAAAGAATTTAACAAATTCGTATTTTATTTTATCCATCTAATTTCAGCTTTATTAGTGTATGTTAAATTATGCCATTAAATATAATGTTTAACTCAAAAAACACATGTGGATAAAGTGTCATTTTTCCCAAATTACAAGTAGATAAAATATCATTTTTTTAAACACAACTGGTAAAAGACATCAATCTTTTTCAAAGCATGCAATCTATATGCATAAGTTTTGATGACAAGTTCTAACAGTGTCCATTTGGGTACAATAGCTTATTTGCATAATATTTATCAATAATATTGTGAACGCAATAAATGAAGACCGGTATTAAGCAATATATGCAATATGAGGGTGAGTTTATAAAAAAGAGGAAAAGTGTAGGAACAAATTTTGGTATCTTGGAAACAACTGGCTTTGCCCCTCAATAAAAGTGAGTCTTTCCCGTTTGTTCCATTTGAGCTCATGTACTATAATGTACAGGGAGCATCTCTAATTCCTACTATAATGGGATTTTGTCAGTTTTCTTGATGACTTTATACATTACACTTGGATATTTTTTATGAATAACTATTTTGAGTTACTTAGTTACATTACTAAAATCTATTGACATGACCATGCTCTTAAGTACAAACTACATGACTTCCATAGTGTTCTCAAATTATATGGCATCACTTCTTATACATAATGCTGAAGAACTTCACAATAGATTGATTGAGTCTAACGTAGACGTCAATACATTTGTTCATGCTCTCATTCTTTTTGTATTTACTACTGCATTTTTCTAGGGCAAAGCTACGCTTGCTGTTGTCCATATAGGACAAGAAATTTTTTGTTTTAATAATACAGCAGCTTTATTGGATGGTGTTAAGGACATTTAATATATATATATATATAAATATAATATAGAATAAGAGGAAGAAAGGCAGAGGTTGCGAGTTTGGCATTTTTATTCAAAAAAAGGTCGCCAGTTTGGTAGTTCCAATAGTATATTATAATTACTCTGAACATGAATTTGATTCTATGATATTAATTAAATTTCAGCTTTAAAACATCTGTGCATATGATTAGGTCATGGTGAAGATTACCAAGTTCAGCTAGCTGTAGTTCAGTGCCCAAGAAGTTGTATCTATTACGTTACACCTTCACATATAATTATCTCAGAGGAGTTACTAGACAGGTAGGTAGTATTATCTCATACCCGGAAATCACTGTTAATGGAACCACTTCCCTGTAACCACAGTTGTGAAATAAATGAAGCTGTCATATTTTCTTGATTCAGGCATGTATTACCTGCATTCTATCTTCTACAGCCAAAAGCCCAGGACAAACATACACTGATTTGTGCTATTTAATTATAACCTTCATGTTGTCACATACCACTAACACATATACCATTTTACTAATTTGGGATATATCTTATGAATTTTAACCATGTTTTCTATTTCTGGTTGATTTTGATATCTTAGTATCTTGAACACACCTTATGATTCATCAGCAGAGGCAGAAATGCTTTATTCTTCTATAGTTAAAGCCATGTTTGAGAACAATCGGTAACCCAAAACTTCAACCAAACATGTTGACTGGTTTTAAGTTTTAACATTTGGATGGTGATGTTTGTATGCTGCTTTATTGAAGAATATGGAAGATGATACTGCTTATAGATGCCTCCAATCATCTATGTGAATAATGAATGTTGGTGATGTCAATTCAACACATCATTGATCTGACTCGCTGCATGGAGGTCCCTTCTTGTTAAGTGCTTGTGCACTGAAAAAAAAAAAGAAACAAAAGAAAAAAGGGGATGGGGGTGGTGGGGTGATTGGATTTATGTCAATGGCATGTGCATGTAGTTAGTAGTTTTTTTTTTTTTAAAAAAAAAACCTAATCTACCATATTTTTCAAAGTTCGGTAAATACTTAAAATTGCTGTGATGGCAATAGACTATGGTCTTATGCTCTAATAAATAGTTTTGTGCTTGCTAAACCTATCTTAATTGCAAGGATCTGGTTGGCCAACTTAATGACAAAACTTGTTGTCCTTTATTAGGAGAAACATAGTTCAAATTCTCATTCTTTATTATTTTAATTATCGTAGTTATAAAAAGAAGAAGATATTATTCAATTTTGAAATTGGGAGACAATTAACCCTTTAAATATTTAACTATAAGCTGCTAATATATATATATATATATATATATATATATATATATATATATATAAATCCTAGTTTTCATGTACAAACTTAGATTTTATCTCTTTGGGTCCACCTAGTGCTGAAGGCCCTACAATGTTAAGCCCATTCTTGCCTAGTCTAAATCCATCTGAAAATTAACGGTTACTCTCACCCACATATCTAACAAATTTACCCGCCAACAAATCAGTTCTACTTTCCTCACCTAGCGCATGTGCTACACTATCCATTTTCCTTGCAGAAAACCTAGCCATTGATGAACCAGAGAAACTCGCATGTTCATACGCCATTGACGAGCCAAGTAAATTTACATCTTCTTTAGCCTTTCCATTCGGAGTATCAGCCACAACGTTAGCACGATTGTGAATTGTACCAAGTGTACTATCCTCTAATAACTTGGATGGTTGAGTTATCTAGTCTAATTGAATGTACTCTTGGATAATCTTTAAAACCTTGCTAGGTGAAGAGACTAATTCAAATCCTGTTTGATAAGTTCAAGGATAAATTAGAAAATGTTAGTCAGTGTCATTGTTACATAGCACTTCTAAAAATTTTGGGGTAAAAAACATCTTTTGTGACTTAGCTAGGCACTTGTGTTCAAAAAATCATGCTTTGGTTTCTATTCCCTGAAGTAATTTTTAAGCGTTCTAGTACTATCCAATTGTGTTATTAATATATAAATATATATTTTTAATAATGCTATATGGATATGCCTATACCGATCATCAAATTCTATCCCCTTTGTTTCTTACCCAATTCTTATGTTCAGAGTTTTTTCAGTCTATTGATTACTGTGCAATTACCATACCAAGCATTTTTTTTTTCCATCATAAGACAGAGTGCTTGGCATTTCTTGGTTCTCTACATGCCTCTTGCAGTTATTAAATGGCTTATATTCATTTTTCAAATATCCTTTAATGACAGTTATAATTGACAGGAATCCTATTCTAATTTTTTTGATATCATTTTCAAGGTACTATCTTCTCCCCTTGCATTTTAAGTTAGATTAGGTTCTTCTCCCTAGCATATATTTAGGTTCAATCTACTTCATGTGTGATGGCATTGCTTAAATAGTAATCAACTTGACAAGAGCTAAGTACTACTATTATCATCCAACCAGATAATAAGATATGCTTTTAATTATAATTGTCAAAAAGAAATATATGCTTAAAATATTTTCCTTGGGTTTATTTTAAAAACATCTTTAAATTTATCTTAGTTTTTCCAACAAATTGGATTGGTAGAAATGCCAGAGTTGGCCTCTGATCTATGTTCGGGTAAAATAATTTGCAAGCGCATATAATAGTAACAAGTAGTAAAGTGTTTTTAGGAAATGAATGCCGAACCCACAGGGATTAACTATGTTATTGAATACCAAAATTCACTAAATTAATTACTATTTGGAAAATCGAAAATAAATGGAAGTTCTACTATCTGAATTAAATTAAACTATTAAATAAAAATAAATCTACGAATAAAAGATTAACAAAATGCAAAAATCTAAAAGTGTAAAAATATGATAAGAACGGATCTAGAGCGGTTGATTTCACCTAACAAATCCCATACAATTTATTCTTCCTAATTATTAAATTCTAATAATCTGCCATTGATGATTAAAAATTCCTTAAGTATTCAATACCTTCTCTTGAATAATATCAAAAATATCTTCAACTAACAACCCCATATCTCTATGTGAATTTAATTAATTGGAGACTCATTACGTACTTTGAATTTTCTGAAAAATCACACTAATCGCAGTAAAGCATCTCTACTTTCGCTCAACTAATGATGTTTAATTCTAGAACTAAAACAACAAATCACCTCTCGGTCTCATTGTAATTCAATTGATCAAACAATAATTAAAAATTTAGTAAGCATTAAGAATAAGAATTAAACACTCAATCGTGGAAATATTAAAAATAAAATAACTCAGAATATAAATTGTGTGTTCATTGCTAGACTACATCAACGCTCTAGAAAATAAATTTAGTTCATAATAAAATTGAAAAGAAAACAAATAAAACTTATATTTTTCATCTGAATTGGTTGATCAACATGAAGCTCTCACCTTTGTCCTCAGGTCCTCCTCTTCATAATGACTCCCAAAACAAGTTCTTTTATGCGGCGCCCCCTTTTCCTCTCTGGTTCTCTTCTTTTTTTCTTTTCTTTTTTCCCCTAAAGAGCCTTTAAATAGGTCAAGGAATCCTATACCCGTTGGGAGAAAATCTCAGATTTTTAGGCTTCACTTAACTGACGATTTTGGCCCAATTAATGTCAGAATTTGAACTTTTGGTAAACTACAAAGTTGTAGCCCTTTAAGTTAACTTTCCAGCCCAACTTGAATCATCTCAATTGGATATCTGAGCCGAAAGTTATGCCAAAAATACTACTGATGTGCAGGCTAGAATCCTAATCCAAATTGGACTTGGATTTGAATTTAATTGGCTTGGTCTTCTCTTGAATTCATGCCTGGCTGGATGAAAGTTGGCTTGATTCAATTTACTTAGCCTCACTTTGCATGTAAAGCTTTTGTTACCTACAATACAAAGATATTATATAATCAGTAACAAAATAACATAAAAGTAAGGCTAAATATGTAGATATGTGAGTACTTTATTGTATATATTTCATGCACATCAATCTACTAAATTTATCAAGATGTGAAGCATAATTATGGTTGGACATATAGTTGACCAATGACTTGATTGTAGATTCAAATAAATGGGCTCTTGCTCTTGCTATACTTGTATAAAGCTTCAGTTACTAGATTTGGAAACTTAGTACTGTTGAAAAACCAAGCATGAAAGCAGCCAAAGATGTAAGAATTGAGCTAACTTCAAAGTCCTCTATTGCATACGAATCCAATGCATGATTTTTGGAGGAAGCTTCTAGTTACTTGGACCCTATTCCCATGGCATAATTAGGGCTGGCTCGACAACTTTGGGGCCTTAGGAAAAAATTTAAGTAGAGTCTTTTTATATTTAAATATTAATTAAATAATATTTATTGAATTTTTTTATTTAAAATCTATTTTTTTTTGCTTTTTGAGATGCAAAATTACTAATTGGTAGATAATTTATAATAATTAATAAAGAGTTTGCTTTAAAAAAAAAGATGTGATAAATTATTAATTAGTGTGTGGTGGGGCCAGCTGTGATGTGCTGTGGCTTATGGGCAGACTGTGCAGTGCTGCGTGCATTGTGCAGTCTTGCCCACACTAGATTGAGATTTGGTGCAATAATTAGGGGCCTAGGGCTCTTGCACCATGCAGTACTTTCTCAATGGTTCATATTAAAAGTTAAAAAGTTAACTTTTAATACCAACCATTGGGTCAAGGAAGTTAAAAAGGTAAAAAAGTTGAGAGTTTAAAAAAAGTTAAAAATTTTGAAAAAGTGAAAATGATGTGAGAGGTATTACATGGTGCAATAGCCCTAGCTATTGCACCGGATCCCAATCTGTCCACACTGCCCACAACTTGTGTGCAGTTTGCACTGTGCATTGTCACTGTGCGGTGCTGTGGGTTGTGCAACTTGTGCAAGACGTGTTGTCCTATCAATCAAGCAATGAAGTAGGTTAAAAAAATATAATTTAAAATATTTAAATTAAATAAAATCAAAATCCTAAATCTTATTTGTAAAGATAGAGAGGGAGAGAAGGTTACCTTTGCTATGCCCACAGCTCACGATGCTCCTCTTCAATTTTGAATTTACTATGAATTGAAGGGAATGAACAAAGAATGATTTCAAGCTAAACTGAGCTTGTAGAAAAAAATCAAGAATCAAGATGAAGAAAAGAAAGTTAAGAATATAGATGGAAAGGCAAAGACATAGAGAGATGAGAGATTTTTTCTTTTGTTTTAGAAATTTATAATCTCTATTTTAGCATATTTCAAGACAATTATGTTGTATTATTAATGAATTTGTCTGGTATTAATTTTGATTTTAGCATATTTCAAGAATGATTTAATGAATTTGTTTCCTAAAATTTAATTTTGTTAGCTAAAATTTGACTATTTTTGTTTTTTCCCTTTTTGATTTTCTGCATTTTAGGATACAATAGGGCATTTTTAATGTATTTTATTGACCAATAAATGTACTTGAATTTTTTTTGTAATTAAAAAAAAACATATATATATATATATATATATTTACAAGTGGGGGTCTTAAGCGATTGTATCAATTGTATCAACAGTTCAGCCGGCTCTGGGCATAATACTTGGTTTTGGAAAGTGAATAGTTGCTGAATGGGTACAAGTGAGATAGTAATGAGTTCTTACCTGTATATGCCATTATGGTATTTTGAGTATGTGAATCCATTTTTGAGTTGGTCTCTTGCCTTATCTTTTTTCTCTTTTCTGATTTCAGTTTGCTGCGGAATTTGTCCTGTGATTAGAGTGTCTCACCTATGTTTTGTAAAGCATTTACATTAAACCAAATTTTGAAATGCTTCTTGCTAACAAGTCCTATTAAACAAAATATGGACGGGGGATTGAAATTTCCACTAGTGGAGATGCATGTGGTTTGGTATCATGCTGAAAGAGATGATACACAAAAGCAGCCCACTAGAGAATTATTTCAGGATGGGCTTAATCTGAGGAAATGGGTGGCTTCTACATTTCCAAAACATGGTATATATGGACGTTCTAAATGCCTTGTTAAAACAGGAGGCAGATACATGGGCCTCAAGTTGTACTTGGGCAGTGCTGGATTTAAATAGTTGATGCAGTGTAGATTAGAAAAATGAGAATCCATGAAAGGACCATCGATGGAACAAAGATATTAAAGACCAAGCGTGGAAAAGATGATATATGGATCGTAATTTCAGTGAATCTTATGATATTGAAACTCGACTTCCAATTTTCTGTAGCAATTTTTTTTCCCACTTTAGATTCTGTAAATCATTTTGTAAAAGGTCAAATAAGAGAACTTTCAAGAGATTAGAAGCAGATACAAGTGTGTTTTTCAATTTAAAATCTAATTGAATTTTTCTTCAGTTTTACCTATTATTATATATATAGATTAACCCATTTTCACTCCTAAATCTCTATTATTTCTCCTTTTTTATTTATTTATTTGGTGACTTTAAATGACGTCACCAAATAATTATCAGCTCAGTTGGCTTAATTTGGGTTAATTTAAACAATGCTAAATCAAAACTCGAGGGTAATGGCACAGCTTGGAGGATAATTTAAGCAGCACAAGCTAATCTCTTAGAAACTTATCCCAAATTTGAGGATATGCTGAAATTTCAAATTTATCATCAGACTCGGGGCACTAATCACTACATGATTCATCAGCTAACCAGTTCACATAAAAGCTTTTGAGGATAGATTGTTGCATTTCCAATATTTTTAGTTCAAAACACTTGGGAGAACGAGAGAAAAGTATTGCTGAGAACAGAAAAGTCTACTAAAAATGAGTAGTTTAATTTTTTTCTTGGGGGATATCAGTGACCACCTTCACACTGTTCTTTATTCCTCCCTCCACAATAAAAAAGTAGCTTCCATTTTATCACCAAGGCTGAATAAATCCTAGCATGTAGCAATGACAATTCTCCTTATACAGTCATCAATGTTGCACAAATGTGAAAAATCCCAGGCATCAGTAAACATATGCCACGCCTCGTCTGCTGCTGTACATACTACATGCACCATTAATCAAGAAGAATGAATAAGTAAAATGCAAAATGCATTGTCAACTTTAACTATTATATGAAACTAGTAAGTTACCCATGAAATGCACGGATAATATTGTAATATTTTATATAAGATGATTTTGGAGAATGTTGTATATGTATTATAGCATAGTTGTTATAAAACTTTATTAGTAATGAGTTCATTAAAAAAGGCAACAATTATAAATTGCATACACATATTCATTATAATTATTCAATTAAAGTAATGAAAAAAAAAAACTTTGGAGAAAAATTATAGAATAAAATTTCTTATAGAATGTGTCTTTCTCTCTCCTTAATTCTAAAACAAAATACACATCTCAAACATTCACGGTTAATCACATCGTTTACAAAACCCACAAATTTACAACATCCAACGTTGACATCAAAATCATAATTGCCATTGTCACTCAATATAAAACGCATACCCTCCTTTCTTGGTTGTAGCCAACTCAAACGGAGTAGGAGTAGATAAAGCAACAATGTTAGAGTTAGGTAGGTGTCGTTGAAAGATTGAAGGTAAATGACATCATTTTTTGTTTATGTGTATTTGACATGGAATAGCATGAAGGGCAATAGGTAAGCATATATAAAGGGCTAGAAGTGCAAGAGGTGAAAAGATTGAATTAAAATGCAAAGTGTTTTGTGTGTATGTGTGAGAGATGAAATGTCTTCAAACATTGAACCAAATAATAGAAAGAATATATTTTTTTTAATTAGAAAAGTCTTAAAACATTGAACCAAATAAAACCAAAAGTCAATAATTAATTTGTTTTTATCTCTAATGTAAATTAAGGTATTTCAATTATCTTCATTGAGTGCGCCACATGGCAGGACCTCATACTCTTCCATATGAGGACCTTGCTTTTATATATATATATATATATATATATATATATATATATATATATATATATATATATATATATATATATATATATATTGATTGATATTGATTATAAATAATTAATACCATCACACATAAAAGCTAATGCCATACACAATGTCAAACAAGTTTACATGCTTATAAATGCTTCACTATATCAAAAGCTTCAAGGAGGCTAAACACTCATAGGTAACCTCATAAAAAGAAGAAGAGTGAAAACAAGGAGAAGGGTAGCTGAACAGGCAGAGTCGTCATTAACTAATTTGAGTACTGGTATTCAATAATAACTGACTTCGTGCTCATCCATCCAAATTACAACGTGGCCAAGGAGCTTTGTCTAATGCAGAGAACATTTTATATATATCTGTTGGAACGTTACAAATGCTGTGGGTCTTGAACCAAAGACCTCACCATCCACATAGAATTTGTAAGGGGATGAGGTAACAGATGATCTAGAACTCATTGGCTAATCCAACATAAAAATTGAGACAAACTTTCAATCTTAAGGAAGCCAAAGCTCACAATAACATGATGGGTAACAGATAATGTAAAGTTGGAAAAGAAAGAAAACAAATAAGAGCATACCTGATCTTCTTCAAACGCTCAAGATCATCCCTGAAATTCATGTCCAAACTCCAAAGCATTGGAGACAAAATATTTTGTTTTTATGAATAAATTAGATCTTTCAATAGAACATAATTAAAAAATTTACTAATTTGATGACAGGAGTAAAAATACAGTAGCTAAACTGAATTTAACCAAAAAAATATAATTAGTAATAAAAAATTGGAAAATCAGTAAATTGACTATATTTTGATAGTTTTTTTTTTCTTCTTAAAGTTTTCACAAGCTTTTCAAACCACTCATTGATCTGACAGCAAAAATGGATGGGTTGGATGCATTGTGCATGTTAGAATTACGAAGGATTAATGGCCAAGTGGCTAAAGATCCGTTTGGATATTGCTGAAACGCAGTGTATTTGCATTTTAGTTTTTTTTTTTTTTTTTTTTTTCACTAAGAAGCGTCTTTCAGTGCTATTCAGTGAATCTTGAGCACTGTTTACAGAATTTACAAACATCTTTTTTTAACAACTTTTTCATACTACTTACACGTTTAAAAATGATTTTATAAATTTCAAGATAATCCTAACCGACACTGACCCATACATCCCCATTAATACGTGCACTACGAAACGCAAACATTGACTTTATTGTTGGTCAATAGATTCGATACTTCCTAACCAAGAAAAAAAAGACTCAATACTAGTACAACAACGGAACTACCTACCTAAAGTCCATCCCTTCTTTCAACTTGGTAGCACGTAGCACACACACGTAAACAAACCACACTTTTTTCTTCTACAACTCAACTCAAAATGAGTGCTAATAATAAACAGTACTCAGATTCTCATTACTTGGTCCTCCCATGGAAGACGCGGATCTCCGTCTCCGCCCTCTCTGCTGTCACCGACTTTTTCGGCCTATCTGACGGCACAGTCAACCGCCGTATCCTCTCTCTCCTCGACGTCAAAGCAAGGCCTAATCCCAACCCAGTGAAAGGCGTCAAATCTTCAGACATCACGGTCGACCCTTCATGGATATTAAATAGAGTGGAATTGACTTAGAAAAATGATTAGAATGCTAGAATACGTTGGAGATTCATGCTAGAATAGGATATTTGTGGAAGTAATTTAGGCAAAAGTAACCAATTTATTCCAATGACTAATTATGGAATATCCATTTTTCTTCAAGGAGGAGAAATCATAAGTTGGTAAAAAGTTAATTTTACTTGGGTGACTGTCCATTGCGAAAATTCCCTCTTTCTATATCACACCTATTCCATCTAAACTTAAACATCCTCCTTTCTAAAATTTTTGTTTTGCAGAGTGAATGATGTAAAAAAATTTGTTTTGCAAAGTGTATAATGTAAGATAGAGGTAGTTAAACCCAAAACCAACACACATGGAAACACCAAGCACTACAAAATAGGCTGAGATTGAAGCGATAGATCCTAGGTTAAAACGATTTTATTACATGATGAAAAAAAAATGAAAACCTACTATGATCATATTCGTATATACCGATTTTTCAAGCGATCACACCGATAGTTTTACCTGCCATTATTGAATTCTGAGTGATTGATTGGTCAATGCACTAGTGTTATGTTTGGAGTTTTTGTTTGGTTAAACTACGTATGGGCTCTTTGTCTTTTACACCATATTTTAAGGGCATACATTAACCGTACATATAATGGAATAGTTTATTAATTTTGTTTTGCTCTTTCACAAGACATGACTGACTTTTATGGGAACAAGAGAAAAGCATTTGACAATTTATATATTTTTAAAAAGACTAAACTACCCTTCACTCATTTCTCCTCCTCCTCCTTGAAAGTTGAAACACAAGTTACACAACTTAAACAAGTTAACCGAAAACAACACTCTACCACCAAACAATCTCTTACAAAAATTCTCATTAAAAAAAAAAATCCTCTTGCAAAAATTACAACTCATACAAATTTTAGATGTTACTAGAACAAATCCACAACATATAATAAATAAATAATTATGACTTAAATACTTTAAAAAAAGAAATCGATATGGGTTTTAAATAGTTGTGAATCTTGGCACCAGAATTGTTCAAAGCTGAACAACTGTTTGTTGCCGATGACATGAGGGGCCTTGAAATTAGTGCATTGGCCAGGCGTGGTTCATGATCGGGTGATCCTTGAAGCCATCCCCATTTCGTGCTTGAGTTTTCTTTGATTTCAGTGGTCTCTGACTCTCTGTTTGTTGAGGGAATGAAAGAAAGAAAAAAATACAAAGAAAGAGATGGGATCTGAGAGAAAATGAAGGAAAGAAAGAAAAAAAAAATGTAGTGAAACTGAAAGAGAAGAAACACTGCCATTGAAGACCAAGACTTTCCTCCCCCAGACTATCCTTGGTTGTAGTTATAGCGGTGTAGGAGTTGAAAGGAAGACAAAATTTCTGAAACAAAGTTCTACATGTTGTCCTTATGTGGATACGTGGAGAAAAAAAAGAGCCACACAACAATATCTATACTACTATTTAAGGGGATTCCCCTGTTTGGATTCCACATTTTGGATGCCTAAAGTACCTTTATCATATCCACTTACAAGTTTTCAACTAACAAGGATAAATATGTAAATTAAAACTCCTACACTTTAAAACCTACAAACTCACATACGTTTTGCAGTTTCTATCTCACTTTCTATCTCTCATTCTTCTTCAGATTGAAGACATTTAATTTAGCTTTACATCCTCCTTTCTTTTTCTTCAGATTAAAGACATTTATTGTCAAAGGCTCCAATAAATTTTTAGGTTTTATCTTTTACAAGTTCCTCTTTGTTTTCTTTTATTTGGTTTATGATTGACTTTCTTTGAGCGCTATTTTTTTTTTATATGTATCACGTTAACTCTTTTTTTTTTTTAAATGTAATTTTGAAATGAATGGTTCCTTCATATACTCTATCACTGTACTTCTTAATGAATTGTCATTTCATGTTGTAGGTATTGTGATCCAAAGACAGGGTTGTCTTATGCTACAAAAGATGCATTCAACCAACAAATTTTCAGGTTTTATCTTTTGCAAGTTCCTCTTTGTTTTCTTTTCTTTGGTTTATGATTGACTTTCTTTGAGTTCTACATTTTTTTTTTTTTTGTTATATATGTACGTTAACTCTCTCTTTTTTTTCTTTTCTAATTGTAATTTTGAAATTTTGAATGGAAATAAAAATAGTTACTACAATACTTCCTAATTAATGATCAAAATATAAATGACCAATTACTATTTCCTTCTATTTCCTCACTTCTTTTTTTTTTTTTTTCCTTCTTCGTATTTTTTTTTTCTTCTTAAGAATTTTTTTTTACCATCATTGTATATGTTTTTGGCGTTAAAGTTTTTTTTACCATCATTGTATATGTTTTTGGCGTTAAATTTTATTTAGTTACTTATTTAAATAGTTGATGATGTGGTGATTAGATTTTAAAGAGATCATGATAGAGTTAAATTCTAAAAAATATTTATCTTCTATTTCCTCACCTTTTTTTTTCCTTCTACGTTTTTTTTTTCTTTTTAAGAAATTTTTTTTTATACCTTCATTGTATATGTTTTTGGTGTTAAAGTTTTTTAGTGTTTTTTTTTTTTTTTTTACCATCATTGTATATGATTTTGGCGTTAAAATTTTTTTTATTTAGTTATTTATATAAATAGTTGATGATGTGGTGATTAAAAGTTTCCATACAAGAGATACATCACTTCAAGAATTATTTCAATAACTGAATTACATCAATAACTGAAATTATTGAAGTAATTCTTGAAGTGCTCCATCTCTTGGATTTGCAGATAGTGAGAAATGAGTAGCCAAAGTAAGATTGGCGCAAATGTTGTCATTGATAGCATTCTTCAAGTAGTAGGCACAGCACTCTAATCTAACTTTGCCTTAACCTTCTTCTTCATGGCGATCCATGCGTATCTTAGATCGCATTGAAGAAGGTTGATGCAAAGTTAGAGTTAAGAGTATTGTGACAATCTTGGCCTGCAGTTCAGAAAGAGATTAAAGATGCTGTGCAGCTGTTGAATGTAACTCAACTGATATTATATATATCTTAAAATGTAACTCAACTTGGCTAAGGACTTAGTTTCAGCCCACGTTACTCTTAGAATTCCTAAGGCTGAGGACTCGATCGGTAACAACTATTCAACTCAATTCAAATACGTTACAACTAAATGATGATAAATTCAAATAAAAATAACATCTGGCCCTGGGATCTCTCAATATCCAAATGGTTGATCTTATCTCTTTGGAAAAATGCTACATCTACAAAAAATTTACGACACTTTCTCAACAAATTATAGGTACTTGCTGATTAATGATCAAAATATAAATGATCAATTACTATTTTCTTTTTTCTTTTTTTTCCTTCTTCATATTTTTTTTTCTTCTTAAGATTTTTTTTTTTTTACTACAATTGTATATGTTTTTGGCGTTAAAGTTTTTTTTTTTTTTTACCATTATTGTATATGTTTTTGGCGTTAAATTTTATTTTATTTTATTTAGTTATTTATTTAAATAGTTAATGATGTGGTGATTAGATTTTAAAGAGCCCATGATAGATTTAAATTCTAAAAAAAATTTATCTTCTATTTCCTCACTTCTTTTTTTTTTCTTTTTAAGAATTTTTTTTTACGATCATTGTATATGTTTTTGGCATTAAATTTTATTTTTTTTATTTAGTTATTTATTTAAATAGTTGATGATGTGGTGATTAAATTTTAAAGAGTCCATGGTAGAGTTAAATTCTAAAAAATGTTTATCTTTTATTTCCTCACTTCTTCCCTTTTTTTTTTTTTTTTCTTTTTTCCTTCTACGTATTTTTTTTTTAAGATTTTTTTTTTTTTTTTTACCTTCATTGTGTATGTTTTTGGCGTTAAAGTTTTTTAATTTTTTTTTACCATGATTGAATTTTTTTTTTTTACCTTCATTGTGTATGATTTTGGCGTTAAAGTTTTAGTTTTTTTTTTTTTTTTTTTACCATCATTGTATATGTTTTTGGAGTTAATTTTTTTTATTTAGTTATTTATTTAAATAGTTGCTGATGTGATGATTAGATTTTAAAGAGTCCATGATAGAGTTAAATTCTAACTTTGGTTTGTTGATTAATTTTTTTTTAAATACTTGGTTTAACCCTAATTCTTTTATCTCTCTCAGGTTCACGTACGCACAAATTTTTGGATTACATTGAGGAGTCATTGGAATGGAATATTAGATAAGTTCGGGTGAGAGACTTTACAAGAATTATTATATGTATTAAACCTCACATAAAGTGGTTGTTATCTAAGAAATTGTTGTAAAAAAATTCTTTTGTAATAGAAACTATATTTATCATTTGTATAATTCTATGTCAAATTCAATTTAAATTTTTTTCCATAAGTATTAATTTACTACTTCATAAAAAATGTTACGTACCTTTTTCTCAGTTTTAAAGGTTGTTGATGTTGTTGATATATTTGAAATTTAAACGATTTTTAACTTTTTTTTTTTTTTTTGGTGAACATTTTTAACTTTTGTTATGGAGTAGTAAGTGGCTAACTTTTAGGACTAAAAAACTAAATTTTTGGATTAAACAAAAATTGATAAATGTTATTAAATTTTTTTAAAAAAGAACAACACCACCAAAAGAAACGTGTATCTCCTGCCATAAAATTTGAAATTTAAGCTTTTATTTACTTATGTTATGGATGTTTAGTAAATGGCTAAATTTTAGGATTAAAAAACTACATTTTAGGATTAGACAAAAAATTATAATTGCCATACATAAAAGTTGAAAAAAAAAAAAAACCAACATCAACAACACCAAAATGGGGAAAAAAAAAAAAAAGAAGAAGAAAAGAAGAAGAAGAGGAAAATGTGAATTTGGGTTTAAAAAAAAGGTGGTCGGATAGTTTTTAAATGTGGGATGGAAACCGAGATTTTTTTAAATAGTACATGGATAGAACATGGGATTTTATTCAAACGTGTAGTTTTTTTTTTTTTGATAAACTGTTAAATAGGGTAGGGTCACACCAATTCCCCACCTTAATCTTTTAAATTTCCCTAAAATTTAGCCTTTTATTTTCTTTCAAAATCAGATATGTTAGTGCCTAAATATAAGGATATAGATGGAGAAGTTATAGTAGTGGTTTTATAGTAGAATTCTTTTCTTTCTTTTTTTCTAAAATATGGAAGAGATTTAAAAAAAAAAGAAAAAGAAAAAAGAGAGGAAAACGTGAATTTTAACTTAAAGGTGAATTTGGATGTTGTTCCGACTGCTATGACCTTAAACTACATTTAGTGTACTTTTTTTCAATAAAAAATTTAGAAGAATAGCATTGACAAATTGAAATAAAAGTTTTTTTTTTTTTCTTCATTTTACAAGTTTATGCTTGATATTTATTGTGCTTATTATTATTATATACGTTTTAAAGTCTCTATTAATAACACAAACTAACACATTTTGTATCATAGGTTCATGGCAAATGCTATTGGAAAGCAATTAGAATGTGGAACAAATAGCATTGCTCCACCAACTTCTCCACCGTAGCCAGCATAATATTAATAAGTTCACATATTCCATGTTTCAGATGTAGTGCATTATTTTACAGTTTTACTTGATATAAATATTTCAGTTTTCTACATTGATCCATCAACTTCTTCATAATAGTTTTTGTAAAGGTCATCACATGTATTTTGTAAGTAGTTTTATTGTTACAATTTTATAATGCATTTTCAATATATGCACTATTTATAAGATTTATTTAGAGGATCTTTTTTTCTTCCCCCTAAAGGTTAATATTAAATTATTGTATCATCTTCCAATTAATAACACGTCGATTACTGCATAAATAAAATTGGCAAAAATGGATAATAGTTACGGAATACTAGCCTCTGAGCATACGCTCATGCGCGTGCTCAAAGGCTCTTCTATTTTTTGGGTAAGGGTTAATTTAGAGTGTTTATTATAATTTGGGAGTACTACATTTTTCAATTACAAAAAAAAAAAAAAAAAAAAAAAAAAAAACCTAGGGGTGTGATGAAAATTCATTTCACCTGCTAACGCATTATATTCATCACACCCCTAGGTTTTTTTTGTGATTTGAAAAATGTAGTACTCCCAAATTATAATAAATGCTCTAAATTAACCCTTACCCAAAAATTAGAAGAGCCTTTGAGCACGCGCATGAGTGCGTGCTCAGAGGCTAGTTTTATCGTAAAGGCCTACACATTGAATAACTTTTTGACTATGGATCCTTGGCTCCTTGCTACAGACAATTATCTAAGTTTAATGATTAAATAATGCTACCAATGCAAATATATATAAGTATTTGTGAAATTATTTAAGTATTTATATCACAGTTAATTATTTTAACCATAATGAAATTTATTGTGAAATTTATTATAAGTATTTGTGAAAAACTAAATTTATTGTGAAATTTATTATAAGTATCAATTGTGTCTATTATTCACGTCAATTTTATTCTACCACGTGACATTATTTTATTGGACAAACTAAATATGTGTAACATTATTTTGTGGCACTTAGTGGAAAAGTATAAATGAAGAGGCTATTTATGCAAACAATATACATCTTCAAGAGGTAAAATCAAAATTATAAAACTTTAGGATATAAAATCTAAAAACACTCAAATATTAAGGGTGTAGTTTGCATTTTAGCCTATTTTGATATCAAAATTAGTTTGACTTTTTTTTAGGGTAAATTTCAAATTACATCCTTAAATTTTGAGAGTGTTTGAATTTTACACTCTGATATTTTAGAATTTAGATTTAACCTTCAGAAGTTTGTGGATGTTTGGATTTTACACTCCCAAATTTAGAAACTTCGGAGTGTAAAATCCAATTACCCAAAAACTTTAGAAAGTAAAATCCAAATACCCCTAAAATTTAAGAGGTAAAATCCAAATTTTGAAACGTTAGGGTGTAAAATTCAAACACCCAAAACTTTAGGAGTATAATTTGCAATTTTACCCTATTTTTTTATTTTGATATCAATTGTGTGTTTGGATTTTGCTTTAAACAAACTTTCTTTTTGCTTTATGCAAATAATCTAACTTTAAAATTTTTGAAAATAAACTAACTTTTAGCTTTTTATCACACATTTAAGAAAAATAAAGATCACATCAATAAAATCTTTAAATTTCAAGTTTTTATAGAGTGTGAATTTTGACAAATACACATTTGCATTACATTTTCATCTTATAACATCTATGCTTGTAACATTTCAAGATGATACGAGGTCAATAAGTATCACGACAATAAAATCTTGTTTCTTGAAACAATGACCAATTCCTTTTGAGTCCGTAATTTCTATTTGTATATGTGATGGCACGAGCTTGAGTCATTACAATTTTTTTTTTCTGGTCTTGTACCACTAGCCTTATCATAGTAAGTATGTGATAGGCCCCACTCGCAGTCCACCAACTTTTTGTTGGGGCAAACCCGCTTGGGGTTGTGTTGGTGCCCCACTATATTTCCCCATAGATTTAGGGTTTTACATGAGTCGACATTTATTTTATTTAAATATTAAAAATAATAAAATTCAAAATAAAAGAAATAAAAATATTTTATTGATTAGTAGTGGGTTAGAGGTGTTAGAGATTTAGTGTCCTAAGACAATAAAACATAAATAGTAATTTTTAAAATTATTTTAAGTTTAAAAACAGTACCTTGCTATTTTGTGTTTCAAATGTCGTGAGAAGACCGGTTTGCTTTGGATTGAAAAAGTGTCATGATGCATGATATGATATGGGACATTAGATTTCAATTTTAGTGAAACACTATTGTTTCTATGGCAAAATTTTTTATTTTTTCAAGAATGCATGATATTCATTGGCATAATATTGTCAAAATGATAATATAACACCAACAAAAATAAAAAGTTGGCAAACATCATATTGGTGATTTTTTAAGCAAAAGACCTAACATTTCAAATAAAATATTGGGTTCAATCCCGTATCTGTTGAAGTACAATTTTTCATTTTCTTTGCACCATTTGTGGAAGTCGAGTTTTCCTTCTCCTTCTTCGGACATGTAGAGATGTTATGGCCAACATGCTTACAAAACCCACAAATTCTCTTTTGCTTTCCTAATTCTTTTCCACCTTTCATTCTTTTTTGCTTTGGGCAACCTTTTGTCTTTGAGAGCGAAGGACAACGAACAAAACAATCTCCATCTATTGCATCATTAGCATTAGCATCAACTATATTTTCCTTGTCCACTAAATTTTCATCATTCAACACTATCAATTCTTTTCCACCTAATGATGTTTCGCAACACCAACATGGTGGAAGATACAAAGATGGGATTTGGTAACAATCTTTGTGAATGAATACACTAAGTGTGTGACGACAAAGTAAACCCCGAAATTCAAAATTCTTGCAACTACAACTAGTCATCTCACCATCCCATAAGACCAAGTGCTTTTGACTAGTTTTTTCTTCATAATATTGCAACACAAATTCAATACCATTTTCTTGAAGCACCGAATATTGTGTGGCTCTTCCAAACTCCTCTTGAAAAATTTTGGAAGCATAGGGGGTCAACACACTATGTGCTTGTTCTTCTATCAGTGACAATGTTCTTAAAGATGAACCTCTATATTTCTCCAATATTGTATCATGTGATTGTGTTTGCTCAATATCTTCAATGGCAAGGTTAGCCTAAAATTACAAATTTTAAATAATTTAAAGACACATAAAGACTACAAATTTAACAAATAAAAAAATAAATCAAATTCTACAATAAAAGAAGATAAATAATGACTTACTTGTTCAATAAATTGGGTCAAGTTTATATGGGAACTAACAAACCGTTTGATAAATGCATTTATACTTTCGGATTTTCCGGTTGTTGTCATTCTCCCAAAAAAATAGTTACGAAGGTAACATAGTATCCGAAAATGCTTGATTTGATATAAACCACTTACATGTTTGTTAGTAAGCATGTCATATTTTGCCATAACTTGAGACCATTGATGCTCAAATTCTTCACATGAGTCTAACTTATATAACTTGTAGAAATTCGTGCACCAATTTGAATATTGACTACGAAAAATTGCCGTAAACCAACTACTAAATTTAGCAGTTATGTGCCATACACAAAAAGCATGTTTTGTGGATGGCAATTCTTTTGATATAGCCTCTATAATCCATGGATCTTGGTCTGTTAAAATTGCCTTAGGTGACTTCTTCATTAAATTTGCAAAAGTCTATTAATAAAATAAAAAGTTATTAGCACATGAAAAAATATAGAAGGATATATACTATTAAACTACTAATTAATCAAATAGAATAGAAAAATAGTTGCACAACCTTACAAGATAATTAAATAATTTACGTACCTTCATTAGCCATTGAAATGCACTAGTTGTTTCATTTCGAAGAAGTGCACAACCAAAAAGAACTGTCTTTCTATGATTATTGATACCAACAAAAATATCAAAAGGCATGTCATATGCATTTACTTTGTAAGTAATATCAATAACAACCACATCTCCATATTTTTGGTACCAATCGAAACAAGAAGTAGGCGCCCAAAAAATATGCTACAACCTACTCTTTTCATCAGTTGTATATGTATATTGAAAATTAGAATTCTTTTCCTTAGCAACTTTGCACAATTGTAAGAGACCCATAGCATCATTCATTGCAAGTCCACCATTTTTTAATAAGAAAATGCGATCTTTATCTTCTTTAGTGATAACTCAATTGGCAAGAAGAAATCCCACTTTTGAGGGGGACAACAATTCATGATTGTGATCTATAACAAACTTAGTGACATGTCATTTTTGCATAATTGAAAGTCCACCATTTTTTAATAAGAAAATGCGATCTTTATCTTCTTTAGTGATAACTCAATTGGCAAGAAGAAATCCCACTTTTGAGGGGGAAAACAATTCATGATTGTGATCTATAACAAACTTAGTGACATGTCATTCTCGTGGAAAAATGTCAAATGACTTTCGCAATGTGATTCTTAAATGAGCTTTGCATCCACATGTTGTAGATATTCTATTTTGTTGCTCCTTAGATGAATCAACTCTTTTTAATTGTTGTCTACCTTCTCAGTGACGAAGAAATCACGTCTTACATTTTCTCCATTTTTTGTGATAAAACGACATTTTCAAATTGTAAAACCATATCGATTTGCTTAATTTTTATACAAAATGAAAGTCTCTTCTTCACTAAAAAAACATTAACCAACAAAAGGTTCAAACTCATTTTCTATTGAATTAATATCATTATTTTCTTCAATAACTCCTATTTCTTCCATTGGATATTCATTCCGAACCACTATTTTCTCCCCACAAATGTCATTATTTTCTCCATCATTTGGAAGCTCATTTAAGTCAACACAATTCCTTGAAACACTTTGATAAATCTCACTTGCAATTATAATATCATTTATTTGTTCTATGTTGCAACAAGGATAAAAAAGAAAAAAAAATCAACATCATATTCAATTATAAATGAAATATAAACTATAAATAAAATAAAATAGTATACCTTCTTGAGGTAATTCATTTAAGTCAAAACAACTCATTGGAACTAATTGATGAATCTCACTTGCAACAAAATTCTCATCCATTGATTCTACAATAATTTAACAAAAATGATAAATAAATATTAACATCATATTTCAATATATTTGAAAAATAAATTAAGAACAAAAGAAATATATGTACCTTATTTATAATTTCTTGAACAATATATTCTTGTAGACATTCTTTGATCATTCATGGAACTCATCTTTCTTTCTTGTCTTTTTGCTAAATATTGAACTCATCTTTTAGTTTTTTCTATGATATTAGTAAAGTAAGTATTGGTGGGAGATGAAATAGGAAATGGAGGAAAAATTGCAAAAAAATACATTTTTGTCTTGTTAAAAAATTTTGAGGACATCATAGTAATTTTAGTTTGTTAGATCCAGCCATATCAATAGATTGTTGGCAAGACCAAAAAAGAATCACTTTTCGGCTTATTTCAAGTTTCCATGCAAGGGGGGCCACCACTATCATTGGCATAAACGTGTGACCTAAGGGTACACGGTAACAAATGCCTATTTTAAATTGGTTTATAAACTTTCAATTGTGTTAATTTGGTCCCTAACCTCTTAATGTCATGTCAATTTAGTCTATATTGTTATCTCTTGATGGAAATTGCTGACGTGGCCAAAAAAAAAAGTTTATTACCACATCAATAGAAGCTAATTCGATGTGGCACCAAAAGGCTAGATACCAAATTGACATAATTGAAATGTTAGGGACTAAATTGAAATATAGTGTAAAGTATAGGCACCAAATGTGTAGTTTAATTAAATAAAAACCAAAGTATAGGGACCAAATACGCATTTTAACCAAAGTATAGGCACCAAATACATAGTTTAACCAAAGTATAGACACTGGATACTTGGACACTAAATAAAGTAGAAGTGACTTAGGAAGATGATTAGAATGCTAGAATACAATAGAGTGTTAAAGATCACAAGCTAAACGAGAAGATACAAATCAAGGAAAACCTTTCACTAAAACTCTAAGAAAGCTCGAGAAACAGAGAGAGAATTTCTAAGTGAGAAAGAATATCTCATTACTGAATTTCTATGATTACAAGAACTTACTGATTTACATTACATTGCTCTACATTTATACTACGGATTACAGTTCTAACAAGAAAGCAAAAGAGCAGGAAAATGTAACTAACTTCTAACAATTTTCCTAAAAACAATCCACCAATAATAATTAGCCACTTGTCACTCAATAACTAACTAACGGCTAGCTTCCTCATGTGCCTTTCACACGCCTTGCTTTACCTTCTAAAACTACAAGTAGTTTCTTTAATAAAATAGAAATGCTTTTGTCGTTTTGGTCAGCAAGCTTCCTTTGCACTTTAGCTCTCTATTCTTGATTGCCATATGATTATGATTGGGAGGTAGCCAAAGATATTTGTGGGAGTTGGAGTTGTTTTATAATGTGACTGAGTTATTCTCTGGTTGTAAGTACCCCACAACTAATATGTATTTTACTTTGATGTGTGAGTTGAAAATAGTATTGAATGAATGGAGTTTGTCTTCAAATGAGATAATAAGTAGGATGGCAGAAAGCATGCTTGTTAAATTTAATTTTTATTGGGCTAATATTAATGTTGTTATAGCTGTTGCTACCATCTTGGATCCAAGATATAAGATGAAGTTATTGGAATTTTATTATTTTAACATTTATGGTAATAATTATGATTTGGAGATTGAAAAAAATTAAGAATATTTATTATGAATTGCTTGATGAGTATGAAGATGTCGATGTGTCCCGTGTAGATAATGAAGGAAGTTCCCATATGCTTGCAAGTACTTCAAATGATGTGGTACAAATTAAACTTAGGTTGAGTGGGGCAATGCCATATTTTGATTTGTTTGTTAACAATAGTTCAAGTATTTCAAAGAAACATGGGAGTGCTAGAATGGAATTTAATATTTTCATTAATGAGGGAGTGTCGAAAAGGAATGAGGACTTTGATATTTGGTATGGTGGAAAGTAATGGTCTCAAGTATCCTACTTTACAAAGGATTGCAATGGATATTTTTGCCGTTTTTGTCACAACTGTTACTTCAGAATCTGCCTTTAACACTAGTCGGAGACTGTTAAGTCCACACTGTAGTTGGCTTCATACCAAGACTATAGAGGCAATGATGTGTACTCAGAATTGGTTATGGAGTGAAATCAAAGATTAGCGATTGTATAATTTGTATTTATAAAATGAAATCAAAATTGTATTTTTATATTTGCTAGTTATAATTTGTTAAAGTTTATTCTATTTTTTAATTCATTGTTGTTGTAGGTTCTTCAACTATGCTAGGAGATTGTACACTTTAATTAATTCTTGATGATGAGGAGCCTAATGAAGAGGATGAGAGTTATGTCACAACTGTGGAGGATTAGACTTGTTATATTAATTTAGTAGCTTTTTAATTTCTTGGACTTGTTGGATTAATTTCTTGGACTTGTTGGATTTTTTTTATTTTTATGTTTAGCAGGTGATCTTCGCTATGATTTATTGATTTATGATTAAATGGTGATCTTAGTTATGATTTGTTGATTTATAGATTTATAATTAACAGGTGATTTATTGATTTATGATCAATAGTTTTTTAATGGTCCTATGATTTGGATTGATTTGGCATTTGGGTCACTTTATATGAGCTTGAATCTGGACGTTATAAGGCCTAAATCTGCCATCTAGGCAAAAATGATTTTTTTCCCCCTATTTGGGCCACGGTATAGGCTTCAATTCAATTTCTTTTTTTGATTGGGCCAAAATTTGGGCTGCAAATTGGGCCCAAATTTGACAAGATGGGTTTGGGCAGGCATAAAAAAACCTGTTTATTAAACGGGTTGGGTTCGAGTAACGAGTACTGGCCCGCGGGGCGGGTTCGGGTATAAAGAAACCCGTCTCGTTGCCATTCCTAGCATCATATATGGAATTAGCATATGCTTTTGTTTCTTAGGTCATTGATCTTCATGTTTCTGACTTTTATTATCAAAACTTTGCTTCCACATGGTGCTAATTTCTGTTACCTTGGTAAATGTGAAAAATCAATAAAAGGTCCTTATTATTACTTGCTAATGACAACATTTTTGGAAGAGGCTACATAGAATTGAACACATAATTCACATTAGAGGAGAGTCATCTAAGTCTATGACAATTGGAGAGATGGCTAAGGAATTTAGGTATGTCTTCTTTTGTTGTACTTTATGTATTTATTTTTAAAAATTCTCATAGTAGGCCACTCATATGCTTCTCTATCCCTGATAAAAGTTGCTACACTATAACCTCTCTGCTGTGGGAAAAAATTCTTGCAGAAATTGATACTTTGTTTTCAAAACTCAATTACATCATTTTAGTGAATCTAACATGATAATTTGAACCTAAGACAAAGCAAAAGGAAGATTTTTCTCTTAATAATTAGAATCTATGTGTTATATAAAAAAAAAAAAAAAAAAAAAAAAGTGACATTCTATTAAAAAGATGAACAGATTTAACCCAAATAATGTATTTAAGAATCAAACAAAATTACTTATCGAAAAAAGAAATTGATACTTTGTTTTGCTTTTATATTTTAGCTAGGCTTGGTAGTAATGTTTGGTTACTACTTGGATTACTTTGCCCAACCATCCCCATCAATACTTCCTATAAAAGAAAAATAAGACGGACCGTCTAGATGCAGATTATAATTACTGCATATTGAGTTTTTGTGTTTTTCTTTTATTTTTATTTTTTTTTCAACGTGCATGAACAGTAATAGAAACTATTCATGCACGTTATTTTACGTGCAGTGAATATTGTTCATGAACAGTAATTAATACTGTTCAGCACGGGAGACAAAATTACTATTTATGCACGATATTACTATTTATGCACTGTTTATAATTCATAGAAACAAGAAGCACTTTATTAAAAAAAATATTAAAAATAAGTTCCACCTTCAGTATCAGTATAACTACGGAACTATTTAGCTGAAGTCCATCCCTTCTTTCAACTTGGTAGCACACACGTAAACAAACCACACGTTTTTCTTCTGCAACTGAACTCAAAATGAGTGCTAATAATAAACAGTACTCAGAATCTCATGCCTTGGTCCTCCCATGGAAGACGCGGATCTCCGTCTCCGCCGTCTCCGCTGTCACCGACGCTTTCCTTCGGTCTGACGGCACCATCAACCGCCGTATCCTCTCTCTCCTCGACGTCAAAGCAAGGCCTAATCCCAACCCAGTGAAAGGCGTCAAATCTTCAGACATCACGGTCGACCCTTCTCGCAACCTCTGGTTCCGCCTCTTCGTTCCCACGGCGGACACCGCTTCCACTTCCACTTCCACTTCCACTTCCCTCCCCGTCGTGATCTTCTTCCACGGCGGCGGCTTCACTTTCCTCTCCCCTTCCTCCTTTATAAAGAAATTAAGTTAAAATGTTTAGCATTGCGTTTTTAAAGAAATCGCGTTTTCAAAATTGCTAAAAACTGAGTATTCAAAACACAATGAGCTCAAGCTTTTTCAAAAACACGGATGAAAACGCAATTATGGGTTTACTATCAATGTTCCTTTTAAAGTGTGAAATTCTTAAAATATCCTCACAAAATTGCATAATGACCAAAATACTTAAGAAAAATTTGTTGCCTTGACGCTATCGATCTCCTCTGTGCTTTTGCCCAGTTGCCTCTATCTATCTCCTGTCTGCCTCCAGTTGTTCACTTTTTAGCTTGTTGCTTCGATTTCATTGCAAGGATTAGTTGTCCTCGCTGTTTTGCTTGACTAGAATCTTATGGGCAAGGGTAAAAATTGGAGCTAAGGAAGATTAATGGGTGGCGGCGCTGTAGGGATGAGAAAAGGAAGACAAGCAAGTAGAAAAGTAGTGCCCGTAGAAGATGTATATTGGCAAAAATTATGGTAGGAGTCTAGGGGATTGATTCTTTTGCACAAAATATATATATATATATATACACAATTAAATATAAAACATTAAAGTGGGTGTCCTTTTCTTTTCTTTTTCTTTTTTTTTTTTAATTTTTATGAAAACTTTTTCTTATTATATAACAAGTCAGTAACCTAAAAAAAAAAATTCTATTATTATATGTCTTACAAGTTACAAAATAAGAAAGGGGTCTTGACAGCATAGTTATGTCCATTTTGGTAAATTACACCTATCACATACATTTTACACCAATTTTATCCAAATGTTTATAGAAACCACATTTTTTCATAATTTTACCAACGGTTAAGTGTGATTTGATAAATAGTGTTTTCAAGACGCACGTTTTAAAACGCTATTTTTAGAGCTTATTGGCCATATTGTTATTGGTATTGTACGAAGTACCAACACTTGTCATTGTTTTTAAGGAATTAGTGAACTAGATTAATGAATCCTTAATTGTTTTTAAGGATTAAGTTAACTAGAACATGTTTATCAAAAAGACCAATCAACTGGATTAGTAGGCTTCTTGGATACTAAATAGAGCGGAAGTGACTTAGAAAGATGATTAGAATGCTAGAATACGTTGGAGATTCATGCTAGAATAGGATATTTATGGTAGTCGTATGTGGAGTAAATACACTGGTGTCTTGATTTGGAAGACAAAGAACCCCTGAAATTGTCTTAGAGGTCAATTTTATGATCATCTCCTAGACCAAACAGCAGGTTTCTATGGCCGGCGCTGTGCTGCAAAACCAATTCATGTCCAGCTGAATCTGGCAATGGCTACGTATTTTATAGAGGTGATTTCTACACTAGTAAGAGTTAAAATCTATGAGTTTGGATTGGATTTTGAAATTCAATGAATATTTAAATCTGATGAAGTGTTTTCATAGAACACATATTTGAGCCTGAATATTTTTTTTGAATTCAATAAATAAAACTGATATTTTCTTTTTGACAGGACAAAATAAAAGGTTAATAATAAAACAAAATCTTGCAAATATGCTCATAGCTGATTTTCTTTTTTGTTTTTGTATGTGTGGGTTGACAAGGCCAGGGCGGTGACTGTAATGCTTAAATTTGTGCTTCTTAAACCAAATAATATTTCAAAAGAGAGCACATATGAAAATAATGCATTTTACTAGATGACATTCCTCGTACTTATATGTTATTTAAAAATACCCCTCAAGATTACATCCAAGATTTTCATCAAAGGGTCCGCTTATGAAATTGAAATGCATGTTGAAAATGTGGCCAAGAAAAGCTGACTCTTGAAATTTAACATATATGAACAATTTCACGGCCAAGCAAGGTAATGGTGATTTTGAGATGGTCTCAGAGGAACCTGCAACTAGTGGGACAGACCAAAAACATGAGGTTGGTTTGTTCCAAAGGATTTGCAGATGTTTCACAAAGGAAAATGGTAGTTTGAAAGTTACCGAAGAAAACGGGGCTGATGTAGTAATTGCTTTCTTCCTTCATTTTTCTGTTCATGCTTTGACCACAAGGAAGGAGAGGACATGAGAATTTGTCATGTTCATTACTCGGACAACTATTTCTCGCTAATGCCAGGTGAGGTTATGCCCATTTAGATAACTTTTAAGGTCCCTCTAGTTGTCACGCCTTGAGTTACGCTTCATGGCTGGAATTACCATGGTGGGCATACTGTCCACTGAGCTGGATAAAGAATACTCTTTTAGTGTTGTTTGCAACCTTGTGGAAGTATGAACTCTATTGAGGTCAAGTTTTACGGAGGAGATCACAAATTTATGGGACGCTGGAAGTGAAGTTCCAACTTTTACATGCTTAATTGTCCTGTTTTGCTTTGAGAAACATTTGTTACTTAAAAGTTTCACTAGTGATAGCAGGAATAAAGAAGCTAAGCAAATTGAGAGAAGCTTCAAATTTTCTGCCAATGTTAATTAGTTCTTTGGTGAAACTGAAATACCTTCAAATTTATTGTGTACGGTGTTAAGTGTTAAATCCATATGTAAATCAAATGTAGAGATGGATCTTTTTATCATTTTCTTGCTTGTGTGTGTTGTCTCAGACTCTCGGTACTTTATGTCATTATTCTATTGTAGTGTGTCTTGATTAAGGGTGTGATGGAATGAAAGAAAGAGACACCGAGGTAGGGCCTTTATTTAATTAAAACCATATAAAAAAGAAGCTGCCCTGTTACATTTCTCAGATTAAATTGGTTTGGTTTTGAACTAAGCTTTCCCTGCTTGGATTGACTTTCAACTAAAGGTTTTGTTGGATTGAATTTGTTGTTTTGAGTTGCATTGGATTACCTAGGTTAGTGAAGATGTGCATCGTGAATTAACCATAGCAAACACGAAAGCAAGCTTGGCTATCCTCTTTGCTGATATCAACTTGCTTTCTATGTGTAAAATGAAACTCGAACTTCAATATGAACCTCAGTTTCTTGTTCTATCTGTAAAATGATTAAGTAGATTCTATGCAACCAAAAAAAAAAAAAAAAAAGTAGTAATTTTTTAAAGTATTTTTGTCTTGATGTTGTTTCTTATTTTCTTGGTTATTTGGAAAGACTTTGAAGAGATGGTAAGAATTAATATAGACCATAGATTCCCTTGGTTTTTCTTTTGCTTTTTTATTTGTCCAATGTTTAGAAACAAAAAAGAAAAAGAAATAGGAAATGTCACTATGAAGTATTTAAGTCTAAGTTGGCAAGCAAGCACAAATACCTTACCCACTTGCTTCTCTTGTTCTTTGTTTTGTTTTTGTTTTTGTTTTTGTTTTTGTCTTGTGTTGGAGAAGGTGTTTCTTCTTTGGCATAATGACATGATAATCTTTTGTGTTGGTGAAATAGGAAATGTTACAACAAAGTATTTAAGTCTAAGTTAGCAAGTAAGCATATACCTTTCCTACTTGCTTCTCTTTTTCTTTGTTTTTGTGTTGGTGAAGGCATTTCTTCTTTTGCACAATGACATGTTAATCTTTTGCGTTGAATAAGCTTTTCTTCTTTGGCATAGTGGCATGCTAATCCTGTATATACATACTACAAGTTATAGATAAGTTGCGTATGAACTTAGCCTAAACAAAATTGAAACTGAGGATAATTTAGAAGCTCCCTTACGTGTGTTTTGAAACCAAAATTGGATTCTTCTGGTTGTAAGTATATATACTTTATACTTACAAATTTTTTTCATATGTATATGTGTTTTTTTGTTGTTATTCATTAACGGTACGTTACATTTGTGGGGAGTGAAAGGACCTAAGCGAGTATTTGGACCTTGAGCTTTATCAATGGGCGCTAGTTCATTCTTGACTGAAGGCCTTTAGGACTGCGAGTCGGCTCACAAGCCGAGGGTCTGAGGATTCATCCGAGGAAGAATCTCTCCTCGGACAAACCCGTGATTACTTGGAGATTCGCTAGAAAGATCAAGGCAGAGTTCTGGAAAGACTGTAGGTTAAAGAGGGGATTCAAGTACCCTCACGCAGCGATGTAAGAGAAATATCTCAGAAAAAGGCTGCTGCCTCCACATTAAAGACCCTGCACCTACCTCCATGGCCGCATTAATAGGGAAGTGACCCCTGAACAGTAGAATTCAACCTTCTGGTTATTATTTAAAGATTTCAAAAAGGTGGTGGAAGGAGATTTGGGTGACACGTGGATAAAGGAAAAAGAAGAAGTATTTAAGAAGAGAAGAGAGCAAAGAAAAAGTGAGGGGGGGGGGACAGTTAGCAAAAGAGGGACTAAGAATTATAATCTTCAAAGAAGAAAGAGAGATAATACAAAAATTGTACTCGGCTTACGTCCGAGGAGGTTCCTTTGTCATAATCGTTTGTTATTAGCAAATACTGTAACATTTAAGCCTGTTTGTCAAGTTTCCAACACCCCTAAAGCTAGACTTCAAATCCACACTCTACAAATTTTATTGTTTAAGGCTCATTGGGCCTGAGCCCATTTTGTCTTTGGGTCCAGGTGCAATTGTGCACTTACAATTGGCGCCGTCTGTGGAAATTTAGCGTTGAAGGAGTTGGAACACCATTGCAGACTTAGGCTCACACCATGCAGAATCTCAAGGATCGCAACCTGAGGACCTTTTCGAGCGTCTAGAACACCGGAGGGATCGAGAGGTTAGCGTCCACACCGAGCATTCTAGTGCGAGCCATACTCACAGTGGAGGCAATACCACCCATGAAGATGGTGTTAAAGCCATGCTGAAGGAGATTAGTCATCTTAAAAGGAAGCTACGCCGCGTCAGACGGAGGCGTTCACCATCCTCGTCTAGTTCTTCTTCAGGGAGATCCTAGGGAAGTAGTTACAGTTCAAGGTCATGGTCGCCCTCCAGCAAAACATCCCCTTGTGAGGAGAATGGCCCACCAGGTCGCAGGCACAGGAAGCTCCCTTCCAGGGGCTTGGGGAACGATGCTATGAGCCTGGCGTTGCACCAACTCTCCAAATCACCATTCTCACGTAGGATCGAGAATGGAAGACTCCGCAGAAGGGTCACCCAGCCCACCTTTACCATTTATAACGATCGGATTGATCCGGTAGAACATGTGAGCCACTTTAACCAGAGAATGGCGGTGCATTCTCATAATGAGACCCTAATGTGCAAAGTCTTCCCTTCTAGCTTGGGACCTGTCGCTATGAGGTGGTTCAACGGCCTTAAATCGAGGTCTATAGGTTCGTTTGGAGAACTTACGAGAGTATTCGCGTCACGGTTTATCACATGCAGCAGAGTTCCTAGACCATTGGATTCACTGTTGTCTATGACTATGAAGGAGGGAGAAATGTTGAAAGCATATTCCGACAGGTATTGGGAGATGTTCAACGAGATAGACGGTGATTTTGACGAGGTGGCGATCAATACCTTTAAGGTTGGCCTTCCAACTGATCATGACTTGAGGAAGTCTTTGACCAAAAAACCTGTGCAGAGTGTACGTCGCCTCATAGATCATATCGACGAGTACAAAAGGGTTAAGGAAGATCAGCAACAGGGAAAGGGTAAAGCGAAGGTTATCCCACAAGAGAGAAAGGATTTCAGGTCGGACAGATATCACAACAACAAGCTAAGGAGAGATTACTCCGTACAGTCTGGCTCGGCAACGCCTCAGGTTGTTAATACTGTGTTCTGAGAACCGGTACACCAACTACTCGAGAAAGTTCATAACGAACCCTACTTCAGATGGCCCAGTAAGATGGCGGGGGATCCGCCAAGAGGAATCAGAATCTCTTTTGTTAGTATCATCAAGATGTGGGTCATACTACCGAGAACTGTCGGACCCTCTGGAATCACTTGGAGCAGCTTGTCGGTGAAGGAAAATTAAAGCAGCACCTGTACCAACCTAATGGGCAGGGCAGTCAGTTTGGCTCAAATAATCAAAAGAATAATTCATCTCGGCCATCCTTGGGAACCATTCATGTTATTTTCGCTGCCCCCGGCAGGACCGGTTCGTGTTCCACTAGGGTGATGGCAGTTTCGCACTCCCACGCCAAGGAGGTGGGCTTCAAGCCAAAGAAGCTGAAGGTGAATGTACCCGTCTTGGGATTTTTGGATGAGGATAAGGTTAGGACCATCCAACTCCATGACGACGCTTTGGTGGTTACTCTGAGGATAGGGAATTACGATGTAAAAAGGGTGATGATTGATCAAGGCAGTGGCGCTGACATCATGTATCCTGATTTATTTAAGGGGCTAAGGTTGAAGCTGGAGGATCTTACTCCTTCTAACTCGCCACTCATAAGCTTTGAAGGTAAAGCTGTCGTACCAAAGGGACAGATTCGTTTGCCCGTGGAATCTGGCTTGGAAACGGTTGAGGTCGATTTTATCATGGTTGACGCATATTCCCTGTACACAGCCATCCTCGCCAGGCCATGGCTGCACGCTTTGGGCGCCGTTTCTTCCACCTTGCATGTTAAGGTCAAGTTCCCTTTGGGAGAATACATCGAGGAAATTCTAGGCAGCCGGGCGATGGCCAGGCAATGCATATCCGCTGCAGTGCTGCATCAGGCCGAAACAATGTCTTCAGCCTCAGCCGTGAAAGACTTATAGCAATTAACAACTCTGGATGCGCCCGATGTGGTGACAGCAGAGGAAGCCCTATGTGAAGATTTGGAGAAGTTTCTGATAGCGGATGATCCTAAAAGGTTCTTTCAAGTTGACATACGTTTGCCACACTTGGAGAAGATGAACTTGTTGGAGTTTCTGAAGGACAACATCGATGTTTTTGCATGGGATCCCTACGAGGCTCGGGGGGTAGACCCAAGCTTTATTTGTCATAATTTGAATGTTAACCCTGCCGTTGTTCCTAGAAGGCAGCCACCTCGGCGTTGTTCCTAGAAGGCAGCCACCTCGGCGTTCTTCCAAGGAACACTCCGAGGCTATCAAAGAAGAGGTGCTCAAGCTCAAGAGGGCCGGGGCTATTAAGGAAGTTTTCTACCCGGAGTGGTTGGCGCACACGGTGGTGGTCAAAAAGAAAAATGGAAAATGGCGAGTATGTGTGGACTTCACAGATTTAAACAAAGCCTGTCCAAAGGACTCATTCCCGATGTCGCGCATCGACCAGCTAGTGGATGCCACAGTCGGGCATCTTCGGATGAGTTTTTTGGATGCCTTCCAAGGTTATCACCAAATTCCACTGGCGGCAGAAGATCAGGAGAAAACCGCCTTTATTACTCCAACAGGGAATTATCATTATAAAGTGATGTCGTTCGGACTGAAGAATGCTGGGGCTACTTACCAAAGGATGATGATTAGGATGTTTGAACTGCAGCTTGGAAAGACCATAGAGATATACGTGGATGACATCGAGGTTAAGAGTAAGACGATATCTGCTCATGTGAAAGATTTGGACGACACTTTTCAGGTACTTAGAAAGTACAAGTTGCGTCTTAATGCCTCGAAGTGTTCTTTCGGGGTGGGTTCTGGGAAGTTCCTAGGATATATGATTACTCATAGGGGAATAGAGGTGAATCCAGTGCAGGTCAGGGCTATTCAAACCTTACAGCCACCTCGAAATCCAAAGAAAGTTCAGAAATTGACCAGAATGATCGCTGCCCTCAGCAGGTTCATCTCTCGGTCAGTTGATAGATGCCGGCCTTTTTTTCAACTGTTGAATAAGTGGAGGGGGTTCCAATGGTCCGAGGAGTGCGATGTAGCCTTCCAAGAACTTAAGGAATATCTTTCCCGGTCACCCATCATGTCCCGGCCTGAAGCAGATGAAGTCCTGTTTGCATATCTGGCGGTGGCCGTACATGCGGTCAGCCTGGTGCTCATAAAGGACGATGGTGGGGTACAAAAATCGGTCTACTACGTTAGTAAATCCTTAAATGAAGCTGAGGTGCGTTATCTACTTCTGGAGAAAGCACTTTTGGCCATAGTTCATGCCACGCGGAAGCTTCCTCACTATTTTTAGTCCCACACCGTTGTAGTTCTGACCCAACTGCCTCTCAAGTCAGTGTTGCGCAGTGCAGACTACTCTGGAAGGGTGGCTAAGTGGGGAACTATTTTGGGAGTTTTTAATATTAAATACATGCCACGCACCTCGGTGAAGGTTCAAGTTCTTGCAGATTTGACGGCGGAGTTCGCGGAACCATTGTTGGAAGAAATTGTGATGGAATCACATATGGATGAAAAATCAGTTGGCATGATCACGCGCACAGGACCTCCCACTTGGAAAGTATTCGTTGATGGGGCAGCTAACCAAAAAGGGTCTGGTATCGGACTTGTCCTGGTATCTCCCGAAGGAATCATTTTTAAAAAATCTATAAGGTTGGTGTTCTCGGCTACTAATAACGAGGCTGAATACGAGGCAGTCTTGGTCGGAATGAACATGGTGTATAGCATGGGTGGAAAGGGAGTACATATGCTTTCAGATTCTCAGTTAGTGGTCGGCCAGGTGACAAGGACTATGGAGGCCAGGGATTCAAGAATGCAAGAATACTTGACCCGGGTCTAAAGCTTGCAATCTAAGTTTGATTCCTTTATCATGTCTCACGTTTCAAGAAGCGAAAATACGCATGCAGATTCTTTGGCTACCTTAGCGACATCCTCGGCTCAGGGTTTGCCTAGAATTATCCTTGTCGAAGATTTGCTAGAGCCAGCTCTTACCACCGTTGGTGCACCCCGCATCCATCTGATAAGGTCTGGATCTAGTTGGATCGACCTTGTGATATCCTTTCTGAAAAACGAAATTCTTCCCGAGGATAGGTCAGAGGCAGACAAGATCTGATGAAAGGCACCGCGCTTCTGGTTGTCCGAGGACCAGAAACTGTATAAACGATCCTTCTTTGGACCGTATCTGTTATGCGTGCACCCTGAGTCAACGGAGGCACTTTTAGAATAACTGCATGAGGGAATTTGTGGAAGTTACACTGGGGGAAGATCACTAGCTCATAGGGCTTTGACTCAGGGATATTGGTGGCCGAGTATGTAGAGAGAAGCTCAGGACTATGCAGAGAGAAGCTCAGGACTATGCAAGAAAGTGTGACCAATGCCAGAGGTTCGCTCCTAATATTCATCAACTTGGAGGAGTTCTCAATCCTCTCTCCAGTCCTTGGCCCTTTGCTCAATGGGGATTAGACATAGTAGAGCCATTCCTAAGGGCTGTAGGAAACAAAAGGTGGCTACTCGTGGAAACTGACTACTTTACCAAGTGGGTTGAGGCTGAGCCCTTGGCAAATATCAAGGATGTCGATTCCAAGAAGTTTATTTGGAAGAACATCATCACTAGGTTTGGGGTACCACACACGCTCATTTCGGACAATGGCGTTCAATTTGATAGTAAAGCTTTTAGGGAATATTGTGGTGACATGGGCATCATAAATAGATACTCTACTCCAGCTTATCCTCAAGGAAAAGGGTAGGCTGAGGCCGTTAACAAGGTCATAGTCAGTGGACTCAAAAAAAGACTAGACGATGCGAAGGGTCGGTGGGTAGAAGAACTACCACATGTCTTATGGACATATCGAACTACGCCGCGAAGATCCACTAGGGAGACACCTTTCTCTATGACTTATGGGGCCGAGGCAGTGATACCTTTAGAGTCTGGTTTCCCCACACTAAGGACGAGTTCTTTTAGCCCAGAAAATAACCACATCCTCCTAAAGAAGAGCCTGGATTTAGTTGACGAACGGCGAGAAACAGCTATGGTCCAAATGGCTTATTATCAACAGAAGCTTAAACGAGGGTATGATAACCATGTGAAGCTAAGGCCCCTCGCGCCTGGGGATCTGGTACTGAGGAAAGTCGTGGGCATTGCTAAGAACCCAGCTTGGGGTAAGCTAGGACCAAACTGGGAAGGACCTTATCGCATTGTTTCTGTAGCAGGCATAGGGTCGTATCAGCTAGCTGATCTAGATGAAAAAATTGTACAACGCCCATGGAATGTAAACAACCTTCGAAGGTATTATTATTAATAAAAGATGCTTTTGTTGATTCGCAGTTCAAGTTATGAATGTATATAGGCTTACAAATTATGAACCCCGAAGTATCAAACAGAAATGGTAATGTATGGTCCTTGGACCACATACCTAGTGGAAATTAATATCTTATCATTTGTTAAACAGAATCTTAGTTATATCGGGTCCTCGGACCTTCTACTTTGGAGAAATTAACATCTTAAGTTACTGTTACTAAGTATCAAACAGAAACTTGGTTTTGTATGGTCCTCGGACCACATACCTTGTGGAAATTGATATATTACTAAGTATCAAACAGAAACTTAGTTTTGTATAGTCCTCGGACCACATACCTTGTGAAAATTGATATATTACTAAGTATCAAACAGAAACTTGGTTTTGTATGGTCCTCGGACCACATACTTGTGAAAATTGATATATTACTAAGTATAAAACAAAAACTTGGTTTTGTATGGTCCTCGGACCACATACTTAGTGGAAATTGATATATTACTAAGTATCAAACAAAAACTTAGTTTTGTATGGTCCTCGGACCACATACCTTGTAGAAATTGATATCTTATTATTTGTTAAACAGAACCTTAGTTATGCCGGGTCCTCGGACCTTTTATTTTTGGGAAATTAACATCTTAAGTTACTGTTACTAAGTATCAAACATAAACTTGGTTTTGTATAGTCCTCGGACCACATACTTAGTGGAAATTGATATCTTATCATTTGTTAAACAGAACCTTAGTTGTGCCGGGTTCTCAGACCCTCTACTTTGGAAAAATTAACATCTTAAGTTACTATTATTAAATGTCAAACAGAAATTTGTTTAAGTATGGCCCTCGGACCACATGCCTTGTGGAAATTGATACCTGATTATCTGTTAAATAGAACCATGGTTAAATTGAATTTTAAGTTGTACATCTTTAAGTATTAATTAGAAATTTGGTAAGGTAAGGTCCTCAGACCCCACGCTTTACTAAAATTAGCTTTTCAGGTTACAAAGTTTAAGTATCACATGGGTTTGCAAAAGTAAGGCACTGCTTACCATCTAAACCAAGTTAGTTCCTGTCAGGTTCTTGAACGCTGTACTTTGCAAGGGAAGTATGTGCATTGTTGGTTAAAGTTGTAATTGTTCAACTGCTGAAAGTGGACTTATTTATCTCATTCTTTCTTTCGCTGTGTGCTAATGAGAACTTTTATGGAAAGCATAAAGATGAAAATATGAAATAAACACAACTCAGATGAAAATCAAACAAAACTGTCTTTCATTAATTGTGTCGACATACATCATTGCATGGAAAATTTTAAGTACAGAGAAATAGAAGCCCTAGGCTCGGCCCTAAGCTTTCGGAGGGGGGTCTTGCTGAGAAGTGCTGGTAGGCTCAGTGTCTTTTAATTCCAGCTCAAAGGAAGACAGAACTTGTTTTCCTTTGTCTGTTGTAGTGGTTGGAGGGACGATAGGCTCCACACTTTGGCTTAGGCCCTTCTCGGCACCCCCATTCCCTTCCTTCTCTTTATTGGAACCTGAAGGTTATGTAGGATCCGGAATGAGCTCTGGGATCACAGGAGGAAGAGCAGGAGGAGTTGCCTTAGGGGCAGGAGCAACAGCAGGAGCCTCTACTATCTCCTGTATGTCAAGGGGAAGCCAAACGTTCTCGGGCTTCCTCATCTCGGAGGCTGAAGGAACCCCTGCTACGTTTAAAGCTTCCCCTAAGACCTGTTGATAGTATTCTCGGCACAAGGCTGTGAAAGTCTCTGTCAGCTGGTCTTCTGTTGCAGCTACCCCTTCCTTGTAACTTGCCTGCTTCGCGGCCTCTAGTGAATGCTTGAAGGTGCGAGCTTCCTCCTTCATTTGCGCAAGCTCCTTCTCCAAGTCCAAGCGTTCTTTCTGGGCTTGGGAGAGCTCATCATCCTTTTGATAAAGAAGCTTGCGCTGCCCCTCCATTTGAGTCCTCATCGTTCTCAGATTGGCCTCGGCGCCATCTCTTTCTCTTTTTAAGTTGGCCAACTGAGACGAGAGTCTCTCGTTTTCTACTAGGGCCTGGCCTAGGGACTTCTCATTCTTTAGACAAATTTCTTGCTCCATTCCGGCCTTCTTCCGAGAATCCTCCACGAACTTCTCGGCAGCAAAAACCTCTTGAATGGCCTGTGACAAAGTTTCAGGGGGTTAAACGCAACAAAACATTTACAAATAGCCAGATATTTTAAAGAGCGAAGTGTACACACGGAGGAAAACTTACCAGGGCTAAGTCCCTTTTCAAAGAAAGGAACAGCTGAGGCTGGCTCATTTTTTCCGAGGCTGGCTCATTTTTTCCAAGGCTTCCATATCCTTAGGCAACGGAAGGGGATGTTCCAACGCATCGGCCAGGTGGAGGGCATGGCCTTGTTGGAACGCCCTGATGTTGGACTGGAGGGGGATTAGTGCTCCATCCAGTCTCAGCTCGGGAGACCACATAGCCGGTGCTCGGCGCACTTCGGCCATGTCCCTAATCTCCCCACTCTCAACTGAACGAGCACGTCCTTTGCCCTTGTCCAGCTTCTGCTGCTGAGCTTGTTGTGGCTGCTGTTTCAGCTTCTTTTGTTTTTCGCCACCAGCCTCCTCGGTCTCGCCTTTTCTCTTCTTCTTGGGCTCCTCGACGAGAGGCTTAGGATCAGCTGGGGGAGGAGGTGGTGGCAAGGACGGGGGAACTTGAGACCCCCCCGCTCCTTTCTTGGCGACTCTCTCGCCTCTCTTATTTAGAAGGCCCTTGAGCACGTCCATGTCTTCGTCCTCGGTGCTGTCGTCAGGACGTGCAATTATTAGACCTGCAATCCTGGAGGCCGCGGCGGGCTTTTCTTCCTCGTCTGAGAGTATGACAAACTGGTTTCCTCGAGGTTTTACGACGTCCTCTAGCTGAAACTGGTCTATCTCCTCGTCCAACGTGTGCGACGAGGACACTTGCTCCTCCGGGACAGCAATTGCCTGAGAGTGCGTTGAGAGAGGGATCGCCGAGATGGGTCGCACGTATAGGATGGTGTTGAGGTCGTCAGGAATATCATGGTCGGCAAGGAAGTTAGGCCTCGCTACGTTTATCCTCTTGCGCCTCCTATCCCCCGCGATGATCACATTCTCTATCTCCTGGAAATCCAAGGATATAAGGTCGTACCCTAGTATTAGGTGAGCCACTCTAAGTTGCAAGTCTTCATTCACGAAAACTTCTGAGCGTAGTACGTGGTTTAAGTCAGTGACGTTGCAGTGGCTCAGGCGTGGACGCACGTGCTGTTTGTCTGTGGAAAAAGACACCCAAAAAGGCAAATCTGGTCAGATTTGTAATGCATATGACAAATCGGAGTTAGACAGTTTGTGAAAGTAAATAAGCATTTAAGGATTTTGAGATGGAATTACGGGGTTGGGAAATTAGATCCTAAGGAGTCACACCTGGATCTCCCTATACGACTGGCCAGTGAGGGTCGTCATGCCAGTTGCCTGAGGCGATGAGGTAGTCGTCCTTCATGCCTTTATTAGACTTGGGCAGACAAGAAATTAACCTAACTACACTAGACCGGGATTTGATGTAATAGCCTACGCTTTTAAGCTTGTGGCATTCATACATGAAGACAACGTCATGCCAAGTAAGGTTCAAGCCCATCTACTCATTTAGAGCGTCAACAATTCCTAAGACCCTAAATACATTGGGTGCGCACTGGTCAGGACACAACCTGTGGTTGCGAAAGTATTCCCTAGTTACGCTTCTCATAGGGAGGGTCATCCCACCTTCTATGAAGGCAATCATAGGGATGATGACCTCTCCCGTCTTCCTAGAACCACCTACGGCTTCTGCCGGACAGTATTTCAAGCCTACGTCGCTGGAAATCTGGTATTTGGCCCTAAAGCCTTCCATCCCAGCGGCAGTGTCAACTAAACACTTAAATCTACCCATCTATGAGAAAGGAAAGGGCAAGTTTTAAGAAGGAACGTGGTTAAGAAGGGAGCCGAGGATAGAATCCGAGGAGAAAGGAGTAAAAGAAAAAGTAGGAACTTACGAGTTCGTAGTTATGCGAGTTTCCACGGGTTTCTGGAGAGAAAAGGTAATGACTGATGTTTTGATATGATTAAGTTCTGAAGAAATAAATGAAGGCGCATATTTCCAAAGCGTTATGACGTGCGGGAAGCGGCCTCGAAATTGGATTCGTCCCGCCAAATTTTCAGGGGGCAACATGGACCGTTGGATGTTCATCTCACCGTTGAACGTGGGGAACAAGGTGTAACTTGTGGTCATAAATGCGCGCGTTTTGAAATTCGAAGCGCCAGACGGCATCTTCTGGGGAACGAAATGATTTCCACACGCGTGGTGAGGTATGAAACGTGTGGGGGAAGTTTTGGTCGAATCAAAACTCCATTTTTCTCCTTGGATGGGGAAAAATAAAGTTTTGAGGGGCTATTGTGGGGAGTGAAAGGACCTAAGCGAGTATTTGGGCCTTGGGCTTTATTAATGGGCGCTAGTTCGTTATTGACTAAAGGCCTTTGGGACTGCGAGTCGGCTCATAAGCCGAGGGTCCAAGGATTCATCCGAGGAAGAATCTCTCCTCGGACAGACCCGTGATTACTTGGAGATTCGCTAGAAAGATCAAGGCAGAGTTCTGGAAAGACGGTAGGTTAAAGAGGGGATTCAAGTACCCTCTAGACGTAGCGATGTAAGAGAAATATCTCAGAAAAAGGCTGCTGCCTCCACATTAAAGACCCTGCACCTACCTCCCTGACCGCATTAATGGGGAAGTGACCCCTAAACAGTAGAATTTAACCTTCTGGCTATTATTTAAAGATTTCAAGAAGGTGGTGGAAGGAGATTTGGGTGACACGTGGATAAAGGAAAAAGAAGAAGTATTTAAGAAGAAAAGAGAGCAAAGAAAAAGTAAGGGGGGACAGTTAGCAAAAGAGGGACTAAGAACTATAATCTTCAAAGAAGAAAGAGAGATAATACAGAAATTGTCCTCGGCTTACGTCCGAGGAGGTTCCTTTGTCATAATCGTTTGTTATTAGCAAATACTGTAACATTTAAGTCTGTTTGTCAAGTTTCCAACACCCCTAAAGCTAGACTTCAAATCTACACTCTACAAATTTTATTGTTTAAGACTCATTGGGCCTGAGCCCACTTTGTCTCTGGGTCCAGGTGCAATTGTGCACTTGTAACATTTTCTGCTTAAACTTTGTTATATAGATGTTAAATATGGTAAATTTTTATTGCACTTGAATTACAATATAGTTGTGAGACATATATTATTGCTAAATGGTTTAATTTATGTTAAATTTAATGTAGCTTTGATAAAAGTTTTATCACTTGATTATTTTTACTAAATCACTATTTTTTTTTTTTTGAATCTAAGTATTTATTTAATATCTATTATAGATTAATCGTATGCAAAATTTAGAAATAATTAGTTTTTATTTACTAGTTAAATCTAAAAATTAGTCATATACTAAATTCAACAATACAAAAAATCTTATAAGAACTCTCCATAGATTAGTGAGTTTTTAATACATGTAAGCATGTAAATTGTTGGAAAGAAATTTATTCCAACAATGGGTTTAGAAAATTATTTTAATTAAGGAAAGATATTGATCTATATAACTTTTAAAAAAGATACTTAAAAGTATCTTCCCCATCACCACTGTCCTGCTTCCCCATCACCACCCACCTCCGCTGAGCAACATTCACACCATCCACCACCCACCACCAAGAATCATTTTATATCAACCACCACGCCACCACCACACCACCACCATGCCAAACTAAACCAAACCAACCAATTTGTGGTAAACCCAAACCCTGTATGAATCCAAAGTCCAAAAAACAAAAATCCATAGCAAAAAATCCAACCATCCAAATCCAAAAAACAAAAATTCATAGAAATAAAATCAAAATCCAAACACCATAAGAGCCAGAATCCATCCCAAACCCCATATGAACCCACCCATCACGACCCACTCACCTCTGCTGTGAGTCCATGAACCACCTTGTCGTGACCCAGCTCACTATGACCCACCTCCACGCTGCCAGACCCACGACCCAACTCACGCCGCCATACCCACACCCATACCATCACCTGACCCACACCAAAATATACCCACATTGGAACCCATCCTTCACTAGAGAGAGGGTGATTAGATAGAGAGGGAGAAGAGAAAGCAAGATCCAGAGAAGTGAAAAGAGAAAAGAAGAGAGTAGGGAGAGAGAGGAGATAAGAAGCTGAGGAGAGAGAAAGAAGAAGAAATTTGAGGAAAAATGTATAAAAAATTAATATTTTAGTTTTTCAAGTTGCTACAGTAGGATTCTAAAGGTAGAATACTACCGTTAGAATCCTACTGTAGTAGAATACTACTGTTAGAATCCTATTGTAGCTCAATTGTTTTTTTTTTTTTTTTTACAATTGGCATATAGGGTGTTGGGACGTTTTTGTGTTTTGATGGTAAAATATACCTACATTTGGCATATAGCAGTCCGGATATAAATGCTCTAAGCTAAATAGTAAATAAGTTGGCAAAATATAAACTATCCAAACCCAACCTCAATATAGAAATTTCCTCTTTGTGGTAAATTTTGAAAGGTCCGATTAATGTGTACCCCACACATTAAGCTATCTATTTTTAGAAATATTTCTCAAAAATTAAAAAAATTGTTAACATTTTTTTAATTTATGAAAAAATAAAAATAATTAATTATTATGTGCTTTTAGGGCACACATTACCAAAATCTAATTTTGAATAAATATAAGTTGGTTTTCACTTTTTAACTCAATGAGAGTTTTTAACCCTTAAAAAGACACAATCAACATTATAAAAAAAGAAAAGAAAAAAAAGACACAATCCACGTGGTCCGGCCCCATTTTCTGAAATACCAAAAATACCCTATACACCTTTCCCTTCTCTCTAAACCCACCGACAAATACAAAGACCCACACACTCAGAACTCTCTCTCTCTCTCTCTCTCTTAGAGCATTTTGCGTATGGGTGCGATTTAGGTCTCAAATGCGTGTATTCGAGTAAGTAAATTATGGGTTTAATTTGCTAAACTTATTTTAGTCTTTTTAATTTTTGAAATGTGAAGCCTTGCATGTTGCTGTACGATTAGAAAAAATCAGTTGATATTAAGAAATTGAATGAGCTTCATTAGAAGAAATATGAGCTTCAGATTTTATGAAGTAAGCTGGTATGCTATTCATTGACATGAAATATGATCTTTGAGATTTTATACTTCTTGAAATGATTTTCATGCCAATTTTAAGAAATTTTAAGATTTTCCTGTGTCTTTTCCTGTCAACCTATTTTCTTGTAATTTGTTAGTACTTGGGTAGTTGGTCACTGTTTTTGGGTCAGATTTTTGGGTCAAATTTTTTATTTTTCTGGAAATTGCCAATGCCATTTGGGCCGAATGGCATCTCCAACACCCATACAATTATGGGTGGTGACTGGTGAGTGAGGTTGGGGATTCAAATCCCCTTGGGTGCATGAGTAAATACCAAGAAAAAAAAAAGTTCAGGACAGTTTTTTATTTCTCATTTTGGCTCTGAATACTTCTGTTGTAGGTGATATGGTATGAATTTGCAGCGTTTCTTTGATAAGCCTGACTTGTGGTGGCTGAATGGTATGGGTAATCCTTGTACAAAGTTCATGTTGCCGTTGATGTAAGGGGATATGGAGAATGTGATGCTTGGAGCCATCTATTTGGCTTCCAAATAATTGAGAGCCGTATTGATGGTGCCACAGGTAGAAAGTATTGCTTTATATGCCTTCTAGAATTGATATTGTAGTCTATAAATTTTTGCTTTACAGTTTGTTCAAGGTCAAAATACAGCCTATTTATATCTGTGGTGGTAATTGGATATTGTCAGATGGGTTACTATGTCTTTCAAAGGAATGTTATAAAACAGACATCAAGTTTCATGCTAATATGAATTTGAATATGATCCGCCGCTGGGGTGGTGGATTGGCTGAGAGGCCAAAATTTTATCATTGTTGTGATATTTATGGACTTCTGGTGATCTCTCTCTCTCTCTCTCTCCCCCCTCTGTGTGTGTGTGTGTGTGTGTGATGTGAGTGTAATCAATTTTATGGAGTGTTCATGAAAAGTAGAACAAGCAACAGCACAGGGAACATAGAGACCTTACATGGTTCAGCTTTAGACATATGTCCATGGGTGGCATTGAGGAGAAAATTTCACTAACAAAGGTGCTGCAATAGTGACCCAAAACAATCACAAAACCCAACCCCAAATTCACCCAAAGAGCTCTTTCTCACAAATAACAAAGATTAGAGCTGGAAATAGGACTAGGCAGTATTGTTGGCTATTGTAACCTATCCATATGTTCTCTTGTCAGTTGAATGAACCATATATTTATAGAATATATCAAAGAAAAATAATTTTGTTTCTAAGTACTTGACATTTGTACGATTACAGGGAAAGGAACACTGGCATATGGGTTGAGGTGTCTGTATCAATAACTGGGGTGAGCTGTATTGCAGAACTTCCTTCCATGACAATAGATTTGTGATAAACTATCATGTTAATGATATTTGTAACTCCTAAAATGAAAGCACTTGTGTAAACATTAGTAGTATCCTCATAAGCTGTAAATATGCATGGTTATGAAACATGTAGTGTAGATTTCTTCTGCCGTTCCTTATTAACTTTTATTCGTGGTCATGCCATTTTTTTCTGAATTAGAATTTCAATATTTAATGGTGCTTTTGTTCTGTTGGGAGAATTGTTCTTTCCTTATTGTAATCAGATAATTCAGATAGGATGCTTTATTATTTGATGCAGCCAGTGAGAATAATTGATCCCCACTTGGTTTCATCAATTTTTTACGATTACAAGAGGGTATATATGCATGCTACAACATAGTTAGAAAATAGAAGTGCCTGGGTTGCGGAGTGTTCTTTGAATATCCAAGTAACAACGGGAGATGGCGGGAAACATTTGTTTAGTAGAGCATCTTCAGAGTCAACACTTGTCAATCCCTGCTGCATTGCAATATAAATTTCCCGAGGTCAGTGATAGCATTCATTATTATGTGAATTTTTGAAGAATTGTCTTCTTTCAGCTTGCCTCTTTCTTAAGCCATTCAAAATTTAAGATAGTCTAGTTTTACTAAGTAGTTATCAACCATTATGAGCAAACTTGTTTTATTCGTAGTATCTTTAGCACAATTTTAAGTCTATGCCCTATTGGATTGCCCCACATGGAAAATCAAAAAACAAGATTAGACAGGCTTGGAGTTAACGTTTAGGAACTAGGCTATGTGAGCTGTCTACATCCTTATTCCCAATTGAGATGAAGAAGACTTGTCGACTTACATCTTATGCAACCTGCAATACTTATCATGGAAGTCTGTTTATTAATAGAGATTAAAATAAGGACGTGGTGTAAAAGCCCATGTTTACACCCTCCAATGCCAATATGTCACATAAGATATTTATGAATAAAAGATTAGGTCCAAGCACACAGAATCATTCTCCCTTTAAACACTATGACACAGAAAATTAAAAACCCCAAACTTCTTCTAGTACACGCAGGTGAGCCAAGAAGTTGCCGCTGGAGATGTCGTGCCGAGAAGCATCTGGTGAAGCCACCAGTGACTGTAAAAGACATCGGTGTCAAAACTCAAAATCCCTCTGCATCAACCTTGAAGTTGAAGATATTTCATATGAACCTAAAGACATTCTGTGAAGGAAACTACTAAATATTTATTGCTGTAACCATAGCTAAACTCCTTTTCTTTGGATCCCATCAATTTTATACCCATAAAAGGTGTTGACAAAGTGGAAAATATGAACTCAAATTAAGAGAACATCTGTATTAGCTGAAGTTTTGAACAACCATAGTGTTGATAGTAGTGGGGGCTGGAGTCACCATGTCTTCTTTGGCTTCTCTCTGTCACTGGCAGAATCTCCACCGACTTCTTTATTTTAAATGGTTCTGGGTTTTGCATGGCTGGGTTTTAGGTTTCTTATTAATCAGATTTTTTTTTAGTTCTTGATAATGCTGAGGTATTGATTGAGTGTGGTAGTACTTCACCTTTTATTTGCAAAAGTCTGATGTGGCACACTGTCATTGGAGGGTGTAAAACTAACCTTTTACACCACATTCTTATTGAATTCAATCTCTTATCAATAACCCTGGCTCTTTTGGTGTTAATGCATTCCTCCTCATACTTAACACTTGGGACACCCTCCCTTTTTTACTCTAGTTCCTGTTTTTCTTTTGTCAACTAAAGGATTGCTTTTGTTTCTGTCTATTTGAGGTATAGAATTTACTGTAGTGATAGTGGTTCACCCTGTTGTATAGCTTAACCATGTCCTAAAGCTTAACCATTGTTGGCCTCTGCAGTTTTCCATGTTAGTCTGTGTGTCTGGTTTTGATACTCATTCCTTCTGCTTATGATTCAGTAAAATGGAATTTGATTTTTCATCATTTTTATTTTTCTTGTCAATATCTTACAAAATCATAGCATGATTTTGTAAATTTAGGCAATGAACTTCCTTCTTGATTCACTCCATTGATATTGTACATTACCATTGAAGAGATGTGAAAGCATAAAAGAACCCCACGACCCCCAAGTTAAAAAAATTGCATACTGTGCCCGAATAATGGAAGGGATATAGCCTTCATTACTTATCCGTGCCTTGAATCATTGTAATTTTTTTCATCTCTGAGCTTTTGGACCACCCGATTATTATGGATTCTGATATGTTGCATTTTTATCTAGTTTTAGGCTCGCAATACTTCTGTTGTAGGTTATAATGATATGCATTTGTAGCTTTTCTTCTTCTACAAGCCTGACTTATGGTGGCCAAACGGTATGGGAAAACAATCATTGTACAATGTTCATATTACTGTTGATGTAAAGGGATATGGAGAGTCTGATGTACTTATCAAAAAAAAAAGAGTCTGATGCTTGGAGCCATCTATTTGGCTTCCGAAAAATTGAGAGCCATATTGATAGGGCCACAGGGGGAAGGTATTGCTTTATATGCCTTCTAGGACATATTACATAGGTTTCTATTTTGACATGCGATGCGTGGGAATATATATATATATATATATATATATATATATATATATTATATTGTAATAGGGTGTAATATATAAAAAGTAACACTTACTTCAAGTATTGTCATTTTTTAAAATGATTTCTATAAGTATTTTTTTTATCTTTTTATCTCTACAAATATATCATTCTACCATTTTTTTGTGTGTTTGATTAATTTTTTTTTTAAAGTGAACCATATCTTTCTAACTTTTGTTGTAGTGTGTTATATTAACCTAATATACAACTAAACTTTATAAGTTTCAACTCTCTTAAGGAGATATCATGTAATCAAAACTCAACACAAAATTACAGATTTATCTTAACCAAAATTAAAATGAAACTAAAGAAATAAAAGATAGACTTCATCATAATTTATTGTTCAAACAATTGGTAGGCATATTCTAATTCATAGCCATGTAGATTGTGTTTTGATATAAACTCAAATTCCCATTTCCCAAAAAAACTAAGTATTAATCTAAACCAAAATTCAACCAAAGATATAAAAGGGAGAGAGAAAACTTTGTAATGAGAAATTAAAAAAAAAAAAACACAAAATCCCGAAATATATATATTTTTTTAAAAAACCATCAATTATAAAAAAGAATAAAAATTCACAGAGAGAGTACTCAGTTTTTTTTTTTTTTTTTTTGTGGTAAAAATCTGGATTGAAATGGGAGAAATAAAATGTGAAATGTGAAAATGGAAAGGCTCTCCTTTTACTTTTACTTTTTCTCTGGGATTCTCATGTTGTCATATCATCACTTTTAACCCTACCAACTCAACCCAAATCTCTCTTTCTTTCTTTCTGCTTTAGTCTACTCTCATCTCCTGTTCCACCATTTTATTTTGGCAAAGTCTCAAGTCTCATCTGACTCTCTCTCTCTCTCAATTTTCTTTTATTTTGCTTGTCCAACGATTTCATTATTTGAATTACATTGAAAAATCCCAGCTCTTTTTTTTTTTTTTTTTTCTTATTATCATCAACACCAGTAATGATTTTCTTTGGTTCTTTTCCTTCAAATAAAATTTGAATACACTAAAACTTCAAGGACTGTAGTGTAGAAAGAAAAGATTTTCAGGGTCCCACTGCCGACTGTTCGGCCTACCACCACCATTATGCCACCGGAACCATAACTGGTAAACTTTTTAATAATTTATTTATTTTTTTGTTAAGTTTTTGGAATTTATACAAATAAAATGGGAAGAAGAAGACTCAAGTTATAGAAAAGAGAAAATGACGAATGAAGTGTAATAGCGAAGTAGAGAGTAGTGGGAGAGGTAAAGAGGCAAAGAAAGAAGAGAAGGGTTGGAGGAAGTGTAACCGTAGGCGTGTATTAATAAAATGGGAAGAAGAAGAGTTAAGTTATGAAAAATAATGAAGGAAGTGTAACGGCGAAGTAGAGAGTAGTGGGGGAGGTAAAGAGGCAAAAATGGAAGGGAAATGTTGGAGGAAGTGTAACCGTAGGTGTGGACTAATAGGGGGAAGAAGAAATTTTTGTTTTTGTTTTTGTTTTTTTAGAGAGTAGGGAGAAGAAAAGTCTAAAAAAGAAAAGAAGAGATAAAAAATAAGTGGATGATGTGGCTTAATGATTGAGTAGCAAAATGTATTGTGTGTGTGTGTGTGTGTGTGTAAGGATAGGATGGAAAGAAAATAACACTCAATGTTGAAATGAGCTTTCAATATAGACAATAAACAATTAGAATTTATGATGGCGTGTAGTGTGTTACATATGGCCACAGAGAATGAATTTTGCAAAAAACAATTAATGAAGATGGAAATCCAAAAAAATAAAATAAAATAGTGATGTGGTCACTGCTGTGGCTTAACAGGAACGTAGTAACAATAAATGCTATGTTTTAGCTTTTAAATATATATAGATATAGATTAGGATATTTAGTCTATAATTTTTTGCTTAACAAGTTGTTTAAGGTCAACGGACAGCCTATTTTTATTCGTGGTGGTAATTGGATATTGTCATATGGATTACTTTGTCTTTCAAAGTAATGTTATGAAACAGACATTAAATTTCATGCTGATATGAATTTTAATATGATCTGCTGTTGGGGTGGTGGATTGGTTGAGGCCAGAATTTTATGATTATTGTGATATTTATGGACTTCTCTCTCTCTCTCTCTCTTGTGAGTGTGATCAATTATGGAGGATGGTTCAGCTTTAGACATACGTCCACAGGTGGCATTGAGGAGAAGATTTCACTAACAAAGGTGACTACAATAGTAGCACAAAACATTTGCAAAACCCAACCCCAAATACACCCTAGGAGCTCTTTTCAACAAAAAACAAAGATTACGTCTACAGAGTCGGTTTGGTGACTTCTTGTGGAGACTAACCAAATCAAAGTCAGTAACTGTTCTTAGTACATCTGTGAGGGTTGAGGGTTGAGTTCCACATTGAGAGAAAAAGTAATGAAATAAAGAACTTCTTACTAGTTAGCTTAGTGGTCTTTGCTTTAATAATTAAAAACTGTCTTAAACAAATTTTCTATATATTTTCCTCAAAGCTACATCTTGAATTTAGTGAATGCATTCATTCAGTATTCTATTTTTTATTGCCATTATCAATGATTTAACAGGGGAGAAGGGGACATGGACTCTAAATAGAGCTTAATGGAAATATTGGATCAATGTAGCCAGCAAAGTTACTTTGGATAATGGCTTTGTTGAGTTCTGTTGTATTTTCTAATTCTCATTAACCTATCTCAGCATCTTTTCTCTCAAAAAAGTTATTTGACATTGTCTGTTGTTTGGTATATTGCAATCGGATCCTTTGGTACTTTTAATTTTAGGAAACTTGGTTATTTAGTAATTGAAGCTTTAAAATGTTCCTACCAGAGTGAATTCTTCGATGCCTTACTTTGAATGATTTATCCTCCTGAGACCCAAGCCCGTCTATAGGGTTAACTAAGGATGCTAATCAAACCTAAGGATTACAATGTGCTGCTTTGGATTTGATATTGTAAGCTGTTGCACTATTAAATTACTCTAGTATAACTCGATCCATGTGGGTGATTTGATTTTTGTAGGTATGGCAAGATTTTTGGATTACTAGAGATGTTGATGGGTGAGGTGAACTGGTATCAAATCCAAATGGTCCCCTGGATCATAATCCAAATTAGTAACAGTAATTTCAAAAGTTAAATTTTGAGTAAATTCCACTCAAAAGTTATCTTTTTTTTTTTTTTTTTTTTTTTTTGATAATATCAAAAGTTATCATTTAAATGTAACATGAGATAAAATTTCATTTGTGTATAATCTAGAAAGAGATGCATAAATAAATCTTATAAATGAATGAGAAAATTAAATGTTAGTATGGATATGTTTGGAAACACAAAAGCAAAAGAAAAACAGAAAAAGAAAAAAAAGAAAAAAGAAATAGGAAATGTTAATATGAAGTATTGAAGTCTAAGTTGGCAAGTAAGCATATGCCTTGCTTACTTGCCTACTTGCTTCCTCTATTCTTTCTTTCTCTCTCTCTTTCTTTCTTTTGTTTTCTTTGTTTTGGAGCAAGAATTTATCCTTTGACACAATAACATGAAAATCCTCTAAGTTGGACAAGGTATACCTTCTTAGGCACAATGGCATGATAATTCTATATATAGTGAATGTTATAGAGGGGTTTCATATGAAGTTAGCTTTTAAAAAAAATTGAAACTAAGGATAATTTGGAAGCTTCACTAAGTGTGCTTTGAAGCCAAAATTGGATTTTTATTGCTGTAAGTATTGATAGTTGACTTTGTAAATTTGTTCATATGCATGTGTGTTTTTTTATTGGTATTTATAAACAATAAGTTACTTTGCTTTAAATTTGTCATATAAATGTTAAATGTAGTAAGATTTTATTACACTTGCCACTATATTTTTGTGAGATATATTATTGCTAGATGGTTTTGTAACATCTAGATGGTTTGGTTTATGTTACATTTAATGCAATTTGGATAAATGGTATAATTTTAATGTCTAATCACCTTGATATTTAGAAAGAATAATAGATCACCTAAATATTTAATAAGCATGATAGTTGGAGGAAAGAAATTTAGTTCAATAATGGGATTACAAACCATTATTATGGAAAAATGGAATTGAGGAATATAACTTCTATAGAAGTTAAATATCCAAAAAAAGAAAAAAAAATCAGTAATAGTTACTCAAAAGTCAAACTTGCACGTGCCTTATCAAATGTTCATTTTATCCCATATTAATAGTAAGATAGTTTACATTCATTTTCCAACATTATCAAAAAAAAATTTACTTCTTATTTGTCACATGTGGGGAAGAGAGAATTTCAACCCAAATTAAAAAAAAGAAAAAAAAAATAAAAAGAGAGAAGAAGTGATAGACTCAACATTACAAAAAATGTTTTTATTAATAAAAGAATTTTTCTATTGCATTTCTCGTTGTAAAAATGGATTAACATTAAACCAAGCTTGCTTGAGTTTATGTGCTCTTTCATTTTGAATCCCCAAACCACAAGTACGAGTGAACTTCTTTCAGAGGTTTTGTTGGATTAGCTTTGTTGTTTAGACTTTTGAGTTGTATTGGCTAAATTGGGGTAAGGAAGAACTTGCATAAAGAATTGATCATATCAATATAAATGCAAACTTAGTTGCACTCTTTATTTATATATTGAATAAAGGCAAACTTAGACTTTGTGTTAAATTATTTTAAATAAATGATAACGATTGACATGAACAAAAGAAAAAAAAAAGTAAAAAAAAAATTGTATTTTTCTAATCACAAGAATGGAAGATCAATTAAAAACATATTTTGATTTTTTGTTGCAACAAAAAATCAAATATGTTTTTAATTGATCAAAACATATATTCACAAGAATGGAATCAAAACATATATTCATAACTATTTAGGTGCATTCCCTTTCGCTAAAAAAATTACGTTCATTATTAATGAAAATAAATAGAAGATTTTACGCCTTCCACAGTTTTACATTAAAAAATTGAAAATTCCCACAGGCCACACCCAACCCAAGCAAGCCCTTTAAAGCTAAAACATTCACATCTAATATTCATTAACTCCAACGGCCTCCGTTACTTAACAGAACAGGCCTGGGTTTGAATGAATGAATATTTGTTAAAGTAAAACCACACTTTCTTCCAAATCCCTCTTTTTTTACTTTCGCTTTTTACAATTCTAAAATTCAACTCTAAAACCCACCAATTCTCTCTCACTCTCACGCACTCTCTCTTTCTCTCTATTTTTTTTTTTTAAATTTCTCTCTCTAAACAAATTTGATGTTGTCTGTGATTGTCACTGTTACTTTGCATGTGATAGAAAGAAGAAGATGGAGCAGCAGCAGCAGCAGCAGCTTCTACATTTTTGCGATTCAAAGCATCCCTTGGTCTTCGTTCCAAACTTCGTATTTGTACAGACTTGTTGTGGATGTCAAGAATCAATTGATGGTCCTGGCTACTGTTGTAAAGAATCAAGATGCCCTTTGTACATGCATCATAAATCATGTGCGGAAGTACCCCTTGGGTTGCACCATCCCTTGCACCCAATCCATCCTCTTATTCTCTCTCCCTATGAGATAGATTATGGCAAAGACATTCAATTTAGCAATTGCCTACTCTGCAATGAATCTCGCAACCAATACACTTATCGCTGTTTCCGCTGCGACTTCAACCTTCACCTCACATGCGCTTCTTTACCGTTCCCCACCATGGAGGCTGAATTCCACGACCACCCATGGACCCCCATTTTGAAGTCGTGCACATTCACTTGCGACCTTTGTGGCAGAGAAGGCAAAGGTATGCCCTACCTGTGTCATCTATGCAATTTCTGGGTTCATGGAAGATGTGCTTCTTTCCCACGCATGGTCAAAGTTGTGCGTCACAAGCACCTCCTTCATCTCACCCATTCTTCTCTTAAATTCCATCAACCCAACACCCGATTTTGCCAAATCTGTGTTCAAAAGGTGGACGCACGCTATGGGCTTTACTATTGCTCCAGTTGTAATTTCGTTGCCCACCTCAATTGTGCTATCGACAGAAGAAACAAGGAGAACATAAATTTGAAGGAATTTAAAGATGTGGATGAAGTTCCAGAGCTGAATGAATCGGCTGACTCAACAACTTACAAAGTCAAAAAATCCAATATGAAGGACGGAACTCAAATAGTCGAAGAAATTAAACACACCAGTCACGAGCATGACTTAAAGCTCACGAATGCGGTTCCAAACAACCAAATATGTGATGGGTGCGTAAGAGCCATTCTCACTCCGTATTATAGTTGTGTAAAGTGTAGATTCTTTCTTCATGAATCTTGTGCTAAATTACCCCCCAAAAAAAGACATCCACTTCATCAACACCCACTTATCCTCCTCCCAAAATGTAAGTTTTTTCAGTGTAATGCCTGTTCTCGGTATTGCAATGGCTTCACCTATAAGTGTGAGGAATGTGATTTTTATCTAGATGTTCAATGTAGTTTGATCTCAGACATCCTCACCCACAAAGGTCATGAGCATCCACTTATCCTCTCCTACACCACACACAAACAGAAATGCAGTTGCTGTAGTAATGAAGGCGAGCAAGTATTCCGTTGTAGCACTTGTGAATTTGCACTAGACTATAAATGCGCTACACTACCACATTCAGCAAGGTACAACCAACATGAGCATCCCTTCACTTTATGTTATAGACGTGAAGATGACTCTGGTGAATATTATTGTGATATCTGTGAAGAAGAACGAGACTCAAAACAGTGGTTCTACTACTGTGAAGATTGTAGTTATCTTGCTCATTCTAAATGTATTCTTGGTAGATACCCAAATTATAAGGAGAGGTGATTAAACATTTGACTATCACTCACACCCCCTTATTTTCATTGAGGAAGCTAAAGACCACCCTAAATGTGACAAATGTGGTTATCTTTGCGAGGGGTTTATCTATCAATGTGCCCGATGTAATTTCAATAGGCACTGTTACTGTGTATAGAAAGGAAAATTGTGGCTTTCAATTTTTCTTTTCTATACTAGACTTTCCAAATAATTTTCGGTGCATGAAGTTTGTTTAATGATAGTGCAGTAATTCTTTTTAATTCTCATTCATGTCATCATGGTTCAGATGGGACATCAATACATCGAATCAACTCATGGTTGTTTGTGTTTGGTTGTACCCTGCCTTGTCCACATATGTTAGAAACTTGTAGATAATATGATTTTTTTAGTTCTTAATGTTTTATGGTACTTTTTTTTAGCAATGGAAGGCACTAAGTGTGAAACATTGAGTTCAGGGATGATGAACATATATTGGAACTAAAAGGCAAACTGCAGCTATTTCTTATTTGTTATGTATACTTGTTTTTCCTCTCTTTTCCGTTTTTATGCTTTTGCTAAAAAAAGCATGCTTTTGTTTCTTTTCCCTGAATAAATTTTTATGCATTCTACTTTTGTCCAATTGTGTTATTATTATTATTTTTAAACAATGCTGTGGGCATATTATGATCATCCAACTGTGTCCTCTTTTTCCACTACCCGATTCTTATGTAATTTGTTTCAGTCTCCTGATAATTGTGCAATAAACATAGCCAACATTATTTTACCACCATGAGACACAGTACTTGGCATCTCTTCAGCTTCTCTATATCCCTCTTGTTATGGTTAAATGATTAATATTCATTTTTCAAAAGTCCTTCATTGACAGTTATAATTGGTAGCAATCCTTTTCAAACTTGCCAGATACCACTTTCAAGGTACCATTTTCTCCCCTCAAATTTAAACTTAGGTTAGGTTCTTGTTACTTAGGAGTTCTTCTTTAGCACATAGGCTTCTGCATTCCGCTCAAACGAGTTCCCAGCTTCATTCAGAAAATCCACCCTAACATTTTCATTGGTCATCTTTTGCCCACACACTTCCAAAGATTTTGTTGTTAGTAGGATCTAATGGCTTCCTTGGCCATAGCCTTGTGGAATACCCATGGTGTTGAAATCAATCTAAGGGGGGCAGAACCTGCAAGAAATACAGAATGGCAGAGTAAACAGAATGGAATGAAATCAATCAAGGGATTTGTAAATAATATTGACAGCCCAAAAACGGAGACTTGGCTTGAGGTCGTGAATAATAGAGAGCTTAAGAATGGAGGCTCAACTCAAGCTTGTCAAGACTCAAGACTAACAAAGAAGGCCTGAAAATGGAGATTCATTTTGAAAATGAAAGTGTGAGCTTGATTAGATTTAGGGGTTTGTTCCTTTTTGTTTTAAATGGTTTGTTGGATATCAAAGATGAAGTTCTTGAGCTTATTAGTATTGATTGGCTTAATATTAGGTAAAATTTTAAAATTGAATGAAATGGGTATATATATTTTTGTTATTATTAAGCACTTTCGAAAATGATACTACAGTTGTTTGAGACATATAATAGTTGAAATTTTATGCTATTTTGACCCACTTTCAAAATTTTATACTATTGTTGTTAGCACAAGAATGCTATTTGCACACATTTTTGTCACTTGTTTTTCTCACCTGGCCTTTAAACCTTCACTTCAAATCAAAACAGATATAAGATTTTTTCAAAAATGCTATAGTTTTTCCCGTGTTGTTCAAGGTCTGTAATTGAGGCAAGTTGAAGAGCCTTTCATGTTAGCTCCTTTTGTAATGATTTAGACTATATCATAATCCAGCACACATGCTATAAGATGCTACCTTTTCTTCCTCCCTTTTGTTTTCTTCCTAATTGTTTGTATTTACTTGAAGTTCTTCATGTAATGGCTTCCTATGCCATGTCATCTTGTAGGTCACTACTCTGGACATTAGTAGACACAGACTTATCATTATCCATGGCAATTCTAATTTTGGATTTAGTGTTAGTTTGATCTGACTTTGAGTCATAAGTGAATTTTTATGAAATTAATGTTTTTTTTCCTGTGCTGTATCTTTTGAGCCTTTATTTGTTCTTGTGCCATTGTTCATAGTCTTTGAGAGATGAGGAGAGGTTAAGGAACCAATTGGCATTTATTGGAACTCCAGGTATTGGATATGATTATACCACAAACTTTCATTTGCTCATACCTAAGTTACCAAGCTTTAAGGGGTGGTTTTTGAGTGATGCATTTGTAAAAATTTTGAATTTCATTCTACCTCTTTATTGTAATTCACTTTTGGTCATATTCGAATAAAATTTTCCTCTATTTGAGCTACACTCTTCTTTTTTACTCTGATGTGCAAATGCAGATAGTCTTCCATTCTCCAGTGGGGTTCATTAACAGTATTTGAATATAATGGGTGGAAATTTAGAGAAGCAACGTTTTCAACCTCTTATTCTCAGGTATCTTCATTCTTACCCTCCTATGTTCTCTTTAGGAAGCCTTCTTTTTCTTTTATTTATTTATTTATGAATTTTTGGGGGGTTTTCACTTTTGGAGTTAAATGAATCTCTATATTGTGTTATTCAGTTATTGTTTGTTCATTTTCTTGCTTATACACAACCAATACAAGTTCAACTTTTAATGTCATTGTTATAACTTAGGCATAGAGCAGTCATTACAAAATATAATAAGGTCATATTTGTTTTTAATAAATACCCCTCTCTCCCCCTTTAGAAGATCAAATACTCAATTGCTATGATGATCAGTATCATGGTTTGGATCAACCTGTTTGATGAAATGGCTGTCTTCTTTAATATTACTTTGGTCGCACTTAAGATTGTAATCTATTAAAATGTTATTTTGTTTAGAATAATGAAAAATGTGACAAGTGCAGCCTTGTCATTTTGCCTCTGTTTTATAATTTTGCGAAGTGTAGCTTCTTTCTTCCTAAATCATTTGATTTGTTAAATTACCTAGTAAAAAGCCACACTCACTCACTCACCTCCCAAAGACACACTATACAAGACTGATTGTAATAACTGCACTCTGCCTGCAAAGGATAAGTATTAAAATGTCCAGGCAATTTTTCTTCCAAAATCTTGTTATTTTCTCAATTAGGGGCCTGCAATCATGATAGCTCAGCTTACAGGGACTGGAGCCATACCCAGATATCTAACTAGGAGACTACCTTCCTTAGATTGACAAAGCATCCAAAATCTGGTTCTTTAGATCAGTAGATACACCTGCACAATATACTTTATGTTTAGAGCATTAATCACCCAGCCAGAAATCACTTTAAACTCTTCTAAAAAATTTTCACTAAATGGACTGGGAGTAGATCAGCTCTTCTGAAATTTATTCAGTCATTTGCAAAACAAAGATTAATAAGCTTCATATTCTTATGTCTGAGATGGAATTTGAAGTCCTTGCAACCAAGAAATCTCTTCTCTAGCATCTGAGCTAGGAACTCCATTGCTAGCACAAACAAATAAGGGGACAATGGATTCCTTTGTCTCAACTCTGTAGCTTCTCGAAAGTAACCAGCTAGTTCTCAATTTACATCCACAAAGTACTTAGGAGTGGTAATGTACTCTCCCTCACACAATTGACATATTTTGTGGGAAAACCCACAACCTGAAGGCACTGAATAGTAAACCACCATTCCACTGAATCATAAGCTTTCCTAATTTCCACCTTGATGGTACACCTGCCTTGGACATTTTCATGAATTAATAGCACACTCTCCAGGAACAAAGGCAGTTTGATTGGGGCTAATAATATCATTCAACGATGCTTTAAATTTATTAGCCAAGATCTTTGTGATGCACTTATAAATGAAAATTGCAACAAAAAATGGTCTATGATCCCCTATGCTTGAAGGATTGTTTACTTTAGGGACAAGAGTAGTAATGTTGCATTCACATCTCCAAGTAGCCTACCTGAATTGAATTGTGATTGGATAGAATGGACTACATCTGATTGGATTACAGGCCAAGCTTTTTTGAAGACACATAATCTAGTGGATATCCAAACTTAAAACTGGCCTCTGTAATGTTTCTATGTGATCTGCTGCAATATTTTAGTCTTGAACCTGATGAAAATCTCCCCACATTTCTTGAGGCAGATGCCCCTTAAAGGTGCCTAACAGATTCTAATAGTACCCCACGGCTAATTGTTTTACCTTTTGAGGATCCTATTCCCAGGAGACTGCAAAATACACTTCTGCACAACATATAATTTCATTTTAGCATACTCCACTTGTTTATCCAAATTCCCATATATTTATATATTTTTACTCCTTAATACCTGCTTCACAGCGTTTGGCTTAATACAACCTAAACATAGGGACCCCATAAACATCCATTCTCCAAGGCTCCAAGCTTTCTTAATCCAATCTAAGAAATTCTGATTTTTTTCCCAAAAGTTAAAAAAATGTAAAGGCTTTAGGACCAAAATTTCTCCTCTCCCTCAGTTGCCAGCCTACTCTGTTCTGCTCGAAAAAAGCATTCTCCAATCTTGAATTGCAGCATCACAATACTGTTCTCTTTGGGTCCACCTAGTGTAGAGGGCCCTACAATGTCCAGCCCATTCTTTCCCAGTCTAAATCCTGCTCAAAATTGACGATTATGCCGCTCTCACCCACATTCCTAACAACTTTACCTGCCAAATAACTCATCCGTACTCTCCTCACCTAGCACGTGTGCTGCACTATCCATCTTCCTTGCAGAATACCTAGCCATTGATGAACCAGAGAAACTCACATCTTCATACACCATTGACAAGCCAAGTAAATTTACTTCTTCTGTAGCTTTTCCATTCTGAGTCTCAGCCACAACATCAGCACGATTATGAATTGTACTGAGTTTACAATCCTCTAATAACTTGGATAGTTGACTTATCTAGTCTAATTGAATGCACTCTTGGATAATCTTTAAAATTCCAACTTCATTTTTCTGGTAAAATTGCTTATTATTTTGTTGCAACCATAATTATTAGTTATACCTAAATTAAAAATTCTTTGAAGGAATATGAAATTTATTTGAAGTTATTGTAGGTAAAAATGTAAAGCTGGACTTTTCTTCTAAAAGGTGTTTACTATTTTGCTTAATACCCAATATATCAACATTGTAAACTTTGTTGCGTTCTAAGTATGGAGAAATCTTCTTGATTGAAAGGGAAAGTTGTGATGACCAAAATAGCCAATGAAGGCAACCATGCAATCTTAAAGAAGATAAGAATTGAGACAAGCGGACAGTGAAACCACCAAAAACGGAAACTCTGGTTTTCATCTGAATAGATCAATTTCATGACTTGCTTTAATTTTTTTCCCAATGTGATTCATTTTAGAAAAAAGTGTGCATCTTTTGAGTTTGGTAGTGGACCCACTGGAACATTGGAGACATAATGTGACCATCCAGGTAGAAATAGGCTAGCTCCTTCACCCATCTGTTGACTTGAGTAACTTTGTAAGAGTTTCAATATAATTCAAATTCTGAAAATATTCATAAGTTCAGGCCATTTCCTTTAATATGGTGTATACATCTGAAACAAGTGAGATTTATGAATATTCTACTGCATGTCAGTCACTTATGACAAGAATGTACTATTATTCATTTGCATTGCATACAATTTTTATGACAAGAATGTGAAAGCAGCTATTTTCTTTAACCTGAGATGGGGTAAAAAGTTGTGAACAATTCTATAATGGTGAAATTTCCTTATTACCTTTAATAATAGTTTGTTACTTAACTTTCTCAGCATTTCTTTTATTGTTGCAAATGATGATAGCATGTATTTGTGTAATCTTTTAGTTCTCTACTTCAAAATTGGTTAGTGAGCTCCAAAGATGCGAAAGCTGATTAAAGTTGAAATAATAGTGCAGCTCAAGGATTCATTTTATAACCCTGTTATGTGTAACAATCAAGGTTGAATTTTGACAGTTCTTCAATCAACAACTCTGGTTTTCAAGTCGGATGTTTGTGGATAACAGATTCTAATAGTACCCCCATAGCTAATTGTTTTACCTGTTGAGGATCCTATTCCTAGGGAGACTGCAACATACACTTCTGCACAATATATAATTTCAATTTAGCACGCTCCACTTTTTAGCCAAATTCCATTTATATATCTATATTTTTACTCCTCAATGCCTGCTTCACAGCCTTGGCTTAATACAATCTAAACATAAGACCCCATAAACATCCATACTCCAAGGCTCCAAGCTTTCTTAATCCAATCTATGAATTCTGATTTTCTTCCCAATTTTTTTATAAAAAAAAAAAAAAAAAGCAAAGGCTTTAGTACCAAAATTTCTCCTCTCCCCCAATTGCCAGCCTACTCTGCTCCTCTAGAAAAAAGCATTCCTAACAACTTTACCTGTCGACAACTCATCCCTACACTCCTCACTTAATGCGTGTGCTGCACTGTCCATCCCCCTTGCAGAAAACCTAGCCATTGATGAACCAGAGAAAGTCGCATCTTCACACACCATTGACAATCCAAGTAAATTTACATCTTCTTTATCCTTTCCATTAGGAGTCTCAGCCACAACCTCAGCACAATTGTGAATTGTACCGAGTGTGCTATCCTCTAATAACTTGGCTGGTTGATGGTTGAGTTATCTAGTCTAATTGAATGTACTCTTGGATAATCTTTAAAACCTTGCTAGGTGAAGAGACTACTTCAAATCCTGTTTGATAAGTTCAAGGCTTAATTAGAAAGTGTCATTGTTACATGGCACTTCAAAATTTACAGGGTAAAAAACATTATCAGTGACTTAGTTGGGTACTTGTGTTCAAAAAACCATGCTTGAGTTTCTATTCCCCGAAGTAATTTTTATGCGTTCTAGTACTTTCCAATTGTGTTATTAATATATTTGTTCTTGAAAACAAATGTTAGCATATCCTGTGGCTTATAGCAGATAAAAATGAAATAAAATTGACATTTTTGTCTCTATATATTAGACTACAAAACGTGGATCATGGTCGTTGAGAAGCAATTTTGACCATCATATGGTGGAAGCATTCCTACTAAATATTGTATTAAGAAAACCGCTCCTTAAAAGGACCAATTAGAAAATGAGTGATCCTCTTCTCTTGGTTTTATATCAGAGTTGTGGACATGGAGATTTATTGATTGATACAATATCGACTGTGTGAAACATATTGTGTTTTTTTTCGTCCTAGCAATTTTATTTAATGGTGGATGAGGTATCAATATTTGAAATCGTGTGAAACTTTATAGTTTATAGTATCACTTTAGATTTCAAAAGAACATACCTAAAAAAAAAGGTTAAGAGTCTTATGATTCAGTGATAGTGTTTGGTTCTCATCATAAGGAGACTTTGGTTTTGAATATCTCTACTCCCACTTATTGTAAGAAAGAAAAAAATACAACTAAATGAGCCATTAGCAATTTGTTGGTGGGAGACTTTCTAATGCCTAAGTCAAAAGCGATTCTCAAAAAGCTAATTGGGAATGCGCGTATTTCTTGATCTGGGTTAAGTATTTGTTCATGCTTTCTTCTTGATATTGTTTGATTAACATTACAAGCCTACAAAGAGACTTTGGTTTCGAATATCTTTACTCCCATTTATTGTAAGAAAAAAAAAAAACCTGATCTCTATCATACTCAAAAGTTACTCACTTTTTGATTAGGTGGTTGCATTGGCTTTGTGGTCTGTACCTATATATTGCAAACGGGTAAGAGAAAATGCATTGTCAACTTACTCACCAACAGCCATGGCACTAATCTTATGTTGGAACTTTTGCTTTCTGATTGGAGGCACCTTCTTGATCAACTTCCACACAAACACAATCAACCATGTCTTCCGTGAAATAAACCAGTGTGCCTGCCGATGCATTGGTTGGGCACTTCATAAGTTGTCAAGTATATTTTGTACACCTACCTACCTCCTATCCTGTGGTAGTTAATTTGCTAGCCCTTGACTTTGATAAAGCTTAGCTCTATTGTAATAGAACTTCTTTTGTTTAAAAATGTAATTTCCCTTGACTTTGATAAGGCTTAGATCTAATCGGTTTTTTACTGGTTTTTATGGCATATTTGGTGTAATAGAATTACTAAACAAAAAATCGAATCAATTTTTGACAAATTTCTAACAAAATCCATTGAATTTATCGGTTTTACTATCTTTATGAAAATCCAATCAATTTTGATATACATTTCTAGCAACGAGAATTACCAGTTCAATTATCAGCTTTAGAAGTGAAAATATTAGTAGAAAGCTGATAATTTTGACAGGTGAATAATTTAAGTTTTGAAAATGATTCACTATTTCCATTTATCTCCAGTTGCACAACTTAAATTGGGTTCACATAATTGTTTTAATGGGTAATTAATTAATTCATAAATCCACTAAATAATAAACTTTGTGATCTAAACCAGTACTCTCCATCTTAACGGCAACATTGAACATCCTAAAAAATTATTGGGGCTAAATTAATACTATATATGGTTCAACAAATCCAACTGAAATTTATAATTAAAACAAAAGCAATCAAAGTGAACCTTGACGCATAACTTAGAAACATGTCCAAAAAGAGTGGTCTTAAAAAACTTGAAACGATACGTTTAAAGGGTCTATGAATTTGGGGAAGAGAGGGGGCGATATTTCAAGCGCCGAAGCGCGCGAAAACGGAATTATGTCGCTTGAGATGACGTTGTTTTGAAAATACAATATTGGTTCAACACATTAATAAATTGCCAAATTGGTTCATTTCATTTCCCCCAACATTTTCTCTACCACTCTACGGAGTCTTTATGGTCCATTTTTTTCCCAAGAAAATACAATAGTAGGAAAAATTGAAACCAAAACTCAGAAATCTCACAACAACAGCTTGGACTTGAGATCAGATCTGTAAGATCTCTATTCCTCTCCTCTTTCCTTTCTATTTTACACTCCCATTCCTTCCTTTTGTATATGTTAACACTTTTTGATGAATTCGGGTTTGAATCGCTTCATGTTATATTAAATCTAAATTCATACATGTTTATGCTATGTTCCGTCTAATATTATTTGAAATTTACTCTTTTGTGTTGTTTATTATCATTATTGTAATAGAAACAGATACTGTAAGAACATTGTTGTAATAGTTTTGAAAAAAAAAAACAAGGGGGAGATTTGATTGAATATAAACTCAAATTAGGTTTCTATGCTTAATTTGTTACTATGAAAAGATATTGGCATCATGCTAGGGAAAACTGAATATAGAAATCTTTTTTTTTCCCCACTTAAATGAAAATGAGTGATGGATCCTCGGCAAAATTTTTTAAATAACTATAAAAATCAAACTATATCATTAGTTAGCCAAAGTTTGAAACAAATTTGGTATATAACAAATCGAGTCCTTTAGACTCGATTTTGGAATGCTAAATTGAGTGCACTGATCTCGATTTCAACCTCATTCGTAGCTAATGTGGACACCTGGTCCACGTCGGCATAGAAATCGAGTCCTATGGATTCAAGTTCTGTCAAATAGAAATCGAGTCCATAGGACTCGATTTCGTATCACCTAAACCCAGAAATCAAAACGCTGAAGAAGAAAACGCTGAAGAACCAGAGATGAAAACCCAGGCAAAACCTAGAGATCAAAACGCCGAAGAAGAAATCCAGAGAACAAAACATCGAAGCAAAACCTAGAGATCAAAACCCAGAGATCAAAACGCCGAAGCAAAACCCAGAGATCAAAAAGCAGAGATCAACAACCAAAGATAAACAACGAAGAAGAAAGAAGCAACGATGCAAAACCTAGCAACCCAGGCGCCGATTCAGGTGATGGAAATCGGATTGAGCATGTGGTTTCTCCCCACCGCTCCAGTGGAGGAGAAGAACATGTACCCAGCAACTCAGGCGTCGATTCTGACCAAACCCAGGCAACGAAAACTTCAGGCGATGGAAATCAGATCATGGTTTCTCACCGCCGCTCCAATGGAGGAGAAGAACACCGAGTGGAGAGTGGGTTTGATTTGTTTGGATTTGATTAGTTCACGAGTTTTTGGGGCTTGGAAGTGGAGAGTTGCTGAAACAACGCTCGGTTTTTGGGGCTTGGCTTGGAAGAACACCGAGTTGGTTTTTGGAACAACGCTCAGTTGCTGAAATAGAACTTAAATTTCTCAAACAAAATGAAATCGAGTCCTAAGGACTCGATTTCTATTTGACAGAACTCGAGTCCTCTGGACTCGAGTTTTATGCCGACGTGGACTCCTTGTCCACATCAGCTACAAACGACCTTGAAATCGAGTTTATTACACTCGATTTAGCATTCCAAAATCGAGTCCAAATGACTCGAATTGTTAAATACCAAATTTGTTTCAAACTTTGGCTAACTAATGATATAGTTTGATTTTTATAGTTATTTAAAAAATTTTGCCTGGATCCTCCATATACTATTAGATTGACTGAGAAGAGTCATATGATATTGAATGTTTAGGTGATGATTATGTTTAGTGGCTAATTGAAGAAAAATGAGCATTTTGAGTGAGCATGATAAAGAATTTAACAAATTAGTAATCTATTTTCATCTAATTTCAGCTTTATTAGTGTATGTTAAATTATGCCATTAAATATATTGTTTAACTCAAAAAACACATGTGGGTAAAGTGTTGTTTTTTCTAAATTACAAGTAGATAAAATATCATTTTTCTAAACACAACTGGTAAAAGACATCAATTTTTTTCAAAGCATGTGATCTATATGCATAAGTTTTGATGACAAGTTCTAACAGTGTCCACTTGGGTGCCATAGCTTATTTGCATAGTATTTATCAAAAATATTGTGACTGCAATAAATGAAGACCAGTATTGACCCCATTGATAAGAGCAATATATGCAATTTGATGGTGAGTTTATAACAAAGAGGAAAAGTGTAGGAACAAATTTTGGTATCTTGGAAACAACTGGCTTTGCCCCTCAATAAAAGTGAGTCTTTCGGGTTTGTTCCATTTGAGCTCATTTACTCTAATGTACATGGAGCATCTCTAATTCCTACTGTAGTGGGATTTTGTCAGTTTTCTTGATGACTTTATACATTACACTTGGATATTTTTTATGAATAATTATTTTGAGTTACTTAGTTACATGACTAAAATCTATTGACATGACCATGCTCTTGAGTACAAACTACATGACTTCCATAGTGTTCTAAAATTATATGGCATCACTTCTTATACATAATGATATAGAACTTCACAATAGATGATTGAGTCTAACGTAGACGTCAATACATTTTGTTCATGCTCTCATTCTTTTTGTATTTGCTACTGCATTTTTCTAGGGCAAAGCTACGCTTGCTGTCGTCCATATAGGACAAGAAATTTTTTGTTTTAATAATACAGCAGCTTTATTGGATGGTGTTAAGGACATTTAATATATATATATATATATATATATAGAATAAGAAGAAGAAAGGCAGAGGTTGCGAGTTTGGCATTTTTATTCAAAAAAAGGTCGCCAGTTTGGTAGTTCCAATAGTATATTATAACTACTCTGAACATGAATCTGATTCTATGATATTAAGTAAATTTCAGCTTTAAAACATCTGTGCATATGATTAGGTCATGGTGAAGATTACTAAGTTCAGCTAGCTGTAGTTCAGTGCCCAAGAAGTTGTATCTATTACGTTACACCTTCACAGATAATTATCTCAGAGGAGTTACTAGACAGGTAGGTAGAATTATCTCATACCCGGAAATCACTGTTAATGGAACCACTTCCCTGTAACCACAGTTGTGAAATAAATGAAGCTGTCATATTTTCTTGATTCAGGCATGTATTGCCTGCATTCTATCTTCTACAGCCAAAAGCCCAGGACAAACATACACTGATTTGTGCTATTTATAACCGTCATGTTGTCACATACCATTGACACATATACCATGTTACTATTTTGGGATATATCTTATGAATTTTAACCATGTTTTCTATTTCTGGTTGATTTTGATATCTTGGCATTTTGAACACACCTTATGATTCATCAGCAGAGGTAGAAATGCTTTATTCTTCTATAGTTAAAGCCATGTTTGAGAACAATCGGTAACCCAAAACTTCAACCAAACATGTTGATTGGATTTAAGTTTTAACATTTGGATGGTGATGTTTGTATGCTGCTTTATTGAAGAATATGGAAGATGATACTGCTTATAGATGCCTCCAATCATCTATGTGAATAATGAATGTTGGTGATGTCAATTCAACACATCATTGATCTAACTCGCTGCATGGAGGTCCCTTCTTGTGAAGTGTACACTGAAGAAAAAAAAAGGGATGGAGGTGGTGGGGTGATTGGATTTATGTCAATGGCATGTGCATGTAGTTAGTAGTTAAAAAAAATAAAAATAAAAAAAAACCTAATCTACCATATTTTTCAAAGTTTGGTAAATACTTAAAATTGCTGTGATGGCAATAGACTATGGTCTTATGCTCTATTAAATAGTTCTGTGCTTGCTAAACCTATCTTAATTGCAAGGATCTGGTTGGCCAACTTAATGACAAAACTTGTCCTTTATTAGGAGAAGCATAGTTCAAATTCTCATTCTTTATTATTTTAATTATCGTAATTATAAAAAGAAGAAGATATTATTCAATTTTGAAATTTGGGAGACAATTAACCCTTTAAATATTTAACTATAAGTTGCTAATATATATATATATATATATATATATATATATATATATATATATATATATATATATATATATATATATATATCCTAGTTTTCATGTACAAACTTAGATTTTATCTCTTTGGGTCCACCTAGTGCTGAAGGCCCCACAATGTTAAGCCCATTCTTGCCCAGTCTAAATCCATCTCAAAATTGATGGTTACTCACCCACATTCCTAACAACTTTACCCGCCAACAAATCAGTTCTACTTTCCTCACCTAGCGCATGTGCTACACTGTCCATTTTCCTTGTAGAAAACCTAGCCGTTAATGAACCAGAGAAACTCGCATGTTTAGACACCATTGACGAGCCAAGTAAATTTACATCTTCTTTAGCCTTTCCATTTAGAGTATCAGCCACAACCTTGGCACGATTGTGAATTGTACCAAGTGTACTATCCTCTAATAACTTGGATGGTTGAGTTATCTAGTCTAATTGAATATACTCCTGGATAATCTTTAAAACCTTTATAGGTGAAGAGACTAATTCAGATCTTGTTTGATAAGTTCAAGGATAAATTAGAAAATGTTAGTCAGTGTCATTGTTACATAGCACTTCTAAAAATTTTGGGGTAAAAAACATCTTTTGTGACTTAGCTAGGCACTTGTGTTCAAAAAATCATGCTTCAGTTTCTATTCCCTGGAGTAATTTTTAAGCGTTCTAGTACTATCCAATTGTGTTATTAATATATAAATATATATTTTTAATAATGCTATATGGATATGCCTATACCGATCATCAAATTCTATCCCCTTTGTTTCTTACCCAATTCTTATGTTCAGAGTTTTTTCAGTCTATTGATTACTATGCAATTACCATACCAAGCATTTTTTTTTTCCATCATAAGACAGAGTGCTTGGCATTTTTTGGTTCTCTACATGCCTCTTGCAGTTGTTAAATGGCTTATATTCATTTTTCAAATATCCTTTAATGACAGTTATAATTGACAGGAATCCTATTGTGATTTGTTTGATATCATTTTCAAGGTACTATCTTCTCCCCTTGCATTTTAAGTTAGGTTAGGTTCTTCTCCCAACATATATTTAGGTTCAATCTACTTCATGTGTGATGGCATTGCTTAAATAGTAATCAACTTGACAAGAGCTAAGTACTACTATTATTATCCAACCAGATAATAAGACATGCTTTTAATTATAATTGTCAAAAATAAAAATATGCTTAAAATATTTTCCTTGGGTTTATTTTAAAAACATCTTCAAATTTATCTTAATTTTTCCAGCAAATTGGATTGGTAGAAATGCCAGAGTTGGCCTCTGATCTGCTAAATTTATTAAGATGTGAGGCACAATTATGATTGGACATATAGTTGACCAATGACTTGATTGTAGATTCAAATAAATGGGCTCTTGCTCTTGCTATACTTGTATAAAGCTTCAGTTACTAGATTTGGAAACTTAGTACTGTTGAAAAACCAAGCATGAAAGCAGCCAAAGATGTAAGAATTGAGCTAACTTCAAAGTCCTCTATTGCATACGAATGTAATGCATGATTTTTGGAGGAAGCTTCTAGTTACTTGGCCCTATTCCCATGGCATAATTAGGGCCGTCTCAACAACTTTGGGGTCTTAGGAAAAAATTTAAGTAGGGTCTTTTTATATTTAAATATTAATTAAATGATATTTATTGAATTTTTTTTATTATTTAAAATCTTTTTTTTTTGTTTGCTTTTTGAGATGCAAAATTACTAATTGGTGTGATAATTTATAATAATTGATAAAGTAAGAGTTTGCTTTAAAAAAAAAGATGTGATAAATCATTAATTAGTGTGTGGTGGGGCCAGCTGTGATGTGTTGTGGCCTGTGGGTAGACTGTGCAGTGTTGTGTGCATTGTGCAGTCTTGTCCACACTGGATTGAGATTTGATGCAATAGCTAGGGGCTAGGGCTATTGCACCATGCAATACTTTCTGGATGGTTCATATTAAAAGTTAAAAAGTTAACTTTTGATACCAACCATTGGATCAAGGAAGTTAAAAAGGTAAAAAAGTTGAAAGTTTAAAAAAAATTAAAAATTTTGAAAAAGTGAAAATGATGTGAGAGATATTGCATGGTGCAATAGCCCTAGCTATTGCACCGGATCCCAATCCGTCCACATTGCCCACAACTTGTGTGCAGTGTGTACTGTCACTGTGCAGTGTTGTGGGCTGTGCAACTTGTGCAAGACATGTTGTCCTATCAATCAAGCAATGAAGTAGGTTAAAAAAAATATAATTTAAAATATTTAAATTGAATAAAATCAAAATCCTAAATCTTATTTGGAAAGATAGAGAGGGAGAGAAGGTTACCTTTGCTATGCCCACAGCTCACGATGCTCCTCTTCAATTTTGAATTTACTGTGGCCTGAAGGGAATGAACAAAGAATGATTTCAAGCTAGACTGAGCTTGTAGAAAAAAATCAAGAATCAAGATGAAGAAAAGAAAGGTAAGAATATAGATGGAGAAGCAGAGACATAGAGAGATGAGAGATTTTTTCTTTTGTTTTAGAAATTTATAATCTCTATTTTAGCATATTTCAAGACAATTATGTTGTATTATTAATGAATTTGTCTAGTATTAATTTTGATTTTAGTATATTTCAAGAATGATTTAATGAATTTGTTTCCTAAAATTTAATTTTGTTAGCTAAAATTTGACTATTTTTGTTTTTTCCATTTTTAATCTTCTGCATTTTAGGATACAATAGGGTATTTTTAATGTATTTTATTGACCAATAAAAGTACTTAAATTTTTTTTTTGTAATTAAAATATATATATATATTAGTGGGGGCCTTAAGCGATTGTATCAATTGTATCAACAATTCAGCTGGCTCTGGGCATAATACTTGGTTTTGGAAAGTGAATAGTTGCTGAATGGGTACAAGTGAGATAGTAATGAGTTCTTACCTGTATATACCATTATGGTATTTTGAGTATGTGAATCCATTTTTGAGTTGGTCTCTTGCCTTATCTTTTTTCTCTTTTCTGATTTCAGTTTGCTGCGGAATTTGTCTTGTGATTAGAGTTTCTCACCTATGTTTTGTTAAGCATTTACATTAAACCAAATTTTGAAATGCTTCTTGCTAACAAGTCCTATTAAACAAAATATGGACGGGGGATTGAAATTTCCACTAGTGGAGATGCATGTGGTTTGGTATCATGCTAATAGAGATGATACACAAAAGCAGCCCACTAGAGAATTATTTCAGGATGGGCTTGATCTGAGGAAATGGGTGGCTTCTACATTTCCAAAACATGGTATATATGGATGTTCTAAATGCCTTGTTAAAACAGGGGGCAGATACATGGGCCTCAAGTTGTGCTTTACAAACGCTTGGGCAGTGCTGGATTTAAATAGTTGATGCAGTGTAGATTAGAAAAATGAGAATCCATGAAAGGACCATCTAAGTCTTTGGTAATGCTGAAGAATGCTTCGATGGAACAAAGATATTAAAGACCAAGCATGGAAAAGAAGATATATGGATCGTAATGTCAGTGAATCTTAGGATGTTGAAACTCGACTTCCAATTTTCTGTAGCAATTTTTTTTTCCCACTTTAGCTTCTGTAAATCATTTTGGAAAAGAGGGTCAAATAAGAGAACTTTCAAGAGATTAGAAGCAGACACAAGTGTGTTTTTCAATTTGAAATCTAATTGGATTTTCTCTTAGTTTTACCTATTATTATATATATAGATTAACCCATTTTCACTCCTAAATCTCTATTATTTCTCCTTTTTTATTTATTTATTTGGTGACTTTAAATGACATCATTAATTGGAACCTATTGAGTTAGTTGGAATCTATTGAGTTGGTTAATTAACAGGAAACCAATTATTAATTATCAGCTAAGTTGGCTTAATTTGGGTTAATTTAAACAATGCTAAATCAAAACTCAAGGATAATAGCACAGCTCGGAGAATAATTTAAGCAGCACAAGCTATCTCTTAGAAACTTATCCCGAATTTGAGGATATGCTGAAATTATAAATTTGTCATCAGACTCGGGGCACTAATCACTACATGATTCATCAGCTAACCAGTTCACATAAAAGCTTTTGAGGATAGATTGTTGCATTTCCAATATTTTTAGTTCTAAACACTTGGGAGAACGAGAGAAAAGTATTACTGAGAACAGAAAAGTCTACTAAAAATGAGTAGTTTAATTTTTTTTCATGGGGATATCAGTGACCACCTTCACACTGTTCTTTATTCCTCCCTCCACAATAAAAAAGTAGCTGCCATTTTATCACCAAGGCTGAATAAATCCTAGCATGTAGCAATGACAATTCTCCTTATACAGTCATCAATGTTGCACAAATGTGAAAAATCTCAGGCATCAGTAAACATATGCCACGCCTCATCTGCTACTGTACATACTACATGCACCATTAATCAAGAAGAATGAATAAGTAAAATGCAAAATGCATTGTCAACTTTAACTATTATATGAAATTATGAATAATTAATACCATCACACATAAAAGCTAATGCCATACACAATGTCAAACAAGTTTACATGCTTATAAATGCTTCATTATATCAAAAGCTTCTAGGAGGCTAAACACTCATAGGTAACCTCATAAAACGAAGAAGAGTGAAAACAAGGAGAAGGGTAGCTGAACAGGCAGAGTCGTCATTAACTAAGACTTCGTGCTCATCCATCCAAATTACAACGTGGCCAAGGAGATTTGACTAATGCAGAAAACATTATATATATATATATATATATATATCTGTTGGAACATTACAAATGCTGTGGGTCTTGAACCAAAGACCTCACCATCCACATAGAATTTGTAAGGGGATGAGGTAACAGATGATCTAGAACTCATTGGCTAATTCAACATAAAAATTGAGACAAACTTTCAATCTTAAGGAAGCCAAAGCTCACAACAACATGATGGGTAACAGATAATGTAAAGTTGGAAAAGAAAGAAAAGAAAATAGAGCATACCTGATCTTCTTCAAACGCTCAAGATCATCCCTGAGTTTCATGTCCAAACGCTCAAGCATTGGAGACAAAATGTTTTGTTTTTATGAATAAATTAGATCTTTTAATAGAACGTAATTAAAAATTTTACTAATTTGATGACAGGAGTAAAAATATAGTAGCTAAATTGAATTTAACCAAAAAAATCTAATTAGTAATAATAAATTGGTAAATCAGTAAATTGACTATATATTTTGATAGTTTTTTTTTTCTTCTTAAATTTTTCACAAGCTTATCAAACCACTCATTGATCTGACAGCAAAAATGGATCGGTTGGATGCATTGTGCACGTTAGAATTATGAAGGATTAATGACCAATTGGCACTAATATATTTGATAAGTAATTAAGTATCCGTTTGGATATTGCTGAAGCACAATGTCTTTACATTTCAGTTTTTTTTTTCATTGAGAAACGCGTTTCAATGCTATTCAGTGGATCCGTATACTGTTCTCAGAATTTACCAACCTTTTTTTCAACAATTTATTTTATAAAAAATAAATTTTACCATACTGTTTACACTTTTAAAAATTATTTTACTACGTAATTTTCAAGACAATTCAAACCGACACTGACCCATGTATCCCCATTAATACGTGCACCACGAAACGCAAACAACGACTTTATTATTGGTCAATAGACTCGATACTTCTATCCAAGAAAAAAAAAAGATTCATTACTAGTACAACTACGGAACTACCTCCCTAAAGTCCATCCCTTCTTTCAACTTGGTAGCACGTAGCGCACACAGGTAAACAAACCGCACTTTTTTCTTCTGCAACTCAACTCAAAATGAGTGCTAATAATAAACAGCACTCAGATTCTCATTCCTTGGTCCTCCCATGGAAGACGCGGATCTCTGTCTCCGCCCTCTCCGCTGTCACCGACTTTTTCCGCCGATCTGACGGCACCGTCAACCGCCGTATCCTCTCTCTCCTCGACGTCAAAGCAAGCCCAAATCCCAACCCCGTGAAAGGCGTCAAATCTTCAGACATCATGGTCGACGCTTCTCGCAACCTCTGGTTCCGCCTCTTCGTTCCCACGGCGGACACCGCTTCCACTTCCACTTCCACTTCCCTCCCCGTCGTGATCTTCTTCCACGGCGGCGGCTTCACTTTCCGCTCCCCTTCCTCCTTCGCATACGACGCCGTCTGTCGCCGTTTCGCTCGTACGCTCCCCGCCGTCGTTATCTCCGTCAACTACCGCCTCTCCCCGGAACACCGCTACCCATCTCAATACGACGACGGATTTGACGTCATTCAATACCTTAATCATCGCAGCAGCAGCGAACTCAAACAACTCCCGGATTTTGCGGACTTGTCGAAATGCTTCTTAGCTGGCGACAGTGCAGGTGCCAACCTGGCGCACCACGTGGCAGTCCGGGCAAGTCGGGAAGGGACCCAGCTCCAGGTCGTTAAGATTATCGGGTTGATTTCGATCCAACCGTTTTTCGGAGGAGAGGAGAGAACGGATTCGGAGCTCCGGTTGCGGAAAGGTCCGATCGTTTCGTTGGAACGAACTGATTGGCTTTGGAAGGTGTTTTTGCCTCAAGGGTCGGATAAGGATCACAAGGCAGTCAATGTGAGTGGGCCCAACGCGGTTGATATTTCGGGTTTGGAGTATCTGGAAACGGTTGTGTTTGTTGGGGGATTCGACCCGTTACAGGATCGGCAGAGGAGTTACTATGAGTGGTTGAAGAAATCTGGGAAACAGGTTCGCTTAAATCAATAGAAGGTCCTTATTATTACATGCTCATGGCAACATTTTTGGAACAGGCTACGTAGAATTCAACACATAATTCGCATGAAAGGAGAGTCATCTAAGTCTATGACAATTGGGGAGATGGCTAAGGAATTTAGGTATGTCTTCTTTTGTTGTAGTTTATGTATTTATTTTTAAAAATTCTCATAGAAGGCCACTCATATGCTTCTCTATCCCTAATAAAAGTTGTACACTATAATCTCTCTGTCATGAGAAAAGATTCTTGTAGAAATTGATACTTTGTTTTCAAAACTCAATTACATCATTTTAGTAAATCTAACATGATGATTTGAACCAAAGACAAAGCAAATGGAATATTTTTCTCTTAATAATTAAAATTTATCTTATATAAAAAAGAAAAAGTGATATTCTGTTAAAAAGATAAGTAAATTTTACCCAAAGTATGTATTTAAGAATCAATCAAAATTACTTATCAAAAAAAGAAATTGACACTTTGTTTTGCTTTGATTTTTTGGCTAGACTTGGTAGTAATGTTTGGTTTAAACAGATCTTGTGTTCTAATGGGCATCATATGAGTATGCCTTTCCAATTTGAGTAGATTTGATTTATAAAAAATAAATGGTTTAGTATTATAACCCATGAGATTCTGTTTGATTCTTAAAGAGAGACAATTAATGTAACAATTTGCCAACACGAGGGATTGAGCTTATCTTGTGTATGTAGTGCTTATATATTCTCACCCATTTTCCTGTTTTTTTTTTTTTTTTTTTCCATGTAAACATATTTATTTGGATCTCAGGGATTTTAGAGATCTGTGGAATGACTTGGCTGAACCTCTGGGAGGGAATGTGAAGACAAAGTAGCAACATTCACTACTTGGATTACTTTGGTAGATAGTATCAAACTTAAATGGTCTAAATCATCTAGTAAATGTTTGTGAATGTCCATTGAATTATGACATAATTCTAAGTAAAAACCTACGAGTATTATTTTAATCAACCCTTTTTCACTCCTAAATCTCTATTATTTCTCCTTTTTTATTTATTTATTTGGTGACTTTAAATGACATCATTAATTGGAACCTATTGAGTTAGTTGGAATCTATTAAGTTAGTTGGTTAATTAACAAGAAACCAATAATTAATTATCAGCTAAGTTTGCTTAATTTGGGTTAATTTAAACAATGCTAAATCAAAACTCGAGGATAATAGCACAACTTGGCGGATAATTTAAGCAGCATAAGCTAATCTCTTGAAAATATGCTGAAATTTCAAATTTGTCATCAGACTCGAAGCACTAATCACTACATGATTCATCAGCTAACCAGTTCACATAAAAGCTTTTGAGGATAGATTGTTGCATTTCCAATATTTTTTACCATTAAAAACCGTTATTTTGGTTCTTCATCCGAGATTTATAAGTTAGTACTATTAGTTCCAAACATATGGGCGAAAGAGAGAAAAGTATTACTGAGAATAGAAAAGTCTACTAAAAAATGAGTGGTTAAATTAAATGATCAAAACCAAGCACAAACTCAAGTAGATGCTAAGCAACATTTGGAGAGAGTGGAGTTGGTGGACAATAGGATTGAAGCTGGAAGTAAAGAATACCTACAAAGACTGAAAAGGGGCAAACTATAATTGAAGTAAAGAAAAAGATAATAGGATTGAAGCTGGAACAATCAAATATCAATTTCTAGGCACAAAGATCTGAAGAAAAATTCAAATATGATATTTCATAAAATTGAAGACTACCTACAAAGACTGAAAAGGGGCAAACTATAATAGCCTTTAGTAAACCAAAAATCTTTGCAATTAAATTATAACCATCCAAAAATCACATGTTAGTCACACAGCTTGTTAATTTACTCGACATAATAATAGATAAAACATGACATAAAAATAAAAGACAATGGACTAACAGAAACCCACACCCCCCCCCCCCTCCTTTTTTTTCTTTTCTTTTCTTTTGGGCTTAAATTTTCCTACATACAATTTGAGGAACAAAAAGAAAATGAGGTAAAGGGGTCAAGGGGAGCCTGTAAGGAAGATCATCTGATCTTACTAGGAACCAACATACTAGCAACCATGAAAGGAGCTGCAATTGTTTGCTCTAATATCCTCTATTATGTGAGATGAACTCATGAATCATGATCTAGATGCTTAGATCCCAGTTTTTAGTCTGAGACTCTTAATTGCAAAGGAAGAGAAGCTGATGAGCTCTAACTCAACCAATGCCTCGTCTACCCCATAAGAAAGAGTGGAAAATAGCATCATGGTTTCAAAACATGCTGGGTGCATTTAAACTCACCAATCAAAAATATTGCATAGGAACAGTTGCATGGGCTGTGGGAAAGACTAACACTAGATTCCAACAAGCTTAAAACTGGCAACTTTCTAAGATGGATGCAAAACTCAGTTAACTCTTTCATCCATATTTAGAAATAAGCGGGTCAGGAAAATATGGAAATAAATCAATAGTCCAACTATAGGTAGGGTGGTAACTAAGTGCTTCAAGAACAGATAAGAAAGAGAAACAATATGAGAGAAAACACTCACAAGTACATTATCAATAACAATCTTAACCCTGACAACAATTATTAGGCTTAAATCATAAATAAAGAATGAGCCTTCTTGTATAGCAGTAAATCCTTGTCCGCCAATGCCATCTGCTTTAATATGGGGCCTCACATAATGTGAAGTTAACAAAAATCTAACCCATAATCACCTCCAACCATAGCTTAACAACTGTTTAGTTCAGTGACCAACCATGAGGCCCCAACCCACTTCTTCTAATCACAGCACTAGACATTCCTACAAAGAATTGTACACCCAACACCACCCTCCACCAGTGAAAGTGTTTGGACTGTGGCACCAAGTGAAATCATCTATTGGAATGAAATCCTGATATCGCTCTTCTTTTAACTTGGATCTCAACCTATGAACCTTCCAAAAGATTAATATGGTTTCCAAAGCACCAAGTAAAAATTGGGCATGCACCTCAGGATGCTTTTCCAAAGAAAGGAATCCTTGTGACATCTTTGCTAATTTTAAAAATGAGATTGTTAACAAAAAAAAAAAAAAAAAAAAAAAAAAAAAAAAAAAAGATAAGAGAGAGAGAGAGATTCTTGTTCCCAAACACTGGAACTTTAAATGGAGAGTCAGACATTGCTTAATATTGCATTACCAACTTTTATAATAACTCAAAGCCAAAATATGGTTGGTAGTGGCTACAGGATTGCTTTCAACCAACCAATCTGACCAAGTTGAAGCCCTAGCTTAAAAGAGATCTTAGTCATGTAAAACAAGTATACTTCGTACCGTGGGAATAATAACCCCCTAAAATTAAACTTCAGATTGCCTCCAACTAACCAACCTAACCAAGTAGAAGCCCTCACTTGAAAAATATCTTAGTCGTGTGAAACAAGTATAGTTCACAATGTGAGCATAATAAAGATTCAGATTCTGAAAGGGTAAGTACCTTATCAAGGCCAAAGCCAAAAGGAGGCCACAACCAACATGTAAACCAGGATGTGAAAGTAATAAAAGTTGCATCCCAAAAGAAAAGAAATTATGATGGTTGGATGAGAAGGTCAAATTTCGTAAACAAAGAATACATTTCGAAATTATGTATACAAGATTATTTAACCACTAGAACATTTCAAATGAGTTTAGTTCTCTCACATGGAAAGATCCATTTTGATATCAATACACAACTTTCTGGAATGAATCTCACCTGATATGATGGGATTGTACCTCCAAATTATAATAGTAATATAAGATGAAATTTTTTTCAATTATAAAAATAAAAATATAAAAATGAATTTTTTTACAAACTAGAGTCCTCCAAATGCACTCCAATTAAAACGAACAATCAAGTTCACTGACCTCTCAACCTAAAAGCATGGCAACATTAGCCTTGATACTAAAACAGAGTATCAGTACATATATAACATAACTTCAGGAAAACATATATCAGCATTCTTATAGACAGCACGTTAATAATTCAGCATCACACCACCCATTAGTTTCCAGTATCTGAGTGAATGCGACACAAGCAGCCCTGAAAAACTTGTGTACATTAAATAGCATCATTTCGATTCAAATATTGGGTGATGGCACTAATTTCTGTAATAATCTCATCTAAAAAAATGGTTTTGTGCCTTCAAATTATAATAATAACAGAAGTGGGAAAAAAAATCACTAACTAGGGACCTGAAAATGCACAAATAAGATTTGCCAACATTTCAACCTTAAAGTATGGCACCCCTAAGATAAGCATGCATACATATCTAACCTAAGACAAACATATATAATCATTCTTATAGACAGCACATTGTTTCCATTTCAAAAATTAAAAGCATCATGCCATCCATAAGCTACCAGTATCTGAGAGAATGTGACATATATAGATCTGATGAACTTACGCACCTTCACTAATGCCAACTAAAATATTGAATACATCAGCATCAAAAAAAAATCCTTAAATGAAGGTGCAGTATGTTTTGAGACTCAGCACCATGTATGAAATTAGCATGATGGTTCTCTATGGAAATGTTCCAGATCATAGGAATCAATTAAAAATGATTCAGAACAGTTGATAATTTTTCAAAAATTGAATCAGTTTAAGGCCTGTTTTTCATCTGATACAGGCCTTTCTTTCTGTCAATTTAAACAACAAGGGCAATCAACTTTAAAACATCAGTGCATAATGGCAGGAAAATTAAAAGAAGAACAATCAGGGTGATTGAAACTATGTTAGCCAAGACAGCAATCAGAAGCCCCACGAGTCAAACTTTAAAAGAAGAAAATCTTAAAAGCCGTCTTTTTTTCTTAATTAAAACAGATTTGACCGTTTAATGGATTGATACCATCTTTATATGATATTCCACATCTTATGATCTACTATTACAACCTCTAGCTTCCCCTAAATGCTTCTTTCTCATTCTCTACACTTTGGTTGCCAGCTGTTCATCTTAACATCCTCATTACACTCATCTTTTAAGCACAAGGATGCCATAAAATGACTAACATAAAGCAATTTCAATGCCAGGAAATAACAAAACCAAGCACAGAAACAGAAACAGAAACAGAAACACACACACAGAAACAGAAACCTTGCACACTTATGATTTAACTCCAGAAACGCGAAACTGAGTAGTGCATAACATTGGAGCCAAAGCTAATTGCAATAAGAGTTAACTTATTGATTACGCCCGTCCAGCATGCACCCAAATTACACTGCATTAACAGCAATGCATAATATAAGACACACACACACACACATATATATTGATTGGTAAATAAAATGTTTTATTGAGTAATCAAATGAAACAGGATCCCCTTGTACACAGGTGGTGTACCAGGGGTCAACAAATTTAACGAAAAGTACATAAGAAATTATTCCAAGGAGGAAAGAGTGGCCACTTGAGGCAGCCATCCACTCACATAGAGATCATAATAACAATTATATATATATACACACACACACATATAATGCTACTACCAAATAAAGCATGAAGACCAACCATTTAAATGGATTGCGTCACAAATCTCCACCAATAAGACAACTGGCTATGAATTGGAGATTTTTAGTAATAGAATATATAGTTTGTAGCCCCTAAATATGCATCTAATCTGTTAAAGTTAGGAAAAAGATAGAACACAAATAAATGCAACGTTAAAATTACAAATCAAAGAAGAAAAGTAGCAACTGTGTAGTTTGGGAACTAATTAATAATCAGAAAGGACATAAATGGATGCAATTAAAGACTGATAGGCCACAGTTCCATCCCATGTACTAAGTTATGCAGTACGGCAAAGAATCTTAACATGGAAGTAAAAGATAATGCCATCCAGACAGCATGACTACAATGCATCAGAACAAAAAAAAAAAAAGGATAATTGGATACAGTCGGTGATTAAAACCCATAGATTTATAATATTTTCATACAGACTCATCCTGCACTGCCAAGCATAAAATATGATAAACTAACCTACTAATGAGTGACTTTCAAGATATTAGCTCTCCCAATCTGCCTTTTACAAAAGCACCAAACGGTGGCACTCAAGGTTCTCTTAATGCTAACCCACATCACAGGTTCCCAAAAAAAAAAATGAAAGGCATACATTTCAAAAAGTAAAATGCAGTGAAAGAAATTATGCCAAAGACAACAGCAGCATAAAAACAGAGACCATCACTTTTGTTGAAAAAAAAAACAAGTTGGCTAGCACTATACTGATTACAGACTTGAAATATAACACAAAACCTCATTCACTAATAAATACATATTCATACATTCTATCAAATCTAGTCCCCAAAAATTAAGTCATAGTCATTAAAGCACTATTCTGGCAAGGCATAGAAAAACCACACCTAGCAAATCCCATAGAGTAAAGACAAGACTTAATTAATAATTACTAAAGAAAACAAAAGTGTATACCATATACACATGGAAACTGTAATGCACATGCAATGAAGTAACTAGCCAATACATCATCCAAACTAGACTCTAACTCTCTAAGCCAGTGCTATATGTCTGGACTTCTAAGTAAGTAGTTACAGCTGCATCACAATTTTAACCATCTATAAGTAGATTAGAATAGCAAGATCTGTGCTCCAAGGTGTAGCAACTGGCAAAAAGCACATACAAAATAAATTGAACAAGTTATATCAAACTTTTGCAGCCTACAACTATAGGAACGCATGAAAGAAGCAATAACATATTTACATCAATCTTAGCATTACAGAAATATGATAATGCTTCTTGCTCCTTCAATCCAACAATTCTTTCTTAAAATTAGATAAAATCCAAAATTTATTGTTTTCCTCTTTGTTTGCATTACATCCCGAACTATTTGACATAGAATGTGAGGGATCTAAAATAAGTAAAGATAACATAATTGAAGCAGATTTCCCCAAGTCTCCCAGATGTCCATAACTACATTAAAAACTAAAAATAAATACCTAACTTTTAATCAAACAACTGAAGGTGACCACTAGCAATATAAAAATTCAACTCAAAAAAGAAATAATACATATTAAATAGATAGATGGTGCGGTTTTGGCTAGATAGATGGTGTGGATCATCTCCTCTTGCTGACTGCTATCCTGATTTATATAGGATTTGTTGAAACAAAGAGACGAGTGTGGCTGATCTAATGAGGTACTCCAATGGAGTCCTTCACTGGGAGATGCGTTTTTGTAGGGATGTTCATAATCGGGAATTGGAAGCTTTCTAGAGCTTCATTAATACCATTTATAGCACTCCCATAAGGGCGACTGGGGAGGACGAGATGTTGGCTACCTTGTAAGAGTAAGAGGTTTACGGTTAGTGCGTACTACCATCTTCTAGTTGGCCACGGTGATCAGTTTTTCCCTTGAAAAAGCATTTGGAAGCAAAAGATTCTCTCTAGAGTGGCTTTCTTTGCTTGGACCGCTGCCTTGGAGAAATGTCTGACAATTGACAATTAAAGGAAAAGAAATGTTTGCATTTTGGATTGGTGTTATATGTGCAAGTGTAACAGTGAAACCGTTGACCATCTATTCCTTCATTGTCCGGTTGCTCTGGAGTTGTGGGATATGGTTTTTGGTTTATTTGGAGTTTGTTGGGTTATGCCAATGTCTGTTGTTGAGCTTTTTGATTGCTGGCAAGGTTGTTTTGGTCGCCATCGCAATGGAGATATTTGGATGGTTGTTCCTCATGGTTTGATGTGGTGTATTTGGAAGGAAAGAAATAGTAGGTGTTTTGAAGACTATGAGCGTTCTATGCCTAATCTCAAGCTTCTTTTTTTCAGAACCTTATTGGACTGGTTCTCAGTGTGGAGAAACCATCCTTTTTCTTCTTTTTTGGATTTTCTTGATTTATGTAATTTTTGTATTTGATTTGTACTCCCCTGTATACTTCCCATGTACTTGGGTGTCTCTCTTTTTTTGTTATCAATAAATCCTTATTACTTATCAAAAAATAATAATTAAATAGGTACTATAACCAGATATTTCAATAGCATACATAGGCCATGTCAAGATACAAGAGATGAGAAACTTTCTTGCAGAAGCACTATAACTAGCTGACACACAAGAACAAAATGCTGTCCACACACTGAAGCAACAAGCAGAGCACCATACACCTATATTCAACTCTCATATAGGTGTATGGTGTTCTGCTTGTTAAAGATAGGTAACACCTATATTCAACTCTCACTTTTTTTTTTTTGTTGATAAATAATAGTCAACTCTCATATTGGCCAAACAATAGTTTCAAATGTACCTAATAGTTATATCCAGGATGCAACCAATAAGAAATAAAAGAATTCCTCAACAAAGTTGATCTTGGATAAATATGAGATAAGGAAATAAAGGCTACCTTAACAAGCTCATCTTTGAGAAATACAAATAAATCTTTTCCTTTATGACAAAACAACCAAGAGAAAGAGAGACTTGTCTTCATGAAAAAGCAACAAGTGAGATAAACCATTGAATTCTAAGTGCCCACACACATCTTAAGCATTGAATGAAAAGCATCTCTCAGTAATTAGAGATAATTCCTTCATGACAAAGCAACACCAGTCTTCATATCAAAGCAAAAGAGTGAGATACACCATTGAATTCTAAGTTGGCAAGTACACACACAAACATCTTAAGCATTGGATGAAATGCACCTCTCAGCAATTAGAGAGAGATTGTTCCTTCATGAAAAAAGCAAGTAAACAAGACCAATCTACATGAAAAGCAAAAAAGTGATATAAACAATTGAATTATAAGTGCGCAAAAACACATACAGCCCTTAATAATTGCATGAAAAGCACCTCTCAGCAATAATAGATCCTTCCTTCATTACAGAGCAACTAAGCAAGACTGGTCTTCAAGACAAAGGAAAAAAAAATTGATATACACCGTTGAATTCTAAGTGCACCACGCACATGCACACATCCATCTTAAGCATTGGATGAAAAGTTCCTCTGTATCCTTCCATCATGAAAAAGCATTAACGTAAGATATACCATTAAATTCCAAGTGTACAAGGCATGCCGTGCACACACATCCATCTTAGGCTGTAGGCAATGATCAATTTTAACCATCGAATGTAAAATTTGGTTGTCAAAGTACTTACAAAATCCTAATAATGCCAGGATCAGTTCCTCCAAAGCCCTCTCTTTGACATAACATTACAAGGGTACTAATAATTAACAAACTTGCCACTACACAATTTCACGTTGTGGCTGGATTGGTAAGTAATGTATGCACTCAATGGATCTTGAAACCAATACCCGCCATCTGTCTTGAACTTACAAGAGGAGGATGTGCCCTCATTGGCGAAAATTCCCATTGTAACTGGACTGGCTATGATCAAACAGCTCAGTAACAGATACTAATCCCTAAATCAAACTAAACACTCAACGTTTCTAAATAGTTGCAGATAGCTAAAACACAAAATTATCACTGTACCACATCTCCCACACAAGTCCCAAATCACCTCCCTTTGACAATCTCATATCCAAAAAATAAAAACCTTGTCTTGACAATTCACCTCCATAGTAAGAAATATTAGAAGTAAAATAACTAGCGCCAACAAATACAACAACAAACAAATCACACCTATATCAGACATAATGAACACCTCATTAGCTCTACATATCTCTCAGCAATCCCCAATACATAGACCTATGCTGAATGAATTTAAACTCTCTTTTCTTTCTTTCCTTTTTGCTAACTGGGAGTCTAGGGCTTTCCGAACATCTGACTATTCCCCCACGTGTGTACCTGACTATCTATTCCCCCCACCCTCATCTCCTAGGTAATTAAAAGGAGGAATCCCAACTTTCCAACAATGTGTAAAAACACATTATCAAAATTTGCTAAAACACACACTATTTCGAATCCTAACCTTCCAACAATGTATATGACGAGCTATGTTAAAACACACACACACACACTATAAGATATGTGCCCAAATAACCTAAGAAAACAATAGCAACATTGATTATCAAGACAAGCACCCAAAAAATAAAACAAAGAAAGCATGATCATCAACCTGCCGCAAGCAAGACACGGATGGCGGCCGAGTTTGCCATCCTCCAAGTAAGTCTTTTTCTGATTGGAAAGCTCATCAAGCAACTTAGCGAATTGAAGAAACGCCTTGTTCAAGGCGCTCTGATCGACTTGTAGATGCTTATGAAGCACATTATTTTCATTACCACCACCACCACTACCACCACCGAGTCTAATATACTTTGAAGCTCTATTGTTACTATATTCATCACCACCACCACTACGCCCAAACGGACCACTGTTTCCCGCCAAAAACTCGTTCCCAATTGGAAACCCATTGCCAATTCCAAACTGTTGCCTGTGTTTCTCTTCTTCTTCGTTCATATACTTCCTCTTCAATGATGATGGGCCTTCCATGCTAGGCCCACCAGGCCCAGGCCCACGTCCATCGAGCCCTAGCGAGTTCCAGTAATCCTGCTGGTGCCGATTAAACCCTCCTCCTCCTCCGGGACTCCCCGGAAGCCGATGCGGTGGCAGCATCGGCATTGGCGGGGGCATCGGATTGAAGTCTTGGTAATCGGGAGGGAGAGCGAAGTAGGATCGGACGGTACCGTCGGCGAGAACGAAGGTTCGCCGTTCGAGCATGTGGAACCCATAAGCCGGCGGAGGCGGTGGGCCTAGGGCGGAGAGGTCCGGGAATTGGATTGGGCCTGGGCCGGAGTGGGGAGGAGTAGGGTGAGCTTGGTGGTGGTGGTGTTGGTGTTGGTGGTGGCGCTGATTCGCCGGGCTTGGAGTCGGGGCGGGTTTTGGAGACGGGTTAGGTTTTGAGTCTCCGGGTTTTGGTGAAGGGTTTGGCTTTGAGGGTGTAGTAGTGTTGGCGGTGGCGGAGGGGTTGTTCTCCCAGCGGGATTTGCGGTGAGAGGAAGAGGAGGCGGCGGCGGCAGCTGCGGCGGCGGCGGCGGAGGACGATGAAGAGGGCTTATGCGGTGCGTTTTTGTTAGGGTTAACTCCGGCCATTTACACGGACCGGGTCGGGTCAGGTCGGGGTCGGGAGAATTGTGATGGGGTTTCCGAGTGACGAGAGAGAGAGAGAAGAAGAACAACAACAAGAAGAAGGTCGTCTTTTGTTGTTGTTTGAAGTGAAGAGAATGAGATGCTATAGAGCGTGAGTGAGTTTTTGGAGTGTGGGGCCAAATCTTTATGTTTTTTCAGCTGTTTTGGAATAAACAATGATGTAGATTAGATCTTGGAGTGTGGAATCAGTGGATTGAAGTTCATCTCAACCGTTCATTCATTACCAAATAAGTCTAAGCTCAAACTTAGATTTATGCTTGATTATAATACGAGTCAAACTCAAATATTATATGTATCTATTAAAATGAAAAATGGATTAAATTATAAATAGCTTTATATAATATTTAATTATTATTTGTAGTTTATTAATTATATTCCATTCGTTTCTAACAATTTATAAATTTCTAAATGGGTAAAATATTGTGTCTGTGGTTTTATTTTATGCAGGAAAAAATAAATTAATTAATTAATCAAGTATCTCACAAACAAGCTCAAACTTGCGTGACAAAGAAAATGAACAAATGCTTGAATATATAATCTTGTTTAGTAATGTACTCAAACACGCCGTGTTCAAAATAAAATTAAATAAACAACCTGAACTTTATATAACTCGACTTGGCTCTTCTCAATTACAGCCTTAGCTCTACTCTCTTCAAGAATGGAGCCAAGACTTGTAGTTAGAGGGTGAGTTTGTTGTTGGTTGTGCCACTAAGGTGTTTTTTTTTTTTTGTGACTTTGATGCATGTTGTTGGGTAAGGACAATTATTTTGTTTGAAATTTTTTTTAAAGTCAGGTTGTTTATTTTGGGTAAAATTGGTGTGGGGGGTAAAAGGACCCAAGTGGGCATATGGGCCTTTGGACTGTAGCATGGAGGGCCGACCTGCTCCAGAATTAAACTCTATGAATTGGCCCATACGCCGAGGACCCGAGGGTACAGCCGAGAACGAGCTTCTCTTCGGACAAATCTAAGAGAACTCAAAACTTCATTATGAAGGTCAGGGCATAACTCTGGAAAGACTAATGGTTAAAATGGGACACCCTGAACCTTCTAGATGCACCAGCGTTAAAGAAAATATCAAGTGCAAAGGCTGCCACCTCCGCATTAAAGGCTCTGCACCTACCTCCCTGACCGCATTAATGGGGAAGTGACCCCTGAACAGTAAGACTGAAGCTTCTAGTCACTGTCCCAAATGTATCAGGGAATGAAGTATTTAAGGGGGGTGGAGGTTAGAGAAAGGGAGATCAGAAAAAAAGAAAGAAACTAAGAATTGTAACTTCTAAGGAAGAAAGAGAAATAATAAAAAAGTAGTCATCGGCTCAAGTCCGAGGAGATCCATATGCAATTATCGTTCGTTATTTACCGGTATTTGTTTATGAAAGCCTGTTATCAAGCTCCCAGCACTTCTAACTTAGGTTTCAAGCCCACACTCTACAAATTTTATTGTTTAAGGCTCATTGGGCCTGAGCCCGTGATTGTCTTTGGGTCCAGGTGCAATTGTGCACTTACAATTGGTTAATTAGACTATTTTTTTTATAAAAAAAAAAACTTCACCGTTGGTAATTTTTGTTGTTGGGTTAACTTTTTTGAGCTTGTATATTTTTTTAAATTTAAATTTATATATTTTTTATGGTCTTTAAAAAGAAGAAAATGCTAGAGCTACAATTTTTTTTTACAAATTACTGATACGATGAGTGGTCATTGGTAAATAAAAAAGTTGTGTAAGTGGTGGGCTTAAATGCGAACCAATAAAAATTTACTACCTCAATAGTTTGTAAAAATATTATAAAAAAATTTGTGGCAATAATATCACTCTTAAAAAGAATTAATGATATTATTAAGGGGCAAAGTGTAATTTTATAGAACAAAATTACTAAAATTAATACCTAATGTATATTCTAATATTAAAAAAAAGAAAAAAATTTGGGGGCAACGTCAAAGGCTACGTAAGTTCGTCCCTAACTCTCTTATTATGAATTAGGAGACTTGAGTTTCAACAAAATGTATTCTAACAACTAATTAGTGTCTTTTTTTAATAGGATAAAACTTAAGTACAATACTTTAAGTGTTGTTCTTTAGGTTCCCGTTTAAATTTTAGCCAAGTGTCCAACTAATTAAATCAGCAAACACCGTTAAACCCATCCGTTAGACTGACACCTTCTTCTTCTTCTTCTTCTTTTTGAGAAAGGACTAACAACTTCTAGTTTGGCCATAAAAACCACCCCTGCTTATTGTGTTCTTGTTGTAGCTCACCGATCTTTTTTCAGATTGCCCAAAAAACACCACCGCTTAGGGGCACTTGGTTTTAAATCCAATTAAAACAAGAGGTATTTGATAGACAAAATAGATCTAGCAAATGATATCATTGGGAACACCATCTCGACAAATAATTTCAAAACTAAAGGATAGGATTTAGAGGTAATGTTCACTGGAACAAATCCAGGTTAGATTTGGAAGATGGCCAGCAAGGATTTCCTTGTACCTATATTTTAAGCACATCATTCGCGACTGGCCTCTTCTCCCATTCTTATGGGTTTGGAAAGAAAACTCAAATGCATCGACCTCGCCACCAGTTCACTTCAGGAGCCACCGCCAGTTGTGGCGGTGGCAGATCTGAATCGATCTTGGAGTTTAGGATTATTTAGATCGAGACAGATAGAGAGTGATGGAGAGAGAGAAAAAGGGAGAGAAGGGAGAAGAGAGGTTGAGATAAAGCTAGGGCACTACCTTTGGCAGCGATGAGTGGTGAACGGCAAAGCTCGGAGCTCTCAGCCATGGTCTTCAATAGATGAGAGGAGACTGAGAACAAGAGTTTTTTTTTTTTTTTTTTTGGGAAACGAAAACGAGAGAATTGAAGTTTTTTTTTTTCCCTCTCCTTTGACGTTAAAGTGTTTTACACTGTTTGTGCTAATTTAATTAATTGGATAGTGGCTAAAATTTAAGCGAGTAACCTAAGGAATATCACCTGAGTTGCTGCACCTAAGTTTTGCCTTTTTTAATAATATACATCAATCATCATAAAGTTGATGTTGTGTGTTTCAAATCATATTTTATATATATATAACCGTGGAATTGGATGAGTTGAGATGGTTTTGATTAGATGCAAATTGGATTAGTTTGGATAATGGATTTATTTAACATGTCCCTCTTGTAGTTGACCTTAACAAGGCATACCTTATTACACTAGCTTTTGTAATTCATGTATTTTAGTACGACAGTGAGTTTGGGCCATTGGACTCTAGTACCTCTAATAGAACAAATGCCTAATAAATCTACTAGTCTTATCACACGCGTTTCACGCGTGCGATAAGATTTTTTTTAGTGGTCCTATTTTGTATAAAAAAAAATTATTTTTTATTTTATATATATATATATATCATTTTTATTTTGAAAATATAATTTATAAGTAGATAAAGCAATTTAAAAATTAACTAGAGAATTCTTATCCCCCTTCTCCTATATGTATGTGTGTGTGTGTTTCTCAAAAAAAGAAAATTAATTAGAGAGTGGTCATTTTTTAGGCAATATTTTAGTGAGAGTTAGAGTTGCATTTTTACCGAATTATCTTTTAATTTTGTCTCTACTTAAACATAGGGGTGTAGGGGCATTTTTGAACTAAAAAATGAAGAATCCAAACAAGAAAAGTCCCTTAAATAATAGTATAAATACACAAACAAACAACAATAAAGATTTATTTGATTTAGATCTTGAGCCTACAATCTCAATCTCTCTTGTACTTACAAGGAGATGAGATTTTATTAAGGTTTTATTTGATTTAGAGCTTATTGGCCATGTTGTTATTGGAATTGTACAAAGTACCAGCACTTGTCATTGTTTTTAAATGAATCCTTAATTGTTTTTAAGGATTAAGTTAACTAGAACAACCAATTGGATGTTTATCAAAAAGACCAATCAACTGGATTAGTAGGCTTCTTGGATACTAAATAGAGTGGAAGTGACTTAGAAAGATGATTAGAATGCTAGAATACGTTGGAGATTCATGGTAGAATAGGATATTTGTGGTAGTAATTTAGGCAAAAGTAACCAATTTATTCCAATGACTAATTATGGAATATCCATTTTTCTTCAAGGAGGAGAAATCAGAAGTTGGTAAAAAGTTAATTTTACTTGGGTCACAGTCCATTGCGAAAATTCCCTCTTTCTATATCACACCTATTCCATCTAAACTTAAACATCCTCCTTTCTAAAATTTTTGTTTTGCAAAGTGAACGATGTAAAAAAATTTGTTTTGCAGAGTGTATAATGTAAGATAGAGGTAGTCAAACCCAAAACCAACACACATGGAAACACCAAGCACTACAAAATAGGTTGAGATTGAAGCGATAGATCCTAGGTTAAAACAATTTTATTACATGATAAAAAAAAAATGAAAACCTTATATGATCATATTCATATATACCAATTTTTCAAGCAGTCACACCGATAGTTTTAGCTGCCATTACCATTATTGAATTCCGAGTGATTGATTGATCAATGCACTAGTGTTATGTTTGGAGTTCTTGTTTGGTTAAACTACGTATTGGGTCTTTGTCCTTTACACCATATTTTAAATTGGTTTATAACTTTTCAATTGTGTCAATTTGGTCCCTAACATTTTAATGCCATGTCAATTTAGTATATATTGTTATCTCTTAATGGAAATTGCTAACGTGGCAAACAGCAAAAAAAAATTAGTTTATTACCACATCAATGGAAGTTAATTCGATATGACACTAAAATATTAGAGACAAAATTGACACAACTGAAATGTTATGACTAAATTGAAATATAGCTTAAAGTATAGGCACCAAATACGTAGTTTAATTAAATAAAAACAAAGTATAAGCACCAAATACGTAGTTTAACCAAAGTATAGGCACCAAATACATAGTTTAACCAAAGTACAGACACCAGATACTTGGATACTAAATAAAGTAGAAGTGACTTAGGAAGATGATTAGAATGCTAGAATACAATAGAGTGTTAAATATTACAAGCTAAACAAGAAGATACAAATCAAGGAAAACCTTTCACGAAAACTCCAAGAAAGCTCGAGAAACAGAGAGAGAATTTCAAAGTGAGAAAGAAAATTTCATTACTGAATTTCTATGATTACAAGAACTTGCTGATTTACATTGCATTGCTCTACATTTATACTACTAAATACAGTTCTGACAAGAAAGCAAAAGAGCGGGAAAATGTAACTAACTTCTAACAACTTTCCTAAAAACACTCTACCAATAATAATTAGCCACTTGTCACTTAATAACTAACTAACAGCTAACTTCGTCACATGCCTTTCACATGTCTTGCTTTATTTTCTAAAACTACAAGTAGTTTCTTCAAAAAAACAAAAATGCTTCTGTCGTTTTGGTCAGCAAGGTTCCTTTGCACTTTAGCTCTCTTTACTTCAGTCTTGCTTCCTTTCTTCAATGCTACTTCACTCATTTTCGTCTGAGCAGATTTCTTAACAGATTCATGACTAACATGCTTGATCATGGCTTATTCTTGTTAATCATAGAAAGAGCTAACTGGTTGTCTAATTACATTAATTTATGAATGGTATTATTCATTTCCCTCCTCTAATTAATATACTCATAATAAGAGTAACAAAAAGAGAGGGTTCATGGTCATTACTGCTTATTTTATCGATCACACTTGAACGTTGCAAAGCCGCGTTTTAAGGAAATTCTTTGAGTTATGAATGTTAAATTTATTAAACCATATAAATCGTACCATATGTCATTGATCATAGTGTTTATTGAGTTATGTTATAATTATTCCTATTATTTTTCTAGGATTATTTATGTTCCTTCTCTACATGAAAGATGTTCTTACTAATGTCCTTGTTGATTGTTTTTTAGAGTAGAAAATTGATAAGAAGTTGTCCACAATAACGGTCGATAATTATAGCACTAATGATGCCATGATAAGACTTCTCTTGAACAAGTTTGATACTAGTTCTCTTATGTTGAGTGGGTCTGTGTTGCATATAAGGTGTGCTGCACATATTTTGAATTTGATTGTTCAAGATAAGTTGTCTCTTATAAGTGATGGTATTGAAAGGATTCATGATAGTGTGATTTATTGGACTGGATCACCAAAAAGGAGACTGAAATTTGATGAAAATGCATGTTAATTATGTGTTCAATGCACAAAATAGTTGGTCTTAGATTGTAAGACACGTTGAAATTCAACTTACTTGCTTTCTACTGCATTGATTTATAAAGATGTTTTATCTCGTTTGGCTAAACGTGAAGCATTTTATACTTGTTTACCACATGATTATGATTAAGAGGTAGCCAAAGATATTTGTGGGAGGTTGGAGTTGTTTTATAGTATGACTAAGTTATTCTCTAGTCGTAAGTACCCCACAACTAATATGTATTTTACTTTGGTCTGTGAGTTGAAAATAGTATTGAATGAATGAAGTTTGTCTTCAAATGAGATGATAAGTAGGATGGTAGAAAGCATGCTTGCTAAATTTAATTTTTATTGGGTTAATGTTAAGTTGTTATAGTTGTTGCTGCCATCTTGGATCCAAGATATAAGATGAAGTTATTGGAGTTTTATTATCCTAACATTTATGGTAATAATTCTGATTTGGAGATTAAAAAAATTAATAATCTTTATTATGAATTGCTTGATGAGTATGAAGATGTATATGAGTCCCTTGTAGATTATGAAGGAAGTTCTCATGTTCTTGCAAGTACTTCAAATGAAGTGGTACAAATTAAACGTAGGTTGAGTGGAGCAATGTCATATTTTGATTTGTTTGTTAACAATAGTTCAAGTATTTCAAAGAAACAAGGGAGTACTAGAATGAAATTTGATCATTTCATTGATGAGGGAGTGTTGAAAAGGAATGAGGACTTTGATATTTTGGCATGGTGGAAAAGTAATGGTCTCAAATATTCTACTTTACAAAGGATTGCAAGGAAAATTTTAGCTATTTCTGTCACAACTGTTACTTCAGAATTTGCCTTTAGCACTAGTGGGAGACTATTAAGTCCACACCGTAGTCAGCTTCATCCCAACACTGTAGAGGCAATGATGTGTACTCAAAATTAGTTATGGAGTGAAATCAAAGATTAGCAATTGTATAATTTGTATTTATAAAATAAAATTAAAATTGTATTTTTATATTTGCTAGTTATAATTTGATAAAGTTTATTCTATTTTTTAATTCATTGTTGTTGTAAGTTCTTCAACTATGTCAGGAGATTGTACACTTTAATCAATTCTTGATGATGAGGAGCCTAATGAAAACGATGGGAGTTGTGTCACAGCTGTGGAGGATTATACTTGTTATATTAATTTAGTAGCTTTTTAATTTATTGGACTTGTTGGATTAACTTCTTGGTTTGTAACTAACCTAAACTTATGGGATTTATTTTGTAGCTTTTTAATTTCTTGGACTTGTTGGATTAACTTCTTGGACTTGTTGGAATTATTTCTTAGACTTGTTGGATTTATTTTATTTTTATGTTTAGCAGGTAATCTTGGCTATGATTTATTGATTTATGATTAAATGGTGATCTTGGCTATGATTTGCTGATTTATAGATTTATAATTAACAAGTGATTTATTGATTTATGATCAATAGGTTTTTAATGTTCCTATGATTTGGATTGATTTGGCATTGGTCACTTTATATGAACTTGAATCTGGACATTATAAGGCCTGAATTTGCCATCTGGGCAAAAATGATTTTTTTTTTTTTCCTGTTTGGGCCACGGTATAGGCTTCAATTCAATTTTTTTATTGGGCCACAATTTGGGCTGCAGATTAGGCCCAAATATGATAGGATGGGTTTGGGCAGGCATAAAAAAACCCATTTATTAAACGGACTAGGTTCGGGTAATGGGTACCGGCCCGCAGGGCGGGTTCGGGTATAAAGAAACCCGTCCTGTTGCCATTCCTAGCATCATAGGTCATTGATCTTCATGTTTCTGACTTTTATTATCAAAACTTTGCTTCCACATGGTGCTAATTTCTTTTATTATCAAGGGCTTTTTTTATCCTTGTCAACTTACTCTAGTCTGCTTCCCCTCTTGTCTGGACGTTCTAGTCGTTAGGTCCCAAATGCCGTCTACTAGGAGTCGACGGGCTAAGATCAAAGCCGTCGGCTTTGAGTGCATAGACGTTGCCTTCTCCATTAAATGTAAAGTATGGCCGACGAGTTCATTGAGCCCGACGGTTTTATTTATTGTGAACTAGTTTATTATTCCTTATATTTCGTACTCTTTCTTTAGTCTTTTAGAAAATATTAAGATTCATTAGAATTTGTCTTAAATTGCTGATTTGCTTTCCTTTATGTTCTCATAAAATATATGTAGATTTTGATTAAGCTTTCTTTTCATTACTTGGTTTCTTACTTTTTAATCTTGTTTATATAGTGGGTTCCAGTTAGCTCAACTGGTAAAGTCTCTGATAGTTGTATAAGAGACCTGGGGTTCAATCTCCACCTACACTAAAAACTGATTGGTGTCTTGGTTTGATGATAAAGAGCTATTATCAGGAGCGGACGCCATAAGTTGAAAACTCTCAAAAAAAAAATCTTGTTTATATAATGTATCATATTAATAAATTATATATACTGTGACATGTATATAAACTACATGTATTGCATTGATTTGAGTTTATGATCTCATATATTTTTTATATTCGGCCTTTAGTTTGATATTCATGCTTAAATGTTGAGTTTGCTTAAACTTTTGGTTTATTATCCTATGTCTAAGTTTCATTTTCCTCCAATATGCTTAAACTCTTGTTTGCTATCACATGCTTGATTTTCATTTTCTTCTAACATGTTTAAAATTTTGTTTTCTGTTACATAGTTGATTTTCTTTTTTCCTCTAACATGCTTTGATGTTAGTTCTTCATCACATGCTAAATACTCGAATTCCTTTTGCATGCCAATCCTTGATCTTTCATCTATATGTTGAATTTGTTCTCATAACACATGTTTTTTAACAAATATAGATATTGAATTGTTTCTTGTAATACAATGCGTTTTCACATGAAAGTAATGTAATAACATTTCCTAATCCCATAACACATGACATTCAAATTTTCTAAAGTTTCAGTGATACACTTGGATGAACACGTCTAGATATCTCATTGATGTTCCTTTTACATGCTTAGATGAACACTTTTAGGCTAATGAGCAACTTTCACTTGAAAGCTTATATGAACATGTCTAGGTAGTTGTTTTACTCTTTTTTTTTAAATGCTTAGACGAACATGTCTAAATATTTTGATTTTCTCTAGATGAACATGTCTAAGGGATTTTTCTTTACTTTTTTTTCATAATTGCTTGGATGACAAAATATGCTTAAACGTTTTGTTTTTTCTTTGCAATTGTGTGGATGACAAATAACATGACAATTCTCTGTTTTCCTTCATGAGCTTAGATGAACACTTCTAAATTATTATTTACTTTTCATAATATGATTGGATGAACATATCTAATTTTCTGATCTATTAAACATGTTTGGATGAACATGTCTAAGCTAGGAATTCTTTGTTTTACATTAACCTCTTGGATGAACATGACATTACTTTCATGCTTTCTTTACATTTACATTGTTATCTAACAGATTTTATTTTTTGTTTCTCTTTACATTAAATTCCCCAACACATGTTTGTTTACAATTCTGGCAAATTAATATGTTTACGTTATATAATATTTGCATTTGTTTAACATGAGATGATATTGGCCATCTTAACCTAGGAGACCGATTTTATCGGGCGAAATGGGTGCTTAATCCATTCTCATCTCATAAATTAGCCTCCAAACCAAGATTAAGGGTTCTAGACTGAGCTCTTATATATGTAATTTTACATTTTTTAGAATGTAACTAGGAAACATATTAATGTAATTTACTTTCTTAGATTGTATCTAGGACCAAAAAAGCATTGTAAGTTTTGTTACAAAATTAATACAAATTGTCATATATATTAATACAACAAAAACATTTTTTATAGAGAAGGTTTTCTTATTTTTCCATTTAAATTAAAAAAAGTGGCGACTCCATGTAAAACCCTCGATCTAGGGGGGAGTGCATTTTATAGTGAATTCGACATTTGAAGTATCACGATTCCACCCGTTTGTGCGGTTTAGGCCGAGTTTGAGAAAAATTGGTGGGTCGGGGTCGCGATCGCTCACAGTTTATGATTGTGACTTTGCATGTGATAGAAATGAGAAGATGGAGCCGTAGTAGATTCAGCATTTTTGCCGTCCAGAGCATCCCTTGGTCTTCAATCCAAACGAGAGAGGAGGATATTACTGTTTCGGGTGTCGGGAACAAGTATATGGTCCTAGCTACAGTTGTAAAGAATGCAATGATTACTACCATCATAAATCATGTGCAGAACTACCCCTAGTGTTGCACCATCCCTTGCACTCAACTCGTCCTTTTATTCTCTTTGATAAAGCCAGCAAATGCGAAATCTACAAAGAATATCGTAACGAATACACTTATCGGTGTTCCCACTGCAACTTCAACCTTCACATCACATGCTCTTCTTTAGCGCCCACCATTGAGGAGCCTAAATTACATCACCACCCATTGACCCCCATTTGGAAGTGGATCACATTCGCTTGCGACCTTTGCGGAAAAAAAGATGAAGGTATGCCTTCTTTGTGTCATCCATGTGATTTCTTGATTCATGGAGGATGTACTATTTTCTCTCGCAGAGTCAAAGTTATGTGTCACAAGTACCTCCTCCACCTCACCCCTTCTTCTCTTGAATTCCATCAATCTGACTCTTGATTTTGCCAACTTTGTGTTCAAAAACTGGACACACATTGTGGGCTTTACTATTGCTTCAGATGTGATTTTGTTGCCTATCTTGATTGTGCTATAGCCAAGAAAAACAAGGAGAATATAAATTTGTTAGAAATTGAAGATGAGGATTCAGAGGTTGATGAGTCCATTGACTCAGCACCTTATGAAGTCAAAAAATTCAATGTAGGGGGGATGAAAGTCAAATAGCTATAGAAATTGCACACTTTAGTCACGAGCATGATTTAAATCTTACCGGTGGTCCTAATATGACATATTAAGTTAGGAGATTAAAGTCAAGAGGCATCACACTGAAGAAAAAAAAAAAAAAAAAAAGGCAAATCCAAAACAAAATTACCAAAAAAATAAAAGGACAAACTACACTTTTGATCCTCCAATAATTTCAATTTCATTATTATCAATTATGATATATTTTAAGATTCCTAACTTCCACTACAAAATTAAATTTTATTTGTTGAAAAAAAAAGTATTTAATAAAATATTAAGTGAAATTTAAGTAGTTCGGTTTGGGGGTAAGTGTTAACAAAACACTTGGGATGTGTTCACAAAGATTTTGTTATCTTGTAAAAACAATTCAACGGATGCTCAGGGTCTGTTCGAGATAAGCTTATTTTGCTGAAACTGAAAACTTTTTGCTGAAAGTATTGTAGTTAAAGTAAAAGTTAGCTTAAATTTTACAGTGAGACCCATGAATAATACCAAAAAGTGCAGTGAAACCTATGAATAATAACAAAAATAAGCTGAATAGTAAAATAAGGGTTTGTTTGGATAGAACTTATTGCTGAAAACTAAAAACAGAAAACACTGTACAAAAATAATTTTTTAATGTGTAAAAATTACTGTTCATTCTAAAAAGTACTGTTCATTGGCCTAAAATCACTGTTCATGGCCAAGGAACAGTGACAAATGCGCGTGGAAAAAAAAAAAAAAAAAAGGGGGCTGGACGTGGACGTGGACGTGCTATCCAAACGTCCTCTAAGTTGGCAAAAATAATCTTGCCAAACAGGCACTCAGGGTCTATTTGAGATCCGCTTATTTTGCTGAAAATGAAATTTTTTTACTGAAAGTATTGTAAATAAAGGTAAAAATTAGTTAAAATAGTATAGTGGACCCATGAATAGTACCAAATAGTGCCCTAACACCCATGAATAGTAGCAAAAATAAGAGCATTTGCATCCCATATCTACAAAAATTTTTGTTTTACCATCTTAAAAGTTACTTTATCATTTATATCATATCATTTTACAACACATCTAATATCCCATCTTTTATTTTACCATACTACACATTAAAATAATATAAAATAATATTTTAATATTTTTCACTTCTCTCTCTAATTTTGTTTCTCTTACTCTCTCTTAACCTCTCAACCACTCACCACCACCACCGCCGTCCAGCTTCCCAGTCACCACCCACCTTTGCTAAGCAACATTCACACCACCCACCACCAAGAATCATTTTATATCAACCACCATGCCACCACCACACAACCACCGTGCCAAACTAAACCAAACCAACCAATTCATGCTAAACCCAAACCCCATCGGAATCCAAAGTCCAAAAAACAAAAATCCATAGCAAAAAATCCAACCATCCAAATCCATAAAACAAAAATTCATAGCAAAAAATCAAAATCCAAACACCATAAGAGCCTGAATCCATCCCAAACCCCATCTGAACCCACCCATCAAAACCCATTCACCTCTGCCGTGAGTCCGTGACCCACCTCCACGCCGCCATACCCACGACCCAGCTCACGTTGCCATACCCATGCCCACACCATCACCTGACCCACGTTGGAGCCCACACCAGAATATACCCACATCGGAACCCATCCTTCACTAGAGAGAGAGCGATTAGACAGAGAGGGAGGAGAGAGAGCAGGATTCAGAGAAGTGGAAAGAGAAAAGAAGAGAGTAGGGAGAGAAAGGAGATGAGAGGCTGAGGAGAGAGAAAGAAGAAGATATTTTAGGAAAAATAAATAAAAAATTAATATTTTGGTTTTGCAAGTTACTACAGTAGGATTTTAAAGAAAGAAGAAGATATTTTAGGAAAAATAAATAAAAAATTAATATTTTGGTTTTGCAAGTTACTACAGTAGGATTTTAAAGGTAGAATACTATTGTAATTCAATTGTATTTTTTTTTTTTACAATTGGCATGTTGGGTGTTGAGACGTTTTTGTGTTTTGATGGTAAAATATACCTATATTTGGCATATAGCAGTCTAAATATGAATGTTTTAAGCTAAATAATAAATAAATTGACAAAAAATAAACTATCTAAACCCAACCTCAACGTAGAAATTTCCTCTCTGCGTTAAATTTTGAATAAATTTAAGTTAATTTACACTTTTTAACTCAATGACGGTTTTTAACTCTGCAAAAGACAATTCACATTATCAAAAAAAGAAAAGAAAAAAGACACAATCCACGTGGTCCGGCCCCATTTTGTGAAATACCAAAAATACCCTATACACCTTTCCCTTCTCTCTAAACACACCGACAAATCCAAAGACTAAACACACTGAGAACTCTCTCTCTTTCTCTCTCTCTCAGAGCATTTTGTGTATGGGTGCGGTCTAGGTCTCAAATGTGTGTATTCGAGTAAGTAAATTATGGGTTTAATTTGTTAAACTTATTCTAGTCTTTTTAATTTTTGAAATGTGAAGCCTTGCATGTTGCTGTACGATTAGAAAAAAATCAGATGATATTTAGAAATTGAATGAGCTTCAGTTTAAGAAATATGAGCTTCAGATTTTATAAAGTAAGCTGGTATGCTATTCATTGACATGAAATATGATCTTTGAGATTTTATACTTCTTGAAATGATTTTCATGCCAATTTTAAGAAATTTTAAGATTTTCCTGTGTCTTTTCCTGTCAACCTATTTTCTTGTAATTTGTTAGTACTTGGGTAGTTGGTCACTGTTTTTGGGTCAGATTTTTGGGTCAAATTTTTTATTTTTCTGGAAATTGCCAATGCCATTTGGGCCGAATGGCATCTCCAACACCCATACAATTATGGGTGGTGACTGTTGAATGAGGTTGGGGATTCAAATCCCCTTGGGTGCATGAGTAAATACCAAGAAAAGAAAAGTAATAGAAAATAAATAATAAATAAATTCTGGAAATTTTTATCTGGTTTTCACGTTTCAAATTATGTTGAAATTTATCAAACTTGTCTTGAAGCTGGCTGTTCCTGAGCCTTGGTACTTTTTGTGGAATCAATTATGCTGTAGAAGTATATTTAAATGGGCACAAAAAGGTAATGCCAAGAGGGATGTTTCAGGGGCATTCACTTGATGTCACCGATATTCGGCATCCTGATGGTCAAAATTTGCGTGCTGTTCTTGTTTACCCACCTGATCATCCTGCGAGAATTCCTCCCAAGGGGGACAAGGTGGTGGCCATGAGGTTTATAAATAAATCAAAACCTGTCCAATTTATATATTATTTTGTTTTAGGATTACATTTATGATTTTGGGATTCCATGCAAGTGGCATGATGGAGTAAAAAACTACTGGGTGAATAGAGATGACTTACTAGTTAGGAATTTTAAGGGACGCAAAAGCTTGTTGACTAAAGTTTGACCTGGAAGAACAAAATATAGACATAAAATATACAGAGGATTCATCAAATTTAGATAAGGTTTTGTCCTTTAAAGCTTATTACTTGCTTATCACTTATTTATATATGTAAAAAAGAAGAAAAGGTTTTTTTGTTCAAAAATCCATGCATTTTTCCATTTCTTAGATCCTTATATGAGAGGATATCAACTTCAGGACAGTTTTCCATTTCTCATTTTGGCTCTCAATACTTCTGTTGTAGGTGATATGGTATGAATTTGCAGCGTTTCTTTGACAAGCCTGACTTGTGGTGGCTGAATGGTATGGGTAATCCTTGTACAAAGTTCATGTTGCTGTTGATGTAAGGGGATATGGAGAATGTGATGCTTGGAGCCATCTATTTGGCTTCCAAATAATTGAGAGCCGTATTGATGGTGCCACAGGTAGAAAGTATTGCTTTATATGCCTTCTAGAATTGATATTGTAGTCTATAAATTTTTGTTTTACAGTTTGTTCAAGGTCAAAATACAGCCTATTTATATCTGTGGTGGTAATTGGATATTGTCAGATGGGTTACTATGTCTTTCAAAGGAATGTTGTAAAACAGACATCAAGTTTCATGCTAATATGAATTTGAATATGATCCGCCGCTGGGGTGGTGGATTGGTTGAGAGGCCAAAATTTTATCATTGTTGTGATATTTATGGACTTCTGGTGATCTCTCTCTCTCCCCCCTCTCTTTGTGTGTGTGTGTGATGTGAGTGTAATCAATTTTATGGAGTGTTCATGAAAAGTAGAACAAGCAACAGCACAGGGAACATAGAGACCTCACATGGTTCAGCTTTAGACATATGTCCATGGGTGGCATTGAGGATAAAATTTCACTAACAAAGGTGCTGCAATAGTGACCCAAAACAATCACAAAACCCAACCCCAAATTCACCCAAAGAGCTCTTTCTCACAAATAACAAAGATTAGAGCTGCAAATAGGACTAGGCAGTATTGTTGGCTATTGTAACCTATCCATATGTTCTCTTGCCAGTTGAATGAACCATATATTTATAGAATATATCAAAGAAAAATAATTTTGTTTCTAAGTACTTGACATTTGTACGATTACAGGGAAAGGAACACTGGCATATGGGTTGAGGTGTCTGTATCAATAACTGGGGTGAGCTGTATTGCAGAACTTCCTTCCATGACAATAGATTTGTGATAAACTATCATGTTAATGATATTTGTAACTCCTAAAATGAAAGCACTTGTGTAAACATTAGTAGCATCCTCATAAGCTGTAAATATGCATGGTTATGAAACATGTAGTGTAGATTTCTTCTGCTGTTCCTTATTAACTTTTATTCGTGGTCATGCCATTTTTTTTCTGAATTAGAATTTCAATATTTAATGGTGCTTTTGTTCCGTTGGGAGAATTGTTCTTTCCTTATTGTAATCAGATAATTCAGATAGGATGCTTTATTATTTGATGCAGCCAGTAAGAATAATTGATCCCTACTTGGTTTCATCAATTTTTTAAGATTACAAGAGGGTATATATGTATGCTACAACATAGTTAGAAAATAGAAGTGCCTGGGTTGCTGAGTGTTCTTTGAATATCCAATTAACAACGGGAGATGGTGGGAAACATTTGTTTAGTAGAGCATCTTCAGAGTCAACACTTGTCAATCCCTGCTGCATTGCAATATAAATTTCCCGAGGTCAGTGATAGCATTCATTATTATGTGAATTTTTGAAGAATTGTCTTCTTTCAGCTTGTCTCTTTTTTAAGCCATTCAAAATTTAAGATAGTCTATTTTACTAAGTAGTTATCAACCATTATGAGCAAACTTGTTTTATTCGTAGTATCTTTAGCACAATTTTAAGTCTATGCCCTATTGGATTGCCCCACATGGAAAATCAAAAATCAAGATTAGACAGGCTTGGAGTTAACGTTTAGGAACTAGGCTATGTGAGCTGTCTACATCCTTCTTCCCAATTGAGGTGAAGAAGACTTGTCGACTTACATCTTATGCAACCTGCAATACTTATCATGGAAGTCTGTTTATTAATAGAGATTAAAATAAGGATGTGGTGTAAAAGCCCACGTTTACACCCTCCAATGCCAATACGTCACATAAGATATTTATGAATAAAAGATTAGGTCCAAACACACAGAATCATTCTCCCTTTAAACACTGTGACACAGAAAATTAAAAACCCCAAACTTCTTCTAGTACACACAGGTGAGCCAAGAAGTTGCCGCTGGAGATGTTGTGCCGAGAAGCATCTGGTGAAGCCACCAGTGACTATAAAAGACATCGGTGTCAAAACTCAAAATCCCTCTGCATCAACCTTGAAGTTGAAGATATTTCATATGAACCTAAAGACATTCTGTGAAGGAAACTACTAAGAGGGCGTTTGGATAGCACTTCTGTGCGTCCACGTCCGCGTTTGCTTCTTTTTTTTTTTTAACCCAGCCGCAAGGTTGGACTTTTCAACCATGAACAGTGCACAAATGCACTGTTCATGGGTCCCACAAATTTTGCTTTTTAACAACTTTTTCATTAAAAATGGGTCCCACGGTACTATTCACACATTTAAAAATTATTTTGCTACAGTGTTTTCAGTTTTCAGTTTCAGCAAAATAAGTTCTATCCAAACAGACCCTTAAATATTTATTGCTGTAACCATAGCTAAACACCTTTTCTTTGGATCCCATCAATTTTATACCCTTAAAAGGCGTCGACAAAGTGGAAAATATGAACTCAAATTAAGAGAACATCTATATTAGCTGAAGTTTTGAACGACCATAGTGTTGATAGTAGTGGGGGCTGGAGTCACCACGTCTTCTTTGGCTTCTCTTTGTCACTGGCAGAATCTCCAGCAACTTCTTCATTTTAAATAGTTCTGGGTTTTGCATGGCTGGGTTTTAAGTTTCTTATTAATCAGATTTTTTTTTTTTTAGTTCTTGGTAATGCTGAGGTATTGATCGGGTGTGGTAGTACTTCACCTTTTATTTGCAAAAGTCTGATGTGGCACACTGTCATTGGAGGGTGTAAAACTAACCTTTTACACCACATTCTTATTGAATTCAATCTCTTATTATAACCCTGGCTCTTTTGGTGTTAATGCATTCCTCCTCATACTTAACACTTGGTACACCCTCTCTTTTTTACTCTAGTTCCCCGTTTTTCTTTTGTCAACTTAAAGGATTGCTTTTGTTTCTGGCTATTTGAGGTATAGAATTTACTGTAGTGATAGTGGTTCACCTTGTTGTATAGCTTAACCCTGTCCTAAAGCTTAACCATTGTTGGCCTCTGCGGTTTTCCATGTTAGTCCGTGTGTCTGTTTTTGATACTCATTCCTTCTGCTTATGATTCGGTAAAATGGAATTTGATTTTTCATCGTTTTTATTTTCTTGTCAATATCTTACAAAATCATAGCATGATTTTGTAAATTTAGGCAATGAACTTCCTTCTTGATTCACTTCATTGATATTGTACATTACCATTGAAGAGATGTGAAAGAATTAAAGAACCCCACGTCGCCCAAGTTAAAAAAATTGCATACTGTGCCCGAATAATGGAACGGATATAGCCTTCATTACTTATCCGTGCCTTGAATCATTGTAATTTTTTCCATCTTTGAGCATTTGGACCGATTATTATGGATTCTAATATGTTGCATTTTTATCTAGTTTTAGGCTCTCAATACTTCTGTTGTAGGTTATAATGATATGCATTTGTAGCTTTTCTTCTGCAAAGCTTGACTTATGGTGGCCAAACGGTATGGGAAAACAATCATTGTACAATGTTCATATTACTGTTGATGTAAAGGGATATGGAGAGTCTGATGCTTGGAGCCATCTATTTGGCTTCTGAAAAATTGAGAGCCATATTGATAGGGCCACAGGGGGAAGGTATTGCTTTATATGCCTTCTAGGACATATTACATAGGCTTTTATTTTGATACTAGCCACAGGCCCACGTGATGCGTGGGAATATATATATATATATAAAATAGGTTGTAATATATAAAAAGTAACACTTACTTCAAGTATTGTCATTTTTTTAAATGATTTCTATAAGTATTTTTTTTTTAATCTTTTTATTTTTACAAATATATCATTCTATCATTTTTTGTATGTTTGATTAATATTTTTTTTAAAGTGAACCATATCTTTCTAACTTTTGTTGTAGTGTGTTATATTAACCTAATATACAACTAAACTTTATAAGTTTCAACTCTCTTAAGGAGATATCATGTAATCAAAACTCATCACAAAATTACAAATTTATCTTCACCAAAATTAAAATGAAACTAAAGAAATAAAATATGACTTCATCATAATTTATTGTTCAAACAATTGGTAAGCATATTCTAATTCATAGCCATGTAGATAGGGATGGCAAATTATGTTCGCGTGTCGGGTTTTTGTCGTGCCAACTCTTAAGTATACGACTATATAGGTCAACATTAACTCGACATGTTTATTAAACGGGTCAAGATTTCTTAACCCTAACACGATCCATTTATTGAACGGGTTAGTTGTGTCAACCTGTTTATCTAAATGAAAAAAATATATTTATGAAAAAACAAACAAATAAATATTTTTAATATAAAATTTAGAACTAATAAGTAATTACATCACAAATGATCATTCAAAACTAAAGCATATCTAAATATCACAAATAATCAATCACAATATGTCAAAAAAAATAAACTACAAAAACTAACAAGTCTATGTTCCTTGGGTTTGATAGGTATATTAGTAAAATGTCATTTAATTAAACGGGTAAAACGAGTTCTATATGTTGAACACTAACCTAACCCATTTATTAAACGCGTTAGTAATGTCAACCCGAATATGACACGAACCCATTAAGTCTTAACTCATAACCTACTAATTTTGTGTCGTGTCGGGTTTGCGGGTCGTGTCGAATTTTGCCACCCCCTACATGTAGATTGTGTTTTGATATAAACTCAAATTCCTATTTCCCAAAAAAATAACTATTAATTTGAACCAAAATTCAACCAATGATATAAAAGGGAGAGAGAAAACTTTGTAGCGAGAAATTAAAAAAAATAACACACAAAATCCTGATACATATATTTAAAAAAAAAAAACCATCAATCTTAATTAGAGTTATAAAAAAGAATAAAAATTCACAGAGAGAGAGAGAGAGTACTCAGTTTTTTTTTTTTTTTTTTGTGGTAAAAATCTAGATTGAAATGGGAGAAATGATATCAAATTTATACAAATAAAATGGGAAAAAGAAGAGTCAAGTCATAGAAAAGATAAAATGACGAAGGAAGTGTAACAGTGAAGTAGAGAGTAGCGGGAGAGGTAAAGAGGCAAAGAAAGAAGAGAAAATTTGGAGGAAGTGTAACCGTAGACGTGTACTAATAAAATGGGAAGAAGAAGAGTTAAGTTATGAAAAATGATGAAGTATAACGGTGAAGTAGAGAGGCAAAGAGGCAAAGAGGGAAGGGAAAGGTTGGAGGAAGTGTAACTGTAGGTGTGGACTAATAGGGAGAAGAAGAAATTTTTGTTTATGTTTTTTTAGAGAGTAGTGAGAAGAAAAGTCTAAAAAATAAATGAAGAGAAAAAATAAGTGGATGATGTGGCTTAATGATTGAGTAGCAAATTGTATTGTGTGTGTGTGTGTTTGTGTGTGTGTGTGTGTGTGTAAGGATAGGATGGAAAGAAAATAACACTCAATATTGAAATGAGCTTTCAATATAGACAATAAACAATTAGAATTTACGATGGTGTGTAGTGTATTACATATGGCCACAAAGAATTAATATTACAAAAAACAATTAATGAAGATGGAAAACCAAAAAAATAAAATAAAATGGTGATGTAGTCGCTGATGTGACTCAACAGGAGTGTAGTAACAATAAATGCTACGCTTTAGCTTTTAAATATATATAGATTAGGATATGTAGTCTATAAGTTTTTGCTTAACAAGTTGTTTAAGGTCAACAGACAGCCTATTTTAATCCGTGGTGGTAATTGGATATTGTCAGATGGATTACTTTGTCTTTCAAAGAAATGTTATGAAATAGACATTAAATTTCATGCTGATATGAATTTTAATATGATATGTTGTTGGGGTGGTGGATTGGTTGAGGCCAGAATTTTATGATTATTGTGATATTATGGACTTTTCTCTCTCTCTCTCTCTCTCTCTCTCTCTCTCTCTTGTGAGTGTGATCAATTATGGAGGATGGTTCAGCTTTAGACAGACGTCCACTGGTGGCATTGAGGAGAAGATTTCACTAACAAAGGTGACTACAATAGTGGCACAAAACATTTGCAAAACCCAACCCCAAATACACCCTAAGAGCTCTTTTCAATAAAAAAACAAAGATTACGTCTACAGAGTCGGTTTGGTGGCTTCTTGTGGAGACTAGCCAACTCGTACACAACAAGAGGAGGGATAACTAACCAAATCAAAGTCAGCAACTGTTCTTAGTACATCTGTGAGGGTTGAGTTCCACATTGAGAGAAAAAGTAATGAAATAAAGAACTGCTTACTAGTTAGCTTAGTGGTCTTTGCTTACATAATTAAAAACTGTCTTAAACAAATTTTCTATATATTTTCCTCAAAGCTACGTCTTGAATTTAGTAAATGCATTCATTCAGTATTCTATTTTTTTATTGCCATTATCAATGATTTAACAGGGGAGTAGGGGGCATGGACTCTAAATTGAGCTTAATGGAAATATTGGATCAATGTAGCCGGCTAAGTTACTTTGGATAATGGCTTTGTTGAGTTCTGTTGTATTTTCTAATTTCCATTAACCTATCTCAGCATCTTTTCTCTCAAAAAAGTTATTTGACATTGTCTGCTGTTTGGTATATTGCAGTCGGATCCTTTGGTACTTTTAATTTTAGGAAACTTGGTTATTTAGTAATTGAAGCTCTAAAATGTTCCTACCAGAGTGAATTCTTCAATGCCTTACTTTGAACGATTTATCCTCCTGAGACCCAAGCCCGTCTACAGGGTTAACTAAGGCTTGATGCTAACCAAACCTAAGCATTACAATGTGCTGCTTTGGATTTTGCACTATTAAATTACTCTAGTATAACTTGATCCATGTGGGTGATTTGATTTTTGTAGGTGTGGCAAGATTTTTGGATTACTAGAGATGTTGATGGGTGAGGTGAACTGGTATCAAATCCAAATGGTCCCCTGGGTCATAATCCAAATTAGTAATAGTAGTTTCAAAAGTTAAATTTTGAGTAAATTCCACTCAAAAGTTATTCTTCTTTTTTTTTTTCTTCTTCTTTTTTGATAATATCAAAAGTTATCACTTAAATGTAACATGAGATAAAATTTCATGGGTATAATCTAGAAAGAGATGCATAAATAAATCTTATAAGTGAATGAGAAAATTAAATGTTAGTATGGATATGTTTGGAAACACAAAAGGAAAAGAAAAAAAAGAAAAAGAAAAAAAAAAGAAATAGGAAATGTTAATATGAAGTATTGAAGTCTATGTTGGCAAGTAAGCATATGCCTTGCTTACTTTTGATTTTTGTAGGTGTGGCAAGATTTTTGGATTACTAGAGATGTTGATGGGTGAGGTGAACTAGTATCAAATCCAAATGGTCCCCTGGGTCATAATCCAAATTAGTAATAGTAGTTTCAAAAGTTAAATTTTGAGTAAATTCCACTCAAAAGTTATTCTTCTTCTTCTTCTTCTTTTTTTTTTTTTTTTTGATAATATCAAAAGTTATCACTTAAATGTAACATGAGATAAAATTTCATGTGTATAATCTAGAAAGAGATGCATAAATAAATCTTATAAGTGAATGAGAAAATTAAATGTTAGTACGGATATGTTTGGAAACACAAAAGGAAAAGAAAAAAAGAAAAAGAAAAAAGAAATAGGAAATGTTAATATGAAGTATTGAAGTCTATGTTGGCAAGTAAGCATATGCCTTGCTTACTTGCCTACTTGCTTCCTTTATTCTTTCTTTCTTTCTTTCTTTCTTTCTTTTGTTTTCTTTGTTTTGGAGCAAGAATTTATCCTTTGACACAATAACATGAAAATCCTCTAAGTTGGACAAGGTATAACTTCTTTGGCACAATGGCATGATAATTCTATATATAGTGAATGTTATAGAGGGGTTTCATATGAAGTTAGCCTTTAAAAAAAATTGAAACTAAGGATAATTTGGAAGCTTCCCTAAGTGTGCTTTGAAGCCAAAATTGGATTTTTATTGCTGTAAGTATTGATAGTTGACTTTGTAAATTTGTTCATATGCATGTGTGTTTTTCTATTGGTATTTATAAACAATAAGTTACTTTGCTTTAAATTTGTCATATAAATGTTAAATGTAGTAAGATTTTATTACACTTGCCACTATATTTTTGTGAGATATATTATTGCTAGATGGTTTTGTAACATCTAGATGGTTTGGTTTATGTTACATTTAATGCAATTTGGATAAATGATATAATTTTAATGTCTAATCACCTTGATATTTAGAAAGAATAATAGATCACCTAAATATTTAATAAGCATGATAGTTGGAGGAAAGAAATTTAGTTCAATAATGGGATTACAAACCATTATTATGGAAAAATGGAATTGAGGAATATAACTTCTATAGAAGTTAAATATCCAAAAAAGGAAAAAAAAATCAGTAATAGTTACCCAAAAGTCAAACTTGCACGTGCCTTATTAAATGTTCATTTTATCCCATATTAATAGTAAGATAGTTTACATTCATTTTTCAACATTATCAGATCTTTTTTTTTTCTTCTTATTTGTCACATGTGGGGAAGAGAGAATTTCAACCCAAATTAAAAAAAAAAAAGAAAAAAAAAGAAAAAAAGAGAGAGGAAGTGATAGACTCAACATTAAAAAAAATGTTTTTATTAATAAAATAATTTTTCTATTGCATTTCTCATTGTAAAAATGGATTAACATTAAACCAAGCTTGCTTGAGTTTATGTGAAACTCTAAAAGACTTTGCTCTTTCATTTTGAATCCCCAAACCACAGGTACTAGTGAACTTCTTTTAGAGGTTTTGTTGGATTAGCTTTGTTGTTTTGACTTTTGAGTTGTATTGGCTAAATTGGGGTAAGGAAGAACTTGCATAAAGAATTGATCATATCAATATAAAGGCAAACTTAGTTGCACTCTTCATTTATATATTGAATCAAGGCAAACTTAGACTTGTGTTAAATGATTTTAAATAAATGATAACGATTGACATAAACAAAAGAAAAAAAAAAGTAAAAAAAAAAATTGTATTTTTCTAATCACAAGAATGGAAGATCAATTAAAAACATATTTTGATTTTTTGTTGCAACAAAAAATCAAAATATGTTTTTAATTGATCAAAACATATATTCACAAGAATGGAATCAAAACATATATTCATAACTATTTAGGTGCATTCCCTTTCAATAAAAAAATTACGTTCATTATTAATGAAAATAAATTTTAAAAAAATTCCATTCCATACAATAGAAGATTTTACGCCTTCCACAGTTTTACATCAAAAAATTGAAAATTCCCATAGGCCACACCCAACCCAAGCAAGCCCTTTAAAGCTAAAACATTCACATCTAATATTCATTAACTCCAACGGCCTCCGTTACTTAACAGAACAGGCCTGGGTTTGAATGAATGAATATTTGTTAAGTAAAACCACACCTTTCTTCCAAATCCCTCTTTTTTTACTTTCGCTTTTTACAATTCTAAAATTCAACTCTAAAACCCACCAATTCTCTCTCACTCTCACGCACTCTCTCTTTCTCTCTATTTTTTTTTTTTTTAAATTTCTCTCTCTAAACAAATTTGATTTTGTCTGTGATTGTCACTGTTACTTTGCATGTGATAGAAAGAAGAAGATGAAGCAGGAGCAGCAGCGGCTTCTACATTTTTGCGATTCAAAGCATCCCTTAGTCTTCCTTTCAGACTTCCGATTTGGATTCACTTGTTGTGGGTGTCAAGAATCAATTGATGGTCCTGGCTACTATTGTGAAGAATCAGGATGCTGGGATAAAAATGGCCGCGTTCATCATAAATCATGTGCGGAAGTACCCCTTGGGTTGCACCATCCCTTGCACCCAATCCATCCTCTTATTCTCTCTCCCTATCAGATAGATTATGGCAAACACATTCAATTCAGCAATTGCGTACTCTGCAAAGAATCTCGCAACCAATACACTTATCGGTGTTTTCGCTGCAACTTCAACCTTCACATCAAATGCACTTCTTTACCACTCCCCATCATGGAAGCTGAATTCCACAACCACCCATTGACCCCCATTTTGAAGTTGTGCACATTCACTTGCGACATTTGCGGCAAAGAAGGCAAAGGTACGCCCTACCAGTGTAATCTATGCAGTTACTGGGTTCATGAAAGATGTGCTTCTTTCCCACGCAGAGTCAAAGTTGTGCGTCACAAGCACCTCCTCCACCTCACCCATTCTTCTCTTAAATTCCATCAACCCGACACCCGATTTTGCCAACTCTGTGTTCGAAAGGTGGACACACGCTATGGGCTTTACTATTGCTCCAGATGCGATTTCGTTGCCCACCTCAATTGTGCTATCGACAGCAGAAACAAGGAGAACATAAATTTGAAGGAATTTAAAGATGTGGATGAAGTTCCAGAGCTGAATGAATCGGCTGACTCAGCAACTTACGAAGTCAAGAAATCCAATATGAAGGAGGACGGAACTCAAATAGTCGAAGAAATTAAACACATCAGTCACAAGCATGACTTAAAGCTCACGAATGAGGTTCCAAATAACCAAATATGTGATGGGTGCGTAAGAGCCATTCTCCCTCCGTATTATAGTTGTGTAAAGTGTAGATTCTTTCTTCATGAATCTTGTGCTAAATTACCCCCCATAAAAAGACATCCACTTCATCAACACCCACTTATCCTCCTCCCAAAATTTGAGTTTTTTGAGTGTCGTGCCTGTAATCGGGATTGCAATGGCCTCGCATATAAGTGTAAGGAATGTGATTTTGATCTAGATGTTCACTGTAGTTTGATCTCAGACATCCTCACCCACAAAGGTCATGAGCATCCACTTATCCTCTCCTACACCACACACAAACAGAAATGCAGTTGCTGTAGTAATGAAAGCTACCAAGTATTCCGTTGTAGCACTTGTGAATTTGCACTAGACTATAAATGCGCTACACTACCACATTCAGCAAGGTACAACCAACATGAGCATCCCTTCACTTTATGTTATAGACCTGAAGATGACTCTGGTGAATATTATTGTGATATTTGTGAAGAAGAACGAGACTCAAAAGAGTGGTTCTACTATTGTGAAGATTGTAGTTATCCTGCTCATTCCAAATGTATTCTTGGTGAAGACCCAAATATCAAGTTTAGAGGTGCTTAAACATTTGACTATCACTCACACCCCCTTATTTTCATTGAGGAAGCTAAAGACCACTCTAAATGTGACAAATGTGGTTATCTTTGTGAAGGGTTTATCTATCAATGTGCCAGATGTAATTTCAATAGGCACTATGACTGTGTATAGAAAGGAAAAATGTGGCTTTAAAATTTTCTTTTCTTTACTAGACTTTCCAAATAATTTTTGGTGCATGAAGTTTGTTAAATGATAGCGTTTTAATTCTTTTTAATTCTCATTCATGTCATCATGGTTCAGATGGGACATCAATACATCGAATCAACTCATGGTTGTTTGCATTTGGTTGTACCCTGCCTTGTCCACATATGTTAGAAACTTGTAGATAATATGATTTTTTTTAGTTTTTAATGTTTTATGGTACTTTTTTTTAGCAATGGAAGGCACTAAGTGTGAAACATTGAGTTCAGGGATGATGAACATATATTGGAACTAAAAGGCAAACTGCAGCTATTTCTTATCTGTTATGTATACTTGTTTTTCCTCTCTTTTCCGTTTTTATGCTTTTGCTAAAAAAAAGCATGCTTTTGTTTCTTTTCCCTGAATAAATTTTTATGCATTCTACTTTTGTCCAATTGTGTTATTATTATTATTTTTAACCAATGCTTTGTGGACACATTATGATCATCTAACTGTGTCCTCTTTTTCCACTACCCGATTCTTATGTAATTTGTTCAGTCTCCTCATAATTGTGCAATAAACATAGCTAACATTATTTTACCACCATGAGACACAATACTTGGCATCTCTTCAGCTTCTCTATATCCCTCTTGTTATGGTTAAATGATTAATATTCATTTTTCAAAAGTCCTTCATTGACAGTTATAATTGGTAGCAATCCTTTTCAAACTTGTCAGATACCACTTTCAAGGTACCATTTTCTCCCCTCAAATTTAAACTTAGGTTAGGTTCTTGTTGCTTAGGAGTTCTTCTTTAGCACATAGGCTTCTGCATTCCACTCAAACGAGTTCCCAGCTTCATTTAGAAAATCCACCCTAACATTTTCATTGGTCATCTTTTGCCCACACACTTCCAAAGATTTTGTTGTTAGTAGGATCTAATGGCTTCCTTGGCCATAGCCTTGTGGAATACCCATGGTGTTGAAATCAATCTTATGGGTGCAGAACCTGAAAGAAATACAGAATGGCAGAGTAAACAGAATGGAATGAAATCAATCAAGGGATTTGTAAATAATATTGACAGCCCAAAAACGGAGACTCAGCTTGAGGTCGTGAATAATAGAGAGCTTAAGAATGGAGGCTCAACTCAAGCTTGTCAAGACTCAAGACTAACAAAGAAGGCCTGAAAACGGAGATTCATTTTGAAAATGAAAGTGTGAGCTTGATTAGATTTAGAGGCATGTTCCTTTTTGTTTTAAATGGTTTGTTGGATATCAAAGATGAAGTTCATGAGCTTATTAGTATTGATTGGCTTAATATTAGGTAAAATTTTAAGATTGAATGAAATGGGTATATATATTTTTGTTATTATTAAGCACTTTTGAAAATGATACTACAGTTGTTTGACACATAATAGTTGAAATTTTATGCTATTTTGACCCACTTTCAAAATTTTATACTATTGTTGTTAGCACAAGAATGCTATTTGCACACATTTTTGTTACTTGTTTTTCTCACCCGGCCTTTAAAACTTCACTTCAAATTAAAACAGATATCACATTTTTTCAAAAATGCTATAATTTTTCCCGTGTTGTTCAAGGTCTGTAATTGAGGCAAGTTGAAGAGCCTTTCATGTTAGCTCCTTTTGAAATGATTTAGACTATATCATAATCCAGCACACATGCTATAAGATGCTACCCTTTCTTCCTCCCTTTTGTTTTCTTCCTAATTGTTTGTATTTACTTGCACTTCTTCATGTAATGGCTTCCTATGCCAAGTCATCTTGTAGGTCACTACTATGGACATTAGTAGACACAGACTTATCATTATCCATGGCAATTCTAATTTTGGATTTAGTGTTAGTTTGATCTGACTTTGAGTCTTAAGTGAAATTTTATGAAATAAATGCTTTTTTCCAGTGCTGTATCTTTTGAGCCTTTATTTGTTCTTGTGCCATTATTCATAGTCTTTGAGAGATGAGGACAGGTTAAGGAACCAATTGGCATTTATTGGAACTCCAGGTATTGTATATGATTATACCACAAACTTTCATTTGCTCATACCTAAGTTACCAAGCTTTAAGGGGTGGTTTTTGAGTGATGCATTTGTAAAAATTTTGAATTTCATTCTACCTCTTTATTGTAAATCACTTTTGGTCATATTCGAATAAAAATTTCCTCTATTTGAGCTAAACTCTTCTTTTTTCCTCTGATGTGCAAATGCAGATAGTCTTCCATTCTCCAGTGGGGTTAATTAACAGTATTTGAATATAATGGGTGGAAATTTAGAGAAGCAACGTTTTCAACATCTTATTCTCAGGTATCTTCATTCTTACCCTCCTATGTTCTTTAGGAAGTCTTCTTTTTCTTTTATTTATTTATTTATTAATTTTTGGGGGGTTTTCACTTTTGGAGTTAAATGAATCTCTATATTTTGTTATTCAGTTATTGTTTGTTCATTTGTTAGCTTATACACAACCAATACAAGTTCAACTTTTAATGTCATTGTTATAACTTAGGCATAGAGCAGTCGTTACAAAATATAATAAGGTCATTTTTTTTTAATAAATATGGAGTACCCCCCTCCCCTTTCTCCCCCTTTAGAAGATCAAATACTCAATTGCTATGATGATCAGTATTGTGGTTTGGATCAACCTGTTTGATGAAATGGCTGTCTTCTTTAATATTGCTTTGGTCGCACTTAAGATTGTAATCTATTAAAAATGTTATTTTGTTTAGAATAATGAAAAATGTGACAAGTGCAGCCTTGTCATTTTGCCTCTGTTTTATAATTGTGCAAAGTGTAGCTTCTTTCTTCATAAATCGTTTGATTTGTTAAATTACCTAGTAAAAAGCCACACTCACTCACTCACCTCCCAAAGACACACTATACAAGACTGATTGTAATAACTGCACTCTGCCTGCAAAGGATAAGTATTAAAATGTCCAGGCAATTTTTCTTCCAAAATCTTGTTATTTTCTCAATTAGGGGCCTGCAATCATGATAGCTCAGCTTACCAGGGACTAGAGCCATACCCAGCTATCTAACTAGGAGACTACCTTCCTTAGATTGACAAAGCATCCAAAATCTGGTTCTTTAGATTAGTAGATACACCTGCACAATATACTTTATGTTTAGAGCATTAATCACCAAGCCTGAAATCACTTTGAACTCTTCTAAAAAAATTTGACTAACTGGACTGGGAGTAGATCAGCTCTTCTGAAATTTATTCAGTCATTTGCAAAACAAAGATTAATAAGCTTCATATTCTTATGTCTGAGATGGAATTTGAAGTCCTTGCAACCAAGAAATCTCTTCTTTAGCATCTGAGCTAGGAACTCCATTGCTAGCACAAACAAATAAGGGGACAATGGATTCCTTTGTCTCAACTCTGTAGCTTCTTGAAAGTAACCAACTAGTTCTCAATTTACATCCACAGAGTACTTAGGAGTGGTACTGCACTCTCCCTCACCCAATTGACATATTTTGTGGGACAACCCACAACCTGAAGGCACTGAATAGTAAACCACCATTCCACTGAATCATAAGCTTTCCTAATTTCCACCTTGATGGTACACCTGCCTTGGACTTTTTCATGAACTAATAGCACACTTTCCAGGAACAAAGGCAGTTTGGTTGGGGCTAATAATATCATTCAACGATGCTTTAAATTTATTAGCCAAGATCTTTGTGATGCACTTATAAATGAAAATTGCAACAAAAAATCGGTCTATGATCCCCTATGCTTGAAGGATTGTTTACTTTAGGGACAAGAGTAACAATGTTGCATTCACATCTCCAAGTAGCCTACCTGAATTGAATTATGATTGGATAGAATGGACTACATCTGATTGGATTACAGGCCAAGCTTTTTTGAAGACACATAATCTGGTGGATATCCAAACTTGAAACTGGCCTCTGGAATGTTTATATGTGATCTGCTGCAATATTTAAGTCTAGAACCTGTTGAAAATTTCCCCATATTTCTTGAGGCAGATGCCCCTTAGAGGTGCCTAACAGATTCTGATAGTACCCGACGGCTAATTGTTTTACCTTTTGAGGATCCTATTCCCAGGAGACTGCAACATACACTTCTGCACAACATATAATTTCATTTTAGCATACTCCACTTGTTTATCCAAATTCCCATACATTTATATATTTTTACTCCTCAATGCCTGCTTCACAGCGTTTGGCTTAATACAACCTAAACATAGGGACCCCATAAACATCCATTCTCCAAGGCTCCAAGCTTTCTTAATCCAATCTAAGAAATTCTGATTTTTTCCCCAAAAGTTAAAAAAATGTAAAGGCTTTAGGACCAAAATTTCTCCTCTCCCTCAGTTGCCAGCCTACTCTGTTCTGCTCGAAAAAAGCATTCTCCAATCTTGAATTGCAGCATCACAATACTGTTCTCTTTGGGTCCACCTAGTGCTGAAGGCCCTACAATGTTCAGCCCATTCTTTCCCAGTCTAAATCCTGCTCAAATTGACGATTATGCCGCTCTCACCCACATTCCTAACAACTTTACCTGCCAAATAACTCATCCGTACTCTCCTCACCTAGCACGAGTGCTGCACTGTCCATCCTCCTTGTAGAATACCTAGCCATGGATGAACCAGAGAAACTCACATCTTCATACACCATTGACAAGCCAAGTAAATTTACTTCTTCTGTAGCTTTTCCATTCTGAGTCTCAGCCACAACATCAGTACGATTGTGAATTGTACTGAGTTTACAATCCTCTAATAACTTGGATAGTTGACTTATCTAGTTGAATTGAATGCACTCTTGGATAATCTTTAAAACCATGCTAGGTGAAAATACTACTTCAAATCCTGTTTGATAAGTTCATGGCTTAATTAGAAAATGTTAGTTACTGTCATTGTTACATAGCACTTCTAGAATTTTAGGGTAAAAAGCATCTTCTGTGACTTAGCTATGTACTTGTGTTCGAAAAACCATACTTCGGTTTCTATTCCCTCAAGTAGTTTTTAAACGTTCCAGTACTGTCCAACTGTGTTATTAATATATATATATATATATATATATATATATATATATATTTTATAAATGATGCTCTGTAGATATGCCTATACCAATCATCCAATTCTATATCCTGTTCTTCCTACCCAATTCTTATGCTCATATTTGTTTCAGTCTACTGTTGACTGTGCAATTACCATACCAAGCATTATTTTCCACCATGAGACAGAATGCTCAGCATCTCTTGAGGTTCTCTACATGCCTATTGTAGTTGTTAAATGGCTTATATCCATTTTTCAAAAGTCATTTATCGACAGTTATAATTGACAGGAATCTGATACTTTTCAAGGTACCATCTTCTTTCCTCACATATTAAGTTAGGTTAGGTTCTTGTTCTTAGGACCTCTTTTAAGTGCATGGGCTTCTGCATGTCCCCAACATATATATAGGTTTCAATCTACTTCATGTGGGATGGCATTGCTTAAATAGTAATGAAACTGACAAGAGCTGACTACTATTATCATCCAACCAGTTACATCTTTCTTTATCTACTTTTTTGTTTGTGCATTACTGTTATACTCTATCTGGTTCTTTGGAAACTGAAGAGATTGTTTGATAATAAAATATGCTTTCAAATATAATTGTCAAAAATAAAAATATGCTTTATATATTTTCCTAGGGTTTATTTAAGAAAGGATCTTAACCTATCCAATTTCTGTTGAATCAAGATAACCATTTGTTTTTTCTTATTTTTGCTAACAAAGGATATTTATGAGCTTTCAGTTGCTTGATTGATTTTTTTTTTTGGGGTATTAAGTAAGAATGAATTTTTAGTAGGTTCTACTTCACATAAACATATTAGCTATTGATCTTAGAATGTGATTTCTTCTTCTGTCAACTTAACATGCATCTCTATGGCTAAGAAAGAAAGATATGAGGGCTAAAGAAGAATAAATAGGGACTGAAAGGTTCGATTGGTATTATAAAGGTTTCAATTTTATAGTGAATGTTTTTTCCCTTCTTACTCATTGGTGCAAAGATAGACTTAAACTAAACTTTGATTCTGTTGTTGCAATGAACTTGATTTTAAGCATAAGTTCTTTTTAAAATTTAAGAGTAGTTGAGATGGTGGTCAAAGTGGAGATTTAATTGTTATGCCATTTTAGGTTTCCGGACATTATATTGTAATATTGTATACTAGGACCATGAAAATTGAAATCAAGGTATGTGAGAATACAAATTCAGTCATGTTCTTATATTTCTATGTTATTGTTCTCTTTGCAATGTTTTGCTTCTCTTTGCTGGAATGTTATATATGTTGCTAGTATCAATAATCTTTTCAAAGTTGGTTTAACTTGTCCGTTAGTCTTGTTTCTAGAGTCTGTTCTTGTAAACTATTTTGGTCCTTCCATGATACATTCATATACACTATGCTTGAAAGTATCTGTTGATGTACTGCAGGAAAGTACAAAGACTGCTACTTAGTGTGGGAAAGTGGAGTCATTGGAGTGTCTGCTTGCCCTTGTAATTCCTCACATTGGTCAGAAGCCAAGTTATCCTCTCCACTATAGAATATGAAAATAATTGCACTAGTTGTAATTCTGAAACGTCCACAATATTTCGTTGTACCATTTGTGAATTTGCTCTAGATTTCAAATGCGCTACACTAACTATACCACAGGGTACAAACAACATGAACATCCCTTCACTTTCTGTTATACTATTGAAAATGATTGTAATGAATATTACTGTGACATTTGTGAAGAAGAGCGAGACTCAAACCATTGGTTCTATTACTGTGAAATCTACAGTTATCCTACTCGTCCCAATTGTAATCTTCAGAAATACACAAGTATTTGGTTTGGAGATACTTACACATTTGATTGTCACCCACATCCACTTACTTTCATTGAGGAAACTAAAGACAACCCTTATTGTCACAATTGTGGTGATCCTTGCAGAGAGTTTATCTTACAATGTGTCCGGTGTAATTTCTACACCCTAGATAAATGTGAGTTGAAATGGATGAAGCAATTTTAATTTTTTTAATTTATACTTTTCTTTAGGGTTTTTTTTTTTTTGAATCTAATGTGTTATTACAACCATAAAAAATGGGTCTTGCCCATCTTTGATAACATTAAGTTGAGACTGATAATGAGTATTTCTGTTTTCGTTAAAACAAGTCATATTTGCATTTTATTCTTGATCTTAATTACCACACTAACTTTATTAAGAAAATAAACTGAGATCTCAGAATCTTTTTGAGAACTGAGTTTAAATTTACTACAATGTATCATCAAATCTAGAATTTTACTGATTGATCATATTCTTTTGCAAACACTTGTAGTATGCAGCTCCAATAGTAAGAAAAATGCAGCATTTTAGCTATATAAAGTCATTCATTCCAGCACTCTAAACTTCCCTATTATGTTTGTATATTAATGTTTTGTATTACACACGATTCTTTGAATAGTGTTTCCTTATCTGCACTTATATTTTACCTTTTAAAAAAATACTATATTACACACACACGCACACACCAAAGCTTCCCTTTTGATGTATCTTTCTCATGTTTTATTGATAAAGTTCATAGTTTGATTAAGTACTGTTCCAAGTAATTGCTTGATTTGGAGCAGTCTGTTGTTGCTGCATAGAAGTGATTAGTTGGTTTTAGTAGCTGCACTTGTAAATTGATCCCTTCCATTGTATGAACAATATATTAGGGTCAAGAAATATTTGATGGCACTGGCATATCTCCCCAAGATATATATGTATTTTTTATGTGATTGCATGTCATATGGGAGTTTTTTGGCACCTAGTATGTTTGGTGATTCTCATCATGTACGATCTGATATGGTACTAATAAAGGGGTCTTGTTAATTAGATGTCCGTTTCCAATGCTTATGATGTTTGAGGATTTTTTCTTTATGAGTTGGGAAAATTGCATCAGTTAAGTTTTATCCATGTTGGAATTGGATGAGGTCACACACTGCAGCTCTTAATTAACTGGATGAGTTTGATTGTGGCTGATTTTCTTCGGATGGTGCGTTTGGATGTAATGAACAACATTAGATAGTGGTTGGCGCACATGTATTTGATTGTTGGGCATTGGCAAGTTGCCAATGCTGTGACCATTTTGGGTCATGTTTGGGGTGTATCCTACTAGTACCAGTTTGACACAAGGTCTTAGAAACATCGTCTTTAATTGCATCAATTACATAATATACAAGCAGGTAAGGCTCATAAGTCACAACTTTAAAATTCCAACTTTATTTTTCTGGTAAAATTGCTTATTATTTTGTTGCAACCATAATTATTAGTTATACCTAAATTAAAAATTCTTTGAAGGAATATGAAATTTATTAGAAGTAATTTTAAGTACAAATGTAAAGCTGGACTTTTCTTCTAAAAGGTGTTTACTATTTTGCTTAATACCCAATATACCAAAATTGTAAACTTTGTTGCATTCTAAGTATGGAGAAATCTTCTTGATTGAAGGGGAAAGTTGTGATGATCAAAATAGCCAACGAAGGCAACCGTGCAATATTAAAGAAGATAAGAATTGAGACAAGCGGACTGTGAAACCACCAAAAACGGAAACTCTGGTTTTCATCTGAATAGATCAATTCCATGACTTGCATTAATTTTTTTCCCCGATGTGATTCATTTTAGAAAAAAAGTGTGCATCTCTTGAGTTTGGTAGTGGACCCACTGGAACATTGGAGACATAATGTCACCATCCAGGTAGAAATAGCTCCTTCACCTATCGGTTGACTTGAGTAACTTTGTAAGAGTTTCAATATAATTCAAATTCTGAATATATTCGTAAGTTCAGGCCATTTCCTTTAATATGGTGTATACATCTGAAACGAGTGAGATTTATGAATATTCTACTGCATGTCTGTCACATATAATGGAAGTAAAATCATGTACTATTATTCATTTGCATTGCATACAATTTTTATGACAAGAATGTGAAAGCAGCTATTTTCTTTAACCTGAGATGGGGTAAAAAGTTGTGAACAATTCTATAATGGTGAAATTTACTTATTACCTTTGATAATAGTTTGTTACTTAACTTTCTCAGCATTTCTTTTATTGTTGCAAATGATGATAGCATGTATTTGTGTAATCTTTTAGTTCTCCACTTCATAACTGGTTAGTGAGCTCCAAAGATGCGAAAGCTGATTAAAGTTGAAATAATAGTACAGCTCAAGGATTCATTTTATAACCCTGTTATGTGTAACAATTAAGGTTGAATTTTGACAGTTCTTCAATCAACAACTGTGGTTTTCAAGTCGGATGTTTGTGGATAACAGATTCTAATAGTACCCCCATAGCTAATTGTTTTACCTGTTGAGGATCCTAATCCTGGGAAGACTGCAACATACAATTCTGTACAATATATAATTTCAATTTAGCATACTCCACTTTTTAGCCAAATTCCATTTATATATCTATATTTTTACTCCTCAATGCCAGCTTCACATGGCATAATTAGGGCTGGCTCAACAACTTTGGGGCATTGGGAAAAAATTTAAGTAAGGTCTTTTTATATTTAAATATTAATTAAATAACATTTATTGAATTTTTTTTATTTAAAATTTATTTTTTTTGCTTTTTGAGATGCAAAATTACTAATTGGTGTGATAATTTATAATAATTGATAAAGTAAGAGTTTGCTTTAAAAAAAAAAGATGTGATAAATTATTAATTAGTGTTTGGTGGGGCCAGCTGTGATGTGCTGTGGCCTGTGGGAAGACTGTGCAGTGCTGTGTGCAATGTGCAGTCTTATCCACACTGGATTGAGATTTGGTGCAATAGCTAGGGGCCTAGGGCTATTGCACCATGCAATACTTTCTCAATGGTTCATGTTAAAAGTTAAAAAGTTAACTTTTGATACTAACCATTGGATCAAGGAAGTTAAAAAGGTAAAAAAGTTGAGAGTTTAAAAAAAGTTAAAAATTTTGAAAAAGTGAAAATGATGTGAGAGGTATTACATGGTGCAATAGCCCTAGCTATTGCACCGGATCCCAATCTGTCCACACTGCCCACAACTTGTGTGCAGTGTGCACTGTCACTGTGCAGTGCTATGGGCTGTGCAACTTGTGCAAGACGTGTTGTCCTATCAATCAAGCAATGAAGTAGGTTAAAAAAAGTATAATTTAAAATATTTAAATTAAATAAAATCAAAATCCTAAATCTTATTTGTAAAGATAGAGAGGGAGAGAAGGTTACCTTTGAATTTTGAATTTATTGTGAATTGAAGGGAATGAACAAAGAATGATTTCAAGCTAGACTGAGCTTGTAGAAAAAAAAAAAATCAAGAATCAAGATGAAGAAAAGAAAGGTAAGAATATAGATGGAGAGGCAGAGACATAGAGAGATGAGAGATATTTTCTTTTGTTTTAGAAATTTATAATCTCTATTTTAGCATATTTCAAGACAATTATGTTGTATTATTAATGAATTTGTCTGGTATTAATTTTGATTTTAGCATATTTCAAGAATGATTTAATGAATTTTTTTCCTAAAATTTAATTTTGTTAGCTAAAATTTGACTATTTTTGTTTTTTTTCCTTTTTAATTTTCTGCATTTTAGGATACAATAGGGCATTTTTAATGTATTTTATTGACCAATAAAAGTACTTAAAATTTTTTTTTGTAATTAAAATATATAGATAAATATATATATATTTACAAGTGGGAGCCTGTATCAATTGTATCAACAGTTCAGCCAGCTCTGGGCATAATACTTGGTTTTGGAAAGTGAATAGTTGCTGAATGGGTACAAGTGAGATAGTAATGAGTTCTTTCCTTTATGGTATTTTGAGTATGTGAATTCAGTTTTGAGTTGGTCTCTTGCCTTATCTTTTTTCTCTTTTCTGATTTCAGTTTGCTGCGGAATTTGTCCTGTGATTAGAGTTTCTCACCTATGTTTTGTTAAGCATTTACATTAAACCAAATTGTGAAATGCTTCTTGCTAACAAGTCCTATTAAACAATATATGGATGGGGGATTGAAATTTCCACTAGTGGAGATACATGTGGTTTGGTATCATGCTGCTAGAGATGATACACAAAAGCAGCTCAGTAGAGAATTATTTCCAGATGGGCTTGATCTAAGGAAATGGGTGGCTTCTTCATTTCCAAAACATAGTATATATGGATGTTCTAGATGCCTCGTTAAAACAGTAGGCGGATTTATGGGCCTCAAGTTGTGCTTTACAAACGCTTGGGCAGTGCTGGATTTAAATAGTTGATGCAGTGTAGATTAGAAAAATGAGAATCCATGAAAGGACCATCTACGTCTTTGGTAATGCTGAAGAATGCTTCGATGGAACAAAGATATTAAAGACCAAGCGTGGAAAAGAAGATATATGGATCGTAATGTCAGTGAATCTTAGGATGTTGAAACTCGACTTCCAATTTTCTGTAGCAATTTTTTTTTTCCCACTTTAGCTTCTGTAAATCATTTTGTAAAAGAGGGTCAAATAAGAGAACTTTCAAGAGATTAGAAGCAGATACAAGTGTTTTTCAATTTGAAATCTAATTGGATTTTCTCTCAGTTTTACCTATTATTATATATATAGATTAACCTATTTTCACTCCTAAATCTCTATTATTTCTCCTTTTTTATTTATTTATTTGGTGACTTTAAATGACATCATTAATTGGAACCTATTGAGTTAGTTGGAATTTATTGAGTTGGTTAATTAACAGGAAACCAATTATTAATTATCAGCTAAGTTGGCTTAATTTGGGTTAATTTAAACAATGCTAAATCAAAACTCGAGGATAATAGCACAACTCGGAGAATAATTTAAGCAGCACAAGCTAATCTCTTAGAAACTTATCCCAAATTTGAGGATATGCTGAAATTTCACATTTGTCATCAGACTCGGGGCACTAATCACTACATAATTCATCAGCTAACCAGTTCACATAAAAGATTTTGAGGATAGATTGTTGCATTTCCAATATTTTTAGTTCCAAACACTTGGGAGAACGAGAGAAAAGTATTATTGAGAACAGAAAAGTCTACTAAAAATGAGTAGTTTAATTTTTTTCTTGGGGGATATCAGTGACCACCTTCACACTGTTCTTTATTCCTCCCTCCACAATAAAAAAGTAGCTGCCATTTCATCACCAAGGCTGAATAAATCCTAGCATGTAGCAATGACAATTCTCCTTATACAGTCATCAATGTTGCACAAATGTGAAAAATCCCAGGCATCAGTAAACATATGCCACGCCTCATCTGCTGCTGTACATAATACATGTACCATTAATCAAGAAGAATGAATAAGTAAAATACATGCTTATAAATGCTTCATTATATCAAAAGCTTCTAGGAGGCTAAACACTCATAGGTAACCTCATAAAAAGAAGAAGAGTGAAAACAAGGAAAAGGGTAGCTGAACAGGCAGAGTCGTCATTAACTAATTTGAGTACTGGTATTCAATAATAACTGACTTCGTGCTCATCCATCCAAATTACAACGTGGCCAAGGAGATTTGACTAATGCAGAAAACATTATATATATATATATATATATATATATATATATATATATATATATTTATATATCTGTTGGAACATTACAAATGCTGTGGGTCTTGAACCAAAGACCTCACCATCCACATAGACTTTGTAAGGGGATGAGGTAACAGATGATCTAGAACTCATTGGCTAATTCAACATAAAAATTGAGACAAACTTTCAATCTTGAGGAAGACAAAGCTCACAACAACATGATGGGTAACAGATAATGTAAAGTTGGTAACGAAAGAAAAGAAATTAGAGCATACCTGATCTTCTTCAAACGCTCAAGATCATCCCTGAGTTTCATGTCCAAACGCTCAAGCATTGGAGACAAAATATTTTTTTTTTATGAATAAATTAGATCTTTTAATAGAACGTAATGAAAAATTTTACTAATTTGATGACAGGAGTAAAAATATACTAGCTAAATTGAATTTAACCAAAAAAATCTAATTAGTAATAATAATGGTTTATCAGTAAATTGACTATATATTTTGATAGTTTTTTTTTTTTTTTCTTCTTAAATTTTTCACAAGCTTATCAAACCACTCATTGATCTGACAGCAAAAATGGATGGGTTGGATGCATTGTGCACATTAGAATTATGAAAGGATTAATGACCAAGTGGCATCAATATATTTGATAAGTAACTAAATATCTGTTTAGATATTGCTGAAACGTAATATCTCTACATTTCAGTTTTTTTTCATTGAAAAGCTTGATTCAGTGATATTTTGTGAATCTGTATACTATTTTCAAGATTTACAAACTTTTTTTTTCAGTAATTTTTTTTATAACACTATTTACCTTTTTAAAAATTATTTTACTATATAATTTTCAAGTCAATTCAAACCGACACTGACCCATACATCCCCATTAAAATGTGCACCACGAAACGCAAACAACGACTTTATTATTGGTCAATGGACTCGATACTTCCTATCCAATAAAAAATAAAGATTCAATACTAGTACAACTACGGAACTATTTACCTAAAGTCCATCCCTTCTTTCAACTTGGTAGCACGCACGTAGCGCACACGTAAACAAACCACACTTTTTTCTTCTGCAACTCAACTCAAAATGAGTGCTAATAATAAACAGCACTCAGATTCTCATGCCTTGGTCCTCCCATGGAAGACGCGGATCTCCGTCTCCGCCGTCTCCGCTGTCACCGACGCTTTCCTTCGGTCTGACGGCACCATCAACCGCCGTATCCTCTCTCTCCTCGACGTCAAAGCAAGGCCTAATCCCAACCCAGTGAAAGGCGTCAAATCTTCAGACATCACGGTCGACCCTTCTCGCAACCTCTGGTTCCGCCTCTTCGTTCCCACGGCGGACACCGCTTCCACTTCCACTTCCACTTCCCTCCCCGTCGTGATCTTCTTCCACGGCGGCGGCTTCACTTTCCTCTCCCCTTCCTCCTTCGCATACAACGCCGTCTGTCGCCGTTTCGCTCGTACACTCCCCGCCGTCGTTATCTCCGTTAACTACCGTCTCTCCCCGGAACACCGCTACCCATCTCAATACGACGACGGATTTGACGTCATTCAATACCTTAATCATCGCAGCAGCAGCGAACTCAAACAACTCCCGGATTTTGCGGACTTGTCGAAATGTTTCTTAGCTGGCGACAGTGCAGGTGCCAACCTGGCGCACCACGTGGCAGTCCGGGCAAGTCGGGAAGGAACCCAGCTCCACGTCGTTAAGATTATCGGGTTGATTTCGATCCAACCGTTTTTCGGAGGAGAGGAGAGAACGGATTCGGAGCTCCGGTTGCGGAAAGGTCCGATCGTTTCGTTGGAACGAACTGATTGGCTTTGGAAGGTGTTTTTGCCTCAAGGATCGGATAAGGATCACGAGGCAGTCAATGTGAGTGGGCCCAACGCGGTTGATATTTCGGGTTTGGAGTATCCGGAAACGGTTGTGTTTGTTGCGGGATTCGACCCGTTACAGGATCGGCAGAGGAGTTACTATGAGTGGTTGAAGAAATCTGGGAAACGGGTTCGCTTAATCGAGTATCCAGACATGATGCATGCGTTTTATATATTTCCAGAATTGCCTCAGTCGTCCCAGTTGATAGCGCAGGTCAAGGATTTCGTTTCCCATAGATGTAAGAGTAAGACTTCCAATTCTTATTAACTTTTATTCCAACAAAGTAATATCAAGCGTATAAAATCACTTTAATACAGATACTTTTCTTGGAGATCGAAAGAATTAAGAATCTTTATTATTTTACTTGCCGTGTGTAAAGATGTAAATAGTCCCGTATAGATAATGAGGGAAGTTCTCGTATGGTTTGCAAGTACTTCAAATGATAATGATGTGGGTGGGACAATGTCATATCTTGACGTGTTTATCATTTCATTGATAAGGGGTATCGAAAAGGAAGGAGAACTTTGATATTTTGACACGATAAAAAGTAATGGTTTCAAGTATTCTACTTTATAAAAGATTGTAATGAATATTTTAGTTATTTTTATCACAACTGTTACTTCAGAATTTGGTTTTAGCATTAGTGGAAGACTGTTAAGCTCACATCGTAGTTGACTTCATCCCAAGACTATAAATGTAATAATATATGCTCAGAATTGGTTAGAGAGTGAAATCAAATATTAGCAATTGTATATTTTGTATTTTATAAAATGAATCAAAATTGTATTTTTATATTTGTTAGTTATAATTTGATGAAGTTTATTCTATTTTTTAATCCATTGTTATTACTTTAAATGCTTAAATTGCTTTTCTGCTTTGATGACTTTCACTTTGTCTGTTTTTTAAATTATTATTGTCACACTCACACAGCTTTTTTTAGATTATTGCTTCACATTTTTACATTTATTTAGGAAAAAGATGACAGCCCATGTGCTTCATTCACCATTTGAGTCTTTTGAAAAGATGTCACCAGTTCCCACCCTTTTTTTTTCCTCTTGCACAGTATATCTTCAAGGCTTTCAACCAGTTCACACTAGAAGTTAACAAATATCTCCTATCTAAATTCCTTTTTTCATACTTCAACTATGCCAGAAGAGTGTACACTTTAATCAATTCTTGATGATAAGGAGCTTAATGAAGAGGATGGGAGTTGGGTCACAGTTGTGGAGGATTAAACTTGTTGTACTAATTTAGTAGCTTTCTAATTTATTAAACTTGTTGGAATTATTTCTTAAACTTGTTGGATTTATTTTATTTTTATTTTTATGTTTAGAAGGTGATCTTTCTTGGCTATGATTTATTGATTTATGATTAAATGATGATCTTAGCTATGATTTATTGATTTATGATCAATAGGTTTTTAATGGTCCCATGATTTGGATTGATTTGACATTTGGGTCAAGCTTGAATTTGGATGTTAAAAGGCCTAAATTTGCCATCTCGGCAAAAATGATTTTTTTCCCTGTTTAGGCCACAGTATAGGCTTCAATTCAATTTTTTTGATTGGGCCCAAATCTGACTGGGTGGGTTTGGGCAGGCATAAAAAAAAAAAAACCTGTTTATTAAATAGGTTAGATTCGAGTTTCGGGTATAGGCCTACGAAACAAATTCAAATATAAAAAAATCCGTCCTGTTGTCATTCCTAGCATCATATATGAAATTAGCATATGCTTTTGTTTCTTAGGTCATTGATCTTTATGTTTCTGACTTTTATTATCAAAACCCTGCTTCCACATGGTGCTAATTTCTGTTACCTTGGTCAATGTGAAAAATCAATAAAAGGTCCTTATTATTACATGCTCATGGCAACATTTTTGGAACAGGCTACATAGAATTGAACACATAATTCGCACTAAAGGAGAGTTATCTAAGTCTATGACAATTGGGGAGATGGCTAAGGAATTTAGGTATGTCTTCTTTTGTTGTAGTTTATGTATTTATTTTTAAAAATTCTCATAGAAGGCCACTCATATGCTTCTCTATCCCTAATAAAAGTTGCTACACTATAATCTTTCTGTCGTGGGAAAAGATTTTTGTAGAAATTGATACTTTGTTTTCAAAACTCAATTACATCATTTTAGTAAATCTAACATGATGATTTGAACCTAAGACAAAGCAAATGGAATATTTTCCTCTTAATAATTAAAATTTGTCTTATATAAAAAAGAAAAAGTGATATTCTGTTAAAAAGATGAGTAGATTTAACCAAAGCATGTATTTAAGAATCAAACAAAATTACTTATCAAAAAAAGAAATTGACACTTTGTTTTGCTTTGATTTTTTGGCTAGACTTGGTAGTAATGTTTGGTTTAAACAGATATTGTTTCTAATGGGCATCATATGAGTATGCCTTTCCAATTTGAGTAGATTTGATTTATAAAAAAAAATAAAAAAAAAAGTGAAAAATTTAGTATTATAACCCACGAGAATTTGTTTGATTCTTAAAGAGAGACAATTAATGTAGCAATTTGCCAACACAGGGGATTGAGCTTACATTGTGTATGTGGTGCTTATATATTCTCACCCATTTTCCTGTTTTTTTTTTTTTCATGTAACATATTTATTTGGATCTCAGGAATTTTAGAGATCTGTGGAATGACTTGTCTGAACCTCTGGGAGGGAATATGAAGACAAAGTAGCAACATTCACTACTTGGATTACTTTGGTAGATAATATCAAACTTAAATGGTCTAAATCATCTAGTAAATGTTTGCGAATGTACATTGAATGATAACATCATTCTAAGTAAAGACCTACGAGTATTATTTTAATTAACCCATTTTCACTCTTAAATCTCTATTATTTCTCCTTTTTTATTTGTTTATTTGGTGACTTTAAATGATGTCATTAATTGGAACCTATTGAGTTAGTTGGAATCTATTAAGTTAGTTGGTTAATTAATAAGAAACCAATTATTAATTATCAGCTAAGTTGGCTTAATTTGGGTTAATTTAAATAATGCTAAATCAAAACTCGGAGATAATAGCACAACTTGGAGGAGAATTTAAGCAGCACAAGCTAATCTCTTGAAGATATACTGAAATTTCAAATTTGTCATCAAACTCGGGGCACTAATCACAACATGATTCATCAGCTAACCAGTTCACATAAAAGCTTTTGAGGATAGATTGTTGCATTTCCAATATTTTTTACCATTAAAAACCATTATTTTGGTTCTTCATCCGAGATTTATAAGTTAGTACTAGATTAGTTCCAAACATATGGGCGAAAGAGAGAAAAGTATTACTGAGAACAGAAAAGCCTACCAAAAAATGAGTAGTTCAATTTTTTTTTTTGGGGGCTATCAGTGACCACCATTATTCCTCCCTCCACAATAAAAAATAGCTGCCATTTTATCGCCAAGGCTGAATAAATCCTAGCATGTAGCAATGGCAATTCTCCTTATACAATCATCAATGTTGCACAAATGTGAAAAATCCCAGGCATCAATAAACATATGCCACGCCTCATCTGATGCTGTACGTACCACATGCATATTCAAACTACTGGCCACAGTACCTAAGGGCTTGTTTGGATCACCATGCTTTTGAGTAATATTACTCAATTTTCTTCACTGAGTTTCCAAACAAGTGGGTCCTACCAAAAAATCTTGTTTGACTTGGTTTTCGAGTGATGTTTCCATTGCTCAAAACTTAAAGAATTGAGTAATGGATGATAGAAATTGATAACAGAATTTTGGTGTTTTCAATTTCTGAAATATGAATTATGATAGCAAAATGTGAGTTATGTGATTGAGTTATGTAACCAAATAAGAATTTTGAAATTTTTGAGATAAAGTGAGGTTTGGGTTATAAGTTATGGGTTTTGAGCTATGAGTTATGAAAACCGAGTCATAGCCAAACCAAACGAGCCCTAAAGTAACAACATTGGGGCTTGTTCGCTGGTCAACAAACCATTAATCAAGAAGAATGAATAAGTAAAATGCAAAATGCATGGTCAACTTTAACTATTATATGAAATTATGAATAATTAATACCATCACACATACCAAAATCTCTCAAACAAGATCAATCAGTCTAGAGAACACATAAAGACAGCTAAATGATACTGCATGAGTCCGCCAAAAAGAGAAGTACAATACTAAATCCAAGATATTCTAAAAGGCCAAACAAAATTCGCAAACATCCCAGAAAGGGAGAAACTACTTAGCGCTTCTTTGAGACACCAACAGTCTTTCCACGGCGACCAGTTGTCTTAGTGTGCTGTCCCCGCACCCGGAGACCCCAGTAGTGTCGCAGACCACGGTGGTTCCTAAGAACAAAAAATATTGTTTACCAGTCAGAAACAAATATTTGTGAAGAGATGAAAATACATGGCCATACAATGTACAAGGCGTGCCAAAACACAAATCAGATGGTAAATTTCATCAGTTACGGCAGCAGTTTCTAGTGTAAAAATTAATTTGCAGTTGTTATGGGAACTAATTATTAAAGCTAATGCCATACACAATGTCAAACAAGTTTACATGCTTATAAATGCTTAATTATATCAAAAGCTTCTAGGAGGTTAAACATTCATAAGTAACCTCATAAAAAGAAGAAGAGTGAAAACAAGGAGAAGGGTAGCTGAACAGGCAGAGTTGTCATTAACTAATTTGAGTACTGGTATTCAATAATAACTGACTTAGAGCTCATCCATCCAAATTACAACCTGGCCCAGGAGATTTGACTAATGCAGAAAACATTATATATATATATATATATATATATATATATATATATATATATATCTGTTGGAACATTACAAATGCTGTGGGTCTTGAACCAACGACCTCACCATCCACATAGAATTTATAAGGGGATGAGGTACCAGATGATCTAGAACTCATTGGCTAACTCAACATAAAAATTGAGACAAACTTTCAATCTTTAAGGAAGACAAAGCTCACATCAACATGATGGGTAACAAGGAGAAGGGTAGCTGAACAGGCAGAGTTGTCATTAACTAATTTGAGTACTGGTATTCAATAATAACTGACTTAGAGCTCATCCATCCAAATTACAACCTGGCCCAGGAGATTTGACTAATGCAGAAAACATTATATATATATATATATATATATATATATATATATATATATATCTGTTGGAACATTACAAATGCTGTGGGTCTTGAACCAACAACCTCACCATCCACATAGAATTTATAAGGGGATGAGGTACCAGATGATCTAGAACTCATTGGCTAATTCAACATAAAAATTGAGACAAACTTTCAATCTTAAGGAAGACAAAGCTCACATCAACATGATGGGTAACAGATAATGTAAAGTTGGAAAAGAAAGAAAAGAAATAAGAGCATACCTGATCTTCTTCAAACGCTCAAGATCATCCCTGAGTTTCATGTCCAAAGCATTGGAGACAACCTGAGAATATTTACCATCCTTGTAATCCTTCTTCCTGTTCAGAAACCAATCGGGTATCTTGAACTGGCGAGGGTTCGCCACAATCACCATCAGGTTATCCAGCTCAGCAGCTGTCAACTCACCAGCTCTGTCACAAACCATAAAACCGAATTTAACAAGCTAGTGAGGGTGCCAAACACAAAATACAACACTTCACAACCAACAGGCACATAAACTACATAACAGATAAGTTCCAAAATACCATTTTTAAATGGCTACATTTCTTAAACCCACAATCTTACCCCCACCAATTCTCTAATGGGCGAGCAAGCGTAATTAAACCCAAAGCTCATTGGCTAAAAAAGGCCATGCCCCGCGCACAGGGTGCACAGAGGTGATTCATAGGTATACTTACCCATTGGTTCTATACATGATTTCCTGCGACGCGTCTCTTTCATTGGAAGGGAATTGCCATCACAACACGGCCCAACCTATTCATTGACTCGAGCGAGTTCCAAAATACAATTGTATCACTCACAATATAACGCATGAGGGAAACTGGGATTTGGTGTATGGTGTATGATAAAAAAAATTCAGTCAAGCAAGTGCCGGTTTTGCATTGCTGTCGGAAATAAGCTTTATGGGAAGTGAATAATGTTATGGTAATTTCTCATTTCTTCTATTTCAATTGACAAATCCCTAGCTCACTCTAAGATCTAATAAAAACCCAAATCCCTCTTCTCAATAGTTCGAATTCTACAATGCCTTTTCCATGCTAAATGTCACATAAACACACACCTTTAAAACATAACCCAACAAACCAAATACCCTAAATTTAAATATAAAAAAAAAAATCAAATTCCTAATCATGCAAAACTGAACTAATATTCATACACATCAACAAGAAGGAAATAAATATATATAAAAAAAGAAGAAGAAGAAGAAGAAGAAGAAAGAAAGGGTACTGTTTGTTCATGTCGATGTTGGCTTTCTTGCAAAGGAGATTGGCAAAATGGCGACCAATACCTTTGATGGAAGTAAAAGCGAACATGATCTTTTGTTTTCCATCAACGTTGGTGTTCAGAACACGCAATATGTGTTGGAAATCCTCGTTCGCTACCAGAGACTGCGCATTTCAAACCAAAAAATAAAATTAAGAACCAAAAAAATAGTATAACAGGTAATGGAAATTGAAGAAGAAGAAGAAGAAGAAGAAGAAGAGAGGTTTGTGAATCAGAGCGAGTTGATTTGAGTTTGACTCACCATGGTTAGGGTTAGGGTTTTTGTTCTCTGTGAGCCTCTCTCTGTTTCAGAGGGTTTGGAAAATGAGAGAGCGGAGGAGGAGCGAGAGAGAAGAGAGAGAGGGGTTTGTAAAGATGGTATTTAAAGGTCTTCGGAGACAAAACCCTAGATGAGAGAGGGCCTATTATAAGAGTTCTTTTTCTTTTTTTTCTTTTTAAGAAAAACTTTATTTTAAACCTATTAAAACCTCAGATTTTAAATATAAAAAAACAAAATTAAAACTTCAACATATATTAATGAATCTCAAATTTTCAATAAGCTCGGGTTTATTTTGTTACTTTTATAAGTATGAGGGTTTGATCTATTATTTTTGAAATTATAGGATTTGATTTGTTGATTTTTAAAGTATATAAGGTTTGTTTATTTATTTTTAACTTTTTTAATTATATGGTTCAAAACATAATGAATTGGGTTGGGTTGCAATTTATTTTGAAATTTAATTTAGGTTAATTTTTTTTATGAAAATTTTATAATTACAAAAAAAGATTTAAACATTGAACATTTATGACAGAAAAACTAAGAAGTGTTAATATAAATATTAGACTCTTGGCAATTTAGGTCATATTCTAATTTAATAAAAAAATCCCAGACCAAATTCACTATATTAAGTATTAAAAATATACGTTTCTAAAAAACAAAATTAAAAATATATGTATTTATAATTTTAGGTTTATTTGTCTTGGATATGAGAATTTGTTAATTTGATTTATTTTGTATTTTGAGACTTTAGTTTTGGTAAGATTAAAATATCAAACACAACTGTATAAATTATTAAATTGTAAAATGACTTAAATAATTGATTGAAAATCCGGTCTGTTGGTTTTTGTTTTTTTAACCTAATTTATTTAGTAGATATGACAATATGATCTCTACCCAATAACTTAGATTGGGATGGGGAGATTTCTTAATCTAAGAGCATTATTATTGGTAGTGCTAAAAACTCATATTGCTATTTTTAGCACCATTAACTACAAAATTAAGCCTCCATTAGTGGAGTCAAAACAAAAAATTATGACTTCTCAGCTACAGTGCACAGCCATCTTTCTCTCTTTGTTTTTTCTTTGATTTTTTCCTTTCTGGTTCATTCCTTTGCAAATCACGCTCCCTCACCCACCCACCCAATCCTCTCTTGCTCTCCCTGTTTTGTATTATGAGACTTATTGCCCGTTTGGATCCCCGTTTTGCCTTGCGTTTGCGTTTTTTTTTTTTAAAGACCAGCGCTTGGTGCACTGTTCATGGGACATGAACAGGTGCCAAGATATAAACAAAAAAGAGTGAACAGTGTTTTTTTACACATTAAAAAATTATTTTGCTACAGTGTTTTCAGTTTTCAGTTTTCAGTAATAAGTTCTATCCAAACGGACTCTTAGTTTTGGTAAAATTTAAAATATTAAACACAATACACAATTGTAAAAATGGACGTAAATAATTGATTGAAACCCCCAATTTATTGGTTTTTTTTTTTATTTTAAAAAAGCCCAAATTATTTGGTAGACTTGACAAAATGATCTATACCCAATAAACTGGATTGGGTTAGAGATTTCATCTAAAAAGGTAAAGAGGTTGGGTTGGGTTGAACTCAAATCCAATGCAACCCGGTCCATGTATACAAAATTTTGAGAGGTATTCCTGTAATTTTGTGTGGCGAAGAATGACTATTGGGCCCTTAATCTTTTTCCAAAAGTACTTCTTGTATCCCTCTGGATAAAAGGCAGAGATTGCAAAGATAAAGCCTTCGAGTGGTTAAGCAGCACACACCAGGTGAGCAATAGTGTATTTTCTCAAATACTCACTTAATTTTACCTCTTAATATTTCTATTTTTAGATATATGCAGAGTGCTTTTTGCTGATAAATTGTTGAACTCTTTTGGTTTTGGGGACTATGTTGTTAAGGAACTTAAAAGTTAGTTGTTATTTGGATGAGTTTTAACTCTGCAAAAGCATCAATATTAGCAGCACTCAGCATTTTTCTCTCTTTGATATATGCACACATGTAAGTGTATTTGTTTTTGCATATGCCATTGAAAAATATAGATTAAACAGTGTACCACTGTTTGAAACTGCACCTTTTCAAATTTTGGCTTTGAGCTCGTTTAGATGAGTTTATATATCCATCTGCTTATTTGTTTGTTTATTAGGTACAGTTTTTAAGGTTAGGCTTCCCTCTAGTGCTCTGGTCTATCCAGTGCACTAGAGTACTGAATGGGATATGGGACCAACATATGCCAATTTTGACATGTGTCGTGTCCATGTTCCGGCCAGTACTCCAATACATTGGATGCAAGCCTCGCCCAACTTTTTAAAGCCTCAAATTTCCCCCTCTGCACAATTGTATTTTTACATAGTAAAAACAAATAAGTGGATGAAAATAAAATCATTCAAATGAATATTTAGTCCTCCCTTTTTTCTTAGGTACAACTTTTTCAGATGACAACATATTCAATAAGCTGAAAAGTAAGCTGCAGGGCACTAGGAAAGAAAGGGTTGTTTATTGTTTTTTGAAATTTAAGTTTATGAGAAACATTGTTTGTAACTAATTTAGATGCTGTGAAGGTGAATTGGTGTAAACATGGGGTAGAGCATGATTCAGGCCACTGCTGCTGTTTTGTAGAATGCGAGTTTTTATTATTAAACAAGGATGGAAGTTTTTCTTGCACCCAAGACTTGCCCCTCTGTACTGTTCAAAAGAATTAAGAATATTTTGAAACCTGACAATGAGTGTAAGTGACATGATATCTATGTCTTTTCTCTTTAATTTCCTTTGGTTAGTAGCATGGATAGGGTCCAGGATGAAGTGGGCTCAGGCATTTGTCCTAAGTTGAAAGTATTTAAGGTGAAAGTTGAGCAGATCATTTGTAATTGTTATTGGATCCTGCATTTTTCAACTTTAGATTTTATTCTTCCCAGCGTTTTTGTGACAGCAAACAGCTCCTTCTTTGTTAAAGGTATGAGTATGAATGTTGTAGAAGAAGATGGTTCCAGATTTCATCTCTTACAATGTCGCTTACACCATTTCTTCACTTACAAACCACATATTCCTGCATTACATATTCCACTCTTGTCAATTTTTTTGGATAAGTGAGTGTTGCCCCCAATTGGGAAGGGACGATTCAAACTAGTGACCTTTGCTTCAGGAGGCATGGTCCCAATCAATTATACTACATGTCATATTTATAACAAGAATTTCATAAGATTCTGTCCTAATTTAGTCGTTTGTTACTCATTATGTTGCTTTTCTGGCTTTGCTGTTTTCTGAAACATAACAGATAAACTGCAACCAAGGTGTCATGTTGGGCCATCCTCTCAAGAAACTACATCAAGTCGCCGGCATATTATAGGGTGTACTGGTGTGTCATTGGTTACCACACTGACCTTCAACTATGGCTTGACGCCACCGGTTGTTTGGGCTGAAGACAAGTCAAATGGCCAAGAGGAAGAGGATACAGGAGTTATAGGGGCCATCACATCGCTATTTGATCCCAATGAGAAGACTAAGTCTGGTAAATTGTTGCCAAAGGCCTACTTGAAGTCAGCGAGAGAGGTTGTGAAGACACTGCGGGAGTCCTTAAAGGAAGACCCAAAAGATATTGCTAAGTTTAGACGCACAGCAGATGCAGCAAAGGAGTCAATTCGAGAGTATTTGAGCAATTGGAGAGGACAACAAACTGTGGTTCAAGAGGTACTTTTGACTAAACTTAGAAGACTTAGAAAGCACACAAGGATTTGTCATGTTTTTGTTAGATGATAACTAATGAATACACAATTTGGTGCCTCACTTGTAGGAATCATATGTTGTGATAGAGAAAGCTATTAGATCATTAGCCAGCTTCTACTCAAAGGCCGGCCCATCTGCTGCTTTGCCAGAAAAGGTTAAGTCCGAGATATTAGATGACCTGAATGCAGCTGAAGGGTCCTTGTAAGACATGAGCCATTTTTTATTTTGGCCAGATGAATATGTAGTAAACAAGAACTGAAGGGTATCCAATATACTACTCTTAAAGTTTTTGTGTATTTATTTGTTCAAGCAAAATTATGCGCATTTGCTATAGTTGGTACTTCGACAGAACTTGTATGTGCTGCCTGCCAGGAATTCTTACAAATTTTCTTTGTTTTTTCAATATATTATTTGGAAGCAGCAAAAACATGTCACTGTAGACATAATGACCATGGAAGGAAAGGAAGAGTTCAAGAACAAGTTAGATTGAGAAAGATAGCTGAAGTCTTTGTTATTTACTCTTCTTGGTCACCGGAATAGGGGTTAAAATGGTGACCTCTATAAGGGAACGGTGCCCTCAAACTTTATATTTAACCCAAGCATATCTTCAAAGGTGACTAATTCCAAATTTCAATAAACCTGTAAGCTCTTGCTGCTAAGTTAAGCCTCTAGGTCTCTCAGGCTTTGATTTGCAGCACATAAAGAAAATTTCCATAGTCACCCAAAGGGGCCCAATAGGGTGATAAATTAATCAAGCCCATGGTCCCAGAGGGACAACCAACAGGGATAAGAAATAAACTCATGCCAAATACCACATCCAACATTCAGGGCAGTACAAACGTCACCAAATTACCTATTAACTGCAAAACGGGGAGGTTAGTCATAAAATCCAGAAATGATCGTATAAAAGTTATGAGTTCTCTAAATATTGTGAAAAAATGAAATGTACTCAGCTAAAAAATGCTACACAAAACTTAACACAATGGAGCACTAAAACCAACCTTATTTGATTGCACATGGATAAATCTGCAATGAGTTCATTGATTGACAGATCTCAAAAACAAATGGATAAATCAGAGCATGGAAATTTAAAACTGATGATTTATTATTGATCAATAGACTGTGAGGTACAGAACAATTCATACAAGCAACTATCTTCCCTTATAGTTTCTCTGTTTGACACCCATCCCTCCAGTGGTAGCATCCAGATTTGTATTTTGCTTTGTTTCAACATGGTGTAGCTTCGACTGATAATCAACAATACATTACATGTGGGATCATCAACCTGATTATCCCCAAAGCATGCTTGAGGAAAATGAGGATATAGGTTTAACTTAAACCACCTTAAGCCCAACATTATCTACCTCTAGCATCAAGAACGGGACAGCACACCTTTTGAACTGCAACAATCAAATGCATCAAGTATTTAGATTTTGTTTCACAAGACACTTTTTTTTTAATGTACTAGTTTTCAAAGAATTCGTCACATAGAAGCAAGCACATACTAATAATAAGCCCATGCGATGCATGGGTTAATTAAAATTCACATGAAAAGTAAAAATGAAATAAAACAGTTATATAACAGCATTATTTTTAATGTACTAGTTTCTCATTTCCAAAACATCTTGGGACAGATCAGATCTTGCAATGTAAACAGCAATTTTCAGTTTGAGAGAGTCCTTACTGAGGATCAGTAGCTAGGATTAATTCGACAGGTCACGGCGGATGAAATCGAGAAGATTGTGCTGAGTTTTAACCCAGAGAAAGCCCCGGGTCTGGGTGGATTCAATGCCCACTTTTTCAGGTCTGTTGGGGAATCATCAAACATGATGTGTGCAAGGCTGTATCGAACTTCTTTCGAAGTGGAAAGCTGTTAAAACAGGTCAACTCCACTTTCCTTGAGCTGATCCCTAAGGTGGATAACCCGGAGGTCTTTGAGGAGTTCAGACCTATTTCATTGTGCAACATGCTCGTAAAGAAAATCTCGAAAATTTTTTGGCATCGGCTTAGGGAAGTGCTTGATGAGTTGGTGGGTCCCCATCAGTCGGCTTTCATTAAAGGCAGAGGAACATCAGTGAAAACATTCTTTTGGCTCATGTGTTGGTAGATGATTAAAATAGTGTAAAGTAAATAACGAAATTTCTTCTAAACTTTTTTCCCCAAACTTTTAGTAACAGAATTTTAATCAAATAGTAATTTAAACTTCTTGGAAATTTGGTAATAAAGTTTCACTTAGTCTTAGAGTAAAATTAACTAAATACTTTTAAAATACTTATAGTACAGTGAAATTTCTTTTGTGAGTCAGGATAAAAAGTTTTTAAGTGTGTAAAATAAATGAACAAAAGGACTGTCTACTAGTACAAGGAAAAAAAAAATGAGAGAGAGAGAGAGAGAGAATAAACAGTGAGTGTGTGTATTATAAATCATGTGAGAAAATTCCTTATCCTTGTACCACACAATTGGCAGAAAACATGACCATAGAAAAAGATTTGAGGACCACCCTATTCTGAACAAGTTGCTGCAACTAAACCTCAGAATCTCTTACACATAGATACTAAAAGGTCAGAAATTCTACAGAACCCAGCTCAAGAAGTAACAGCCAAAGATGAAATGGACCAAGGAAATGATTTCAAAGCAAGTGGTTAGCTCTAACATCAAGAAATAAATAAAATAATTCAAGTAAATCAAGAGTAGTTCTATTCTACAATTAGAACCATTTGTCATCTCCATAGGTTCAATTAAAAAAAAAAAATCAAACCTTGCAGAAATTACAGGGAACAGAGATGGATTGAATTCATGACTTTCCTCCACCATTTGTTTTAGGAAGAGTAGATGTTATTGGATCCAAAAACCAATGGCAATGATGATGGAAATTTAGATTAAACAGGAAAATAACAAACCTTGGAACAGTCCCACCGCGGCGAGGGTCATATTCTGTTGCTTGTCGAAGAGCTCTTGCAAAAGCTTTGAAGGTTGCTTCAATTATGTGGTGAGAGTTTCTTCCAGCAAGCTGGTGCTCAACCAAAATCAAAAAAATCTATTAGAAACTTAACTCTTGAGTGAAAAATATAAATGTCACTGAATTTCTTTAGAACTCTTGGATGTTGTGTAATTTAGGAGTTGATTTTTTTTTTCATTTATTTATTTATTTTTCTGGGTGGAGTGTCTTTTCATACTTCTTATGCACTTGGGCTTTGCCCTTTTCTATTTTTTAATAATATGTTAATACTGAATTTTTCTTTTTCTTTTTAAAAAGGTACTTCAGAAACTTTGAAAAAAAAAATTCAGTTTATTCTAAATAGAAATCATGGACACAACTAAGAAAAACATAGAATATAGGAATTTAAAGAAAGTGCATGAAAATCCTCCCAAAAAAAAAAAAATTCATATTCAATTGCATAAAAAATAATTGGAAGGATACCCAGTTGACCCCAATACAAAGAGCACGAAGATGGCATTATTTTGGTAAACTATGTTGGAAAAAAAAAACAGTAGATTTATATCAACCATGACAAGGTTAAGAAGCTCCCAGTATTATTACCTGCCGGATGTGAAGTGTCATGCCAGAAGTATTCACCAGTGATTGGAAAAAGTGCTCCACCAACTACAAATAAAATTCACGCAATAGCTAAACTATATAAGATTGCAGAATTTCCAAAGGTGCAAACATGTCACATTATGTCAATATCTCAGTAGGAAGTTCCACCACTGTGCTAGAGACAAATAACAATTGGTGACATCAAATTTCTTAATTGTCGGAGTAAACAAATAGGAGTCCTACCTGAGTGTCATATGTTCCAACTCTCTGAGTAGGTATTTGCAAATCATAACCTAAATACGGTCGGCCAGATAAATCCTGAAAAAACAACGTCCTCAAAATAAGCCATTATTTTAGATTTCCAGAGAATATAAATAAATAAGCATGGTTAGAGACGACACTGGAAACTAGAGATAGAGTTGATACTTTAATCTGGTGTAAACTTTAATCATTACATGGAAATCAGCACTATAAGCTCAACCCCCAAGGACAAACATAAAGATCAATCACAACATCAGTCAATTTTTTGACACCTAAAACATATTTACATGTTTACTTCATATGAAACAATCAAAAGTTGAACATACCAATGCAACATGTATTAGCGCTTCATCAAGAGGAGCTGAGAAGTCACCAAACCGATTTATTCCTTTCCTATCACCAAGTGCCTGCAAACAAGCCTGCAGGCCAAGCAAAACTAACTTATTATAACACATATACAGAGATATCAACAGGTGGATCTAAATATGAAGCAGTTGAAGCAAAAGCCTTTGGACGTATCCTAAATTAAATTAATCCACCATGTTATATGTTACATTCTCAAGTAAGCATAAGTATATATAATCAAAACTAATTCAAAGAGATATCAGGCTAGATGTAAAACTGGCTAAATGACTCAAATTAGTGAAACAAGTAAAGTTATTTGAATCCCACCAAATACATAAATAGTTTACTTTATATGCCACCAATATATATATATATATATATATATATATATATATATAAAGGGGAAGGACTGCAAGGAATTCAGCTTAACACTAGAAAAGCCATAGGAATAACAAAAACATATGATGTAATGTTTTTCAAGTACCGTTCCAATGGCAAGAGCAACATCTTCATTTGTGTGATGATCATCAATGTGGATATCACCAGTGGCCTTAATGTGCACATCAAACAGCCCATGCGAAGCAAGTTGCTAACAAAAAAATAAATAAATACAATTAACAAACAGCAGCACATCAGACTCAAAATCTTACACAATAAAACCACAACACCAAATGAATAAATCTTTAACAAACCCACCAACCCTTGCCCCAATATAAGAATCCATTAAATGCCACAAAATGAAGTCCAGCTACAAAATCATAAAGTTATTTGCTCCATTTCCATATGGGCAATGAAAAATAGTGTCATATTTCCCAACGACAATTAAATTCAAGCATGTCACTTATTGGCCAACACAACCACATTGTTGAATTTAATTAGGATGTTAAGGTATAACATTAGCGCATAACCATACCTAACATTGGAAAGGATGCCCTCCCATTCAAATCCAGTCCTAGATGTAAGACATGTTTGGCAGCATTTAAAAAAATTGACAGTCTTAAAGAACTTATAGAAACCACAAACAATCAAATAAATGACACACGTCTCACATCTAGCTAAAACAAATGGAGGGAATTATGTTATCACTAAAAGGTTTTCAAAAAACTGAACTTGGAAATTTACAACCCTGATAATAAAATAAAAAAAGCTAAAAACCCAAATTGAGAAACAGAGCTAAAAATCAAGAAATGATAAATCACAAAAGCTGAAAAAGACTAACATCCAACATGTGATCAAGGAAAGGAATCCCAGTATTATTTTCAGCAACACCTGTACCATCCAAGTTTATTTTCACTGACACATTTGTCTCTTTCGTCACCCTCTTCACCTCTCCAATCCGAGCCACTGTGACAAAAAAAAAATCACTAAATAAGAATTTCTCAATTTAAGCCTCAAAATCAAAACCCAATACAAAATATATATAATCTGATCAGATTTGTTTTTCCCATTACCAGCGCCGATTGGAGAAGCGGTTGCGGTTGCGGTTGCGGTGGAGCCATTGTCTTCAGCTGAAGCAGAACATGAAATGGGTTTCGACATGTTCATTCTCAGTTGCCGGCAGTGATGAACTGGGGAGATTGAGTTTGAAGTGAGAGTGAGAGAGAGAGGTCTGGGAGAAACCCTAACCCTCGGTTTGAGCAGTGGGTTTTGAAGAAGAAGAAGAAGACGAGGATGAGTTGCTGCGAGCTCCATGTTCAGAGTGGCCACTTGGGTATTATTCTGTGTTTTTGTCAATAAAAATAAAATGTCGTACAAGTATACTCAACTGTCGTGTGTTCTTTTTTGTCTTTGTGTTTTTTGTTTTTTTTTTAAGGATTGAGGATAAACGGCCTGCCGTTGATGAGATAGTAGGTTTCTTAGACCACACCAAAACCTACTTCTTTGATTTTAATATAACATTTATAAAATATTATATATTTTTCCATACTACACGTATAGTAAAAAAATACTAATTTTTTAAGCCACTACCAAACGCACACCTCATGAGGCAAGAATTTGGATGTTTGATGTGCCAAATTCTAAATATTTAGTATTTGGCACACCTAAAGCCAATGCTATTTATGGTGTGATTTTTTTGCCTTATCAAGTATTCATTACATGTAACTACAAACTTGTATGATATCTTTTTTCTCTGCCTGTACGTAGTTATGTGCAGGCGAGTTCAAATTAGGTTGGGTGGAAAAAGTATCTTGTGTATTTATTACATACAACATTTTTCTCACATTGTGTAGATTCCAGCCACCTACAATATATACATAATATGAGAGAGATAATGCATGTAGCGGATACATAAGATATCAAATAACACTTGTTGTTTCGATTCATGAATAAATAAATCTGAGTCTTTTGGTTGGGTTGGGAATTTCGTGGTTGTGAATAAGTTAAATCGGGTCTTTGCATTGCCATTACTCCTTTGTGACCCCAAACCCATTTATCAACGCTAATATTTTTATTTGTCACTTAATCTTCAACATTTTAAGAAGATTGCTAGATAGATTTATTCATTATGATTTATAAACTCCTATATAATATAGGAAGAAGATAGTAACCAACTGATTATAGGTACAGGTACAAGTAATATTTATTTTCATAGTGTTTTATTATGCTACAGTGAAGTGTAAGGGATATTAGGTCCCGAGACGGAACCCGAGCTCTTCGGGATGAAGAGTTGGGAATACACTTAGGCCAGGAGGCTCCTGGTCAACTATGTGCTACTTGCTTTTTTGCTTAATTTACCACAAATGGGAAGGCGTGTTCTAGTTTCCTCTCTCTTTTATCTCAATGTGCTATAGAATATAGATCGTATAGCATCAATCAATTCAGGATGATTGAAAAATATGCCTTGGGTTCTTTTCGGATGATTGAAAAAACAACCTTCTAAAGATTTTATTCACTTGCACGCAAAACTTTGGATAGAGATGATAATTGAGCTGTGATGGAAAATGATCACTCATTATTTTAGCTATAGGGAAAAGAGAAAGAAGAAACAAGAAGAATTCTTGTGGGAAAGAACACAGCCATATGAATTTCTATAATGGGCTACATCTATAAAAACAACCGGGAATTTGACACACATAGGTATACACCAAAGTCGCAAATAATTCACGTTACATCTTAATCTTTCTACGCCGGAGCAAAACATTCCTCCACTTCCTAGAAATAGTTACAGCCTCCAATTCGCAACCTGTTAGGAACATCTGGGTTTCCCACCACCTGAAGCCTTTGAAATCCCCACCTGCGCTTTACGTGACGTACCACGCCACAAAGGTAAGGGATAACACCTGTGTACATCCCCATTGCCTCTCTCTGCATCTCAGAGAAGTGACCAAGTTGCATCCATAAGACCATAACATAGACCTGCTTTTATCATCGTTCCAGAAGCTGCAATGATTGACTCAACCCATTTTCATCAAGCATAAAATATAGAAATATAAGGCTATTGGACAAAACATGCTTGCACGTCTCTTGACCCTGGTAGTGGATCCCATGACCAAGTTTTCTTTTCTATGTTATATATATATATAGTTTGGCCTGTTGTGCCAAAAGCAGTCAACAAGGGAATCATCATTAGTGGATAAAGCAATAGTGAAGGCAGTAATCAAAGTAATAATAAATACTTTATCCTTAGGTGAACATTGTAGCAACATTGGCCTTTGTGAAGGCTAGACAAACAGTATCATCAATTTGCTCCTAGGTCAGGAGCATCATGCTCTTCATCATGTCCAAACCAATCTTTGGGATATGCTGGGGATAGGGGTAATAAGGACTTTCTGCAACAGAGCCTTCTTCGACAGAGCTTCTATTTGCAGCGGTTTCTTCTTCTTTGATCTTCTTCTCCAGAAGAGCATAGAGAGCCTCCTTGCTCAAGTCATCAAAGGGAGAAGTCGTCCTAGTAGCTTTGGTGGGTGAAGTAGATGGCGTAGTGGCATTGTAGACTAAATGCGCAGGAGAATGTTGCCTAGGCAGAGATCTGGGGGAATTTTCCCTGGTAACATTGTCAATTATCTGTTGAACATGGCCAAATTTATCCCACCATTTAACATACTAGTATTGAGCAAGAACATCACCTTCCTTGCAGTATTGCCATTTTCAGATCCAAGGGATTCTAAACCGTTTAACAAAATGCAAGAGATTAGGAAACTTGGCATTATGAACATTTGTCTTGAGGGTGTCATTAAAAATCTTGTAAGATCCCATCAAAGACTCGGGGAAAATATCAGCAACAGGGCCAAATTGGTTCCACCAGCAGATGAACCAAAGAGGCAAATTAGCCGTTTCATCAAATTCTTTGTCAAAGTTAATAAACCATGAATGAGTCATAATCTTTCTTCCTATGCCAGAAGCAACATGCTGTTTTGATAACCCACCAAAACAGCATGTTTATTCTTTTGTGAGTCATCATGTTTATTCTTTTGAGAATCAACAGCTGCTTTTGTCTCGGCAAGTCAAATGTAATAGTACTAGTCGCAAAGATAGCGTTGCCCTATGTAGGCATAATAATGATACATTCCATACATGTCAATTTCATCAATTAAAGCCCTTCAGAAATAAACAAAGGAGCTCCAATTTACTTCTAATTCACAAAATGCTCACAGAGTTTGAGATAGCATAAAATCCTAATAAATACCAAATGTTGCCTTGATTATATAACAGTAACAAGAGCAACCAAATCAAAATCTGATGAGCTAGGAGGAAAAGGAAAAGGCCATACAAAGAAATATGATTATTAATGTCCACTAAATCTACATATCTAAAGAATATTTTTGACATTGCTTAGCCCATCCTTGTTACTTGCCTTGAAGAACTTTCCAGTAGCAGTACCCTTTTCATTTCAGATCATGACACTCGTCCCAAATTGAACTTCTAAAACAAGTTCCATCTCAGCTCAGGAACTCAGAGCGATTTTTAAGTACCATCAAACAGCATCAAATTTTGTCGCTCTCAAAAAGAAGCCTATCAAAATTAATTTGGGCAAGCAGGTTGTGGCTGACCTGTATTATGAGCACTAGGAATTTAGGAAAGGTAGTTGAGATGATCTACAATAAATCATGTACCACCACCTATATCATGTGATGAAATGGCTGAGATAAAATGCAAAATGCCACAATGATAAAGGGCTTGAAGAGAAACTCCCAACTTGTCTGCAGCAGATTCAGATATATACACCGTGAAAAAGCATGGGTAGGTGACACGCCCAGAACATTACAAAGATCACCTCCAACTTCCGAGCATTGTCTCTAAAGCAGCAACTTCACCATTGACGAGCACATGACACTACATCACTCAAATCAAAAGGCAGACTTCAAAACCTTCTGAGAGAAACTTTAATCTTGACATGCACAAAAGTTAATCTAGAACCTTAACATTACACTCATAAATTAAGCCAGAGGCGAAATGAATTTCCCTTGGGACTCTTTAGATTTTATTCACACTATCTGAATCAGGAGATAAGACACTAGCTCCAGAGCCTTAAAATCTTCTAAAAATGAGGCATTCTCCCATTGAGAGATATAATTAGTAGAGTGGAGTACTCAGTATTGATGCTGCAATTATATCAAACAGAACTGGATTCAGTCTTTCTTTCACGTGCAGCGGTCTCAGACTTGTCATCAGAATCAGATGCATGTAATGTGCCTTCTGTCCCACCCACAATTTGAATATTTGAATCATATTTAAATTGCAGGGAACACTCACCAGAACCATTTTGTGTAGAATCAGAGACATCTTGCTTTTCATTGATCTCCTTGGTGGTGTTCTCTGCAAAAATTTCTCCTGAAGAAGGAACGGGCTCAAGACAGTCGATGTCATTTATTTCATGTACCCCATCCAAATCACTCACTTCAAGAGATTGGGCATGATCTTCAACAGGAAAATCCATTGCTGGTTTGTTTTCCAGCTCAAGTGCATCATGACTAATATCAGATGATGACATACATTTCCTGCCAGATGCAAACTGAGCTAACTTGTCCTCTGCATGAGAGTCAGAACACGCAGTCCCCTCAACTGAAACAGGAATTTTAACTTCATCAGAAGCATCTAATGAACTACTCATCACCAGAGTATCATTTAAGGGCACAAGCGGACATTGGACAGAAGACTGCATATTATCTTTGACAGGAAAATCCAACAATGGTTTATTTCCTATCTCTATAGCAGCATAGCTCACACTAGGGGGAGGGTCAGGTTTCTTCTTAGAAACAGACTCTGCTAACTTGTCTCCAGAAAGAGAGTCAGAACACACAGTCTGCTCAGTCAAAGCTGGAATCTTAAGTTTAAGAGCATCTAAACAACTTGAATCTGCAGTTTCAAAATTATCAGCTGTCTCATTGGCACTGGGCAAACCAGTATCATCACCTCCTTGAGAATCATGCCCAGATGCAGAATCCATCCTAGATTTATTATCCACAGAATCATTAGCATCATGCAAACCAGCATTATCACACCCCTGAGGGTCACGCCCAGCTGAGGAATCCATATCAGATTTATTGTCAGCATCTGCAACTTCATTCATTAGTTCATCACCACCTTGCAGACCAGCATCACCATACCCATGTAGATCGGCTGAGGAATTCATATCACATTTATTATCCGTAGCCACAACTTCATCAGTTATCTCATTAGCATCATGCAAACCAGTATCATCACACGCATGAGGATCATGCCCAACAGAGGAGTCCTTATCAGATTTATCATCTGCAGCTGCAACTTCATCAGCTATCTCCTTAGCAAGATCCGAACCATTGCTGTTACACCCATTAGAATCATGCCCAGCTAAGGAATCCATATCAGATTTATTTTCCGCCTCAGGCTTAGTAGAAAGCTTGATTTTGCACTCCATCTGCTTTGCACCTATAGGAAAGAAATGTATATATATAAACTTAACCAACAGGCCATAACTATATAGCAAAGAGAGAGACAACAAACACCACAACCAGTACCTGTGCTGGCTGCCATGTTCCCCTCCATGTTATCTTGCTCCAGTAGCAGCTTCTGTAACATATCTGTACCAGGGAAGACCAACATATTCATTGATCTCATTTCTTTCCTGAGAGATTCCTCAAGAGGAGTGAAGCCAAAAACCATAGTCCATGTATTCATGAGTTCAGCAATTGCAGGAATAATCAGTTTCTCAACCTTGAGAGAGTAGAGAGCCTTCAAATAGGACAAAAGCAGGATGAAGTAAATGACATAAACGAAAAGCAAGCACGTTAAAAAATAAATAAATAAAGAGATGCAATATTTTGAATCTCTTTTCCATGCTAGTGAAATCACCAATGAAATAGTTCTTGTAGCTTACTGATTCAATAGCGCCAAAAAGCCGACGGCACATCCCCTGACGCCTATATATGTGGCGAGTTCCAATAAATGGCATCTCTGCTAACTTAGTCCCATGAAACCTAACCAGGCAGAAGACACTGTGATGGTAAGTATTACATTCCACATACACAAGCAGAAATCATATAGATCTCAAAACCCACCAAACAGGAATTCCTCTCTCACACCAGAACTTTAACTCGGCAGTAAAACATAATGATATATACACACACAGGCCCACTAAAGGCAGAAAAGTAGAGAGCAAGTTTTTTAGAATTATCATAAAATAGATTCCTTGACTTAATATTTAGGCAAAATACTCAAGACCAAAGTTATAAATACCATGCCAAAGGCTATTTCGGTTAAATCAAGAGAAAAAAAAATTTCAGTACCAGTCAGCATTGGTGTATCTAACCAAAAAACTTTCTATAATTTTAAAGAACTTCAGGACTGATCTCAAAATAGCTAAATGAAAGGGAGGGGTGGGGGGGGGGGGAGAAAGAAAGCAAGGGGGGGGGCACTAGACACCTGACAGCAAAAAGAAGAAAATAAGGACCAAGAGATAAACATGAAAGCCATTTGTTGTATATCTCACACTTCTCTCCTCTCTCTCTCTCAATCACAAAGCACATCCAAATGGGCTAAATTAATATTACTCCTCCCTCGCTGCTTTGATTTGAAATCTTCTTCAATCGTAGTCTTTCTTCTTGGTAGAGGTTATTTCATTGAAAGTGTTGTTTCAGTTTGCAGTTTGCATATTTGGGCAGTGGAACTGTGGAAGATGAAAAAAAATCTTGATTGCATATGAATCTAATTACATGGGAAGCCTATTTTGCAAATTGATTTTGATGGGCCTTTTTTTGTATTATTATTCTAATAGAACCGTGTTTCCAATAATAGAGATCTTAAGGCTAATTAAGTGTTAGAAACGATGGGTATTTTCTAAATGCTGCCTCCACCACCAAAGCTAAGTACAAGAGCTCAATGTACAACTGACTCGTGAAGCAGGTTGCCAAAGCCTACCTTCAGCCCATGTCCTCCACGGTCACTGAGATTACGAGACATTTAAAAATAAAAATAAAACAATCGTCCAGTTTTAAAATCGGTCGGAAAGGTAGGAACTGGCCTAAAGATCCAAAATTATCTGAAATGGCTGGAAGAGGAAGACACTAGCAGCCCGAAATTTATAGCAGTGCATTTCATGGGGTTTATGCACACTGGTTTGGCAACCGGTCAGACATATTCCAGCTGGTACAGTACATAATTAATAGCTATGCTTGAGACCCTATTAAAAAGGCTTATACATACATCATAGGTAATTGGGATAATTAACATGAGAAATCTGCTCAAGAGCCAGTCAAAGCTAGGAACCAGAACCGATTTTATACTGTTTTGACCAATTTCTTTTAAGCTTTATGAAACTTTTGAGGGGGAAAATCTTAGTTATAAAAACCGGACTGGACCAACCTGCCGAACTGGAAACGGGACCAGAAGCGGTTCTTTATCTAGCCTAGTTTTTAAAAATGTGCATGTAACAACACCAACATGAAAACCACTGACCCAAGAAAGCTTCACTTAGAAAAAGAGGAAAGAAAAGTAGTGATGGACCTAATACTTCAGCTAGACCAGAATAACAGAAAATCTCTTGGACATAGGCATTCATAAGAACACCAATACAATTGAAGAGCTCCCTCCTGATCAGAGGAGGAAGAGCATGCTTCCCTTAAGCACGTCCCACATGATTTTCCAAGACACAATGACTTTGTCCAAGCATCAAGTAATTAGGATATTGTTACTGATTCAACTTAGATCCTGTATAAATGCATGGAATAATAAACCATATCCTTTTCCTCGCCCAGGCACCCAAGAGGCAAGGGGCGAACAAATTCTGTTCTGTAGCACATCATTGCTACTACAAAACCTTCCTCTTTTCTATTAATTTTCCTATATCCATGCTAAAAAATAATAAAGTACAAAGTAGAACATAATAGTGACTCATGAAAGTTTGGGGTATGGTACCTGATAGATGCTGCACAGATTATTTCATCACCCCTCTCCAAAATAGCAGTGTAGAAGCCACTATAGTTTATTCGATTGAAGTTTGATCTGGGGTAGAAAAAGAAAAGAAAAATGAAAAACTAATTACCTTCAGACAAATGGTACAACATATGTTTCACAAAGAATATAATATAGATGGTCAGTAAGATAAGTAACAGCTTTTATTATGCCTAAGTACTTGAGAAAAGTGAATAACTTATTCCAGGAAACTGAGCAGTCATGTGTGCTCACACTGTAAAATATTTACTTAGAAACCACATTATACATACCAATAGGTTCGGTGTTGAGAACCAATTACACATCAAACAGCTTAGAAAAAGTAATTAAGACAAAATGATAAGAGGACCAAAAAGCTCAAAAACTTAAAAAGTGAACCAGTATCCTATGGCATACCATTGAGCTTGCTAAAGCACAGTATCACATTAAATAATTGTGTCATCACAACAATCTTTTCCAATCAAATTGAACTTCTGATCACACATAAGTTTGCTACAACTTAACCTTAAATTAAAGTCCCATAAAATTCAGGTGGGCACAATTTGAGGGTGATTCCTTTCTTTACTAAAGCTTATTTTGCTATTCAGCTACTTCAACGCTAACACCAATCCCAATCAATACTTTAACACATTTATAATATATCTTCCCAATTTTGACACTAAATGAGTCCTGACCTTCAAGCTTCATCTTTCGAGTGGCATGGTCTTTCCTCAATTCGTCTTTACTAGCCTGGACAGAGTACAATTTGTTTGCAAAATACTGCATTATCAGGTCTAAGCATCATAACAGACTGATGGTGGGCATGCTAAAGGATCATTCTAATCTGTGTTGTGCCTTTCCTACATCCTTTTCAAGAAACAATGCACTGCTGATTTCTGTTCTTGTTTTTGAGTTGCCTCCTGTATACTGCCCGTGTACTTGGGCAACTCTATTTTGGCTTTTAATGAAATTACTTATAAAAAAAAGACAATGTACTACTGTTTTCAGTTTGAGGATATATAGATGTAGGGGGAAAAATTCAGTATAATACACACACACACACACATATACATTGAGCCAGAGCCCATTACCATAATTTATTATTATTAAATTTTAAGACAGGTTAATTTATAGCAGGATTTTTCTCTAATTAACATATAGGACACTTCCTTCTATCAACATTTTGTTCAACAAAGGCATGTTAACATGAAACCTATATCCATTCATGTCACTAAACATAACAGTACAACTTTATTTTTGATAGGTAAAAACAGTACAACTTTATATCACCATATACATATATTTGTTTAACCGTATACATATGATGAACAGTTAAAAGTAAAACTAGGAATCTCTATATTTTATGGTGATATAAAGTTGTACTGTTATCACCATAAAATATAGAGATTCCTAGTTTTACTTTTAACTGTTTATCATATGTATACGGTTAAACAAATATATATTTAAATAATGGCTCTACACAAACACAAAGCCATATTTCTGGATTCCACATCTCCAATTAGAGAAGTTCAGATTTTCAACACAACGTGTCCACATCAAATGTGACTCATTCTATTTCTGACTAAAAGTATGTACATTATATCCCATCTAAGTAGTGAATAAAAGGTCAACTTTTCAATGAGAAAAAAATTTCAGCATGATAATACAGAAAATTTGTAAAGATTAAAAAAAATCCAAATTCAGATGACCGATCTCCAAAGACATACCTTGAGTCTAAAATTATTATAAGCTCATTCAAATTCAATAAAATCATATTTATGCATATAAAAGTGATTGTTCATTCAAAAAAGAAGATTATTATATATCATTTATCCATGTCTACGAATGCATACAACTGTACATGCCACTATATACAAAATAATCTAGTTAGAATCATAGGTAAAAAAATAAAATAACATTAAAATGTTAAAATTCATTAGCAATGAGAGAAACATAGAACCTGCTTAGATGAACGTATTAAACATACATTAAGCCAGTTAAGAATCAGTAAAAGAAGGGGGTAAGGGAGGAAAGAAAATCTCAGAAACCAATCTAAGCAACAATAGCAGTCATTTATGATTTAACACACAGCTCAGAAAAAACTAAAAAGCTTATGACAGAAAATACGAAAGCCACAGTTAGAAGTATTCAGGAAGATCACATGGTATGTCATCTGTTGGCCAAAGCAATATTGTTTCAGCTTAAGTATAAAATTTAGAACTTACCCACAATTATAAAGAACATTATGTATCAAATTAACCCCACTCCTCCTGTCAACAACTGGCAAAAAGCATTCATCCATAACAGTCAGTGCAACAGCTAGCTTAGAATTGCCTTCCACCCTCTGAGGAAGCCCTCGAAGAGATGTGTCTGAGTCTTCGTCCATTCTATGAATAAGAGACCAAGAAAAGCCTGCTTCCAGTTCATGTTTGACTCCAAGATACTTCTGCAAATGCTCAAAGATCTGTAGAAGCAACAGAATACAATTCAAGACAGTGCCATACATGTCGTAAAATGAGAGATATATACATAAAACTATAGCTAGCGAGACATACTAGGAAACCAAACAAAAAACTGCCATATTTGTGAAATATCAAAAAGAGAATATTCTAGATTTTTTTTGATAGGTAAGAATAATTTTAATGCATCGATAGTACTTCATGAAAAAATACATGAAGTAGCCTAAAGTCTAAAAAATTACAGAGAAAATTCTAGATATTTGAATGTTGGAAGGGACAGAATTGAGAATACACACAAATTCCCATACCCGATGTCATTAGATCTAAAACCTCAGAAATAATGCAAAAATAATAAAGATTGATGGGTGAAGCCACATTAAATCAAGAATAGGGTAACGTGATTTGCACACAAGATCAGCAGAAGGTCCATTAAAAAAGAATCCGTGTATTATATAAGATCACAAGGAAAAGTATCAATAAATGCATGTAGGTTGTAATATGTCATTGACACTCAACATTAACGCTAGATTTCAGATGGGAAAGGTAACTAGCCATGGCATTAACTAATTTTTTGTCAAAAATAAAAGAAATAGTAATTTCCATATCCTAATCAACTCATTAGGTACAAAATTGCCTCAAAAGTGCTTTGCAACACCAACTAAACAATTTAATAGATACTTTTAAAACTATACTATTTTTTCCCCTATTAAAAAGTATTACTTTTAAAGAATTTAAGATATTTAAATGCAGTAGCATGAAAAAGAGATACCTCTTTACATTTTTGCCCACAAAAGGAAGGGACTAGATTATTGGAATCAACAGGAATAGCATCCGTCTCTGGCATGCATGATTCATGATCTACAAAAGAGAAATTTAAATTTCAACAAAAATATTATCTATATTTTGATAAAAACAAAAGCATATAATCCATTGAAAAAGCTTCAAAGAGAGGAAGCAAAAGATGACTAACTTACATTTTTTCTCACACAAACTACACTTGAGTAGTGCAGAGGCAGTAGAATCATCTCCTTCAGCAGCACCCACACTGACTAACCCACAAAATTTGCATGTACAATTTGGACAGTGCCAATCACCAGGTGGAAGTGTCTGTAACAAGAAGAAAGATACGACTGACTCAGGTACCAAAGGAGGAAACAATGAAGGTAAAGCAATACTTTGACTGCCCAAAGCTAACAACAACCCACAAAACATGCACCGTCATCCAAAAATTTAAATACTCAAGGTTATATGGGTAAGCTGCGAGGAAAACAAATCCAGCATAGAATCTTAATCCCAAAAGTCCTGAGGTCTTGTTTAGATCATCAAACAGCCAACATTGTATATTAGGTTTTATATTTTTTCGTTATATTAATTATCAAAAAATTATTTTTTTTCATTATATCATACAACTATACTGCAAGTAGTCAACCATACAAGCAAGCTAGGTTAAGCTATTAGCTGCATTTTCCTTCATAGAGGAAAAAATACTACCAGGACAAACTTAGGCTATGAGTCTTGCATTAGAGTACCAACTCTCCATCCCTCCCTCCATCCATCCATACAACCAACTAAAAGTACCAAAACCCATAGCTCACTTCAGGCAATAGTGTTGGCCATAACCACACAACAAAGACTCACACCATTCAGTGATTCAACATATTCGGTGGACAAGTGCCCCTCAAGTATTAACACTAAAAGAGTAAAAGATGAGATGATATTCCCAACCCCCTCCATGCCTTCCCCCCATCTGCAAAATCCTAAAACTAACACAGCCTATATCTCACTTCTCTTCTTCTAAAATAAATAAATAAATAAATCTCACTTCCCTCAACGATTTACCCCAGACGAACACATCACACAACAAAGACGCCATAATTTGATTCAACAGCTTTTGCACTTGTCAAATCTCAACATTAAAAGAAATCTTTGAAGTCTCTAAATCCTCTCCTTCCAATATAGACCTCAATTTAATAAATATGTAATTAAAAACATTACAAATGACCAACAAAAGAATATCATGGAAAATCTAGAAAAAAAAAAATTAAAAGGGTATCATTGTTATTAATACAAGTACAAGTGCAACAATATCAAGTACACACACCTGTATGTCCAAGCAACTCTGATGAAATGTTGATGGACAACCATCACAACAGATCAAATCCCCACCATCTGCACAGATGCCACAAGTGTCATCATTTGGATCATCTCCATCTATGTCTATAGAGTGGAAACCAGTGCGTTCAGACTCTTCCTGGCTATTCCATGCGTCAATCTGGCACTGCAGAAGAGAAATCCCAGAATCCAGATATATGTGTTGAAATGGCTGACGCAATTTGCTCCCTGCATGAATCTCAAACTTCGAAACAGTGAGGATTTTACTACAGCAACCACAATGAATGCCATCTCGTGTTATCCAACCCTCCAGCATTACTCGAGTCCGCCGACGGTTCATATACTGCACTTTTTGGCTTAACTCCACAGTTTTAGAGTCAATCAGCCAGGAAAGTAGTGTCCGTTTTCCAGTATATGGAATGAAACCATCAGTTTCCGAGTTTTGCCCCTTCTTAGAACTACGAACCAACAAAGTACATCTGCCAAGTTTTCTACTCTTTCTTCCATGTATACGGGAATTGGATCCAGAGGATGCTTTTTCAATGCTATCATGAATAGAATTCTGACTTTTTGAGTTTACACTGGCAGAACCATTTTCATTCATTCTACCCTTCATTGACTTACCACCCTGCTTTATGAAGGAGCTTAGTTTCTCTTCGTGGCTAGCACTGTCCATGCTATCCACATCATGCTTGGTACTCGCAGATCTTCTCAAAGCAGGTTCTGCTTCATTCTCACTATCACTGTAATCTCTTCGCTTCTTTTTCAGTTCTTTCTCAATTTTCTTTCGAGTTTTCCTGGTTAATTGGCTGAGCACATCATCTGCTATAGGAGCAAATGAAGCAATGTCCCCACTGGCTTTGGCCTCATCATCCTCATCTTTCAATTGCTTTTGCAGTGCATCATAGGCCTTGATGATTGACCAGTACGCTGTTCCTGAGGGATTAATGTACACAGCATCCAGATAGTCTCTGTTCCTCCTAGGCCTATAATCTATTGTCCAGCCAGCTTCCAGAAGCATCCCTCTAATCCGTTCACGCAGTTTTTGCTTTTCTGTGCCACTACCACGCCTAACTTTTCCTTCTTTAATTGCAGTTGGTGGGAGCTTCTCACAAGGAGGAGTCTTTTCCTCTTTGGAACTTACATTTTTCATAGGAGTATTTTCTTCTTTGCAACTTACCTTCTTCACAGAATCATGAGCCTCCGCATTCTTCAATCTTAGCTTTAATGACGTATCACTGTCCTCTGAATCCCATTTGACACCCTTGATATTCTTACTTGATAGAGATTTCTGCAAAGCCAGCTGACTTTTTTCTGGCCGGACAAATAAACCTGGTTTCTCAATAAGTTTTGTCTCTGGTGGGTATGATGAAGAATGAATTACTATATTCCTTTTAGCAACATCTGGAGTTTTCAAACTCTTTCTACTTTCCTCAGCTTTGCGGGGATCAAAATTTTCCAAAGGCCCACCACCCAATTTCTTCTTCTTGTTTACCATCACCTTCAAAACACCATTTTTGCCCTGAACTCTAATCGGCTCATCTGAATGACTCCCGAACTTCTCTCTTAAAAATGATTGAGGTAGCTGAGCTCCATCTCTACTCATCTTAAACCTACCATTATCAACATTATCTCCCAAATTCAAGCCACTTGTCCGGTCAAAATATAAATTCTTTCTCTTGTCAACACCATGTCTACCCGGCCCGGTTTCATATTCCCTCTCCATCCCACCCCGAGGCTTATCCATTGATCCAAAATACCTCCTTCCTCCAACTTCAATTCCACTACCATCGAAACGTTTCCTACGCATCCTTTCCCCATCAAGCCCGTCATACTCATCGAACTCAAACACATCCATCTTATTCCTCTTCCTCTCGCTCTCATCAAAACCATTCCTACCAATCATACTATCCTCATAATGCCTAACATGATCCAACCTATCCCTCTTTCGAACAACTCCACCCTCCTCTCCAATACCCTTATCATAGGCAGATAAACCATTGCAAACCCTAATAGTTTCGGGGGCAACCCTTCGACGAGGCGTGGGCAAAAGCTCGTCACTCGACCCCGAATCACTCAAAACCAACCTAGACCTCTTCTTCTCCTTCCTCCGCTCGTAAACCTTTCGAGAACTCGAAGAACCAGCCCCTCCATCCCCACTCTTTTTCCTAACAATTAAACAACCTGAAGAGCTCCTATTCTTCACCACTAGCCCCGAAGGGCCACCAGATCTCAATCCCTCTTCCATCTACATCAAAATCTACATACAAACAAAAAAACCAACCCCTAATTCCCAAAATCAACGGTCAAATCCATCCAAAACCTCTCGATTAAACACAAAGGAAAACCCTAATTCTCTCTCATGTACCAAAAAAACAACCAGATCTGAACCAAAACAATCCAAAATGCTTTACGAAAAAAAAAATTTTATTTCACGTAAATCATAAAAAAAAACACGTCACCGTACTGTGAAAAACGGCAAAGGAAGATTTCAAATTTTCAAGAAATCTTACCTCGCCGGAAATTTCCACGATTCCTTCACCGACGATGCGGTTCTTCCGATCGGCGACACTAATTTCCGGCCAAAAATATCGATCACATAGAGAGAGAGAGAGAGAGAGAGTGTATGCAAGAGAGAGAGAGTTAGAGAGAGAAAGAGAGAGAGAGAGAGAGAGAGATAGATTATGGGTTTGGTTTGGTACTTTATGAAATCTAAAACTATTTGCGCTTTGTTTATATATTTTTCTTTTTAATTTTTAATTTTTAGTTTCAATATTTACCTGTTTAAGTTTTGATCAAATTTTCTTTTTCTTTTTTTTTTCTTTTTCCTAATTTTTCCCAGTTTTCCCTCCAAATCTGGGAATTTGATGCTGGGGCTGGTTCTGATCAACGGCTTTGATCGTGCCACGTAGGATAACACAGATATTGATGGGTTAGATTGCCACGTGGCAAGATCGTGGAGGGTGAAAACGAGGTAGGTAGCTGTTTTTGTTTTAACAGTTTGGAATATATCTGGGCATTGATTTTGTGATTTTATATAGTTAGGTAATAACGAGGAATATAATTGGAAAATTCACGCGCGGAAAATGGCGCGTGAAGAGATAGAGGTCAGGTTCGGACAATAGTATCTGACTTGGATTTTGGACTGGGCTTGTGTTGTTGTTTCCCATAATTAACTCAGGTTCTTCTTTTCGTTGGGCCTTTGACTGTTTTGGTAAAAACTAGGTTGTTTTATTTATTTTTGGTGCTTTCACACGGTTCAACACGGAGATTTTTTTTGCTGTTTTTTTTCCACTCTCTCCATGTTTTTAACCGTCTGAGGTTTTGACCGAGGATTACTAATCTAGTAGCTTCATGTGACGACCGTCGTTTTGGTTCGCTTTGTATATTAAACGAAAATTTGTAATTTTGTAAATGAAAGCGTGTCGTGTAACCGCGCGTATTTATGATCATCCAACAACACACACACACAACACATATATAAAATATGATATATGACATCCAACATATGATATCATATTATGAGCTAATAATCTTTGATTAGGTTCAGTTATTAGAGCTAAAAAATTTGACAAAAAGTTTTTAAAACACCAAAAATTTCACAATTTTTTAAATGATTATTACTGGGATTGAAATCAAAGTGGGTCTCTCATAATTCCATGATATTGTTCTAATCACAATTTACCATTTTAACAAACTGTAAAGTATAAAATATGATATGACGTAGGATCCAATCAAACATATGATATCATATCATGAGCTAATACATCTTCGATTAGGTTTAGTTATTAGTGCTAAAAAATTTGACCAAGTTTAAAAAAACACCAAAATTTTCAAAACTTTTTAAATGATTATTGTTGTGATTGAAATCAAAGTGGGTCTCTCATAATTCCGTGATATTATATTCTAATAACAGTTTACCATTTTAGTAAGTTATAAAGTTGATGCGTCTGTATAAATTGTTAGAAAAATATGTTTGAATTTAAAATGAGTGTTTATAAAAAAGTTATGAGGAGTTATGGTTATAAAATATTCTTTTAACCTCCCAAAACACCTAACTAAACTGACAGTAAACAAAAATTTACCCCCTAACATTACAAATAAACAGGAGAAAAAGAAGAAAAGACCATGGCATTGTTTTTAAATTGGTGCACCTTGTTGGTTACTAAACGAGAATTTTGTATTAGCTTTGGCATCAGTAAAAGGATTGATTCTTAATCTTATTCTTATACATTAACTGTTACTTGTTAACCAATAGAATTAGAAGAGATAGGAATGTCGCATGGTTGGTGCGGTTTTTTTTTCTTTTTCTTTTGAAAAGCGGATAGTTGTTCCTGCAGCAGTGGAGCTAAATAGCTATATAGCTATTTTAACTACACCAAAACACCAAAAAGAAGCATGCAACAGTGGAGCTAAATCTATATTTTTTTAGCTCATTGCTACAGTGCACATCTATAGATAGATATAGATATGCACCGTTCATGAGAGCTAAAAAAAAATTTAGTTTTTTATTTTGTGTTCACATTACCTTTTTATTGTAGTGTTTTTATTGTAATGAGATGTATTATTTTATTGTGGTAAGTATATTATTTTATTGTGATATTTATATTATTTTATTGTGTTGAAAGCTAAAATAGATCCACTGCTGCAGCATGTGTGTAGGTAAAATAGAAAAAGTAACTTTTGGTGGAGTTAAATTGCTAAATTTTTAGCTCCACTGCTGTGGATGGTAGTATCACTACCATTTAAAGCTGCAACTGGTTCAATAGAAACGTGCTTCTAGAAATACATTATTATGTGAAATTCAAACTTCCAACCATAAAGACTTTTTTGACAATCTGATATCTAGTTAGATGAAACAATTTCTGCGAAATCCCAACAACCGGATGCACCACTTGACAGCGACAGTGTAACCTCTTATCAATTGCTTCCAAACCAACGCAAATAAAATTTGAAAATTGCTGATCTATAACAAGCAATGTCAACCTAAGCAAACTGAGAATGAACTTCTGGTGAATCAAGGCAATTCATGGTCATGTGTTACACGGCAAAAGTTTCTTTTTCTTCATATTTTTTTCTAGCTGAATAAAATAGATGCAGATGTTAACAAAATTTAAACTTCATTCCAATCAATTTAACCATCTCTCAAGTGCTAAATAAACAGGTTTAGCAGTCCCACAATAAGAGCACATTACACCTCAAAAATAAAGTCAAAAGCTTGAGACTATAGCTAATAAAAGAAACAGAAGACACATCCTCTGGCGATCCAGCTCTATGGTATTATAACCTCACTTCTTCTTTCCGGCCTTGGCAGCGTCACTAGCCTTAGTCTGCACATATGATACATAGCAACAATTGGAGATGGTGGCAAAGTCTAAACCAAAAAAAAAATGGAAAGAGAGTTAAAAATGTAATTAAATTTCAAAAGTGGATTCATTACCTTCTTTACACCTCGGATCTTCTTTGCCCTGTTTTTCCTTTCCTTCATCTGCTTCCTTGACTTTTCTACCTTGGTATCCAGTCCATTCTGCCATCACAAGCAATAATAAATAACAGAATCAGCACTGCACAGTTAGCAACTGAGCTTACATCAACGAGTATGGGAGGGAAGCAGAGAACACCCAACAGAGAAACATTATTAAAAAAAATTTATGTTTAAAATCCAAAATTATGTTGATTTTCTTTCCAGTAGACATGACAGTGATCAAGAATGTACAACATATAACAATCCATGGTCCGAAGATATATTGATTCAAAAAATGTACCAATCAAAATTGTTCGTACACCTGACCACAAAAAACTGACACACAAGTCTGCAACATTTGAATCTAGCAGACAATTGTAAGAAAATTGATATACTTAACTAAACATGCTTACTCACACACAACAGATTGCTCACTTCTCTTTAACCCACCAACATCTCATTGATCATAAAAATGCAATTAAGAAACTTATCTGAGTAACAAAATATACAATGTGAAACTTTATAATCAAGAATTGAAGACGTCTTCTACATTTTTTTATTTTTTGATATGCAATATAATTTGATTGAAAAAAAAAAGGGATTTGCCTAATACATTGTAGATGACCTCTACATCTTCTCACCAGAAAGGTTCTTGAATAATTAATAAAGATCTCATTATCTAACAGAAACTCTTCTCACAGCACAGTAGGGGAGGGAGTTTTGAGTTAACAGTTAATTATTAAGGAACACAATACATGACTTACCTGGTTTTACAATTGCACATGAATAATGAGCTAAATATTAAAGGACAAACAAGGATTACTGACTAGCCATAATATGCAAGAGGATTTGGACATATTTGTCAAGACCAAAGCATCATAAGAGAACCTCCATAAAAAATAAATAAATAAAAAAAAGGCATAAGAGGATTTGAACATAATGAAAATGAGTACAACAGTAGCCGATGTGTGACAGTCATTAAAGGTCATGCACATGGACTAGCAACCCAGGCAGATGTTGCATAGAGCATGAACAGTGAACACATTGAATCCATGGATTCACAAGAAGAAAATTGTTTCAAGTCAAATCCATTAAACTAAGAGTTCGCTCATGCATTGATATATAATTCACAGAACCTCACCCAAATTCATTTCTTATTGGTAAGTTACACACGTGCCCATTAGGTCTTGAACCCATGACCATGACTCAACTCATTCCTAGAACAAGAGGAGGCACCGTTGGAGCCAAGCTCATTGGCCTCACCTTTTTATTTTATTCTGAACAACATTAATCTTGCATCTTTACTGCCCAATGCACTCAACGATAAATACCACCTATGGCTCTATGTGCATCCACAGAGCCATCATTGTATTGACATCATTTCTTGTCAGTGTATTTTGTGCCAGTTACACTTGGCCATGAATCCCTCACTACACCCTTCAAATACATCCCCAGAACCTCCAAATTACATTATATTATTATACCACCTCATCAACAAAACAAGATTCTCTCTAATATGCATAACTCTAATTCTTCTTAAACTAGCTCACATCATTCTTGCTGTCAATCAACTGAGGTTGATGGCAAAAACATTATAATCAACTTTGAGCTGTCATATTCATCTAGTTAGTACCTTTGACTACAAATAATATGGACCATTTAAAAATTGTAACAGGAGAATCCCCATATGTATCATTAACAACCCCAGCAAGACATATTACACTTGTTAGTCACTAAATGCAAAAGCCAGGAAGAAAGATGAGATTACCCTGATAAGCCTGTACTTGGGCTCATACTTCTTCGCGTTCTCAACTGAATCATAAATCAGCCCGAACCCAGTTGACTTCCCGCCTCCAAAATGTGTACGGAACTTGAATACAAAAATGGAATTTGAGTCTTTCACCTCATACATCTTTGACAATTTCTCTTTCAGCTCAGCCTTCATAACAATTAAGAGGTCAAACATGAGTAAGTACAAGTTGGTGACAAAAATAACAATACATAAAAAAACAAAAGGCCACTAAAGTTTAGAGCATGAATGATTTTAGTCCTTGAAGTTTAAAATAATTAATTTTTTTAGTCCTTCACATAATGTGACCAAACTAAAAGCTATCACATCATCATTCTAAAATCGATCAGGATCAACTTAAACTTCAGGGACTGAAATCGATCATGGGTTTTCGGACCAGCCGTGTACATTTACCTAAAATAAAACTACAAAACATATATACCAATCCAATGTCAAAAACAACCAAAAAAAAAAAAAACATAAACCCATCATACCTTTGAAACATTAGGCCTACCAGGGTGCAAAACATCAATGACCTGTGTGAAATCACAAAGAAATGCAATTGTATCCGTAATTAAATTTTCACACACAAATATATGACTTGGCAAAAAAAAAAAACTAAAACCCAATAAAATAAAAAATAATAACTCCAAAAACGCAAATATGAACTTTTCATTTTCTTTTAATACAGTTTCTCGGAAACCAAACAGATCAACATGAAAACCTATATACAAACCAAGATTTAAAAAAGAAAAAGAAAAAGAAAAAGCAGTGTGTAGAAATAGAACTCACGAATTGCTTCCTGGACAGAAGCCTATTGGTCATGAACTTCCTCGTCCGAATAGTCACTGCCTTGGTGTCCGCCATTGTTCTGCGAAACACAAACACAAACAAAACAAAACAAAACAAAATCCGATAATTCACATATAAGCATTCACACATGTTTCATACATGTATATATGTACAGATCTTACATAGTATTGATTGAGGAAGAGATTGAGAAACACACGTACTGTGATTGTGTTTCAGGTTTTCACTTTTGGTTTCCTCTTTGGCGCCGATGCGTTTTGAGTCTGAGACGAAGCAAATTGGCTGTGTGCGCGAGAGAGGGTGATATTAGGGTTTAAGAGTGAATAATATACCTTTTCGGTCTGTTTGGTTGCTGGTGGAGTTGCAATCCATTTTGGGTATGGGGTTGTCTAAATCCAGTTTAGTGCCAAATAAATTTTATAATATAAATAAATGATAAAATAAAGAGAAATGATATGTCCACAACATTTTTACAACAAATTCTAAATGGCAGATTCTTACTAGTTGTTATTGTTGGGGCAAAATAGTAACTTTAGTGTTAGGTTCAAATTTGAACCAATAATAACTAACTATCTGTGATTTGTTATAAAAATATTGTGGACGTAACATCTCTCTAAAATAAAATAAAACCAAAGTTCTATTTGTTGGAGTTTGGAAAGAAATCCTTCAAATTCTCCCTATGTTTTTTTTTATTGAATGTGAATTTTGAAAACCTAATTGTTGGATTACATGTTTTTTATGTTCTTAATACAAATGTAAAATTTCGTTCAAATCAGATATTATTTACTATTCGATTAATAAGTTTATTTTTTTATGCGTAATTTTAGACCACAAAAACTTGAAATTTAAACATTTAATTTATAATATATTTATTGATCTTTGATTTTTTTTTAAATTTTGTAAGTATGAAAGATATAATAAGAATATTCAATCTAACAATTAAATTTTCAAAATTCACATTCAATAAAAAGATATAGGTGGAGTTTGAAAGGTTACCTTGTCTATGTTTATTCTTCTTTTACTTTTCTTTGCCTTCCATTTAGAGCTGTAAAAGAAGTTTGTGAACATGAAGCTTTAGTTAACTATATATAAATATTATATTTTTATACTTATATTTTTCTAAAAATATACTTATATATACTTAAAATTAGATTGTATAAGTTTGTAGATAGATGTATATGATATCAAATTATAGTTTGTACTTTATTGATAATATAAATCGTCGATTTGTAGTAAAAATTCATAGATTTTTTAAGGGGTAAAAAGTTTAGTCATAGTTTTACTATATATGAGAAAATAATAAGTTAATCAAATAGATAGAAAACAAAGTCAACCTTGTTTGAAAATAAAATGAACTTAACAGTCTAAACTTGAATATGTAATATAGTTTGCTAATGAACTTAAACTCGGCTTATATTCAAAATAAAATTAATAAACAAACCTAAACTTTTAATTTTGGGGTCAACTTGGCTCATTGACAAGCTTACCTCCATTACGTGAAATTGAAAAGGTGTCTCTTAAACATAATCCACATAGTGGACACATAAAGATTCAGCTTAGAGGTATGCCAACCCCTTAATTTGATGACTCAGCCTAATCTAATTGTTTGGGGTTGGTTTTTTTGTGTTTTTTTTTTTTTAGAAAAATATTTTTTTGTGTATTAACAAGTAAGGTTAGGCCTTATTATCATTTTTTTTTTGAAGTTTGGGTTGACAATATTTTCAACGTAGGTAATCTAATCCAACCCACATTATTGATAATTTAATAAATGTGAGTGCTTTAGATTTTATATTTTAGGTCAAATTTGCTAGTTTAATTTGTTTTGGTGTTTTAATAAAGTTGGAATGTTTGTATTAGTCCAAACAAATGGCCTCAAACCAATTCCTACGGGCTAGGGTTTGTGGGAGGAATCCTCAACCTAAGTTAGTTGAATTGAGTTGAAAAAACAACTTAAGTTCAACTCAATCCAACCTGACTCATATATACACTCAATCATTACATACTATCTTTGAAAATTGAAATAGAATAATTTTGTCATTCTTGTAGAAGAAACATTAACATACTGCCTTTAATTTCTTAATATGAGATGTGGTGTGGGTTTGATCATTCCTATTTGAGTTATATTTAATCTATGATCTAACTTGCACAAACAATAATAAACAAATAATTCCTCAATACAAAATTTTTTCCTAGTGATAGTCTAATTTTAAAAAATCAATATACTCACAAATTAAATATAATAACCAAAACCCAAAATTAAAACATACACAAAAGAGTTCAAAAATTGAGAATATAAAAAATAAAAATAAAAAAACTTACATAAGAGAATCAATAACTTAAATGAGTATCAATTATTTTGCTTCTTTATAGTAAACTTTCCTCGGTATCAATGGGTATCCTAAACGCAAATTCAGTATTGAAATATCCTACGTGCAAATTCAGTTCATCAAGCAATGAATGAATGTTTCCCAATGTACAGGTAGTATATTGAATATCAATAATTGTTTACAAGGAGTATATTGTTTCACAAAAAATAACTCCCAATAAATCAATCATTACATTTTTTTTACTTTTCCAAAAACATTAAAAAACAAAAGTATATTGGCCCATCACTATCCTTAATGTATTTTCTATCCAAGTATGATCATCCCTAAAGAATGCCAAATATTTCTTGACCAGCCATCTTGAAGAAATCTTACTATTTTTGTGATCCTTTAGTGCCTCCTTGAAGACTACATGTGATGCAAGTTAGAGTCCATGTGTTAGTTGCACATTCTTCATGCCATTGTGCTGGTTTGTTGCATATTCTTATTGATGCCACCATAGTTGCTGAACCAATCCAATTGATCTTGACTGCAACTCACTTGACAAGTCCTTTGCAAACTTCGGGTACCTAATACAAGAATCTAAGGCTTTGGCAAGGCAGCTCAACAGGACAATATTCTGTGGATCAAAGGGCTACTACAAAGCTACAAGAGAACTGGCTAAAGATGCAATAATATCAAAGACAATAGGAGCTTAGATAGATATTCCTCCTCGTATCACCAAATATATACTCATAAAAGTAAAAACTTTTTCACAATTTTAATATCATTCTACCATTTTGAAAAAAAAAAAAAGAAGAAAAGAAGGGGGATGGGGCTATTTAAGTCATGAAAGAATGCATGAAAAATGAAATTACACTTATTAAAAACAACACCTTCCTTTTGAAGGGATGGGAAACATTTGCATTTGAGATCATACTATTCATACATACATCACCATTATACTGCAAATCCCCACTTTTATCATTCAACTCCCAAAGAGCAACTATGGTGGCATCAATTGGCCATATCCCTCTCAGGCATTTCATCAAACAGCTGTATAGCACACTTAAAAGTAATGAATTTCTCCATACACGCTCATTATTCACTAGAGCATAGACCATAACAATGAGATAAATTGCAAACCCATGACATTCCAACAGAAACTTGCACATGGAGAATTTGAAAAAAAAAAAAAAAAAAGTAGGAAATAGTGGCGGTGCCACGTTCAGGCCAGGGTGGTCCCAGGACCACCTTGACTTGAAAAAAAAAATTATATATAATAATTTAAATTTTTTTTATTTATCTACCCTTATAAAAATTATGAACACCCTAAAAAAAATTTATGCTAATAAAATTAAATTTTGGTGGATTATTTGTTCCACTTTTTAAGCAAAAAGAAAAAGCTCAAAAAAAATTTTGAATTAAAATCTTAAAAATAAAAAATTTGTAATAGAGCAAGCCCACCCAGGGAAAAAAAAGCCCAACATCAATCCTAAACAAAACCAAACCCAACAAGATTTTTAAATTAAAATAATTATTAACTAAATACCCAACCGGCCCAACCCAAATGAATTCTCAAAAAAAAAAAAAAACCAACCAAAACCCAATATGCGTTCGCCAATTCATCAAATGGTAAAGCAAAAACTAAAATCAGAAACCTAACTTAAAGAACAAAACCTCATCAACAACAACGACCAACGGACCAAGCACATCGGCATGATGGCGCCTTTGCTTGAAACTCGAGCAATAGAGCACATCAATCATTGCATCGGGCCTTAGACTCGAGCAACAGAGCACGTTGGGCATTGGAGATTGGTCCAATTGGATTAGAGCTTGCAAAGCTTGGCCTCGAGTCCTTCCTTGCCTCGACGTGTTGCGGGCTACCCCTCAGACCTCCTTCAAGGTATTCAAGTTCTTTACACTTTAGTTCTCTCTCTTTTTCTCTCTTACATCTTTGAGTTTGCTATGGACTGTCATCTGAGAGAGAGAGCTCTTTCTCTTTGAACTGAAATGAGACTCTCTCTCTCTCTGAACTGTAATTGGCTTGGCTTTACAACTTTACTTTATAACTTTATAATTATTTGCCCTTGTTTTGACTTTATCCGTTGGTGTGTTGGTGACTTTGTCTTTTAGTGTATTGTGAATTTATCTGATTGGCTCCTCTTGTGACTCTTGTCTGTTGAGTGGGGGGTGGATGGGGCCATGGGGTCGTGGGGTGGGATATGTGAATTGGGGAAGTAAAGGCATGCAGAGGCAGACTCCAATACATTATAAAAGACAAAATTAAATTATGTTAGACACTAGGTAATGGGTTGAGTTGTAGATAATACACATGGGGTGTGCGCTAGTGTGTACTAATGTACAGTGGGGTGTGTGCTAGACTGCTAGTAGTTAGTAAAAAAAATAATGAAGCAATTAAACAACAATAATTAATAATTTAATTTACCAATACATTATAAAAGACAAACAAATTAAATTATGTTAGGCTAAACAACAATTAATAATTTTATAATTAATGAAACAATAATACAACAAATTATAGTTTATAAAAGACAAATTACATGGGTAATTTATACTTCTTAAGAAACGCCCTGAGAAAAATTCTTGGAGCTGCCACTAGCAGAAAAAAAAAAAAAAAAAAAAAAAACCTACAGCAAGATAAATAGACAACAATAGTTAACAATGGTGGCTCTTAATTGCTCCGCAGGACCACAGGGCGCTATAGGGACATAAAGGGCGAGACCATGACAGGAATAAGAACTCTAGCGATGGTCATTCTGGTCCAATCGTCTCATTCACTCCCTCTCTCTCAACTGGTTTAGCCATTGTATTTGGTATTTTTGAAGTTCAAGTGAGGTACCACGCGAACTATCTGTTAGTGTTTAATTGGAGATCACCAACAGAAGTATTAATTTGGCAGTTATGTGAAGTTCAAGGATCAAATTGGCCAAAATAATTGTTCAAAGGGTGTTATGGCCTTACTTTAAAGTTTAGGGGGGTGTTTGAGCATTTTTCCTTATATATATATATACATGTTAGGACTATTCTTGTGCAATGCACAGATTGATGAATATTCATATGTAAAAGCTAATTTTTAAAAAAAAAACTAAAACATTAAATAAATAGTAATAATATTTTATAGAATAAATTAATAGTTTTAAGAAAAAATTGCTTTAAGTTCTGATTGTTTAGAGTTTGAGCTTTAACTTAAATGAATGTCTATTGTTTTGCTTCTTTATATTAAACTTCTTTTGCAACAATATCTTACACACAAATTTAGAAACAAAGAACATTTAGTAAGATGAGTTTATTAGATTAAAATATAAGAGTAAGTTGCATCTTGGAAAAAAAAAGTGAAAACATACAAGAACAGGGGGTGTATTGTGTGGGATTTAATTGTAGGTATACAAACCAAGAGTACGGGCCCTTTATTGATGTGGTGGCCCATTCACCAAGTGGCCTCGGTCTATTTTGAAACTAAGCTAAGCCCAGTTAAGCCTAGCCAAACATTTGGACAGCGTACCCCCCCTCCCCCCGATATGCGTGAATATGGAATAATGCATTGGGGGAATCCGCCCACCAAGCATTAAGTGGCGTCTAGTGCAAGTTCTAAGGGAGTCATATCAACAATACATAGAGGGTCTTACTAGTCATGAATATACCACAGAGAGGCCCACTAACTTAGACCCCCTTCATCATGACGACCCCACTAAAGAAAGGCTATAAATAAGAGAAAGAAGGCATGAATCAAGGGTTGGAAAAAATGGGGGAAGAGCGAGACACGAGAGGAGGGAGGAAAAATAGATCTAGGGGACTTAGGAATCCTACTCAGATTTCAGGGGAGAGGGAGCTTGGCAAAGTTTGTACTTCCTTGGTAAAGTCAGGGATAAGAGAGTTTGGGCCTCTAGCAACATCCAAAACTCCATTTATAGTGAACAAGACCATCTTTTAGGCCCCCCATTGCAGGATAATCCCAACCCAGCATACAAGTAAATTTGGGGCCTAAGCCCACAAAGCTCAATCTCATTAGGTTTGGTCACCATAGTGTGATAACTTTAATGGTTAGGAGATATTATATCAAAAAGTCATAGCTTTTCGATATACTATATATATGTATATATAATAGACTGTTAGTTGGAGTAGAATTTAAATTTCTAAATTTTAGATGTTAAAGTTTTATCTAAATTAAATTATTGTTAAATCTTATTCTTTAGTCAAGAGTCTTCTAGCTTAATATCCTAATGAGTTGCAACTTAAGAAAAAGAAACAAAAACAAAAACGTGAGTTGTGTGAGATTTTAGTTTAGAAAATTTTGATGATAGATTTTTAGTTTTATTTAAATTAACTAGTTGTTAAATGTTATCTCTTAATTTAAGGAAATATATCATAAAAAATAATATAAAATTAATTTACTAATTAGTTCTTCTTAATATGTTGATCATAGACTTTTAGTTGGAGTAGAAGTCAAAATGTGGTTTTCTATTTTTTTAATTTATTTTTTGAGGAAGAAAATGTGAGTTGATATCTGAAATTTAAGTTTAGAAATTTTTATAATAAACTTTTAGTTTGAATAGAATTTAAATTTATTGAAATACTTAAGTTTAGAAATTTGTAATAATAGATTTTTAGTTTGAAGAGAATTTAAATTTGTAAAAATTTAAATGATAAAGCTTCATCTAAATTAAATAATTGTTAAATATTACCCCTTAATTTGAGAAAATATATCATAATAAAAAATAAAAAATTAATTTACTAATGATTTGTTCTTAAAATATTGATAATAGACATTTAGTCAAAGTAGAAGTTAAAACGTGAGTTTTTTTTTAGAAATAAAACTTGGGTTGTTGCTTGGGATTTAAGTTTATAGTTTTTTAAAATAAACTTTTAGTTCGAATAGAATTTAAATTTATTGAAATTTGAATGTTAAGTTTTACCTAAATCAAAAAATTGTTAATAATTAATATTATCCCTTAATTTGAGGAAATATATTCTAATTAATAATATAAAATTAAATTACTAATTAGTGAGAGTAGCCACTTAATTGGTGCAACCTTAGTTTCTAAGTCTAACTGTTATTATACAATAAGTATAGTAGTTATTATTAAAATATTGATAATAGACTTTTAATTGGAGTAAAAGTAAAAAAGGTGGGTTTTTTTTTTTTTTTTGGAGAAAGAAAACTTCGGTTGTTGTCTGGGATTTAAGTTTAAAATTTTTTATAATAGACCTTTAGTTTGAGTATAAATTAATTTTTTTAAATATTTAAGTTTAGAGTTTTTTGATAATAAAATTTTAGTTTGAATAGAATTTAAATTTGTTGAAATTTAAATGATAAAATTTTATCTAAATTAAACAATTGTTTAATATTATCCCTTAATTTGAGGAAATATATCATAAAAATAATATAATATTTATTTACTAATTAGTTGTTCTTAAAATATTGTTAATAGACTTTTAATCGAAGTAGAAATCAAAACATGATTTTTTGTTTAAGAAATAAAACATGAGTTATTGTTTGGGATTTAAGTTTATAATTTTTTTTATAATAGACTTTTAGTTTAAATAGAACTTGAATTTGTTGAAATTTAAATAATAAATTTTAATTAGTGAGAGTAGCCACTTTGTGCAACTACAGCTTTAAAGTTAAACTTTTATAATATAGTATATGATCTGATATAATATATATATATATATATATATATATATATATGTGTGTGTGTGTGTGTGTGTGTGTGTGTGAGTAAAGTTTTATCTAAATTAAATATTATTAAATCTTATCCCTTAATCAAGAGTGTTGTAGCTTAATATCATAATAAAATATTAATTTAATAAGATGCAACTTGAGGGAAAAAAATGATATTAATTTAATAAGATGCAACTTGAATAAAAAAACAAAAACAAAAACGTGAGTTGCGTGGGATACTTAAACAACGATACTAGAAATCTCTAACCAAACGGGCCCTTATTGTTCCTGAGTTTTTGAGTTTTTCCTTCATCTTCTCCATTCGGCCTAAAACTTAGGCTTCTATCTCTATCTCACTTTTAAACATTTTTTTTTCTTAAAAAAAAAATTTACACACAGTTATTTATATATCACTTTTAAACATTATGATACTAACTAAAAAAAAAAGTATCATTGCACGTGCAAAGCGCATATGATGAGTCTAGTAGTTTAAAAAATAAGAGGTGCTACGTCCACAACAGTTTTACAACATTTTTACAACAAATCATAGGTGGTTAGTTGTTATTGGTTCAAATTTGAACATAACACTAAGATTAATTTTTTGCCCCAACAATAACAACCAGTAATATCCTGCCACTTAGGATTTGTCGTAAAAATGTTGTAAAAATGTTGTGGACATATCATTTCTCTTAAAAAATTTGTGTTCTTATAGATTTTAAATCTTAGGTCAAATTTGTTAGTTTAATTTGTTTTGGTATTTTAATAAAGGAAATGTTAGCGAATGCCCTAAGGGTATTAGTTTAGAAACTATGTTTAAAACTGTTTTTATGGGAAAATTATTAAGTAATTAATGTTGTTGATAGTTTTTTATATTTCCTATAAAAGATGAGTTAAATTTTTACTAATATAGTTTATTAACAATTGCTTTAAGGGCACTCGTTAACATGATCCAATAATAAAATGATAATTTAATAAATATATGTGTTTTTAAAGATTTTAAATCTTAGGTCAAATTTGTTACTTTAATTTGTTTTGGTATTTTAATAAAGTCAGAATGGTTTTTTGTTTTTTTCTTTTTGTTTTCTCCTCACAAAAAATAAACTTTTCTAAAGGCACCAAAAACTGAAAAACAAAAACCCCATTGTTTATCTCCGTACACATGGCAGTAGATAGAAACATAAATGAGATTCGAATTGTACAGATGGGCATCGCATGTTACACGTCCCATTCCAATAAGCTGTTTTCACTAGAGTAATATTAAGGACACATAAAAGTACATAATTTTGTACCATAAATCGCCATATGGTGAGTTGTGAGTGGTGAAAGCGTGTTCTCACATGGTCTACTATCACATCTCCATTACTCACAACTCGCCATGTGGTGAGCTGTAACATAAAATTGTGCATTTTTATATGTTCATATCATTACTCCTTTGAAGGTGTTTCCCATGTATTTTTGTCATAAGAAATAACACTTACAATGCTAAGTTTCTTGTACAAACAATTCCCGCTAGCCTATAAATACATATTGAATCCTTGGAAACTTTGTCCATCATAAATACAATTTTTTTTTCTTTGGGCAAAATTTGTAAGGGCCCAACATGGCCTTGAAGTTTCATCAAAATCATCCAATTCTTGCTTTCCTTCTAGCTTTGCTATTCACCCAAAATATTTTATACACAGCCTTTGCTGTCTCTGGTGGCAGACTAAGTGGTGGATATTCCATCAATCCAGATAGATTATCGACTAGACCTGGTTCTCGTTCTGGTGGATATTATTATCATGGTGATGGCAAAATGACCAATGGGAACCTTGAGAATAAGGATATATGGGTTCTTGTGCTATTTGGGATTATCCTGGTGATTTGTCTTTTGATTGGTTATTTTACTAGACCAAGGGTTCTCAAGATTCAGGTATATCACTTATTGGGTTATTGCTCCTAATTCATTTAATGTGTGAATTTTTTTAATTACTTCCTTCGTTAGCCTAGTAGTTTAGAAGAGAGATATGTTAGCTACAGAATATTTTCATCCTTGCTGATATGACCAATGCCATCAGAATTATATCACTTCCATACAAGTTGAAACTCTCTCTCAAAAAAAAAAAAAAATTGATATCATTTTTATTATGTATCAATCACAATAAATCACGTAAATAATTGTAAAAAAGAAATTGTGAAGAATGTTTAGCGTTAAGGAAATTCAAAGAGAGCTTAAATTTTGGTATGAAGTAACATTTGAAGAAGTAGTTCACTCTCTCTCCATCTCTCGCTCTTGCTCTCTTTCTTTCTCTCGCATCTTAACTCATGGTCTTAGACCATCAAAGCACCACAGACATGGGTTGGTGATCTGCAAGTTACATTGCTCCCATGACAGTCACATCTTGTTATTAACTGTCGATCGTTGAGGAACCATGCCAATAATTCTCTCTCACTTGCATCACAAATCTTTATTATTATTTTTATCTTTTTGAATGATGGCTGCTTGAAGTTATACTTATCCGTGCTATCTAACAAATAATATAAAATTAATTTACTAATTAGTGGAAGTAGCCACTTGGCGCAACCACTTGAAGAACCATACCAATATTTTTCTCTTGCATCACAAATCTTTATTATTATTTTTATCTTATTCTCTTTTTGAATGATGTCTGCTAGATGTTATACTTATCCGTGTTATTTTATGTTATTATTTATTGGTCTAATGTAAAAATATTATAGTTGTGAGTTATTTATTATTAATAATAGTGATTGGTTTGGTTAATAACTTTAATGGAGTTAAGTTTTGTCGAGTAGTGAGTTTAAGCTTACTTAACAGTAAAAGTAGAATGTTCAAGCTCATCTCAGGCTCGAACCAAGCCTATAAACAATATTCGAAGTTGAGCTTATCAAAATGTCTAAAATCTTGACCTCAGCCAAACTCAAGCTCAATATCAAACTTTTGAGCTTGAGATCCAACGTAAATACATTGTTAAACTCATATCAAGTTTATTATCAAACCTATTTGGTTAGGAGGAGTGTTACCAACTCTAAATTAATTAAAGTCTTAGCAAGATATAAATTTATTTGTCAAGCTCACATCAAGCTTATTACTAAACCTATAAATGAACCTAGATCTAACTTGTTTTGTATTGAGCCTTAATATTTACAAGCTTGTTCATAAACACTTTTTTTTTGGCTTGGGCTTGGGCTTGGGCTTGGTTTGTTTACCAAACAAGTCTAAATCTAAAGCTCAAGTTTAACTTGTTTACAAATAAACAAACATGAATATGCTATTTATTGAGCTAAACTCGAGTGGTTTATAAATGACTTGGTTTATTTATACCTCCAAAATTTAGGTTTGTTAGTTATTATTATTAATAAAATTTAATATATAAGGTTTTAGATTTTTGTTTTTATGTTAGTGTTTATTAATTGATACTTGGTTATTGTGTGCACCCTAAGTATAGTCAACGGGCTCAATCTATAATTGGGCTCACAACTTATTTTATTGTGGGTTTTGGGTTTCCTACTTTGGGTAGTCCTTTGCTCGGAGACCTAGTTACATACTTTTGTTTTTGCAAACCTCTCTCTTTTTCCTCACTGAGTTACTCCCCTTTTCTCTCGATATGGCCACGCTCTCTTTCTCTTCTCTGTTTTTTTCTTAGCAATGCCAACCCCTATTTCTCTCACCCTACCATCCCATTAATAGTTGGAGGTAAGTGGGGGTGTTATGATTATTTCCTAATCTCACTCGTGTGGATGGGGGTTCAATTCCATTGCTTCTAAGTGGAGCTATCGTTGGGAACGGTGGTAATGGCATTGGAATTGGTTCCTGCCACCAAAAGACTGTTTGGCAGCGATACTCCCTAAGACAATACCGGACCGTTGAGACCTTGTATCCCCGAGCAATCACACTCCCGACCAAGTTAGAGTTGATCAAGAGGGGCTCATTTTTGACGTTCAAGACATGATGGCCCCATTATGGTTTTTGGGGTTTAGACTGGGTTTCGAGGTGCGTTCGGACTGAGGTCATAAGTCCAATGGGAGTAAGGTCAGGTGTTGTATCTTAAGGCTAGGGCCTAGGGCCCAGGGCCCAACGGGCTTGGGGCCCTGCCATGTATGGTGCTACAAGGCTAGGGTTCAAGGCCCAATGGGCCTGGGGCCTTGCCCTGTACTGTTATCATATAAGGTACAAATATGTTATTGTGAGCAACATTTTTTTTCAATTATTTTATCTTAATTATTCAAAAAAATATATAAAATATACATAAAATATTAATTAATTATGATATCCTTGATGTGTCTTATCATTAGTTTAAAAAAAATATTATATTCGTCATGCCTCGTACCCATGATTCATAACTAACCTACACCAAGAATTCTTCATCAAAAAAAAAAAAAACCTACACCAAGAATCCCTTTTTCGGAAAAGTATCTTTTCATTAAAGCTTGCTTGCAAATCACCTTAAATCAATTGAAAAATAGAAGTCAAACCATTTATAAAGTATATTAGTATTAGCTGATTGATTCTCACAAAAAAAAAAAAACAAGAAAAAAAAAGTATATAAGCCGTTCTATTTTCTCAATTACATTTTGTGAAATCTCATTTATTCTTATCTACAAAGTTAGTAATAAAAAAAAATTATTTTCCCTCATTAAAGTAAAATAAGCTATACCAAACACAGAATTAGTAAAATCTTCCATGTGGCCAAAAATTCTTTACTAAATATAAGTAAATAAAATATACTACAAAATTTAAAAATGGATACCATCATCAATGCTCGTTATTTTGTCAGTCAGATAGGATTCCGTGCAATACTATAGATATTGCAATGGGTGCAATTCACTCACCTTCTCACGCAGTATTTTTTTTACTTTTTTCTTAATATTTTTAATCAATGGTTGAGATTGGTAAAAACAACTTTTAATTTTAACCATTAATAAATATTGCATCAGAGCCTGGGACCCAATAAATAAATTGCTACTATAATCCTGTGGATTCAGATCCTCTAGAGTTCTTAGGGTACTCTACCAGTAGAGTTCATTAAATCCTAACCACTCTTTAATGATTTAATGGTTTAGATTTTGCCATGTCAGCATTTCATTAATAATATTCTTGAAATAGTAAAATAATATTGTAAACAAAACAATTAAGATGATTATTAATGAAATGCTGACATGGCAAAATCTAGACCATTAAATCATTAAAGAGTGGTTAGGATTTAATGAACTCTACTTGGTAGAGTACCCTAGAAACTCTAGAGGATCTGAATCCCCTCCTAATCCTGTTCAGATAAGACTATCACGTTGGCCACTCCTATCCATTTTCATTCATAAAAAAAAAAAAAAAACCAAGTACATATCCTATCTGAGCAGATGGTTCTCACATTTTAAGCCCCGTTTGGTACTTATATTTAAATACATATTTTTAATTTTTAAATAATATTATACATACTTTTTATATTTTTTTTTATTCATAAGTATTTTTTAAAAATACATTACTGTAACAACGTTAAGAAACACCTACCAAACGGCCCCTTGCTCGGCCCTTTCCAAGTAATTTCATTCCAAAAGTTAAGAAACACCTACTATACTTCTTTCTCAAAAAAAAAAACCTATATGCTAAGATTTCTTTTCTCGTACAAATGGCCGACCATATATAAATTTAATCTTTCAAATACTATTTTTCTCTCCTCCAAAAATTTCAATCACTTTTTCTTCTTCTTCATGGGATTAAATTCTTGAAACCCAACATGGCCTTCAAGTTTCTCCAAAACCATCCAGTTCTTGCTCTCATTCTAGCTTTGTTATTAGCCCATGAAATTTTGTACACAGCCTTTGCTGCCTCTGGTGGCAGAATGGGTGGTTCTTCCTTCGCTTCAGAGAAAGAATCATCTTCATATTCGTCTTCTAAGTCTTACAATATATATCATTATGACAATAACCCAAGATTTAGTAGTGGATATGTTGATGATGATATTGATAGCCTAAGGGTCAATGAGAAACATGAGGGTACGAGTGCGTGGTTTTTTATTTTACCATTTGGGTCTTTTGTGGGGATTTATCTTTTGATCGCTTATCTTAATAGAGCAAGTGTTGTCAGGGTTCAGGTATATCACTTCTTTGTTCATATTTCTTTACATTTGTGTGTATTTTTTTTTTTTTGGGAATTAGTTACTTTCTTAGTTATGATAGGAGTTATGTCACTTTTACTTGGGTTGATTATTGACATCATTTTTATTAGGCTTTCAATCATAACAAGTCACGTCAATAATTGTGAAAAAAGAAATTGTGAAGAATGTTTATTGTTAAGGAAATTCAAAGAGAATTAAGACTCTGGTTTGGAGTAACATTTTAAGATTATTTAGAGTGAGAGTTATATAAAATTTTCCCTTTAATCCCTTTTCCTTGGAAGACCAAATAAAGAATTAAGTAACCTAGAACACATTATATGTTATTTTTCCACTATGGAGTCTGTGATTGATTCTTTTTCCAAGAAGAGAAACCTATGGTCTATTGCTTATTTATTTATTTTTATGGTTCCCTTAATTTATATTTCTTTGTTTAAATTCAAGTCCAATAATAAATCAGGTCCCATTGTGGGTACTGGAGGATAGGATCCTCAAATGATGTGGAGACTCAAATGAGATGGAGAGACTGCATTTCACAGTTCAGATTTTATGTTTTGTATCTAACAATATATATACATGCATGACACTAGATACACCATTTAGATGTGTACTGTTTAATCTGAACCATGAAATGGGTCCATTTCAAACTGAGAGGATCCTTTTCCATGGGGGTCGTTTATATATTTTACAACCCCATATTTGCAACCTTCTTATTCCCAAATTTCTAAATTCTATATTCTCTTGCAGGTTGGTTTATCAGGCATGGCTCACTCAATTCAAAAAGAACTTAGTACACTTGCTACAACTGTAGACACATCTGAAAACAAGAGCTGCAACTTCTTCTTATCAAACATGGCTTATTTATATCAAAGAGAACTTAGTACACTTACTACAGCTATAGACGCATCTAAAAACAAGAGCTTCCACTTCTTTTTAACAGGTTCATATGGAATTTATGGCATATTTTTCGTTGATGATACTGTAAATTTATATATATATATATATATATATATATATATATATATATATATATATTCTAGACTATGTTCTTCATTCCTTTAAGGATTAGGAGCCAACCACTATCATTGAATTTAAATATCTAATCTCATTTCAACCGGCCATATAATTCAGTACCCCTCATGTGATCAAGGAAGCTTCAGTTAAGATTTTTTTCTCCACTCCAGCCTTTTAATCCCCAGTAGGGTAAAATTTGTTTCAAGGATGAGCATGGCATATTTTACATTCCTACATGGATGCTTTAGAATGAGTGAGACACCTGTGTTGGACATGACATGACTTGGGTATAGAATTGCAGTCTATTTACATTACTACTCCTGGATATGTGCTCAAAAGGAGTGTATTGTAAAAGTAGGTACACAGGAATCCCAGTAATCAAGAAGTTTTCTAAGAATACTTGATCCATACTTTGTTAACACAGAAATTATTAATGAGAGAATACAGAATTCTAACAAAAGAATAGTAGTTTGAGCGATTGATGAAGTTATTGACAAGGGAATTACCATTTTTTGACTAGATGTGCAGCATTGTACCATATTTCATCCAAGGTGTAGATGAGGATAAGTAAAATGTTTTTCCTAATGGAGATCCATGCCCATGTTCTAAATCTGGCATGCAAATTTTTGGAACTCAAACTGGTCTATTTACAATACAGGATAACCTGATTATATGGTTTAATGCAATTTCTATTTTGTGAGTGGCGACAACAAAATCCTTTTTCTTATTGTCCAATTGTTTTATTTTTATTTTTTTCACATGCATGATTGTTTCTCTATGTGTGCACTATAAATTCTCATGAACTTTGCATACTTATACAATTATTTCATTGGTGGAAAAAATAGTATTATGTTTTTCAGGAAAAAATGTGTTGATATAACTGTTATTGAAATGAAGTTAATTATTATAGCCATCGCATCATCACTAGTTTGTTTGCAAGTCATGCTCGTCACTTGCATATTAAATGCCTCAAAACTTTGGCTAGTTTTACATGTTATCTTATGTGACATACTTGTCCTTTTTATTTTGGTTGCAGAGTCTGCAGTAGCTTTGCTTCGGCATCGAAAACACTGGATTTCTGGTTATTCATCTGTGAGTCGAATATTCTAAAGGTTTTGATGGTGCTTTAGTAGCCTTTAAATTTCACGATTTTTCTTCATCATTATATAACTGAGAAGTATAATCTTCAAAGTGATCTTCATCATTATGAAGATATTTGCTGTATGGGGAGGGGTTTTAGAACTTTCTCTGTTAGTCATGTTAGGAGGACAGCCAATGGTGTGGCACATTCTTTGGCTAAATTTTCCAAACACATTATTGGTGAGAGGATATGGATGGAAGAATCCCCACCTCCTGCTCTTGAGGCATTGTTTGTTGACAGTTGTAATATTATAAATGAATGAAGTGCTCTGTTCGTTTTGCTTTCAAAAAAAAAAAGTGATCTTTGTAAGATATTGCTTCAATGCTGTTATTAAAATTAAAACCAGTATTCTAAACCATAGTTTTAAGCTTCTTCTCATTGTGCATATGATAGCTAATACAGCCTTGATATTAAACGTTACTTTTCTTCTGTTTAATTTCTTTTTCCTTTCATGTAGAAAACTCTGCTGATGTTCCTATTATAAATGCAGAAACTATTCTTCTGTTTTCAAGTTGTGTACTTTAACTTTAGCATGATGGGGTTATAACTGTATGTCAATCTCTAAATGCAAATATATGATCATATGAAACATGGATGTTTCTCTACCTTGTCTGTACTAGAAAGAGTACACTAGTCTTCTGAACTAAGCTGATCTTTTTGAGCTTCTTAATTCTCATTAGATTACAGTGTACCAGAATTCTTGATAATCATCACTAGGTCACCATCTGTCCACCATTATGAAATTAATTGTGGCTTATATTCTGTTACAACATCTCTTTGGTCTCTTTGTAGTTGACGTTGTGCATTGTTCACCCGGTCAAGTGGTTTACTTTAGTCCTTCGGTATAATTTTAAGGTAAAATAGCGCATTGCATGTTCTAGTTCCTGTGGAGATGCCAATTAATGGCCCATGTTGAAGCTGGGTTGGTTATATGGGTTCATCAATGATGATATAAATATATAGTGGTGTACATTAGGCTCTCCTTCCTATCCATTTGTGTCCCTAACAATAAACTCCAGAATTTTTTGAATTAATACAATGACAAATCCTTTGCACAAAATTTTGTTTTGATAGAAGGGGGATTATAAAAAAGAAAAAAGCTCTGTATAATTGATGTATGATAATTCAGACTATGCTTGGACAGAAGTGATGGTGACATTGTATTAGGGAGTGAAGTTGAAAGAAAAGAACAGCAGGGTTAAGTGATTACGTTAAGCTGCTCGGTATTTTGGTCCTTCGGTTTAATTCCACAACCTGTGCTGGAAGAGTTATGTTGTTTTAGTTCCACTACTTCAGTCAGGCTATCGTTGCACAATTAGAAATTCAATCTTTTTATCGTTATATAGAAGAACCTTATTGTTGTAAAGTCACAATAGAAATTGAATGTATGTGCAAAAAAATAGCAATAATTTTTTGTTGTTGTTGTTGTTGTTGTTATTTTTTTTAAATTTTGAGAAAAAGATGCTTGTGTTTTTTGGTTGCTTCCAACTGATCACTCCAATTTAAAAGATTATTTCTTTTTAATGATTATTTAACAATACAGCAGTTTTGATGCACTCAAAATATTCTTGCAGGTGGTACGGAGGTGGAGTCTTAAAGCTGTGGAAAAGGAATTCAGACAACTTTCAACTGATGAGAGGGTGAAATATGACATTGAGTCGCTTGTCAATGTTGACAACATGAAAGTACAAAGAACCATTATCCCAAGGGAAAACGAAGTTGAAAAAAATTACATAGTGGTATTTCATCTTTTATGGGTTCTAAATATAAATATCAGGCGCACCTATTGTGCTAATTAGTTGCTATAATTATTAATTGCACATGCAGCATATGCTTCCTTGTAAATACTTACTCATATTAGTGTTAGTGTGTCTTAGAGCTTGATATTACAATTTGGGTCTTTCTTTTAAGCTTAAGGTGTTATAAAATGAATTATCTTTGCTAGAACTCAACCAAGAATCAATTACTTGGATCATGGAGAGTCAATTTATAGCACTAGTTTGTTCCCACTTCTATGTCTTTTTCAGGTCTGTAAGTCTATTCCTTTAATTTAAATTCATTCTCAGGTTACAATCCTGGTAGCTGTTAAAGGTGCACTAAATATGCCCGAAATTAAAAGTACTGAAGACTTGAGGACAGCCTTGCACTACTTGAATACCATCAGTTCCACTAATACACTGGTACGTCAGAATATATACATATATATAGACAGATCCACCATTGACACAACTTTGTCGATTGAGCATAACCATTTAACAATTTCTCGATTCAGCAGTTGTGAAAAAATTTCTTAGAAAAGTTATCTCTACATGTATGTTTAACAATTTTGCAGGCTGTAGAGGTGCTTTGGAGCCCACAGGCAGAACATGATACGTTGTCAGAGGATGAATTGCTTGAAAACTACCCTCTTTTGAGGCCAATATGATAATGATAATTGCAATCTGTTCGTAAGTCTGTATGGCGTGTACCATTTTCGGCTCGTCAAGGCACTTGAAGAAGAAAATAAATTATCTGTGTCTTTGTAACATATTTTAAGTACAGAATTAACCTGTTTTATATTTCCACCTTGTTGTATTAAAAAGTTTTACTTTAGTTGAAATGCTATATCAGAAACTTATTTCAATATCTTATTTGCTTGATAGTGTTAGTTCTCTATAATTACCCCATGTTTCTATGCTACTTGCAGCATAAGTGCATAAGAATAATTTTTTTAACAAACTTTTAGACACCTTCTGATTTATTTACGCATGTAATATATTATATATATATATATATAGCCGGTTTAATGTTTACAACCAAAATTTGAAAATCACTGACATTGCCAAATAATGACTAATGAGTAGAATTGTAAGTTCTTCTGCAATATGCAAAATTTTCAAATTATATTTCCCAAGGTGTAATAGTTTGACCATCTATATATGATAGATGAAGAAGTTTGTCTTTTTTTGGGCTCTTTCATATTATGCCACATAAGCTTTGGTAGTCTCACAAATTTTCACATAATTTTTATTTTTTTAATTCTTTATTTATTTGACATATAGTTTTAATTTTTTTTTTAAATTTCTTATTTATTTGACAAACTAATCAAATGTCAACCATTCCTTAAAGTGGTTTGCAAGTCTTTGATTTTCTTCCAAAGCATGTTTGTATGCAACACAAATTCCTTCACGGTAAAAGATGTGTAGTTTACTTTTCCAAAAATCATATAGAATTATAAGACCCATACATATATATAAGAAGCAAGAACTTTCATAGAAAAATTAAACTGCATTGTAGTTGTAGTTTCAACTTTCAAGCCATAAGAAACCCGCCATGGAAACAACAATGAGACTTATAGAAGAAGAAACACACCATGACCAAGTACAAGAAGCTCATCCAATTTTCACATGCCAAATATGCATAGAGCCCATGCTTTCAAACCAGAAATTCAACTACAATGACAACCATGTGCACCCTCTTTTACGATGCCAAATACGTCGAAACCTAAATTGATAACAAGGTGCCAAACATTGTATGTCTTAGTATTTATGATGCATGAATTGCACGTTTAAATAAGAATTAATAACATCATTTTATTTTATTTTTCTTAAACCAAATTTTACACAACAAATGTGTTTCTCTTATATTTTGTTGTATACTTCGGTCCAATTTGGTCTGATTCAGTCTACTTCAGTCCTATTTAATCCACTTTGATTCTACTCGGTCCACTTTCGTCCTATTCGGTGCAATCTGTCCACTTTGGTCCCATTCAGTCCAAGTTGGTACTATTCGGTCCATTTTGTTCTATTCAGCCAATTATGTCCACTTTGGTCCTATTCGGTTTATTCGTGGTCCGTTTGGGATCCGCTTATTTTGCTAAAAGTGAAAACTTTTTGCTAAAAACACTGTAGATAAAGGTAAAAATTAGTTGAAATAGTACAGCGGGACCCATCAACAGTACCAAAAAGTGCAGTGGGGCCATGAATAGTAGTAAAAATAAGTTGAATAGTTAAATAAGCTGGCTTTTTAAGTTAGAGCCAAACACGCACTCAGTCTTATTCAGTCCTAATCGGTCTATATTAGTCCTATTTGGTCCATTTTGTCTACTTCCGTTCTATTCTATTCAGTCCAATTTTTGTCATATTTGGTCCACATTGGTCCTATTCGGTCCACTCTGTCTACTTCGGTTCTATTCAATCCAATTTGGTCCTATTTGGTTCTATTCGGTCCAATTCAGTCCAATTTGGTCCTAGTGGGTTCATTTGGTCTTATTTTGGTCCTATACGGTCCATTCGCTTCTATTCGGTTCAATTTGGTCTTATTCGGTCAATTAAGTCCAGTTTGGTCCTATTCAGTTCACCTTGATTCCATTCGGTCCATTATGTTTAATTTGGTCCTATTAGGTCTATTCAGTCTTATTAGGTCTATTCGGTCTAATTCAGTCTAATTTGGTCCAATATGTATAATTAGGTCCACTTTGGTCCTTAAGGTCCATTCAGTGCAATTTGATCCCATTCGGTCCATTAAATCTACTTTGGTCCCATTTGGTCGACTTTGTCAGCTTTGGTCTTATTCAGTCATTCGGTTCTATTTGGTTCAATTTGTTTGACTTCAGTTCTATTTTGTCTACTCTAGTCCACTTCGGTTTATTTGGTCCAATTTGGTCCAGAAAAACCACTTTGGTCAATTTCGATCTATCTTTGTGCACTTACATATATAATGGGGAACGACAGGTTTAGGTTGAGAGCCCTTATTCTAAATCTAGATTTATTAAAAATATATAAATATCAATCTCGTAATTCGTAATAAATCAATTTGTCTTGTGGCAAAAGGAAGAATGAAAAGAAAAGGAAAAAAAAGAAAAGAAGAGAAGACAATTACTCAGATGATCTTGAGGGTGCACTTGGGTTAGATTGTAGTAACTAGTAAGTAGTAACCAACCCAATCCAACCCATGTAAGTTGGGTAGGTTGTGCATACATTACATATTTGATGCATTGTAAATACAGAAACATATAATGGGTCGGATTAGGTTAGATGACTTAAAAAAAAATCAACATGAACCAACTGAACCCAAGATTTAAATTAAAATTTTAAACCACAAAAACAAATTGTATCCGTTGGGTTGGATTAATTAGATACAATAAAAATCAACAATATTGAATTAATGAGAACTAGATTTAGAATTTATTGCCACTTTGACTTCTTTAGGTATGTATGTCAATCAATAACCTAGATCCTTTGTAAAAAGATATATAGCAATCTTGTTTGTCAATAAAAAATAAAATATTTTTAAATGTCAATCGTATTCTTTCTTTTCAATGTTCTAATAAGGATTCTCCTACAACATGCAGTAAGATGACAAGCTGGAAATTGTGTCTCATTACTTTCATTATCATAATATGTCCTTCCACATTTATATGAGATGAAATAATATGTAAAATGTATTAGTACTTATTTTTTGGCTTTGCCAATTTCCTTTTACTTAGTAAAGAAAAAAATGTTACTCGAGTTTTTATTCAAAAGTGTGCCAAGGAGGTGATGTTTTTGGCTTTGTTGATCCTTTCAAAGGTATAATGATAATCTGGTTGGAAATTCAAAGCTAACAACTATAGTATATAGTACTCCTGGAATCGGCATCTTAAACAATGGGCTTGTAATGATCTCAAAGATCAAAATGCACTCAGAGTTCAAATGGCAGTGCCTAGGTAAGTGGAAGATCTATAGCTATCACATTATTGCTGAAAAGGACTCAATTGCTCTTCTGTCATCCTAATTCCTTTTTGTCTTGATTTCAACTTTTGGCTTGTGGATTCTACATCCCCATGTTCTTCCTCTTCCGTCGTGCATCGACATCATCCCTTTTTCACTGGACCCTCTCCCTCCTTAAAAAAAATCTTATTCTGCAACAAAATACAAGAAGGGAGTTCTAAACTGAATCTAGTTTTGAGCCTCATTGAGGATACCAAGGAAAGAGGCAAAGCTGGAAGAGGTGCCCCCTAATGAGGTATTTGGGTAATCATTCCATTTTCACTGGACCCCCTAATGAGCCTCATTTAGATTGGATTAACACACAATTTTGACATTTCAAGCTAGCGTCAACAATTTTAGTGATGGATTATTTAAATTTATGCTCCATTTGGTTACAGAAAAAATGTCGAAGGAAAAAGAAAAGAAAAAAAATTGAAAAAAAAAAGTCTTAATTCTTTATTAGTGGAACAAGAAACTACACTAAATACTCACTTGTAATGATGAGTTCATTTTATTTTAGTCAACAAAACATTATTGTACATCTCTTTCTCTCACTTATCATTATTGTACATCTCTTTCTCTCACTTATCAGAAAAAATGCGAGGCATTAATGGGCAAGGTTCATACATTACATGGATCCATGTGACTGCTCAAATCCTAGACATAGCAACTAAGACCATAAGGATCTAAAACTCTTAATACTTCCACAGGTTCATTCATATCATTTTAAACTCAGCCCTCTATAAATTTATCAATTATAATTGATCAACTTCATTGTTGTTTTTTGTTTCAAGTATAGCTGATTTTTATTGTATCTGATTTTAAGATTGGTTGGTTTTGTCGAATTGATTAATTTTTTTTTTTTTTGGAGAGAAGGACAGATGCATACCCATATGCACTATGCTGTTCTCGTAACTCATGCGATGCGAGATTGAAATCAAGTGCAATACATGATGCAATTGGCCTGTCTCACAAATGTCTTTTATTTATCCACTTTTTTACTTCATTTTATTCATTGGTTAAGATTGAAAGTTGACGTTTTTCGACTCTCAATCTCAGCCTTTAAAAGCAAACAAGTCTCTCATTCCATGCGAAACACTCCACCGACCTTCCAGTAATTCCCATCCAAATTCCAAACAAGTTCCAAGTAATTTCAAATCCCAACTGAAAAAATGGAACACCTTCTGTTCTAAGTTTTCTCATACATGTTATATTAATCCTATGAACCTTGTTTCTCTTGGCCTTTCTCATCCAAATCCCAGATAGTATCTTTTATGGGATAAAAATTCCTAACAGAGCCCAACAAACATGGCCTTCAAGTTTTTTCAAAACCACCCAATTCTTGCTTTCATTCTAGCTTTGTTATTCACCCAAGAATTTTTGTACACAGCCTTTGCTGCCTCTGGTGGCAGAATGGGTGGTTCTTCCTTCTCTTCAGAGGAAGAAAAATCGTCATATTCCTTGTCTAATTTTTTACTTCTCTTCAATGATAAGTAAAATGTTTTTTCTAATGGAGATCCATGGCCATGTTCTAAATCTGGCATGCAAATTTTGGAACTCAAACTAGTCCATTTACAATACAGGATAACCTGATTATATAGTTTAATGAAATTTCTATTTTGTGAGTGGCGACAACAAAATCCTTTTTCTTATTGTCAAATTGTTTTATTTTTGTTTTTTCCAAATGCATGATTGTTTCTCTATGTGTGCACTATAAATTCTCATGTACTTTGCGTACTTCTACAATTATTTCATTGGTGGAAAAAATAGTATTATGTTTTTTCAGGAAAAAATGCGTTGATATAACTGATATTGAAATGGAGTTAATTATTATAGCCATCGCATCATCACTAGTTTGTCTGCAAGTCATGCTTGTCACTTGCATATTAAATGCCTCAAAACTTTGGCTGGTTTTACATGTTATCTTATGTGACATACTTGTCCTTTTTATTTTGGTTGCAGAGTCTGCGGTAGCTCTGCTTCATCAGCGAAAATACTGGATTTCTAGTTATTCATCTGTGAGTCGAAATTCTAAAGGTTTTGATGGTGCTTTAGTAGCCTTTAAATTTCACCATTTTTCTTCATCATTATATAACTGAGAAGTATAATCTTCAAAGTGATCTTAGTAAGATATTGCTTCAATGCTGTCATTAAAATTAAAACCAGTATTCTAAACCATAGTTTTAAGCTTCTTCTCATTGTGCATACGATAGCCAAAAGAGAATGGCATTAGTTGAACAGGATTGCTAGAGAAAAGTCACATAGTATGTGTTTCTTAGAAATCCAAAGAAGTTTGTCACAAGGACAACTTAATGAGTTTTCAAGAAAATAATTTTAAGACCATTGGAATTGAATGATTCCAAGTCAATGACCAAACCTGTACAAAGAGAGAAACATAATTCTTTGCAAGTTTTCCATCAAGGAAAATCTTCCCCATTGTCAACCAAGCTTGAATATATAATGAAGGGACTGTTTGCATTAGAGAAACTGGAGGGCCGGGCAATTTGTTCAATTTGGGATTAGAATTGCCTGAAGTGATTGTGGTGTATAATAGCAGAGTAATTGCGCTCACATCAGCAGACAGTCAAGCAATAACCAAAGATACAATTGTATAAACTGCCGTGACTGGTTGTGATAACAAGCTGGCTGTTTTCTTTCCCTTTCTTCTAGGTGTGAAAAAGCTCCCATCTTTGTTTGCTACTAAAACCCCTAAAACATACATTTCTAAAATGAGTGAAGCTTATAGAGAAAGGCTGGTCTACCCATCTCATAACAAATGTATCAGCCTTCTCAGGATTTGAAGCCTTCTGCTTGCACAATGTCCTAAGTGCTCTTAGATGGGCATTAACCTGCCATAACGTGTAACAATTAAGTACACATGTAGGTGCAAATATTAAGGACAAACTAAGGAAAAAAATAGACACAAACTTACCTACAAATAGTCTAATTGAAACCCAATATGCAACCTAAAAAGAAACATCAGAAGCAAGTACATGTCCTGCAATCCATGTGTGCAATTTATGAGCTAAAACATATGATCAGTGCGAGCTGGGTATTTTCATCGGAGTGCTTTTACCATCAAACTGTACTAATAGCAAACTACTGTATTATAGCATTTTAGACAACAAAAGAAAAGAATCCCTACGGCAACTGAATGCACAGAGATTTTATATATATATATATATATATATATATAACTGAATGCACTAGATGACATCAACTGGTATATACCTCAGTTGAATGCATGTTGAACTGTTCAGTTCGTATAAGCAAGTTATGAGCCAAATCCACTACAGGTTCTGGAGGCAGCTCTGTAGAAACGTTAGAGATTGTTTGCAATAGGAAAACACAATCACCGATCCAAGAAACAGAATTGGATTCTGTACCCTCTTCCTCTGCATGTGCATCTCCTTGTGCAAATGGAATTTTAACCCCACCTCTCACTCCATGCTTGTTAAAGAGCTGCCGCCGATGATGGGGGAACTCCCAAATAGCAGATGGAACATGAAGGTTTAAGATCAGACAATGTAGCCATCATTTGTTGTCTGTCTAAGAAATTCTAGTTCCTCGGGGGACGAAACCAAACTTTCAAACATATTGTTAAACCTAAGGAAGGGAAAAAAATTTAAGAAAAAATAAAAACCAAACTTATTCCACACTTCTACCCGTTCCTATCTGAAAACAAAATTTTCAGAAAAACATCAAATTCAATCATCTTCAAGACCACATCGCCATACCTAGTAACCAAAAACCCCCAAAGTAAGACCACACCATGCCACTAGCATGTTCATCCCTAGAGTTCCAAAATACAAAATCCTCATTTTCAATGGTTTTAGCGACAGAACCGATGATGGTTTTCCCTTTATTTGTCCTCTTCTTATCTCTCCTTTTCTTTCTTTCTCTTCCATGGTTTTAGAATGAAATCGATTTGGCGGCTTCAAAGGATGTGGTGGCGGCCATGGGTGAAGCTTGCAGCAACAGCAACAGCTGTTTGCTCCCATGTAACAGACGATGTTCATTTGGTAAATCATGTGGCACTGGAGGCCATGCACTCTACTTTTCTATTATTGAACAAAGTTAATTCCAAATAATTCCAATGGAGTCAGTTCAGCTTCTATACCTCCACCCTATAAACAACTCTTTCTTTATTTGAGAGAACAAAAACAGCTCTTGAGCACTATATTGATTAGTATTAATGTTGCTACACATTCAAATATAAACTTCATTTGATTTTATTAGCTAAATTCTCAAAACTCTGCATTTTGATGGATACACTCTTATCAATTAAACACAATACAGTAACTACTTAATGCAATAGTTTACTAGGAGAGGAGGACATGTCAAAAGGTAGAGCAACGACAATGCACAAACAAAAAGGGAACACCAACCAAACAAGCTATTATCCAATCAAGCCTCCGAGATCAACAACTTCTCCTAGTGTGATTGATTGCAATGTATTTGGCAAATGTGGTTTCTGAGTTGAAAGTTCTTGAGAAACTTGTCTCATTGTTGGACGAGATTGTGGAATGGTGTGCAAGCAAGCAATTACAATCTTTGCAATGGAGAGCACTTCCCTTGCAGCTTCATCCATTGGGAGTGAAAGTCGTTGGTCCAACACATCCTTCAATAGCAGCTCACGGATTGTAAATGTTGGTGATGAAAGAGATGAGGTAAGATCTCCTGGATGCTTTCCCATTATTATTTCTAAAGTCAATACTCCAAAGCTAAAAACATCACATTTTTCATTAACTTCCATTGTGTATGCAAGCTCTGTTGAGGAAAAATAATAAATTAAAGTCATCGCAGCTCCAGTATTAGTAATAAAATATGAGCACGAAGTGAATTTGGTCCATGTATATGCAACTTGTAAAATATATCAATGTAATGATAATCAATTATTAGGATCAATGTTCATGGGACTTATGCATATCACAATTGATTTTTTTTTTTTAATAAAAAAAGGGGACATGCACTAGTACGTTCTCATTCGAATTTATTATCAATAGAATCAACAACATACTACATATATTACATATGATATACTACTACATTTTTTAATTACTATTTTTATATGAATTGTTTTTTTAACTATGGAGTTAATTATGGTATAAGCAATAACTAATCCTAAGGTTATGATAAACTAAAGCTGCTTACACTATAGGTATATCGTATATGACCATAGTGAATATGAGCATTAATATAGCAAAACATTAAATTAGTAGAGAAACCTTTGACAAACCATTGACAACAAAAATGGCATTTATCTAGTCCATAAGTTGATAATTCCAATTATTCGTCACCCCCACAATATCAATTTTTCTGACAGAAAACAAAATGACCGATTGCCAACTGCTACTTAGTGAAAGCAACCAAAAAAACTAACCTGGAGCCATGTATCCAAAGGTGCCTGCACATGAGGTCCAGTTGGATGAATCGGGCTTCAAAAGTCTAGCAGTGCCGAAGTCAGAGATGCGAGCTTCATATTCTTGATCCAATAAAATATTCTTACTTGATATATCACGATGAATTATAGAAGGCAAACAATCATGGTGCATATAAGATAAAGCATTTGCCACACCTTTTATGACATTTACTCTCTTAAACCAATCAAACGATTTTGCTCCTTCCTCACTATTTAGTAAGTTCACCAAGCTTCCACTTTCCAAAAACTCATAAACCAAAAGAGAGTGTTTTGGATGTGAACAAAAACCGTACAACTTCACAATGTTACGATGTCTTATTTCTGTTAAGGCACAAATTTCGCTTGTGAAGGCTTTTTGATTGGATATATCACCATCAAGTAGTGGGTGAAGTTTCTTCACGGCAACAACTTGGTTTGTTGGCAATTTAGCTTTGTAAACACTTCCATATCCTCCCACTCCAATGCAATATTTGGAATCAAATTCCTCTGTAGCTTCAATGATGTTTTCATACACCATTCTTCCATCATAACTCCATATTGCAAAAACATTATCGTCTTGTGTTTCTATTGGCTTGTCTTCTGTTTTCTTCACTATTCGACAAAGATGAAGCAAAACTCCTACAATGATAAATATAATTAATAGTGTGCCCAAAAGAGAGACTAAAATTATAACCAAAAATTGGTTGTGCCTCGTAGATGAACGATTAGGAATCATTTTTGGGCATGCCTTCAAACCAACAACATTGCCACACAAGCCTCTGTTATTTTTTAGTGCTGCGATTGGAGCCTTGCGGAAGGCCGTGATATTAGGAATAGGACCCTCTAACTCATTGTAGGATATATCAATGGATGTTAAGCTTGCACTATCATTGAATGTGGAGGGGATGGAACCAGAGAGATTATTGTGAGAGAGATTCAATGTTTCCAACTGTTTCATTCCTCCAAGCTTTCGTGGTATCTCTCCTACCAGCAAATTCTTACTAACATCAAGACTTTGAAGAGATTGCATGCTTCTTATATCATAAGGAATACTTCCATCAAATGTATTTCTGCTCAAATTCAAGAACAATAATCTTGAGCACTCTCCAAGTTGTTTGGGGATCAAGCCACTGAGATTGTTTGCTGCCAAGTTACAATGTTCTAAAACAGATAGCATTCCAATTTCTGAAGGAATGTTACCTAAAAGTTGGTTATTGTTCAAAAGAAGTTTGAGCAATCACTTGAGGCGCCCCAGATCCTTTGGAATCTTTCCCGCTAGATGATTTGAAGATAGGTCAAGGACGCCTAGCTTTGTTGTGTTGCCAATTTCAGGTGGTATACTACCAGAAATCTAGTTGTTGGATATTTTTCGGTTTGTCAAGTTATGACACTGCCCCCACTTTGATGAAAGCTCACCGTACAAATTATTACTACTCAAATCAATATAATTTAAGGTCGGGCAGATGTCAAAATCTTCTGCCATATTTCCTGTTAGATGGTTTCCATCAAGCCGAACCGGAAAAAGATTACTGCAGTTTTTCAAGCTTTTTGGGATGGGACCTATAAAGTGGTTATTAATAGCACCAAAGTAAACCAGTGTTCCAGATTGGCATATTTGTGGAGGTAACTGGCCTACAAAATTGTTATAAGATAGTTGCAAAATTGTCAAACGGGTGAGATTATTCATTTCTACTGGAACAGAACCACTTAGTTTGTTCATCACCAAAATCAATCTGGTGAGCTTGGTCCTATTTCCAATCGTGGTTGGAATTGGACCAGTGAGACTATTATTTGGTAAATGAAGTACCCACAGATGTTTAAGCAATCCTAATTCCTCAGGAATGGAACTAGAAAGACGGTTGGAATCAAGGTAAAGTTCTTGTAACTAGCTCAAGTTTCCAATGGAAGAGGGAATTGGACCAATGAGAAAATTAGATGACAAATCAAGTTGAGTGAGAGATATCATCATTCCCATTTCTCGAGGAATAGATCCCGAAAGTTCGTTGTCATAAAGGTAAAGAAATGATAAATTGCTCAAGCTTCCCATGGAAGCTGGGATGGGCCTGTGAGACTATTTCCATCTAAATCAAGATAAATTAGATCTCTCAATGCTCCTATTTCTTGAGGGAGGGAACCATTGAGTAAATTATCGGTAACCATTAAATATTGAAGACTTATCATTTGGCCTATCTCGGGTGGAATTCTTCCTGATATCTGATTTCCAGTCAAATGAAAAAACTGAAGTTGGGAAAGGTTAAAAATGCTAGAAGGAAATGTACTGGAAAGATTATTGTCAAAGAAGTCGAGATGGGTGAGTTTAGAAAGGTCTCCAATACTATCAGGAATAGATCCATAAAGCGAGTTTTGTAAAAGACAGAGAGTATGGAGGTTGGGAAAGGAAGAGAAGTTAAGGTTGTAAAACGTACCTTTCAAACCAATACTGGAAAGGTTTAGGCGAGTGACACCCAATTCCAAGTCATCGCAAGTAATTCCAACCCAATTAATGCATGGGTGGTCTCCAACCCACGAAGACAGGAGAGATTTGTTTTGGTTGTCAAGACTGGCTTTCCAGTTTAGAAGAGCTTCTGCTTCCTTAAATGCTTTACCTACTTCAGCTGTAGCAGTCACAGAAGAAGTTGTGGAGGAAGCAAGGGTAGCAAAATGGAGCAAGGAAACCAACAAATGTACAAGGCTACAGAACGAGACTTTGAATGCCATGACTTTGGTAGCTGTTTGTGTTACGGAGGGTGTGTCTCGAGAGTCTGCAAACGTTGCAATGCATGGGTTGATGAAGAATTTGGCTACGGAGGGTGTGAGGAATTTATAGATAGAATAATTTGTGCATACTGGTTCAGAAATTTTTTTTCTTTTTTCTTTTTTTGAATTGTACTGGTTCAGATTTTGGTCCTTTGGGAATTGTTGTCGTAATTGGTTAATGAAATATAATTGGAATTACGAAAGAACGTAATTAAAGTATTACTCCATTAAATGATGAAACTCGAATAGTCCGTAACTCCCTATCATTTTATAAATGCACTAGTGTGTGTGTGTTTTTTTTAATAAATTTTCTTAACTAAATAAATGCCCCACTTTTTTAAATAATTCGTTAGTTAAAGTTTACAATAATTGGAGAGAGGGGACTGGAATCAGGGTGGCTTAATACACTTAGAGGCCTAGGGCGAAAACTATTTTTTAAATGGTTTTTAAAAAAAATTTAAATATTACTTAAATGCTATTTTTTTAGATGTAAAATTGCTAATTAAATTTTTTGCATTCTTGTTCTACTTAACATGTAGAATCATGTAGATTTTTTTTTTTGATTAAGTCTATAAACACAAAAATATTTGACAAAACTTTTCATACCTGTTGATGTGGCAAATTGATATATAAAAAAATGATGTTAATGATGGACCTAGATGAGAACCAGTATAAGCTTGTCAACTTAACTGTTGTGAATTTTTTGGGGGTTTGTAACTTTTTTTTTTATTTTAGAAATGTTATATCCATAACATTTTCACAACAAATTCTAGGAGTTAAATTGTTACTGGTTTTAATTTGAACCCATCGGTGAAATTACTTTTTTGTCACCAATAACAACCAGTAACAATATTCTATTTAAGATTTGTTGAAAGAATGTTGTGGACGTAACATTTTTCTCTTCTTATTTTTTCTTGTTTTTCATTTGATAAAAAATTATTATTTTATTTATCGGCAAATATTTGAGCTTAATTAATACTATTGTAATAAAAGAAATAATTTTATTGGTTAAAATTTGAGGGCATTTTTTTACTTGGAGGCTTTAGGTGACCGCCTCACTTGCCTATACTATAATGCTGGCATTGACTGGAAACTTGTGACTTGTGTGTCTCTTATGAAAAAAAAAAACATAATACCAGAAAGTTTCAGTTTAGTGACAAAACTCTACTTAATTTTTCAAATCTAAATGTTAATAGTCCCTATCATCTTATTTAAATTATTTTTGTAAATTTATTTTGTTGATTTAATTTTACAATAAAGTTATAAGAAATTAAAATTAATTTATATAATTTCATTTATTTAATTTATTTTTCAACGAAAATGTACGTATTTCTTGTTATCTAGTCATTTATCTATTAGGAAAATAGGATCCTTGTAAACATGCATTGTGTTTGACTGGTTAACCTGACTGAGTAATTCTTAGGTACTCCCAGAGCACGGAGAATGGTACTCCCTCCTCTCACATTCATGGTAGGGTCCGCTCATTAAATTCATGGTGGGGTCTACCATGAATGTGAGAGGAGGGAACGCCATTTCACTATACTCTGAGATTACCTAAGAATTTTCCAACCTGACTGGCTATAACCGCAAGTTTATAGCTAAATTTTAACCATTAATTTATATATATATCTCCTTTACTTAAAACGGCACAAGCTTATGACTAGTATTGATGGAAATAACCTTTATTGATGTGTGGATTGGAAATGGTTAGGACTTAGATGTAAGACATTATTCAAATTACATAATATCACAAGTATTATTGTTTGAGAAAAGTAGAAAACTTCTCGAATTTGAAAGCACATTATGCGTCAATTCATATCATATGATTATACTAACAATTGTTTCTTAAAACCCTTTTTTTTTTTGCGGAGAAATTTAATCTATCAAATAATTACAAATAAATGAATCCCTTGATATTATTTTAAAGCCTCAAAATCTCATTATAAGCATTAGGTGTCATTGTGGAATGATTGGATGACTTTTCATTTTATAAGTGCGATTACACTGTAGATTTTATAACTGTTTGAATTGTTAGCTTTCATTTAAATCACTTTGGAAGGTGGTGGAGACCACAGACCTTCGAGGTTATCGATTCTTTTATAGTAAATTTTAAAGGGCCAGTAAGCTGTAAAAGATAAAAAGTTCTGTTTTTTTTTATCTTTTTAAACTTTTCATACAGAAAATTATATTATAATTGGCATAAAGTTCTGTTGTTATAATTGGCATAAATTATATCATAAAGTTCTGTTGTTAGTTTAAATCACTTTTTTAAACTTTCATTTAAATCACTTTGAGTACCTTTATCTAATCCGCCACTGATAGAACCGGCAGAAAAACGTGGAATTGCAGGTATGGGTCTGCGTCCGTGTGTGGTTGTCACACTTTGGTTCTTGCTTGATGCAATATGGGTCATGCTGTTGGCAGCTAAATGAATAATTCCACTGACACTTTCACTTTCACACCTACTTTAACAAATAGCCGAAGTGTGTAGATTGGCTTATTCATTCTACCAACCGGAACTTTTCAAAGCAAAAGCACTATATAACTGGGAAAACAGAATTTCATTGACTTTGAAGTAGAAGGAAACAAGGCATATGAGCTTGAACGTTTCACTAAAATGAAAATTATTACTTTGACCGAATAGGAGAAAAGGCATTTGCTCGTCTTCTAATACAAACATGACATTAGTTCTTAGAGGACGTACACACCTACAGTATACAGAAATGTTGTCTTCTTTCCTTCAAGGGTAAAAAAAAAATAGTTGCATATTTACATTGAAGTATAGATGAAGCTTTAAACCAACAAGGCATTAGTTTTCTTCATCAGAGTCAAAAGAATGTCTCTTACTCAAAGATTTCAATACGTGGATCCCATTGTGAAGTGTGTTGATACCCCTTTTTTAAGGTCGGTTTAAAGCCCAAAGCCCCAAATATGAAAGAGGAGTAAGGCCTAAGAATATGTCCTTGAAAAAGTCAATAAGACATAGTCTACATGTTAGAATTTAGGAATAAAGGATAAGGCTCAAGCATAGCCCACCACCCTTTGAATAAGGAATAAAACAAGGGAGGTACTCACCAAAAAGTAAGCCCTTCAAAAGAGCAAACATGGGTTGAGAATGGCCTAAAGGTTGAGAAAGGAGAGCAAAGTCAGAAAATGACCTTCTATAGCATCACTTGAAAACAAGAAAATAACATCCAATAGGCCCAAAACCCTATAAGGGGCAACAAGCCCATGAAACCCAAAGTGTCCTTATAAAAAGAAAGAGAGGCCAAATCCATTTTGGGAAAAACAATGAAAAGAAACAAAAGATAGCAACCAAAAGCCTCTGCAAGAATTGCATAAGAAAGAAAGAAACCAAAATTAGAAAAGAGACAAATGTAGCAAGGTTGGGGGGCTCTGTCATCCTGCAGTCCAGCCAAAGCAATGGAGGTAGGGCCCACTGTTGATGAGATGCAGAGAGAATGGTTTGGTGGAGAGGGGAAAGAGCCTAGATTTAGTATAGACCACTTTTGGGAATCTACTTTGTTGGGAAAACATTTTTACCAAATAAGGAAAAGGCAGGTGGGAGCCATCTAATGTAACTAGAGGATTAGGACAAAGAGAATTAATAGGAGTCTTTACCATTTTAGTAATAGAGAGAGGTAGTATTTTCGCGGCAGATTGACTTTTACCCAAAATAGAAGGATTTTTTGTCGTAACGCATAAGCTAAAGCCCTTTAGTAGGATTATGCCTAACTAAGCATGGTCAGAAGATAGTTGGAAGGTGCCTAGTTGACATGGGTAGTGGGCATCGTGCAAAAAGGCTGAATGCCTACAACGGAAAAAATCATGGATATGGATGAAGGCTAAAGTGTAAAAATAGGGATCAAAGTTTGGTTATAAAAAAGGGGAATAATACCCATGAAGGAGTAACACAGAAATCAAGTAAAAACATATGATCAAAGAGATAGAGAAATGAGGAAAAAGAAAAAAGGGAATTAGGAAGAAAATTAAGGATAACCTAGGCAATCAGAAGAGAGATTAAGATACTGAAAGAAAATAAAAAATGGGGAAAAAAGTGACTCTTGACACAAAAGAAAAGTAGAGTATTCACAATAGGAATGTAAAGCATGCATCACTAGGAATCATTTCCCTCCCTCACAAAGCACAAAACCAAACTCTTTGCAATCTCCTAGGAATGACTACTCTGACTCATGTTCCAAACCATACAACTTTATAGCCTTATTTGGTAATAATGTTGTATGAGTTGGGATTAAGATCTTTTTAGCCAACATCTTGCTAAGACCACTTTTGCTCATTGTTATATCTGCTGGAATCTTTATATTTTTTTTAAGAGAGAGATAAATATTACTCCTTTGAGGGTGTTTCCCATGCATTTTTGTTGTAAGAAATAACACCTACAATGCTAAATTTCTTGTACAAACAATTCCTGCTAGCCTATAAATACATATTGAATCCTTGGAAACTTTGTCCATCATAAATACAATTTTTTCTTCTTTGGGTAAAATTTGTAAGAGCCTAACATGGCCTTGAAGTTTCATCAAAACCATCCAATTCTTGCTTTCCTTCTAGCTTTGTTATTCACCCAAAATATTTTATACACAGGCTTTGCTGTCTCTGGTGACAAAATAGGTGATGGATCTTAATTTCATCAATCCAGATAGATCACTGACTACATTTGGTGGATATTATTATCATGGCAATACCATAATGATCGATGGGAACCTTGGGTTTGTGCTATTTGGGATTATCATGGGGATTTGTCTTTTGATTGTTTATCTTAATAGACCTAGGGTTCTCAAGATTCAAGTATATCACTTATTTTTGATAGACAGGTATATCACTTATTGGCTTATTGCTCCTAATTCATTTAATGTGTGAATTTTTTTAATTACTTCCTTAGTTAGCCTAGTAGTTTAGAAGAGAGCTATGCTAGCTACAAAATATTTTCATCCTTGCTAATATGACCGTTTTGATTGCAGTTATATCACTTTCATATGAGTCAACTATTGACATCATTTTTATTATGCATCAATCATAATAAGTCATGTAAATAATTGTAAAAAAAAAAATTTGTGAAGAATGTTTAGTGTTAAGGAAATTCAAAGAGAGCTTAAATTTTGGTATGAAGTAACATTTGAAGAAGTAGTTCACTCTCTCTCCATCTCTCGCTCATGCTCTCTTTCTTTCTCTTTGCATCTTAACCAAGGGAGTCAATCTCGTACCGGAAACTATACCGGTTTGACTAATAGAACGATATATTTCGGTACCGGTCAATACCGGTGTACCGTTTCGAATTTACCGTTATTTTTTATATTTATAAATATATGTGTGTGTGTGTGTGTGTGTGTGTGTGTGTGTATTATAATAAATATAAAAGTTTACCATAAAACATTATCTTAATTTAGAACAAATTATTCATGGTTTTAGACTCTAGTATCAATTTAAAAGAAAAAAAAAAAACATGCACACACACACAATATAAAAAATATAAAGTTTAATTGTTCATTGCATACTAAGAAAACAAATAATACTAATAAGTTAATGCAAATAAGTTACCATTTTTCCCTTACAAAAATTTAAAAATTACAAAACTAAAAAAAAAAAAAAAAAAAAGCTTCTTGGTGTACCGGCTAGTACGCCTGGTATCGGCCGGTATTGTTTGAAATTGGCTAGTATTGCTTGAAATTGCCGGTATGGCCGGTATTTAAACCGGTACAAAAAGTTAGCGTTTCAATATCAGTATACGTACCGGTACGATATCGACTACACTGATCTTAACTCATGATCATAGACCGTCAAAGCACCATAGACATAGGTTGGTGATTTGCAAGTTACATTGCTCCTATGATAGTCCCATCTTGTCATTAACGGTCAATCGTTGAGGAACCATGTCAATAACTTTCTCTCACTTACATCACAAAATCTTTATTATTATTTTTATCTTTTTGAATGATGGGTGCTAGAAGTTATACTTATCCATGTTATCTAACAAATAATATAAAATTAATTTACTAATTAGTGAGAGTAGTAATTTGACGCAACCATGGTTTCTAAGCCCAATTTTCCCTTAATTTGAGGAAATATTTCTTAACAAATAATATAAAATTAATTTACTAATTAGTGGGAGTAGCCACTTGGCGCAACCACTTGAAGAACTATGCCAATATTTTTCTCTCACTTGCATCACAAATCTTTATTATTATTTTTATCTTTTTCTCTTTTTGAATGATGACTGCTAGATGTTATACTTATCCATTTTTTTTTATGTTATTATTTATTGGTCTAATGTAAAAATATTATAGTTGTGAGTTATTTTATTATTAATAATAGTGATTGGTTTGGTTAATAATGGGGTTATAGACAAGTTTAATGGGGTTATAGACAAGTTTTTGTCCAGTAGTGAGTTTGAACTTACTTAACAGTAAACGTAGAATGTTCAAACTCATTTTAGGCTCAAACCAAGCCTATAAACAATATTTGATTTTTTTTTTCTTTGTTTTGAAAATGAACAATATTTGAGGTTGAGCTTGTCAAAACGTCTAAAATCTTTAGCTCAGCCAAACTCAAGCTCAATATCAAACTTTTGAGCTTGAGATCCAACACAAATACATTATCAAACTCATTTCAAGTTTATTATCAAACCTATTTGGTTAGGAGGAGTATTACCAACTCTAAATTAATTAAAGTCTTAGCAAGATATAAATTTAATTGTCAAACTTACATCAAACTTGTTACTAAACCTATAAATGAGCCTAGATCTAACTTATTTTGTATCGAGCCTCAATATTTACGAGCCTGTTCATAAACACTTTTTTTTTTAGCTTGGGCTTGGGCTTGGTTTGTTTACCAAAGTTTAAAACTAAAGCTCAAGTTTAACTTGTTTACAAACTAAAGCTCAAGTCTAAAACAAGTCTAAAACTAAAGCTTAGGTTTAACCTAAACCATGAAATGGGTCCATTTCAAACTGAGAGGATCCTTTTCCCTGGGGGTCGTTTCTATATTTAACAACCCCATATTTGCAACCTTCTTATTACCAAAATTCTAAATTCTATATTCTCTTGCAGGTTGGTTTATCAGGCATGGCTCATTCAATTCAAAGAGAACTTAGTACACTTGCTACAACTGTAGACACATCTGAAAACAAGAGCTGCAACTTCTTCTTATCAAACAAGGCTTATTTATTTCAAAGAGAACTTAGTACACTTACTACAGCTATAGACACATCTAAAAACAAGAGCTTCCACTTCTTCTTAACAGGTTCGTATGGAATTTATGGCATATTTTTCGTTGATGATACTGTAAATTTATATATATATATATATATATATATATATTCTAGACTATGTTCTTCATTCCTTTAAGGTTTAGGAGCCAACCACTATCATTGAATTTAAATATCTGATTTCATTTCAACCGGCCATATAATCCAGTACCCCTCATATGATCAAGGAAGCTTCAGTTAAGATTTTTTTCTGCACTCCAGCCTTTTAATCCCCAGTAGAGTAAAATTTGTTTCAAGGATGAGCATGGCATATTTTACATTCCTACATGGATGCTTTAGAATGAGTGAGACACCTGTGTTGGACATGACATGACTTGGGTATAGAATTGCAGTCTATTTACATTACTACTCCTGGATATGTTTTCAAAAGGAGTGTATTATAAAATTAGGTACACAGGAAACCCTGTAATCAAGAAGTATTCTAAGAAAACTTGATCCATACTTTGTTTGAGCGATTGATGAAGTTATTGACAAGGGAATTACCATTTTTTGAGTAGATGTGCAGCATTGTACCATATTTCATCCAAGGTGTAGATGAGGATAAGTAAAATGTTTTTTCTAATGGAGATCCATTCCCATGTTCTAAATCTGGCATGCAAATTTTTGGAACTCAAACTGGTCTATTTACAATACAGGATAACCTGATTATATAGTTTAATGAAATTTCTATTTTGTGAGTGGCGACAACAAAATCCTTTTTCTTATTGTCCAATTGTTTTATTTTTATTTTTTTCACATGCATGATTGTTTCTCTATGTGTGCACTATAAATTCTCATGAACTTTGCACACTTATACAATTATTTCATTGGTGGAAAAAATAGTATTATGTTTTTTCAGGAAAAAATGCGTTGATATAACTGTTATTGAAATGAATTTAATTATTATAGCCATCGCATCATCACTAGTTTGTTTGCAAGTCATGCTCGTCACTTGCATATTAAATGCCTCAAAACTTTGGCTGGTTTTACATGTTCTCTTATGTGACATACTCGTCCTTTTTATTTTGGTTGCAGAGTCTGCAGTAGCTCTGCTTCGGCATCGAAAATACTGGATTTCTGGTTATTCATCTGTGAGTTGAATATTCTAAAGGTTTTGATGGTGCTTTTGTAGCGTTTAAATTTCACGATTTTTCTTCATCATCATATAACTGAGAAGTATAATCTTCAAAGTGATCTTAGTAAGATATTGCTTCAATGCTGTTATTAAAATTAAAACCAGTATTCTAAACCATAGTTTTAAGCTTCTTCTCATTGTGCATATGATAGCTAATACAGCCTTGATATTAAACGTTACTTTTCTTCTGTTTAATTTCTTTTTCCTTTCATGTAGAAAACTCTGCTGATGTTCCTATTATAAATGCAGAAACTATTCTTCTGTTTTCAAGTTGTGTACTTTAACTTTAGCATGATGGGGTTATAACTGTATGTCAATCTCTAAATGCAAATATATGATCATATGAAACATGGATGTTTCTCTACCTTGTCTGTACTAGAAAGAGTACACTAGTCTTCTGAACTAAGCTGATCTTGTTGAGCTTTTTAATTCTCATTAGATTACAGTGTACTGGAATTCTTGATAATCATCACCAGGTCACCATCTGCCCACCATTATGAAATTAACTGTGGCTTATGTTCTGTTACAACATCTCTTTGGTCTCTTTGTAGTTGATGTTGTGCATAATTTAAATAATTCGGACATTGTTCACCCAGCTAAGCGGTTTACTTTAGTCCTTCGGTATAATTTTAAGGTAAAATAGCGCATTGCATGTTCTAGTTCCTGTGGAGATGCAAATTAATGGCCCATGTTGAAGCTGGGTTGGTTATATGGGTTCATCAATGATGATATAAATATATAGTGGTGTACATTAGGCTCTCCTTCCTATCCATTTGTGCCCCTAACAATAAACTCCAGAATTTTTTGAATTAATACAATGACAAATCCTTTGCACAAAATTTTGTTTTGATAGAAGGGGGATTATAAAAAAGAAAAAAGCTCTGTATAATTGATGTATGATAATTCAGACTATGCTTGGACAGAAGTGATGGTGACATTGTATTAGGGAGTGAAGTTGAAAGAAAAGAACAGCAGGGTTAAGTGATTACGTTAAGCTGCTCGGTATTTTGGTCCTTCGTTTTAATTCCACAACCTGTGCTGGAAGAGTTATGTTGTTTTAGTTCCACTACTTCAGTCAGGCTATCGTTGCACAATTAGAAATTCAATCTTTTTATCGTTATATAGAAGAATCTTATTGTTGTAAAGTCACAATAGAAATTGAATGTATGTGCAGAAAAATACCAATAATTTGTTGTTGTTGTTGTTTTATTTATTTATTTTTTTTAATATAAAAAATATGAGAAAAAGATGCTCGTGTTTTTTGGTTGCTTCCAACTGATCACTCCAATTTAAAAGATTATTTCTTTTTAATGATTATTTAACAACACAGCACTTTTGATGCACTCAAAATATTCTTGCAGGTGGTACGGAGGTGGAGTCTTAAAGCTGTGGAAAAGGAATTCAGACAACTTTCAACTGATGAGAGGGTGAAATATGACATTGAGTTGCTTGTCAATGTTGACAACATGAAAGTACAAAGAACCATTATCCCAAGGGACAACGAAGTTGAAAAAAATTACATTGTGGTATTTCATCTTTTATGGGTTCAAAATTACCTATTGTGCTAATTAGTTGCTATAATTATTAATTGCACATGCAGCATATGCTTCCTTATAAATACTTACTCATATTAGTGTTAGAGTTAGTGTGTCTTAGAGCTTGATATTACAATTTGGGTCTTTCTTTTAAGCTTAAGGTGTTATAAAATGAATTATCTTTGCTAGAACTCAACCAAGAATCAATTACTTGGATCATGGAGAGTCGATTTATAGCACTAGTTTGTTCCCACTTCTATGTCTTTTTCAGGTCTGTAAGTCTATTCCTTTAATTTAAATTCATTCTCAGGTTACAATCCTGGTAGCTGTTAAAGGTGCACTAAATATACCCGAAATTAAAAGTACTGAAGACTTGAGGACAGCCTTGCACTACTTGAATACCATCAGTTCCACTAATACACTGGTACGTCAGAATATATACATATATATAGACATATATATAGACAGATCCACCATTGACACAACTTTGTCGATTGAGCATAACCATTTAACAATTTCTCGATTCAGCAGTTGTGAAAAAATTTCTTAGAAAAGTTATCTTTACATGTATGTTTAACAATTTTGCAGGCTGTAGAGGTGCTTTGGAGTCCGCAGGCAGAACATGATACATAGTCAGAGGATGAATTGCTTGAAAACTACCCTCTTTTGGGGCCGATATGATAATGATAATTGCAATCTGTTCGGAAGTCTATGGCATATACAATTTTCGGCTCGTAAAGGCACTTGAAGAAGAAAATAAATTAGCTGTCTTTGTAACATATTTTCAAGTACAGAATTAACCTGTTTTATATTTCCACCTTGTTGTATTAAAAATTTTACTTTAGTTGAAATGCCATATCAGAAACTTATTTCAATATCTTATTTGCTTGATAGTGTTATTTCTCTATAATTACCCCATGTTTCTAAGCTACTTGCAGCATAAGTGAATAAGAATAATTTTTTTAACAAACTTTTAGCCACCTTCTGATATATTTACGCATGTAATTAATATATATATATATATATATATATATAGCCGGTTTGATGTTTAAAACCAAAATTTGAAAATCACTGACATTGCCAAATAATGACTGATGAGTAGAATTGCGAGTTCTTCTGCAATATGCAATATTTTCAAATTATATTTCCCAAGGTGTAAGAGTTCAATCATCTATATATAATAGGTGAAGACGTTTGTCTTCTTTTGGACTCTTTTATATTATGCCACATAACCTTTGGTAGTCTCATAAATTTTCACATAATATTTATTTATTTGACATATAATTTTAATTTTTTTTCTTATTTATTTGACAAAAATTAATCAAATGTCAACCATTCCTTAAAGTGGCGTGCCGGTCTTTGATTTGCTTCCATTGCATGTTTATATGCAATGCAAATTCCTTCATGGTAAAAGATGTGTAGCCGACTTACTCTCCAAAAAATCATATAGGATTAAAAGACTCATACATCTATATACGAAGCAAGAACTCTCATAGACAAATTAAACAACATTGTAGTTGTATTTTCAACTTTCAAGTTATGGGAAACCTGCCGTGGAAACTTCAGCAAGACATATAGAAGAAGGAACACCTCGTGACCAAGTATAGGAAGCTCATCCAATTTTCACATGCCAAATATGTGGAGCCCATGCTTTCAAACTAGAAACTCAACTATAATAACAACTATGTGCACTCTTTTTTATGATGCTAAATTCATCGAAACCTAGATTGACAACAAGGTGCCAAACATTGTATGTCTTATTATTTATGATGATGCATGAATTGCATGTTTAAATAAGAATTAATAAATAAAACTCAATATCACATATATTCTATATCTATATTTTCTACCTCACTTTTAAGGCTTCATAAAATCATTTTTATTTATTTATTTGATTTTTAAACCATTTGGTCCAATTTGGTCTACTTCGGTCCTAATTAATCCACTTTGGTTCTATTCGGTCTTCTTTGGTTCTATTCGGTCCAATATGTCCACTTCGGTCCAAGTGGGTTCTATGTCGGTTAATTATGTTCACTTTGGTCCTATTCGGTCTATTCAGTCTAATTTGGTCCTAATAGGTCCATATTGGTCTTATTCGGTCCATTTTGTCTACTTCAGTCCTATTCAGTCCAATTTGGTCGTTCACTTTAGTCATATTCGATTTAACTCGGTCCAACTGGGTCCATTTGGTCTTATTCTATCCACTTTAGTCCTACATGGTCCATTTGCTTCTATTCAGTCTACTTTAATTCTATTCGGTTAAAGTTAGTTCTATTTAGTCCACTTTGGTCCTATTCAGTCTATTCAGCTTTATTCGGTTGATATTGGTCCTATCCCGTCCATTCCCTCTAATTTGGTCCTACTCAGTTAATTTGGTCTAATTCAGTTCATTTGATATTATTCAGTCCACTTCTGTACTATATGGTCTAATCACTCTACTTTGGTCCTATTCAGTACATTTGGTCTACCTTGGTCCTATTCGGTACTTTCTTTTTTTCTTTTTTTGATAACTCCTATTCGGTACATTGAAAGCAAATGAGCCTCTCATTCCACGCGGAACACTTCCACCGAGCTTCCTAGTGATTCCCATCCAACTTCCAAACGAGTTGCAAGAAATTTCAGAAACGAAATGATACCTTCTGTTCTAAGTATTCTCGTGCATGTTATATTAATCCTATGAACCTTGTTTCTCTTTGCCTTTCTCATCCAAATCCCAGATAGTATCTTTTATGAAATAAAAATTCCTAACAGAGCCCAACAAAAATGGCCTTCAAGTTTTTTCAAAACCACCAAATTCTTGCTTTCAGTCTAGCTTTGTTATTCACCCATGAATTTTTGTACACAGCCTTAGCTGCCTCTGGTGGCAGAATGGGTGGTTCTTCCTTTTCTTCAGAGGAAGAAAAATCGTCACATTCCTCGTCTAATTCTTACGATGTATATCATTATCACTATGGTAAACCAGGGTATGGTCGTGGCTATAGATCCTATGATGGTAATAGCCAAAGGGTCAATGCAGAGCCAAAGAGAGAGAACAAGGGTTCTTTTTCATGGTTTAGTCTCTTGCCATTTGGAATTTTTGGTGGGTTTTTACTTTGGATGATTTGTACTTATGATACAGCAGTGAGTGTTGTCAAGATTCAGGTATTGTTTACTTCTGCTTGTTCCTAATTCATCAAATATGTGTGGAATTTTTTTTCAATGCATAATAAATTTTATTAGAAAAACTAGAAATCACAAAGTACACACAGGATGTATACTAGCTGTTCATATATATTTAAATTAGTAATTTTACATTTCAATAGATTTAGATTCTAGTTCATGAAATGCATTATATCAACTTAACTTCACAATAGAATCACCCAATAGCCTTAGCCTATCCAAACAAAGATGGATTCAACACATAAAAATTCAGTGAACCAAACCAAAATTAATTTCATATAGAGTACCAAATATCATGGTTAGGCATCAAATTTAACTCAAGAGATGGAAATTTATTACCTTATTAAAAAACGAGGTAAGGTGATGCATGGTGAAGGAAAAATGAAATATAATTTCCAATTTTATATTTAATGTGTTTCCGTGTGGGAGATTGAGTGGATAATGTTGACAATATATTGTAGGGGATATTGACTTACAAAAATTGAAGCCTCAAAATGTTAGGGGAAATTCATCATCAATTAATGATTTGGCTTACTCATAACCCTTTTTATTTAAACAACTATGACTTTCAATTGGGTTTGATTTCTATTGGCCAACAATTTTGATGACCTTCTTGAGGATAAGGAAGAGAGTGTACAACCCACCTATGCTTGTGCCTTTTTTTTTTTTTAAACCAATTATTTATTCACAGTTTAAGGTCTTTTCTTATTAATGTGCCTTTGGCCTTGAGCTGCCGCAAACATTTTTCATAAGTATTGATATGGCCTGTTATGATTGAACATGATGTATACTAGATGTTCATCAAAATTTATTTTTCCTCACCCAGATAGATCATTGACATCACTTTTATTATTCATCATCACGCCAGCAATCATGAAAAATGTTGTGTGCCTAGACTTATTGTTTAGGAATTTCAAATAGAACTTAGACTCTGGTATGGAGTAACAATTTAAGTAGTTAGAGTAAGATACACACACACACAAACACAAAAGTGCATAATTTGTGTTTTCAATTATGGCCACAGAAATAGAAAGGAGAACATAGTGACATTAGTACTTCTAATTGTGAATTGAATATGAAAATAAAGTTTGAAAATCTTGGGTTCTGTATTCCCTTTCAATCATCCTCTTCTTTGAAATACCAAATGAGGGTTAAGTAATATTGAAAACATTATTTGTTATTTTTCCAGTATGCAGTCTGTGGCTGATTTTTATCCCAATAAGAGAGACCTCTGCACTATTAGCCCCCCCACCCCTCTTAATTTCTATTTCTTTGTTTTTAAATTCAAGTCCACTTGATAAATCAGGTCTCCATGTGGACCCTAGGAGATAGGATCTCCAATTGAAATGAAGAGTGTGTTTCACAGTTCATATTTTATTTCTAGACTTTTTTCCCCCCTATAATTTGATAGCTACAACAGCGAATGGGGAGTTTGAATCGTGGATGTCATGCACACCGGGAGGTGCCAACTAGCTGAACTACAAGGCTCTTGGCAAACATGACACGAGACTAGATACACCATTTGGATTTGTTCTATTTTATAAAAATAATGAAATGGATTCTCTTCAAATTGGGATCCTTTTCCTGTGGGTCATGTGTGCATGTGTATATTGCGTTGTCATCTTTGTGACCTTCTCATTCCCAAAATTCTTTTTTTTTTTTTATAAGTAACGTAAGAATATTATTAATAATAGAAAAAGTGCCAAGCCGAGTACATTAGGGATGTACTATGAGGGCACAAATCAGGAAACAAAAGTACAGCGATCAAGAAAAATAGGAAAAGAAGAACAAAAAAAATGAGAAAATACCACACTCCATTCAAAGAGAGTGTGCAAGAAAAAGGGCTTAATCTCTAGCAAAAAACGTTCACAACCCTTAAAACTTCTAGCATTCCTTTCACTCCAAATGCACCAAATCAAGCAATGAGGCACTAATCTCCAAACATCAATGTGACGATATCGCGCAAACTTTCCTTGCCAGGCCTCAAATATCTCAAGAACAGTATGAGGCATAACCCATTGAATACCAAACAAGCAGAAAACCAAAGACCACAACTCCCAAGCTATGGAGCAATGAAGTAGAAGATGATCCACCGACTCCCCACATTTCTTACACATATAGCACCAGTCAAGCACTATCACACGTCTTTTATGAAGGTTGTCTGTTGTTAAGATCTTACCTAAGAAAGCAAACCAAGAAAAGAAAACCATCCATGGAGGAACTTTCGATTGCCATATCATTCTCCATGGGAAGGAAACAACAGTAGGAGGATAGAAGGAGCTATTATATCCTCTAACCTCAAAATCTCTATTCCTTGCAGGTTCCAACAAACCTTATCTGGGCCAAACTCCCACATTGTCGAAGAATAGACCAACCTTATAAACCGATCAAAGGCTTCTTCTTCCCAATCTTGTGGTGGACGACGAAATTGCACATTCCAGTGAAACCTCCCAGCAGACCAACCCATAATTTCAGCCACCGAGGAATCCTTCAACCAACTAATACAATAAAGCTCCAAAAAGGCCTCTTGGAGAGTACAGTCTCCGCACCACACATGCTTCCAAAATTTCACTCTAGTCCCCACATCATATACTAGGAGTTTAGAGAAGTTCAACCAGCCACTTCTAATGTATCTCCACAGGCTGACCCCATAAGGACTTGTCACCTTTTTCGTACACCAACCACCCCAACTATTCCCATATTTTGCCTTTATAACCCTCCTCCATAAAGCATCAGTCTTCATGCCATACCTCCACAACCATTTTCCTAGCAAGGCAAAATTAAAGCTTCCCAAATGTCTTATACCCAGCCCCCCAGCCTGCAAAGGCTTACAGACCTTGGCCCAATTAACTAAATGAATTTTAGGTTCACCACCAATCTCATTCCATATAAAATCTCTTTGTAATTTCTCCATACGCTTTGCCACCTTACCCGGTAAAGGAAGAAGGGAAAGGAAATATGTAGGTAAAGACGAGAGTGAGCTTTTAATGAGCTTTTAATTTCTCCTGATATTTTCTTTTTTCACTTGCAGGTTGGGCTATCAGGCAAGGCTCATTCACTTCAAAGAGATCTTAATAATCTTGCTGGAGCTGGAGACACATCTGAAAAGAAGGGTTTCCACATCATATTAACAGGTTCATATGGAATTAATGACATATTTTTCATTGATGATATTTTAAATTTATACTAGACTATGTTTTTCATTCCTTTAGGAACCATAAGGATTAGGAACCAACCATTATAAATGAATTTATATATCCAATTTCTTTTCAACCGGCCATATAATCCAGTGCCCTCATGTTCATTTGCTCCACTCCAGTACTTTATCCCCAATAGGGTAAAATTTGTTTCAAGGATGAGTAAGCCTATAGTACATTACTACATGGACGCTTCAGAATGAGTATAATACCTGTGTTGGATGTGATCTGACATGGGTATAGATATGTAGTATATTTACATAACTACTTCTGGATATTTTCTCAAAAGGAGTTTTTTTTTTTTTTTTTTTAAATGTAGCTAGGAAAAGGAGTGTATCAGAAATGTTGGTACACAGGAATTCCTGTGCCCAAGAAGTTTTCTAAGAATTCTTAATCACTTCTATATTTACAGCTTATAATAAATGAGAGCAAAAATTAGAAAAAGAAAAAAAATTGTACCTTCAGTGATTGATGAAGCTTTGGTGAGGGAAGGCTAAATATTCTTTCATGGACGTTTACATTCACTATTTCACACACATATTCACAATTGATGTGGGAATGTCCACATTTTATCACACAAAAGTGGATGTGAAAAAAGAGATGAGAAATAGTGGATGTGTGAAAATCAAAACCCTATGAGGGAACTTTTTTTTAAAATTTTTTTCCAGAAAAGATATGTAGCATTGTACCATATTTCACCCAAGGTGGAGATGAGAATAAATTAAAAGTTAATTGTACTGAAGATCTATGCCCTTTTTGTAAATATGGCTTTGAAATTTTTTTAACTTAAACTAGTCCATGTACAATACAGGTTAGCATGATTATATGGTTTAATGAAAATTTTAGTTTCTGGGTGGTGACAACAAATTCCTCTTTGGTAACGTCAAAATAATATGTTTTCCCCTCAATTTTCCCGTGCATGGTTTATGGTTGGTTCTTCATGTGTGAGATAAATTCTGATGTTTTTTGAATAAATATAAAATTATTTCCTTGGTGACAGGCAAAAACGCATAGTTTGATGTCACTAATATTGAAATGAAGTTAATTATTATAGCCATCACTAGTTTGTCTGCTAGTCATGCTTATCACTGCATTACATATTAAAGGCTTTAACTTTAGCTAGTTTTACATGTTATCTGATGTAACATTCTCCTCCTTTTTATTATGGTTGCAGAGTCCATAGTAGCCCTGCTTCGGCATCAAAATTACTGGATCTCTGGTTATTCATCTGTAAGTCACATAATCTTGTAAAGGATGGTGCATAGTAGCCCTGAAAGTCATTGTGCTTCTTAATCAATATATACATGAGAAGGCTGAGCTTGAAAGTGATATTAGTTAGATATATCTTCGATTCTGTTCTTGTATTTTGAAAATCCTGTAATTTAAACCATAGTGTTAAGCTTCTTGTTGTGCATAGGGATAGCTAATAGAACCTTGATATTAAATGTTAAAGTATTCCTGTTTAATTTCTTCAACTATTCTTTTGTTTTCAAGTTGTGTACTTTTAACTTTAGTATGATGGGGTTATACTTTCTTATTGATCTGTAAATGCAAATATGTGATCATAAGAAACATGATTGTTTCTCTGCCTTTTCTGGACTAGAAAGAGTACTCTAGTCTTCTTTATCAGAGTTTTTGGGCCTACTTTTATCTTCACAAACTGTACTTTTTAGAATTTCCCTCATCATGTTGAGCTTCTTTAACCTTTCATATACATCTTCCATGGCTTGCATCCTCTTGTTGCATTAGATTTTTACTATGGCACACGTGACACAAGTTGATGAAAGGATTGTTAGTCGATTCAATTCTGCAATATCTGAACTAAGCTGATCTTTTGAGTTTTCTAACTTTCATTGGAAAACAGTGTTTCAGAACACTTAAAACTCATTATACTTGTGATTTATGTTCTGTTACAATGACTTCTCTTTGGTTTCTATGTTGTCATTTTTGTGCATAATTAATATCTGTTATTCAGGTTTTCCAATGTTGACCGAGAGGAAAATGATTAATGCTGCTATTTTGTTTTCACCTAATTTCTTATCCATAATTTATAACTTAATTTCTGATATTTAAATAAATCGAAAAACATTTTTCTCCCTGTCAAGTGAATTGCATTAGTCCTTTGGTATCATTTTATGGTGAAATAGCCAATTGCATCTTTTAGTTTCTGTGGAGATGGTGATCTGATGGACATGTTGAAGCTGGGTCAGCTATATGGATTTTTTAGAATTTAATATGGTGACAATATCATTTGCACAAAACATTGGTTTTGATAGAAGAAACCAAAAAAAAAAAAACTTTATAATCGGCATCTGATAATTCAGATTATGCTTGAACAGCAGTGGTGATGACATTGTATTAGGGAGTGAGGTTGAAAGAAAAGAACAGCAGCGTTAAGCGATTAAGTTACGCTACTCTTGTATTTTGGTCAGGATAATTCCACAACTTGTGCTGAGAGTTACGTTATTTTAATTCTACTCCATCAGTCTGGCTATTGTTGCCCTATGAGAAATTCATTCTCTTCGATGTTACGTAAAAGCATCTTAAGTGAATGGATTTGCAAAAAACAACGAATGCCTAAAATATTTTTTTAGAGAAATGAAAATCCTGAGAAAAAGATGCTCAAGTTTTGTGTTGCTTCCAGCTGTTCACTGCAACTAAACTCCATAGGCTTGCATAAAAGAAGTTTTCTTTTTAAAAATTATATAACAACAGAGCACTTTCACATACTAAAATTTTCTTGTAGGTGAAACAAAAGCGGGGCGTTGAAGCTGTGGAAAAGGAATTCAGACAACTTTCAGTTGAAGAGAGGGAGAAAATTGAAATCGAGTCACTTGTCAATGTTGACAATATAAAAGTTCAAAGAACCCTTATCCCAAAGGACAACAAACTTAGAAAAGATTACATAGTGGTATATCATCTTTTATGAATTCTAGATATCATGCATACCTATTGTGCCTCAAGCTACTTGATTGCCATAATTTCTTATGGCACATACTGCATATGCTTCCTTTTAAATACTAATGTTAGTGTTTGAGTTAGCGTGTCTTAGAGCTTGATAATTCAATTTGGGTCTTTACTTCAAGCATAAGCTGTTAAATAATGAAATTTATCTTTTTGAGTTATGGAATATCCTTACTAGAACTAAACCAAGAATCAATGATTTGGGTCATGTAGAGTTGATCTGTAGTACTAGTTTGTTCCCACTTCTATGTCTTTTTCAGGTCTGTTAGTCTTTACTCCTTTAATGTAAATTGATTCACAGGTCACACTCGTGGTCGCTGTTAAAGGTGCACCAAATCTACCTGAAATCAGAAGTACAGAGGACTTAAGAAAGGCCTTGCATCAACTGAATTCCGTCACTTCCAGAGAAACATTGGTAAAGTCGGACTATATAGATCCACCACTTGTACGACTCTTAACAATTCAACATTAAGAATTTGTTAGGAATGTTGTGACTCTAATTCTATGTTTAATAATTTTGCAGGCTGTAGAGGTGCTTTGGACCCCGCAGGTAGAACATGATACATTGTCAGAAGATGAATTGCTTGAAAAATACCCGATTTTGAGGCCAATATGATAATGATAAGGTGCAATCTGTTCGGAAGTCGTATGGGATACACACATACTATTTTTTGACTCACAAAGGCAATTGAAGAGGAAATGAAATTGTCTTTGTCCTTGTAACATATTTTCAAGTACAAAATTAACCTATTTTACATTTCCACCTAAATGCATTAATATGTTAACTTAGCTGAAATGCCGTATTAGGCACTTATATCAATAGTTTATTTGCTTGATAGTGTGATATTTCTCTATGGCATCATCATGGTGCTGAGCTACTTGATAGAATAAATTTTTTAACAAACTTTTAGCCACTTTTACATCTACGTTTGCCAAATAATGGGCATTTATAACCATTAAATCGGCTATAAATTCTATAATTTTACACTATATATATTTGCAAAATAATGGGCATGATTGAGTTCATCAAAAATAAAAAATAATGGGCATCATTGACAATTTGACATAAAACCTGCATGGTATATTGGCAAATGGGCTTGCAAATAAAAGCATCTAGGACCCACAAATGGGCTTGCAAATAATCTTAGAATATTTGTAACCCATGAGAAGCCCATAACTAGCATTTGCTGCATAGCTAAATCCCTCTAATAAAACAGTGCAAACTGTCTCAAATCATAATTAATACGGCCTAATCAACCATTTAATTACCTTTGTCCTAAATTCCACAATGCAATCACACTTAGCATTCAATTCTATTGTGCACCCTTAAAGCGGTGGTTAATCAACAAGTATAAGTGCTTATGGGATGTGGGGAGTAAGGGCTGAGATTTAAGTCTTCAGAACAAAACTTCACACACATATATACTTAGATTATACTAGAATAAAATTTTTATATTGTATATATAAAAAAAAAAATTTAAAAAAAACAAAAACAAAAAACAAACTTTTCTTGTTTAGCATGGAAGGCAACAACATGCTTTTTTGGACATTGTCCAATGACAATGAAGTTGACTTGGATTAACTCATGAAAATGCTTTTTTGGACATTGTCCAATGACAATGAAGTTGATCGTGGGCTGGGTCTAGTCCAAGGCTACCTATGAAGTTGATTACGGGTTAGTGGACATTCATCACTTTTTTGGTCTGGGAGAGCTCGGCTGAGTTCTTCGTGCTTCGGCTAAAGCTATTTGGAATGGCTAAAAGGCTAAAAGCGTCCATGTCATTAATTATATTATGATTCCACTCATCTTCCAATATATTTATTTAACCTTCTTAGATATATTTGTTTGACATTCCTAACAATAAGCTCATGTATTAATTCCCATCTCTTCTATGTTTTAAAACCTACTTATTTTCCAGAAATATTTTTTTTTCTGCATTATTTTCTACTCTCCTCACTCATTACATTATTTTATTGTATAAAGGAAAATATATCGATAATGGTTCATAGATGACCCATTAGTATGAATTTCGGGCTCAACTATGTCGAAAAACTTTAGTCCAATATTTTATTTATCAAAACATGACACGTGTTAACAAGAAAAAGAACCCAACATTATTTAAGGCATGGAGAGAGATTTTACCTTGTACACTTATTTGAAACCAATTGAAAAGAAATTCAAGACCAAAAAAAAAAAAAAAAAAAGGGTAGTGCATGCAAGTTTAGGCTTCTAATGAGAATCAAGCACCTTTGACTATTTATTTCTTATAACACAATGATCGATTCCTTCAAAATGGATTAATCATTAAATGTACAATATCATGTCATCATAGCACATATTAGAATGATCACGATACCGTGTTAAATCTAAGTTTAGGTGATTGTAGATTGTAGTTTCTAACATTTGAATGATGTTACAACACATAGAGACTATTCAATTTTCGTACAATAAAAACACACCTAAATTGACCAGAAAAAAGTTGGGGCGTTTGAGTCACAAATTGGAGGTTGGGGGGCCGAGGATGACAGAAACTAGACATTATAAACAACAATAATAATCGAGTCCAGGTGATAATGCACTTGCCATAGTTGTACGGTATCTTTATTCTTGTACTTTTCTACTACCAAATTCAACATGAGAAGCCTGGTTAGTAAAGGCCTCTTTAAAGAGAGTCATAATGGAATCAGTCTACGTGTTATTATATTAATCACTTTTCCGTGACCCAACTTTTTAAAGTTTCATAGACAGTCATGGAAGCAAACCTAATTAGTTGTTAAAAGTGAAAGTTCCACTTCAACAACAATATTAATAGTAGGAGATCGGAAAAAGCATAAGAGTGAATATGGGAATCTAATAATTTAGAGCTAGTAATCAATCATATCCTCCTTTTTATATCCACCATTAACATTATAATACATTAATTAAATTTGAGACTAACTCTTTTATGTGGTACTTGACTAAATCAGTTGCCATACTTCATCTACATCTCCTTGCATTGCATGGAAATTTCTCCACACCTTTTGCCTCATTAATGGGATTGATCATTGGCCAGTGACAATATGAGGAAAAACATAATACGTGGCATCTACTAGAAAGAGTCATCAAGTATGGCATATGGCTTTTCTATATTCTATGCTATAATACCCTTCTTCTTTGCTCTCGCAGGCCCAAGCTTAGCGGGTAGAGTGTTAATATGGTACGCCTACTTAAGTCGCCCCCTTATTTAGCCAAAAAAAAAATACCCTTCAGAATATCTAACCCAAGTTGGCAACTTGGTCAAGCAGAATCACATGGGTCCAGCAGTTAGGTGCATGATATGTACTTATCCAAATACTGAAACCATTGGACCATTCTACTTTTACTCTCCAGCTAAAACCGCCCTATAATTGTCCTGAGATGATGCTTTTCTTAGGACTTAAACCCCCCACCCGAGTCCCCACAGAAGAAAAAAAAAAGAGGAAAAAGATGAAAAAGAAAAGAGGTACAGGTCATTGAAAAGTCTGGAACTATGTGGTGCCGTTTGTCCATTGATACAATAAGTAAAGTGACAAAAAAGTTTGGAAACATTTTGTAATTGGTATAATAATAAAAGTGGTGTCAGTATAAAATTGAAAATGATACTGCGTGTAACATTGATACAGGTCTCTAGGATTGTGAAAAAAGTTGAGATTTTTGTGTCTCTAGGATTGGGAGGTTGGGAGGTTGGCATTATGGTCACACATCAAGAAGGTGTGCAGCCAATACAGAAGACTAAAGTGGAACATGGCCTTGAGAGGAGTGCCTGTGGTGGTGTTTGGACATGATGTTGGGATGTCCCATGGGTTCCATCTACTATGAGATACGTCTAGTTTCCCAATAAGTCCATGTATAGGAAAAGTCATGTGGAGGTCCATAATCCATATATGTGCTCTCCAAAATCATCCTGTAAGCCATTCTTTCAAATTACATTAATTCATTATGTCAAGGGATTCAATGAAAGTATCAGAGTGTCATCAATGGATCTCCCTTCTTTTGGGAGATGAACATAAAATTTTGGAAACCTTGTTTACTTCAAAGTTAGTGAGTAATGTACATTAATTCCAAAAAAACCAAGTGAAACGTTCTCACCTGGGAACAGACCTACAATCTTTGGAAGTTACATCTCTGATTGTAAAACTTGGAGGTTGTGGTGTCAGCATTGGGAGAAACTGAATATTTGGCAGGCTTTAAACATCTACAGCATCAACTGGAAGAGAAGTTGCCCTGTGAAGAGAGTGTGGAAGCAAAACTCCTGAATAGAAATTCTTGGTAGTAAATATCTTCTCGGGACTAAAAGATTCGTTGGTTTCCTCATTATTTTCACTTTGGTTTGCCACACTGGAGCATTTCTTATCAGCAGCAACGGGAAAATCTGAAGTGAAATGCTTCCCAGAGGACAAAGATTCCAGGATAGTTTCATTGCTCTCTCTCTTTAGTGATGGAGAATCCAATGGTGGCGATTTTGGAGACATGCTTGAAAATTTCCATTTTGCTCCTAATTGATGGTCTCTATGCTCCCTCAACTGCATTTGATACTTTGCTTTGAGCCATCTTAATTCTTGCCTAATTTCATTCTCATAATCATCCAAGAGGGCACAGTCAACTGAAGTGGTTGTGGAGAGAGTGTTTCTTGCATTGGATATACATTGATCATCCACATTTATTATTCTCTCATCTGATCCAAAGGGTGTTTGGTCCAATGTTTTACTTCCTTCATCCCAGTGGATCTCTCTTGACCTCTGTGAACTCAATTCCGGCCCGTCTAGCTGAGCCCAGATGTCAGCAAAATGGATGCCACCACCAGACTGGCTTGATGTTTTTGGTGCACCTTCAGAGACACATTGTTCGGACTCTTCTACCTGATAAGTAATTTCTTCGAAACGGCCATGGACAGCAGCACCTCCTTGCTTAGAACACTGAAGAACTTGCAGATTCTTGGCACCTGGATTATTTGATGACACATAATCCAATAGAGAACCATTTGAAACATAATTGTGACAGAAACTTGCACTTGTGTTATGTGGACTTCCCTCTATGCCAAGCCCCCTCTTCCACTCAGGCACCAAGGTAGAAATTTCACCATCAATCATATCTGCTATTTTTGCCTCATCTTGGTCAGTGATATCAAGCTCTGCCACCATTTCTGCCGCAACGCTCAATGCTGTGTCATTCTCAATGTCAAATGGGAAGTAGATGTTTCGAATACGGCCTGCACAGAGGAAAGTAATGCTCAATTTGGTCTCAGTGCTTACTTTTATCATTTAAGGAAAGAAGAAAAGTGGCATTTTGGAATAATAAAAACAAATTATGTCATAACTCTAACCTTCTTTATCTACAATTCTGAGCCTTAAAAAGACGCCATCATCTTCTCTTCTTTTCCCTTCGATTGTGATGTCAACATCTGTCAAATGCTCATCCCCTTGACAAGTGAAGAGATCAAGTTCACTTGTTTCAAAATCATTTCCAGGTATATAACCAAGATAATTGCCATAATCGTTGATCAAAGAGCAGTTACTATCATAAATTCCGTAGTGGGGTTCTCTTAAGAGAGGGCCTAATTCATCAAAATCTCCTCGGTACCCTATTGGACTTAAATTATATCCATAATCATCAATTTGGAGAAAAGGGTCCATCAAAAGCTCCCTAGCAGTGAGCCTACGGGACACAGTTGCTAAGCATTTTTCAACAAACAGTCGCACCTCAGGATCTTCTACTTTATAAAGAGCCTCTGGTTTTTTCCCCTACATACAAGATGCAATAAGTAATTAGTTGGTGGAGACAAAATTCAATCTGGAAAGAAAATTTAAAGTTTTGAGTTCCTACAGAGATAACTTTCTTGTATATCTGAACAGGGTGGGTGCATTCACTGTATGGATATTCAAAGGTTACCATCTCCAAGATGCACATTCCAAAAGAATATATGTCTACTAATTCGTTGTATTCCTCTTCATAAACCTCTGGTGCCATGAACTCTGGAGTTCCTGATAAAGAAAAGAAAACCAATGGATATAATCACAAACTACTAAAACTCTTCCCAGATTGATTCATTGTCTAAGAATAGCATGCCAAACTGATGGTGGTTACATATACAGAAATGCTTATATTCTAAGTGAACTATTCTGAAATTGTAAGCAAGTTTCTAGCTTTGAGGGAAAATTAAAACACTTCAGCTTACCAACACAGCGAGCAGCATGAGATTTACGCAGGATTGCAGCAAGGCCGAGATCACCAATCTTGACTTCCCCTTGGTTCCCATTGATAAAAATGTTGTCACACTTGAGGTCCCTATGGATAACAGGAGGGTCATGGCTGTGGAGATATAGAAGGCCTTTCAAAATCTGTCTACACCAATGCTTCACTGCTCTAATGTTGACTCTCCGGTGCTTTAGCCTATACCTAAAAAACAATTCCAGCATTGAAAATCCAATAATTTTCAAAATCTCAGATCAGAAAAATAAGAAAAAAATTGGTGAGAAGCAGTAAAGTTTTGAACTTTATGATGCTTACTGTCTGAGAGTACCAGAGGTGAACATCTCAGTGACAAAGTTGATGTTCCTGTTAGCAATATCAACCCAGGAAGTGTAGAACTTCATGATGTTGTTGTGTTTCAATGTCTTGAGCAAATGAATTTCACAGTACAGCCTCTCAAGATCTTCAGGACTTCTCAGGAAGTTATAGAGCTTTACCTGATTCCATGCCACTTCAATCCCTTGATACTCATCAAAGGCTCTGTAGCTGCAACAAGCCCATTCATTTGCAAAAACCAGTATATTAACAGATAGAATGCCAACAACAAAAAAGTAGATAACTTGCAGAATTTGAAAAGGATATGTTCATCAAAAGCTCTATAACTGCAACAAGTCCAATTAACAGAATAACATATAGAATGCCAAAAAAAGTAGTTAACTTGCAGAATTTGATAAGGGTATGTTTATCAAAGGCTCTATAACTGCAACAATTCCAATACAACCCAACCACCCATTCATTTGCAAAACCATTATATTAACAGAATAACATATAGAATGCCAAAAGAGTAGGTAACTTGCAGAAATTTGAAAAGGGTATGCAAAAAATGGAGAGAAGAGAGCCTCATACACTGTCTTTGAAGCTCCTTTGCCAAGAATTTCATTGTACTGCAAAAAATAGCAAATATGGGGGGACCTCAAAAATCAGACCACGTTAATATGAGCATAAAACACCAACAGGCAATGAAAGCAAGAACCAAAAGTGAGCAACAAAGGTTATATTAACATACTCTTCCATATCTTCCAGTGGGATCAACTTCAACAAACTCAGTGTAATCTGGTTCAATAGCTGTAACACCATTCATTCCTAAGTTTCTATTCTTAGCTATTCTCTTTTGTTAACAAGCTTCTTATTTTACTCTATACAATGTTTTCTTTTCCTGGTGTTTGTAGGCGTGTGAGTGAGAGAGAAATGATGAGAGATGAGTCATACAGTATTAAATCAAAATAAATTTTTATTTATTTTTATTTTTATTTTATGTGTGGACAAAGATTGAAGAAGAGTAATATGCACGACCAAGAGTTTTCTACCAAAAAGAAAAGACCAAGAGTAGAGGACCTTGGAGAGTCCATCAATAGGACAAGTTCAAGAAGTTCTTATTAATTGCCAACTACTCAGAGACAACTCGGCAAAGATTTTCACAAAGGTTAGGGACTAGAAAGTGACCCCAAAGACAAAACCTGACAAAACACCCTCATCCTTACCCTCTTTTTTTCCTCTTGCTTTCTATCTCATCAGTATTCACGAGCTGTAAAACCAAACACAGACTCTCTCTCTTGTGGCCTGCAAAGCATGTAGCATGACATGGACCATCCAATACTTAATAATATCTTTTACAATATTATATGTGGTTTGTGACATAAATGTGAATTATGGTTTTCCTTAAGTTGTCCCCAAGTTCACCTTAAAGACACTTTTTTTTTCTTCTTTTTTTGAGAACACGGTAAATATTATTAAGAAAAGATAGTCAAATCGGATAAGATTATAATATTAAGATGATATAGAATATCCTCTGACATGTTTACTAGATTATAAGTTACTAAATTTCCTTTTTCTTTTTTTTGAAAGCACCGTAAATATTATTAAGAAAAGATAGTCAAATTGGATAAGATTACACCATTAAGATGAGATATAATATCTTCAGCATGTACTTGATTATAAGTTACAAAATTACTTTATTTTTTTTAGAATACCGTAAATATTATTAAGAAAAAATAGTCAAATCAAATAAAATTACAGAATTAAGATGAGATAGAATATCCTCTAGATTATAAGTTACATAATCACCTCATCTTTTAGTATGGAAAAATCTAAAGAACACACTATATAGCTTAAGCATTTTTGGTTTAGTTTCCCACCCCTTTTTTCTTTCGCTCATCAATAAAAAATTAGCTTGTTTTGTGGTTTAAAAATGATGAAATATTTCAAAAATTCACAATATATAATCTAACAAGCTTACAGTAGGCTGTACGAATTTTTACTTATTATTTTAAGGGAAATGTTAACAAGCACCAGGTGGTGTTTGTTAAGGTTTCTTTTTTGTGTTTCACTTTAAAAAAATAGAAAAGTTGTTAAAAAAATTATCAAAAAAGGTAAAAAAATGTTGCCAAAAGTTGAAAAACTGCCAAAAATTAAAAAAATTACTCAAAAATTTACTTAAAGTATGTTGTTAATAGACATCTTATGATGGCAGTTAACACAACCCTTATTTTAATTATTTTAAAATGAAAAATAACGTTGTGGGAAAAATCCAACAGGGGCTAAAGGGCTTGAGTATGGTTAGGTGTCAGAACTCACAAGGTTGTCAGTCTAATAGTTGTAAATTGTAATCATGGTTTAGACCTAGTTGGGTCCGGCCTTAGGCCCACGGACAAGCCGAGGGCCTACATTACTTTCCCTCTCTAGACAAGTAGCTCAAGGCATGTGGCTGTGTTCATAAATAGCGTGATTTGAGTTTGAACATTTTATTCATATTATTAAGTCAAAGTTAAACATGCAATACTTGCCTTATCTAGGCATCTTCCAATATTGATGGACACCGATTATTGCCTCTAAATTAAGTATTTTTAAAGAGTCAAGCCTATTGATAGTATGACCAGGGACGGAGCCAGGACTTGGACTTAGGGGGGGCGACTTTGCTGCTAGCTGTGTGCGGTGGCTCCGACCCTTGAGTCTATTTTTTTACTACTAAGGATTTTAGTTAAAATTTTTTTAAATGGCCAAGTAGTTTGTTCTGGGTAAAATATATTGATTGGACTTAATTTTTTTAGTTTTATTATATTGGTAATTTTTGTTGTTGAGCTAATTTTTTTGAGTTTTTATATTTTGTTTTAGATTTAATCTATTAATTTTTTATGTTCTTTAAAAGGTGAAAAATGCTAAAACTACAAAATTTTTACAAATTGCTAATGTGATAAGTGGTTATTGATATATAAAAAGTTATGCAAGTGTACGAACTAATAAGAATTTGCTACCTTAATAGTTTGTATAAACATTGTAAAAACGTTTTTGGCTATAAGATTATTCTCAAAAGAATTAATGGCATTATTAAGGGGGGCAAAGTGTAATTTTATTGAACAAAATTGTTAAACTTAGTACCTATTAATATAATAATATTTTTATAAAAAAAATTAGGGGGGGCCATTGCCCCCCCTAGTCCAATAACAGCTACGCCCATGAGTATGACCCTTCCTATCAATATCAATATTAATGCCAATATATATATATATAAAAGCAGAAAACTCATACGAAAATACATAAGATTTTACCATGTAGCACTCTAAGCTTCCATTTAGTCTTTTTAACCTTTTTTAAATTAAATTTTTTAACTGTAACCCAATAATTTATAGTAACTTATTTTTACTATCACATATATAGCCTAAGGTTGACAATGACCAAACAATTGTAATCTTCTAGAAAAAATAACCACGTTATCAGAGTAGATGAAAAGACCAAGCCCATAAATATTGACCCAAATATGAATTTTCCACCAACATGTAGTTGAAAGGCTACAACCTTTGACCCACCCCAACTTTCAACCCTTGCCAATGTGTACCTCAAAAGATAACCCATGTTGAACAACCCCACCAACGTATAGCTCAAAGACTACAATCTGAATTCCCACCAACGTGTACCTCAAATGCTAACCCACGCACTCTTAACACCCCACCAACGTGTAGCTCAAAGGCTACCATTTGAATTCCCCACCAATGTGTAGCTCAAAGGTTAACCCACGCCAAGACTGACCCACCCCACAGTTCAGTAGATGAAAGCTTAAATATTTACACATAAACCCTCTTCTTCCTTCCCAACTGTAGATGAATCCCAGCCAAGAATTTCAATCACAACGAACCTCTGTTTCTCTATACAAAAACTCTTAAACTTCTAAGAAAACAATGGTTTCCATTCCAACTCAATGATTATTTGTACAAACACCCTTCAACTTCTAAAAAAAACAACGGTTTTTACTCCGACTCTGTGATTATTTGAAGACATAAATGCAGGAGCTTAAAAGATTTCAGCGTTTAGTATTTTGGGCTTCAATGCAACCACTTCCAACCAATTATACAATGCAGTTAACACTTGGTAAATGCCACATGATTTATGAAATTGAAGAGCTAGTTTCATTTAATGTTGTTTTGCATGTTGTAAAATCTGTTCTTTTATATATATCTCCGTCTCCTTATGTTTCAAAACTTATGCCACTATAATTTATCACAATTCATTTCAGAGAGGTATGTTTACTTTCTTAATTTTATGTTCCTCTTAAATAGTTTGTTTATTAATTTATTTTTGAAGCCCAAAATACTATGTTCGTTGTTATGCCACTATAATCTTACATCTCATTTCACATTCGTTGTTAATTTCATGTTTCTCTTCAATAGTTGTTAACCCACAGAAACAATATTGATTTGTTTGTTGAACCAAAAAAAGAAAACACAAATAAAACAAAACAAAGGAAGTATTTACAATTAATTTCAAATTACTTTTCAAAATCCATGTTTCTCTTCAATAGTTTGTTTATTGATTTGTTGTTTATTTAGTTTAGCCATCTTTGAAAAATATTTATAATTCAATAATTGTTAACCCACAGAACAATATTGATTTGTTTGTTGAACCAAAAAAAAAACACAAAAAAAACAAAAAAAAGGAAGTATTTACAATTAATTTCTAATTCTTTTTCAAAAACCACGAGGTCCCTTAACAGTTTTGAGTAGAGGAATTTATTGGGGGAAATGGAGGCTGCAAGACTTGCGTGCCAAAGAAGGCGTATGATCATGTCCAAGAAAAAGGATGGCAAAGATGCATTCCACAAACATAGTGTCATCAAAGAAATTTGGAGATGGAAGCCATAGGAGTAAAAAGCATAAAGACATAGCAATGATCCATGATACATATAGTTGTAAGCGAGCAAGACTTAACAGGCGAATGGTACTCAACCTTAACTGTACTCGGGAAAGTAGTTCAAATGCTCAATGCTTGCGGCAATCAACCCCTTCAGTTATAAATGTTTTTTCTCACTCGGTTGTTGGGCTTAATGGTGATGTTGCTACAACAACTACTGTGAAAGAATTTGGGATACATCTGCCTACAAATGCCAGTGCCTTGGATAAGCATCTGCCTACAACTGAGCTTATAGGTACTAATTTCATAATTTAGAATAATTGTAATGATATAGTAATTAACTTGGTTAGAGTATTTCTTTGGTTGTCACTTGCCTAAAAGTCTGTTAAAAATTACATAGTTGTTAAAATTTTTGATGCACCTTCAATGAGAAAAAGGTATGGAACAAAAAAAAAAAAAAAAACACAAGCCAGTATGCTATATTATTTCTTTCTCTACACTATACTGATGTGCTCAAACTTAATATGAATGCAAATACCTATGCAAAATCTTAGCGACAACAAATTTGCTAGCACAAACTTTGTAAGATCTAGCCAAGAATCTTTAATTGCCATTTCATCAATGATCAACATAAATGATGCAACAAAAGGAGAAAATGATAAAAGCTCACAAATTGAACAAATAAGGACAAACCAAACTTCAAACGTTGAAGATGAAGAAACAGATGATGATAACATACTCCTCAATATGCTCTACAAGCATCAACATACTTCAAAAAACAAAGCATTCAAGAAACAAAAAAACAAAATTTCGCAATAAAGCTCTTTATTACATCACAAAATAAATAACAATAATATGGAATGAATTATCATGCTTTTATCAACTTTTATAATGCTCTTTATTACATCACAAAATAAATATCAATAATATGGAATGTTACCATACTTTTATCAACTTTTATTATACAATATTACTCTAAAGTTGATTCTTTTTTGCTGATTACTTCAAAAAAATAATTACAATGAATATGTGTTTTCAATTTATAATTATTACTTCTTATGATAAACTCAGTACTAACAAAGTTTTATAACAAATATGTTATAATATATGTACAATATTCTTCATAAAAAATTGCATAAACTATTACGATATAAAAGTAGAGATTTCATTTGGGAAAGTATGAGGTTCCGTCAAATGGCACATTCTATACAAAAAAATTTAAAATATTCTCAAGTGCCACATTAGAGATAAGAACAAATTAAATATTAATTTTTTGTTTTATTTGGTTCAATGTTTTAAGACTTTTCTAATTAAATAATAATATTATTTGTATAATTTGGTTTAATGTTTCAGGACTTTTCATCTCTAGAACACACACAAAACTCCTTGCATTTTAATTCACCATTTTCACTTCTTGCACTTTTACCCCTTCATATATATCTACTCATAGCCCTTCATGACATCCCATGTCAAATACACACAGACCAAAAACGATATCATTTACTTTTAATCTTTCAACAACACCCACCTAACTCTAACATTGTTGTTTCATCTAATCCCAACCCGTATGAGTTAGTTATAACCAACGAAAAGAGGCTTGCATTTTATATTCAGTGACTACGACAATTACGATCTTGATGTTAAAGTTGGACGTTGTAGATTTGAGAGTTTTGTAAATGATGTGATTGATTGTGAGTGTTTAGGATGTGTATTTTTTTTTTTTTTTTTTTTTAGTTAAGGAGAAAGAGAAAGACACATTTTTTATCAACTTTTATTCTATAATATTCCTCCGAAGTTGTTGTAGATGTTATTGTGTTTATTTTTCCTTCTCTTTTTTTTTATAGAGAATTTCAACATATGGTGTCCGCTCCTGATAATAACTTTTTATCATTAGATCAAGACACCAATTAGTTTTTGGTGTAGGCGGGGATTGAACCCCAGATCTCTTCTCCTTACTTCAATTAAATAATTATAATAGATATATGTGTGCAATTTATAATTGTTTTTTTTTTATTATGAACTCATTATTAATAAAGTTCTATAACAATTATGTTATAATACATATACAACATTTTCCAAAACTATCTTATATAAAACATTACGATATTATTTGTGCATCGCATGGATAACTTACTAGTTATTTTCAATTGTTCTTTCAAATTTTCCCTCCCCATTATGACTATAAAAATAATATAAAATAAAACCATTTTTAAGGAGGCCCATAAATAAGGTAATACGTTTCTTGTAGTTTCTACATCTTGATAATTAGCATCGACATAATTAATTAATTTGTCTCAACTCTGTCTCCTTTTATTTTACAAAAAAAAAAAAAAAAACTATTTATGCATGTAAAAACTAAAAATCAGGTTAGACTTTTTTTTTTTTTGGGGATAAATGAAGAGGAGGGCAAAGGTGACCATTGGGACTCACTCCCGGGCGTGACTATAGAAGCACCCTTACTAGAGAATGTTAGATTGAGTCATAACTACTATGATCTGGGATGATCATAAATCTTACCATAGTACTACGAGAGAGCTAGCTGCAAGAGTATTCTCACACTCCTCCCCAAGTACCTGCCCAAGCTCGAACTAGAGAACTCAAAGCAATAATTGCATACTCAAACCACCAGGCCACCCCTCTCGGTGGTGATTAGACTTATGTCAAGAACCCCCACACAAAATAATTATAGCATTATACCCAACTGATGGGGGCTAATAACAGTTCAAAATGAATGATCTTATACTTTTTTATAATAAATTAATAATAACTAATACATTGTCATTGCCTAAATCACTAATCAAAAAAAAAAAAAAGGTTCAGTCAACAAAATAAATGATAGCCTGACATAGACCGACGTGTGTAATTATGTTGAATTGTTGGTCTTCTTTAAATGTCGACCGAGAGATTGACAATATGTTGAACATTCGTTGACTTCAGCAAAGCGATTGGCTGAATCAGCATGTACGGAAGTTAGGTAACATGAATGGAAATTACTTCTAGACGTACATTTTGTAACAAAGCACAGCGACTCCCATGTCAAATGCTGGTTGTTGTTAGGTGGCTGGCTCTTGTAAAAAAACTTAGGTATAAGGGTAGCACTGCTATGGGCTCTCACTAAAGTTATGGGCTCCAGGATGGGATCCATGTGTGGGCTCCACTTACTTTGTGAGAGCTCAAAGCAATGTTTGGGGTCTACTTAAGAATTGATCTACTTATGTGTGACTCTATCAGTGTGTCAGTTTACATTGTTATATATTTCTTATTGCACACTCTTGTACCCACTTTTTATGATATCGTATTTTAAAAATATTATCTCAATTATAATTATATAAAACGGTGACATTATATGTTTCATACAAAAAAGTATTTTGTATCAAATGATATTATATAAATTGTATGAAAAAATTCAATAAATAAGAGACATGTATACAAAAATAATTACTCACTAGCACAAGTTTTTTATTTGTTAATAAGGTAGTTATTTTTTGCTGGTATGTCTCATTCTTATTGAATTTTGATACCGCGGTCCTCTGACATTGTACTATTTGATTCCAAATACGTTCTCGTTCCATACACACAGTGTATAGCATTATAGCTGTCACCATTCAATTTGATATTTAGATTAGAGGATGAGATTTTAACATTGGACACTTACATTAAAAACATTCGAAAGTGTTAATCGAGTTATAAAGTTCTTGAATTGACAATGTTTAAGTCACACCAAATGTTAATTTTTGTTGTCGTTGATCATCTTAGGAAATGTTAATTCTAACAAATATATATAACAGTCACTTTCCCAAAATAAAATAAAATAAAATAAAAACACAACCAAACTTGGTGCAAGGCAAGCCGTAAAAAGAAACACATAAAGAGAATACATGTCCACCCTTGAATTGAGGGCATCCACTCAAAAACTATTGGCCTATCTTTTTGGGGTCCCAAATTTTGCTCATCAGATAATGTTTCTTTATAAAAATATCTTCCCACAGGCTATTCATCAAGAACTACTTTTTTTGGTATATGCTTCTGATTCAAATAAATCTATATGGTTCGGTTGTGGAGTGCCTTTTTTTAGGCTAGCTGGATCCACACATATTTTGGTCGGTCTCTTTGGTACTGAAGACTAAGACATGAACCAAAATCCAATTATAACACGCACGAAAAATGAATTCTGGAAGTGTTTATCTCATCATATCAAACTTAAACTCATTTACTCGTAGAATTTGGTGCCATCCGAACTTTTATCGCACGTAATATTTTTCCACTCATTCAAAGCTTTTCACTGTTTTGGACATTTTGTGATGATTCTGTCATGAAGCACTGTTGAATTCTTTTGATCCCTCACTTTTTTCTTGCAACTATTCTAGTTGAAAATGTGACAATCTGCTTGTATGTGCATAAAAAATTCATATTGATTTAGTATACCTGATTTTTGACATAAACCTAACCTTATGTTAATTAACTTGGAAACTTGAACTCTGAACATTTGAAAGTAAAAAATTGCACACAAAACTCTATAAAATATCTAAAAGCCAGGAGCTAGTTTCTATGTTAAAGATTCACCTTTTTTTTTTTTTGGGCGACTATGCAAGTAATGGATAAGATTTGGATTGTAATAATATATAATATTGTTATGTTTGTTGACAAGGATAAATATTACTAATAATAATGATTTAATTATATTTATATATATATATATATATATATATATATATATATATATATATATATAAACTATATATCTTTACAGTTTTTTGTGTTCAAGTTATTGAGTCAATGACAGCAATACCCTCAATATTGTCAGGTGGTATTAAAGGTTGGAACTTGGAATCAAAGGAGTCAATTTGGTACTGGAGGTTGTACTGCTTTAACCAGGAACAATATATTTTAGTACCGATCAATATTGGTGTACTGTTTCGGGTTTACTGTTATTTTATATATATATATATATATATATATATATATGTGTGTGTGTGTGTGTGTGTTATAATAAATATAAAAGTTTATCATAAAACATTACCTCAATTCAGAACAAATTATTCATGATTTTAAACTTTAGTATCAATTAAAAGAAAAAAAAACACAATATAAAAAATAGAAAGTTTAATTGTTCATTGCATATTAAGAAAACAAATGATACTAATAAATTAATGCAAGTAAGTTACCATTCTTTCTTTACAAAAATTCAAAAATTACAAAACTTATAAAAAAAAAAATAAAAAATTATGTACCAACCAGTATTGCCTGAAATTGACCAATATAGCTAGTACAGCTGGTATTTAAATTGGTACAAAACATTGACATTTTGATACCAATATATGTACCGGTACGGTACATACCGGCCGGTAAGGCCGGTACAACTACAAATACAGTATTGACTACCTTGCTTGGAATTCTACCTCCCACCTCACCCTATTTACAGAGAAAATAAGTTAATTAAAATTTAGGTAACACCTTTCCTTCGTGTTCTATGTTTTTTTGGAAAATAATTTCCTACCATTTAAATCCTTAAATTTAATCAAAATGTAAAACATGTGGCATTAAAAAAAAAAAAAATTAATGGCTTTATATTTAAACCACATATATAAAAACAAAAATGTCATATGTTTTATATTTAATTAAACATATAAAGGAATTAAAGAATTTAATAGGAGGGGACGATTTTGCATCATCTTTCACTCAAATTCTAATTTAAAAATAAATAGCCTTATATAAAAAAATTTATTGTTTTTTTGCTCTGCTTCATAGGATTGCAGTCTTGAATCTTGATCTTGACGACATGAACAGTTTCCATTATCTCAATACCATCACGATCAAGAAGATCTATAAAAAGGCGAACACACAGAAGCCATTTTCTTTTTTGTGAATGGAATACAAAAGCACTTAAAATCGAGAAAATGGAAGATTTGAGAGGATGATAGGGATAAGTTCCACGTGACATCCAATATATATATCTTCAAGGCTATAATAATGAGTAAATGACAATCATCAACCTAGGAAATCTCAAAATATATAACAAACAAACTTGACTAATAGAATTTATATATATATGCAGCACCTAGACTAAGTTAATAGTTAGAGGTTTACGTGAATAAAAGAATATCAAATAAATAAATAAATATATATATATATATATATATATATATTATTAGTTTAGTTTATCCACTACGGTCAAGGTTGTTGGTGCATCTGGGAATCTCTTGACATGTCTTTACTGAAGTGTTGAGAGATAAATTAAATACTTCATTAACATCTTGGATTCCCAATTTGTTAACTTTCAGGTTGGCATGCATATTACAAATCAAGGGTTGCATTTCAACGTATTTGTAGGTTAAACTTTGTAAACATCATTTTTAGTAAAATTGTTGAACTTAGTATTTCCTTTGTTAAGTGATTTCTGTTGGGTTTAGAGATTACCATCCAAATTAGTTACACTTTTTGGGTTAAGACTTAAGATAGCTTTTTCTCAACCAAAAAAAAAAAAAGAAGACTTAAGATAGCTTGATCTTGATTAATTAATTCAATTATTCAAGTTGATTAATTAGGTTTTTAAATTGCATGCAAATTGTAAAGGCACCAACAAATCACCAATTAAACTAAATGCAGTGAAAATTAAATTGACACAGTGATTTGTTGACAAATAGGGAAAACTTTTGGTAAGGTAAAAACATCATTGGGTAATTTTAAGGTCAACACTCCTAAAAATCCACTAATCAACAATTAAGCGGTTACAAGTATAAGGAATCTTACCACTACCATGACCTATTCCGAAATACCAACTTACAGTTAAACCCTTACTTTAATACCCAATAAGACTTGATCTTGTAGTAGCCTTCTTTCCCTTGATGCACAAATCTCTAATTTGTGACTAACCATTTTGCACAGATTCCAATTTGTGACTAACTCCAGCAACTTGAATGGGTGTGCTGTAAAGTTCTTTATTTCATCAACAATGAAATTGGGAAGCACTTGGTTACAAAACCCTATGACATATAAACGTAGTAGCTTCTCACAGAGAAATATAGCTCTTGGTCTCTGTTTTCGTGTTTAACGGCTTTTAAATAAGCCTTATATATGCCCAGGAATATGAGAAAAGAAACCCTAAACAAATACTGTAACACCCCATAATTTTCATACTTATTTCTTTTTTATATGTAAATTAAAAAGGAAGCCCACAATTAAATGGATTTAATTGGTTTGGGCCTAAGACATTTAAATCTGATAATTATTATGGTATAAGAGGCCCAAGTGAGGTGGCATAAGTGTGTGTGTGTGTGTGTGTGTGTGTGTGTGGGCCTTCTTATGTATATACACGTGTATATACATAAGAAGGTTCATTTTGTTTCAGCCGCAACACACGATTAATGTTTTCTTTTCTTCTATGTGGCTATGCTTGGAAACTACAAGTATGATTTTCTCATGCTCTAAATTTAGAAAGTTTGAATATTCAATAGTTAGCAATTGTCATGAACCTAATCTATCATTATATTAATAGAAAAAGGGCTCCTATAATTGTTATTATTATATTAGATTAGGAATGGTGCATATGGCTATATGTCAAGAAAGGGGTACTCCACAAGCTTTGAGAATTGTACCTAATAAACTAATAGGCTTGGACCTTATCAATTAAAGTTTGTCACCCTGTGAAAGGGAAAATGTTGCTTTATGGTTGATATTTATCTTCTTTATCATCCTTCTAGTGATGTGTATTAATTTCTAATTTATTGTAGAAGGCAGCAATGCTTTTCAAGCCTCGAATATCTTGTTAGCCCCTATAACGTAGGAATAAGAAATTATATACTATTTAAGTTAACCAATTTGCCATCCACGCACTGCCTTTGTTCAGAAATTTGACTAGAAATATCTTTAAGTTTTGCAGCATCAAGGGAATAATGGGTTAGCTATGGGATTGATAAATTAAGAGATAATATTATCTTCGACTGTATACTAGATTGATTAGATATCTATCATTCAACTATATTAGAGTTTCATGAATATTTATGATTAAATTAATGGGAAAAATCTAATTGAGTAGCAATATTTTTAAGCCAAAAATCTGATTAGGCAGAGCTAAAAATCTAATTATGCAGCAATGTTTGTAAGCCCAAAAATCTGACAAAGCTGAAGAGTATTGCAAAGAATGTAGGCTTTAATATTGATAGAATAAACTATTTAAGTGTGAAAATAGACTTTTAAGTGGGAAATTTGTGTATTGATGGACCTATTTTTGGTGTTGCTAGGTTTTAATTCTACTGATTTATTGTGATTCAAGGGTGGTTGATTTCATTTTTGCAAATGAAAGGTAAGTGGTGTTTTCTAATTTTGACGGGGTTTTCCCAAAATAGTTTTGATTATCAAACTATTCCTATATCAAAGAAATATGTTGATATTCTATAAATAAATTGTTATCCTATAAATATTTGATGTGTACATTGTATGGAAACATTGACTATTTGTTATATGAAAAACTTGTGGGACAACTTAAACTTATTTTAAATTAGTATGTGTGGAGAAATTTGTGTACTTTTGAGTATTATGACTGGATTATTTGTTGTGAGCATCTTGAATTTGTTTTGAATCCTATGGCAAGTCGTGATTAAAAATTCGATATTGTATCTAGTCCTTAATAAGGGACAATCATACTATAACTAGTCCTTAGCAAGGGAATGTCAAAGAAAAGGGGGACAGTGCATAATTGGTAGCTCCTAGCAAGGGAGTATATCATTAAGATTTTCGAAAATGAAGCTTCTTAACAAGGGAGCGCATCTTTAGGTTCTAAAGGAATTATTCTTAAGAAAATGGATGAAAAGAAGGTTTTAGTCCTAAAAAGGGACAGCACAACCCTATCAACAGGGTGTAAACGTTGACCACAAGAAAAGCCTAGGAGACTGTTTGTATAATAGTGTTGGTAAATCATGATGGCTCACAATATAATAATATTTTTATATGAAATATTTGGTGTTAAAATACAAATAGTTTTGCAACTTATAACTTTGTTGTATGGAATATTTATTTAAAAATGATTGTTCTCACACCCCAATGTTAGTGAATTCCACTTATTGAGTTATCTCACCCCCCCCCCTCCCCTTTTATTCCCCCTTACAAATACATTAGAGGGATCATTGAAGTAGAGATTCTTGGAAGACAACAATTACAATTATATTATGGAACTGAGGATTTTATTATTATTTTATGGTATTAAATATTGTATTGGAGAATTATTTTGAGAATATTTTATCTTTGGTGGGATTAAAGCTCTGACAATTGTGATGAGATTTTAAGTTGTTGGTTGCACTTATTTAATATTTTTATGGATTATTTTGATTGAATAGACTTTTATTATATATGATTTTAGGGTGTTACAAATACAACAACATGGGCCGAAATTCAATATCTGGAAATTCTGAATTCATAAAGCTTGATAGATTGAGCTGGCGTCAAGCTTGCCCAGTAAATCTCGATAGATGTCTTCTGTCGAGTTATCTGTCAAGTTTTAGTAAAATGGCTTTTCTTCGTTTATTTCTTGGATCAATTTTCATGTCTTTAATACAATTACTTGTTGTGTATCAAACACAACTTAGATCTATCCAAATTACAAGTAAAGTGCGTTTTGACAAAAGATTAGCCAATTACATATAAATTAGGATAAAATATAAAACTGACCCTCTAAATTTCTTTAAATTTCATTTCAATTATCTAACTTTGTTTTTATTCATTTTAGTCATCTAACTTTTAAGTTTATTAAATTAAGGTTTTTCCATCAACTTTTGTTATATGTTGTGGTTAATTTTTCAATTTTTTAAATTTTTCTTCAAATTTTTTAAATTGAAAAAATTCAATTAATGATTAAAAAATATTTTCTAGATTTTTTTTTTCAAATGATTTTAACAAAAGTTAACAGAAAGCCTTAATTGAATAAATCTGAAACTTAGAGGACTGAAATGAATAAAAGCAAAGTTAGAGGTTAAAATGAAATTTGAAGAAAATTAGAGGGTCAGTTTTGCATTTTAGCCTATAAAATATGACCCTAACAATACTATTGTTAAATTTCATTTTTCTTGTAATATGCATGTTTTGCCTGCTCCTATCCAAGAGGCTTGTAGGTTAGATCTTTTGTTCTTAATAAAAGCTGGAACTATTTATAAATAAAAGAAAATTTTCAACATATTTCAAGCTAGGGTTATGAGTGAGAAAGTCTATCAAAATGCTATTGAAAGAGTTTTGAAGAGTACCATGTTTGCTTAAGCGAAGTTCAAGACCGCTTGAGCAAAATATTAAAATAGTTAGAGACTTTGCGAGTTGCTTACTTGACTCTCACTCAAATGAAATTAATCAGAATTTTAATGTTGTGTGCAATCCAAACACCAATGTCTGAGTATTTAAAGGTTGATATACCAGAAGGTAGTCTATTCAAATATTATGCATTCTTTCTCTTGATCTAAACCAAAATACTTTTTGTTCTTATGTATATTTAAGTTTCTCAATAAATTCAACCATGAGATAACATTAGTAATAGAGCAAAGACAATGTTATCCTCAAATTCAATCATGTGACTCTTTGACCAATGTAATCAAATAGTTGAATTTAATTGACAAATGAAAGATATAACGCATAAAGAATTGTAGTTAAGTTTTATGTTAAAAGAAAAAATACAGCTTATAATATGCCCCCAAAAAAAAAAAGTTAACAAAAGGCAAGGACACGATATGAGGAGGAGTGAGCGTAGGCCTGATATTTGAGCATCCGAGACTAAGCTCCTTTATTTTTTGGGCCCTTTTTGAGTCAGAATATAACCCAAATGCCCAAGGTACAGTTTGTAGGAATATTCAGACTCACACCCAAATGGGCCCAACTACACCAAGTTATTCTCCATATATAAACCAGAACTAGCCCAGCCAGTGTCTTGTTTGTTGCTTGTTAGATTAATGGACCCTATTTAGCCCACAAACAAACCTGTTAAAAGTTAAAACCAGCACCACTAGCCCAAGAATGAAATTCTTAGCACTTTCTCCTAGGCAAAGAGCGCGTGTGCAGGCTAAACTGCATAAAGTGCCATTAATATTCCGGACGAGATGCTAATCAGTACCTGGCATATGCCGTAAATGAGAGCACTATTACGATCACAAATTATTTTATAATTTTTTTATGATAATATTAATGTGTCAGATTATGTGTAATTAATTATTATTTATACATAATTTTTTTTTTTTTTTACTAATTACATTCTGTTAGGTCACATTTGTGATAAAAAGTTATGAAAAATAAGGTGGTGTTAAACTTTTTGACTGAAAGGTGAATCATGCATGCATGTACTGTGTATTGCAATTTACCCACGTGGGGGAGACCGATAGAGGAGTGTAGAAGCATAACTCCTCATAAAAGCATATATGTCACTAGCCCAAGAATGAAATTCTTAGCACATTCTCCTAGGCAAAGAGCGCGTGTGCCATTAATATTCCGGGCGAGATGCTAATCAGTACATGGCATATGCCGTAAAAGAGACTACTCCTAATATCACAAATTATTTTATAATTTTTTCATTACAATGCTAATGTGCCAGATTATAAATGATTAATTATCACTTATATATAAATTTATTATTTTTTTATTATTAATTACATTATGTTATATTACATTTGTGAAAAAAAGTTATGAAAAATGCGGTGGTGTTAAACTTGTTGACTGAAAGGTGAATCATGCATGCATGTACTGTGTGTATTGCAATTTACCCACGTGGGGGAGACGGATAGAGGAGTGTAGAAGCATAACTCCTCAAAAAAGCATATATGTCACTGTCACAAAAATAAAAGTTTTGAAATGGTATGAATCATGCATATACATTTTGCTTTTTTTTTTCTTTGGTTTTCTTTTTTGTTTTAAACATAGTTATATTTTTTTTTTAAAAGAGTTTTAACTTATAGTGTATTTATTATTAGATCAAGATATCAATTAGTTTTTTGATGTAAGCGTGGATTGAACCTGAGATCTCTTATTCAACTATAAAATACTTTATTGGTTGAGTTAATTGAAATCTACGAAAAAAAACATAATTGATTAAGCTCATTGGAAAAATCTCATCATATATTATCAGATGTTGATTACATATGTTATAAGGCCAATTTTTTAAACAAAAAAAAAGGTGTAAATCTCATAATATCATGGGTTAAATCTTTGAAAGCCTTAGGATACAGTGTGTATCCAATGCATCGGCACAAAGTTAAACAATACATATATGACCATTTTTCGAAAACTTAAGAACTTGGGAAACTTTGCCAAAAACATATTGTATTTGTTATCACAAAATTCTATGTTTATTAATTTAAATAACAAGGAGGTATTTTCTAGCATCATTTGCCAAGGACGCAGATGTTTTGGATAATTTTGTAACTTGGACAGAGGAACTTCTTTGATTGAGTCGGTTGCAACTTAAAATGTATTGAATTTCTTCTCATTTTAATAAAAGTTCTCAATCTCTCCATTATTCAAAAAAAAAAAAAAAAATCAAAGAGGTTTTGGTGAATATCATGCCATAGCTATCCAATCTTTCATTTTCAAATTGCCTTAAATATGAGCAGGATGTGTAGTCACCAAGGTTGTCAAAATCGGGATCATGCGTAGAATCGTGGAAGATAAGTAGGATCGTGGATTGTAGGATCAAATTGTGGATCATAAGATCCTACCTATTTTTAGATTTTAAGCAAAAAACCTATTAACAGTGACTTTGTATGTTATATAATCACTTAAAATATGAATCCATCCATTAAAAAAAAATTGTATCATAAAATGTAATTTACATGCACTGCATTGTTCTTATGTCATTCTAACGAAACAAAATATATTTAACTTTTGACATAATGTATCTAAAAAGTTCAGTACATGTTTAATTAGAAACTAAGTACTAAAATATTATCTACACATATGGAAAATGTTTTCCAAATTCTAAGTTCCAAATCCAAAGTAAGTTAGGCTAATTAGCATATAAAAACTAGCTAACTACAAATTTACAATATGTAATCCAAAAGAGAATTCTCAATCTAAGGTAAACTAGATAATTACAAATATGAAATCCAAAAGAGAATTCTCATTCTAAGGTTTTTCTAATTTAATCGTTGTCATTGTCATATCCCATTTCATCATCTATATCCTTCTTAGTATCAACATCCAAAACGTTAAACTTAAGTACTATATGTTTTTTTGAGATTTTATGTTGACATAGGGGTAAATTTGGGACTTCAATTCATTTTTGGGCTTCTGATAACCACTGGACTTGTGAGTTTAGGTGGATTATCTTACTCAAATGAATCCCACTTAAAAAAAAAATCAAGCCAAATGGTAGGATTGGTAGGATCCCATACGATCTTACATGCGATCCTATCATTTTTGCGATCCTGCTACAATTTTAAACTTTTTGGTGAGGTGAAATCGTAAAATCATGCGATTTTACGATCCGGGTCACAATTTTGACAACCATGGTAGTCACTACTAATAAGTGAGCATCACTCATCAGTGAGCATAAATGCATAATATAAGAATTTTTACTCATCATCTCATGCATCATCACTCATTAGTGAGCATATAATATAAGAATTTTTTTCCCCAGAGAATCTAATACTAAAAAAAATAAACCTTAAAAGCATTCACAATGAAAAATACCATCTTATTCTATTTTACCATTATAAAAAAAATTACTTTATTAATTATACCATACCATTTTACAACACAACCAACATCCCAACTTTTATTTTCCTATTTTACTCATTAAAATAATATAATATATTCCAATACAATTCTCTCTTTTTTCTCCCCCATCTCTCTTTCACTTTATCAATTAAAATATATTATAATTTTTACTAAAGTACTACAGTGCCACAATTGTAAAAAAATTTGCAATTATAAGATTTTACAAGTCCAGTTATTAGGCTCTTTTTGGGCCTTTATGCTAAATTTTCTTTATAAATATCATTTACAATTGCCAATAAGAGTGCTCTACCCTTCGGATAAGAAATTTGGAATAATCCAAGATGCAATGATTAGGATGTGTACGCTAATAGTGGGAGAGTGTGGGACCCTGCAAATAAATTACTAAAGTGCTACAGTGCCACAATTGTAAAAAAATTTGCAATTATAAGATTTTACAAGTCCAGTTATTAGGCTCTTTTTGGGCCTTTATGCTAAATTTTCTTTATAAATATCATTTACAATTGCCAATAAGAATGCTTTACCTTTGGGATAAGAAATTTGGAATCATCCAAGACGCAATGATTAGGATGTGTATACTAATAGTGGGAGAGTGTGGGACCTGCAAATAAAATTAAAACTTTTTTTTAGGTAGCTTTAATTAGGGGTGTGTTAGTTCAGTTTCGATCGGTTTTCTAAGTGTTGGCCAACCGAAACCGAAAATTTCGGTTTGTGAAATTCTTAACCGAAATCGACCAAAGTAATTGGAAATCAATCGGTTTCGGTTGGATTTCGGTTTCAGTGATTTTTTCGGTTTCCTTATCATTTATTTTCTAAGAAAGCAAACAAAGGAAAAAAAAAAAACCCAAAATATAAAAAAGAGAAACGAAATTGAAAAAATAAACAAACCCAGAATATAAACAACCAAGCACATGTTCAAAACCCTAACTTTATTTGCTCATAAAAATTGAAAAAATAGCATTGATTCAATATTAAACAAACCTAGAATATCCTATCAAAAATAAAAACCCATAATATAAAAAAGAAAGAGGAAATTATGGAGGAATTAAAGAGAGAGAGAGGGTCACCGTGACTCCATGAGAATGAAAAGATCAAGCCGGTGTGGGGAGGCCAGCTTGTGGAGGTGGCGACAGAGGCCGATTCGTGTGGAGGCGGCGGTAGAGGTAGATCGAGGTGGCGACAAAGGAAGATTCATGTGAAGGCCGGCGTTTGAAGGCGGAGGCAGAGGCAAATCAAGGCAGTGACAGAGGCAGATTCGTGTGAAGGCCGGCGTGTGGAGGCGGCGCATAGGCAGATCGGCGTGGAAGAAGGCGTGGAGTGGAGGCTGTGAGAGGAGACTGTGAGAGTAGAGAGAGACTGGAATAGGGGCTGAGAGTGAGAGTGAGAACTTAGAACGTGTGGGCTGTAGGGTTTTTAACTTTTGTTTTTATAGTTTAATTAGATATCTAATTAGTAATTAGTTTAATTATAGTTACTTAATCTACTGATAAAATGAAATTTTTTTTAAGAGAGGCCGGATCATATTTAAAAAAGATAGGCCCAAATATTAAAATAAAAAAATGAAAAGGCCCAATATGTATATTGTATAGGAGGCCCAAATATTTATAAAATTTATATTATATATAAAATATATTATAATATGATTTAGTTCGATTCGGTCAGTTCAGTGCATTCAAACCTGCCACCGAAAACCGAACCGAATATTTTTGGTTTTAAAAGTTCAAAACCGAAACTGAACCGAGCTGAAACCGAATCGAAAATTTGGCAACGATTTGGTCGGTTTTAGTTGGTTTGTTCAGTTCGTCGGTTTTTTGCACATCCCTAGTTTTAATCTATGACGTTCACTCCTAATGATAGTTCTTTATCATTAGACTAAGACACCAATTAATTTTTAATGTAGACAAAAATTAAATTTCAAATATTTTATATAATCATTAAAAACTTTACTAATGAACTTGATCCAAAAAGTTAAAACTTTTTAAAAGTAAAAAAAAGCACTTTATATAATTTTCCTCTAATAAAACATAAAACATAAAACAAAGACTCGATCGTCTGCGTACGCAAAACGCGCCCACTGGTTCCAAACACAGCCAACTCGTATTCACAATTTGAGTATTCTTACAGTTCAGCACGCCTATAATAAATACTCCCCAAACCATTACAGTTCAGTGTACCTATAATACTCCTCAAACCTTTAATCAAATCTTTAAAATTCAATTCAAATTGAACGCAATCATTTAATCATTTCTCTAACGGAAAAAATGGAAAACCGGCCAACGATTCTGGTGACCAACGACGACGGCATCGACGCGCCGGGACTTCAAGCACTGGTTCGAGTCCTCGTCTCCACGCAACGCTACAATGTCCAAGTCTGCGCTCCTGATTCGTGCGTTTACTATTACTATTACTATTACTATTACTTTTTTTTTTCTTTGTATGTGTCTATGTGTGTCTGAGACTGTTTGGTTATTGTATTCAGTTTATTCTTTCTGAGCAATCTGATTAGTTTAATTCTGGTTTTCATTTGATTTGATTTTCAACGGTCATATCAATTTTTTTAATTAGAAAAAAAAAATTCTGTGCTTTTGTAAACGATGGTAAGTGTTGTAATTAACGAGGGCTTTTGTGTCCGTTTTGCTATTTTGTTAACGTGCCTGTGTATTGTAATTCTGTTCACTTAGATCGGATTTATTTTTTTTATATTTTATGTTCGAGGTAGTTGAGACTTGAGATCATGGGCGAAAATAATGTGAAACCAGTTTTTATTTTATGATTTAATGGTTTCGATTATGGCTTGGTGCGATGGAAACTATCCAAGCCATAAGCTAGAATGTACGGACACTTCATTAAGGGTACCGTGCCCGTGTTATATATTATAATTTTTCAAAAATTGCTTGTGTCTTTGTGTCGTACTTGTATCCGTACCCGTGTCTGTATCCGTACATCCTAGGCGATAAGTTATATGTTCGAGTTAGAGAGTCAATCTCTCCAAAATTAGAGTAAGGTTGTCTACCAATCATCTTCCCGGAATTTACAAAAGTGAGAGCTTTGTGCATTGGTACAAGTACAACTTTTAATTTCTTTTGATCATGGCTGCTAAGCTATCTGATTTGCATGATATATATATATTGGATTGGCAAGCTACGGATGCACCCAAATGGATCTTGAATTGACTGATGTACAGGACCTACAGGTTGAGCTATTGCTCATCAGTGACTTGATTTGAATGTCTCCACACAGACGCATGTCTGCTTGTGTGTGTGTGCGTTCACGCATGTGTGATAGCGTTGTTTATTGATTGCAAAGAGCAGAAATTTGTTGTCTATTGACGTTAACATCCATTTGTATGATCCGAGTTGTCAATATAGAGTAGTGCGTGGTGTCTTACGGCCTTATTGTGCTACTTTCAGGGAAAAGTCAGCTGTTAGTCATTGTATTACTTGGCGTCACCCCCTTACTGTGAAACAAGTACATATTGATGGAGCAACAGCCTTTGCAGCTTCTGGTTTGTAGTATTTTCTGTTAATTCAAATTCGTTTACAACTGCCAGAATTTTGAAGTTTGAGCTTTTATTAATTGTCTCATTATAGCTAGCGGAATCTGCATTCTCCACTCAGTATTTAGAAGAACATATTGGATCAGTAGTAATTTTGTGATATAATATTGCTGTAAAGGGGTACAGCTATGTGATCATGTTTGGAGTACTCTCTTATTATGTGTAAGCTGAAAAGCATTTCTTTGTAGCCCTTCAGATATTTGTGAAAAGTCTCACAATAGGAACTGATTGAGTTCTTCCTAAACACAAGTATTATTTTTTGGAATTTTTAAAAATCTTCTTATGTTTATAACAAGAGAACAAGTGAAATTGAGGTTGTTGTAACTCGTAATGAAGGTAGGAGTGAATTAAGGAATACACACAATGTAATGTGTGTGTATAAAACAACTTTGGTTTTACTGTAATGACTGCCATATGCTTAGAGGCTAGAGAAGTGCACTTATGAATTCGCTCCCATTGATACCCATCTTTTAATAGATTAGTAGGGTGTGACACACTTAAAAGCAATTTTCTAAAAAATGACCAAACTTGGGGAGATCCTTGTGCTTTTTAAAGTATGTTTCAGTTAATAACCATATACATCCTTAGAGTGTAGCCATAAATTTTCTCTTTAGATGCAATTTTGATATCTGAAGGATATCCACCCCTTCATAGTGCTAATCAATAATTAATATCTTCAATTTATATTATTATTTCGTTCCTCAGATAGTTCCTAGTATTTATTTTTATTTTTTGATACAAGATTGAGGTTTTGCATATGATTTGCAGGAACTCCAGCTGACTGTGCTTCTTTGGGAATTTCCAAAGCACTCTTTCCTTCAATTGCTGATCTGGTAGATCTCTGGTTATAATGCATGGTTATGGAAGTTTTGTTGGTTGCATTGCTAGAGAGGACTAACTGATACTGTTTAATTGTATTGTGATGTTCCATCTGGCTAATTCTTTGAATGCCAATGAGCTTTAACTCAATTGGCACCTCCCCCCCTTGTAAGTGTTAGGTGGAGGGTGAGGTTGTTGGTTTAAAAAGCACTGGGCCTGCATGTGCAGCTTACCAATAAAAAAAATGTTTCCTTTTGGCTAATATCTTTGTATAGTGGGCCTCTCTCTCTAATTTCGTGAATGCCTCAATACAGAGCCGTTATGACTTATAATGACACTGCAATTACTGCTCTCAATTCAGATATTTTGCTTTAAAGTTTATTTGACTTCATTTTGTTGTCCAACTCTTCTGAGTTGAACAAATGTCTTGTGCAATCACTTGAGCAGGTTGCATTTGATTAGTTGTAGTTATTAAAGTTGTTTGATCTTTGCTATTTTTGCTAATGTTCTTCCCTTTTCTGCATGCAGGTAGTTAGTGGCATCAACATGGGTAGCAACTGTGGTTATCACATGTTAGTCTTCCTTTGTGCCTTCTCTTTGAAATTCTGACTGTGTGAATGCCCTTTTCTATTGTTCAAAATGGATATTTTTTCAAGAAGAAAAATTGAAAGAAAAGGAGGGGACAAGAAGCTTCCCCTTACTTTAAAGGGCCAAAAAATGAAACAAAAAGAATCTAAAAATAAAATCAGCCCTTTTTTTTTCTTAATATTTTCTGCTTTGGACTTTTAAAGGATTTGTGACAGAAGTTGGTTTATATTGTTAGAACCACATACTTATTTATCAAAAAAAATTGTTAGAACCACATACAGTTATTTCAAGGTTCTTTCAAACAATGACTTCTAAAAGTTAAAAAAAAAAAAGGTTCTTTCAAACTGTGTGGGTCTGTGCCATCAATACCCTTGGGAATAAAAAAAATCACAAGGAAACATGTCCTTCTAAACTGATTTAAGGAAATTTAGTGATTTTAGTATCATGAGAAGATGAGATCACTAGTACACCCATTATTGGAAACTTTCTTGTCTGCATTCTTAGTATCCCTGCTGGAGTTTTGTTAATACATTGTAATTTTCTTTCTTTGGGCAGCTAATGTTCATGTCTTTTTTGATTGTTTTGGAATTGCAGCATTTACTCTGGCACAGTAGCAGGTGCTCGAGAGGCCTTTTTCAATGATTTACCTTCTGTCTCTATATCATATGATTGGTATGTTAACATATATGTATGGCAATAGTCTAACATATACTAAAGATTTTGTTCAAAGTCAAATTTTTATACAATTTGTCATAGCATATTACCGGGGTTGAGGCAGGATATAATGAATGTGACAACAATGTCATGTTATGTTTCAGCCAAGAACTGTTTCAGCTATTTTACATTTCATCGTTAAATCTATCTTGCCATCATAATAAGGTTCCTTTTCTCCTACAAGTGATTTGCGTTCTTGATTTTCAGGGTTGGAGGTAAGAGTAGTGTAGATGACTATACGCTTGCTGCTGAGGCTTGTTTACCAATCATAAGTGCAATTCTGGCTGAGATCAGGAATCAGGCTTATCCTCAAAAATGTTTTTTGAACATAGATCTGCCAACAGATGTTGCTAATAATAAGGTAAACCCAAAACTACTTTTGAAGGTTTCAGTATTGAATGATAACTTAAAGAGAACTTTTACTTATAAAAAAAATTAAAGTTTAAGAGAATTTTTGAAGGTTTTACTAATCAATAATAAGGTATACTCAAACTAATTTTGAAGGTTTCACTATTGAATGATAAGTTTAGGAGAACATTTTCATTGCCATTGTCGTTCTGATAGGTCAGTTTTTACATTATGCAAGATAGAAGCATATCAAGAATGTTGAAGAAAAGAGTAATCAGTTCACCAAAAAAAAGAAAAAAGAAGAGTAATCTTATTATTCACTCTCCTGGAATGTCTTCAGTCAGTCTGATTATTTTAAATGAGTTGAAATTCTTCATAAGGTGATCACCCTACTTTTAATTTCCTGATGCAACTTCCAAATGAAGATATGCTCGTGGTTAAGTCATTTGGCCTGAAGATATGCTTGTGGTTGAGTCATTTGGCTTTGTGTGGTCAATTTGGAACTGATTCAACTGCAATTTCTTGTTTCATGATAAGAATGGTATTATCTCAGTTATGCAATGTGTGGTTGTAATGTTTGTCTCACGTGCCTCAAAAAGGGGTACAGGCTGACTAAGCAGGGTAAAAGTATATTTAGAATGGGATGGAAGCAAGTTACTTCTGACATGCAAGGAGGCAAAATGTTATCAACTATGACCATGGAGGCTAACTCAGAAGCATCAGCAGAAACTGAAACGTCAGCTACATTGCCAGACAATCTTTTGTTCAAGAGGGAAGTATGTCCCTCGCTTTATCCATCGCTCTTTATGTTGTGACTCATTGTTTAATTATTTTTCTAAGTTGATAATACTCTGATAGTCACAATATTCACCGAACTCTTTTGCATTTGCATTTGCTTGCCATTTACTGCTTGAAGGCAAACATGTATAGCTTTTCCCATTTCCATGTTGCTCAGAATCACTTTGTTATTAACATCCTGAAGCAAATTCAAAGTACAAAAAGCAAGCAACCCATGCTATAATAAATTAACCTCAATTTAGCCTCAATGCCCGAACCTATTTTACTTAAAAAAAAAATTAATCAAGTGGTTACCTATTTCACCAACATAGCCTACTTCAATAGACCGAGCCTTATAGACCTGCAAAGGTTGACTTCATCTGGATATTTCTAGTATTTACCACTTTCCCTAAATGAGTTGATCAGAATCTTACATTGATTATTTTAAATGATTTGAATTTGTCATTTAATTTTGGCTATGTTAAGTTCACATGTTGAACTTAAACTTTGGAGAAAATCATGAATCTTCCTCATCCTTAAGGGTGTTAACTTTTATGCGAAATTTGACAGTTATGCTGTAATTGTTATGGTCCGTTTGGATTTTTGTTGGGGGGGGGGGGGGGAGGGAGTTTTAATGTGTATGTTTTATGTGATAGTTTTAATGTGTATGTTTTTGGGGGTTAAAGGACACTTTTAAGTCTAAAGTTCTTAGCTTCCAATTTAAGGCTATAGACAACAGTGCTCAAGGTTCTATTTTGTAGAGGTTTTGCGAACAATAAATAATTATACATGATATGCACAAATTTTTCTCCTTAGGTTCTTAGATGTCAATGTTGTAAAATATATGATTTGTAAATAATTTAAAATATAATTTTATAGTCTAAAATAGAAAACTTTTAGTAAACAAGTGAGTTTGTAACCAAGTTTTTTTTATGAGACTTACTGCGTTTAAAATTTGTTTAAGCTTAAGTGATCTTAAATTCATATTTCATGTTCTAGAGCAATTCTTAAAGTGGATCTTATAGGGAATTTGCTGCTAATAGATCCTGCCCAAAGTCTTCCTTTCCTTGAGGCCTTCCGACTTTCTAAATTATGTCTTCTTACCTGCTTTATAAAGGATGACAACAACTTATAAGCATGTTATGTTTTCTCTTTAATTGGTGTTGAATTGTGTTATTTCACATTTGATTACGTTTCGATAGATTCTTATTGTTTAGCAAATTATTTATATATTTATATTTTTTAATAGATAGATAGTGGGGGGGAGGTGGGAATGTGGGAGTCGAACCACAGACATGGGGCACCACAAAGAAAGGAGGAAGCCACTTCAGAAATAGAACCCTTAAGATGCCTCCGAATAATTATATTCCAGAGGATTTGATTTCTTTGAAAGAAGTGAATGAGATTATGTTGGATGCCATAATAGATATTGCATACCTTTGTTTTTTGATTGGTAAATAAAAACTTTATTGAAAAAATTAAAAAAAAAAAAATACAAGAAGGAGAGAACAACTTCCTTGGTACAGAGGGGTGTACTGGAAAAGCAAAAGCCTACCCAAATTGGACACCTTGTTTATAGTAAAATAGATGATCCATAATCATTTCATCTAATGACTGATGCTTTTGAGTACAATATGATTGAAACTCTTAATTGTAACAAATTGGAGAATAAAACTTGATTGCAACATACTAATTATAAACATATAGGAAACTTGATTGTCATTTTTTTTTTTTTCTATTTGAGTTTTAAATGGATGTCTCTACTTTTCAATTGTTGTAGGTAAAGGGTGCCCATGTCGATGAGGAGGTCGATACAGACTACCAATATGTTCGAGAAGGATATGTGCGTAGATTTGATTTATGAAATTAATTTGTGTGATTTTTCTCCCCCACATTATTTTGCTTGATTAAAATCTCTATGTGGGCCATCACTAACTTGTTATCATGATTTTATTTCAGATTACTGTCACTCCTCTTGCTGCCCTGTCACGTGCAGACAGCGATTCCTATGCCTTCTTTCAAAATTGGCTACCGAGTGTGGCTGAACATGCTTCTACATCATCCTTGTGATGCCATTAAGGTCCGCCTTGTAGTAATTCACCACAGCCTCTTTAATTTTTCCTTAAAATTGAGTGAACAACATTATCACATTAACCATGTACTTGTTTGCTTGTCAAACTCCATAACACTTCAGTCATTGTATGGTTATGTAGGTTTCATGTTTGCTATTTATTTGATAGCTTAATTTACAACATATTGGTAGCAGCACCCAGACATACTTGTCCCATTCAGCTCAATCACTTTGTGCTGATTAAAACCGTATATGGCTATCAGGAATGCTGTGTTAGCACTTGAAATTAAAAGATAATACTCCATAGCTAAATATAGTATAGCTGTTTGCAAATATTTTGCTGAGTTACCAAATGTTAAGACATGTACTGATTAGTTTTTATTATTAGATTTAGACCAAAAATGATGAATTATCTAGAGGGCAATGGACTTCTGCTAATATCTTTCTTTCTTTGGATAAAAATGCAGAATTTTAAAAGGGCGCGGTAAAATTACTGCTCAAATAGTTCCTTTGGATTCTTCTTCCTGCAGATTGCCATTATTGCCAGGTTTTGCTTGTACTTGCCACATATGTCCCTACTGAGAACTTCTGAAAGTTTTTTTGAACCCAGCTTTGTATGATTAAGTGGCAAAAGCTCTTCTGTAAGCTATTATTTTCCTATTGATTACTTTGATAGCAACTATGGTCTTAACTTTTTTCCTAGAGACTTGGATGACAATTTGATTGTGATATAGCTATGATATCTGCCTGATGGTGATATAAAGTTATGAGTGTGGTCCTATTTTTATTTTTATTTTTAAAAGTTATAAGTGCGGCATATCTTTGAGATTGGTGTTCGTCGTACAAAATTTATTGACGTAGGACAAATTGGAGAATTTGTGTACGTGTGGTTGTGGCAGGTTAAGGTTTAGGAGGAACCAGAATACGCGATGCTAGAATATAAGAACGATCTCTCTGCTAGTTCAGGATAGGGTTTGCCAAAGTAATACAGTTGTGTTTAATTCTCCATGCCATAAGATGAGCACACAAGATTGTGAGCATGACAGACTTTTACCTAATCTAGCTTGACCACATAATGAAATATTGGAATTGCCAAGAGTCAAAAATTGAATCTGTCATCAACTATATGAAATTTAGTTATACAAGTATACAGTTTCTAGAATGGCACGTAATGACTTTTGAGGGCTTGTAGGTTGAATTTGCTTATAGCACAAAGAAATGGTTTAAAGAAAAACACTTCAATAAAATGTGAGTTACCGACTCTTTGGTGATTCCAAAAAGTTGCTAAACTGGTCCTTACAATAATAGACCTTAAAGAGTAGAACATTGTGCAAAGCATTTTGAAGTGAGTGAGAATGGCATGGATTTTCATAAAGCATAAAACAATAAAAACACGTTCGGTTCCTTTCGTCAGAAGTGGTCCGAGCAGGGATTACTTGTGGGGTGTTATACAAGTTTGAAAACTTGTAGCTAGACCAACATCAGCATCACCGACGTTTTTCAGGTCAAATATATCTTTTAAATCTTTATAATTTCATATGTTATACTATTGCTACAGGATATTGTAATTTGTAAGTTCATACATTATAGCATTATTATATGGTATATTCTCCCTCTTATAGCCAGGGATTTCATAACTTTGTCAAGACCTAATATTTCTTCAAGTATAGATCAAAATCTGATTTAGAGAGGATTTTGTATTTCCATATTTTTGATAATTTGATAGTTACATTGGGGAAGAGAAGATTTGAATCCCGGATATTTTTATTGAAAACACCTGAAATTGTCAACTAGTTAATCATACTAAATTTTATCAGTAGTACTTTAGTAGACAAAAACGAAATTAAATTTGCTCTTTTTTTTTTTATTGGTCTTCTATTTTTATTATATATTTATCTAAGGATTATGTGTCTAGTGTCTATTTGTTTATTTGAAAGGTATATTCATGAGATCCACATCTCTCATGAAGGACTGTTACACAAAGTTCTTTATTGTTTTCTATATTCTGCAATGAAAATGTTGAAAACTCGCTAACATAAAACGACATGACATTATTTTTTTAAATGAGAAAATCTTGTTAGTTGTCCCATCCATTTTTGTAGTTTTCACATGTCATCATCAAGAAAGTCTCCTATAATCTATTAAAAGAAGAAGCAAACTGCCACCACAACCACTGAAAACAGACGAAGCAACAATAAGAAACCCAGAGGACAAACTACCCCTTTTGCCAAATGCATCTAGAATTAGAGTTAGGTATATAGAACATGTGAAAGAAAAGGCTCTTTCAAATTAAAAGCCAAATAAAACGTTTCTATAAATATTGAAACTTGAGAGTACCATAATATACTAATATGTACCTCAGATGACAGGAGAGAAATTGAAGAAACCCAGAAGAACAAAAAAAGAAAAGACAGCTATTTATATGAGTATAAACCTCATAAATATCAAATATGTTTATGTACATAGCTGGACTTGACAGAAAAGGAAAATGCAAATCACTGGAACTTTCTCATATTCTGTCAACTGGTTGCATATGAGCACCATTTTTTGATGGCAAAGAAGTATTTGACTCCACTAGTATTGACCATAAGACATGCACATCTTCATAGGGGCAGGATTTGACATCCTCATACAAAATGTATATACCTCTTCCTGAAAACCCAAAACGAAATAATGTTAAATCTAGGGGGGGAATAAATGAAGAAATGTAGGAAAATATCCGAAAATGGGATTTTTTTTTTGATTGGAAAATGGGATTGTTTAAGAAGGCTATAACTCAGAAAAAATGAAGATTAAACAAACTGTAATTTGAGAAAGTGCGGTTTGAAACCAAGTTACCAAACAGAGAAATGTATCACAAAAAGATAAGCAAACTACAGAAAGCTTAGTACTTGTGTGTGGTGTGTGCATGAGAGAGGAAGTGATAGAGAGATGAAAGATGTAGTTCATGTGTTCCCGGAAATTCTATGGCAAAATGTATATAAAGCAGTTTGAAGTAGATGCAATTGGCTAATGAATGCATAGATGAGAACAGCATTGAAACCCTCTGTGATTGGTTTAAACTTTCTATAAGCATGAATTCAAATGAAAAGAAATTAGTATGACTTACTCTTTCTTTGAGCTGAGTGCATGCGAAACCACAGCTTCTTCAATGGAGAGATGAGGGATTGTAGCCAACCCATTTTGGAGAAATGGGTGCCTCACTCTCATGTAGGTGAAGTAATGGGAGGAATTTAAGACATGGGGTAACTTCAGGTATTGCTTAGACAAGGTTGAAGTTTATAGGTCACAGTATCTTATTAAGACATTTTACATTCCCTTATAAACTTATCAGGCGTATCTCATTTTGGTCTTTGGTGCAGTGTCTTTGTCAAGCCCTTTTTGCCTTGTAGCAGAAGAAGCCACCCCACCAATCAGCAGTACTTTTTACACTTCTACACTACAATACCCTTGTTATATATAGTAATAGTAACCCATTTTTTCACTTCAATGACTTATTTCTCAAGCCACATTTTGGTGATTTTACACCCTTATTAATATTTGTTTTTGGACTGGCAACACTCGTGGGGTTCTTTCTTTTCTATTTTTAGTATTTTGGGTTTCCAATAGGACAGGAGTGTCCTACAAGTATCTCATTCCTCTTAGTCCACCTGTCCCATTTGTGTGCCTTAAAAGTGTTACTGTCAGATTTAGCTTGCTGACTCAGGCATTGGTTCACGCATGAATTGGTGTGTCATGTCTTTTCTTATCGATATTTTATTTAAGTTTGTGAGCTCGGAAGTGAATTCCATTTTTTTTGCTACCATTTTTTTAATAAGTAACGAATTGCAAGGTACTGCCTGTTTTCTTGAACAAATTGGAGCATTTGCCATGATTTCAATATTGAAAAAGTGCGGAGAAATGTTGGTGAACTAATATAACAACACCAAAATATAGAATTTTCCCTGAGGAATTATGTCTTATATGTGATTTTTCTTTTTTCTTTTGGTGGGCATTACACAAAATAAAGTGTATTATATTGAATGGAGCATATATTAACCCTCATACTACACTACAAATTAAAACAAACGAAAAAATAATAATAATAAAACTTGGCAAACCTAAAGATTGTTATCAGTTATTCCTTTGCTGCTTCATTTGCAATTCTATCAATTTTAGATTAACAATATTTCTATTCTTCCTTTATTTTTCATCACTTCTAAACATTTTTTAAAGACAATGGTGGGTCTAGCAAAAAAATTAGATTTGTTTAAACACTGGAAACTAATTAGTGCTAGAATGAATTATGAATATAAGATTTTAGTAGTAGGTTCTACAAAAAAAAAAATCAAGGAAAATCTTCTGCGACCACTTTTATTCATCGTGAAATTTATAGTATTATTGTCAATATTTTGTACAAATATTCCATGATTAATTAACCACTTGATCTCAGTACTTTTCCCATTTTTTTAACAAAAAAATCATAATGTCATATGAGGTCGTGAAAATGTGACTTATATCACAGAAAATTTGCGAAAATGGCAAATTGTATATGGAAAATCTATGCCTTTAATGAAGTATAAACTTAACATCCCAATCAAAGATGGTTAGGATCAAACTATCTATCCCATTCACAAAACTACCACTATCTGTTGACCAGTTGAAACTTGAAACTCTGTTTTTCTAATTTTATAGTACTATCAAGTATTATCTTGGTTAAAATTTTATATGAGGGTGAGCCATGCCTTTTCTATGCTAGTATGCCGACACGTGATTATGATGTATCTCTAGTTCCACCACTTCTGCAAGGGCCTTCTTTGTGGGTAAGAGCACTTACATTAAACTCAATACATCAAATGTTTAGCCAAAAAAATAACCAAACTCACAAAATCACTATTGCATCAGCCTAAATAAACCCTCCACCAAACTAATTTATGTACAGTAGTCAATACAAATATTGAGCCACTATTGGAAAAAACGGGCATTTGTCTCTAATTTACAAACTATGCAGCAAGATATCCCTATTTTGAAGCTATTTAACAAAATGTCATTGTTTGAAACTCGACATTATCAATGTTGAGTTCTATGCATATTTTTCCACTTAAAATTTTTTGAAAATCTAAGTGAAATTCGACATTTATATACATGTAACTTGATTTTGAGGATATCAAATTTTACACAGAACTCTATTTTGTTAAAATTGAGTTTAAAAAACAGAGACATTTTGTTAAATAATTTTAAAATATGTGCATTTTACTACATAGTTTGTAAATTAAGGGCAATTGCCCATTTTCCCGTCACTATTCACCTACAGAAATCTTAATATAAATTTATCTCTCCCTCTGTCACTCTCTTTCTTTCATTCTGGTAGAGCTCTCTCCTCAAAAATTAATAATTAAGTAAAACAATGATAGAGTAAAGTAGTAAAAGTGTGATTTTTAGACGAGATTTGACTAAAATTATCTTGAGACTGCCGCTGATGTGAATGCTAACGCTTCATTAGCAATCAACCAGGCAAACGTTTTTTTTTTTTGTGGGGTTAAATTAATTTTTTTAAGGAATGTTTCATTTAAACATGAACTTTCAAAATATTTTATTTATATGGTTTGAATATAACTATATGAAACTATACGGTTCAAACAAAATAAGTTTAAAAACTTTTGAGTTTTAAATGAAACATTCTGAAAAAATATTACTCTTTGAAAATGAAACATTTTGAAAATTTAAGATTTCAATTAACCATACCTAAATCTCTAAGGTTTCAAAAGTAATTTATTTATTTTTAAACATGAAATGATTTCAATCTAAGACGTTTATTTTATGATAATTATTCTTTATTGTCTAGTCAAGACATTAATTGATTTTTAGTATAAGTGGGTTCTAACATGAAATCTCTTATTGAAAAAAAAAAAAACTTACCAACTCCTTTTGATTGGTGGATTTGTTTTGGGCGACAATGTGATTCTGCAAAACAAGAATTGGTCCAAGGTTCATGTGGTTTTGGGGAGGGGAATTGGGTCAAGCTATCAACCCACTTATTAGAACAAGGTCCAGCCCAGCCCACCCACAACCCGCAGGTCCCGCCCACCTTTCTCAGATTAGTATAAGTGAGCCCAATTGCATGGGTAGGCCCAACACATAATGAAGTTTATATATTGTGAAAATTACACCATCTAAAGTTTGGATCATTTTATTTTATCTTTTTTTTTGGAATTTTGTCCCTAACATTAGATCACACTTTCAACCTCTTCTTTTTGTACATGTCCGTTAAAAGCCAGCGAGGCAATAATAACCATGTGAAAGGTCTACGAATAGTGATGTTCTTAGCAAATCTGTGAAGTGAACAAATGTAAGAATTTTATTATATATATTTAATTTCCATACCATTGTTTAAGTAATTTTATTTTCCTCCAGTATTTTTATTTAGATTTGTTTGAATTATTCGTGTTTATTGGAATAGCAAAATAATTACTAAGAAGAGAAAAAATAATTACATTTTTTCTTGATTTTGGTTGTTAATTAATAAATTATAAAAATTTTGCGCATAATGCATTTGTTCTTGTGGATTTATGCTCCCTCTGTTTTGAAGTAAAATATTAACAAATGTAAAATTTTTAACAAGTAAAATTTTTTACAGTAAAATATTTTCAGTAAAACATTTTTAAGTGTTTGGATTGTCCTAGACACTTGAAAATGCAAGCACAAATCAGCCACCACCAATCACCACTGGGTGCAAGCACAAACCACCAACAACAATACCAAATCTAGATTGTGAAGAAGGAAAATAAAAGGTCATTATTGCCGTTGCCACCAACCGGCCATCATCAACACTGGAACCCACCCCCAACACCATACCCAGCCGCCAAACTCAAAACAAACCCCAGCAAAACCATACCCATACTCACACCCAGCCACCACAACAAACCATTGATCACCCAACACCATACCCAGCCACCAAATCAAAACAAAACCCAGCTACCCATACCAAAACTAAACCTACCTACCAAACTCAAAACCAAACCCACTACCGACAACCCACCTATCTATATTTGAGAGATGCGGCCTGTAAGATGTTAGGAACATGAGGAAGAGTGTAAAAGGGAGGAGAGAGAGACAACAACCCAGATTGATGATTGACACCGCACTTACTACCGCAACCTCTATGCTGGAGATATCGATCGCCTCATTGCTCACCAATAGGAGTCCTAATGGATTGCCAGAGAGAAAAGAAGAAAGATGAGGGAGAACTTGAGAGTGAGAAGGTATAGTAGTTGTGAGAGAGGGAGAGCAAAAACTAAGAGGGTTTGAGTTGTGAGGAAGTGAAAGTATCGGGTAAGAGAGAGGTAGGAATGGCAATTTAGATCCGCCCCGCGGATACTCAGCCTAGCCCGACCCTAATGGGCAGGATTTTACCCGGCCCGATAAAGAATAGGGTCGGGTATGGGTTTAAAAAAAAAACCCGAAGCGGGTTCGGGTCGGGTCCGGGTTTTATAAAAAAATCCGAAACTCGACTTGAAACCCGCCTCGAATAAAAACCCAGTTATGTTAAATTACTAAACCCCCCCTTATATATATATAAGGCTCAACGCGACTTACGCAGGGCAACATACCCACTTAAGGGCGCCGTATTTAATCCCAATACCGTTATGGGCGTAAAGGAACCCTGCCTGGGCCGCCCTCAGCACCGCCTTTAGAGCATGACATGCCGAGGTAAGGATCAAACCTGGTACCGCACAATTACACGCTTAAAGCGCCGGCCATACAAGAGCCGTTCCTTACTCCTCGTCCGGAGCGTGAGAACTCTGGCCACGGAGAACTTCCGGTAATTGGCTGGTGGAAACTTTAGGGATATTCCAATCTCCTATGTCTAGATCTAGATCGGATAGCTCATAAGACTCCGAATTAATTGCTCCTACGTCTGCTGGGATATCAGGAATGGATGTGGGTTGAGAACATCTACTGCTGGTGGAAGAGAAACTTCTAAACAACTTATTCATGATTCTGAGGTTACAAGTTTGAATTAACAATTACAACCTAGTTATCTTTTATCCTCAAACTTCTGGATCTAACCTTTAGATCTGAAGCAAAAAATATACAACTATGGGATAGACACCTGATCTGTGAACTCCTTTCCGCCGGACTCTCCTCCAAAATGGGGACCACCCTAACACGCCTTCTCTCGGCTTCAACGGGCTGACCAAACCAAACCTAGGAAGATTTTCGGCCTCTTTAAAGAACAGAGAACACCACAGACTTTGGTAACAAATCTCACGGGTATATAAATCTGCAACAATCTTTAGGGCTAAACACAGTAATAGGAAGAATAGAGATAACAGGGAAGCAAAGGTTAATCTGAACAAATAATCACAGAATAACGAATAAAGTGGTTAGAAGGAGGCTCAGCCTACCATTTGCAGATGTAATAGAAAATGATGAAATAATAGCAGACGAAGAAATAAATAAAAGGGAACGGAAGAGTTATCAAGAAATAGATGTAAAACAAAATATGGGGTATGGGAGATATATCCATGAAAATAATTCAAAATAATTATAATGCCAAAAATAAGCTGGATAACTATGGCGGCAGTAAGCCGACCAACTTGATTAGACAATAAACAGTAACTTACAATCCGACCGGGCCAAACTTGGCTCTGATACCATAAGGGGGTAAGTTACAGGCTAAGGCCGGTTGGGGCCATGTGCGGAAGATAAAATATAAATGATACAAATGAAAGCCGACTGAGGCTATTTGATTACAATGACTGAGTCACTGGCTAACTGAAAATTAAACTCTTGGCTAGAAGAGGAGGGAATTTTGGAGTTGCTGAAATTTCTCCTAAAATTGGACCTCTGAGGTATTCTGGAGCTATTCCTAGAATTGGACCTGCTTCAGAATGGAGGAATGGCTTCCTTAAATAGGCTGGAGGAGGCCTTGGATGCTGCTGGATGATTGCTGAAAATCCGGAGAGTAAATTGCTTTTACTGAGGTGAAAGTTAATTCCACCGAAAGCAACAAGTGTCTCTTGATGATCGTGCGTGAACAAGAAACTTTCACCGTTCATGCCATCCAAGTGATTTGTCCCCTTGCTTTTCCTGGATTCGGTCACTGTTGAAATAGTAACCCGTCGGGGAATCTGCCGGGTGCGGGTACGTTCTTGATGCGGGTGCACTGCTCATATTGGTGGTGCCGATTTTGAATAGTAACCGGGACTCGGGGTTTTTATCCCCGAGTTGCTTTGACAGATGTTTGCCAAGATTCAGTGAGCATCTGATGGATATCCATCATAAGGATCCCATGGGGAATCGTTATCACAATCGTGCTCATGACATCTGGCGTAATTATTGCAAAGTCCGCAGTAGAGGAGAGGATCTTTTTCTCTGTACAGGAACTCTCTGGGGTTACTAGGACCAAGTCTTTTTAGGTTTCTGATGGCTGAGTCGTATGGACGTTTTCCAAAAACATAGATTCTGTCTGTAGAACCTATAAAATGGTAATCCTTCCATAGATCCTGGCTGATGTCTAGAATGTGGTTGTTGAAATAATTTCTCCATCGTTCTGCTAGAGCATCAGGATATTTATAGGAAACATATGTGTTCCCTTCATACCAAGGGCCTTGATAAGTGAAACCATTAATGAGGACAAGATGCTTCGAAGGATGGACGTCCATCCAATTGTTTTTGTCCCATTCTGGCAAAGTGCTCCAACATCTGATAGTAACTGTAGGGCTGTTGATTTGCCTAACAGCATTTTGGATGATCTGGGGTAACTTGCTGATTTGGCCATGATTTGTGAGCTTAATGAGCCTGATAAATCCGGATTCAAACATTTGTGAGAGCCAATCAGGATCTCTTTCTTCTTCTTCTGACCCATCATCATAGTTGACCAAAAGTCCCGGGAAGGGATGCTTGTTTTCATATACTCTGGAGCTGGTTCCAAAGTATTCTTCCCATTTGGCTTGCATGATATAATTATCAATATCATCTGAATCATCTGGATTAGGGATAGAGAATGTTACTAACATTTGGAAATGTTTGAACCAACGATTCAGAGATTTGTTCATTGCCTTGCTATTCAGAATACGGTTTTGTAAATCTGCTGGCAAGTTGGCTGTGGCACTTCTTAGGGTCGTTCTAGTCTTAAGACTGAACTTAGCATAATCAGTACTCATAATAGTCGTCTTATCCATTGAATGGACATCCTCTTTGCCAAAGAGTTGACTAGGTAAAAATAGCTCTTTTGCCTCAAGGTTTACCAAGTGGATTTCTATGGTGTTGAGGGTTTTTTGGAAAAGCTCATTGCTATTTTGGGTAAAGGCCATTTGAAGGTTATCAAGGATAAGCTTAATGGAGGCTGGTAAATCTATATGGGCTCCATTTTTGGAATGGTATTTCCTGGATAAGGCTTCCTGTAAAACACTGGCCATATTACTACTGGAATATGTCACCGTTGGAGGGACAAATTCCTGAAGGGATGTTGCTCCTCTATGGCTGGTAGAGGATGCGCCTTCATGCTTTACAAAAGACTGTCCCGCTGGTAGTCTTTTGTCTTGAGGATAGTCCCTTGCGGGTGCTTTCCCCTTGCCCTTCTTCTCTGCTGAAGAAGTCATCTTCCACTTACTAGTGGTATTAAATATTGCTTTCTCTTTATCCTGCGAAGAAAGGTTTGGATCATTTGAGATTTTCAAATAATTGCTAAAACCCTTTTTGCTTTTAAAACTGATGGATGCAGGGATGCAAATGTTTTTATGATGAATGCATGATGACAATTGATTGGAGTCAAAAAGATGATCAATTGTTTTGGCTGAATCAAGATGCTGGGCTTGATTATGAGATGGAAGGATGGTGATAGCACTGAGAGTTTTTGATATAGAAGCTTTTTGGAGGGAGCAAACTTCCCAAGGTTCTGGGCTTCTCATAAACTCAAATTTGACAGTCTGACCAAAAGGATGGGCTGTGATTCCTTCAGTATCAGTGATGAAAGGATATAACAAACACAAGAAAGGGTTTCCTAGGATGACTCTATCTGTCATGTTTTTGACAAGGACAAATTTTGTCATAAAGGATATGCCACCTTGGCAAACCTCAGCTTGTGGGATATTGAAATCAATTTGCATTCTCTCGCCACTTGCGGAAGTTAATCTCTCCTTAGACCTTTTAAAGTATTTGGAGGGAATGATGCCTTCTTGAATGCAATTAAGATCAGCACCTGAATCTATTAAGGCTATGACCTCAAATTCGAAATCATTGCTAATGACAATCCCGACTTTGGAATGCCATTTATGGAAGTTAATCCTACCGATGGTTTCTAAGAACAAACCTTTGCTGGGTTCCCGGATAAGGTCGTCAGGGTTAACCGTTTGATCAACTTCTTCATCCGAGGGATTTTCCTCATTGCTTTGATGAGAAGTGCTTTCCAAGCTTGGATCCTTCGATTAAGGAGATCATAATCGACCCTAAGAATGGTTAATTCTTGCTTTAGGATTTTGACTTCTGATTTGGTTTCCTTAATTTCTTTCCTCAAGGTCGTTGACTGTAACTTCCTTCTTGGAATTGGGTAAACCCGTTGTAAATTTGCTCTAAATCTACCTTAGGTTGCCTGGGATTTTAAGGGCGTGTGCTTGCCGGTTTCCTTAATTAAGGTCTCGATGGAAAAGGGTAAGCTTTTGAGCTTTGATGACAGGATCTTCTATAGCCTCTATGGCGAGGTCTAAAAGAAGTTCTTCTTGCCTGTTCAACACATTGATGGTTTTGTTCCTACAACAACCATCTTTGCATGGTGTGGGTTCATCCGGCCACTGAGGTACCGGGTACTAGAGGAGTCAGAGGATGACCTGTATATCTGCCTAAGCTCACTGTCACTAGCACTGCTGAATGACTCGCTGTCAGAGCGGTCAAGTTCTAGTAACTTGAAGATCTCATTTTTGCTGGGTTGGTCACTAATGAGGGTGTTGATAAGGGATTTGGCTTTAGCTCTACACTCACTCTTGAAATGACCTTTCTTTCCACAATTGTAGCATTTGCCAGATGCTTGTGGAATGAATTCCTTGGATTTTCCTTTCTTATAGAAATCATCAGTCTTGTACTTCTGTTTTCTATAATACTTGGGTGCTTTCTTCCTATAGGGTTTCTCAAAGGATTTCTTTCCTTTGTGCTTGGACTTCCTCTTGGAAGGTTTGACTGGGGGTAAGCCATACTGTGTACAGAAATGTCCTATTTCGTACTTGGCTTTGTTCTTGTTGATATGGCTTTGGATTTTGAGATCCCTGCACATTTTCATTCCTCCACTTCGAATGGTGCTAGAGATGTCTCCATAGGTTAGGTTATCATAATCTATGACACCTAAGGGGCTGCAAAGGGTTTCTTTAACCTTTTGACTGAAGAGAGTTGGTAATCCATTAATAAATTTCTCCTTCCAAAATGGAGAATTACAATCTCTTCTGTGCATGACCCTAGTGGTAAAGACGTCTTCATACCACTTGTAATCTCCTAGGGTTTTACACCTGAGGTTACTCAACTGCTCATAAATCCTAGCTGTGATATTGCTGGGTTTTCCTATGAAGTGTTTCATGATTGTATAAATCAGGGTATTGACACCGTCAGGAATTCCTTGTTCTATTTCATTGATGATGGGGTTTCCTTCCTCATCCTTCTGGATGGCGTACTTGATGTCTTCTTTAGACACTTCAGTAAGGCAATTGTTCCACCATTGCTGGAGTTTGCCGGTAAATCCTAATGCCATCATTTCAATGACTTCTTTATGTTGACGGCATTCTTCCAGGGAGTTGTTGGCTACCATAGTCATATGCGTCGGATTTTGTTTAGGATTTCCCGTTTCCGATAAACCATCTATGTTCCATTCATAGAGTCTACCAGAAGATACCGAGAATTGGTTGCTAACATTTCTTTCCTCATACCGGAGGTCAGGGGGTGAAGATCTTGGATACCAATTCTTGGGTGAGCTGGTTGGATCGGGATGGTAAAGCCGTTTTACATCTAAATCCTGAAACTGGTTTTCTAGTTGTTCCATCTCCTGGTCGAGGTTTGGCTAGAACTCATGAGGCCGATTGGATATCTAGAACATTCATTGATGAAGGGGTGGCTTGGTTCCTTCTTAACTAGTTCTTCTAGCTTCGGGCCACTATCTCTAAGGTCGTCTTGTCCTTAGGATAACTAAGGTTGGTGTGTCCGGTTGTGGGTAACTTGACTAAGGGCTTTTCTAAGGTTTGGATCGGCTTACTCAAGTTCCCGGTTGGAGGATAACCTTGTTTTCGATCCTATCTTCTATTCTGTCAAGCTGTTTTCCTATGACATTTAGACACTGGTTGGTATAGTTGTTTTGCTCAATAACCTTGTCAACAGGCTGATGTCTATCTATGGTGGCTTTGAAGGGAGAGGCTATTATCTCTGTCCTTCGATGGTTGAAGGTTATGGCTTCTAGAGGTGGATGACTAGACCTTACAATTTCTTTGGTTGCATTGGGTCCTTCTATGGTCCAGGCTCTGGTGAGGACACAAAACTTGGTGCGGCCAAAATACCTTTCGAAGTATAAGAAAAAGGGGACATTACGGGATATTTCCCTCATGAATGCCGTCCATGCTTCAAATACTTTTTCTTTTGATCTCTCGGTATAATTGGCTTTGTAGGCTTCTCTTTAGTCCTGCTTTTCCTGGGAACTAAACTCCTTTCCTAATTCTTCTAGGTCAGAACGAATTCTCCGTTTAACACTAAGATATTCAGAGATTCCTCTTGCTCGATCCGGAGGCCGTTCCATACCGCTGCATGGGATGGGGATTGCTCATGATCGTCTTCCTCATTGACAATCGAATCCCGTTTTGGTCGTGTAGCAAGGTGTGGTGAGTTGGGAATTGGTTCTAACTCCCCGAAGCTGAACACCTAAATCTCTTCTAGACCTAGGAAAAGGTGATCCTAAAGGTCCGGTTGAGCTACACGGGATGCAGATCTATCTCTAAGGTAGATAGGTGACCGCCATGGGGCTGCCGTAGATCGATTGGAGATCTAAACCGGGATGTGTCCAAAGGTTGCCTACACTCATAGTCTAGAGGAGTGCTAAGCCTAGATCTCTTCGAAACTTAACCTAACCGTGCCATCGGCTAGTTGTTGGACAAATTCTAGATCTGGATTCTCGGGCCGGGTTTTGGATCCGTAGAGCATGATTTTCATTTTCTAACATCCAATTGGCCGGGAAAGTAATTTCAGTACCATTTGAGGGTTCTCGGGAACCTTAACTTTGGCGCTAGTAAGTGGTCTGGATGAGGGTTGTCTCACCCTTTTGCCTCCGATCAAGTGCTCCGACATTCATGTTCGTTCTCATGCACTTGTAGTAAACTCTATATATCAAGGCGATCTGACTAGTTCCCTGTGTCATAAGGGTTCCATGGGTCTTGATATTGAGTGTGAGGGCTTTGATAACTGTACTGTCATGGAGAAAGATGCTGAAATCTGGGAAACAGTTAAAATGAATGGGTCCGTTACTAAGACTGGTTTCTATGGTTCCTAGGAGGCTGTCATCAAATCTGACGTGACGAGCATCTCTAAGGGCCATGAGGATTGAGCTGTTCAAACCTCTTCTGGTGAGTGGTTTCACTCCTATTTGGACTAATCCTATGTGAAGGAAGTTATGTCCTTTGTCTTTATGACTCTGGATAGCTGAAGGGGATAACAAGTAGCACGTTTCGTACTCCTTGTTGATTCCATAGACTTGTTCTATGGTCTTGACATGGTAGTCTGTTCTGAAAGCTGTTTTCAAAGACCATGAAGACTTATAGGATTGGCTGGTGGAAACTTTAGGGATATTCCAATCTCCTATGTCTAGATCTAGATCGGATAGCTCATAAGACTCCGAATTAATTGCTCCTACGTCTGCTGGGATATCAGGAATGGATGTGGGTTGAGAACATCTATCACGGTGGAAGAGAAACTTCTAAACAACTTATTCATGATTCTGGGGTTACAAGTTTAAATCAACAATCACAACCTAGTCACCTTTTATCTTCAAACTTCTGGATCTAACCTTTAGAAAAGAAGCAAAAGTATACAACTATGGGATAGACACCTGATCTGTGAACTCCTTTCCGCCGGACTCTCCTCCAAAATGGGGACCACCCTAACACGCCTTCTCTCGGCTTCAACGGGCTGACCAAACCAAACCTAGGAAGATTTTCGGCCTCTTTAAAGAACAGAGAACACCACAGACTTTGGTAACAAATCTCACGGGTATATAAATCTGCAACAATCTTTAGGGCTAAACACAGTAATAGGAAGAATAGAGATAACAGGGAAGCAAAGGTTAATTTGAACAAATAATCACAGAATAATGAATAAAGTGGTTAGAAGGAGGCTCAGCCTACCATTTGCAGATGTAATAGAAAATGATGAAATAATAGCAGACGAAGAAATAAATAAAAGGGAACGGAAGAGTTATCAAGAAATAGATGTAAAACGAAATATGGGGTATGGGAGATATATCCATGAAAATAATTCAAAATAATTATAATGCCAAAAATAAGCTGGATAACTATGGCGGCAGTGCCGACCAACTTGATTATATGATAAACAGTAACTTACAATCCGACCGGGCCAAACTTGGCTCTGATACCATAAGGGGGGAAGTTACAGGCTAAGGCCGGTTGAGGCCAGTGTGCGGAAGATAAAAATATAAATGATACAGATGAAAGCCGACTGAGGCTATTTGATTACAATGACTGAGTCACTGGCTAACTGAAAATTAAACTCTTGGCTAGAAGAGGAGGGAATTTTGGAGTTGCTGAAATTTCTCCTAAAATTGGACCTCTGAGGTATTCTGGAGCTATTCCTAGAATTGGACCTGCTTCAGAATGGAGGAATGGCTTCCTTAAATAGGCTGGAGGAGGCCTTGGATGCTGCTGGATGATTGCTGAAAATCCGGAGAGTAAATTGCTTTTACTGAGGTGAAAGTTAATTCCACCGAAAGCAACAGTGTCTCTTGATGATTGTGTCTGTGAACAGTAAAACTTTCACTGTTCATGCTACAGTGATTTGTCCCCTTGCTTTTCTGGATTCGGTCACTGTTGAAATAGTAACCTGTCGGGGAATCTGCTGGGTGCGGGTACTGTTCTTGATGCGGGTACTGTTCATATCAGTGGCTGGTGCTGATTTTGAATAGTAACCGGACTGGGGTTTTTATCCTGAGTTGCTTTGACAGGATGTTTCAGTCAGTATCAGGAGCATCTGATGGATATCCATCATAAGGATCCCATGGGGAATCGTTATCACAATCGTGCTCATGACATCTGGCGTAATTATTGCAAAGTCCGCAGTAGAGGAGAGGATCTTTTTCTCTGTACAGGAACTCTCTGGGGTTACTAGGACCAAGTCTTTTTAGGTTTCTGATGGCTGAGTCGTATGGACGTTTTCCAAAAACATAGATTCTGTCTGTAGAACCTATAAAATGGTAATCCTTCCATAGATCCTGGCTGATGTCTAGAATGTGGTTGTTGAAATAATTTCTCCATCGTTCTGCTAGAGCATCAGGATATTTATAGGAAACATATGTGTTCCCTTCATACCAAGGGCCTTGATAAGTGAAACCATTAATGAGGACAAGATGCTTCGAAGGATGGACGTCCATCCAATTGTTTTTGTCCCATTCTGGCAAAGTGCTCCAACATCTGATAGTAACTGTAGGGCTGTTGATTTGCCTAACAGCATTTTGGATGATCTGGGGTAACTTGCTGATTTGGCCATGATTTGTGAGCTTAATGAGCCTGATAAATCCGGATTCAAACATTTGTGAGAGCCAATCAGGATCTCTTTCTTCTTCTTCTGACCCATCATCATAGTTGACCAAAAGTCCCGGGAAGGGATGCTTGTTTTCATATACTCTGGAGCTGGTTCCAAAGTATTCTTCCCATTTGGCTTGCATGATATAATTATCAATATCATCTGAATCATCTGGATTAGGGATAGAGAATGTTACTAACATTTGGAAATGTTTGAACCAACGATTCAGAGATTTGTTCATTGCCTTGCTATTCAGAATACGGTTTTGTAAATCTGCTGGCAAGTTGGCTGTGGCACTTCTTAGGGTCGTTCTAGTCTTAAGACTGAACTTAGCATAATCAGTACTCATAATAGTCGTCTTATCCATTGAATGGACATCCTCTTTGCCAAAGAGTTGACTAGGTAAAAATAGCTCTTATGAGCTATCCGATCTAGATCTAGACATAGGAGATTGGAATATCCCTAAAGTTTCCACCAGCCAATTCTATAAGTCTTCATGGTCTTTGAAAACAGCTTTCAGAACAGACTACCATGTCAAGACCATAGAACAAGTCTATGGAATCAACAAGGAGTACGAAACGTGCTACTTGTTATCACCCTCAGCTATCCAGAGTCATAAAGACAAAGGACATAACTTCCTTCACATAGGATTAGTCCAAATAGGAGTGAAACCACTCACCAGAAGAGGTTTGAACAGCTCAATGGGGCTGCTGTAGATCGATTGGAGATCTAAACCGGGATGTGTCCAAAGGTTGCCTACACTCATAGTCTAGAGGAGTGCTAAGCCTAGATCTGTCGAAACTTAACCTAACCGTGCCATCGGCTAGTTGTTGGACAAATTCTAGATCTGGATTCTGGGCTGGGTTTTGGATCTGTAGAGCATGATTTTCATTTTCTAACATCCAATTGGCTGGGAAAGTAATTTCAGACCATTTGAGGGTTCTGGGAACCTTAACTTTGGCGCTAGGGTCAGTGGTCTGGATGGAAGATAAATAAGTCTATATATATATATATATCATTGAGTATTTGAGATTTGTAACCCTAACTCCCTAAATGGCTTGAATGGGCTTGAATCTAGGAAAGAAATTTAATGGGCTTCAAATTTTTTTTTTTTGTTGGGCTAGATTTGGGCCCAAGAAGATAAACAGGGCCCGCGGGGCCCGTGGAGCCCGGCAGGGCGGGTATGGGCCTAGGGAAAAAAACCCAATTAATAACCGGGTCGGGTCCGGATTCCGGGTCTTGGCCCGCGGGTCGGGCCTGGGTATGTAAAAACCCGGCCCGAACCCGACCCGTTGCCATTCCTAGAGGGAGGAGAGCAAATGTAAAATGTTTTACCAAAATTTTAAGTGTAAAATACTTTACACAAATTTTCCTAGGTTGATTTGGTTGACTGAAAATATTTTACTTTTGACTAAATATTTTACTGTAAAACATACATGGTAAAATGGGAAAATATTTTCCTGAAAATATTTTACATCGAAACAAACGGAGCTTTAATATCCTCATTTAGTACAGATAAGAACAATAATGTGTAAATAATTTTATTTATTTATGGGAATGTAAATGCATTTTTTTTTAGAGTTTCAACCTATGACGTTCACTCTCGATGATAACTCTTTATCATCAGACCAAGACATTAATCGGTTTATTCAACCATCAGAGACTTTACCAGTTAAGCTAACTGGAACCTACGAAATGTAAATTCTTTTAAAATAACAACAATGACAAAGCTTTAGTACTAAATTTTTTGACATTGGCTATGAATTCTTAATAAATTAGTCAAGATTGGCCACATTTATTATTTTCCTCTAATCTTTTTTTGATAAACTAAGATTATATTAATTTAAAGAAATAAAGTTCGAGTAGAGCCTCTCAAAGTACATCCCAATGGCATCAAAATATAAATGCATAACAATGTTTGAAACCAGACAATCATAGCTGTAAGGTTGAATTTATTCAACCATGTGTTGACTTTATTTCGTGCCAAATTTACTTAGAATTTAGTAATTAGATACCCTATATTTAGGTGGGAATCGTGTAAGGGTTGTGTATGAGAGAGTGTGAAGAATTCAAGTGTGTGTGCGCATTCAAGAGCATTCTAGCGACTGGAACTCGCGAGTGATGACTCGCCAGAAGTGCTACATGTGTGAAGCATGCAGGAAGTTGAAGGGTCATGACATCTGGAGCACTACAAGACAAAAAGTACAGTCTGGCCAGTTAGTTATTTGGCGACTAGAACTCGCGACTTGTCCCAGTTGCGAGTGAGTCGCTAGAACACCCTGTTTTGCAGAAAAATGACTTTTCACATTCCCTCACATATCCTACTATAAATATCCTTATACCCACGAAATGTAGAGAGCTTCCAAAAAGAATTTTGAGAGAGAAATCCTAGAGCAAAACAAGATTGACTCATCCACAATCGTATACATTTGATTCTCCAAATTCTTTTACTCTCACCCTCTTCATTGACATACCTTTGAGATGATCTTTTGCCAAATCCTTATCTCACCATACTTATACCAGTGAGAAGGGTATTTGGTGCTTGGGAAGTAGTTCAGAAAGGACCTATTCATTTGGTTGATGCAATGAACTTATTGTGGGATCTGGAAAACTAGAGAAGACAAGGTTAGACTCAACTTTGTTGGAGCAAGAAGCTTGGAGGGCTTAGGTGCATCGGGTTAAATAAGCTTGGAGGGTCCATTGCTATTCATGTATTCCAACTGATTTTCTAGTGGATCATTTTACCGTTTAGAGGGAGGTAGAGAGGTTTTTCGCCGAATTTTTCGGTTTTCTCTTCAATAATACGTGCCGGTATTATCTTGTATTTGCTTCTCTCTAACCCTTACTCTTTGCCTTTAATTACTACTATGTTGTGTTTTAATTATGGCTTAGAGTAGTTTGTTTGTTTGGGTATAGCTTGTACTTATCATTCCGAATATATATTGTTTGAGTATAAGCTTGTGTTGGTTATTTTAAAATTGAGAATCTAAACATTCACTAATGTTTTACACATCAAGTGAACTTTCAAAAGCTAGTAAAATCTTCTTGTTTGTTTGCCTCATTCTTAGCCAATTTGTTTACACACTGATTAGCTTTTTGGAAATAGTGATTAACCTTCACTCATGGAATTAAACCCAAAATGTACCTGCAATTGGACATGAGGAGAGAGTGAGTAGTGTTCATGTTGTATTGCCCCACCAGCCACTCTTAACCACTATAGCATCCAACTCTACTTCTACAGCTTGGAAATTCTTTGCAATGCGAATTTTCAAACCATCTCTCATCCCCACAATTCAACCTCCAGTCTATTTCCTCCAATCTATTCTATTCGAAATCTAGTCTATGTTACTTAATTGATATGTCATTTTTAACTACCTTTACTAATGTTATTTTTTGTCTTCCATTATCTTTTTTTTTTTTTTTTTGGTTCTATCTACTTAAAATATTCTCTCTTTCTTACCGGTGCATAAATCGCTCTCTAAATACAACCAAATAATCTCAATTGACCAATTATGGCCAAACCATCTCAAATGACCTTCCCAATCTTTTCATTAATAAGGGCCATCTCTATCTGCAAGTGAAAATTTCCATTTGGAACTCTATATTCTATTTATTTTCAATTATATAACCCAAAAATAGCTGTAATAATAACAACAATAATAATAGTTTGAATTCGAGTTTGATTATTAGTTCAATGAAATTCGGTTTTCAAGAGCCGAACTCCAACGTTATAATTCAAGAGCTATATATGCATTGAATTTAGCTATTGGGGTTTTGAATTCAACTTGATGTTGGCTCTTCAAAATACTAATTTACTATTGTTCCTCATTCATCTAATTTTTTTTCAAGCTGACCTCAAATAATTTTAATGAATAAACTTCCAAAAACCTTTTAAAAGAAGAGAAAAATATTTGAAAATTATAATTTTTTTTTGGTGGGGGTGAGGGGATTTGAAATCACGGGTGTGTATGTTGGAAACACAAGAAAGTGTCAATCAATTGAGTTATAAAAATCTTGATAACAAATTTTCCCTCAAAACATTATTATTGACAACTTAGGGGCCGTTTGATAACGTTGTTCTTATAACATTATTTGTATTTTTTAAAAATACGTGTTGGTAAAAAAGTATGAAAATACGTGTAATATTGTTTAAAAACTGAAAATATATGTTTAAATACATATACCAAATGGATCCTTAGAATTTAGAAGGACAACGCTTCCGTTTAATGTACTAGAAGCTACAGTACTATATGAGACTAGATCTTGACCTGTGGTTATTTTAAAACATATTGTACATTTCATCCAATACTCTAAAGTACTAAACACAAGCCAAACCTAATTTAGAAATTACAATGAATGACCCTCAATAATTATCAATTATATCAAAGGTCTTACAACTCAATTGGTATTTTATGATATTTTGATCAAAGCCATTTAGGTTCAAATTCTCGTTTTCTAACTATTAAAAATTATTTTTAAAAATTTGCTAATTGTATTTGATGTTGGTGACTAGGACAAACAATACGGTAAGGCAGAAGGCTATAATAGTGGTAGTATATAGGATGGCCCATAGGTTTAATTGGAGCCTAGTCCAACAACATGTCCCAGAGAAAAACTAGTCCAATGGAGCCTGCAGTGAGGTGCAGAGCATTTTACATCACATAATGCCTCCAAATCCAGATGTCCAGAAGCAAAGATGCTCCCTTGTCCCAAAGTGGACTCCTCTACTGTTTATGCTATCATGTTACGTATTTTTGTCATTTTATTCATGCTATCATGTTACCTATTTTATTCATCTAAAAGAAAATTTATAAAATTTATGTTTTAAAGATGTGTTTGTATTTTTTTTATCTAATTTATAGTTTAAATAAACAAGTAATTACCTTTCAAGTAGTCAAGAGTATCGTTTCAATTTGCCACTCAAGTGGTCAAGAGAGAGCCATAGTATATGATAACATTTTTGAATTGAACTAACAATTACCTTGTTATTTAATTGTATAACATATGCAGTCATGGGAATTGTTTATACTAAAAAAAAAAAAGTTAATCCACTATAATTTCATGTCAGTCAAATTAAACTTCAAATTTATTTTAATTTTGTACCAATTGTCCACTGAAATTAAAAACTACTTTCAATCCATTTGAATTAATCTTCATGCACTTAGAATTTTTTGCAATCCATGCAAACCTATAATAAATTCTCTTATAATTCTAAAGTTCAATTATCATTAACAATGTGTTTCTTTCAATTGAAAATGACTCATTTTTTTATGTTGGTTGTGATCCTGAAAATGAGCCAGAATTTTTTTTCTCAGCTTGCATAGAAAATCATGAATATTTAACTTTGGTTCACAAAAATAGGGCTTAAAGAGGAGTTTTTTTTCTTTTCTTTTTCTAGACTATTTAAGAGTCTCAAATTGAAAAACAAACCCTAATTTTGAAATTTACAAGAAAAATTAAGTGGCAGAGCACTTGGCTTGAAAAAAAAAATCAATTGGGAAGGAGTAAACATTTGATCAATAGTTTGCTAACAACCAATTTGGAGAGAGAGAGAGAGAGAGATAACACAGAGATTTTTTTTTAATAGTGTTAAGTTTATTTGAAGTGGTTTTTTGAGTAAGTAACATTTTTTAAAAACATTTTATGCTCTTTAAAATTTAAAATCCATTTTTCACTAGATTGAGCTCTTTTTTTTTTGTTTTTTTTTTTTTGTTGTTGACCATAGAAAATAATTTCCATTAACTTGCGTTTTTTGTCATACAAAACACAAAAAAATGAAGAAAAAGTTTTTCATCAAAACAAACATAGCTCTGATATAAGCTTCAATTAAAATTTTATTGATAGTATATTGTTTAAAAATCACTTGTGTTTTTAAGTAGGTTTTTATAGCCAATATAGTAGTTCTTTTTTAAATGTAATAATTTTTTTGATCAACAAACTACCTATCTTCCTTTTAAAAAAATAAAAATAAACCCACCTATCTTCTTTTTTGTTTGTGCTTACAAGATACAACAAGTGGGAGGGCAATTTGAATTTAGGTTTTCTTCCATGGGAGAACTTCTGATAAGTAGATTCATTAGTACCACTAAAATATAAGCTCTTAGAAGATGTGTGAGTTCCAAATGTTTTGAGAGGGTGGTCTCAAGACAAGAGACTATCTCATGAGATACCCCCTTATTAGTAGAATGGTAGCAAATTAGCTTCTTTTTCTTAATAAAATGGAGTAATTCATAATAAACAACTTAGTACTCGTTTTTTTATTACTAAAAACTTTTATGCTTTACCAAATGATTGACAAAAAAATTAAATAGTTCCAAGTTCCTAAATTGTTTATTTACTTAATCCTTGATTTTTAAAAAAATCATATTTGTAGATCTTAGTTAGCTTAACCAATAAAATCTTAAGAGACTAGATTGATTCATGATTCTCACCTACGCCCAAACAAAATTTATTGGTATCTTAATATGAAGGCAAGAGGAATCATCTTGCTGCGAAGGTATATACACGTACACAACCAGCCTCACACTACTATTCCTGCCCCATCCCACTCTTTCACCGCATAGATTTTTTTTTTCTACCCTGAAAATGAAATGAGAGTATGAGACAAAAACAAGACACCAATAATCCTACCCTATTCTGACTGGTATCTTCCCATGAAAGATTAACAGGAAGACTAATTGATATTTGGGGTTTGTTTGGATACTGCTTATTGGTAAAAACTGAAAATTAAAAACACTGTAGCAAAATAATTTTTAAATGTGTGAATAGTGTCGTGGGACCCAGTTTTGAAGTTAGATTTGCTGAAATCCTTACTTGTGGGTCTTATGAACAGTGCACGAGACTCACAAAAAAATGCCAAACGCAGGGAGAGAAATAATTTCAATACAATCCAAACTCCACCTTGATCTATCATGTTAGTCTTGTTTTTTGATGAATCAAGTCAATCAATAGTTGGCCAACAACCAATTTGTATGTGTGTGTGTCCCTAGCCTCTATATACATTGGGCTCATTTTTTGTTGAACATAGAAAATGTTTTCCATTAACTTGCATTTTTTATAGTACAAAACACTAGAAAATGCAAAAAATGTTTTTTATCAAAACAAACATAGCGTTAATATAAACTTCAGTTAAAATTGTATAGATAATATAATTGTTTAAAAATCACTTGTGTTTTTAAGTAGGTTTTTATAATTAATTAGTTTTTTTTTAAAATGTAATAAATGTTAATGGTACTCATAATCAACAAACTATCTTTGTTCTTCTTTTTTGTGTGCTTACAACTTACAACAAGTGGGAGGGCAATTTGAATTTAGGTTTTTCTCCATGGAAGAACCTATGATCAGTAGATTCATCAGTGCCACTAAACTATAAGGCTCTTAGAAACTGTGTAAATTCCAAATGTTTCGAGAGGTGGTCTTAACTCTCAAGAGACCACTTCATGAGATATCCCTTTGTTGGTAGAATGGTAGCAAACTAGCTTATTTTTCTTAATAAAATGGAGTAGTTCATAATAAACAACTTGTACTCTTCTCTTCTTTTTTTTATTTATAACTAACAACTTGTATACTTTACCAAATGATTGACAACAAAATTAAATAATTCCAAGTTCCTAAATTGTTTGTTTAATTAGTTCTTTATTTTTTTAAAACTGTATTTGTAGATCTTAATTAGCTTAACTATTAAAGTCTTAAGATGTTGGATTGAATATTGTTTACACCAAAACAAAATTTATTGGTATCTTGTTATGATGGTAAGAGGAATCATTTTGCGGTGAACATTATAGATTCAAATCTTTTATGTATATACATATACACAACCCTACTATTCCTGCCTATCTCACTCTTTCCCAGCATAGATTTTTTCCTACCCTGAAAATGAGACGAGAGTACGAGACAAAAACAAGACACCAATAATCCTTCCCTATTTCATGAAAGATTAACAGGAAAGACTAATGGACCCTTGATCTATCATGTCAGTCATGTTTTTTTGATGAATCATGTCAATCATGTTGATCCTATACAAATACAAATAAAAGAACTTCCCATTCATGTCCTATAACTCCAAAGACAGGCTACCTATTCTATTAAACATGTCTGTCATGTAAAGTTATTGATTTGATACGTCTTATCTACAAAATAATGCAGGAGAAAATTCATAACTTTCTTGGTAGAGAGACTAGAAAAAGACTCGTAGATCATATGCATGATCTTATTTTTTCTGTTTGTAGCAAGTGAGATTTTTGTGATTATGCTTTTCTGAGAGAGAAACAAAAAAAATAAAGGAGACATGTTATGTTCAATTACTTTTTTGGTAAAATGTTGTTCAATAACATGAATAAATTATAGAACTTTTTGTCAAATCATGTTGTCAATTCCCATCGCATAAATGATTTAGCCTAAAGATAAATTCAAATATCAGCTACACTTTTACTTGGAACTAGTTTAGCAAAGAAAAGAAAAGAAAACTAGTGCATTTTTCTATTTGATGGCCAGGTAAGTCCCACTATTCTGTCAAAAGAAAAAAATTCCACTCTTATTTTCTCTACCACTCTTTGTTTTTTTATACTTTAATCTCTTTTTGTTTTTTGTTTTTTAGGGACAAGAATCTTGGTTTAAACTTAAAAGCAAACTTAAACAGAGATTCTCAAATTAATCTCCACGTTTACATTCCATATAAAACAAGCTTATTCAAACATGTCACAGAAAAAATTCATATTAACAGAATTGAAGAAGTTTGCAACCTAATAAAATCTCTCTAGGATAGAATTTGTGTCAAAATCAAAGACTCGGTATTGATTTTTTCAAAGCTGCCTAGGAAGTAGGGAATATATATTTTGCGTTTATTAATTAACATTCCCAGCGATAATGACCAATTTATAATAGCTTGTAATTAAATCATATATATGGTAATTATGCTCGATATATTAAAGGGCATAGAAATTGTTTGTCACTTAATTATTACCTTTTTGGAATTAATTATACATTCCTATTACAAAATCAGCCCAAAATGGAGAAGACAAAAATAAATAAATTTATTCCTGTTATAGGAGAGAGTGTTGATGAGGTCGAGTGTCAATTAGATACCTAACCTAACTAAAGTCCTAAACAATAAAATTCATCCACATGTCAATTGGAACATGAACATCTATTTTTTTTATTGTTAGTCTCAACTTTTGCAACACATGACTTTAATAGCCATTTGGTTTGTCACATAATTTCGAATTGAAAGTTGGGAGAGCAGGTTGGCCTTTGTCAATTAGTCATGACTCATGTCTCATGTTAGGCAGCAAGGTAATAGACCAGCACATATATTAGTAAAATATATCAAAGATATAGTCAATAATTTTGTAATATTGATAGAAGAAAATCCATTCTTAATTGAGTCAACTATTGTTCATGATGTATTAAATTTATCTTTAGTTTAATAAAATTACAAATTTCTTATAATAAAAAATCATACGTACTTAAAAGTCTAGTTACTGAATGACATTGTAAAACTCAACTCCACTTATTATAGGAAGAGAAATTGTAGCATCACATCTCTCTTAATTTCTCCCCTTTTATCATGAAAAGTTTGAAACTGTTGTATTTTCAATAACAACTAACGTAGATAATAAAACAGTTTTTTTTTTGAAAAACAACAAGTGTGGGTTCCACTAATTTTACATTTGTCTGGTCAGTTATTCTCTGAAAATCGTTTTTTAGAAAAAAAATGTTCTAATTTTCACTATGGATCGGAAAACAGTTTTTGAAAACAACCGAAACCTGTTTTCACATCTTTTTTCTTAGATATATACTTTGGGTGTTACTTACGCATAATTTGAATTGTAATATTTGAGAAAAATTATTGCCGTTTTTCACCCAAATCTCAGACCCCATGTCTCCATCTTCTTGACTGAATTTCAACTGTGAGTAGGTCTCTGATTTGCTTGGGTAGGTCGTGGTGGTGAATTATGAATGACAAGTGGGTCTAGAAGTAGAAAATAAGTACCAAATAGATTTTTAAATTGATAAACGATTGAGAAGTACTATGTTAATAACATTTAATTTCACAACAAACCTTAAATAGTAAATTGTTATTAGTTTTAATTTTAATTCATAGTTAAAATTATTTTTTTTGTTTACTAGTAATAGTCAGTATTAACTTAATGCTTAAAATTTGTTATGAAAATATTAGTGACATAAACTATTTTTAAGAGCAAATTCTAAAATCACCTATAAAAAAAACCAGTTTTGAAAACACAACTCTCTTGTTTACCTATCCCTAAATTCATTGGATAAATTGTTAATCTAGATAACTTTCTTTAATTAGAAAAATGTGGTTAAGTACAAAGTAGGTAGCAACTTGGCAAGTACCAAATAAATTTTTAAACTGATAAAAGATTGTGAAGTGCTACATTAGTAATATTTAATTTCACAACAAATCCTAAATGGTAAATTGCTATTGATTTTAATTTGAATTCATAGTTAAAATTACTTTTTTGCCTACTAGTAACAGTCGGTAACAACTTAACGCTTTAAATTTGTTATGAAAATATTGGTAACATAAACTAGTTTTAAGAGCAAATTCTGAAAGCACCTATAAAAAAACCAGTTTTGAAAACACAACTCTCCTGCATACCTATCCCTAAATTCATTGAATAAATTGTTAATCTGGATTACCTTCTTTAATCAGAAAAATGTGGTTGAGTACAAAGTAGGTAGCAACTTGTCCCCCCAAAGTTATGAAACATGAATTATGAATAAAAAAGGAGCACTAAACATATTCTTCAATGGCGGGGCCATGGTTGCAGCCACAAAGGTAATGGGTCCTAGCTTTAGCTAGCAATTAGCATTATGATGTGATCAGAATACATGAAGGCTGTGGTCAACATTACTTATATTTGTGTTTGTAACTTTGTAACGGTACCTTAAAGGTAAAAAAAGTTGTTCAGCTGTACAGCCACCAAAGTCCAAATCTGAAATGATTGTTGTTGGTTCCATTCACAACTAAACTCGTTAGCTGCCTTTTCACAACGGATACAGGCTTCGAACGTCGGCTCGATCTCCCTTCTTTTCCAACTAGAAAAGGGTTAAACTTAAACAAACCAAACTCAGTTTAATTACAATGAAAATGCTAATATTTTGATTTACAGTAAAAATTAAAGTCAAACAATATCAAACTGTGATACAAAAATCTTGTTATGTTAGCTCAAGTGCTTTGCGTTTGGCAAAATCAAGAAATCAATGTAACATGTATGTTTGAGCCCAAAACTTCAAAAAAAGGAAAAAGAGAAAAAGAAAAGAAAAAGAAAAAGCATTCTTTGACTCAAAATCTATCACGTGTTGGAATTAAATCATGTTTTTAAGATTTTAACAACTCTCGAGAGGGAGATACATGTCTTGAAACTTTCTTAAGTAATTAATATAATATATAGAGATACACTTTAACTTAAAAAGTATAAGTCCAACAGGTATGTGTTCGATTATGTTATATTAACTATTCATTCTTCTCATTATTATTCAATATGAGACTTCACTTACACGTATAACTTAACATAAATTTCAAAGCAGATAAGGAAAGTTACAAAAACATTTATTATTAATTCAAGAAGTGTATTTTAACCCCGATGAGAAAGAAATATTTGAAAGAAGTAACTAACAATAAACGCTGAAGCCTCAAAGTATAAATAATAGACTTTTTTTTTTTTTGAGAAAGAATAAATAAGAGATTTGGTTCAAAGAGAAAGATGCCATAAAAATTTATTCACTTTTATTGGAGGAATTCTTCCTCCTCTCACATGAGGTGTGAGTCTCATGGTAGAACTCACATCTTAAGTTCAATGAATTAGGCTTTGATTTGACTTATTTGCAATCCAACTAAGTAAGATCCAAAGACATTAGAAGTAACTTACAATTTAATCTTGGTATTTGATAACTTCGAATATTTATTTATATACTTGTTTTCATTTTTTATTGTTACTTGCACCTTCTACAAAAAAAGTCTTCTTCAAGGACATGTTTTTGAACCCCATACGTAATCCACTCATACGTAATCCACTCATTCAAATTCTCCATTGAAGCACAATTTCAAAGTTTGAAGTAAATCATCGAACCACTTGTAATTAAAATATACGATGATCGTACTTAGAAAATGCTTCCTTCTATTAAAAAGAAAGTTCAAAATCAATCTAAAATTAAGTTAACCTGAAATCAGGGATAATACTGGTCGCAGTTTTCTTCTTTGGTTTTGATGAACATTTTGTGAAATAATTATAAAAAATGGCAATATTATGAGAAAAATAGATCATATTTTATAATTATATCATGGTTTGGAAATCGGAGATGATTTTCATTATTTTTCACAAAACATAGGCTCGTTAGGTAAAAGAATTTTAGTAAAACCGTTTGTATTTTTTAAAAATATGTAAAGGTGAAAAAGTGTGTAAAAATACATATAATGTTGTTTAAATATTAAAAATTATTTTTTAAACAACAGGAAAAAAGGGCCAGGAATGGATAATATGTACTCATGTTTTAGAGGAGGGAAATGAGACACCAGGAATGGATAACTACCACCAAAAAAAAAAAAAAACATAAAATACCATCCAAATCCAATAGAGGTGAACATGTGGAGACATTTTAGAAAAATCCAATGGCAATGAAGTTCTGAATAGTGAAGCCTGAAAACATATAATCATATATGGGTGTACATTTGGTCAGGACTCAGGACGAGAGTGGAAAAGTGGGCCTTCAGCAGCTTTGTGTGTGAAAATGATTTAAGACTACAAACTTAGCCAAATAACCATCTTTTGCAACCGGACAAAATAAGTATCATTATAAATAACGGTCACTGGTACGATAATAATTTTCTTAAGCTAATCTATTTAAAATCTGCACATGCAGAAACAAAGGTAAAACTTGGGTACAATCCTCAAGTATAGTTGTATTATTAATATATATATATATATGTAGTTGTATACAATTTATCTTTAAAAAAAAAATTTATACTTCATTGATCAATACAATAATTTGTTTCAAATCAATTGGAGAATTTAATGTACTGCATTTAAGTATTTAATTTGTACTTTAGTTTTGCTTAAAAAATTAAGAGTGTTTAGCTTTATTTTTTTTTTTTCTTTTTCTTATGCCATCCTTGAATAATTCTTGCACAATTCACGAAAATGTTATGGGAGAAGTTTTTAATACACTTTGTTAGATATTGATATTGTACATTCAGTTTGCTAATAAAATTTAGATATACCCTGCATTGATCTATAAATTACAAATAGTACGATTTTTCTTTAAAGACAATTGGATTCAATGCAGAATGTATTTGAATTTAATTTCAAAACTTAATATATAGCACCTAAATTACACTATTTAAGTTTTGCCCAATATTGAAATGTTTTTATTATATAAAATCACAAAAGATTTAAAACTCTAAGGTGGCGTTTGGTATGGGGTAATGTTTTAAGATTCCTAGGAATGTTTAAAGATTCCCATGTTTGGTTGCAAATTACGCTAGGGAATCAGATGCCAGGGGAATCCTTAAACCCCTCTTAGTAGGAATGTGGATTCCCTTTAAAACAGGTGGGAATCCAGATTCCCAAACTTAAAAGAAATTGTATTTTTTATAAATTGACAATTTTAACTCTTTTTCCTTATCATTTAAGCAATTACGATAAACTATAAAACAAATTATCAATATCTTCTCTCTTGTCTTTATCTTTTCCCGCCAAAACAACATAAACAGGATAAATAACTCTGCTAATAGTTATTTTTGTATTATTCTTGTCATTTTGAAATGTTATATCACAGTTTTAATGAATGTGTTGCTAATTGATAGTTTATATAATGTTTTTTATCTATCTATTTAGAGTAAGATATTTTTTTAAAGGACTAATTAATAGTTTATATATATTTTTTCATTATTTATTTAAAGGAAGATTTTTTTTAATGGGCTTGGTACTTCACATTCAAATCTAAGGACAAAATGAGAAAAACAAATAATTCATTTAAGATTCTTGGGAATACACCAAACATTATCATCTCACATTCCTGAGAATCTCCTAATGAAACCAAACATAGGAATAGCTACATTCCTAGGAATGTGATTCCTAGGAATCACATTCCTGGGAATCTAGATGCCAGGAGTAATGTGGATTCCCCATACCAAACGCCACATAAGGGTTTAGAAAATTTGTGCTTTTCCTCATCAACATTTTAGTTTTTTATTTTTTAAGGCCATTTTAGTTGACAATTAAACAGAAAACAGGGCCTGATAATTTCACGGTAATAAATGCCAAGAAGTCATTGTATTTTCTTGGAAGTGGTATTTCCTAAAATTTTTCCTAGAAGTTTCACAGAAATTTCTAGAGGCGAAAAACGAGGAACCATAATTTTTTTTTTTTTTAATTTTTCATATATTAGACTCCATAGTCCACACCCCTAGTCAATGAAGGAAAATACCATATTGTGCCCCAGAAGTCCTGAATTGACAAGATCCCCAATTCCTTCTATTCCATCCAAATAACGTTGTAGCAACAGACAGAAAGAGAAAGCTACCAAATCAACAGGGCAAATTGCTAGTTTTATATAGTATATATTCTTTTATCACTGTTTTCCTTTTAACCATAATTTGTTTTTTAATGGGGATAGCGATAGTGAAAGTGAGAGAGAATAGAGGCCAGAGAGGAAAGCAATACGTTGTTTTTGAATTTAAATAGGCAATGATTCAACCATGATATTGATTTAGGTTTGGAATATGGGTGATGTGTGGGGTGTGATAAGCACATGATCAAGGAAAAGAGGGAAGAGAGAGTAAAGGAGGGAGGGTTTATGTTTCAAAATTTGAAATCAATAAAGAAAGGGTTTTTTAAGGGTAGGTGAATGAGACTAAGGAAGAAACCTTTAGAGTACACTTGGGCCACGTGAGAGGGTTGTGAAGCAACAACATCATATCCCCCAAAGTCATCTTATTATGTCCAATATTGTCAACCTAATTGGTACATAAAATAGTTGTCATATATCAAACATTTGTACATTCCAAGAGAGAGAGAGAGAGAGAGAGAGAGAGTTCTTTTTCATACAAAAAAGAAAAGAAAGAAAGAAGCTTAGGTAAAGAGAAGAATCTCTCACACATTTGAATGGGGACAAATGAAACAAATCTATCACTAAAAACCACCCTTTGTGTTATTATTTTAATTATCACGATAAAGCTATACAAGCTTTAGCTTTGGGAAACCCAATTTTACTTAGCCTAAACTACGCTTTGGCTATGCTTAACCTTGTTTATCCTAATTAAGCCCCCACAAAAGGCACACAACCACTCTTTCTTTAGTTAAGTGACGAGTTTTTGCTTTTAATTTGGGGGTTTTATTTTGACTTAGGATTTCGAAATTGAGCAAGCGGCCAATTCTAGACAATTAAATTAATATTTTTATTATCCAAATATAGCTCAAGTTAAAATTAAGGTTTGGGAAAGAAAATTAAATATAGCCAATTCTAGACATTGCTAAATAATTTACTTGACACGTGGAGAATGTCATGGACTATGTGGGACTTTGCCGCCAAGTGTAGAAAATTAAAGGTCGCCGTAGCAACAACGGACTTGGACTCTATTAATGTAAAAAACAATGGACGACAAATATCAATGTTTTGACTTATGGGACTATGTGTTGTGTTTAATGTTCAATGTTCAATGTCTCTTGTGTTTTCACACCCATTAATCCTCCAACTTGTGATGCAACAGTTAATGGCTAAGTAGCGGTGCTTATTGGACACATTAATCCCTCTTTTTGAGTCTGGAAAGCAAAATCAATGTGTCAATGTAGTACGGAGTACTAAATTTCTAAATATATGTTTTTTTTTAAAGAGTTTCAAAACTTGTGGTGCCCATTTTTAATGATAACTCTTTATTATCAGACTAAGATACTAATCAATTCTTAGTATAAATAGGGATTGAACCCCAAATCTCATATTCAACTATAAATTTTTTTATCAGATGAGCTAATTGAAACTTATTTCTAAATCTATGTCTATGTTTTAAATTGTTACATCAGTGTTGGGTTATAGATTGACCCCATTTAATTAATTCAATTACTCAAATTGATTAATTAATTAGATCAAATTATCTTGTAAAAAAAATGAGATCAAATTATATACAAGTAAAGTGCATTTTGACAAATGATATGTCAACTACATAAAAATATGACCCTAACAATAGAGAAAAACAAAACAATGTGTCAATGTAGTACTGAATTTCTAAAATCTATGTCTATATGTTAAATTGTTACATCAAAGAAAAGCAAAACAATGTGTCAATGTAGTACTAAATTTCTAAATCTATATCTATGTGTTAAATTGTTACATCAGAAAGAGAAAAATAATGTCTCAACGTAGTACTAAATTTCTAAATCTATCTCTATGAGTAAAATTGTTACATCAAAGAAAAGCAAAACAAACAATTTGTCAATGTAGTCCTAAATTTTCTGAATCTATGTCTGTGTGATAATCCAAATAAAACATGTCATGTAACATCACAACGATTTTATTTACACCAAAGGAAATGTGATATGATAAACTCATAAAAGTCAACAAGAATTTTCAAAAAAAAAAAAAAAAGAAAAGAAAAAAAAGCCAACAAGTTGTACCTAACGACTAGTAATTAAATTCCAGCAAAATTCTGGCCAAACTGAAGTACCTCTGTACCTGTAAACACTATTTAACTTCTTCTTCTTCGTTTTTTTGTTGGTTAAACACTATTTAACTTTCACTCATACATCTGATTATCCCGCGATATCCGTTCACGTGTTCAAGTTTTTTTGTTGGCTTCATGCATCATTATAATCCCTATTAAATTTACCAAGACAAATTGTACTCTTTTTTGTAATTACGTCCAAATGCCACTGCAGCCGGTTCTTTTTCTTTTATTTTAGGAACAAGACCGTGCAATTTTATTATTCATGGCTTTGGAAATCAACCTGAAGGACATTTGCAATATCTGGTGGTATATCTTCCATTCAGACTTGTATAAAAAAGGAAAGTATTACTCGTCTTGCAAGCGAGTGAGCTACAGTATTACAGTGCATGCGTGCATTTGAATAGCTTACATCTGAAAAACTAGAGGCTAAATACCATATATCCTTAACAATGTGTCCAAAGTGAGATAGGATGTATGAACAAGTTTTGAGTGCATTGATGAGAGTTTGAGAGTCTCCTTCCAACACTACTCGTGTGAATCTAGTTTCTCGTGCTAGTACCAGTGCTCTTCTTGCTGCCAATGCTACCACTTCAATGGTTGTTAAGAGGAGAGGAATTCGTTGAGAAAGGGAAGCCATGACCTGCCCATTGTATTTCCGAATTACTACCCCTATTCCAGTATAGTTGTCTGTCTGAAATAAAACACCATCAAAGTTTTTTTTGAATTGATCGTTCCTTGGTGCTATCCATCGTGTTGGTGGCCTTCTCACAGAAGAAGTCGTAGCTGTGTTATGAAGGGAAAATTCTCGCAATCTTTCCTTTGCTTGTGTGAGCAGCTGTCCAAGTGTACCATAAGTTTCCCCAAGCCAGAGATTATTTCTTCTGTTCCACAGTGCCCATACTACCATAGAGAATAATGTCAGATCTCTATTTTCTGTGAAAATACAACCTATAAGATCAATAAACGAAGATGTTTGCCGTTAACTACTATGGTTCCATAGGGGACTTATGGACCAAAGTTCTTCTAGTTTCGAACAGAGATAGAGAGCATGAACTACATCTTTCTGCTGCATCTGACAAAGTTCACAACAGTCTTCAACAATAATCTTTCTTCTGGCCAGGTTCATCATCGTAGGTAGGGAATTTTCTGATGCTCTCTATATCAAGTGTTTGACCTTACTCGGGATCGGTAAGCTCCAAATTGACTACCATAGCGGTTTCAGGAGTTTGTGCACGGATTGCCCAAGTCTACTATTTAACACCTCTAGCTGCAAGAATTTGTAACCCGATTTTATTGAGTATTCTCCATGCGGGTTGTGTGGCCAGATTAGTTCATTAGGTTGGTTCGTGTGATAGAGGGTTATCTTGCTCACCATTGTTGCTTCAAAACCTAGCAGTGTCGACTCTAATACATCCATATTCTAGCACTTTTGGTTTTGGTCAATGAAGCTACATACCTTTGCAGATGGCCCTATGTTCTTTCTTGGTGACAAAATTTTTGGAGAGTATTTTAGGGTCAGTCATCTATCCCCCCAAATGTCCACTGATTTTCCATCCCCCATTCTCCATATTGCCCCTCACCGGATTACCTTTCTCCCCCTAAGAATGCTCTTCCAAGCATATGATGCTGAACTTATAGTAGCTGCTTCCATGACCAAACTATTGGGGAAGAACTTCACCTTGAACACCCGGTAGAATAATGAAGTTTTTTCCTGCGACTTTGGATTACATAATTCTTCCCACCTTATCCAATGTACCTTGCGTCCATCTCCCCTTTATCCCCAAAAGAAACATCTGATAAGAGCTTCTATGTCGTGGCATAATCCACTTGGTAATTTGAAATAGGACATGGTATACGTAGGGAGCGCTTGAGCCACTGCCTTGATCAAAATTTCCCGTCCCGCTTGAGATAAGAGCTTACCCTCCCAGCCTTAGAGTTTCTTCCATACCTACTGCTTTATATTGTCAAAGCTTTCCTCTTCTTCTTTTTTTTTTCCTGTCAATGAAGCTTGGAAGACCTAAATACTTCTTGTATTGCTGGACAGCAGTCACTCCAAGAGAATCTTTTATTGCATCCTGCATGCCTTGGGTTGTGGATTTGCTAAAGAATATAGTTGTTTTTATCTCTATTGATTTGTTGACCTGATGCTCTCTCATACATGGCAAGAATCTCCATCAGCTTCGCACATTCACTTGTCCTAGCCCTAGAAAAAATAAGACTGTTATTTGCAAAAAGGAGATGGGTTAGTTTAGGTCCATTTCGGCAAATTGATACATGCCTTATATCTCCCGCATTCTTCGCCTTTTTACGTAGGCCATGAAAACCTTCTGTACATAGCAAGAATAAATATGGGAAAAGAGGGTCGCCTTGGCGAAGTCCCCTAGTGGGTGTGATTTTCCCTTGTGGTTCCCCATTGATCAACACCGAGTAAGTGGTTGAGGAAATACAATGCATCATGAGATGTATCCAGGTATCATCAAACCCCATTTTTCTCATCAATTTCTCCATATATGGTCATTCCACTCTATTGTAAGCTTTACTCATACATCACTTTCATATGTAACTATTATTATTATTATTATTATTATTATTATTATTATTGTATACTAATCACAGTTTATCAATTCAATAGTCAACAAAAAAAAAATTGTTATTTATCTAGACTTATAACACATAAATTGTGCAATAACCTCCACCACATATAAAAACTTGAAGCTTGCGTAGAAATTAGTTAAAGTTCTTTATGTGTTGTATATTAGGTTTCTTAGTTAAATCCAAATACATAATTGTATTGACTCATGGAACAAAAATATAATTATCTTTGTTAGGAACAAAAATAGTCATGTTAAAGTCTTGTAATTCATCTAGTACTCTTTATAGTATTTTTAATAGAGACATTCATAGTTTAATTCTTCCTTTATGAACTATCCAATTATACAAGAAAATATATCAATACAATTATGAGAAATTTTAACAAATGTCCTTAGGAAAGTTTTTACGGAAAAAGTAAAAAAATAGTTAATAATTTGACATTTTTTAAAATTTTTTTAAAAGTAGTGTCAAAACTTAAAAAAAAAAAAAAAAATTGTTAACAATTGTTCTAAATGCACCCGTTAACAGTACTCTACGGGTTTGAATTTAATGAAAAACATAATAAATATTGAATAATGTAAGAGATACAAACTATTTTATAATTTTTTTTACAAATTACAGATGTGGTAAGCGATTATTGGTAAATGAAAAAGTAATATTAATGTTAAATTTAAATAAAAACTAATAAAAGATTATACACATTAATATTTTGTAAAAATATGTAAAATAGTTTGTAATGATAACAATACTCATAAAAATTACACATACCTAAATTTCATCATGAAACTTCAGTTGGCTAAATTAGGAAATTCCGTCGGTTTCCCAAAACCCAAAAGAGTGAAATTAAATGCAGGTGCTAAAAAGCATAAGAACAATATAAAAGTGGAGAGGGGCAAAAGTGGAAGCTAATAATGAGAGTTACAACGGGTAGTCTTGGTGGGGTTAAGCCAACTGACGTTTTCCGTTACTAATCACTCTCAAAACTATCATTACGATGACACTACAATATTTTGGCATTGACCAATGCAGTGAGTGTTGACGTTTTAAACTGAAAAAGCTTTGTTTGTTTATTAAGATGCCTCACTTGCATGCGTATTTGTGTACATAACGGCGTTATTAGCCGTCGTTTGCTATAAATACACCCACTTAGCCCTCACTTTTTATTCATTCAACCAAATCTCAGTTCCAAAACACACACACACACACACACTCTCTCTCTGAGTGCAAACTGCAAAGTGCAAGTTTTTAATGGTTGCGTGAAGCATAAGTTTGGTATATTAGTGTTTTCTTGAAATGGGGAAGAAAGATCTGCAGGGAGATCAGAATGATGATGCCAAAGTTGAAGCTGTTCTTGAACTTCTCAGAAAACAAGCCCCACTTACAGTAAAACAGGTGGGTTTTTACTATTTAGCTCACTTGGTTTCTGTTCAGCTTCTTAATATAGCAAGTATAGTATAGTATAGTATATTTGTTATGTAACCCAAATAGTCTGATTTTTGTTCTTAGCTCATTTTTTCTGAAACTTTGGGTTATAAACTTGTTTTGTGGGCTATTTTTGTTCATGAATATAGGAGAAGTTCTGCAACAAAGCTTGTGTAGAACGGTTTCTACAAGCAAAAGGGGATAATGTGAAGAAGGCTGCGAAGCACTTGAGAGCATGTCTTTCTTGGAGAGAGAGTATTGGCACTGGTACATGATACATATATTTCATACACATATACACACGTTTGCAATATTTTTCATCATCTTTGATCTTCTTCTTCTTCTTATTCTCAAAAGTTTTACTGTTTGTTCTCTGCAACTTTTCTTTTGGCTGCTACACCGGTCATTTTCTTTTAGTTTCTCTATGCAAAGAATCTTGCTTTTTCACTTTGAATTAAGCGTTAAAGTTAAAATCTTAGTAATGATTAAAGCCACTTCTCCACAATACCCCACAAAGTGAAAAAAAAAAAAAATCAAATTTTTATGTCTTTGGTTATTAATTTTAATTATCTCTTTGCTTTTTGGATATAGATAATTTGATAGCTGATGAGTTCTCAGCTGAGCTAGTTGAAGGTGTTGCTTTTGTAGCTGGTCACGATGAAGAATCCAGACCCGTTTTGGTAAACCCCATTTTCTCTCAAAGTTTCTCTTCAAAAATGCATGAAAGTGAGTATAGTATGGTAACTGAGAAAATATATTTCACCATTGTTACAGATTTTCCGGATCAAGCAAGATTACCAGAAATTCCATTCCCAGAAACTGTGAGTAATTAACCAAGCACAAACCATATATATTTTTTAATTAAAATTGTAACAAATGTCACACTCATTAATACTATATTCTAATATTTATTTATTTATTTGAATATTGAAGGTTTACTCGTTTGCTGGTGTTTACACTGGAGGTGGCCATTCAAACCATGCCAAAATCTGTGGAGCAATTGGTTCTTCTTTTCGACGCAAGTAAGTTTACCATATTACCCTTCATATGTATAGGTTTGAAATTAGTATGGGTGTAGTCTGGTCATTTTTTGCCATTGGCTTTTTTTTTTTTTTTATAAAATATAATTTTTACTCTAACGTAATTTAAGTATATATACTTTTAAAATTTTTTATTAAAAATTTGAACTCCGATCTTTACTTTTCATACCGCCCATAAAAAGGTAGGCCACCGGTGCACGGTGGTCACTCTTGACACTTTGGTTGGTTGTCGCCTTGTGTATCAGCCTATTGAATGAGTACGAGGCACGCCAATTCTGTAGGAGCACCGGCAATGTCTGAGATATTCTCAAAAAGTGTCCGGAGTGCCCCTGATGTGTCGTGGTCTAAAAGCATATTAATGGCCTGGTTGTTTAGGGGTATTATCGGGAATTGTAGCTTATACTCCTAGAATTGGTCAATTTCAAAGCCTGTAGCATCCTTAAATATTCGATCCTCAGCAGAAGTACCCAGGATTCTGCTTTTTGCTTTGCCAGTACAGATAAACTAATTACTTAATTAGCCGCTTTGCTCAGCTTTTTATCATTCCAACCACCATTAATTAATTGATTATTACATGTTGATTTTATGTTAAAAATTTAATTATTGTGTTGGGTCCATGTAGATCACCTACTAGGGTTTTAGCTTGCAAGCAAAACATGTATAAAATTGATCATATCTCAAGCTTGTTAGTCTTGAACAGGCGGGGTTTAAATTTAGATATTCTATTCGATTATAAAAAACTTATTAGTTGAATGGACTAAAACTCAATAAATTAATAAACATTTTGATTTGATTAAGGGTAATTATAATAAGAGACTCTAATTTATGAAAAAGAAATACAGCACATGTATAAAATTGGTCATATATTAGTCTCGTATCTTGTTAATAGATGGGATGAGATTAAATTTTCGATCTCTTATTTGATTATAAACAACTTATTAAATTTTTTTTAACAACTTATTAATTGAGTTAATTAGAATTTACTAAATTAATTAATGTTTAAATATAATTAAAAGTAATTATAATAAGATAGTCTAATTTATGAAAAACAAATGAATACTGTTGAGCTAATTTGAAATGCGTGGGAAATGCAGGCTTTTTCAGGTCAGCCTCGGCTTTTATGAATTTATTACTGGCAACACTGAAAATTGTAGCGGAGTACTACCCAGGAAGGCTATACAAGGCTTTTGTGATAGACCCTCCATCTCTGTTCGCTTATCTGTGGAAGGTAAGAAAAATTCAAAAACCATGCCTTGTTTGGTAGTATCACTTGTACTCTACTGCCAAGCATAACTTACTGACAGTGTCCCTGGCCAACACACACACACACACAAAAAGAAATAGTCTTATTATACTGTTGAATCTTGATCCTGCAGTGTGTTTTTGATACTGTTTTGACCACCAATAATGGACGACCTTTATATCCAATCTTAGGCCATTCTAGGTAGGCCATCAGCCTCAAGTCAATTCAAGAAAAACACCATTCCCAAATTTTTCTATTCTTTTGGTGGGGATTCTTGGTTCCTGCTTCAATATCCCATTGTTGTGTTTTGTCAATCATGTGACAAATAAGGACACCCAAATATTTGTAATATCATTTTCACATAGATTTGTCATTATACTATGTAGTTTATTGCTTAAGTTAATTATGTGATTATTTTCACACATTTGCAACCATACACATTTGTAACCTCTTACCTAACAGCCTATATCACTTTCTCTTGGTCTTAGTGAATTGGACTTCTTTGCTTGTTTGTTTAATTTTGACAAAAAAGTTTACAAATGTTAGAAAATAGTTGAAGTTCTAGGTAGGTACTTTAATCAAAAGTCAAGTATAGAAACGTGAACTTCTGACAGATTTGTTTTGAGCCTCTAGATGTCAAAAAAATATGGCTGATCTTTTTTGTATATTGAAAATCAAATTTTGAGTGTGTAAATTTTGTTTTATGGTTGCAGGGTGTGAGACCGTTCGTTGAGCTATCAACGGTCACGATGATGGTTTCATCACTAGATTTTGAAGAATCATTGGAGTTCAACGATTTCTCAAACTACCCACGAACCTCGTCCCTACGATTTGACCCTTCGTCATTGAAATCAACGGCCAAGATTGGATCATGCTCATCTTCCCGCTTTTCCTTCACTGTGTCCCACCACTTTGACTCACTCAAACCTTGGTACCTAAGCTTAACCGACACGTCAGCTTCAAAAGTTGGGCCCACCAGCCCATCTCCACTGGGCCCCGCACTGATTTCCCCGCTCAATGCTCGGTCATTCTCATTCGCATCACCGGCTGCCAGAACGCCACGTGGAAGCATCAACGGTGGAGGTAACAGTACGAGGCACACAAGGAAATCACTTTTTCCTTCAACCCCATTGCCACAGCGTACCACCGGCAGTGACTCTAGCAGCAGGATTTCTCACCCGCGGACCCCACGCCCCTCCTTCCTCCAATCACCGGCCATGTTTTTCCGCAAGGAGGGCCACGTCAGCAGGACCGACAAGTCTCGTGAATCCTTCATGCCGTTTTTGAAGTTTTACAGGAGGCCATACGATGAAATGATTTATAGGTCAAAGATGAGGCCCCCACTTGGTGGCCTAATCTCAATCGTGTCTCCCCACCTCAGACGCCGCCACGTATCCGTATCGCAACGGTTTTGAGTTCAAGAGTCTGTGAACACAACTTTTGCTACAACTGATCACAGTTGCATGTGTTATTAAGTTGTGACAAATTCGGTGATCATAGACGAACTGGGCAATCCCAAAAAGAGAGAGATGTAGTACATATTGAATTAACAAAAAAGAGATCGATGACATTACTGCTAATAATTGATTAATTATTTCTCAGTTTCAAGTTTCCTCGTGCGTTGATCATCAAGACCAAGAAGAAGAAAAGAAAAAAAAAAAAAAATTTATACAACGACGTGCTAGGTGGGGTATGAGATGGTGTGCACCATGTCCAATTTTGAGCTTTGTGGCATTTACTACAATTTACAAAGTTTTAAAGTCTACGTTTTGGGGTTTGGACGAAAGGCAAAAAAAAAAAGCATGCATGGGAAGAAGGTAGCGTGGTCGAAACGGCGAACATTGAACAATATTTTGCTTTGGAAATCATATGGTGGGAAATAGAACTGTTCCAAGCGTTGAAAAAAAAAAAAAAAAAAATCTATGTTTCAATTCAAAGTTGATATATATAAATTTTATTTTTTGTTGTTTGTGAAGATGAGAGTTTTTATATTTGGAGATGATAGAATCTTTTGGACCTACTTGGTTGGACTTTGTTTATAATAAAAAGGAAATTTTAATGACAAGATTTGAAAACTTTCATCTGTAATGTTCTTCTTGTATTACTCAAGTTGGTTTGCTGTTCATATATTTTTTTATATGTTGGTTTCGATGTTAAGGCAGAGCTGGTAGGAATATGTGTCGGGTTTTATTGTTTGAGAAGTCAAAATGGAGCTTCTTATATTTTATATTTTTATATTAACATAGTATATAATAAAAATGAAACTCACAGAGCATATTATAAATGATGTGTCTGAAAAGAGAGAGTATGTGCAATATTGCAGCATTGGGAATTGAAATTGACAAATGTATGTACTGTACTGTAAGTAATTATACGTTTTTTTGATTTTTGGGTATGGTGTTTTGTCGTGAACTTGGTGTCTTTGAGGTATCAAGGTTCCTATTACTCAAGAAGTGATGATAGAAATTTTGGTGTTTTTCCATTTGGACAATAGTGTTGCCTTCACTTCTCCCTAATTTGGCTTTGTATTTTAGCTTCAGAGTGGGTTTCAATGTGGACAAGGGACTGTGTTTTGTACTGCTACTGTTAGTGTTTGGAATTTTATTATGTTGTTAGAGTGTCCCTTTCGTTTGTTTTATGAGTTCCTCTGGTGAATATGGACAAGAGGTTGTGATGGCAATACGATGAATTCGCCATAAACTTTACAATTGATTTTTTTTTTTTTGGAACAGTATGATGCATATCCAATGTGTGGCATTATTGTGGACTGATCAATGGATGACATGGTTATTGATCTTGTTCATTTAGATCTTATAAAATTCAAGTTGGGAAAAAAATGAATGTTGTTAAAACCTGAACTACTAACTATCAGATTACCTTATGAAGATTAAATGGCTCTATAATAAGTTATATAATCTAACAGCCAATTTGAAAGTTTGAAGGGATAAGTAATGGAAATGATTGAATGAAATACTTACTCATTAGTCATTTCTTAATTTTATTAGATGTCTTTGAAGTTAAGTAACTAACTATCAGATTACCTTATGAAGATTAAATGGCTCTATCATAAGTTATATAATCTAACAGCCAATTTGAAAGTTTGAAGGGATAAGTAATGGAAATGATTGAATGAAATAGTTACTCATTAGTCATTTCTTAATTTTATTAGATGTTTTTGAAGTTAAGTAAGGGAGGAGAGTAGTATTATTTTTTTTGGGTATATTTTAAAAGTTAAGTAGGATCACTTATACAATATCTAAAAATAGAATTTATTGTTGCTACATCAATGTAGCACTTTGGTACATTTCAGTTAAATTTGAGCTAATTTGGTCAACTTTGATTCATTTCGATTTGTTCAGTCTACTTTGGTCCATTTTAATCCATTTGGTCTACTTAGTCATTTCCTAATAATAAATTCTCTATCTAAGACATTACCTATTGCCAAAAATGGATTCACCATTCACAGCAAGAAAATTGACACTCTTAAGTGATGAAACATATAGTAGAGACAAGTAGTAGTTTTAGATTTCTAAAAAATGATTTTAGAAATCATAGGATATGCTCACATTGAGAGCTAATCACTGAGTTTACTTTATGAATAGATTTGAGATCTGTGGTATGGATTAAAAAAAAGCTCTAGAGAAAATTTGGTGTCATACTGTCATGTTATAAGTGGATTTTTAACTTGTAATAATTGATCTTATTGATCTTATTTGTATTCATTCATAGCATTTTTTGAATTTCCACTCTTTTGGATAGTAGAGAAATGTTATTTAGTTATAATGTATATGTATTATTACATTAATACAAATTATCAACTAGTTATAAAGAATGGTTGAGACCCTCTCTTAATTTCAATTTCTTTTATCACATTATTCTAAGGTAGATTTCTGCAGTTGAATATTACAAAAATGCCAAGCAATAGTTACACAAATGCACACGCTATTTAAGTTCTATTTTTTTTTTTTTGGTGTGAAAATTTAAGTTCTGATTTAATTTGGTAATGTAATGGGTAAATCATGTTTTACAATGTCTGAACGCACTAAAATGTCAATATATCAGCTATTTTATTGAGTGGAAGCTTAGCAACTTATAAATCCTAATTAACTATGCTAAAACAATTTGGCTTTCATCTTTTCTTTTCTCGAGTAAATCCAGTACACAGATTTTTTACCATCTTTTTATAATAGTTGAGTAATAAGTTGTGACTAGAGAAATATTACTTTCATTAGACCAGTCAATAATACCACTTTTATTAACACTAATCATAATATATCAATTACATAATTTTGTAAAAAATAGTGTCCCTAAACTGGTGTATCTTCTTTGATCTTTGCAAACTAAATGAGATTTTTTTTTTGGGTCTTGGATAGGCAAACAAAATGAGACATGTATTGATCATATGTGTCATAGTTATATCACTATAATAGTAATTCATAAATATTGAGATCCACTTTAAAGCCCAATCTTTGTTATTATTTTTTTAATAAAAAATTTGCATTGCTAAACCCAAAAATAACAAAGGTTTAGTAGTGGCTCATAGGCTATAGTTACTTTGCATGAGGCATGGGCTTTGCAGCCTGTAAGTCTTGAAAACAGGCTAAACCCATGGGCTATTTGATCTCCATCTACAGTCTAAGACCAAAGCAAGTTTTGATCAAGCATAAAAAAGGTTAGGAGAAGCTAGGAGACCAGCTGTGTTACATTACCTAAGTTTGCTCATCCTTGGCCACTACAAGTTACTAAAATGTATTTGAATGGAGGTCATTAATCATTACTTAATCTTTATGTTTAACACCTAAGAACAAACAGTGATGAAAAAGAATTGTGAGATTATTGATAATAAAATGAACCAAATAGAGAGAAACCCCGCTTCTAATCTATACTGCTATTGTCTAACAAAACAAGTTATCAATAAGAATGCAATTTAGTTAGTGATGAACCTTTTCTTTCTGTTGAAGATTCCTTTAGTGCTTCCAATACCAGTAGTACTATTTCTTATATACAGCCAAGGAGGTTTGGAGGACAATGATTCACTATTTTGCCAACAAACCATAACTTATCACACAGCTCTTGCTAGCAAGTAAATCCTCAAAATCTATACAATAATTGCATTTCTAGTCATCAATTAACATTCATCTTTGGGTTTTTATGCAGCTGCAAATAACTTATGAATCCTCAAAATCTCTACTTTAATTGCATTTCTAGTCATCAATTAACATTCATCTTTGTGTTTTTAAGTATACTGGAGATAACATATTAGTGATGATGTCCAATTAATTAATATGCTTAAAAAAATTTTATTTTATTTTTTGATACAAGATAGAATTCTACTTTAGCTTAATCTAAGTGCATATATGTGTGAAACTCTTTCCTGGAGACTTGAATCCCATGTCTTGCCCATTACACTCCACAAACACTTATACTTTTGTAGTGGATTTGTGGAGTGACTATCGCACCAAGGGTGTGTTGTGATTAAGTGATTAAGTTCACAATTTTTTAACGGCTTAACCTTTTGGGAGTATAACTTGTTCAATTATTCAAGATAATTGTAGCTTAGAGGATGAGGAAAACCAAAGTTTAAATCCCCCTCCTCTGCCAGATCAGTAAAAGAAAGAAAAAAATGGCAACCAAATCATAAAGAAAGAACAAAATGCCAACCACGAGTCTGCCCATCATATATATTACACAATTTAAAATGACTCTAAAGATCACAACATGAACAAGCTTCAACTTATCTACACGAAGTCCGCATTTATTGAAGTATATAATAAAGCATCACCATACAACTTTCATGAAAATTGATTCTGTTCAGGATCAACAAAACATAAAAACCACAGTAACCAAACATACAATGAGACTAAATATACACATCTCACCACTATATTTTCTTATGAACTGTAGCCAAGTCCAGAGCAGACCCATAAGTTTTGTCTAAAGCTTCAGCACAGCAGCCATGCCCATCATCGACTGTTGGCATCCTAACTTTCATGACAGGTATTTCTTGAAGATAAAGTATGTACCATACAAAAAGAAAGATAAACCACTCCACAGTTCATAATCTAAATTCTAATTACTATCTTAAATATTTATAATCCACTTAATAATATAAAATTTACGAAAGAAAAAAAAAGTGAAAAAAATTACCCAGTACTTGATTTCTTGAAAATAAAGTACCATGCAAAAAGAAAAAGAAAAAGAAAAAGAAAAAGAAAAATCACTTCGCAGTCCATATTCTAAATACTAATTACTATCTTAAATAATTATAATCCACTTAATAATATAAAATTTACAAAAGAAAAAAAAAAGTGAAAAAAAAGATTTACCCAGTACTTAATTTCTTGAAATTAAAATACCATACGAAAAGAAAAGAAGAAAGAAAAAGAAAAAGTACTCTACTGTCCACAATCTAAATACTAATTACTATCTTAAATATATATAATCCACTTAATAATATAAAATTTACAAAAAAAAAAATGAAAAAAAAACCTAGTACTTGATTTCTTGAAAGTAAAGTACCACACAACAAAAAAGATAAAGATAAATCATTCCACATTCTACAATCAAAATACTAATTACTATCTTAAATATTTATAATCCACTTAATAATATAAAATATACAAAAGAAAAAAAGGAAAAAATTTACCCAGTACTTAATTTCTGGAAACTAAAGTACCATACAAAAAGAAAAAGAAAAAGAAAGAAAAAATATTAAAGATAAATCACTCCACATGCCACACTATAAATACTAATTACTATCTTAAATATTTATAATCCACTTAATAATCTTAAATATTTATAATCAACTTAATAATATAAAATTTATAAAAGAAAAAAGTAAAAAAAAAAATTATCCAGTACTTGATTTTTTGAAAGTAAAGTATCATACGAAAGGAAAAAGAAAAAAAGAAGAAGGAAAAATTACTCCACAAGTCACAATCTAAATACTAATTACTATCTTAAATATTTATAATCGACTTAACAATATAAAATTTATAAAAGAAAAAAGTGATTTTTTTTACCCAGTAATTAATTTCTTGAAAGTAAAGTACCATACAAAAAAAGAAAGAAAGATAAATCACTTCACAGTTCACTGTCCACAATTTAAATATTAATTACTATCTTAAATATTTATAATCCACTTAATAATATAAAATTTACAAAAGAAAAAAAAGTGAAAAAAAATTATACCCAGTACTTGATTTCTGGAAACTAAAGTACCATACAAAAAGAAAAAGAAAAAAAAGATTAAAGATAAATCACTCCACATGCTACATTCTAAATACTAATTACTATCTTAAATATTTATAATCTACTTAATAATATAAAATTTACAAAAAAAAATAGAAAAAAATTTACTCAGTATTTTATTTCTTAAAAGTAAAGTACTATACAAAAAAAAAGATAAAGATAAATCACTTCACAGTCCACAATTTAAATACTAATTATTATCTTAAATATTTATAATCTACTTAATAATATAAAATTTACAAAAGAAAAAAACAATTGAATTTTTTTTTTTAGATTTATTGAAAGTAAAGTCCTATAATGGTTGAGTAATAATTTGTGACTAGAGAAATACTACTTTCATTAGACTGGTCAATAATATCACTTTTATTAACACTAATCACAATATATCAATTCAATAATTGTGTAAAAAATAGTTTCCTTAAATTGGTGTATTTTCTTTGATCTTTGCAAACTAAATGAGATTTATTTATTTATTTATTTTTTGTCTTGGATAGGCAAACAAAATGAGACATGTATTGATCATATGTGTAGTAGTTATATCACTATAGTATAGCACTTCATAAAAATTGAGATCCACTTTAAAGCCCAATCTTTGTTATTATTTTTTTAATAACATATTAATCCTCAAAATCTCTACATCAATTGCATTTCTAGTCATCAATTAACATTCATCTTTGTGTTTTTAAGTATACTGGAGATAACATATTAGTGATGATATCCAATTATTTAATACGCTGTAAATTTCAATTCTATTAGAATTATGATAAAGTGATTGAACTCACTATTTTTTAAATGCTTAATTTTTGGGAGAATTGATAATTTAAAATGTCTTAGAGAATGAGGAAATCCAAAGTTCAAATCTCCTCTTCTACCAGACCAGTAAATCATAAAGAAAGAAAAAATGGCAACCAAATCACAAAGAAAAACAAAATGCCAACCACGAGTCTGTCAATCATATTACACAATGACACTGAAATTCACAACATAAACAAGCTTCAACTTATCTACACGAAGACCACATTTATTGAAGTACATAATAAAGCTTCACCATACAACTTTCATGAAAATTGATTCTGTCCAGGATCAACAAAACATAAAAACCAGAGTAACCAAACATACAATGAGGCTAAATATATACACATCTCACCACTTATTTTCTTCTGAACTGTAACAAAGTCCAGAGCAGACCCATGAGTTTTGTCTAAAGCTTCAGCACACCAGCCATGCCCATCATTGACTGTTGGCATCCTAACTTCCTGTCAGGGATTTTTTTAAAATAAAGGACCGTACAAAAAGAAAAAAGATAAATCACTCCATAGTTTACAATTTAAATACTAAGTACTATATTAAATATTTACAATCTACTTTAATAATATAAAATTTACAAAAGAAAAAAAAAAGGTGAAAAAAATACCTAGTACTTGATTTCTTGAAAATAAAGTACCATGTTAAAAGAAAAAATAAACCTCTTCGCAGTCCATACTCTAAATACTAATTACTATTTTAAATATTTATAATCCACTTAATAATATAAAATTTACAAAAGAAAAAAAAAAGTGAAAAAAAATTTATCTTGTACTTGAATTCTTGAAAGTAAAGTACCATACAAAAAGAAAAAGATAAATCACTCCACAGTCAACAATCTAAATACTACTCTCTCCGTCCCATTTAGTTTGTCTCGTTTGAAAAGTCAAATTTTTTAAGGGAACATCATTTATTGTCTTGTTTAACTTTTAAAAATGTATTAGTTTCCAAAACTACTCTTAAATAAATTTATCAAAAAGTTGAATTTCCTTTCAAATAGAGTAGTTTTGAAAATTAAATAGGGGTATAATAGGAACATTAATAAATTAATGACTTCTATTATTAGAAACAGGACAATATTTTGGGACATCCCAAAATGGAATAGAGGACAAACTAAATGGGATGGAGGGAGTAATTACTATCTTAAATATTTATAATCTACTTAATAATATAAAATTTACAAAAGAAAAAAAAGTGAAAAAAAGAATTTATCCAGTAATTGATTTCTTGAAAGTAAAGTACCATACAAAAAAAAAGATAAATCATTTCACCGTCCACAATCTAAATACTAATTATTATCTTAAATATTTATAATTCATTTAATAATATAAAATTTACAAAAGAAAAAAAAAGTGAAAAAAAAAATTTATCCAGTACTTGATTTCTGGAAACTAAAGTACTATACAAAAAGAAAAAGAAAAAAAAAAGGATAAAGATAAATTACTTTACATATCACACTCTAAATACTAATTATTATCTTAATATTTATAATCCACTTAATAATATAAATTTTACAAAAGAAAAAAAATTTACCCCGTATTTAATTTCTTGAAAGTAAAGTCCTATAATGGTTGAGTAATAATTTGTGACTAGTGACTAGAGAAATATTACTTTCATTAGACCGGTCAATAATACTACTTTTATTAACACTAATCACAATATATCAATTGAATAATTGTGTAAAAAATATTGTGTCCTTAAATTGGTGTATTTTCTTTGATCTTTGCAAACTAAATGCAATTTTTTTTTTTTGCCTTGGATAGGCAAACAAAATGAGACATGTATTGATCATATGTGTCGTAGTTATATCACTATAATATAGCACTTCATAAAAATTGAGATCCACTTTAAAGCCCAATCTTTGTTACTATTTTTAAAATAACATATTAATCCTCAAAATCTCTACATTAATTGCATTTCTAGTCATCAATTAACATTCATCTTTGTGTTTTTCAGTATATTGGAGGTAACATATTAGTGATGGGATGATGTCTAATTATTTAATATGCTATAAACTTTAATTTTATTAGAATTATGATAAAGTGATTATATACACAATTTTTTAATAGCTTAAGTTTTTGGAAGAATTAGTAATTTAACATGTCTTAAGCTTTTGAGAGAATCAGTAATTTAACATAAGTAATTTAACATATATTAGAGGATGAGGAAATCCAAAGTTCAAATCCCCCTCCCCTACCAGACCAGTAAATCATAAAGAAAGAAAAAATGGCAACCAAATCACAAGGAAAGAACAAAATGCCAACCACGAGTCTGTCAATCATATTACACAATTTAAAATGACACTGAAAATCACAACATAAACAAGCTTCAACTTATCTACACGAAGTCCACATTTATTGAAGTACATAATAAAGCTTCACCATACAACTTTCATGAAAATTGATTCTGTCCAGGATCAACAAAACATAAAACCACAGTAACCAAACATACAATGAGACTAAATATATATACATTTCACCACTATATTTTCTTCTGAACTGTAACCAAGTCCAGAGCAGACCCATAAGTTCTGTCTAGAGCTTCAGCACACCAGCCATGTCCATCATCGACTGTTGGCATCCTAACTTCCATGACAGGGATTGCAGGATGTCGAGATCCTGGCAGTACAACACCAGCCAGAACTCTCAGCACATTTGAAGCATCAATGTCCATGCACACATTTATCTCTGGAACTCCCTTGGGAGCTGGAGGAATACCCATGATCTTGAAATAGCCCAGAAGATGATTCTTTCCCACCTTCTCCCCTTCACCTTCATAGACAACAATCAGCACCTCAATTTGATTATCACGAACAGTTGTAAAAGATAATTCTTTCCGCGTTGGCATCGTAGTGTTTCTAGGTATAATGGGTACAAAATTGTTTTCTTCCACTCGAATCCCAATGGCAAGAGGTGTGACTTGAATGGTTAACAGGTCCAAACTCCCAAATGGATCACTGATACCTGAAGCCACTGCTCCTTCCAGTGCTGCTCCACAAACAGCAGCTTCCAATGGGTTCATTCCCTTGTAAAGCTCCTGTCTTTTACATATACTCATAACAAGATTCCTAATCTTCGGAATGTATGAACATCCACCTATGGCAATTATGTCAGCAACATCCTTAGTTTCTACCTTGGCATCATGCAAGCACTGCATTATAAGGCTCTCACACTTCTCAAACACCTTCCTGTTGACTTCCTCGAATTCCTCCCGATCCACAACCTTGCAGATTTTTAACTCATTTCCTAAGTCAACATCGATTTGTACACTGGTCTGGGAGGAGAGCTTGTAGATTGCATCCTGAGTTGCTACTCGGAGCAATCCCATTGATTTGATCTCATTGATTCCATGATTTGAGAAGAGAATCTCTGAATCAGGCAACAGATAACGCATCATATTCTGAAGTATTTCTTCTCCTCCTATGGTACTTCCTGCCAAGGCTTTTATCTGTGAAACTCCTCCAGCTGTAGCAGTAACAGCTACGTCACAGTAGCCAGCACCCATATTAAATATGAGTGCAATCTTCTCACTTGCACCGCCTATATTCTCATGTACAGCCTGTTGCTGCTGCTGTGCATACAACAGTGCCACTGCTGTTGGTTCAGGCATAAGTCTTAGGACATGAAGGCCAGCCATGGCACAAGCTCGTTCAATCCGGGTCACCTGGAAACGGCTAAATGAAACTGGAATGGTCAGAACAACATTTCTTATAGGCCGCTTTAACTGAACTTCAGCCATTGCTTTTAACTCCACTAGAAATATTGCCAGGACTTCTTCAGGAGTGGTGGATCTCCAGACATTGTTAACCAAGGCTGCAATAAATGGGCGGACGCCAATGTCCAATGTTTGTACCAAAAATGGAAGGTTTTTGCTTGAATGAACAACTGGATCAGTGTCAACTCTGCCGATTAAGCGTTTCATGTTGAAGATTGCAGCGCCAGATAACATTTCATTCTCATGGGAGAGTTGATTGCTGACTCCCCCTGAAGGGATATCATCTTTGAAGGTAACATATGATCGCATCATCTTTTGGTTTCTATTATTTTTAAGGAGCTCCACTTCGGAGCCATTCCAAACTGCAACACTGCATTTTGAAGTGCCAACATCAATTCCAATTGCAATTTCCGGAAAAGCAGAAGATGATTTCTCCTCTCCTGTGGTTTCACTATCAGATGCGACAGTGTATGCTGGTTCAGCCATTCCTAAATTTAGGAAAATAAAAAAAAGAAGGAAGAATTTTCTTAACAATGAACGATCCAAGAGGTAGCTCACAACCCGTTACAACATATAATAAAAAGCAGGGCACAGGAAACAACCTTATTAGACATAGTTATATAGGACTCTCAATGCCAGACCAAGAGAAATCAGATTATTCATATGATGTAACAAGCACAAAAGAATCATGTATGATTTCAACTCACAAATTTTTTTTTTTTTGACCTTACATTTTGTTTAGACAGGAGGACAAAACACATGGACAAATTGAAGCTGCCAGGCTTTCTAATCAAAGATTTTGAATTCTCTAATGAAGTATGGTTCTCTGGAAGCAAAGGCTCATAAAACTTTAGTTTGATTATTAACGCAACCAATACTAGTTGAATTATTGGCCTTTGCCTTTTGTTTAAAGGGAACCACTAACCATCCATCTTATTTTTCAATGCACCACAACAATCTCAAATAAAATCATGAAATGAGGACCAACCAAGTCTTTCTTAATCTTAACTAAATGCATACCAACTCAATTCAAATTCGGTAAAGAGTGGTGATGCTTTTATAAAACAGTTTGGTTGCCTAAAATCCCTAATTTGACTCTCAAACTCCTCAAGAGTCCGGTTTATTTTTCAGTGATGTCAATTAACAAGAATTTTCAAAACTTAAAAACCTTAAAATGAAATGCAATAGATGGCCCTAGAGAGAGTGAGAATGTGTACTTACAGTTATACCATTGGACCATTGGTTGTGTCTTCCTTAAATTAGACCAGTGCACTCAACATGCATCATCTTCCTAATTTTTTAAAGAGCTCTACCTTGTTGTTCCTAAATTGAATCACGTGGTGGCACTGACCAATTAATTACATGGTTGAAGTTAATTGTCCTTTAAAAAATTAACACCGTTTTTGCTGCATTAGTCAATACAACCATGTGAATGAACTCAATTACTAATGTGGAGCTATAATCTGAATTCTAAAGGCACATGATGTGCATCACTATTTATATTTGGACATAAAGATGCTGTTTTTACATTGTTAGATGAATTAGCCTTCGAGGTAATTTCTAGTTCAGCATAAGCCACAATCCTTCTACACTATTAAAACCTCCAATTCTAAAAGGCATCCAAAGTAAAGAACTTTGAAAACACAGTTCTTTCAGGTCTTCCTACAAACACCTTTAAGGTCTTTTGGTTCCTAATAAGTTGACATATAACCCAACCACACAACAAAGTATTGCACTAAAACAAAACCTACCCATTTCCTAAAACGATGGTATATCCTTGTTGGGTATCAAACTGAGTATGCCAAAGAGCCGAAAAACCATGAATCTATAGCAACATGGGCGACTAGAAAATGATATCTAATGAAGTAAAAGTACGCCAATAAAACAGAGTGTTAATAAAAAAAGAAAAGCCATGCAGTGCAGACCCTCAATGAAAAAACAAAATGTGGGAAATAAGAGACTTACTGCTTAGAGATGATCACGAGAGCAGATAGAGAAATGGATTGGAAGTTGGGACACCAGTTTTGTGTTGAGAACACAGAGCTTTAGCTTGCTGATAAACAACACAAAAGGTGCTCTTAACACTTAAGCTCAAGTTCTAGAGTTTCCTAGAGAGAGAGAGAGAGAGAGAGTGGAAGATTTTGGTTCTTTTTCTTTTCTTTATTTTTGTGAAATGGAAACACTAAAATGTGAGCACTCGGGCGCATATCACATATATTACATGCATTTTTGTCACTTCTAACATTAGAAGAATTGAATTCAAAGGACTTGAGAACCAATTGATTCAAGACACGTCTGGGGCTTTGTGATTTTGAGGATATGTGCGCACACGGTTTGCACAGTTTGTTCGGTGTTCGGTGCTCGCGAGAAGCGTCTAGAGAAAATACACAACTACTGAGTGCTGACACAGGGTTTCATTGTAACCGAGCTGATTTTCGGAAAGCCCAGATCACATATTGCCACAAAGGTGAGACAAGGTTGGGCATGGGTTTAAGTTTAAAGACCTGCGCAGCCCAAGACGAAGGTGTGAACTATATGGGAGGAGGTCTAGCAGTATCGGGCCCAAGGATTGGGCTTGATTGATTTTTACTTTTCCAATAAAATGAGTAAAACTACTTTTTTGGTCTTTAAATTTTATTAAATATTTATTTTTTATCTCAACTTTTAAAAATTAATTTATTTTTATTTCTAAATTATTGAAATGTTTGTCTTTTGTTTCTAAATTATTGAAAATGTTTTACTTTCTATCTTTCAACTTAAATCTATTTTAACCCATAAACTATTGAATTTTTTTTTCATTCTTATTTTTGTCTCTAAACTATTAATTTTTTTTGTCAAAAATTACATTTTCGTCCTTACATTTTTACATGATTCCCACTTTGGTCCATATCTTTTATTTTCACCACTTTTGAACCCTGTTTAGAAAAACACATTCTATTTTAGTCCTTTCCGTTAGTTCCCTAACAGCACTGACCTACGTGGCAGAAGGAACTATTAAAATAATAATAAAAAATTTTATTTTGACATTAAAAAAATACCACATTAGCATCTAAATTAAAAAAAATTTTTAACTAAATAAAAAAATTAAAAATAGAAAAAAATATATTAATTGAGATCTAAGTGTGTCTTGAACATAAACATCAAGAACATAATCCCAGATATAAGAACACAAAATTAAAATCTAAAAATCACAAATCTAGAAACACAAACACAAACACAAACCCAACAACAATTTTCCCATGTTATCTTAGTAAACTATAAAGCTACTAAACTATACTAATAAAAGCACAATCAATACTCCATTAAAGGATACACACTCGTCACTAGCATCGACAAGAAAAACCCATCGTACCTGCAAAAAAAAAAACCCACAAATTTTTCACTTCAAATTTCCAAAACCAATCACTCTCACCCTTTCAAACTCACTCACACACGCATGTACAGAAAAGTTGGAGCTTGGAATTGACCATTTGAAATCGATGCCTCTCATGGCCATTGGAGCGAGAGTCAGGAAGAGGAATCGGAAAGCTCTAGAGCGATGAAGAAGAAGGAGGAGGAGATTTGGTCATCAGCATTTTGGGGGAGTGAAATCGGGATCATATCTTCGGTGGAGCGATTTCGGTTGGGTCAAATCATGAACGACCTGAAATGCAACGATTGAACTTTTTATGGAGGATTTTTTTTTTTTGCTCCAAAAATCACAAACTTAGAGGGGCGAGGCTCTGCGTGAGAAGGATGAGGGTCAGATTTGGGTTTTTTGGGTTTTCTAAAGATGGATTGCAGGTTTTCTGAAGATGGATTGCTGGGTTTGTGTTTGTATTCTTATTGATGTTTGGGCCGGGTTGTTGTTTGTTGTTTTTGTGTTTGGTTAACAAGAAAAATCAGTTGCTGGGTTTGTGTTTGTTGCTTTTGTGTTTGGTTGACAAGGAAGATCTGTTGCTGGGTTTGTGTTTGTGTATGTGCTTTTGGGTTTGTGATTTTTAGATTTTAATTTTGTGTTCTTATATCTAGGTTTGTGTTTTTGATGTTCTTGTTCAAGACATACTTAGATCTCAATTAATGTAACTTTTTTTATTTTTGTTTTTTTTTTTAAATTTTTTTATTTAGTTAAAATTTATAAATTAATTTTTTAAAATTTAGATGCTGATGTGATATTTTTTAATGCCAAAATAAAATTTATTATTATTATTATTTTAATAGTTCTGTCTGCCATGTAGGTTAGTGCCGTTAGAGCACTGACGGAAATGATTAAAATGGAAGGCATTTTTTCTAAACAGGGACTAAAAGTGGTGAAAATAAAAGATAGGGACCAAAGTGAGAATCGGGTGAAAATGTTGGGATAGAAATGTGGTTTTCTCCTTTTTTTTGCAAAGTTTAAGAATGAAAAAAATTAAAATTTTAAAGTTTAGGAACTAAAAATAAACTCTTGGTAAAATTTAGGAACCAAAATAGTATTTTATCTTAGGTTTTATTGTTTCTGATAATCAAATAAAAGGTAAGGCTAGGGTTGTCCATTAACACACCAGACCTGACCCACTCAAGACTTGAATTAGAGTTGTGGTGGTTGGTGACGAGTCTCCACTGTTAATACCTGCTTTAATGGGTTGAGTGGAGACTTTTCATCTGACTGACAAACAAAGCATTTTCCGGCAACATTTTAGTGGACTTGGGGAGATTTTCACTGAATCTGGTGACATCTCACTAGATTTTCACAAGTTTTCATCGTTATCTCACTAGATCTCACCACTTTTCAAATCTCTGATGTTGACCTATTTGACCGCTAAAAAACTTTCCTAAACCAATACTCTTAGGACATCTGTTAACTTTTTCTAAGTAATTTACAATTTTAAGATAAAGCTTCACACATTGAATGTTTGGTTGGTGGTAAAAAATCACATGTTGATGCACACATATTACTAAAATAATATGTAGAGGATTGTTTTAAACAATTAAATTTTATAATTTATATAGTACTGTTGTATATAATGTAATATAAATCTAAATTTGAGACATGCTTAATTAAATGACATAAATGGTATGCTTAAAAACCCTTTTAAATTTAGTGAGACTAATGTTTAAACACTCTCAAGATATAAATATATCATAACCCAAGCAAGTTTAAAGGATTCTAATAATAGGCCAAATATATCATAAATGAAATCTTTTTAAGTTGAAGATTTAAAAAGTAGGAACTCTTCTCATATATATGAGATGATATCTCATACGTCGGACGTAGGGCTGACTCAACAACTTTGAGGGCTTAAGGCAAAAAATTTAAGTGGGGTTTTTTTTAACATTTAAATATTAATTAAATAATATTTATTGAATTTTTTTTTTTATATTTAAAATCTATTTTTTCTTTCTTTTTGAGGTGCAAAATTACTAATTAAGTTTTTGTATTTAAATTCTTCTAACATTTCTTTTTCAATTGATAATATGACTAATTCACTTAATCTTTCTTATGACATAGTAGACCTTAAATAAGATTTTATTAATTTCAATTTTGAAGAACTTATTTCTGCAGATGCAACTGTAACAAGTATTTTTTATTCGACATTTATAATGAGAAAATATTCATAAATACATAAAACACAATTTATAATTAGGACATTTTCTTATCTCTTCGTGTGTGTATGTGTGTGTGTTAAGTATTCTAAAAAAAAAAAAATTAATAGTAAAATTTAAAGTATAAAATTAGAATCTGGTTATTGCAACTTTTTTAATATTGTGACCACTTTTTACTTTAAAGTCTAAACCTACATAAATAAAAATTAATTTATTACATTGTCCAATAAATTAATATAATTATAATACAAATTAGTTGATATGATATACATCAAATTATAAATTTGTGTGATAACTTATAGTAAATGATAAAGCAAAACAGACTATTCATTGTCATGCGTCTACTAGTGAAGTAATTGATAACTTAGTGTCTTAGGGATGTTAGTGTCAGTGTATAGGGCCATGGGCCATGTGGCTGTGTGCGCTAATATGCTATGTTTAGTGTTAGCGTGTGGGGTCTTGGGCCATGTGGCTGATTGGTTGTGTGCGCTAAAATAGGAAAAAATTTAGGTGCTTTGGGAGCAATACTTTCTCCTCTCACATGAAGGATGAGTCTCACGCGTAAATTTCACCATGAGCCCACCCCTTATGTGAAAGGAGGGAGCATTGCTCCCGGAGTATGAAAGAATTATCCGCTAAAATATGCTATGTGTAGTGTGCTATCACTATCAGCTATGCATGTAGTGTTTAGTGAAGTGAAATATGTGCAATGTTGTCAGTTGTGCAGTGTACAAAGAAAAAAATGAAACTTAAGAGTAAAAACTAAAAAGCCCAACAGCTATCACAAAAAAGTGCTGTACTCTCATTTTCATGTTTTCCATTTTAGATGGAGAGAGGGAGTTTTACCTCAAGTGAAGCTCAACCTCAAGCTGCTATGCCTACGCTCAGCACACCTTCTACCACTGTGAAGCTATTGAAAAGAATGAAAGAAAGCTTATAAAAAAAAAAATCAAGATGAAGAAAGGTGAGAATATAGATGGATAGACAGAGAGCTAGAGATGTTTTCTTTTGTTTTGGAAATTACGATTTCTATTTTAGCATATTTCAAGATATTTAAATTGTATAATTAATGAATTTATCTGGTATTAATTTTGATTTTAGCAGATTTTAAGATTGAGTTAATGAATTTGTCTCTTATAATTTAATTTTGTTGTAGGCAAATTTTGACTGTTTTTGTTTTTTTCTTTTCTAATCTTCAATATTTTAGGATACCTCATGGCTCAGCAAAAGCCCTCTTGCTAAGTCAACAACTCATAGGCCATATATAGTTCCATGGCTTCCATTTTCAATGTACAGCAATTCTTCTTTCTCCTTATCATTTTCTTTATAATCCAACCAACCCAACAACAACAACACCCTCTAGACCCCTTAACTCCCTCAGAGCTCAACCTAGTCCAAACCATACTCACACACGCCTATCCCAACTCCAACTACAACCTAACCTTTCAATACGTTGGCCTAGACGACCCAGACAAACCAACCCTCCTCTCATGGCTCAGCAACCACTCCACCACCAAAATCCCACAACGCAGAGCCTTTATCATAGCCCGTATAAATCATCAAACCCACGAACTCATAGTAGATTTCTCCAACCACTCCATCATTTCCAACCAAGTTTACCAAGGCCATGGCTTCCCTTTACTCACTTTCGATGAACAAAAAGCCGCAAACGCTTTGACCTTAGCCCACGCTCCCTTTATTGCTTCAGTTAGTAAGAGAGGCTTGAAGATCAACGAGGTTGTCTGTGGTAGTTTCACCGTGGGATGGTACGGAGAGACTAGGAACAACAAGAGGGTTGTGAAGGTCATGTGTTTTTACTTAGATGGGACTGTTAATATGTTCATGAGGCCGTTGGAGGGAGTAACAGTGACAGTTGATCTTGAAGAGATGAAGATCATTGGGTTTTGGGATAGATTAACGGTTCCGATGCCGAAAGCAGAGGGGACGGACTATAGAGAATCGGAGCAGAAACCACCATTTTTGCTGCCTTTGAAGAAGATCACTGTTGAGCAACCGGACGGACCAAGCTTCGAGATAGACGGACACGGAGTTAGGTAAGAACGTTTAAGAGTTCTATTTTACTACTATGTGTATGTTTGGATTACAATGAAAACATCAGCTTTTGGCATTTTGTCAGTGGGTCCGTGTATTATTTATAGTACTTGTAAACTTCGCAGCAAAATTTTTATTAAAATTGGATCCTACGATATTATTTATATATTTAAAAATTATTTTAATATAGTATTTTTAGTTTTTAATTTTTAGCAATAAGTGGCATTCAAACAGATCATATATATTATGTCCGACTTTAAAATTTCAATTGTTCAAACCCCCGCACTTTTAATTATTGTGCTAAATGTTACGAAATTATTTAAAATTATGCTAGGAACACCACTTTTGTTACAATTTTGTACCACAACTTGCCATTTGGTAAGTTGTGATTAGTGAGGGCATGTCAGTGGGTCATGTGGAGAAACACATCCTTATCAACCACAACTTGACATGTGGCAAATTATGGTAATTGTGTCCCTAACATAATTCAATTATTAAATACATTGAATGATAAGAGGGTTTTGTTTTGTAGTACAATAATTAAAGTTTTTTTTTTGGTAAAACAATAATTAAAGTTCGACTTTTGAAATGACTAGATAGAAGGAATGACGTTTAATTTGTCAATTGAGTGTTAGTTTGGATTGCGTTAAAATCGTCTTTTAGCGCATTTGTGTTTTAATTAGTGGGTCTCGTACATTATTTATAGGACTCATAAGTACAAAATTTTGAAATTTTTTCATTAAAACTGGGTCACACGATACTATTCACACATTGAAAAATTATTTTGCTACATCATTTTCAGTTTTCAGAAATAAACAGTATCCAAACAGACCTTAATAAAACTATTGAATTAATTTTTACTAATGAATTTAGGTTAAAAATTAGAAATATGAAAAAAGAGTTTATTTTTAAATCGGTTTGGACGAAAATTCCTCCTACCAAATAAGTGGTGATTGATAAAACTATCTACTATGATCTATTTAATGTGTTATTTAACTTGTTTAAATGATACTCATAGATGATTAAATGAATTAATAGCATAATAAATTTGAGGACGAGTTCAAGTTATACCCTATGTAATTTTAAGCAATGTTATACTACCTAATAACTTTTTATTGAATTCATATTTTGAAATCCTTCCATTAGATGAGGATTATGTTTGGCATTAGTTTCAACTTTTAACTTTTAGCTATTAGCTTTTTTGTACAAATTTTTAAAACCTCACTTTTTCTTGCATTTTCTCACATTTTCAATTTTTTTTCTTCAATGTACAAGTATATTTTAGCACACTTTCAATAAAATAACTAGATTAGCTATTCCAAAATAAACACTAAATGTTTTATATGTTGTTAATATAAATTTCAAATTTTGTGTCAATCAGATGTTATCTACGATTCAATCCATAAAATAATTTTTTATGCATAATTTTAAATTACAAAAACTGGAAATATAAATATTAATTGAAAAGATAGTTATTGATCTTTGATTATTTTAAAAATTTGTGATAGGAAATGTTATAATCTTAGAAAAAACTGCAATTGGTTGTACGAATAAGTGAGTGTTTAAAATTTTTATGTGAAGCTTTTGTTTTGTTTTGATTTGTTTTATAGTAACACATCATGCATGTTTTCAACAAGTTTTATACTCAGTTTTTAAGCATGCTATAAGTCTTAATTAAGAATTTTCGCATCAACTTGTGCAATTTTTTATTATTATCTATTTTAGCATAAGAAATTACATTTTTTATTTTACATACTCAATTTTAAAAACACTCCATATTAGATTATTTATTTTACTCTATATTTTATTAAAATATCAAATTTTCTTGATTTTTTAATTATTTTTTTCATGTACAACAATTTTCATCCATGATTTTTTTTTAATTCTCAAGATATATAAAGAAAATATAAAAAATTAAATATAAAATGAATAGTACCAAAGTAAATTTATACGGTTACTATAACAACTATATATTTATGCATGTCTTTACATGATCTAATGTGGGTGAATTTTGAGCTTGGTCAATAGAAAATGTGATTCAAAGTTTAAAATGTTTTCCTATTAAACAAGCACTAATGTGAGGTTTCTTATCTTGCCAAAATACTTTGTCTATTATTAGTTTGGTCCCTAGGCAGCTCACTTTTCTTGCTTAGTGGTACTTGTTTTGTAGTATCTTGGAACTTTTGATACCCCCTGTTTTGTTTCTATTAGCAGGAGGGAAGCTGGCTGTTAATGCCATAATTGTGATAGGAAATGTTATAATCTTAGAAAAAACTGCAATTGGTTGTACGAATAAGCGAGTGTTTCAAATTTTTATGTTAAGCTTTTATTTTGTTTTATAGTAACGCATTAAGCATGTTTTCAACAAGTTTTATACTCAGTTTTTAAGCATAATATAAGTCTTAATTAAGAATTTTTGCATCAACTTGTGCAATTTTTTATTTATCTATTTTAGCATAAGAAATTACTTTTTTATTTTTATTTTTATTTTATTTTACATACTTAATTTTAAAAACACTCCATATTAGATTATTTATTTTACTCTATATTTTATTAAAATATCAAATTTTCTTGATTTTTTAATTGTTTTTTTCATGTACAACAATTACCATCCATGCTCCTTTTTTTAATTCTCAAGATACATAAAATAAATATGAAAAATTAAATATAAAATAAATAGTATCAGAGTAAATTTACACAATTACTATAACAATTATATATTTATACACGCCTTTACATGATCTAATGTGGGTGAATTTTGAGCTTGGTTAGCTAAAATGTGGTACTTTGTTTTTATTAAACAAGCACTAATGTGAGGTTTCTTATCTTGCCAAAATACAATTGATTTTGAATTGCTTAATTTAAACTTTTATTATAAGCTCATGATTGTTTTTATTTTTGTGTTGAATGTGAGTACTTTTAGTTTCAAACATTTTTGCAAAAGAAAAACAAAACTTGATTCATATATAATACTAATTTACTTCACATGAAATTGTACATGAAAGACGTAAATATCACCATACACATATGTTTATATAAGAGCATTAGTCTTATTTGTTAAAAAAAATTGTTATTTTACACTCTAAAAAGTTAAAAAAAAAAAAAATCTATTTTAGCATATTATTTTATAACTTACCACACATCCCATTTCTTATTTTACCATACAACCCATTACAATATTATAAATTACCTAATAAAATATTACATAAAACAAGACTAATTTCTCTCCTCTCTACGTCCCTTTCTCTCTCCAGCATTATTAGGGAAACCCAAGTCCAACCACCAATTCAAACCCAATGCAATCACCAAAACCAAGCCTGCACCACTGACCCCCGAATCTTCAACCAACAACCACCAAAATTGAAACTAACCCACACTACCACCTAGCACCACCAATTTAAACCCAGCATCACCAATTTAACAATTGGTTCAAACCCACAACCAAAAATGATGACCCTAAACCCACGACCATCATAGAACCACCGAATCGACCCATGCCCAACAATCATGAGTAAAATAGATTAAAAAAAAGATAACAAAACTTAGGTACAGTATTTATAAGACCTTTTTCTCTCTTTTTATGTTTATGTGTTAAAATATATACTAAGTATTAAAAAAAAAATTGTACTATCCTTAGATTTTGCCAAAAAAAAAGAGAGTAGGAAAAGTTTTGCCAAAAAGATAAAAAAAAAAAAGAGTAGGAACTCTTTTCATAGATATACAACAGCCAGACCTTTATTTTCTCCCAATTGAAGCAGACACAAAAGCCCTCTTGTTAACTACTCATAGGCCGTAGCTCCATGGCTTCAATTTTCAACATCCAGATATTGATATTCTTCTTTCTCCTTATCATTTTCTCCATTCTCCGACCAACCCAACAACAACAACAACAACAACACCCTCTAGACCCCTTAACTCCCTCAGAGCTCAGCTTAGTCCAAACCATTCTCACTCACACCTATCCCAACTCCAACAACAACTTAACCTTCCAATACGTAGGCCTAGACGACCCAGATAAACCAACCCTCCTCTCATGGCTCAGCAGCCACTCCACCACGAAAATCCCACAACGCAGAGCCTTTGTCATAGCCCGTATAAACCATCAAACACACGAACTCATCGTAGATTTGTCCAACCCCTCCATCATTTCCAACCAAATTTACGAAGGCCATGGCTTCCCTTTACTCACTTTCGATGAACAAATAGCCGCAAACGCTTTGACCTTAGCCTACGCTCCCTTTGTTGCTTCAGTTAGTAAGAGAGGCTTGAAGATCAACGAGGTTGTCTGTGGTAGTTTCACTGTGGGATGGTACGGTGAGACTAGAAACAACAAGAGGGTTGTGAAGGTTATGTGTTTTTACTTAGATGGGACTGTTAATATGTACATGAGGCCGTTGGAGGGAGTGTCGGTGACCGTTGATCTTGAAGAAATGAAGATTATAGGGTTTTGGGATAGATTAACAGTTCCGATGCCGAAAGCCGAGGGGACAGACTATAGAGAATCGGAGCAGAAACCGCCATTTTTGCCGCTGTTGAAGAAGATCTCTGTTGTGCAACCGGACGGACCAAGCTTCAAGATAGTAGGACACAAAGTTAGGTAAGGACGTTTATGAGTTCTATATGTTATAGCTGAAAATAATAATACACACATGGGTCCTCAAAAAAATAATACACACACGGGGAAAGTCTGAAAAAAACCTACTCTTATCTTGTTAAATTTCACTTCAAATCCCACGTTAATGATGAGTCAAATCACATGCCAAATCACACGCATGGTTCTCATTTGGTCTAATTCTTAAATCACAATTTGCTTATGGATAACATCTTGCATTAGCATCCGTGTGTGCAAAAGTTTCATTTTATTTTATAATAAAAATTTACATTTTTTATTTTACATGATCAATTTGTAAAAATAACCGCATCAAATTATCTATAATACACAATTTTTTATTAAAATAATACTCTTTCACCCTTTTTTTTTACTTCCCTTACCCGGCCCCACCACCTTACCTCACTTCTCTAAAACACTCTCCCTTTCTTTTTCTCCAGCTTCTTTCTACTTGCTTCATTCTTCTTCTAAGTTTTTCTTTTTCAGCATCTTCTTTCTTTCTTCTTCTTCTTCTTCTTCTTCTTCTTCTTCTTTTGCTATTCTTTCTTTCTTCTTCTTCTTTTTCATTTCTAACAAAAAAAAAAAATTCTTTCTCTTTTTCCCCCTCTTTCTCTATCAAATCTAAAAAACCGAGCTTCCATGGCTCAATACAGTCACATTCTCTCTCATGGCGATGGCAAGCTTGGGTTTTGGGTTGATTTGTATTTTGCCAAATGGGTTTACTGTTGTGTTTTATTTTGAGTTGATTTTAAGTTGGGTTTGTAATGATTTTCATTAATTTTGGGTTTATTGTGTTTGGATTAAATTGATGTTGTAATGGGTTGGTTGTGGTGGTGAGAGAGAGTCTGACAAGGCAAGGGAGAGGAGAAAGAAAAAAAACATAAAATAATAGAATAGAAGAGCCACAATAACCGTGCATGACTATTGTAGTAATTGTGCATAAATGCATAATTTTACACCCATTGATGTGGGTGTTTTTTTTTTTTTTTGCTCAAAATGTATAATTAAAATAAGCAACTTTTTTTTTTAATTTTTAATTTTGTAATACTTTACACATACTGATACTAATGCTCTTATAACTGAGAGTTGTGAACTTTTTTGTATCATTGGTGATTGGCTAGCTTAATATTGTAAACTTATATTGTTGTACTAATTATTTGAAAATTATGAGAGATCATATTTTGTTCAGTGCAATAATGAAAGTTTGGATTCCAAAATGACACGCGAGTATGAAGTTAACTAAGTTATTACGAAAATGAAATTATTATAAGTTTGTTTGTTTTTGGTTTTTGGATTTTTCGCTAAATAGTAAATACTATATATGTAAGAAAGGATTTGGGTGATGGTCCACAAAATTTTTGGGCCTAAATGGACTAGGTTCGCTCACAAATGTCTTACTTTATCTTACTTTATGTTTTCCCTTTTAAGATGTTGATCTCTGGTTGTTAGCAAAGGTGTTACTATCTTTTTTTTTGATAATCGACAAAGGTGTTACTTTTGTAATTGGAAATGTGCGTTGTAGTGGCCGGCTGATAGCGATAACCCCAACGTCTTTAATGACTTAATGTAATTAACATGTGAGATAAGAAGATTATCCGCTAAACATTAACGATAAGAATAACTTATTGACCCAAATTTTTTTATATAATTTATTTCATGATTGTTAATGTGACATCTTGTAATTAATGCATAATATAAAAGTAGAGTTATGACTTATGGTAGGTTAATGTGACATCTGGTAGTGAATGTATAATATACAAATAGAGTTTTGATAGGTTAATGTGAAATGACACTACACCAATCATAGTTTACCAACTTAATAACAATCTTAATAAATTGACAAAAAAAGAAGGAACTTGTGGCTTAACGTTGTACAAAAACAGAACTTTGAGAAACTCACTAGTTTTTGTTTTAAGTTGAAAAGTGAACCAAAATTATTTTTAATAACATAAATATTAATTACATTGTCATGGTAGTTGGAGTAATATTAACTCCTATATTTAATGCACCAAACTTGTAAAGATGTAATAAAGGCATTTAGTAAGTATTTTAGATGTTTGGGTTTCAAATGATAGCTATCTAATGAGTAATGACATCTTTTGTGATAATTTATATTTGTAGTATGAACTTTGAACTCCACGTCCTCATTCCCTACTATCTATTTATATAAAAGAAAAGATTTTGTAAACTTACACAAAAACATGAAGAAAATGATTTTGCTTTTGTATTTTTAAATGAGGACATATTTTAAAGACATCTAAAATGGATATGTAGACTTATAATTAACAAAAGATGAATATTTTGTAAGATGGGAATGAAAGAAAAACACATATTAAATTATTAATTAATTGTGTCAATTAAATCCTTTAAATTTCAATCTAATTCATGATTTTCGTCTTCGTTTAAATTAATTTTAGATTAATTTATAATTGAAATTGATTTGATTTTAAAATCTTTACACTTCTATAATAAACTTATAATGTGTGCTCCATTTGACATGTTAGCTAACTTCGTTTAAAATTGGAGAGGAAATTCAATGATGAATTTAACTTTATTTTGAAATTTAAAGGACTAAATTGATACAAGTAATAATAGTTGACGGAATAAATTGATATAACTAATAGTTAAAAGGACCAATTAAACTTTACCAAAAATATATTAGACATTTTATACAGTTTACGTTGCAGCCATAACTTAAATTAATGTAACTTTTATGACCAAATAATTCACATTTGTCATTCTTAAATTAGGTGGGCCAACTGGGACTTTCACTTAAGTTTTGACATGCGGGCAGGTCCAATAATTTCTTTGGCATCAATTTACGACTTGGAGAAGCAAAAATTTCGACCTGTGTTGTATAAAGGGTTTGTGTCAGAGCTCTTCGTGCCATATATGGATCTAGATGAAGAATGGTACTATAGGACATTTTTTGATGCTGGTGAATATGGGTTCGGTCTGTGTGCAGTGTCACTCGAACCAATGAGAGATTGCCCAGAAAATGCAGTGTTCATGGATGCCTATGTTGTTGGTCAAAATGGGAAACCAGTAAAGATGTCACAAATTTTTTGCATATTTGAACGACATGCTGGAGATATAATGTGGCGTCACACAGAGACTGCTATTCCAAGAACAATAGTAAGTAAAATTTTGTATTAGAATCTCATTCTCTCTCCTTTATGCAGGTTTGTTTGTTTCTCAAATAAAAAAAACACTAGGTAAAACTTTAATAAGTTTTAAAGGTTTGCGAATTATATTTCTAGTTGTTTATATAACATGATAATGAGTTGAGTTGATGACAATAACCCATTTTGAAACTGCACTTTTTAAAAAGTGTACGTCAAATTTTATTATTATTATTATTATTATTTTTTTCTAAATACAGTTTTTTCAATTTTTTTTATTTTATGGTTCTTTGTTGGGTAAAGTAGAAATTTTAAACCTCATTGTTAGCTAAATGGATTGCAGGTAAGGGAGGTTAGGCCAGAGGTGAGCTTAGTGGTCAGGATGGTGTCAACTGTGGGCAACTATGACTACATAATAGATTGGGAATTCAAGCAAAGTGGCTCAATTATTGCTACGGTAAATCATCATTTTTATTCCCTTGATTCAACCAAGTTCTCTTTCATGAAAAACCCGATTAGTGTTATTGAACTATATAAGGTCCTTTACATCTTTACAATATAACAATAATTAAGCTTAATCTCTCCTCAAAAAAAAAAAAAATTTAAGCTTAATCCCAAAATTTTAGATTTATTCTCAATAAATTAATTGACACTAATAATATATATATATATATATTTTTTTTTCCCATCATTTTATTATATCTAAAGTCACATGCTTATAATACAACACACTCGAATATTTAGTTTGAAATAGAATTTGCTGTTTAATCATCTTTAACAAAGTCTCTAGCCAAAATGCATTGTTGAAGCGAACTTACACTCTTCCAACAAAGAACCACACCTTATGAATTAGAGGTCATTAATTCTTTGTATATTAAGTCTAATACTATAACAAATTTCACAATTACCAAGGTCGTATAATTCTTTGTGGATTAATGTATAATAAAAGTAATATTAATAATGATGGTCCCATGTATAAGTGATATTGTATTGAAAGATATAATAAAAGTAATACTTTTTCTGTCATTTTATATCCAAAGTCACATGCTTATAATGCAACACACTCGAATATTTAGTTTGAAATAGAATTTGCTATTCAATCATCTAACAAAGTCTCTAGCCAAAATGCATATATTGTTGAAGGGAATTTACACTCTTCCAACAGAGAACCACACCTTATAAATTAGAAGTCATTGATTCTTTGTTTATTAAGTCTAATACTATAACAAATTTCAAAATTACTAAGGTCATATAATTCTTTGTCAATTAATGTATAATAAAAGCAATATCAATGATATAATGATGGTCCTATGTACAAGTGATATTGAATTGAAATATATTAGGCCCTTTATATATTTACAATGTAGCAATAATTAAGCTTAAACCCAAAATTTTAGATTCATTCTCAACAATTTAATTGACACAAGAAACATATATATTTTCCGTCATTTTTTTATATCCAAAGTCACATGCTTATAATACAACACAGTTGAATATTTAGTTTGAAGTAGAATTTGATATTCAATCATCTAACAAAGTCTCTAGCCAAAATGCATTGTTGAAGGGAATTTACACTCTTCCAACAAAGAACCACACCTATAAATTAGAGGTCATTAATTCTTTGGTTATTAAGTCTAATACTATAACAAATTTCACCATTACTAAGGTGGTAAATGTGGATTAATGTATACTAAAAGTAATATCAATGATTCAATGATGGCCCTATGTACAAGTGATATTGTATTAATTAGAATTTATTCCTTCGATTATGAAATTTGTGACATCTTAGCTATATCCTCACTAATTTTCATTATTAGCAATGATGGTCCTATGTACAAGTGATATTGTATTAATTAGAATTTATTACTTTGATTGTGAAATTTGTAACATCTTAGGGTCAAAACTCCATTATTAAAAATCAATACTCTTTTATTACAGGTTGGGCTAACTGGTTTGCTAGAAGTGAGGGGATCAAAGTACACTCACAAAGACCAAATAGAGGAGGAAGTCTATGGTACACTATTAGCACAAAATACCATAGGTGTAAACCATGACCACTTCCTAATTTACCACCTTGATCTCGATGTGGATGGTGATTCCAATTCTTTTGTCAAGTCCAATTTGAAAATAACCCAAGTGCCGGACCACGGCTCACCTAGGAAGAGTTATTGGAGGGTTGTTAGTGAGACAGCTAAAACTGAATCAGATGCAAAAATCAAACTCGGTTCAAAGGCAACTGAGTTACTAGTTGTGAATCCGAACAAGATGACTAAGATGGGCAATCATGTTGGCTATCGTCTGATCCCCAAATCAGGGGTAGGTTCACTTCTATCAGACGATGATTACTCCCAAACCAGAGCAGCCTTCACTAAGTACAATGTGTGGGTCACTCCATATAACAAGTCAGAAAAATGGGCTGGGGGACTCTATGTTGATCAAAGCCAAGGGGATGACACTTTAGCCACGTGGAGCCAAAGGTAACTTTCGATAAGTTATAATCGTGATCATTCCACTGATCATTTATATATATATAAATACAATAAGATTTGAATTTATAGTATCCGTTCTATGGTAATTGCTTTTTATTATCAGGTTAAGATACTAATTGATTTTTGGTATAAATAAGATTCAAATTCAAATATCTTATTATGACCATTTGAGCTAATTGGAAACTATAGCCAACTAATCATATTGATAGTAGGGATTTATGGGCTAATCATCCTCTATTTATCCTAATAATCCTTATTGTTATATATTGTCAATGCAGGAATAGGGAGATAGAAAATAAGGACATTGTGGTATGGTACACGTTGGGGTTTCATCATGCACCCTACCAAGAAGATTTTCCATTGATGCCTACGCTGAGCAGTGGTTTTGAGCTGAGGCCAGCAAATTTCTTCGAGAGCAATCCGGTGCTAAAGGTAAAACCACCTCAAGATGTCATGAGGCTTAATTGCTCCGTTTTGAAAGTGGCCTAAGTCACTGGATTACGTAGGCTTGAAGTGCACTTAATATTATGCTTCATTGTTGAAGAACACTTAAAAAAGAAAAAGAAAAGAAAAAGAACCTTATTATAAGCTGCTTGGGATGGGACCCCGTATGTCTCAATTCAATTTGAAGAATGCTCAGTAACAAACCCTTTTGCAGCAATTATTGCTTGTCCTTGCAAGGCAATTGGCAAATGGCAATGGAAGGATCCCAAGGCTGTTCTCTTTTGTCTTCTCTAATAAAATTGTTATATTTAGCCACAAACAAAAATTTTATGCATTGAAAATGGAGTGAAATCACAAACTTCAGAGAAACTGTGCACTTAGGCAATCTCCATTCCTGCAACTCGAACATGGGTTATGATGCCAATAATTAATATGGGAACTTTGTCCCTGCTTTCTCATTTAAACATCACACAATTATTGATTACTCAAATCAACTTCCAAATTTCACATGCTTAGAACAATCAATTGGAAATAAGTTCTTTCTCAAAAAAAAAAAAAAGGAAATAAGTAAACCCCCAAAACTTTTGTCTTTTCATTTATTTTAAAATTTTTAAAGTCATATTGTGCAATAGGAAATAGTGCATTCAAGATTCATACTAATAACAAATTTCCATTCACAATCAATTATTGCGCAAAATTATATAAGCAAAAGAAATAAAACATAATGGGTTTTAGTTAGCTCAACTAGTAAAATCTTTGATACTTTAGTGGTGTTTGCTGTGATTTAAATAATGTTCCCAAGTGCAGAATTGTAGCAAAGTAATAATCTCGGTAAATCTGAGGTCGAATCCACAATAAAAAATGAATTGATTAGCAAATCACAAGAGAATAAAACTAAAATAATAAAGTTTAATTGAAGAGATTTTGATGGTTTAGTAAAGGTAATTTAAATTGAGAAAAAATAATAATATATTAAGGCACTAAGATTTAGGGATCCACACAATACATCTATTGGTAGTTTTAACAATATTTATTTTATAACTCAACTAAAATTTATACGAAGGATGATCTTAGTCGGATAATTTAATAATAAGCACTTAAGAATTAATTGTCTAAGATAGTTACATGAAATTGATTGATTTTAGGCAAAATAAAACTAGTGAGTTAATTCACAGGGAATACTAAGCATTTAACGTTCCTAGAGTTTACGATAAATCAAAGAATTATATAGAACTAAACATTTTTATAGATGAATGAATTAATAAAAAACATAATAACATAAGCACTAAAACCATAAAATAATTGTTAAGAATATCCCAAGAAACAGTTGAGTTTCACCTCTTTCTTTAGCAAAGTTTCTAGTAAGCCGTAACACAAATAAAACTCTAAAAACTATAAAGAAACTTTAAGAAAACCTAATGTGCGCACCCAGATATGAATATTGGGCCTAAGAGGTATTTGGACTCATAATCTATTTGTATGGTGGGCTTTCGGATTTCCTACAATGGGTGATGTTAAGCTCGGCAACCTTAGTTCCCAAGTTTCCTCTATTTTCTCTAGCACTCTCCCTCTTTTTCCAAGATGATCACTTTTTCTCCATAGTCTCTTCACTCTGGAATTGCCAACCCCTTCAACTAAATCTCCCTTGCCTATTTATAAACCAAGTTAGTGGGATTGCCATGATCATTTTCTTGGTTAGTGGAAGGAGAGGTCCAATATTGTCTCTCCTAAGTGGGTGCTTTAAATGCGAGTGGGAAAAAGTGACAATGACATTGAAACTAGCTCCATCGTTAGGTCTGTTGCCTGGTAGAGGCATTCCCTAGGCAATGGAAGGGAGGTCCAAAACCGTTACTCCTAAGTGGGTGTTTGGTGGTGGGTAGAAGGTAATAGTGGCATTGGAACCAACTCCACCGTTAGGTCTATTTCTCGGCAGAGGTGTTCCCTTTAGTGATGTCGTGTAATCCGAGTTCTGACTGCTTGGGGAACGTATTCATTTGGAAAGGGTGAGGTCATGAATGATTCCATCTCCAGGTTCCGGGCTTTACACGAGTATCAAAGCTTGCTTGGAATGAGCCAGTGTGTCTGACCAGTGTAAGGTTCTACACGTGGCGTCGATGCAATGGGCTTTTGTGGACGAATGGTTTCAAAGGAAGGTAACGCCCGTACACCTAAATTATGTTCTACAACAACTCTCCTTTGAATTTTTCCCTAAAGAGCCTTTAAATAGGTCAAATAATCCTATTACAAATTGAATTCTCGTTTGAGAAAAATCCCAGGTTTTTAGGCTTCGCTTAACCGACTTTTTCGGCCCATTTAACATCAAAATTCAGACTTGTGGTAACTACAAAGTTGTAGGCCTTTAAGTTAACTTCCAGCCCAACTTGAATCATCTCGATTGGACATTTGAGCCGAAAGTTATACTCAAAATACTAATTGGTGTGCAGGCTGGAATCCTAATCCGAATTGGACTTGGATTTGGTGCAAATTTCCTTTGATTCCTTACTCCAATTAGACTTGAATTTAATTGAGTTGACCTTCTTTAACTTCAACATGACCCTTGTAAAAGTAAAGTCCGTTTACTTTCTTCTTTACATAAATTCATTTATTTAATTCCATTATTCTTCAAAAGATAAATTCACGCATTAAAATTTAATTAAGCACAAAATTAATTATTCAAAATTATTCCAAAACCAAATATAAAATGCATGAATTAACTTAAAATAAGTATAATAATGCATTCTAATAATAATATAAATATGCAAAATTAAGCTATTATCAGCGTCTCTCGCAACATCTTAAAGTTTTGGTTTTAACTTTTAATTTGCAGACAAGTTTGAGTTTTAATTTTCTAACTATATGACGTTTATTGTTGATTATATTGATTTTATAGAATTTTAATAAAAGTGTGATTGTGCATTTGTGTGCATTAGTTTTATTTTTTATATATACAAAAATGTAACGTGGTATAGTAATATCTCTTTTAACGTGGTATAGTTTTATGATCTATTAACAAATTTTTTATCCACACCTCCTATTATAGGAAATTAGGTATTTATTAAAATCTCTTTTTGGGCAACTTTTTTAAAGCATTTTTTCAATTATACATGAGAGGTCAGTGTAAATAATTTGCATTTTAGAGGAGGTAAAAGTCTTATTCCAAACTAAGGGAGTTGAGTGCAATTTTCTTGATATATATATATATATATATATATAATTTTTATATGAGTGGCTAATACTCTATGCTTTTCATTTATTTATTTTTATTTTTATCTTTCCTTGTTGAGCATTCAAGGAATAGCAGCCAAGTTTCATAGGATTTTTTTATTGGATCCGGTTAACGGGTGCTCTTAAAACATTTGTTAATAGATCATTTTAGAAATTTCTTGATACCACTTTTACGGAAAATATAAAAAAATTGCAAAAAAAAAAAAAATCAGTCACCTTTTTTTATTTATTTATTTTTTCCATAAAATTTTTTAAAAATAAATCATAAACCAATGCAGCATTCATTAACTTTTTTGTTTTTTATTTGTTGAAATGAAAAATTTGGTTCAATCACATGTATGGATACTTTCTCTCTTTCTTGGGGTTAGAGGTGAGAATCATTGATTTTTAAATTTATGACTCATAAAGGTGGTTGATTCGAATTCAATATTTCTGCGGGTGTATTGAGTGTTGACATCAATGACATGTGATTTATTCCCAAAGAGAGCTGGTTGTGAAGAGGAGCATGTTAACAATCATGCCCCCAGTTTCACTATTAAAGCAAAAGCTAAGCAAATGATTTATTCTTGCTCTCAATGCAAGAAAAGGCCTTGGAAAATTCAAGTGGCCTTGTATCTCATGCTTACAGCTGAAGTCTAAGAAATGAAACATTGCAACGTCAAAGCTACGGTAGCCTTTATTCAAAGTTTAACACAGCTTTCATGTAAGAGAGGTGGAACAATAAATTATAATGTGCCTTACTGTAGGTGGAGAAACTTTTAGTGGATACAAGTTGGTAACAATACCACGAATTGTATGTGTTGAGTATGGTATCGGAGCCAATCTGGTACAGAAACATTTCCACTATAATGCGAATGAGATTGACACCTGAATGTATGGAGTCAAGTACCAAACATGTAAACTTTGTTTGGTAGGAGATAAAACTCCATTGAAGTTTGGCACAACCTAAGTCCTACATAAAGAAGAGTCAATACCGCAATACCACAATAGATGACGGTAAACACTCCAATACTTAAGTTAGTTCCATACTTAGTAATAGAGAGAGAATGTAGTAGGAGGGAGGAGAGAGAGAGAGAGTCTTACCAAAGAATCTTCCCTCAATTTATAGGAAAATGTATGGTTGTAGATGTCTAGAAAATTGTGTGGTTGTAAGGATACTACCATTTAATATAATTAACAATCTTACTATATAGTCCAAAATAGTGGGTTGACTACTAGTACCAATGCTCAAACAATTCTTCTTTGAATTTATAAGGCAGCATCCATGAAAATTCCATTCTTGGTTCTATCTTTTTTCCTACAATGTTACTTCGCATCTAGTCTTTATCACCCCTTAGACCCTCTCAACACTACTGAAATTGATCAAATAAGGAGCATAATTCAAAAGTCTCACCTTGCCTCTCTTCCAAACCTAACCTATCATTTTGTTGATGTTGAAGAACCGCAAAAAGAAGATGTCCTCAACTGGCTTTCTAATAAAGGAATCAAGCTTAATCGTCAAGCCAAGGTCGTCGTTCGAGCAAGGGGTGAGACAACTTATGAACTCATTGTAGACTTAACCGTTGGCTCAATCACATCTAACCAAGTCTACAATGGTTCTGGCTATCCTCCTCTCACTTTCATTGAACTTTACCGAGCTAGCAAACTGCCTTTGACGTATCCAGAATTCAACAACTCAATTCAAAGAAGGGGCTTAAATTTGTCTGAAGTTTCTTGTGTACCATTTACAGTAGGTTGGTTTGGTGAACGTGTTACAAAAAGAACTCTCAAAGTTGCATGCTTTTATCGTGGAGGGTCGGTTAATGTGTTTGCAAGGCCTATTCAAGGAATAACTGTACTAGTTGATGTTGATTCAATGAAGATTACAATGTACACTGACCAGGGACGGAGCCAGAACTTAGAGTTAGGGGGGGCGGCTCTGCGGTTGGTTGTGTACAATAACTTTGGCCTTCGACTTTGTTGCTACTTAGTTACTAGTTGTTTAAAATTTTTTAAAGGGTTAGATTTTTTGTTTTAAGTAAAATTGGCTGATCAGGCTTAATTTATTTTTTTTTTTAGTTTTACTATTGATAATTTTTGTTGTTGTACTAATTTTTTTGGGCTTGTATATTTCTTTTTTAGATTTTTTACATATAAATATTTTTTAATGGTCTTTAAAATGTGGAAAATGTTTGAACTGCAAACCTTTTTACAAATTGCTAATAATGTAAATGGTAAGCCCAAATGCGAACCAATAAGAATTTGTTACCTTAACCGTCTGTAAAAATGTTATAGAAAAATTTGTGACTATAACAATACTCTTAAAAGAATCAATGATATTTTTAAGGGAGCAAAAGTGTAATTTTCTAAAACAAAATTGCTAAAATTAGTACCTAATATATATAATAATAATAATATTTTTTTTAAAAAGGGAGGGGGGCCATTGCCCCCCCAAGTCCAAACATGGCTCCGTCCATGACACTGACAGACTTAGAGCACCTGTGCCTAAAGCTGAGGGTACTGGTTTTCAATCATCAAAAGGGAAGCAAAATTCTACTACATGTAACATAACAAATGGTGGGTTCACCATTGAGGGCCAAAATGTTAAATGGGGTAAATGGGATTTCCATGTGGGATTCAATGCTCGGGCAGGTGTTATCATATCCACAGCTTCAATATTTGATGACAGAGAAAAGAAGTTTAGGCGTGTGCTATATAGAGGACATGTATCTGAGACATTTGTTCCATATATGGATCCAACAAGTGAATGGTATTATAGGACATACATGGACATTGGTGAATATGGGTTTGGTCGTGCAGCTGATACCTTACAGCCATCGATTGATTGCCCAGGGAATGCTGCATTTATGGATGGATATATGGTTGGGCCAGATGGACAGGCACAAATGGTACCAAGGGCTATTTGCATTTTTGAGCGGTATGCTGGTGATGTAGCTTGGAGACATACAGAAATTAATGTTCCTGGCGAAGTGGTAAGTCTAGCTGTGTTCATTAATGGTTATTTATGGTTCTGGTTTTGGGAAAAAAAAATTTCCTAGGATTTTGGGTAAATCATACATTTTGGTCATTGAAATTTGGCACATGTTCGATTTTGGAGTAATTCTTAGATATTTTTAAAACACGGTGAATGGTACTCATTCTTATCACATTCATAGTAAGTTCATCATGAATAAAAGAGGAGGGAGCACAATTTCCTTATACTTTGAGAGCACCTAAATATTTTCCTCGATTTTGTTATTTCAAATCTTAGAAGCTTGGATTCGGTCATTGAAAATTTAAATAAGAAATATGTTGGTTCCCCAATCTATTTTTTTTTTTTGCTTACATGAGTAACGACACCTCATATTTTAGCAACTAAATCAAACCAACTACATATTTAAAGGACTATAATCAAGCTAACCCTTACAAAAATTGAACCAACTCCGTATTTAGCAGACAAGATCAAACTTTTCTTAAATTCTAGGGATGAAATTTTCCTATTTCTAAAATCTCAAAGGCCAAATCCAAACTTTTTAAATTTAAGCTATCAAAATCAAACTTACTCTAAATTTTAGGGGGCCAGATAGATAATTTACCCTTTAATTAATTTTGTTATTGTGATGTCAACGTAAAGTGGTTATGTCTTGCAGATAAGAAGCGGGGAGCCGGAAATTACTTTGGTGGTTAGAATGGTGGCTAATGTAGGCAATTATGATTATATTCTTGATTGGGAATTCAAACAAAGTGGCTCCATCAAAGTTGGGGTGAGATTCATTTCTTTTGTGTTTTTAAAGAAAAATGCTTCAATTTCATAATCGATGATTAGATGGACCTCTTGTGAAGAGTAAAGTAAATTAGCAACCGATATAGATGTCGTTAATGTATAAGAAAAGAAGCCCACATTATTTTTTATTATTATCACTCGTTACAAAAATGTTTGTTCTTCGAAAAACAATCCAAGCTCATATTTACCCAGCCCAAAGCCCAAATTCTCATATGAAATCCAGGCCTAGCTTTTGTGGTCAGAGAGAATGGGTCAGACTGAGCTTGGGTTGACTCATTGATTTTCAATTTGAACGTTAACTGTAATAGCTTTTCTCAAGAACTTGTAGACCAAGGTGAAAAAAAAAAAAACAGTACTTTATTATTGTAACATTACATAGCAGTTCTTAAAAAGAAGAAGAAGAAGAAACATATCCTCTGCAAAAGTTATTAACAATTGTAGAAGAAAAATTCTAACAAATACAGTTTTTAAAGTCAGCTTATCTTGTTAGGCACAATAAAGTTTAGCTTTTATTTGGCATAGCTTAATCAAACTCAATTATTTTTAGGCGAAAATCAAAGCTATACCCTCTAATTCTAAACTTGGTGAATTATCTTTTTTTTTAATGTAAAATTTATCTTTTGTCATTTTATTGATTAAACTTTAACATTTTCAATTAAATTGGCCATTCCATATGTTTGTCATCTGTAAAACTATTCTTAAGTCTAGTATAATGTGTTGTATCACATATTTAAAAAAAAATGTCAGTTCCATAGATGATCATGATAATGGACGGTAGGACAAACTTGACAGAGAGGTTAAAATTTAAGGATTAAAATAACAAAAATGAAATAAATTCATGAAAAAAAATGATAATTTACTCAAACTCAAATGATGTAATTTAAATTTGAACTCTATTTTTATCTTCAAAAAAAATTATATATTATAGAATGAGAAAATCCTCTCCCATTGCAAATTTTCTCCATTTCATCCATTTTATAGTTTAGATTAGATTTTATATAATCTGAAAGTGTAAAGTTTGCCATGTAGTCATAGCAAACGATAGAATGATCCTACAAAAAATGCACACTTACGAGTATTTGGATTTTTTTTTCTTTCTAGGTGGATTTGACAGGTATACTAATGATGAAGGCTACGCCATACACAAATACCGACCAAATAACAGAAAACGAGTACGGACCCTTAGTAGCAGAAAACACTGTTGCTGTACACCATGACCATTTACTCACATACTATCTTGACCTTGACGTTGATGGTATTGACAACTCCTTCGTCAAAGCCAAGTTAGAAACCATAAGAGTATCAAACCAAAACACAAACACTACTTCACCAAGAAAAAGTTATTGGACAGTAGTAAAACAAACTGCCAAAACTGAGGCAGAGGCTAGGATTCAGCTTGGCTTGGAGCCTAGTGAACTTTTAGTAGTGAATCCAAACAAGAAGACAAGGCTTGGGAATCATGTAGGTTACCGGTTGATTACTGGACAACCGGTTAATTCTCTTTTATCTGATGATGATTGGCCCCAAATTAGGGTTGCTTATACGAAGTATCAACTATGGGTGACTGCCTATAACAAGTCGGAAAGGTGGCCTGGAGGTTTCTATGCCGATGGGAGTCGAGGAGATGATGGCTTGGCCATTTGGAGTCAAAGGTAAATTGTGATTGTCATAGTATGATTTATAAATTTAAAGACATAATATTTCTCATAATTTTGTTTTGTTTTGTTTTTTTTCCAAATGTTGACATGGCTTGTTATGATTGATACATAGTAATAATAGTGTCAATGATAGATTCAGATGAAAATAATATTGCTCTTATCATGGCAAGCTATGTTAGCGGTTGTGAAAAAAATTGTGTTCCTAAAATTATTATATTTTGATATGAAATAAAATTTGGAAAAAAAAATTGAAGTTTTAATGTGAAATCACGAGAGAAGCTTCCAATAACACTACGCTATGTCACAAAGACTTTTGAGTTTTGACCACAAAAGTTTTTAACTAATTATAAATTATATCACTATAAGATAAATTTTATGTGTTTAAATTCTATTGAACACGTGCACACAAACACACACAGAGGATCATTTAGCTCAGCTATAGTGAATCTTGGTGAAATTGTATTGTGAAATTAACATGTTATTGAACTCTTTCAAACAACATCGTCATATTTCATACAACCAAGAGACACTAGTTCAATTAAACCTTCATAAAAAAAAAAATCGATATGTTAAGTTTATGAGTACAAAATATGGTACAGTCTGTAGAGTTTATTTAGACCCCTTAAACCATAATTAGATTAACCTAGTTAATAAGCCAAGTTATTACTTAGTCCAAATTTTAGATCTAGGTTGATACAATCATATAATCATATCAATGCAAAGTGCGGAATATAAAAAATACAAAGATATGATAACCTAGGAAAATCAAACCGGTAAAAAACCTGGAGAGGATTTAACTTAGTTATCTTCAAGGTAAACCTGAATCTACTATGAAAGAATCGAAGTGTATAATAGCGACTTAGACCGCTAACATCCTATTGCTACCCACCAGTAGAGCTTACTGACACGACCACGTGCAAGTTTCGAGACCACAGACTCCTTTTTTCTTGGATTCTCCAGCAAGTACAAGTACCCCCGCTTGTATATCTTTAAGCTCTTATGACAGCAACTGAACGATCATCATGCTCTCGAAGAAATCTCCTTCTTGATAATCCTAAGCTTGTGTGAAGGCAAGCACTTCTCAAATCTCACAAGAGATTCACACAAACAACAATATGAGCAACATAAAAAACGTGACTACGGTTTGCTTTTTATACCTAGGACAAAACATAAAACCCTACAGGTCATATGGACTTAGGGTTGAGTTGGAAAATCTGCAGAAAAAACAATCTACACGACTTTCGATCGGTCGAGTCTAATTCTTGATCGATCGAGTCAGGCAGAAATGCACAGTAACTTTTGCAGTTAACTCGATTCCAACTGTACATAAATTACATACTTTGAGCAAGTCTAAAACATAACTAGACACCTGTTTTGATCATGGTTTGCCAACAATACATATTAGAGTTCTAATACATTAGTCCCTAAGGTCTTAGAACCTAACACAGTCTAATTAATAAAGTTGCAGTATGGAGTGTTAATTTTCATCGAGTTAACTAAGAGGACAACTATTGGTATGTGCAGGAACAGAGCAATTGACAACAAAGATATAGTTCTATGGTACACAGTTGGGTTTCATCACGTTCCATACCAAGAAGATTTCCCAGTGATGCCAAGAGTCCATGATGGATTCGAGCTTCGACCCTCAAATTATTTCGAAAGCAACCCATTGCTCAAATAGGAATGCTCTAAAACGTGTTAGTATAACCAAGCTCAATGCCGGGATAATTATCTGGGTAGCATTAGTTTTTGAAAAAAAGGAAATCCTTCTGCTAATTCAAATTAGTTCAAGGAACCATGATGGATGTGAGCTTGAAGGTTTGAATAAATACATTTTGTTCTATTTATATTTTTTTAATGTTCCACTTTATGTTTCATCAATTATAATATGTATTATTATTATTACTAGCCATGACCCCGCTTGCACGTCATAATTATTTTTATGGTGGTTTTATTAATTTTTTTACAATTTAAACTAATTTAATAATGAGTAATGTATTTTATAATCATATTTTTATTTATTATAGGAACAATCATAAATATAATATAAGAAAATATTCATTTTTTTAAATAAAAACTATTTATAACATTTTGTGAATTATTAAAAAGAATATAAAATTTAGAAATTATTCTTTTAGTTTTAAACAAACTTTCTCAAAATTTATTTTTCTGCCTACAAACCAAAACATCGAAAAACGCAACTAAAAAAATTAATAAAACTTAACAATGATTAATTGGATCAATCAGGAAAATAATTTGTTGTTAATAATTTATTAAGGTTATTTTCTTTGCAGAAATTGTAATTTCTTCCACCCAAAACATATTATCAAATAAACAATTATTAGTAAAATCTAAGAATTAAATTTCTAAATATGCATTGTTATATAATAATTGTGTGGGCAATTTTTGTACTCCAGGGAAACGTATTGCGTACTCCCTGGAAACTTGTTGTTGTCCCACATCGCAAAGATCCTTCCCCACTTGCTGCCTTATAAGCCTGAGCTGAAGGAAACTAATGGTACACTACTCCTTCAGCTTCAAGCTTAGAAGGCAGCAAGTGAGGGATGATCTTTGCGATGTGGGACAACAACAAGTTTCCAGGGAGTACGCAATAAGTGTCCTTGGAGTACAAAAATTGCCCACACATTAAAAGAAAACTTCTTTTGAGTAGGATTTTGTACTCTCAGGGAAACTATTTTTCGTACTCCCTGAGAAACTTGTTCCTACCTCATCAGTTGCTCCCCCCACTTTCTCACTTATAAGCTTCCGCCGAAGAGAGGAGTGTACCATTAGTTATTAATAACTGATGGTACACTACTCCTTCAGCTTCAGATTTATAAAGTAGCAAGTGGGGGAGGATCTTTGCGATATGGGACAACAAGAAGTTTCCAGGGAGTACGCAATAAGTTTCCTTGGAGTACAAAAATTGCCCACACACATTTATATAAAATAAAACTCATAAAATGCATAAAATATATGTAAAGGTATAATTCATGACTATGCATGAAAGTTATTGTATATATATATATATTAGCTAGATCACATTTCTTAAGTAAACTGAACAATCATTTCATCACCCCATTATGCACGTAATGTTTGGAATGTTGTTAGTTAGTACACGATTGCTTGATAAACAATATTGAGTAAAATTTATTTTAATTCTATTTAAGAAATTTTTTGTGCAATTTTCATTTTCATGTCCATTTTTTTAGTCTAATAGATTTAATTTTTCATGTTAGTTTAATTGAATAGTATTGTGTTTATACTTTTTTTTCTTAACTTTAATTGATAATTCACAATATGAGTAAAAAACTTATTGAGTATTGCAAAAGATACAAATATGAACATTAACATGAGCATGAACATGAAGGGAGATTTCTATTCATTTTCTTGAAGAAAAAATGTACTTACGGAAAATTCCAAACTTTATTAGGCAAAGAAGAATCAAAGTTATAGATAACAAAATCAATAAACCAAAAATTTTAGGAGCCTAAGAGGAGCCATTACTCATTTGAAACAATCCAAAATACTCAAGGACTTAAAAAAAAAAAAAAACCATCCACTCCACGCTTCCATCGCAACTGCTTTAGCTCAAGGAAAACAATATATATCTCTATATCTTTTTTTTTTTTAGAAATAATTACAATATACTGCTAATCCCACAACTTGAGCATTTTTTCCCTGACTCCTGCAATTTGAGCATTTTCTCCCTTAAATCCCAGACACTTTGTGTATGGGGAGGTGTCAATTCAGTTATATAGCCCTCGACATATATATATATATATATATATATATATAGAACTTCCTTTAAAAAAAATAATATGTTTATCATAATTAAGGAAAACCTAATGGGTACTTCACTTGAGCATATGTGAAAAAGGCATATACATACCACAAATGGTAAAGGAGAAAGAAAAAGTTGTTAATCCCTTTTAATATGGTTAATTACTTTGGCTCAATCAGTCGCCTAAACAACATGCTGCTTATTCATACCATAACCCCAAATGACAATGCAGCATTAGCCATCTGTAATTGCTAATTTGAAAGTACAAATTTCTTTAATATAACTCTACCTTCATTTCTTTTGGCTAATATGTCTTTACTAAATCAAAATCAAAATACAAAAATCATTTAAAAATCACCAAATTAGAGTTTAAAATTATAATTAAATTTTAAAAGAAATCTAGGCACAATTGCACAAAAATTCCATGAAACTAAGTCACACTTAGGAATATTGGACTTTTTTTCCTTTGTATAAATAGGGGGTCCCAATGGGATGAGGGACTAACAATTTTCTCTCTAAAACATTTATTGTAGGAATATAAAAGCTTTCCATTGTATACTTTTCACGATTAAAGAACATGACTTTCCAACGAATCAAACTAGAGTTTTTAGTACCTACAGCAATTTCACAACATCAAGAACAAACCCCAGTGTATACATTGTCAAATTCCATATTCTCCTGTTACATCAAATGAGTGTTTAATTTTTCTCACAAAATATTGAATGGTAAAGCTTCTGGGCCATAATCTCAATGACAACTCTCAATCATGTTGGACTTGGATGACACCTATCAACAACGTATCATTATAAGATGCAGAAAAAATTTGTAGTGTACACAATGTTTAGTATGGATGGGAAGAAATTTTATCCTATTGCAATTGGTTAGGTTAGTAAGGGACCTATTCCAATTTAATGATCCTGGAATTTTATATACAAGTAATAATCAAGGAAACTTTCGCCTAAAATAAGTCAGACTTTTGGCAAGAGAGAAAATTGATGTCTAGACAAATCAAGCTAAGGTCGACCAAAATAGACCATATTCATAATTTCTTATCTCTATTTGTTCCATGTACAAGACTTATAATCAATGCTTGGTGTATAAAAGTTGAACATCTAATCTAAAGTCTATCTTCTGAAAGCTTAAGAAAAAAATTCATTTAAACCAACACAATATATAAATTATAAAGGAATCAAAGAAAAATTGTAAAAAAAATGAAAATTTAATCTATGCTTAAATTCTTATAAGGATGAACACAATAGCAATATCCTTTTTTTTTTTTTTTTTTAAATAAAGATAAAAAAAAATCTGTGCTTATTTTGTACATATGGTAAAGTCCTATGACAAAGTTTTTTGAGACTTGTGTTGATTAGTGATAAGGAGTTATAAAGGAATAATCATCAATATATATATATATATATATATATATATATATATATATATATATATATATATATATATATATATATATATAAAAGTAGAAATCTAATGCGGGAGTGCGTGAGATTTTGCCAAGTGATGCTCTAATTTTGCATTTAACATTTTTTTTTTATCTCTTTCATTAAGATTTTTTTACTGTTACCCAAAAGTTTAGATTAACTTATTTTATTGTTATCTCATTAGTCTCTCATTAATTGCCCAAGCTTACATAATACATTTCTCTCTTTTTCATGTCTTTTAGCATACCCACCATTTTAATATTTAAAAAAAAAAACAAAAAAATAATAATTAAGGACTAATAGTAATAACTAACCAAATAAGGCCTTGGAGGGAGATAGAGAGACACAAAGATGTTGGATTGTTAAATAAAACGCATTGTTCCACTACAAAATCAAAATACATTATTTCACTAGAAAAAACCTAAGATTGACAAAACATTTGAAAGAGAGAGAGAGAAATCTGAGGGGCTGCTACCTCTGTCATATTAGCCTCCCACCACCATTAAGAAGCTGAAAGCCTTATGGGTATTTTTTATATATTTAAAATTAGGGGATTAAATATAATTTAGGTTTGGGTAATTTGGTTAGATAATTTTTGTTTTGGGTATATAAGTAGAGAGAATATTTGGTACGTAATGTAAAGTCATATTCTACTATGGTTTTAAATCATCTATAAAAACAATATATATCTCAAGGACTAAAAAAAAAAAAACCATCCACTCCACACTTCCATTGCAACTACTTTAGCTCAAGGAAAACAATATATATCTCTATATCTTTTTATTTATATATATATATATATATATATATATATATATATATATATATATAGAAATAATTACAATATACTGCTAATCCCGCAATTTAAGCCTTTTTTCCCTGACTCTTGCAATTTGAACCTTTTCTCCCTTAAACCCTAGATAGTTTGTGTATGAAGAGGTGTCAATTCAGTTACATGGCCCTCGACATATATATATATATATATATATATATATATATATATATATATATATATATATATATATCTCATTTAATAAATATAGAACTTCCTTTAAAAAAATTAATATGTTTAACATAAGTAAGGGAAATCCTAATGGGTACTTCACTTGAGCATATGTGAAAAATACATATACATACCACAAATGGTAAAGGAGAAAGAAAAATTTGCTAATCCCTTTTAAAATGGTTAATTGCTTTGGCTCAATCAGTCCCCTAAACAATATGCCGCTTATTCAGACCATAACCACAAATGACAATGCATCATTAGCCATTTGTAATTGCTAATTTGAAAGTACAAATCTAATACCAATGTTTTGAAACCCGGACCGTTCATTGAATCATAAAAGGGAGAGGTTCAAGGTTTTTGAGGTCAAACCGAGGTTGAACCGGGATCGAACCGTGATGATGTCATAATTAATTAAAGCCTAAATATAGATATTAAATTATAAAACTAGCAAAATTGACTAATATATCTATATATGTGAGGAAAATTTAATGATTTTCAAGCATATATCTAATAATTAAATAAGAAAGTTAATAAAATAAAATAATAACCAGGAAAACATTAAAATTTATGATTAATTTTTGAAGTAAAGTTGAATATCTTTAAAGGATTTTAAGTATAATTTTTTTTATCCCTTGTAAGAGATAGATAATTTAATTAAGTAGAATAAAATCATGTTAAGTTGTTTTTATATAAAAAAAAATTGCTAAGGGGTTGGACTGTTTCTTCACCGGTTCGTGCGGTCCAACCCCGGTTTTAGAGGTTCATGGAATTAACTAAAAATACAATTTTTTATGCGAAAAAAATCAATTTTTATCCCGATTCTCGATTTTTACGGTTCGACTTTTCGGTCCGGTTCAAATCTAAAAACAGTATCTAATACTGTATATAAAAGCAAAAACCTCAAAGAGGTGCTGCCATGTTAGAAAAAAAGACCACTTTAAAAACTGACCCGTATCTAACTTTAAGTTAAAAGAGCCGCACGATGCATCGTTTCAATAACCTTAAAATTTTATCTTTTTACTTCTAGAACACCGTTTGAAAGCATCTCACTATAAATAAAAAAAATAAAAAAAATAAAAGACTCAAACCAAACGTTAGACAAAAAAAGCATCCACTTTTTCCATTCGTTAAACACAAACCGGCCAAAAGAAAAACCCTTCCTTGCCGATTTGCTTTGCAGTTTGCCCCATGTTCTGTTTCCTCTCTGCAACAGAGTGCAAACTTGCCCACTTAGATTTCTGCCATCAAGTCAGTTTAGAGTCACAAGGGAACGATCGTTACATCGTTTGAAGATTCTTTAAATAATCGTTTGGAATCAACCGATACAGAAGGAGAGAGGACGATAGAGAGACGGTAAGTCTGAATAACCAGTTCTGTCATCACCGTTAGGGCCTCCGCCCATAAGTTCTATTTTTAATTTTACAAATTGGGTTTTTTTGGGAAAATCATTTGGGCGTTATTTATGATTCGGGTATTTTGGTTTGATCGGTTATGATTTAGGTTTTTCGGTTAGGAGTAGTTTTGTTTAATTTATGTAGATAGACGGGTTAGATTTGGACCATTTGGTTTTGATTAAGAGATTTTGGTTAGAAAAAAAAGTCTTTTACCAGGAATTGTCGACATCAGACCATCCTTTCTTGGTAATTTTCGATTAATCTCTTACCCTATTGTCTTCAATTAGGTTTGCTATCAATTTAGGGATTTGAAATCAGGGAAACAACCTAGAAGATCAGATTCTAAATGAATTGTTATTAGGAGTTTTTAGTTTTTGGGTTTTGTATCAAATTCTAATTGAATTGTTATTAGGAATTTTCAGTTTCTGGGTTTTGTTCCTTTGCTTTCATGAATTTCAGTTTCATATTTTGTTTTGTTTTGTGACTTGCTATCTGGGTCATTAAAGAAGAAGAAGGGTTATTATATAATAATGGAAGGGTTATTATAACGTAGGTTATTATTAGAAAGGGTTATTATGGTGTTTGGCTTTTTAAATTGGCTTTTCAATTGGTATAACGTGGGTTGATTTTTTGTTTTTTACAGATTAATTTTTTCCCTTCCATTTTTCAATTCCCCTCAAACTATTCGAAGATTGCCCCTTAATTCTGATTTTGGTTTTGGTTTGGGTTTTAGTTGAGTGGAACCATGAAGGCAAGCGGATATAGAAGATGTCGATGAGAACAATCGTAAGAAAGTGTTTGAGACACAAGTAGCATGGCAATCGTTTGAGATTTGTTGCCCATCCAAAGAGATTCACTGTAAGTCATTATTTTAGGTATAGTCTAAAATATCAATCCACTCTCTATTTGGTTTCCCATAAGCACAAAAGTTCAGAAAAAGAAAAGCTAAAGTTTCTTTTCGTTTTTCCTTTTCCTACATACCAACGCTGGAATGAATATGGTTGCTTGGAGTTTAAAGTATTTGTTTTGATCTTTAATTTTTTTGGGTATAGCTGAATTTGATTTTGATTTTGCCTTTTATTTTATTTTTTGGGTGGAAATTGTAATTGGACTAATGTTGATGAGTTTGCATACATAATTGCGGATGAGTTTGGTACCGAGACAGTATTTTAGATTGGTGTATTATTGTTGTTAACCATCAAAATTTTGTTCATGTGGTTGTTAAGGTTTGTGTAGGTAGTAATGATTGTAATACATGCATTTTTTTTTTGTTCATGCGACACCAGCCTCCATGAAACCAAGCGTTGTTGTTTCTCTTACACATACACTAGATGTTTGATAAAATTCCTAAGTGATTTTTTTTTTGTTATTCTAGAAGTCATAATACATGGAGATTGGTAAGGAAGAGGATAAGTAAGGAATGTGATGCTGTGTTGTTGATTTAATCAGGGTGAGATGTGTTTGTTGGCCTTATTTTCTCAATGTCATTTTTTATGGGATGTAAAAACATCACTGGCTAGGTTGCTTATGCCTCTAGACAATTAAAGAATTTTGAACAAAAAATTATCCAACACATGATTTCGAATTGGCTGCTGTAGTTTTGCTTTGGATTTGATGGTAAAGTATTGAGTGTTAATAATAGGCCTTTGGTTACAAAATTGTACACTTTAAGTTTACTTTTGGCTAATTTTGAAAAAAAAAAAAATGATTAAAGCAGGAGGGAGTGGATGTGGATGACATGAAGAAGCGGTTGAAGGAAATGGAGGAAGAAGTGGCTGCACTGCATGAGATGCAAGCCAAGGTTGAATCCCATATGGATTCTGCTCAAGAGTTTCTCTTTTGTTTTTTTGGGTTTAATTTCACAATGTCAGAGATTATGATTTTTATTCCATTGATTAAATTTTAATTGAAATTGATTACAAATATAGAAAATGTTAAAGATTGAAGTAGTATTATTATATGGGTTGGAGCATATGCCTCAGATTGGTGTAATGGTTTCAATTTGAATATGGCTGGAAAGAATTTTAGGAAACAATTATGGATTATGAGGATGATAGTCTTTTGGAGTCCCAAAATCCCTATAAAAAATTTACGGACTATCAATTTTCATTATTTGAGCTATTCTTTATTTGTCATCTTTGATACTTTTTTTTTCTTTCCTTTTTTTAGATGTATGTTTCCAATTCTTAGTGCATTTTGCATCTTATCCTCATGAAAAATAAGTTTGTCTTAAATTTATTTATGTTTAGCACTTGCCTTTGGTGTTTGGGTGGTATTGATATCTTTGTGGCTTGGAGTACTCTATTACTTTTGAGTAAACAAGTAATTTTTTGGGGACTATTCTTTCTTCCCAAGTCAATTATATTACATATAAGATCCTTTATAAAAGTTCAAGTTCACCTGTTAAGTTTGCTACCTTAATTTAATGTAGCATACATCAAACAAAAACAATAACAATACGACCAACAAGCATACGAAAAAAGGAAATCCAAAAAGGAAGCGAAAAAAAAAGAACCCTGTTCGTCTTCTGCAAAAGTGAAAACTGAGAAACTTTGTTCGTCCTCTGCAACAACAGGCAATTCAGAAGCGATTTAGAAAATAATTCAGAAGGTATGGATTTTATTCCCCTTTTTTGTTTTCTATTCGATTACCATTTATAGGGTTCTGAAAAGGCTACATTTTCCTTAATTTCCAATCTATTTTTACAATTCCTTGAGTTCTGTTTGTTCGATTTTTGTATTTTGTTTGGCAGTTTTTTTGTTATGTTTGTGCTTTTTTTGGTTCACCCCTAAAATTTGAATTAATTTATGCTTTGTGCAGATCTATTTTTTTGTTGAATCGTTCTCAAGAGAAAAAAAAAAAAACATTGAACTGTTAATTACCTTTCAAATGGAAACAACCCTTGATCTTAATAGTGATATTTCTAACATGGATGGTTTAAAATCTGAATGTTTGGAGAATACAATCGCATTTGTTGGATTTAGTTAAATATTGTCTTGCCGCACTACTGAATTCAGGTTTAGGGTCTGGCTACCTTTTTCCTTAATTTCCGATTTATTTTTACAATTTCTTGAGTTCTGTTTGTTCGATTGTTGTATTGATAAAATTTTGTTTTAGCTAGGTAATTTTTTGTAATGTTTGTGCTTTTTTTGGTTCACCTCTAAAATTTGAATTAATTTATGTTTTGTACAAATCTATGTTTACCCTTGATTTTAATAGTGATATTTCTAACATGGATGGTCTAAAATCTGAATGCTTGGAGAATACAATCACCTTTGTTGTTTTTCTTTTTGATATTTAATTTTATTATTATTTCTCTATTGATATATGTCTATTGATATTTATTTTCATCTTTTTATTTAATAGAAAGTAGGAACTGCTTTAATTTTCTTAACCCTATTTCCAATAGCCTTATAGAAGGTTGGAAATCTCCTCAAGTTTTTGTACATTATGCTTTCTAATCAATTTCACTTATTTGTGTTTGTGTTGCTTGATTTTTGAGACATTTTACTTTGTAATAGTGAGGGTTGTATAATTCCTAATTACAATTTCAAGCCAGTTTTGTATATTTAGTTTGTGGTCCTCAACATAATGTGTTTCATGTCCAGTAGCTGTTGATTTTTATAATTCACAAAATTTATCATATGTGCGTGCATCCACCCTTTGGTGTTAGTTTTCGAGTTTTTATAGAAAATTTAGCTTTGCTATGAATTGCTCAAATGTATATTTTTATTGAGATCCATGGAGGAGTGTACCAACTGTAGGTTTCACAATAGTAACTTTTTTTAATACAATTTCTAGAATTTCGAATCCTACCTAAATTTTAATGGTTGGCTATCTTTTAAACTTAATAATTACATTATAATTTTTGGGTTTTTTGTTTTCTCTCTTACCTGTTCTGTCATTTGTAAGGGGGAGTGAAATTGTGGAATTTTGAATATTTGCTCAAGGTTATTTTTTTGTTTTCCATGGAGAGTTTGTTAATGACCATATTTATGAGATAGATTCTTTAAGTGACATGCATGGTTTATGGGTTCCAATAACTTTCTTTTTGGGGACCTGAATTTGAAGCAAAGAAATAGAAAGAGAATGTGTAATACAGAATTCAATTTAATTTTCAGTTTCTGTTTTCCATCATACATTTTGAACGCTATTTAGGTTTATAGATATTCATCATTACTCTTTTACTACCTGAGTTCTATTGCATTATTTTTTGGTTATGTCACCAAAATAATACAATTATTTGCTTTTTCAGTTGTCACTAAAATAAAGAAAACTGCATTAGAAAAGATTGAGGGAAAATTAGTCAATGTATGCATTTCCCTAGCCATGTTAGCTAAACAACCTTGCCTTATTTTCCGTTCATGTATAAAATAAGTAGTATAATACTCAGCTTTGTTTACAAGCCCAAGCCGGTTATATTTTGGCTCTAGGATTCAACTTGTGGGATGATTTATAACATTTCCCTCATCAATTCCTATACCCACGTGAAATAATTAGTGGAATTGGTTGTAGCTGGATGTAAGGAGATGTGATGATATAATCCAGTTGGGTGTTTAGTTCCTTAGAAAGAGAAGATTGAGTACTACTGTAACATAATCTGCAGACTGCATGGGAAGCCACAGTTTGTCAAAATTGGCTAAAATGGAATGCTGAGAGTTCATGAAAACCAATTAATAATTAGGGAACATATTAATATCAGTAATTCTATCCTAAACCATGTCCTTTTTATTGAATATGCTTTTATGAGCTATTTAGTTGATTTGGTTAAGATTGTATTTGCATTTGAATGCTGCATGTTTTGTGATTGTGCTCCTGTATATCTAACGCATTCATACAAAACAGAAATGTTTGGATTGGAGAAGTTTCTTGATTTCAATTTTCTTGAGATAGTGAGACAGGAAATAGAGAAGTCAAAAGGACTTCCAAAGGGCCTAATTCATGTCAACAAATTCAAGTTATGTATATATTTCTTTGATTGAAAATCGATTGGTTTATGAGTCTACAAAGACATAATCACAACATCAAGTTCATAAGGAGCTATGGATTATTGAAGTGCTTGAATTACATTAATTATGGATCAATCTCATTCTGAAATGATATAAAGGAGGGGAGAAAAATGTCAAAGAAGGACGAATCATTTAAGATCAATCAGTAAGATGCATAATTGTCTGCAATATTTTATCCAAGGCCTTCTTTGCAAGTAAGAGTATGGAATTTTTATCATTCCTCTTCAATCACTCACTTTAGCATCAACAACCAACATCTAAAACATGCACAAGGGCTAAAACCAAATTTTACATTGTCAAAAACTTTGTACACAATCTTCAAAATATTGAATATGCTTGGAATCTTTTACAATTCACGAAAATTTTGAATAATCGAGATGACCAGTAACGGTGGACAAATATTGCAATGGCAGCCAGCTTTGTAAGTGGCCTTCTCTTTTTGTTTCCAGCCAAGGCCTTATAACAAGGATGATCATTTAGAGAAATGGTAGAGCATATTAAATATTTGGTTGGTACAACCCAATCTAATCCTTTAGCATTCCTACATGGATGGTTTTACTTGGACAATAGAAAAGTCGCATAAACACAAGTCCAACAAGCTTAACTGAATCTTATTTCTCCCAGAATACAGTTCATCAACGTACTTAACAAAAAAAATTCCTCAAGAAGATCAAGAAACTAAAAAATGATATCACATTGCTAATAAACAAAGCATATTTATCTACCTCTATACCACCCGAGTCAATGCCCAAGGATACAACATTTATGGCTTGCGGAAAATTGTGTGTTGAATTGAATGAATGGTCCAAACTTCATATTTTGGGCAAAAATCCAGGTTGAAGAAGGGACATAAACGTGGTATTAATTAGTAGTGCTTCATAAGTAATAGTAATCTTTAAAGTTTGCAAAATGAACCAATTTGATTGATATGCCAATCTAGACACTAATGTGTCATGAATTTGGCATATTAGCAACAAAATTCTGAATTTATGATTAATTCTCTTAGCAACCAAACATTGCAACCCCCTTTTTTTTTTTTTAATATTTATATTTTTAAATTATTGAAGGAATATCTTTTAAGGACCTTTCCCAACAAACAGAGTGAGCGTATCTTCTGTAAAACCAATTGCTTTGTAGACATTTGCAAGATTTCGATAGTTTAAGACTTATTAATTTATTAATCCTTGATAAGGATGGTATAAAAAAGCCTTGAACCAATTAGTTAGTACTTATGAGATTCAATTAACATTTACTCTAGATCATGTGTTGATGCTAAGTTATGTCTATGTTTTAGAAGAATACCTACAAATTAACATCATTATCTGAACAACTAACCATCCACCCCCTTCCCTATTTTAAGTTGATTGTTTTCTAATTTATAAAATGACCCCGCGCATTGCGCGGGTTAAACAGTAGTTTCTTTAATAGCTCTATCTTCGTTTCTTTTGGCTAATATGTCTTTACTGAATCAAAATCAAAACACAAAAATCATATAAAAACCACCAAATTAGAGTTTAAAATTATAATTAAATTTTTAAAAGAAATTTAGGCACAATTGCACAAAAATTCCATGAAACTAAGTCACACTTAGTAATATTGGACTCTTTTTCCTTTGTATAAATAGGGGTCCCAATGGGATGAGGAGGCTAACAATTTTCTCTCCAAAACATTTATTATAGGAGTATAAAAGCTTTCCATTGTATACTTTTCACGATTAAAGAACATGACTTGCGAACTAATCAAACTAGAGTTGTACCTACAGCAATTTCACAACATCAAGAACGAACCCCAGAGTGTACAATGTCAAATTCCATAGTCTCCTGTTACATCAAATAAGTGTTTAGTTTTTATCGCAAAGTATTGAATAGTAAAGCTTCTGGGCCATAGTTTCAATTACAACTCTCAATCATGTTGGACTTGGATGACACCTATCAACAACGTATCATTATGAGATGCAGAAAAAATTTGTAGTGTACACAACGTTTAGTGTGGATGGGAAGAAATTTCATCCTATTGAAATTGGTTAGGTTAGTAACGGACCTATTCCAATTTAATGATCCTTGAATTTTGTATACAAGTGATAATCAAGGAAACTTCCACCTAAAATAAGTCGGACTTTTGGCAAGAGAGAAAATTGATGTCTAGACAAATCAATTTAAGGTCAACCAAAATGGACCATATTTTTAGATTCTTATCTCTATTTGTTCCATGTACAAGACTTACAATCAATGCTTGACGTATAAAAGTTGAACATCTTATCTAAAGTTCATCCGCTGAAAACTTGAGAAAAATTTCATTTAAACCAACACAGTATATAAATTATAAAGGAATGAAAGAAAAATTGTCAAAAATAATAAAAATTTAATCTATGCTTAAATTGTTATAAGGATGAAAACAATAGCAATATCCATATAAAAAATCTATACTTATTTTGTACGTATGGTAAAGTCTTATCACAAAGTTTTTTGAGACTCATGTTGATTAGTGATTAAGAGTTATAAATAAATAATCATCAATATATATAAGCAGAGATCTCATGCGGGAGTGCATGAGATCTTGCCAAGTGACGCTCTAATTTTGCATTTAGCATTTTTTTACCTGTTTCATTAAGATTTTTTTACTGTTACCCAAAAGTTTAGATTAACTTATTTTATTGTTATCTCATTAGTCTCTCATTAATTGCCTAAGCTTACATCACACATTTCTCTCTTTTTCATGTCTTTTAGAATACCCACCATTTTAATATTTAAAAAAAAAAACAAAAAAAATAATAATTAAGGACTAATAGTAATAACTAACCAGATAAAGCCTTGGAAGGAGATAGAGAGACACAAAAATGTTGTGGATTGTTAAATAAAACGCATTGTTTCACTATAAAAGACCTAAGACTGACAAAACATTTGAAAGAGAGAGAAAAAGAAATCTGAGGGGCCACTACCTCTGTTATATTGGCTTCCCACCAACGGGTATTTTTTTAATTTTGAATTAGGGAATTGAATATAATTTAGGTTTGGGTAATTTGGTTGGATAATTTTTGTTTTGGATATATAAGTAGAGAGAATATTTGGTATGCAATGTAAAGCCATATTCTACCATGGTTTTAAATCATCTATAAAAACAACACATATCTCAAGGACTAAAAAAAAAAAAAAAAACCATCCACTCCACACTTTCATCACAACTACTTTAGCTCAAGGAAAACAATATATACCTCTATATCTTTTTTTTTTTTTTTTTAATTTTTAGAAATAATTACAATATTTTGCTAATCCCGCAACTTGAACCTTTTTTCACTGACTCCTGCAATTTGAACATTCTCTCCCTTAAACCCCAAACACTTTGTGTATGGGGAGGTGCCAATTCAGTTACATGGCCCTTGACCGTTATATATATATATATATATATATATATATATATATATATATATATATATCTCATTTAATAAATATAGAACTTCCTTTAAAAAAAATTAATATGTTTATCATAATTAAGGGAAATCCTAATGGGTACTTCACTTGAGCATATGTGAAAAAGACATATACATACCACAATTGGTAAAGAAAAAAGAAAAAGTTGCTAATTCCTTTTAATATGGTTAATTGTTTTGGTCAATTAGTCGCCAAAACAACATGCCGCTTATTCATACCAAAACCACAAATGACAATGCAACATTAGCCATCTGTAATTGCTAATCTGAAAGTACAAATTTCTTTAATAGCCCTACCTTCAAAATCAAAATCAAAACACAAAAATCATTTAAAAATCACCAAATTAGAGTTTAAAATTATAATTAAATTTTAAAAGAAATCTAGGCACAATTGCACAAAAATTCCATGAAACTAAGTCACATTTAGGAATATTGAACCATTTTGTCTTTGTATAAATAGGGGGTCCCAATGGGATGAGGAAACTAACAATTTTCTCTCCAAAACATTTATTATATGAATATAAAAGTTTCCCATTGTGTACTTTTCAGAATTAAAGAACATGACTTGCCAACTAATCAAACTAGAGTTTTTAGTACCTAAAACAATTTTGCAACTTCTAAAACAAACCTCAGTGTATTCATTATCAAATTCCATAGTCTCCTGTTATATCAAATGAGTGTTTTAAATTTTCTCGCAAAGTATTGAATAGTAAAGCTTTTGGGCCATAGTTTCAATTACAACTCTCAATCATGTTGGACTTGGATGACACCTATCAACAACGTATCATTATGAGATGCAGAAAATTTTGTAGTGTACACAACGTTTAGTGTAGATGGGAAGAAATTTCATCCTATTGAACTTGGTTAGGTTAGTAAGGGACCTATTCCAATTTAATGATCCTGAAATTTTGTATACTAGTAATAGTCAAGGAAACTTCCACCTAAAATAAGTCGGACTTTTGGCAAGAAAGAAAATTGATGTCTAGACAAATCAAGCTAAGGCCAACCAAAATGGACCATATTCTTAATTTCTTATCTCTATTTGTTCCATGTACAAGACTTACAATCAATGCTTACAATCAATGCTTGGCGTATAAAAGTTGAACATCTTATCTAAAGTCCATCATCTGAAAGCTTGAGAAAAATTTCATTTAAACTAACACAATATATAAATTATAAAGGAATCAAAGAAAAATTGTCAAAAATAATGAAAATTTAATCTATGCTTAAATTTTTATAAGGATGAACATAATAGCAATATCCTTTTAAAAAATCTATGCTTATTTTGTACGTATGGTAAAGTCCTATCATAAAGTTTTTTGAGACTCATGTTGATTAGTGATTAGGAGTCATAAATAAATAGTCATCAATATATATATACATATATATATATATATATATATATATATATATATATACATATATATATAAGCAGAGATCTCATGCAGGAGTACATGAGATCTTGCCAAGTGACCTCTAATTTTGCATTTAGCATTTTTTTTACCTCTTTTATTAAGATTTTTTTACTGTTACCCAAAAGTTTAGATTAACTAATTTATGTTATCTCATTAGTCTCTCATTAATTGCCTAAGCTTACATCACACATTTCTCTCTTTTTCATGTTTTTTAGCATACCTACCATTTTAATATTTAAAAAAAAGGAAAAAATAATAATTAAGGACTAATAGTAATAACTAACCAGATAAGACATTGGAGGGAGATAGAGAGATACAAAAATATTGTGGATTGTTAAATAAAACGCATTGTTTCACTACAAAATCAAAACGCATTGTTTCACTATAAAAGACCTGAGATTGACAAAACATTTGAAAGAGAGAGAAAGAGAAATCTGAGAGGCCACTACCTTCGTTATATTGGCCTTCCACCACCATTAAGAAGCCGTAACCCTACGGGTATTTCCTTTTTCTTTTTAAATTAGGGGATTAAATATAATTTAGGTTTGGGTAATTTGATTGGATAATTTTTGTTTTGGGTATATAAGTAGAGAGAATATTTGGTACGCAATGTAAAGCCATATTCTATCATGGTTTTAAATCATCTATAAGACACGTGCATACACACTTGCCCATACCATGTTTTAATGTCGCATTATCAATGAGTGGAAGACAGTGAGAGAGTTGGACATACTTTTATTTCATAGTATTTAATATGTGAACATAACACAAATTATTTAATTTTCATGGTCCTGTTACTCTTTTGCATTTAGTTTTGGTTTTATGATTTAAAAATAATAATCTTACATTGAGAAGGCTTTAAATATGCAGTAAAACAACAATTATAAATTGTACACACATAATCATTATAATTATTCAGTTCAAGGAATGAGTAAAAAAATGTTTTTTTAGAGGATTATTGTAGAATAAAAGTTGTTACAAAATGTCTCTCTCAGAGATCTCATGCGAGAGTGCATGAGGTTCTGCTAAGTGGCACTCTAATTTTGCATTTAGCCTTTTTTTACCTCTTTCATTGAGCTTTTATTTTATTTTTATTTTTTATTGTTACCCAAATGTTCACATTATCTTATTTTACTGTTATCTCATTAATTGCCTAAGCTTACACCACACCTTTCACTATTCTTCATGTCTTTTAGCATATTCACTGTTTTAGTATTTAAAAAAGAAAAAGAAAAAGTAAGGACTAATAGTAATAACTAACAAAATAAGACTTTAGAGAGAGATAGACAGACACAAAAATATTGTGGATTGTTAAATAAAAGACACTATTTCACTATATATTACCAAAATAAAATATCTAAGACTTAAAAAACATTTTTTTTGAGAGAATTTCTACCTATGACGTTTGCTCTTGATAATAGCTCTTTATCATCAGACCAAGACACCAATCAGTTTTTTGGTGTGGGCGGGGATTGAACCCTAGATCTCTTATACAACCATCAGAAACTTTACTAGTTGAGCTAACTAGAACCCACGAGACTAACAAAACATTTGAAAAGAGAGAAGGAGGAATCTGAGGAGTCACCACCTCCGTTATATTGGCCTCCCACCACCATTAAGACACCGAAACCCCTATGGGTAATCTTTTTTTCTTTTTAAATTAAGAGCTTAAATATGATTTAGGTTTAGGTAATTTGGTTAGTTATATATATTTTTTTGGTATATAAGTAAAGAGAATATTTGGTGCGCAATGTAAAGTCATATTCTACCATGGTTTAATTTTAAATCATCCATAAGACATGTGCATATACACTTGCCCACACCATGTTTTAATGTCACACTATCAATGAGTGGAAGACAATCAGAGAGTTGAGTATACTTTTATTTTATAGTATGAAATATGTGAACACAATATAAATTAGCTGATTTTCATGGTCACGTTACTCCTTTGCATTTATTTTTGGTTTCATGATTTTTTTAAAAAAAATCTTACTTTAAGAAGACTACAAATATGCAGTAAAACTACTAAACCAATTTTTAATCTTTCAAAATATATATGTTTTTTTTACTCTAATTTAATTTACTTTTTCTTTATAATTTATGTACAACATTATTCAAAACAGTTTTACATATAATATTGCAAAATTATCCGTGCATCGCACGAGTAACTTACTAGTCATGTCTTAATTGATCACATCCCTTGGATACTCTTAGTTTCTTAATGTCGACATGATTAGCTAATTAGTTTTAATATACTCTAAGAGAAAAATACACGTAATGAGTAAATTTTTGAGAAAACTTTCAAACTCTCATATTACGTGTAAATGCGGGACTAAACACAAATAGATGGGAAAATGTCTACCAAAACTAAGATAATATTGTAATATTAAGTAATTATCATTGGTCCATGGAATTTGATTAGAATTGTAGTAAAAAATTCAAGGCCACTACAAAACAATAAAACAATATTGAGCTTTCCATGAATAGTTAGTCCATGGAATTTGATTAGGATTGTAATAGAAAATACAAGGCGGCTACAAAACAATAAAGTAACACTGAGTTTTCCATGAATTGTTAGTCCATGAAATTTGATTTGGATTGAAGTAGAAATATCAAGGCCATTGGTTAATTACATTTACACCACAACATTTGGAAAAGTATGACCACACGAAACAAATAATAAAACAATATTGAGCTTTCCATGAATAGTTAGTCCATGGAATTTGATTAGGATTGTAATAGAAAATACAAGGCCACTACAAAACAATAAAGTAACACTGAGTTTTCCATGAATTGTTAGTCCATGGAATTTGATTTGGATTACAGTAGAAAATTCAAGGCCATTGGTTAATTACATTTACACCACAATATTTGGATATGTATGGCCACACGAAACAAATAATAAAGCAATATTGAGCTTTCCATGAATAGTTAGTCCATGGAATTTGATTAGGATTGTAGTAGAAAATACAAAAATTGTATCAACTTGTCTATGAGGTGTGTCTGTGTTGTGTGATGACGACTTTTAAATATGTTATTTAAGTTGTCCAAGAAACTAAGTGCACAAATTCTAAGGTTGCCACATGATTAGAAATAGAATTGAAAATTTTGTTATTACGAAGCTTGATCGATCTTCTAGTACTGAGGTATAAGTGACCTCGATAGATGGGCCAGAGTTGAGCTATGTATCGAGGCAACAAATTAGACACTTACAATGAGCAAAATTTTGACTAGCTTGATCGTGTCTTTAAGTAAATTTCCTTGATCAGTTTTCTAGACACTTTAAATTGGGAAACAAATACATTATTTTATTTTTTATTTTATTTTTTGACTTGGATATGCCAACACATACAAAATATAACCCTAACAAAGGTCATTGGCTAATTGTATTTATGCCATAGCATTTGCATTGGTATGGCAACACAAAACAATAAAGAGACAAATATTTACCCAACAGAAGAGAAAATAATAGGAGAAATTGGCATGATACACAATGTTAAGCAAAAATATATTTGGATAATTCCGTAGTTACAAAAAAATGGAAAGGAAATTCAAATCTTTGCTATTTTCATAAAAGAGAGTAGATAATGCCACCGAATTACAACAATGATACTATATTTTCATCTCCACGAATGTTAGTTTTAAAACTATGACCTTACTAAATTTGAATATTTTTTGAAAAAGTAAGCCATATGCATTTATTTTTTGTGACGGATTTGTGTGAAACTATACCCTTTTTTAAAATGGTGAATTGCAACTAATTTAACTGTCAACAAATGGAAGAGGCAGAGGTATCAACCGAACTCTGAGGTGTGGTGGTACAACAAAGATGGAACTCCTGAACATCTAAACAAGGAGCAAGTAATACTGCAAATATTTATTTTTGATCTCACTTTATCAAAATGATGTTGCTCCTCACAAAAACAACATTGCCCAGGAGCTAGCTGAATATATGTCTGGGAGTCAAGCTTGTTTTGGTCTTGTCAGGATAATACAGGAAGAGGCTGGCCCTTTTGATGTCTTGTGGTTTTGACTCCTTTTGGAAAAGAGTAGATGAGAAAGGATGAATGGAGGCTGCAATGTTTCTGCAAAATTTTGTATTACAGTCTAAATGACAATATTAGATCCTAATGTATACTAACCTGTAGGTCAGTTGTTTCATTAGTTAGCAAAGTGTGAGAAGCCCGTGACTCACTTATTAACGTGTCAGTTTGTAATTCGTAGAACAGTCAGTTAATTAGTTAGTTAGTTCTCACTGTGCAACGGTAAGTGCAGAGTGATTTGCTTGGTTAAATAGACTATTTTATTGATGTGTTAGATAGGGATGTAATTAATCTTTAATCAGTTAAGAGAGAAATCAAGATTTTCTTCTCAAATTGCTTTTCTTTCTATGAGTCCTTTTTGCCTTTTGTTAATAGAAGTTTTCAGTTCATCAGAAAATAGAAAAAAAAAAAAAGAGAATTACATGGTGATCTTTCAATAATTAGAGGTTCTGTATGCAAAAAGAAAATTCTTATTAATCACGTAGCAAGTTGAAGTAGTTCACAATCCAAATCAAAACTAGAAACATAAATAGAGGACAACAAAATTTATCTTAAAATATTTGTGCATCAGCCAGAGGAGGAACTTCAACTTCAACAGTTCCTTCTAACATCTGAACAACCTTCTTCATTGATGGTCGTAGAGTTGGATTAGAACATATGCACCATACTCCTACCATAGCCATCCTCTCAAACCTCTTGTAATCACTCAAAAGTTCAGTATCATTACTCACAGTGGCTTCTAAGTTCCCATCTCTAACACAGCTCAAAACCCAATCTGTTAGAATTGTGTACTCGACCTCTGCTGATTCATCAGCTGGATGCAACTCCATGTGCTTTCTACAATAGATAATCTCAAGCAACATGACCCCGAAGCTGTAAACATCCACCTTGGCTGTTACAGGTGCATTCTTGAGCCATTCTGGTGCTATATATCCCATTGTTCCTCTAACATTGGTGTTTGTTCGAGATTGATTTGGCATCAGCAGCTTTGCTAGGCCAAAATCGGCTATCTTAGCAGTGTTATTGTTGTCAAGAAGAACATTTTGTGGCTTTATGTCGCAGTGGATGATCTGGGTGTCACACTCTTCATGCAAATATAATAAACCTCTTCCAATCCCAAGAGCAATTTGAGCTCTACTTTCCCAGCTGGGTCTTTCCCCTTCACCAAACAAGAAGTTAGATAAAGTCCCATTTTGCATTAGCTCATAAACCAAAAGCCGGTGATTATGCTCGTTACAATAACCCAACAACCGCACAAGATTCTTGTGATGTGTCAAACCTATTACTTGTACTTCTGTCAAGAATTCCTTCTCACCTCTTTCAATCACTTTCTCCAACTTTTTAACAGCTACTTCAACCTCTTCATCTTCTAAGGTTAAAACCCCACTGTAGACAGTACCAAATGCACCTTGGCCTAGCATATTCTTGAAACCATTTGATGCTTCTTGCAAGTCTTGAAATGAATATGCCTTCAAGTTTATCTCTACCGGTTTTCTTTTTGGAGGTGGCTGGAGTTGAACGCATATATGACGCTGAGCCCAAGGGTGTTGATAAATGCCAATGGCTGCAAAGAGCACAGCAAGTATCGAACATGACAAAAAGCTTGCCAGTAAAACAGCACTGGATGGAGATTCCTTTTTATCCTTACGGTCCAAATTGTCATTCTCCACAGGGACTTTTAGAAACGCCACCATATTATTAGTGGCGGGGTTGCTTCTTCTGCCATTCACCAATGGCATTCTCTTCTTGTAACAAACATGAGAATCTCTGTAAAAAACGCCAGCCACGCAGAAACAGTCATTCATCACTTCCTCCCTGCACCCATCCTCATCTGTTTGTTCAATTTTCGCCAAATTTGCGAAATCAGAGTTTGGGAAATCGGCATCATCAAGTCTTCCAGTTGTATATTGTGAATTCGAAGAATTTGGTGCACAAAAATCAATCACTAGTTTTGGATAGCACCCTTTGGAGGGAATGTTTGGATCCAAAGGTGAATAACCAGGCAAGCATGTGCAGTTGACTACTTTATTATCAGGTGAAGTGCAAAAACCAAACACCCCACAAATATTATCCACAGTGCAAGGCTCTTTAATTGCCTCCCATACAACATCCCATTGGCTGGCACCATTTCCTTTATAGAAAGCTAACTGTTGGAAATTTCCTTTGTCGTTGATAGTTGCTCGGTGGTAGAAATCTTCAATAGGAGTGGGTGCCGCGCTTGTCATATTGTATGCCTCCAATTTTTTTTCTACATAAATAGGATACAAAAAAGCTGTGGTCTTGTTGAAAACTAGGCTCACGTTGCCATTGTTAACAGTAGCAGTGTACCAGTAAGCAGGATCACTAAAATGAAACGCTTTCAGTAGAACATTCCCATCCGATTCTTGAATCTCCAACTTGTATCGGCCAATTGAGTAGTCAATTGTGTCATTGGCATTGGAATAGAGCTTCTGGCCCATCACCAAAGCTTGGCCTAGTAAAATAGTGTTTGTAGGGAAATTGAAACTCTGCCAGATGATTCCTGAGGAAGAATTTTGCAATACAAAATTGCCATCATCTTGCATTGAAGCAGAATCTGTTGATGTGCCATTGTATATCACAACTTCAGTCCCATTTGAGTGTGTCAGCATTAGTTGGCCTGTGAATGATAACTCAATGGAGGATCCTTTACGAGCTGAGTCATCACGATTTGCTGACCAAACTAGAGTTTTGGCTGAGATCTTATCAAACCAAATTCCAACAAGGTACTTGCCGGTGACAAGAGGGTAGAATCCAAAAGCAAAATCACCAGAAGGTGATTTCCATGAAGAATTGGATCCTGCACTGATGCTGGAACCCAAGTTAATTGTACTTTCATTCATCTGAGTGCATGAGCAAAGTGAGGAGAGAATGAATGTAAAAACCCAAAGAAGAATTCTAGTGACAACCATTGTTACCAAACAAGAGAGATCAATGGGTAACAACCAAGATAGGAAGGATCTGAAAAGTAAGAAACAGAAGAAAATGCCAACTTATGTGCATATGATACACACAATTATTCTGTATATCAATGTCTCATATTGTTACCTCGCTTCAATTAGATTTCTGTCAATTTTCAATCAAACTTTGAAGTGTCTGGCTAGTACGATATGATCTTTGAGTAGCTAGTGAGTTGGCTTGGCATGCATGATATAAGTCTAGTGAATAGTCAAAATTTTGGACGTGCATGGTTTTGGTTTTGTGTTAGTAGTCAGGTAATCTTATTCCACAGAAAATAAAAACAAAAACAACTCAGCATTTCTGTGAAGTGTGACCCAAGTGAAGAACGATTGATGGCATAATAAGAGTGGTGGGTCATCATTTGTCGTAAATTGTGCGCCATCAAAGGCTCTAAATAGTTTGAATGTAAAGGTAACAGACAAAGTAATTAGTCTAGGGACAGCGTTTTTTAGAATTACTGATATGATTTATTGTGCTAGGTGCACGATAAAAGTGCTGTCATGACCCAAGTGAAAGTGATGTTGACCCAAGCGAGGCACGATTGATGGCATAGTAAGAGTGGTGGTGGGTCATCAGTTGTCATGAATTGTGCGCCATCTAAGACTCTAAATTGTTTGAAGGTAAAGGTAACAAACAAAGTAATTAGTCTAGGGACATAGCATTTTTTAGAATTACTGATATGATTTATTGTACTAGGTGCATGATAAAAGTGCTGTCATGATCCAAGTGAAGCACAATTGAGGGCATCATAAGAGTGGTGGTGGGTCATCATTTGTCATGAATTGTGCACCATCTAAGACTCTAAATTGTTTGAAGGTAAAGGTAACAAACAAAGTAATTAGTCTAGGGACATAACATTTTTCAAAATTGTCGATAGGATTTATTGTGCTAGGTGCATGATAAAAGTACTGTCATGACACAAGTGAAAGTGATGTTGACCCAAGTGAAGCACGATTGATGGCATCATAAGAGTGGTGGTGGGTCATCATTTGTCATGAATTGTGAGCCATCTAAGACTTTATATAGTTTGGAGGTAAAGGTAACAAACAAAGTAATTAGTCAAGGGATACAACATTTTTAAGAATTGCTGGTATGGTTTATTGTGCTAGGTTCATGATAAAAGTGTTGTCATGACCCAAGTGAAAGTGATGTTAATCCAAGTGAAGCACGATTGAGGGCATCATAAGAGTGGTGGTGGGTCATCATTTGTCATGAACTAAGACTCTAAATAGTTTGAAGGTAAAGGAAACAAACAAAGTAATTAGTCTAGGAACATTGCATTTTTTAGAATTGCTGATATGATTTATTTGACTAGGTGCATGATAAAAGTGCTGTCATGATCTAAGTGAAAATGATGTTACTCTAATTACAACAAACAATGTTTTAACATAAAAACTTGAAGAAAAAAAATATTATACCCCAGAAGACTTTTTTAGAAAATTTTTACATAAGCTCCTCTTAAAGTGATTTACATATCCTTATTTGGATTTTCACAGCACTTAACAATGGCTGTAATGATAATTGTTCTAATACTATTTATGAACTTCTGTGGCTTACATGCCCAAATTTCTCCCAACATAAGCTTAGGTTCTAGCTTTACTGCTGGATCCAATGCTTCATTGCGGTCCTTCTCTGGTGATTTTGCATTTGGATTCTATGCTCTCCAAAACGGCCTCTACCTTGTTGGGATTTGGTTTGATAGAATTCCAGAGAAAACACTAGTTTGGTCAGCCAACCGTAACCACCCAGCAGAAAAAGGATCATCAATCCAACTGACTAATGCCGGAGCTCTTGTGCTCACTTATGGTAATGGTAGTACTCTACAAATATATAATGAAGCTGCTGCAAGTTTAGGGACCATGGAAAATGATGGCAACTTTGTCTTGAGAGAGAACAGTTCAAGAGTCCTTTGGCAGAGCTTTAATTCTTCAACAGACACACTCTTACCGGGGCAAGCTCTAGTTAAAGGCCAAAAGCTCTATTCCAAGGCAAAAGGAAGTTCAAATTACTCAACCGGGAATTTCATGCTGGAAATGCAAATTGATGGAAACTTGGTGCTCTCTGCATATCATTTCTCTGATCCTGGTTATTGGACCACACAAACCTTTGCTGACAATGTGAGCCTAGTCTTTGATAAGAGTGCTTCCTTGTACCTTGTCAATGGCACAATGGATGAAATCTTCCTTATAACAAAGAACATTTCAAGCCAAGTCGAAGACTACTATCACCGAGCAACTGTTGAATATCATGGCAATTTCCAACAGTATATTTACCATAAAAGAAATGGCAGCGGATGGAAAAGGGTGTGGAGAGTCAATAACGACCCTTGCTTCGCGAATTCTATATGTGGCATAAACGGCATGTGCACTTCATCGGATAATGAAACAGTGAGCTGCAGTTGCTTACCGGGCTATCTCCCGTTAGATCCAAGCGATGTGTCTCAAGGATGCTACCTGGAAAACGTGCTGAACTATTGTGCTGTCTCTTCAATGAGGAGCTTTAGCATGAAGGTCATTGAGGATGCTGATTTCCCACCTGGTTCCTATGATGGAGATTTGGGTCAAGTGACAAACGTTAGTGTGGAGGGATGCAAGAAGGCTTTAATGGATGATTGTTATACCTTGGCTGCTTCCTGGGTGGATTCTAAATGTCTCAAGAAGAGGATGCCTCTGCTAAATGCAAGAAAGAGTGCTTCCACCAAAGGTAGTGTGGCATTTATCAAGGTAGCAAATAAGAAGAAGAGTGAGGAGCCAAGTCTTGCAACGAAAAGGAAAAATTTTGATACACGGGTTCTTTTGGTGATTGGCCTTATGATAAGTGCTTCTCTTGCTTTCCTGTTTGGAGTATTTGCCTTGTACTATCATCTATTGAAGAGAAAGCAGTCACCAAATGCAAAGACCATTGGGATTAACTTTCGAGAATTCACATTCCAAGAGCTGCGTGAAGCAACAAATGGATTTAGTAAGGTCCTTGGTCGTGGTGCTTCTGGAACAGTTTACAGTGGTAGTCTAACTTTAGAGGATGCCAAGATTGATATTGCTGTGAAGGAGCTAACAAAAGCTACTGAGAAAAGTGAGAAGGAATTTATAACAGAGCTCAAAGTTATTGGTTGTACGCATCATAGAAATCTGGTAAGACTGTTGGGATTTTGCGTTGAGAATGATCAACCACTTCTAGTTTATGAGCTAATGCCAAATGGAACATTATCACATTTTCTTTTTAAGGAGGGGGAGAGACCCACTTGGCTTCAGAGGTCAGAAATGGCACTTGAAATAGCAAGTGGTTTACATTACTTGCATGAAGAATGTGAGGCTCAGATCATACACTGTGACATCAAGCCTGATAATGTGCTACTTGATGTCAATTATACAGCAAAAATAGCAGATTTTGGGCTATCAAAGCTTTTGAATAAACAGCAAACCAGAACTGACACTAATGCTAGAGGAACATATGGATATATGGCACCAGAATGGCTAAAGGTGGCACCTATAGCCGCCAAAGTGGATGTTTACAGTTTTGGTGTGATGTTACTTGAAATAATTTGTGCTAGAAGGCACATAGAACGGAGCCGGGTTGAAGAGGAGAGTGGCAAGGATGATCTACTTCTTTCAAATTGGGTTCTAAATTGTGTGATTTCACGGAAGCTGGAGATGGTGGTGGGACATGAACCTGAAGTATTGAGTGATTTCAAGAGGTTTGAGCGAATGGCCTTGGTGGGATTATGGTGCATTAATCCGGATCCGATTCTCAGGCCCTCTATGAAGAAAGTGACACAAATGCTGGAAGGAACAGTGGAAGTTGGGATCCCACCTCAGGTCTATGATTATGTTTCAAACAATTGAAGTAGTTTTTTCTTTTTTTTTGCCTGTATTAGTTATTAGTTAGCTGATTGTATGTATTTGGCTTGTATTTTAGGCCAAGCTTACTATGAGCCAGCTTTGTGTGACAGTTTATATTATATGAATAAAAATGAGGTAAGGTGGTTGATTGTATGACATGACAAGACGAGAATTACTGAATTTTAAATTTAGGATAAGGTGGTTGATTTGAATTCAATATGGTTCCCAAAGAGCCAAGAGTTGTAAAGAGGAGCATGTTAACAATCATGCCCCTAGTTTCACTATTAAAGCAAAAGCAGAGCAAATGATTATTCTTGCTCTCATTGCAAGAAAAGGACTTGGAAATTGAAGTCTAAGAAATTGAATATTGCAACGTTAAAGCTGCGGACCACGGTAGCCTTTATTCAAAGTTAAATGCAGCCATTTTGTAAGAGAGGTGGTACAATAAATTATAATATGTCTTACTATGTAGTCCCAAATGGTGGGTTGCCTGCTAGCACCAAAACTTAACCAATTCTTCTTTGAATTCATTAAGCAGTATCCATGAAAATTCCATTCCTAGTTCTATCTTTTGTCCTACAATGCTGCTTCGGGTCTAGTCTTTTTCACCCTCTAGACCCTCTCAACCCTACAGAAATTGACCAAATAAGGCACATAATTGAAAAGTCTCACCTTGGTTCTCTTCCTAGCCTAACATTTCATTTTGTTGATGTTGAAGAACCAGATAAACAAGATGTCCTAAAGTGGCTTTCTTATAAAGAAATCAAGCCTAATCGTCAAGCCAAGGTTGTAATTCGAGCAAGAGGTGAGACCTACGAACTCATTGTAGACTTAACCATTGGCTCAATCATATTAAACCAAGTCTATAGTGGTTATGGCTATCCTCCTCTCACTTTTAGTGAACTTTTTCGAGCTAGCAAATTGCCTTTGAAGTATCCAAAATTCAAGAAGTCAATTCTAAGAAGGGGCTTGAATTTATCTGAAGTTTCTTGTGTACCCTTTACAATAGGTTGGTTTGGTGAACGTGTTACAAAAGAACTCTCAAAGTCGCATGCTTTTATGGTGGAGGGTCGATTAATGTGTTTGCCAGGCCTATTCAAGGAATAAGTGTACTAATTGATGTTGATTCAATGAAGATTACAATGTACACTGACAGACAATAGAGCATCTGTGCCTAAAGCTGAGGGTACTGATTTTCAATCACCAAAAGGGAAGCATAATTCTACTACTTGTAACGTAACAAATGGTGGGTTCACAATTGAGGGCCAAAATGTTAAATGGGGTAATTGGAATTTCCATGTGGGATTCAATGCTCGAGCAGGTGTCATCATATCAACAGCTTCAATATTTGATGACAGGAAAAGAAAGTTTAGGCGGGTGTTGTATAGAGGACATGTATCTGAGACATTTGTTCCATATATGGATCCTACAAGTGAATGGTATTATAGGACATTCATGGACATTGGTGAATTTGGATTTGGGCGTACAGCTGATACTCTACAGCCATTTTATGATTGCCAGGGAATGCTGCAATTATAGATGGGTATATGATTGGGGGCCTTGGGGCAGATGGACAAGCACAAAAGGTACCAAGGGCTATTTGCATTTTTGAGCGGTATGCTGGTGATGTAGCTTGGAGACATACAGAAATTATTGTTCCAGGCAAAGTGGTAAGTCTAGCTGTGCTTATGAATGGTTTATTTATGGTTCTTGTTTTGGATTTTTATTTCTTATTTTTAAATTTTGTTAATTTACTTTTGGTCCTTAAATTTTGGGGTAATTTCGATTTTGTTCTCTAAAATTCCAAATTGGGGAACTATTTGGTCTGTCTTTTTATTTTTGTTTGTTTACATGACACCTCATATTTTAGGAATGAATCAAACCAACAACATATTTAAAGGACTAATGTTAGGTTGTAAACAAGTTGAGCCGCGTCCAATATTAAAAGTTTATGATTATCATTTAACTTTATTTCAAACGTGAGTTGAGTTTGAGCTCATTGCTAAATTAGAATACATGTTTTAAGTTTAGTTTATTGTTGAATAAGCTCAAACTACAAGCTTGTTCATAAACTACTTAATTAACTTATTCTTTTCTCAATGCATAGTAACCACTACAACTAAAATTGTTTACTCATTCACAAATATATGCTCATAATTATTAACTAATTTATATTTCAAATTATAATATATAGGTTAATTAAATAGAATGATTTTCATTTATGAACTTATAAAATTAAATTCAACAATATTATATTTTTTTAAATTACACCATGCAATAAATTAGAAATAATCATTTGATATCTTATGAACTTAATTAGTTACAAACTTACACAATTCAATATTTAGTCTATATAAGTATATTTTAAACATTTATACATATAAATATATAACATAATATAACTTTAATTAAGTTGGCATTACAGCCATTACTTATACTCACGAGCTTGGCTTGTTTAATATTATTAAGCTTAAAAATGATTATTATTATTAAGCTTGGTTTGTTTAATATTCTAATTTAAACTTCGATTTGAGTTTGACTCATTTGCTAAATAAATGATTTTTTTTTTCCTCCCAAGCTAAGCCTGAGTTGTTCATAAGCATTTGCAACCCTAACTAAAATTGAACGAACCCCATATTTAGGGGGTACCAAAACCAAACTTTTCCCAATTCAAGTGACGGAAATTTTCCCTTTCTAAAGTCTTAAAATCAAATTAAAAATAAAAAATAAAAAATCGAACTTATCCTAAACTTAAGGGACCAAAAGTATAATTTACCCTTTAATTTATGTTCATGTAATGTTAAAGTAAAGTGGTTGGCCTTTCAGATAAGAAGTGGGGAGCCAGAAATTACTTTGGTGGTTAGAATGGTGGCTATAGTGGGTAATTATGATTATATTCTTGATTGGGAATTCAAACAAAGTGGCACCATCAAAGTTGGGGTAAGATTCAACTTTTTCATTCTAAAAAAATTTCTTTCAATTCATAATCGGTGACTAGATGAACATTACTTCTTGTGAAGAGTAAAATAAATTAGCAACCACCGTAAATTAGATACAGATGCTGGTAATAACTAATATAATACGTAAGAAACCCAGATTGTTATTATTGATCACCCATAATATTTGTTCTTCGAAACACAATTTGTTTCATGTATACAGAGCCCAAAGCCCACCTCGTGGACCATATGAAATTAGGCCTAGGTTTTTGGGGTCAGATGGATTGGTCTGAGCTTGGGCTGGCACATTGATTTTCAAGTTGGGCCTCAATTCCAGTAGGAAAGAGCTTTAGAGCTTTTTTTTTTTTTTTTTTTTTTTTTTGAGAAACCAATTCCAAAGTACTTGAAGACCCAACCAAAGGTTCTAATATAGTAAAATTTTTTTTTTTTTTTTGAAATTTAGATCTTTTAGATTTTTTAAAGTACTCTACTAAATAGATTTCTTTAATTTTTTACTATTTTTTAATGATTTAATAGTTTAGATTTTGTCATGTTAGCATTCCATTAATAATAATTTTAATTATTTTTTTTTGCAACATTATTATATTATTTTAAGAATACTGTAAGCAAAATGTTAATATAGCAGAATCTAGACACTTAAATCATAAAAGAAAAGTTAAGATTTAAAGAAATCTATTAATAGAGTACCCTATGAAATCTAAGAAGTTATTTTTCACTTCGTTTGTTAACTTTAATTTGTTTTCAATTTAGTCATTAGGTCTAGTTTTGTCCAATCTCACTATTTATTTTAGTTTTTTTTTCCATTTCCAAAACAATGTTATTTCGGTGGAATTTTTTTACTGAAAAAGGTAGAATCGGTATTGTTTTTCCCTTAAGCAGCATTTTATGGTTAAATTTATAATTTAAGTCAATTTTTTTTCTTAGATAAAACTTTTTAAAATCTCTCTCTCTCTCTCTCTCTCTCTCTCTCTATATATATATATATTGTTTAGTGAAATTATATTTATTTTTATCTCATCAAAATAAATAATATCAACCACACTTACAAATATTATATTTTCCTTCTTTTTTTTTCTAGGTGGATTTGACAGGTATACTAATGATGAAGGCTACGCCATACACAAATACCAACCATATAATGGAAAACGAGTACGGACCCTTAGTAGCAGAAAACACCATTGCTGTACACCACGACCACTTACTCACATACTATCTTGACCTTGATGTTGATGGTAACGACAACTCCTTTGTCAAAGCCAAGTTAGAAACGATAAGAGTATCAAACCAAAACACAAACACTACTTCACCTAGAAGAAGTTATTGGACAGTAGTTAAACAAACTGCCAAAACTGAAGTAAAGGCTAGGATCCAGCTTGGCTTGGAGCCAAGTGAACTTTTAGTAGTGAATCCAAACAAGAAGACAAGGCTTGGGAATCATGTGGGTTACCGGCTGATTACTGGACAACCGGTTAATTCTCTTTTATCTAATGATGATTACCCTCAGATTAGAGCTGCTTATACAAAGTATCAAGTATGGGTGACTGCCTATAATAAGTCAGAGCGGTGGCCTGGAGGGTTCTATGCTGACCACAGTCGAGGAGATGATGGCTTAGCCATTTGGAGCCAAAGATAAAGTATGGCTTTTATAGGATTATGATATAAAATCAAATTTACAAAGAAAAAATAATTTTAAAGAAGAGTATAAGTTTTGGTTTATGGTAGAATTGGGCAATACGACTGCGCCACAAAGACTCTCGAAAGTTTTGAACTAAGCGTGCGTTTGGATAACACATTTTGCAACGTTAAGTACTGTTCACATGTTTTAAGCGTGAGACTCATAGAACTGTATCAAACAAATGAAGAAAAATGTAGATTCACGGCACAGTGTGAACACTTTTTTGCTATTTAAAAAATATTTTGCTACAGTATTTTCAGTAATAAGTTTTCATTTTAGTAAAATAAGTGCTATCTAAATAGACCCTAATTATAAGTTATAGTGAGATGAATGTTATGTGTTTAAATTATATTGGGAAAAAAAATTCTATACACTATTTTGATCCTTTGCTTCAAAAATCATTTAGCTCAGCTATAGTAATCTATTGCTAAGCTACGTGGAATTGAGTCATGAAATTTAACATTCTTGATTGGTGATACAGCCAAGTGACACTAGTTCAATTACAAGTTTACAGCCTCATAAATCAAAAAGAAAAACCTTTCAATTTGTCATGATATAGATCCACCATGCATAGATCTCATCTGTTTACAATAAATGGCATGTATATTGTATGTGCAGGAATAGAGCAATTGACAACAAAGATATAGTTCTATGGTACACAGTTGGGTTTCACCATGTTCCATACCAAGTAGATTTCCCAGTGATGCCAACACTACATGGTGGATTCGAGCTTCGACCGGCAAATTTTTTCGAAAGCAATCCATTACTCAAACAGGAATGATCTAAAACTTGTTAATATAACCAAGTCCAATGGAGTTCCTTCATGGTAGTTAGAAATTCTTTGTAAAAATATATTTATATGAATTTCAATTTTATTTATGAATGATCTTTGTGTTTGTGTGTGTTTTGTTGAATGGATAGAGTTTTGAAATGAATTCCCTTAAAAAAATAACGACATAATGAGATTTGTCATCATATTGCTAGGATTATTATATGGGTAGCACCAATTTTTAGAAAAAATAAATTCCTTCCCCAAATTCAAAGAGAACTTAGCCAAGGAACTATGACTAATATGAGCTTGAAGTTTCCATCATTCTTCGTGGGAGCTTAATGTCTTTCACATTAACTAGGACTAGGGACAAAGACAAGAGTTTGAGTTAAGGGGAAACTCTGAACTCTAGTTCGGTGACTTCTTAGTTGTTGAGGTGTGTATGTATATGTATGTATGTGTGTATGTGTATATATATATATATATATATAAATTGTTTAAAATTGGTCAATTGGACTCTTTTTTTGTTTAATACTTTGATAGATAATTATATAAATAAAATTATTTTGTTTAAAACTTTTGAAAAGGCTCGTTGTTTGTTTGAGTAAAATTGGTTAATTGGACTCTTTTTTTCTTTTATTTTTTTTTAATAAATTTTTAGCTTTGCTATTGGTGATTTTTGTTGTTGCACAAATGTTTTTGGGCTAGTATATGTTGTTTTCGAATTTAGATTTATAAATTTTTAATGGCCTTTACAATTAGGAAAGTGCTAGAGGTATATTGCTGATATAATAAGTGATTATTAATAAATAAAAAAGTAATGTAAGTGATATGCCCGAATGTGAACTAATAAGAATTTGTGCGTCAACAGTTTATAAAAATGTCGTAAAAAAGTTTGTAATTGTAATGTTACTCTAAAAAGAATCAATGATATTGCTAAGGGGGCAAAATGTAATTTTATAGAACAAAATTACTCAAATTAATGCATATATTTATATCTTTTTTTATTTTTATTTTTTATAACTTAGGGAGGCCATTGACCCCATGGTCAATGTATGCCTCCATCCCTGACTATGACTCTGAAAGTCCAAATAGGCAAGGCTAAAATTATGTTAAATGTCTCACATCTCTCCAAAATTGTTACAATTCAATTCATATTTGTTATCTTAAGACGCAACATGTTAAATGATAAATGTTGCGTCTTACGAAAACAAATTTGAATTGAATTGTAACAATTTTTGAGAGATGAGACATTTAACCTAATTTTAGCCTTGCCTATTTGGACTTTCAGAGTCCTAGTCAGGGATGGAGACATTCATTGACCATGGGGGCAATGGCCCCTCTAAATTAAAAAGAAAGACAGAAATATATATATATATATATGTATGTATGTATGTATATGCATTAATTTTAGCAATTTTGTTTTATAAAAATTACATTTTTTCCCCTTAATAATACCATTAATTCGTTTTAGAAGAACGTTACAGTTACAAACTTATTTACAATATTTTTATAAACTGTTGATGCATAAATTCTTATTGGTTCACATTTAGGCATTTCACTTACGTCACTTTTTTACTTATCAATAATTACTTATTATATTAACAATATACCTCTAGCATTTTCCTCATTGTAAAGATCATTAAAAAATTTATAAATCTAAATTCTAAAACAACATATACTAACCCAAAAACATTTGTGCAACAACAAATATCACCAATAGCAAAGCTAAAAAAAAAAACTAAGTCTAATTAATCAATTTTATTCAAATAAATAATTGGCCCTTTTAAAAGTTTTAAACAGAATAATTTGGTCTTTATCATTGTTAACCAGTGCCCTAAGGGCACTCGTTAGCATGACTCTAAAAATAATTAGAATAACATTACTTTCCTTGGTGTTTAATTATACATCAATTACAATAAGTTATATTTTTAATGGTAAAAAATGTTGTCACTCGTATACCAATCACATGTGCCGGGCCTGCCGGCTATTAACAACTTAGAAAGGTCTAGAGGTCCTTTTCTTTCCAATTACAGATACGTACATTAATCAAAACTCCAAAGTCAAAAGTGCAGATAGGTCCATGGACTTTTGTATGAATCTGACAAACAATACATAGAATTCATGGTCAAAAGAAAATAATGGATTTCACTCTGAAGTCTGAACATATTTCATATTTTATTAGCAGACTTTGCATGGCGTGGTTAGAAACCAATGCAACGAATGTGTGATAGTTAGGCTGACATGTTGTTATCGTTGCTGTTGTTATCATAGCGACAATGTTGATTCCATGCATCTATCATCTAAATCTTGGCAAATTTACACGATTTGATATATTAGTAAAAAATTAGCGTTGAAGGGTATGGAGTTTTTGTCTCAGAAATGCCCCACCTATTTTTTATCGTAGACTTTTAGGGGACACGTTTCAGGCGATCCTTGTTACACTTAGAGTATCTACATCAGTGGATGTAAAAGTTTCTAAAATAAACCTAACTACCAATTTTACACATTTTGAGCAAAAAAACACCCACCCACATCAATGGGTTTAAAAATGTCTAAAATTTTGTAAACCTATCCCCGAGCTACAGTAACGTGTAAATTTACACGGTTACTATAGCTCGTTTATAGCATTATTTTATCATTTCCGTTCGCTCCTTTTTTTCTCTCTCCTTTCCGTTCTCAACCAACCCAACTAAAACTCAACACAGACACTTGCTCAAAAAAAAAAAAAAAACATAGATACACAAATACAGATCGGCGCTTGATCGGAGCGGTCGGAGCTTGGATCAGAGTGGATCGGAACTCGGATCGGTGCTCGGAGCGACTGGATCGGAGCGTATCGGAGTGGATCGGTGCTCGGAGCGATTGGATCGAAGATCGGATCGCGCTCGGAGCGCTGGATTGGAGCTCGGATCACGCTCGGAGCGCTGGATTGGAGCTCGGATCGAGCGTTGATTTGGGTAGAGAGAGAGTGAGAGAGATGATCTGGGTAGAGAGAGAGTGAGAGAGAGAGAGAAATGAAGAGAAGAAATGAAGAGAGAGAGAGAGAGAGAGAGAGAGAGAGAGAGAGAGAGAGAAATTAATCAGAACTGAAGAAGAGAAGAAAATGAAATGAAGAGGCGCGAAGGTTAGTTGAGAGAATTAATAAAAAAAGTGAGGAAATTATTATTTAATTAATAGTGGGAGTAGGATAGATGAACTGATGTGGGTAATTTGTAAAAATGAATGTGTAAAATTTTAAAAGGAGGTTTTTTGTGTAAAATAGAGGAAATTTTTATATGAGCTGATGTGTTTGCTCTTAAAATGTCATAAGAAAAAAGTCACTTACTACCTGATTAATTATAACCTTTGAGATTTTCATGGGTTGGTGGTCCATGGAGTTTGAAATTTCAAAAGGATTGTTGTAGAATATTCAAGTTGATTGATTAATTTCATTTACGCCATGCCATTTTGAATATGTATGGACACACAAAACAATAGCACAATAGTTACAATAACATAAAAGAGGATTTAAACCTTAATTCTTTCTTCTCATTAAAGAGAGCAAGAACAAATTACAATAACAAATTTTCATCTCCACCACTACATACCCTTGGTGCAGTGGCCGCTTTAAAAATATAAATATTTGTAATGTGTGGGGGGTAAGTGTCGGGGTTTAGGTCTCCAAAAGGGAGGTTCACATACATACACGTTTAGATTAGGTTAGAGTAGAAATTTTATCTTGTAAAAAAAAAAAAATTCATCTCCAAGATGTTAGTTTTAGAAAAATACTAGGGACACAAAAAAAAAGTTTATAACTTTTGACATAACTCGTCACGTGGCGGTCAGTGATGGAGGTAAAATGGTAGGTTCACACCTCTACCACTCACAAAAAGCCATATGGTGAGTTGTGGCAACTTTTAAAAAAAAATTTATTATTATTATTATTATTTTTTTGGTGTTCCTAACGTTATTCCCTTTTTGATGGAAAAATAGAAAGAAAAGAAAATTACATTCAATTTAGTGGGAGACGTTGAGGTATCAACCAAACTATGAGGCTCGATGGTACATCAAGGAGGAACTCTTGAACATCTAAACAATGAAGAAGGTATACTTTATGGATGAGTTTTGGCATCAGTTTTAAGCCTTAACTTCTTTTTTTTTGGCTAAACTTCAATGTCATTAAACAGAAACAAAACTACAAGCTTGGCAATCCACCTTACAAACAGACTCGATATAGAGAGGAAGATTGCCATTATTAAAACAGGACTGACAAGAGCTAAGAGCAAATTTAGCCGCTGCATGAGCTGTTGAATTACTTGATCTTTGAGCCCACAAAACTCAAAAAAAGGCAAATTTAGCTTTTATTTATATTTTTTTTTTTAAAACCTCACTTTTTAAAAAAATTTCAAAGTACAAGTATACTTTAATATACTTTCAACAAAAAGTTAGATAAGTTATTCTTAAACAGACCCAATATATATTTCATTTGGCTCTCGCTTTCTAAAGTATTGTCTAGAATGATTTTTCTTCTGCCTTCTAATGATCTTTTATGGTACTAATGGAAGCCATGGCTTAGCACATACAATGTGCACGCTTGTTTGACAGTAACATGGTGATCTCTAAATAATAAGAGGCTCTTTTAGCGAAAAAGAAGAAGAGAGTTTTATTAAGTATAAACCATGCTGCAAATTGAGGTAGTTCACAAGCTAAATCAAAACTGGAAACATAAACAGAGGGTAGTAAAAATTCTCTTAAAACATTTGTGCATCATTCAGAGGGGGAACATCAACTTCAACAGTACCTTCTAACATTTGAACAACCTTCTTCATAGATGGCCGTAGAGTTGGATTAGAACATATGCACCATACTCCAACCATAACCATCCTCTCAAACCTTTTGTAATCATTTAAAACTTCAAAATCATGACTTACAGTGGTTTCTAAGTTCCCAGCTCTCACACAGCTCAAAATCCAATCTGTTAGAATCGTGTACTCAATCTCCATTGATTCATCACCTGGATGCAACTCCATATGCTTTCTACAAAAGATAATCTCAAACAACATGACCCCAAAGCTGTAAACATCCACCTTAGTCGTTACTGGTGCATTTTTTAGCCATTCTGGTGCTATATATCCCATAGTTCCTCTTACATTGGTTCTTGTTCGAGTTTGATCCTTCATCAATAGTTTTGCTAGGCCAAAATCTGCTATCTTAGCAGTGTAATTGTTGTCAAGAAGAACATTTTGTGGCTTTATGTCACAATGGATGATCTGGGTATCACACTCTTCATGCAAATATAACAAGCCTCTTGCAATCCCAAGAGCAATTTCAGCTCTACTTTCCCAGCTGGGTCTTTCCCCTTCCCCAAATAGGAAGTTGGATAAAGTCCCATTCTTCATTAGCTCATAAACCAGAAGCCGGTGATTTTGCTCATTACAGTAGCCCAACAACCGCACAAGATTCTTGTGATGGGTCAAAGCTATTACTTGTACTTCTGTTAGGAATTCCTTCTCACCTTGTTCAATCACCTTCTCCAACTTTTTAACAGCTACCTCAACCTCTTCATCTTCTATGGTTAGAAACCCACTGTAAACAGTACCAAATGCTCCTTGGCCTAATATATTCTCAAATCCATTTGTTGCTCCTTGCAAATCTTGGAATGAAAATGCCTTCAAGTTTAGCTCCACTGGCTTCCGTTTTGGAGGCGGCTGAACACGTATATAGCGCTGAGCCAGAGGGTGATGATAAATGGCAATGGCTGCAAACAGCACAGCAAGTACCGAGCATGACAAAAAGCTTGCTAGCAGAACAGCACTGGATGGAGATTCCTTTTTATTCTTACGGCTCCAACTGTTATCTTCCACAGGGACTTTTAGAAATGTCACCATATTATTAGTGGCAGGGTTGCTTCTTCTTGCATTCACCAAAGGCATTTTCTTCTTGTAACAAACATTTTCAGCGCCGTTAAAAACACCAGCCACACAGAAACAGTCATCCATTACTTCCTTCCTGCAACCATCCTCATTTGTTTGTTCAATTTTTGCCAAATTTGCAAAATAAGAGTTTGGGACATCAGAATCATCAAGTCTTTCAATAGTGAAATTTAAAGCCAAAGAATTTGGTGCACAATAATCCATTACTACATTGGGGTAACATCCTTTGGAAGGAATGTTTGGATCCCAAGGTGAATAACCAGGCAAGCATGTGCAGTTGACCATTTTATTATCAGGTGTAGTGCAAAAACCAAAAACCCCACAAATATTATCCACAGTGCAAGGCTGGCTAATTGCCTCCCATACAACATCCCATTGGCTGGCACCATTTCCTTTATAGAAAGCTAGCTGTTGGAAATTTCCTTTGTCATTGATAGTTGCTCGGTGATAGTAATCACTAATAGGAATGGGCACCGTACTCGTCATATTAAATGCGGTTGAATTGTCTTCCACAGAAATAACATACATGAAAGCTGTGGCCGGGTTGAAAACTAGGCTCACATTGCCTTTAGTAGCAGTGTACCAGTAAGCAGGACCACTAAATCGAAAAGCATAGAGTAGAACATTCCCATCCAATTCCTGAATCTCTAACGTGTATCGGCCAGTCGAGTAGTCAACTGTGTCATTTGCATTGGAATAGAGCTTCTGGCCCATCACCAAAGCTTGTCCTAATAAAATAGTGTCTGTGGGGAAATTGAAACTCTGCCAGATGATTCCTGAGGAAGAATTTTGCAATACAAAATTGCCATCATCTTTCATTGAAGCTGAATTTGTAGATGTGCCATTGTATATGAAAAGTTCAGTCCCATTTGAGTGTGTGAGCACTAGTTGGCCAGTGAGAGTTAAGTTGATGGAGGATCCTTTACCAGCTGGATCATCACGATTTGACGACCAAACCAGAGTTTTCTCTGAGATCTTATCAAACCAAATTCCAACGAGGTATTTGCCAGTGACAAGAGGGTAGAATCCAAAAGCAAAATCTTCAGAAGATGATTTCCATGAAGAATTGGATCCTGCACTGATGCTGGAACCCAAGTCAATTGTTCCGTTATTTATCTGAGAGCAAGAGAAAAGTGAAGAGAGAATGAATGTAAAAATCCAAAGAAGAATTCTAGTAACAGACATTTTTACTAAATGAGAGAGATCAGAGGGAAACAACTTAGAGAGGTAGGATTTGAAGAAACTGGAGAAAATGCAAGCTAATGTACACATGCATTATTTACATATTCACACAAAAATAATATGTTAAGTAATGTCTCAGATTTGTTATCGTCAATTTGATTGCAGTCAATTTTTCAAATCAAACTTTGAAGTGTCTTGCTAGTAGGACATGACCCGAGCAGCCAGTGAGTTACTTTGGCATTGCAAAATTCTGGTGTGCAGTCAAAATTTTGGACAAGCATGGTTTTAAATGTGTTAGTAGTCAAATCATCTTTTTCATTTGAAAAAACAACCCACCATATCTATGAATTGTGGCCACAGGACAGCACAATTCATGGCATCATAAGAGGTGTGGTGGGTCATCAGCAGCATATTTGTGTGTGTGTATATTTGATAAATAATCAGCAGCAGTAAATCAATAGTGGTGGTGTGGGGTGGACGGCTTGAAAATTCAAAGTGATACGCTTCTAGGAACCATGGGAGTGACGTGCATTGCCTAGTAAAACATGAGAAGTGACGGACACGTATCATATCATGAATTGCCTATTGATATAATATGTTGTAATTGGTGCATAATAAAAGTTGTGTCAGTGATGGACCTAGGTGATATTAATGTTACACCAATAATAAAAAGCCATGTCTACAACAACCCCAAAACAAGAAAAAAAAAAAAAAAAAAAAAAAAGGAAAAGAAAAGCAGTGAAAAATTAACATGTTTTATACCCCAGAAGGCTCTGTCAGAAAATTGTTATGAAAGCTCCTTATAAAGTGATTTATATATCCTTATCTGGATTCTCAAAGCACTTAAAAATGGTTGTAAGGATAATCATTCCTTGTGTTCTAGTATTATTTTTGAATTTCTGTGGCTTACATGCCCAGATTTCTCCCAACATAAGCTTAGGTTCCAGCATCACTGCTGGATCCAATGCTTCTTTGCGGTCCCTCTCTGGTGATTTTGCATTTGGATTCTATGCTCTCCAAAGCAGTCTCTACCTTGTTGGGGTCTGGTTTGACAGAATTCCAGAGAAAACACTTGTCTGGTCAGCCAACCGTGACTACCCGGTGGAACCTGGGTCATCGATCCAACTGACTAGTGCTGGAGAGCTTGTGCTCGCATATGTTAATGGTAGTAATCTACAAATATATAGTGGAGCTGCAGCAAGTGTAGGCACCATGGAAAACAATGGAAACTTTGTCTTGAGAGATAACAGTTCAAGAATCCTTTGGCGGAGCTTTGATTCCCCAACGGACACACTCTTACAGGGGCAATTTCTAGTTGAAGGCCAAATGCTCTATTCCAATGCAAAAGGAATTTCCAATTACTCAACTGGGGAATTCAAGCTGGAAATGCAGACTGATGGAAATCTGGTGCTCTCTGCCTACCATTACTCTGATCCTGGTTATTGGACCACACAAACCTTTGCAGACAACGTGAGCCTAATATTTGATCGTAATGCTTCCATGTACCTTGTCAATGGCATTGGTGATGTCATTTACTCTATAACAAGGAGCATTACAAGCCCAGTTGAAGACTACTACCACCGAGCAACAGTTGAATATCATGGCAATTTGCAACAGTATATTTACCATAAAAGAAATGGCAGTGGATGGAAAAGGGTGTGGAGAGCTGGTAATGACCCTTGCTTCGTGACTTCCATATGTGGCATAAACGGCATGTGCACTTCATCGGATAATGAAACGGTGAGCTGTGGTTGCTTACCGGGCTATATCCCTTTAGATCCAAGTGATGTGTCTAAAGGATGCTACCAGGAAAACGTAGTGAATTACTGCACTGACCCTCCAATGAGGAACTTTAGCATGATGGTAATTGAGGATGCTGATTTCCCACCTGATGTCTATGAGGGAGACTTGGGTCAAGTGAGAGATGTAAATGTGGAGGGATGCAAGAACGCTGTAATGGATGATTGTTATACCTGGGCTGCTTCATGGGTGGATTCTAGATGTCTCAAGAAGAGGATGCCTCTGCTAAATGCAAGAAAGAGCGCTTCCACCAAAGGTAGGGTGGCATTTATCAAGGTACCGAATAAGAAGAGTGAGCCAGGTCTTCCAACAAAAAGGAAGAATTTTAATATACGGGTTTTATTGGCGATTGGCCTTATAATTAGTGCTGCTTTTGCTTTGTTGTTTGGAGCACTTGCCTTGTACTATCATCCTGCAATTCGAAATGTATTGAAGGGAAAGAAGCCACAAAATGCAAAGACCATTGGAATTAACTTTCGAGAATTCACATTGCAAGAGCTGCGTGAAGCGACAAATGGATTTAGTAAGATCCTTGGTCGTGGTGCTTCTGGAAGAGTTTACAGTGGTAGTCTAACTTCAGAGGATGCTGAGATTGATATCGCTGTGAAGGAGCTAACAAAAGGCACCGAGAAAAGTGAGAAGGAATTTACAACAGAGCTGAAGATTATTGGTCGTACGCATCATAGGAATTTGGTTAGACTGTTGGGATTTTGCGTTGAGAATGATCAGAGACTTTTAGTTTATGAGCTAATGCCAAATGGAACATTGTCACAATTTCTGTTTAAGGAGGGGAAGAGACCCACTTGGCTTCAAAGGTCAGATATGGCGTTTGAAATAGCAAGAGGCTTACATTACTTGCATGAAGAATGTGAGGCTCAGATCATACATTGTGACATCAAGCCTGAGAATGTGCTGCTTGATGTCAATTATACTGCAAAGATAGCAGATTTTGGGCTGTCTAAACTTTTGGACAAACAACAAACTAGAACTGACACTAATGTTAGAGGAACAATCGGATATATGGCACCAGAATGGCTAAGGATGGCACCTATAACCTCCAAAGTGGATGTTTATAGTTTTGGTGTAATTTTACTTGAAATAATTTGTGGAAGAAGGCACATAGAACTGAGCCGGGTTGAGGAGGAGAGTGAAAAGGATGATCTAATTCTTTCAAATTGGGTTTTAAGCTGTGTGATTTCAGGGAAGCTAGAAATGGTGGTGGGTCATGATCCAGAAGTATTGAGCGATTTCAAAAGGTTTGAGCGAATGGCCTTGGTGGGATTATGGTGCATTCATCCTGATCCGATTCTCAGGCCCTCTATGAAGAAAGTGACACAAATGTTGGAAGGAACAATGGAAGTTGGGATCCCACCGCAGGTCTATGATTATGTTTAAGACAATCGAACTTATTAGTTTGTTAATAGTTTTTTATTTTTATTTTTATTTTTTTATTTTATAGGAGTTTGTTGATTGTTTGTATCTGGCTTCCACATGTATTTTAGGCCAAGCTTACTATGAGCCTGCTTTGTATGCTAGTTAATATAGTATGATTAAATATGAGATGATAACATGAAATAAGAGGAGATAAATTTACCTGGGGGTGAGTGGGACCGACCAATACATAGCGAACCTAGAAATGTGGCCCATAGGTTAGCCCATCTTGTATGCAATTGACTTGGACTATAAAGCCCATGTCATGTGTTGTGTATAATTACATGCTGGGGTCTGTTACTTAAATTTTCATTGAAAGATTTCATATTAAGATTTAACTAATAAATTAAGTTTTAACTTAGTGGTGTAGCTTTTGGATAAATGATATTTGGAATTTCTTTTTCTGTTATAGATATTTTTGTGGGTTGTAAGAGATTTATTAGATAATTAATTTATTTGGAGTTTTATTATATTTTGCAGTTTAGTAACTTTAACTGAGAGCTGCTAGACCAATGAGTTAGTCATGTACCTAAATTTGTGTGTTATGGATTTGGTGACAACCTGCCCAAGGGAAATTCAAACAACACCCCCTTCTTGTTTAAATCAAGATAGATAGTGAAATCCTGGGGAAGTTGGACCTGAGCTCAAGGATGCCAATTCATCTAAAGGTGAACTGTTGTAAGTACTTGCAGCAAATGTGAGCACATTAAAATTAGAAAAACAAAAAGGGGGGTTGAGCATATTACTTCAATAATAATTTTGTTAATGAAGTGCCTCAATTCTTGAATAGACAATCTCTTCTTGGTCTTTGCCATTCGGTTAGTTGTGGACCATCTAGCAACCTGCAGAAGGGCATTCTCAAGAGGACCCTTCACTTTTAAAGTTTGAAAGCCAGAATACTCATAGGTCATAAACTGCAAAAACAGGTTCAGTAGTCAGTAGGGAGATTGCCAAGTAGAAAGAATTTCAAAAAGAGTTGAACTCAACAAGCCTTACCCTTCACACAGGCATCAACTCTCACAACCCTCTGGAGCTCTTGAAGGTGAAACGGAAGTACTGCAAAATTTGGTGGAAAAGTGGCATATGCAACTCCACCCTATTCCTATCAATGTCTTCAAAGTAAGGAAGGTACGACAAGAACACCATATCCCCTGTGCTTGAAATAAGTGCACTCCCCAACATGAAAAGCATTAAGGCTTTGACACACTGAGCCACTCCCAAAGTCGAAGTTGGTTGCGAGTAATGGGTATAAATCCAGGTTTCTCGTTGACTCCAATGTCATAGTCCATTCTCAGGCACAGCCCACCAATCATGATATTATTATTAACTGACAGTGAATACTTCAATCATAAGGATCTCTTCACCCAAATGCTGGAAGTGCCAGGTATTCCTTTGTCTCCAAAAATGCCCAAGAGCGCTCAAGATCATAAGGGATTAATACTTCTGCATAGTTGGATGCTCATCATCCTTCAAAATTGAATCCAAGAAATGACCAGAGCCCACTTCTTGAATCTTCCATTCAATGGTGGGTTGATTTTGGCCCACCAACATAAGAGCTTAAAACAAGAGCCTACAGGAGTACCAAGGTAAAACATCATCCCAGCAAGGTTGTAAATCTCAAGCAAACCCCTCTCGTGCATGATATATGTTCATGTTTACAAAGTTTAACATGTTTGATACACATTTATATCTTGAGGAGGCTGAAAACAACATATGTGCTCACAATAACATGGTCATGCACAAGGCATTGATTCACCATTGCATGAATCATGTCTCAAGTGGAAAGTCAAACAAACATGTCATCATTCATTTCCACCCAGCTAAAAAACACATGCCAAAAGTAAAAAAAGTCTAATCCTGTTCAATACCAAGCTTAAAACAAACCACAACTGTAAGCAAACACATTAACACTCCAAATAACTAAAAGCCACTTCATTGAGGCATTTCCACAAATTCTTAGGTAAAATAAAAATCACAATTTCCAAAATGCACTAATATCACACATGTCAAGTCCATTGGATCCAAATCATTCCAAAAGGCACAATACAAGTCTCATACTCATTCAAACACAAGCGTTGGACAAGGTCACAAATGATATCCAAAAGGCATCCTTGGGATAGCCATAGCCAAGCAAGCCCATTGGTGTCACTTATGCCATTATCAATTCAAATTTCCCACCCCACACAAAATTTTCATTCAACCTCCAATTCAACTTTACCAGACGACACCAGGCATTTTTCAAAAAACAACGATAATCAAATTCACAATAAACCAGAAATTGCACTCATTGACTCCTTTCAACAAACATATTGTGTGCAAAAAATCCACACACAAGAATTGAAGACAATTTCTATCACCAAAGCTTGCCAATCATTACAACTAATTCAAAATCCAACACATCAAGAACTAATCACAACAACCAAGAAAGGAAGAAAATTGCAACTAAAATTTTGAACTAATCACAAAACAACCAATAAATGAAAATCATATACTATATAATAAAAGTTTGGTTTAGAAGCTATGGTTGCGCAAAGTAATTGCATTAAATTGCAGAATTTTTTTTAGAGTAGTTGCACTAAATTGCAAAAATTCTTTTAGAATTTTTAAAAAATAAATATAATTTTTTTGTAATTATCTTCTTTTCCTATAATTTCTAAATTGATAAAAATATTAATTTGATTACAATCCAAACTCTTCATCTAATCCTTTTATTATTATATTTTCATTTTAGAATGATTTGAGTTTAGTAAATTTTACTTTTAAGCTATTGTATATACTCTAATTCAATTTAAAGTTTTATTTCGGATAGGTTGACTTAGTTTATTGTACACGTAAAGAAACAAAAAACAGCAACAATCTTTATCTATTCATTTTTTTAAAATTTAAATTATATTACTTTGTGTAAAAAAAAAACATAATACCCGTTAAAAAAAAAGCAACGTATTCAACAACAGAATTATTCTCTTCACACGTGATTCTTTTTTTTTTAGATAATTATTGTTCATACCGATTTACTAAAAATGTTTTTGGATAAAGTAAAAAAAAATATAAATAAGGTAATAAGCATTTGAATTTGAAGTGAACACCTTCTATTTCATTTCAAAAAAAAAAAGTCTCTATATATAATAAACTTTTGTTCTTCTAAAAAAAAAAAGTTTGTTTTTCTTTGCTTATAAAAGAAAATTTTCCTTCTTCCATAAAAAAAAGAAAAATTGTTTTCTTTTTTCTTTCTATTCATATGACTTTTTTTTTTCCCACTTTTTATGGGATTTATGAGATAGCAACAAACAAATTGATTAGAAATCTTAATTCCAATAGGGTTTAAATTCCATATCAAATGAATTATGAATAAGTTTGATTATATTTGTAAGGACACAAGTCGAACCTTCAATCCACAATCAAAGGGAATGAGCTTGAAAGACCTTTTACAATAAATTTGTAGAGTGGCCTTGAAATCTAGATTTTGAGTGGTTCAAACAACAAAGAAAGAATAGGCCTCGTGCCCAATGGCACAAACAAGGAGTTAACTATAAGAATTTGAATGAAAGATCTTCCTCGGACACAATCCGAGGATAATTTATAGTATTGCTTCTCAAGGTTGATTACAATTATAGATCGTTAGATTATCATATGCTATTTTTTTTTCTTTCTTCAGAAAAAGCCTCATTTCTTCCGAAGGTCTTTTCTCTTATTTATACTTCTTCTTCTTCTCTTTATCATCTTCCACCTCATGGTTATAACGTTGGGTTTAGATACTTGTCCCATCAAATTTCCCCGAAGTCCTCTAGGGTCAGGGACCAAATTCTAAACCTCATGCTCAGGTCCCATTTCTCCATTAATGCAGTCAGTATATCAATTACAGAGTTTTTAATGTGTGGGCGGTGGTAGCAGCTTTACCTTAGATATTCCACCGCTCTTTCTATTGTCCTTCATGTGTACTGTGTCTTCCCGTAGCCATAGGATTTTTTATAACATAGCTTGGGAATATTAAACCTCTCTTCCTATGACCTCGACTTTAATATCCGAGGACAAATCTCTTCCTCAGACATAATTGTTCACTCATTTATCATATCTTTACCTGACATTTTCTTTATGAGGTACATTCATGTACTCCTAGATCATTTGATGTCCTCGGATTGGGTTTTTAGCCCAAGAGACTTTGTTGGGCCATCCTTTATAAATTACTGGGCCCAATGTCCCTACAATATTCTTTATATTGAATGTAAATTGTTGTTTATAGGTTTTTGATTGTGCTACATTCTTCAAAAAAAGAAAAAGAAAGAAATAAAATATAATAAAAGAATTTATATAAATTTGGCAACAAAGCTAAATAGATAAGTCTAAGAAATGTTTACTAATAATATTTTTATTAGTAACATTTTATTAACATGATTTATATATATATATATATATATATATATATATATATATATATATATATATATATATATAATTGAATAGAGAGATGATTTATTAACGTGATAAACTCTACTAAATTTTTTTTAAGGGATTGGTTTAGAAAAATTTCAAAGTAATTTTCTAATTATTAACTGCTATGCGCTAACGTCTAACTACCAAAACCCACAATTGAAATACTAATTCATATGAGATACCACTTCTAAAGATTAATATGTTAGCTATTATGTATTATACGCTGACTTTTTTCTTTTCTCTTCTTTCAAAAGAAGCGTTTCTCTCTCTCTCCCCGCAAAACAAAGAGATTATAACAAGAATTAACTAGATAGGGGGTAAGACTGCACCATCTCTTTTCTACAATAATTGTTAAATTCAGGTCATTTTTCATGTACATATACACGCTACACAAAGGGATTATAACAAGAATTAGTTAGATAGGGGTAAGACTACACCACCTATTTTCTACAATAAATATTAAATTTAGATAATTTTTCATGCGTATACACACACATGTAGTATGCAACACACATGACTTAAACTTGGTAGGGTGAAAGTCACTCAAGTTTCAGTACTTTTTTCCGTGTTTTCTTCCATGCTTTCAAGGAAAAAAAAATTCTCATCTAAGTCTCTCTCTATTTCAAAATTTTAAATGTTTAATAATTTATATTGTTATTAATTAATTATTGAATTGAGGTTTCACTTAAACATGATTTCAATTATTGTTTTGGATAGTTTTTAACTATTAAATTCAAGGGTTTTTCATTTAAATATATATAATTAATTGAGCCTTAAAGTTCAATGTATTATCGAAAATTATTTTATACACACACACACACACACATATATATATTTAGGTACCTCTACAATCTTTCATTCAATTATATATAT